>NC_138885.1:110403685-111603685 GCF_965194825.1 Balaenoptera physalus | reverse complement strand
GTGAAAAAGAAAGCCTCAACGGGTGATTACATTCATTGGAAATGATTTATCACTTGCTGAAAAGTGACTGATCTTCATCAGATGGGAACAGTGTTTGCAAAGCATTTTCTTGCCAGGAAAGGTAAGGAAACACAGGAGCAAGGGTTGTCCCCATAACAAACGTGAGGTCTCTCTAACGCAAATGATTTCTCCTTCATATAGGTTTGGAAGAATAATTCCACATGATTTAAAAAAAAAAAAAAGAAAGAAAGAAAAATGATGATGTGTGATATTGTGATTTATAAGAAATATATTTTGGTCATTCTTTCTCATATATATGGTCTTTGTCCCCAGTTCCTGGCTCACAGCTCCCGAAACCCTTGGAATTTCCTAAGTGCTGAGAGCCTTAGGAAAGGTGCCTTTTGTTATGTTAATGGATGACTTTTGGAACTCACCTAAGGATGGGGGCTGGTTGCCTGGAGTGATTAGGTAGAGAGCTGGAACTTCCAGTCTCACCCCAGAGCTCCAGGGAGGGGAGAAGGGCTGGAGGTTGGTTGAATCAATCACCTATGGTCAATGATTTAACCAATCACACTCGTGTAATGAAACCCCCATTAAAACCAAGAAGGACAGGGTTCAGAGAGTGCGTTGGTGAACACATCACGACTGGGGATAGTGTCGCTGGCTGGAGAGGACATGGACGCTCCGTGTCCATACCCTGCCCTATGCATCTCTTCCTCCTAGCTGTTCCTGACTCATATCCTTTTCTATCAAACCAGTAATCCGGCAAGCAAAATGTTTCTCTGAGTTCTGTGAGCCACTCTAGCAAGTTAATTGGACCCAAGAAGGAGGTTGTGGGAACCTTTAATTTATAGCCAGTCAGTCAGAAGTACCTGGACTTGCAATTCAGCATCTGAAGGGACAGGGGAGGGAAAGCAGTCGTGTAGGACTGAACCCTTAACATGTGGAATCTGATGCTGTCTCCGGGTAGATAGTGCCAGAATTGAGTTGAATTGGAGGACACCCAGCTGGTGTCCCAGAATTGCTTGGTGTTCGTGTGGGTCACCCCATACACACATTAGAATTGGTACCAGAACCCATTTACCATGTTTTGGTTGCATGACTGAATTGTTTTTTTCCCAAATAGAAAATACTCAAAAGGACTTTCCTGGTGGCACAGTGGTTAAGAATCCACCTGCCAATACAGGGGACACGGGTTCGATCCCTGGTCTGGGAAGATCTCACATGCCGCGGAGCAATTAAGCCTGTGTGCCACAACTACTGAGCCTGCGCTCTAGAGCCCACGAGCCACAACTACTGAAGCTCGTGTGCCTAGAGCCCATGCTCCACAACAAAGAGAAGCCACCGCAATGAGAAGCCTGTGCACTGCAACGAAGAGTAGCCCCCGCTCACCACAACTAGAGAAAGCCCGCGCGCAGCAACGAAGACCCAACGCAGCCAAAAAATTAATTAATTAATTAATTAAATTTTTTTTAAAAGGAAAAAAAAAGAAAATGTTCAAAAATATTTTAGGACCCTGAGAAAGAAAAATGGAGCTAGAAGAATCAGGCTCCCTGACTTCAGACTGTACTACAAAGCTACAGTCATCAAAACAGTATGGTATTGGCACAAAAACAGAAATATAGATCAATGGAACAGGATAGAAAGCCCAGAAATAAACCCATGCACCTATGGTCAATGAATCTACAACAAAGGAGATAAGAATATACAATGGAGAAAACACAGTCTCTTCAATAAATGGTGCTGGGAAAATTGGACAACTACTTGTAAAAGAATGAAGTTAGAACATTCTCTAACACCATACACAAAAATAAACTCAAAATGGATTAAGACCTAAATGTAAGACTGGATACTATAAAACTCTTAGAGGAAAACAATAGGCTGAACGCTCTGGCATAAATCGCAGCAATATCTTTTTGGATCCACCTCCTAGAGTAATGAAAATAAAAACAACAATAACAAAACAAATGGGATCTAATTAAACCTAAAAGCTTTTGCACAGCAAAGGAAACTATAAACAGAACGAAAAGACAACCCACAGAATGGGAGAAAATATTTGCAAAGTGATCAACAAGGGATTAATCTCCAAAACATACAAACAGCTCATGCAGCTCAATATCATAAAAATAAACAACCCAATCAGAAAATGGGCATATCTAAATAGATATTTCTCCAAAGAAGACATACAGACAGCCAAAAAGCACATGTGAAGATGTTCAACATCACTAATATTAGAGAAATGCAAATCAAAACTATAGTGAGCTATCAACCTCACATGAGTCAGAATGGCCATCATCAAAAAGTCTACAAACCATAAATGCTAGAGAGTGTGTGGAGAAAAGTGAACCCTCCTACACTGTTGGCGGGAATGTAAACTGGTATAACCATTATGGAGAATGTATGGCGGTTCCTTAAGAAACTAAAAATAGAACTACCATATGATCCTGCAATCCCACTCCTGGGCATATACCCGGAGAAAACCATAATTTGGAAAGGTACATGCACCCCAATGTTCACTGCAGCACTATTTACAAGAGCCAAGACATGGAAGCAACCTAAATGTCCATCGACAGAGGAATGGATAAAGAAGATGTGGTACATATACACAGTAGAATATTACTGAACCATAAAAAAGAATGAAATAATGCCATTTGCAGCAACATGGATGGACCTAGAGATTATCATACTAAGTGAAGTAAGTCAGACAGAGAAAGACAAATATCATATGATATCACTTATATGTGGAATCTAAGAAAATGATACAAATGAACTTATTTATAAAACAGAAACACAGACTTCACAGACTTCGAAAACACACTTACGGTTGCCAGAGGGGAAAGGTTGTGGGGAGGGACATATTAGGAGTTTGGGATTAACATATACACACTACTATATATAAAACAGATAAACAAGGACCTGCTGTATAGCACAGGGAACTCTACTCAATATTCTGTAGCAACCTATATGGGAAAAGAATCTGAAAAAGAATGGATATATGTATAGGTATAACTGAATCACTTTTCTGTACACCTGAAAGTAATACAACATTGTAAATCAACTATACTCCAATATAAAATAAAAATTAAATTAAAAATTTAAAAATATATATTCTAGGAATGCTAGCTCCTGTGAAAAAAAGAAGGAAGCAGGCTGGGCTGAGGTGGCAGATTCCTAATATTCCTAACTTTAGATGACAGGGGTTGTAGTTTTTCACTTACCTCAATGAAAGTGGCAACAACAACAGCAAGTCCACAATGAACCTACATTACTCCTGTTATTACCTGCTCTTCATTTCCAATGAGATGAGAACTAAAATATTGCCTACCATATCAGTAAACAAAGGATGTTGCAGCCATCAAGCCATTACCTTACAGCCTCCGGGCGGTGAGCCCTGTGGGAACTCAGAATGGAGACGAGCGGACTGCCCACGGCAAAGCCCATCTAGCAGTCAGCGCTGCAGCCACCCCTGAGGGGATTCAGGATGAGAGAACACAGGATACTGGCCCTAGATAGCCAATGTGAATATCAAAGGAACGATTTCAGTGAGCCTAGACTGCTGTATCTTCCCATACATAGAAAAGCACTAAATTCCTTAACTTGAGATATCCTGTTTCTTTTATTAACAGTAATCTTTTGATGTTTCACTATCTGGTCTTTTATTGAAAAATACTCCCTATATAGCCTGGCTTCCCCCCTACCCCTGCTTGCCTCTTTGGAACAGTTTTCTCAGCGTTATCTGACACGCTGTCTCCCAGGCTTGACGTCCTAAGAATGTCTGCCGAATAAAAAACATCTCTCAACTTTTAGGTTGTGTGTTTTTTTTAGTCGACAGAGAAGAAGATGGAATTTTCTTTTAAAAGCCAAGATTCTGCAGCATCATTCCTCATAAACACCTTATATATAGCCCACTGGAACTGTGGTTATAACTTGACCTACAATTTCTTTGTTAATCTTCATCTACAATGCTGTCAGCCCCCATGATGGCTTATCCTGGGACATTAAGAGTTACCATCTGTTTCTTTCCCCTGTTTCAGTAGCTGTAGATAGAGGCTAGGCGGAAAAGTAACAATTTTTCAAATACTTTGACGTAACAATACAAATCCCAGATGGTACTGTATGAGCTTCCTATTACTTCTGTAGCAAATTACCACAAGTGGAGTAGCCTAAAGCAACACAAATTCCTTATCTTACAGTTCTGGAGGTTAGAAGTCCTAAAATCAAGGTGTCAGCAAAGCAAGGTGTCTCAAGGCCTTGAGAATCCATTCCCGGGTCTTGTCCAGCTTCTTTAGACCATCTGCATGACTTGTCTCAGGGCCCCTACCACCGCCTTCAAGCCCAGCAGTGGAGAACCTGATCTCTGCTTCCACTGTCACATCTCCTTCACTAACTCTGACGCCCTGCCCCTGCCTTGTAATTACATTAGGCCCAGCCAGATACTCCACGATAATCCTCCCCATCTCAAAATCCTTAACTTAATCACATCTGCAAAGTTCCATATTCATGGGTCTTGGGATTTAGGGCACAGACATCTTGGGCAGATGGGGGTACATTATTGTGTCCACTACAAACAACACAAAAACTGTCTCCATTTATCAAATCAGAAGGCTGGTAACTAAAGAATTCTCTGGATTATTTATCCATAGACACAGAGGGCTAAATAAGAGATGACTGTGCCCTGAGGTCCTTTCCTTCTAAGGAAACTCCATGAGCAACAAGGAATGCATCGCTGATAAAGATAAACTGAGATCCCAGGTTGTCATCAGAATCTAGTGCATACCAGCTCTGAGCCGGGGTCACCCCACGGAACATCACAGTCAGTCCAGCGCAAGATTTTAGGGATAGTGGCACATTCCGTGTCTACACTTACTGAAGAATTACGCCCTTAGATGGGAATATTACTCGGAGTAATACTAAATCCAAGTCTCAGTGGTTGAACACAACGATGGTTCATTTCTCACTCTTGTCCAGGTGACTTTGGCTTCCTCCAATCTGTGACTTGGCTTCTCTACTTGCCATGCTCATCTAGATCCAACCAAGGAGGCAAGGTCACAGGAGGTCTTCATGGGCCAGTCCGATGGCACATGTGACGTCCACTCACATCCCACTGACTGGAACTCAGCCACATGATCACAAGCGACTGCAAGGGAGGCTGGGAAACGGAGTTTCCAGGAAGCAACGGACATTGATGTGGTGATCCGCTAGCTGGCTGTCACTGCACCCGGCAGGGGGAGAATGGCAAAACGCCTTCCTTGTAAGCAAGGTGAAATATAAAACAATAATGTACTGCGTAAGTGCACTTTTATCACGCATTTGAAAAAAGTATTTAGCTCTCCTTTGTCTGTGGCACTGGTGAATCATAGTGACCAGTTGAGCAATCCTGGAGTCTATTCTAGACTCACTTCTCCAATGACTCAAATAGAGGAGAGATCAAAAGAAGTATACAGAAAGTACAATATTACCGCAAAGGCATCAAATCAACACAGACTTCACTTTGAAATTTTCCAAATGAAAATTCATCCTTTGCAAATAGTGCAAACAACTGGATATTTCTATAAAGAAAAAAAAAGAATCTTGACCCCTACTTCACACCAAACCCACAAGTTAACACAAAATGCATCATACATGAAAGGGCTAAAACTATTAAACTTCTAGAAGAGAACAAAGGAGAAAAATCTTTAGGAAACTGGATAAGGTAAGGATTTCTCAATCAGGACACAAAAGGCACAATTATTTTTTTATTTTATAAAAATCAACATCATAGTGAAGAAAATGCAAAGGAAATCCACAAACTGGGAAATTTTTGCAAAACGCATCTGACAGAGGGCTCATATCAAGAATATATAGGTAACTCTTATAATCAATAATGAGGAGACAACTCATTTTTTTTAATGGGCAAAAATTTTGAATGAACACCTCAAAAGAGAAGATAAAAACAGCCAATATGCATATGAAAAGTTGCTCAAAATCATTAGTCATCAGGTAAATCCAAATTAAAAATTCCTGCACACCTACTGGCATTGCTCAAGTTAAAGAGAATGACAATAACAAGTACTGATAAAAATGCAGAACAAGTCGGATTCTCGCACATTACTTGTGGGAATGCAGAATGGTTCCTACAAAGTTAAACACGCACTTACCATATGACCCAACCATTCCCCTCCTAGGCATCTCCTTAAGGGAAGTGAAAACATATGTCCACACAAAGACCTGAATGGGAATGATTACAGTGGCTTTATTCACAATCACCAACATTAGAAACAGGCCAAACATCATTCAACAGGTAGATAAACAAATGGTGACACACCCATAAAACCGAGTGTTCTTCAGGGATAAAAAGAGAAGAACCACTGACACATGCAACAATGTGGATGAACCTCAAAAGCATTATGCTGAGTGAAAGAAGCCAGACACGAAAGCCTTATCCTATATCCTTCTGTTTATATGACATTTTAGAAAAGCCCAAAGTATGCACAGAAGGACTCCACCCTGGGTTTAACACTCTTCTGTTGCCATCTTTACATGCTTAATGATTTTTGAAAACAGGGCTCCACATTTTCATTGTTCACTGAACCCCACAAGTTACGTAGCTGGTCCTGCTTGCTTTGGTCAATGGAGTGTTTTTAAAAACAAGAGCAAACGTAGATAGTTCACACCCTTACACATTCCCAACAGGCCCCAGCATTCCCAATTTTTTACACCCAGACCTATTTCAAATATTAACATGACTGCCTGACCCCAGAAGACAGTTTTTTGAGTTTTCAAAACTTGCAAAAGCATGTTGGTCCCCTGCGCTCAGAAATCACTGAAAACAAAAACAGAAACTACAGAGGCAAGGGTGAACATAAGGAAGAAGCTGGTACCAAATTCACACTCACTCCCCTCATTCTTTGTTCCAGTCAGTGGGCTGAACGACAGCCACAGGTGCCAAGGCACCTGGGACACGTGAGCAGCTCAGCCTGACGTCTTCCTGCATGAGTCTGAATGTTCTGAGGAGCAACAGAATTTTCTGTGTTCTGTGTGGATGTTGTGTTGGCCCCCACGCAGGAAGGCCTGGTGTTGGTGTGCTGAGAGGGAAAAGGTAGTCTCCTGTACCAGGGAATCTTAGTAAATGCTGCTGGTTTCTAAAAATGTGCCTCATGGCCAGATGGCTTCTTCACACACCGTAGAGCATCTGGCTCCCTTTTCTGAAAGCAGTTTCATACACAAGATGACCACCAGCCCCAAGAGCTACAAAATTCCTGCAGTGGGTGTGGGCTTGTGAAATAAAGAGAAACCATGTTGTCAACTCCAAAGAACAATCAACACCTGGGAAAAACCCATCATTCTCATTGCCATGAAATGGGCCTTGGCTATACCTGACAAAGAAATGGACGGGTGTGTATTCAAATTGGCAGAGCAAACTTCCTGCTGAAAGCCACGGGTGATCCCCAGAGTAGCATACATTCCCGTCAGTGAGGAGAGCCACTGACAATGGTATAAATGAGTTTCCATTAGTGCCAACGATGGAAGCTGTCAGGAAGGAAAACTGCATTGCCAACTGCACAAACATAATTCCAAAGGCAATTCTTTGCGCTTGAGGAGAGGAGTGATTTTTCATCACAGGAACTCTCTTTTTTCTTTTTTTTTTTTTAAGCCTTTATTGAATTTGTTACAATATTGCTTCTGTTATATGTTTTGGTTTTTTTGGTCTCGAGGCATGTGGGATCTTAGCTCCCTGACCAGGGATCAAACCTGCACTGCCTGCATTGGAAGGCAAAGTCTTAACCACTAGCCCGCCAGGGAAGTCCCATGGGAACTTTCTTGAATTTATGCTGAGGTTGATACAGCAACTCTGGTGATAAATTCTGATTGCATTTTCAGATTATCTGAGGTTGTTAGCAAACCACTCTACGAAGATGTTCCCCTCCGCATCACAAAGCACCTTTTACAATCACAAACTCATAATTCCACCCCACCCGACTGTGAGGTAGGTGGGTGGAAGGTTATTTTCCTTGTTTTACAGATTTCTAAAGAATGTGAGGGTGTAAAGGGTTGACATGTGTTTTACTTTTGAAATCACAGAGTTGCTACAGTGCCGTCTCCAGTGATGGAAGAAGAGGAGCTATAACTGAAAACATTTCCATTCAAGGCTTCTCTCCTCATTCTTTGGATTCATGAGAATTCAAGTCACACAGATAGCATTTTATAGTCCCCAGAAGAAAGGTGAGTGGGCCTGTCAGCCTCTGAAGACCGGCACCAGCAGACCTTGAAACCAAGGCAAGAGGAAAGATTATAAATATTCTTTATGTCTTTGAGGGGAAACGTTTGTGAGAAATAAGAGAGACATAAAGATTTCCCTATGTTCCAGTGGGTCTAGAGCAGAGCCCTGAATAATGTAAGAAGGTTAAACGGCACTGCATCATAGCAGGAGGCAGATGGTACGGTGGAGGAGGTAAATGAGGATGAGGGTGTCTGCATACATGTGCGCGCATGGTGATGGGGGGCAGCCGTTTAAACTTCTTCTGCTATGTGCTATGGACTACCTGATCCTTATTCCACAAAAAATTTTCTTCCACAGACATTAACTGAACGCTACAAATAAATTTTACTCAAAAAGCATCCTTTTCATTAAGTCTTATCTTGTGTTCTAGTTACTACAGTCGCACAACAAATTATCCCAAGTTTGTTCACAATCTGCAGTCTGGCCTGAGGTTGGTGGAGGCAGCTCATTTCTGCTCCTCGTGGTCTTCACAGGGACAGCTCAAGGGCTGGGGGCTGGAGTCATCTGAATAGTCACTCACCCGTATGTTTGGAGGCTGATGCTGGCTACTGGCTAAGATCCCAGCAGGAGCTGTTGTTTAAGCAACTTACACGAGGCCTCTTCGGGTGGCGTGGGCTTCCTCACAACATGGTGTGATTCCAAGAGTGAAATGTTCAGGGAAAGAGGTAGAATCATATTGAATTTTATGACCTAGCCTAGGAAGTCACACTTCCACCACATACTATTTTTTTCAGGTGGTCATAAAGCCCCACTCAGGTTCAAGGGGAGAGGAAATAGACTCTGCGTCCTGATACGGAACAGCCAGTTTCTAGAAGGGCATATGGGACCAGAAATTTTGCCAGAATCCACAGTCTCCACCTTGTCAACTCATAGGGTGGCTGTCACTGACATTCTATTGCATCTCCAAGACACAGGTGCTTGGAGATGATTGCGGGTCCATCAAAAGAGACAGAAACATCATCCTACGCTCCCTCAGTACCCACAGATCGTCAGAGTAAAGCAGCCACATGAGGGGAAAAAAATCACTTATTGATTCTTTATCCACCCACAGCAATGGTACAAGGCAGTTCAATCTCAAATTCACTAGAAAATTCAGCAGGAAAGCAGATATTATCTCATAATATATGTCCAATGTCCTTGTCCAAAGAAATTAAAATGACATAACGCAGTTTGTTTACAAACCACTATCTCCTTTCTTGCATGCTGGCTTTGAAACAGCAGAGCAATGATTTTTAACTTCTTATGTGTTAAAGATTTTAATTACATTTTGAAGTAAGCAGCATTCCGGAAAAGAAAAATAGTCAAAGACAAAGTAATTAATTCTTGAAGGTAACCATTTTAATACATGCATTTTTCATGGCAGAAATTAATTATTCTCAGGACAACTGTCTCTTCCCTTGTAAATTAGGACATTTCTCCCCTAATTAGTTTAAACTGCCTCTAGGAGATTATTGCCACTGAGCTATGGAATTTTCTTCAGCAGGTAATTCCAGATACCAGAGCGAGTTTAAAATAGAAAGCAGAGTCTGGCTTTTGGTTTGTTTCTGTTCAGTGGGGTGTAGAATCAAAAATATAAGACTGTCTATGATTACATACAGATATTCACCCTGTACTCACTGTGTTCAGAGCAAGCATTCACTAGAGTAACCTGGACAAGATACCAGCGGAAATGTCTTTCTCATCATACCACTGTCCTCTATCTTGCCAAAACAGCTCAGGCTGAGAATGCAGGGTTCCTTTTCCTGTGTGTGGAGTTACAGAGGATGCTGAGATGCCAACCAAGGAAGAAGTGGCAGTGTGTTCACCCCCAAAACGTGCCCCTCGGCCTGTTGCTCAGATAACATTCAATCTAGAACTAACTACCAGGTCTTCTTTCTGCTTCTCAGGGCAAAGCAACACTTCTCCTCCTTGACAAAGCCAGTTAGAACAGAAGGGAACAGTAAGACAGCTTCGGCCCATTTGGAGAAACCAAATAAGCCTTTGCCTCTGTTTTCTCAGCCCCCATCATCACCTGTGTTGGACTCTGAAGCCCCATGAATTGTCAGTCTATTCAGAGTTGTTTTGGAATTATTCAGTTGCTCACCAGCCATGTACTAGGTGATTATATGGTGATGAAGCAAGTAGGCAACATCCCTGACTCGTGGAACATACATTTCAGTAGAATTTTTTAGGTTCTACTCCAAGTTATGTAAAGAAACAGAGAACAAGTGTATGAATATTTATTTTAAACCAATTGGCAGTGATTTGTTTTCAAGTTGTTTGGCAGAATTCTCTTTCAACTTGGTTTCAGTGTAAAGACCCTGAGACGGCTGGCGTTAGATCCAGTTTTTAAAATCTCTTATAGAATATCTATTTTTTTTAACAAGATGTAATCTCTTACAAAGCCAGAAGCAGAATGCTGTAACACCTGCAAGCTGTCCTCCTACGTCAATCTTGCTGCAGGATAACATAAGATGATGAAGCTTTCAGATCCAAGACTTACCTTGCTGGGCCTGTATCAGGTCATATGAATGTGGATTAAACATAATGTTGAACAAACAAAAGAGAGTATGTGCTGTTATGATTCTGTTTATGTGGTTCAAGAACAGGCAACAATAACCAATGCTGATAGAAATCAGAACAGTTACCTTGGTTTTAAAGAGATGACTGGGAAAGGCATGAGAGAATGTTCCAGGGTGCTGGAAATAATATCGTCATCTGAGGAATGTTTACCCAGGTGTAGACACATGGAAAAACCATCAGCCTGTACACTTAAGATCTGTGCACTTTACTGTATGTAAGTTACACCTGAGTGGGAAAAATGAAGACCATGGAATGGAGACGTTCCCCCATGAACTGATATTTCCAGGATAAACTGTTCAGCGAAAAAGCAAAGTGCAAAGTAATTCCTATAGTATGTTATCCTTCATGTACAAAGGAAGGGATTATAAGAAGATATACAACGTATCTGTGCTCGCACATAAAAGAAACACATGTTAGATGAATCAGAAACTACCTACAGGGGATGGATGGGCATTCAGGAAGTGTGGGAGAGTGGAAATGGGGTAGAAGGCATGGGGGAGTGACACCTCTACGTGTATATCTATTTGTATAGTTTTGACTTTTAGAACTAGGTAAATGCTTCACCTTCTCAAAAAAAAGTAAATAAATAACTAAGATCAACCAGGCCAGTGGTGGTGGCAGTGGGGCAGGGACCCAAAATGGAACTCAAGCAGTAACACGTGAGCTTAACTCTACCACAAATGAATAGCATAGCCACACTGAAAGAAGAAAATAACTGAACTGAGTAAGTTTGGAAAAGAGTATTGTGACTATATGCTATAAGGCTTAAAAGACAAAAAGAAAGGTGCCCATAAACTGCATTCTAGTTAGGACAGTTTCTACTATTCAAGACGTACAAGGTAGTAACTTTGAATATATGTATATACATATATTCAAACACACACACTAGGACTAAAAATTTATAAAAATATTGTGGATAACAAGAGGCAGGTATCCCATTGATGGAGAAAGAAGTTCCAGGGGAAAGGCGAGAATGAACATTGTGGTATTGGACTTGAATCAGATATGTCAGTACAGACTTATGGTCTTTAGTACATAAACAAATAGATATTGGTATCGACAAGGGTATGTGCATATGTGTGATTCATATATGTTCTGGGAAATAGCTCTGTTCTTTCAGAGAGCTAAGAAGCAATGATACCCCAGTAGCAATGAGTACACCCAGCACTCACATCTGGGTTTCTAAATTCATTTTCCAATAAAAGGAACCACAGCTCCTTGGAGAGACAGCTTATCGGGGGACTGAGGCAGTGAAAACATAAGATGTTCTGGGTATACTGTGTGGTGCCAAAAATTAAGGAAGTGCTCAAAAAGTGACCGGAGTGTGTCAGCAGGAGCCCAGTTAAAGGATCTCCCAAAGACCAATCTGTGACTATCTGAACAACTGCAACAACCAAAAAATATAGAGAGTATTGAATTATAACCCGTAGAATAAAATGAATATCCATGAATTCATTACTAACAAATGAAAGGGGGAGAAGGTAGAGCTCTTCCTTATCTGAGTTCCAGTTAATAAATGCAGAGGAACGTAGGAAATAGAAAATCACCATTTGCCTAAACCACACTAATAAGTGTTCCATAAGGAATCATTAATAAATGCTAAAAATTAGTGGGTTTAAAAAAGTATAAGACACATTCACAGAAAGATAAACAAGATGAAAAGGCAGAGGGCTATGTACCAGATGAAGGAACAAGATAAAACCCCAGGAAAAACAACAAAATGAAGTGGAGATAGGCAACCTTCCTGAATAAGAATTCAGTATAATGATAGTGAAGATGATCCAGCAACTCGGAAAAAGAATGGAGGCAAAGATTGAGAAGATGCAAGAAATGTTTCACAAAGACCTAGAAGAATTAAAGAACAAACAAACAGAGAGGAACAATACAATAACTGAAACGAAAACTACACTAGAAGGAATCAATAGCAGAATAACTGAGACAGAAGAACAGATAAGTGACCTGGAAGACAGAATGGTGGAATTCACTGCTGCAGAACAGGATAAAGAAAAAAGAATGAAAAGAAATGAAGACAGCCTAAGAGACCTCTGGGACAACATGAAACGCAACAACATTAGCATTATACGGGTCCCAGAAGGAGAAGAGAGAGAGAAAGGACCCGAGAAAATATTTGAAGAGATTATAGTCGAAAACTTCCATAACATGGGAAAGGAAATAGCCACCCAAGTCCAGGAAGCGCAGAGAGTCCCATACAGGATAAACCCAAGGAGAAACACGCCGAGACACATAGTAATCAAATTGGCAAAAATTAAAGACAAAGAAAAATTATTGAAAGCAGCAAGGGAAAAACGACAAATAACATACAAGGGAACTCCCATAAGGTTAACAGCTGATTTCTCAGCAGAAACTCTACAAGCCAGAAGAGAATGGCATGACATATTTAAAGTGATGAAAGGGAAGACCCTACAACCAAGATTACTCTACCTGGCAAGAATCTCATTCAGATTCGATGGAGAAATCAAAAGCTTTACAGACAAGCAAAAGCTAAGAGAATTCAGCACCACCAAACCAGCTCTGCAACAAATGCTAAAGGAACTTCGTTAAGTGGGAAACACAAGAGAAGAAAAGGACCTACAAAAACAAACCCAGACCAATTAAGAAAATAGTAATAGGAACATCAATATCGATAATTACCTTAAACGTGAATGGATTAAATGCTCCAACCAAAAGACACAGGCTCGCTGAATGAATACAAAAACAAGACCCATCTACATGCTGTCTACAAGAGACCCACTTCAGACCTAGGAACACATAAAGACTGAAAGTGAGGGGATGGAACAAGATATTCCATGCAAATGGAAATCAAAAGAAAGCTGGAGTAGCAATTCGCATATCAGACAAAATAGACTTCAAAATAAAGAATGTTACAAGAGGCAAGGAAGGACACTACATAATGATCAAGGGATCAATCCAAGAAGATGCACCCAACATAGGAGCACCTCAATATAAAGGCAACTGCTAACAGCTATAAAAGAGGAAATCGACAGTAACACAATTAATAGTGGGGGACTTTAACACCTCACTTACACCAATGAACAGATCATCCAAACAGAAAATTAATAAGGAAACACAAGCTTTAAATGACACAATAAACCAGATAGATTTAATGGATATTCATAGGACATTCCATCCAAAAACAGCAGATTACACTTTCTTCTCAAGTGCGCACGGAACATTCTCCAGGATAGATCATATCTTGGGACACAAATCAAGCCTCAGTAAATTTAAGAAAATTGAAATCATATCAAGCATCTTTTCTGACCACAACGCTATGAGATTAGAAATGAATTACAGGGAAAAAAACGTAAAAAACACAAACACATGGAGGCTAAACAATACGTTACTAAATAACCAAGAGATCACTGAAGAAATCAAAGAGGAAATAAAAAAATACCTAGAGACAAATGACAATGAAAACACGATGATCCAAAACCTATGGGATGCAGCAAAAGCAGGTCTAAGAGGGACGGTTGTAGCTATACAAGCCTACCTCAAGAAATAAGAAAAATCTCAAATAAACAGTCTAACCTTACACCTAAAGAACTAGAGAAAGAAGAAAAAACAAAACCCAAAGTTAGCAGAAGGAAAGAAATCATAAAGATCAGAGCAGAAATAAATGAAATAGAAACAAAGAAAACAATAGCAAAGATCAATAAAACTAAAAGCTGGTTCTTTGAGAAGATAAACAAAATTGATAAGCCATTAGCCAGACTCATCAAGAAAAAGAGGGAGAGGACTCAAATCAATAAAATTAGAAATGAAAAACGAGAAGTTAACAACAGACACCACAGAAATACAAAGCATCCGAAGAGACTACTACAAGCAACTCTATGCCAATAAAAGGGACAACCTGGAAGAAATGGACAAATTCTTAGAAAAGTATAACCTTCCAAGAATGAATCAGGAAGAAATAGAAAATATGAACAGACCAATCACAAGTAATTTAATTGAAACTGTGATTTAAAATCTTCCAACAAACAAAAGCCCAGGACCAGATGGCTTCACAGGTGAATTCTATCAAATATTTAGAGAAGAGCTAACACCCATCCTTCTCAAACTCTTCCAAAAAACTGCAGAGGAAGGAACACTCACTCATTCTATGAGGCCACCATCACCCTGATACCAAAACCAGACAAAGATGCTACAAAAAAAGAAAATTAGAGGCCAATATCACTGATGAATATAGATGCAAAAGTCCTCAACAAAATACTAGCGAACAGAATCCAACAACACATTAAAAGGATCATACACCATGATCAAGTGGGATTTATCCCGGGGATGCAAGGATTCTTCAATATACGCAAATCAATCAATGTGATACACCATATTAACAAGCTGAAGAATAAAAACCACATGATCATCTCAATAGATATAGAAAAATCTTTTGACAAAATTCAACATCCATGTATGAAAAAAACTCTCCAGAAAGTAGGCACAGTGGGAAGCGACCTCAACATAATAGAGGTCATATATGACAAATCCACAGCAAACATCATTCTCAATGGTGAGAAACTGAAACCATTTCCACTAAGATCAGGAACGAGACAAGGATGTCCACTCTCACCACTATTATTCAACATAGTTTTGGAAGTTCCTAGCCATGGCAATCAGAGAAGAAAAAGAAATAAAAGGAATACAAATTGGAAAAGAAGAAGTAAAACTGTCACTGTTTGCAGATGACATGATACTATACATAGAGAATCCTAAAGATGCCACCAGAAAACTACTAGAGCTAATCAATGAATTTGGTAAAGTTGCAGGATACAAAATTAATGCACAGAAATCTCATGCATTCCTATACACTAATGATGAAAAATCTGAAAGAGAAAGTATGGAAACACTGCCATTTACCATTGCAACAAAAAGAATAAAATACCTAGGAATAAACCTACCTAGGGAGACAAAACACCTGTATGCAGAAAACTATAAGACACTAATGAAAGAAATTAAAGATGATACAAACAGATGGAGAGATATACCATGTTCTTGGATTGGAAGAATCAATATTGTGAAAATGACTATACTACCCAAAGCAATCTACAGATTCAATGCAATCCCTATCAGATTACCAATGGCATTTTTTACAGAACTAGAACAAAAAATCTTAAAGTCTGTATGGAGACACAAAAGACCCCAAATAGCCAAAGCAGTCTTGAGGGAAAAAAAATGGAGCTGGAGGAATCAGACTCCCTGACTTCAGACTATACTACTACAAAGCTACAGTAATCAAGACAATAGGGTACTGGCACAAAAAGAGAAATATAGATCAATGGAACAGGACAGAAAGCCCAGAGATAAACCCACACACCTATGGTCAACTAATCTATGACAAAGGAGGCAGGATATACAATGGAGAAAAGACAGCCTCTTCAATAAGTGGTGCTGGGAAAACTGGACAGCTACATGTAAAAGAATGAAATTAGAACACTCCCTAACACCATACACAAAAATAAACTCAAGATGGATTAGAGACCTAAATGTAAGACGGGACACTATAAAACTCTTAGAGGAAAACATAGGAAGAACACTCTTTGACATAAATCACAGCAAGATCTTTTTTGATCCACCTCCTAGAGTAATGGAAATAAAAACAAAAATAAACAAATGGGACCTAATGAAACTTCAAAGCTTTTGCACAGCAAAGAAAACCATAAACAAGACGAAAAGACAACTCTCAGAATGGGAGAAAATATTTGCAAACAAATCATCGGACAAAGGATTAATCTGCAAAATATATAAACAGCTCATGCAGCTCAATATTAAAAAAACAAACAACCCAATCCAAAAATGGGCAGAAGACCTAAATAGACATTTCTCCAAAGAAGACAAACAGATGGCCAAGAAGCACAAGAAAAGCTGCTCAACATCACTAATTATTAGAGAAATGCAAATCAAAACTACAATGAGGTATCACCTCACACCAGTTAGAATGGGCATCATCAGAAAATCTACAAACAACAAATGCTGGAGAGGGTGTGGAGAGAAAGGATCCCTCTTGCACTGTTGGTGGGAATGTAAATTGATACAGCCACTATGGAGAACAGTGTGGAGGTTCCTTAAAGAACTAAAAATAGAATTGCCATATGATCCAGCAATCCCACTACTGGGCATATACCCAGAGAAAACCATCATTCAAAAAGACACATACACCCAATGTTCATTGCAGCACTCTTTACAATAGCCAGGTCATGGAAGCAACCTAAATGCCCACTGACAGATGAATGGATAAAGAAGACGTGGTACATATATACAATGGAATATTATGAGCCATAAAAAGGAACAAATTGGGTCATTTGTAGAGACGTGGATGAATCTAGAGACTGTCATACAGAGTGAAGTAAGTCAGAAAGATAAAAACAAATATCGTATATTAACGCATATATGTGGAACCTAGAAAAATGGTACAGGTGAACCGGTTTGCAGGCAGAAATTGAGAGACAGATGTAGAGAACAAACGTATGGACACCAAGGGGGGAAAGTGGCAGGGGCAGGGCGGTGGTAGTGTGATGAATTGGGAGATTGGGATTAACATGTATACACTAATATGTATAAAATGGATAACTAATAAAAACCTGCTGTTTAAAAAAATAAGTAAAATAAAATTCAAAAAAAAAACCAATTAAAAATTTTTTTTAAAAAAATTCTTTTCCCACAGTGCTCCCATATAATATGCCCCTCCAATTTTTTAGTGTTTACCAACAGTGTAAGTCAAACATTTGTTCCAGTAAACAAGTGAATACAATGACTGGTAGTTTTCTCTTTTAAGGATTGTGTACAGAGTAGTAATGTCAGGGTTATAAACACGATGAAAAAAAAAGAAAAAAAGTATGATAAGAAACAGGATATGTGCATATCGTCAAAGTATCTCCTCACAAGATATTTTTTAATTTCAAAGGAGAAACAGTAACTTTACAGTGGAGAATCCTGGCAGACACAACTGTAACCAAATGATCAAGGTTAATCTCACCAGTAACGAAACATGCTGACATCAAGTGTTCCCTGATATGATGCACTGAGAAGAAGACAGTTTCGATTCTGTAGTATTCTTGCCAAAAATGCATAACCTAAATTTAATCTTGAGGAAATACCAGGAAAACCCATTCACTTAACAAGTGGCCAATACTCTTCACAAATGTAAAAATCATGAAAGGGAAAGAAAGATTCTGAAACTGCCCAGATTGAAGAAAACTAAGAATATACCACAACAAAATACAACGTGGGATCCCAGACTAGGAAAAAGACATTAATGGGGAAACTGTTGAAACCTGAATAAAATCTGCAGGCCAGTTAACAGTATCATATCAATGTTATTGTTTCTTCATTCTGATCATTGTGCTATGGCTATGTAAGATGTTAACATTTTTAAAAGCTGGGGGAAAGGGATATGGGAAGATTGTGTACTAGTTTTGCAACATTGTTTGTAAGTCTCAAGTTTCTGCAGAATGAAAAGCTAATAATAATTTTTCTTTTCTGCACCCGGTCAACAGCTTTTGGAGAAGCAGGTGGACTGTCAGAAAGACACTCCCAAGTCAAATTCTGGATCTGATATTTATCTAGCCACGTGACTTCAAGGTAGTTACTTACACCCACTAACCCTGAGCTAGTCCTCCAGCTGTACGGTACTCACCATGATCCCCACTTTACAGATGAGTCAGCTGAGGCAGTGCACATAAAGTGCTTATGACCTGGTATATATTATTATTGTTATTATTATTATTATTATTATTATTATTATTATTATTATTATTAGACATCAGGGAATGTCATTATGCAAGCAAAATCACCTATTTCAATTATTTTTATTAAGAACTTCCTCATCTAACGAAGAATCAAAGGAAGAAGGCAGGGATGCAGTGAGTGGGAAAGAAAAGAAAAAAGGAGCTAGAAGGAGGAGGCAAGGGCTAGAGAGAGGGAAGTGGGAGGCAAAAGAACTGCTCCTTAAATGATAATAAAAGCTACTTTTCAGTAACATGAATAAGCCACTGCACAAAAAAATAATGTAGGAACTACATCCTTTTTTCACCCATTTTTTTTTAAATTTATTTATTTATTTATTTATTTATTTTTGCGGCAAGCAGGGACTACTCTTCATTGTGGTGCGTGGGCTTCTAACTGCGGTGGCTTCCCTTGTTGCGGAGCATGGGCTCTAAGTGCACAGGCTTCAGTAGTTGTGGTGCACAGGCTCAGTAGTTGTGGCTCACGGGCTCTAGAGCGCAGGCTCAGTAGTTGTGGTGCGGTGCACGGGCTTAGTTGCTCCACGGCATGTGGGATCTTCCCGGACCAGGGCTTGAACCCGTGTCCCCTGCATTGGCAGGCGGATTCTTAACCACTGCGCCACCAGGGAAGCCCTTTCACCCTTTTTATACTGGGAGTTTCAAAAAATTCATATTCACACTAATATAGTTAACAAAGTAACTGCTAATGTAAAAATTGAATTCTACATGATATTTAATCACTGTCTCCTCATTACTAATCAATCATGGTTAATTGATAATGATGATGACAAATCCATTTCCCTCCAGAAGCCACCTCAAGTCTAACCTCTTACCTAATACTCTCCATGGAAGCCAGGGTCACCCTACCCAGGTTAGTGCTTCCTATCTGGAACCTAATTACAGATAGGCAGACAGATAGATAGATAGACAGATAGATAGATATGGACAAGAGAATAGATGTATATATGTCAATCCCAACTAATAAGAAACTGCTGTTTAAAAGTAAATAAAATAAAATTCAAAAATTAAAAAAAAAAGAGAAGAGATGGATGGACGGATAGATAGATGATAGATCAGTGAATAGGTAGAGGGTAGAGATGGATAAACAGATGATAGATTGATAGATAGATAATCTTTGGATTTATGCATTCATATCATCACTGGAAGAGTCAGATAAAATTCTTGAGTAAAGTGATATCCAACTAACATAAGTACGATACATCACCCGAATCAAAATTACTATTTAGGAACACATTTGTATATTAATTTATTTACATAACATATCATTTATTCACTCAGTGAGTACCAGCTTCTAGACACTGAGGTGGAAAGCAAGGAACAAAACAAATTTCTTGCGCCATCAAGATTACTTTCCAATGGAGAAGACAGAAATAAAGTTAAAAATGTATTATGGCAAGTCGAGACAAATGCTATGAAGAAACATAAGGCATAGTAAGGGGCAAGAGATTTCAGAGGGGCTATCTGAGCGTGAATGGTCAGAAAAGGCCTCTTGGGTGAATAAAGAGCCATGTGCGTATCTGGGGGAAAGGGCTCCAAATCAAGAACGCTGCACGTGCAAATGCCCAAGGACTCGACTGAGGAACACAGAGAAGAACATGCTGCTTGCACATCGAGAGAGGAGAGAACAGTAGATGAGAGGGAGTCAGCGGCCCCATCGCTCAGGGTCGAGTAGGCCAAGGGACGCCATATATGTCACCACTGGGGGTACGCGTGCATATCATCACGGGAAGACTCAGGTAAAATTCTTCAAGATTACACAGGAACTTGCAAAAACCCATGGGAAGCCAGCTCCTGTTTTTTCTCTGGAGTCCACCGGTTCCTGAAACCCAAGGCAGCCTGAAACAGGTGTGCACAGGGCTAGTAAACCTCGGTGAGGTGAGCAAGACTCTCTAGGTGAGACAGACATCTCTTCCTCGCTCTGTTTTTCTTGCCTTTCACATGTGACTTTCTTATGTTACTTTCAGACAACGCATGTCTGATTATGCAAAAGGTTCAGAGCCAGGTAGCATGGAAAAACGTAGCTTTCTGTTTATTTCTAGGCCCAAGTCTCTTCAGGCAGCGATGCCCACAGATCTCCACCCTTACTGGAGGCGGCAGAAGGAAAGGATGCTAGAGCCAAGCCCAGCCTCCTAGAGCGTCCAAACCTGATTTAAAGCTATTTTGGAGCCAAGGACATTTTCCTGAATCCATTCCAAACAAGAATGAAGATGTTGGTGCATGATATTTTTGCAAAATATGCAGGCTCAGGAATTGACAGACTTTACATTTACATCAAACATGAAGAACCATTTGTGAATCCTTGCTGCAGAAAGCTGCTGTCTGCAAGCCAAAAATAATAGCATAAAGAATAATAATAAAACAAAGCTGGCACAAAACCTTGTCTTCCTGGAAGAGGGCCAATTTTTAGTTTGATAATAGCGCTGACTCTTGGAACCCGAAAGGAAAATAAATTCCTACCCACACAATCTGCATTGTTCCTCTCCTCCTCGTGTTAATTTTATCTCACACCTCAAACACATACAATCATTTATTTTTTTCTTATTGAAAGTGCAAGGTGTTTGTTCTAAAAGTAAGTTGTCTGCATCTGATTCCATAAACAGTTTCTTCCTGATGATTGCTATTTTTAAGGCTGTTGCTTTAACTAAAGTTATAGTAAAAAATTAGAAATATTTTCTTCCAGTATTCTTTTGAGATATGTGTATGTGTGTACATACAGTCTTTATAACATGAGAACTAACTGCCCATTAGGCCTATTCAAATACACAATCAAATATTTCCATAAAGAAAAAAATAATAATCAAACTTGTTTGCTGCATGTTGAGCAAGAACTAGAAACTCCATTTTTTACCCCCAGTCAAGGGCCACACACAGTGAAAAACTCATCCCGTCCAAGAGCCACTCAAGCCAGCTAGTATTGTTAAAAACTGGATTATAAATATAAACTCACCTGATTCTTAAACAACACAATATGAAATGGTCAAGCACACAAATATTTCTGGAATGCTTTGATTCCACTAGGTGACCAGTTACCTGGAAGAACACCCAGAGCAAGAGATAGAAAACAGGAGCTGACAAATTCATGCTCGCATCAGAAGCCCCTGCGGGGCATGTCATGATACGGACTGCTGGGCCCCACTGTCAAAGTGTCTGATTCTGGAGGTCTGGGGTGAAAACTGAAACCCTACAGCTCTAACACGCTCGCAGGGGATGCTGATGATGGACCACAGACCATACTGAGCCATAATGAGAGACTGGAGGGAGGAAAACAGGAGAGGAAGGAAACATGGAGGGGAAATGAAGGAGAGCAACGTAGAGTGAGGCAGGGGGGGTGGTGTGTGAACCTGTCACCGCCTTGGCCCACTGAGAGGACCATCAACACATACTCCCCCAACCCCCTCTGCAAGCCAGCAGTGCAGAAGTAAAACAATGAACTCTAACAGACCTTCTGAGTTGGCTGATCCCGCCCCTTCCACAGCCCTGGTTAAGTAACTGACTTAGTCCTGGCCAATGAGAAGTAAGTGAAAGCCACAGGGTAAGTGCGGCTTCAAGGAAAGTTACACTCTTGGTCCCACTGTTCCTTTTCCTTCTTCCTGCCCATACAGAGACCTGAGCCAGGAGATGCAGTAGCCACTCAACAGCCATGTAGGCATGAGGACACAGGCATCCTCCTATGCCAGGTGGAGAAAAGAAAAAAAAATGGGAAGTGCCTGCCTGTATCACGGAGCCACGGTCCCACCACGCCCACCATGACGTCCTACGCCCAGTCTTCACGATGGGCAAGGCAAGAACATCCCTCTCTGTTTAAACCTCTGTTTGTTGGGTTTTCCAGTACCTTCAGCTGAATGATCCCAACTAATATAAAAACTAGCCAAGTACTTACTAGGTACCTGACACTATGTGACTGCGATACATGAATTATCTCATTTAAAATAATAATGATTTAATCGAGCACAAAACTCTCAAGTGCTCTGCTGATGCATTCAGAAATACATT
This sequence comes from Balaenoptera physalus, assembly GCF_965194825.1. Classification (NCBI taxonomy): domain Eukaryota; kingdom Metazoa; phylum Chordata; class Mammalia; order Artiodactyla; family Balaenopteridae; genus Balaenoptera; species Balaenoptera physalus. Next base: position 111,581,116 of record NC_138885.1, on the reverse strand, counting down.
AAGTTCCTACTTTATTCCAGCCATGGAAAGCACAGAACCTGAACGCAAAGGACTCACAGGTAATATTCGTACCATAGTGATCCCATAGGAGAAGCAAGCAGAGCTTGTGGTGGGGGACCCACAAGAGCCTCCGAACAAAACCAGGTGGATGGAACGATCAGGAAGGCTTTCTGGAGGCAGAGACCCCTGAGCTTGATACTTAAGGATGAGTAGGAACTGAGCTTATTCTTACACATGCAGCAATGCCTCTTTAAATGTGATGGCAACCGCAACCCAAGGGGAAAGAGGGGAAGAAAATCTTTTCTGGACTTCTACAGCAGTGACCAAACAAGGTGCAGCCAACTCTAAATGCACATACAAGTGGAGGGGACACTGGGTGGATGGTGGTTAAAAAAAAAAAAGTTTGATGCCATCATCAAAGATACACGCTTTTCTTTGTTAGCTACATCTTGAGATTAACTGCCTTTCTTAAATACAAGTGAAACAGATGCATGGCAATCAAAGAACAACAGTCTGGGGAAAAGGTTGACGCTTCTGAATATGTCTTTTCTGCAAAAATTAGGACTCAAATAGGACCTGGGAGAAAATAATTGTATTTGTAAATAACACCAAAATACATTTTTCCGGTAGACATGAGAAAACTGTGCAAAGCTCTGTTCTTTGAAAGCAAAGATCTTATGCCCACAACACAGACTCAGCTATGGTCTTTAATAATTGTCAAAGGCATCATGTTTTATTTGTTTTTGAACCTTAAAAACAAAAGAAACACTTTAGAGACTCACGTTGCATTTCATCCCTCAGCTATGTTACTAGATGGCATCAAATCACCAGGGAGAGTAGGTCCACCTGTACCTTCGGCTACACAGGCACACAGTAAAACAGAAGAATGGGCAAAGGACTTTGAGAACTTTTTCAGACTTTTTTCCTGATAAACAAGGACTTCTTAAGTGGTGCTGAATTCAAGTTATATGACAACTCTGTTTCTGCCACAAGCAAACTGACTTCCCATAGTCATCACTTGTCCTCATGTGCTGGGGCAGCCTGGGTATATGTGCTATTTATTTGCCTGTATATCTGAGGATCCAGAGACAAAGTCTAAGAACAATAAGATACTGGAACATAAGTAGACCTTAATGTTTCATATTTAAAATTTAAAGCTCTAAATAATTTAACACAATTATTTTCTACCGATGACATCATTTATAATATGCCAGGAACCAGGATAAATGCTTTACACATATTATTATTAATCCTTATAAAACCTGGCAAAATCAGCATTATTGTCCCTGTCTTCTTTAAAAAGATGAGCAAACCCAAACTGAAACAAAGAAAGGTTAATTCCCTGCCCAAGATCACACAGCAAGTAATGGGAAAAAAAAAAAAAAAAAAAAAAAAAAAAAAAAAAATGGGAATACAAACCCAGGTGTATTTGATTCTTAAGTTCTGGCTTTTAACTGACATTTTATATTGTTTCTCATCATCTTCACCAAGGGTTGGCAAACTTCTACCCATGGGCCAGTGCACACAATATAATGAGAGGGGGTGGAATTGCATCTGATCTCCCTAGCACCTAGCCTATCGGCAACGGCTAATTACCTAAAGGCCCAATTACACACCACTCAAACTCTGCAAAGGAGCAAAGAAATCTATTATACGCAGAAAACCTTCATCCTAATAAAATCATTAGCTTCAAGAGGAAAAGGAGTAATTCAAACTTGGAAAGCAGAAGTATCTGATGGCTTATGGCATTACAAGATTCTATTCTGCTTGTAAGAGAAAAAAAAAAATCTGTTGGCATGTTTTATGTGTCAGATGAAAACTGTATCACCCAACAGAGCCTGCCTACATTCTAGAAATTAATGTGTTTGTGGGGAGGAGTTCTTTTTCAAACCAGGTCATAATGTACGCCTGCCAAGTGAACCCTCTCTCTTCAGGAATATTCAAAGCACAAGTAGCAACAGGACAGAGGCAGAGCTGCCCCTGAAGGAACAGCCAGGCGTGTTTTATTACCAAGAAAGAGGGAAAGCAAAAGAACATTCTGCGTAACCAAATTAAGTTGTGAAATACCCAAAAGTAACATGTCAAGAAACTCTTATTTGTAGGTGGAATTAAAAACAACACAACAAAAAGATCAATTTATGCTTGAGCTGCATCAGGGGCCGTTTCAGGTCTTCTGTTATAGAAGGTCTCGATCTGCACTTACAGACACAGCAATCAGACTTCATTACAGACAGTATTTACGTCTGAAAATTCTGTTTCAACTTCCCCACACCCAGCCCCTGAGAAACTTCGGTGTGAAATTATCCTGAAATCAGGAGAGCACAAATAGCTTTTCCAATGGGAGGCAGGAGGTTCCTTTTTCCATTGTGGATGGCATGTCCACCTCCAACACCCTGTGCAGACAGGCTCCCAAGCTCCCTACCTCTTCACGCCCCTGACCCTTTCTCGCTATCACAGCTTCACAGCTCTCTGTCCTGTCCCATGAGGACCAAATCCCAGTTGTGGCGTAAATGGCCCTGGCCATGGAAGAGCACAAGGGTCACAACGCTACCCAAGCCACACAGAAGCATTTTTTTTAATTAATTAATAAATTTATTTATTTATTTTTGGCTGTGTTGGGTCTTCATTTCTGTGCAAGGGCTTTCTCTAGTTGTGGCAAGCGGGGGCCACTCTTCATCACGGTGAGCGGGCCTCTCACTATCGCGGCCTCTCTTGTTGCGGAGCACAGGCTCCAGACGCGCAGGCTCAGTAATTGTGGCTCACGGGCCCAGTTGCTCCGCGGCATGTGGGATCTTCCCGGACCAGGGCTCGAACCCGTGTCCCCTGCATTAGCAGGCAGATTCTCAACCACTGCGCCACCAGGGAAGCCCCACACAGAAGCATTTTAAAGAGCTCTTCCACAGAGCACTTACAATCTTCTAACATAGCATATAATTCTGTTATTTGTTATTGTCACGCGTTGCCTCTCTCCCTCCGCTAGCATGCAGAGCCATGTTCCTTGGGCACCTCTGCATGTTTTATACATGGATATATTTATCCCAAATATTAAGTGCAGTGCATGGGAATTCCTGGCAATAGGTGCTCCAACAATATGTGTTGAATCAAGATGTGTTGAATGTGCTGAGACTTCCCATTTTTAGTGCACATACTTTTTAGCAGTATTGCTTTTAAGCAGAATATATTTATGCCTCCATGGGGAATTACAACAGCTATGATTGCAAAAAGGAAACAGGAGAAATAAAGAGCATACAAAAAAGACTGAGATAATATGTCATCCTGCATTCATGTAACAGAACGATAGGCGACCAAGTGAAGATGATTAAGGTCAGATGTCAAGGACAAATGGTGGCGTCTTCAGGTCTTGTGCTGCGTTCATGCAGAAGATAATCTGGGTCCATGGAGCTTTATCAACCCCATAGAGGTAACTATGCCTGGCATGATGATCATTTTCGTAGAAGTCTACAGAGTTGACCCCTCCATACTTTTTAGGTTTTGAAATGATAACTGTCTTGACTTAACAGGATGCTGCTCGTATTGACACACTCAAGAGCATACAGGGAAAACAGGTTAAATGGTAGAGGACTGTCCCACTTGCATTTCTGAAACTCAGATCTAACGATGACATTCTCATCTTCACATCCTCAATGATTGCTGGTTGCCCATGTGCTAAGGGCTGATTTCTTTGTGTGGCAAACTTGCTCAGCTCTTTGGAACATTCTCCAGCTATCCATCTCCATATCCAAGTTTTCATCACCCCCTTTCCACCTCCCTTCCTCCAAAGATCTTTAGACCTGGGGCTCCAGGTCCACGCTCATGAAAAACTGAGAAAAAAGCATCATTCAGTTTGTCAAATTTTCATAACCCCTAAGTCACTCTTTGTCCAATAACCATCCATTTATTTTAAAACAAACAAACAAACAAACAGGTTCTAGTTAAGGAAAAGCTATGTACCAGGCATGGGGTTTTAAAAAAAAAAAAAAAAAAAAGGAAAAAAATTCATTTGCATTATTTCACTTTAATACTAAAAAACAAAATCCTATCAACACAAATGTCATTCTGCATGTATATATATAGACGCTCAATAAGTATAAGTGCACTTCACCCAAGAACAGATAAAGATGGCCTATAAACACAGGAGAAAATGTTTAGCATCTTTAGCCATTAGGGAACTGCAAATTAAAATCACAATAAAATACCACTATTAAATGGATAACTTTTTTAAACCGACCGTACCCAGACTGGCAAGGGGGTAGAGCAACTGTGACTCTCACGCACTGCTGGTAGGAAAGTAAAACAGCACAGCAACTTTGGAAAACAGTTTGGTGGGTTTCTTACACAGCTGAACACTCATTTAATGCACGAGGCAGCAATCACACTCCTGGGGATGTATACAAGTGAAATGAAATCACGTGTTCACGCCAAGACACAGGTGTACAAGTATGCAGTGACTTTATTCATAGTCACTCAAACCTGGAAACAACCCAATGGCCTTCAACTGATGGGCGGATAAACAAACTACAGTAAGTACATCCATACAAGGGAAGACTATGCAACAGTAAAAAGAAAAGACCACTGATGCTCTCAACAAATTGGACGACCCTCAGAGGTGTTATGCCAAGGGAAAGAAGCCAGACACCAAAGCCTCATGCTGTATGATTTACTTTCCATGAGATTTCGGAAGCGGCAAAACTGTGGACAGAGATGAGATGGGTGGCTGCCAGAAGCTAGGAGGGGGAGGGCCTGACCACAAAGGGACAAGAGAGAACTCTGGGAGGGTGACGGAACAATTCTATATCATGATTGTGATGGTGATTACATGGTTATAAGCGTTTGTCAAATCTCAAACCATATACTTAAAGTGGATGTGTCTGACTGGATGCAAATTACACATCAACAAAGCTTAGCGTAAAAAACAATCAGTCACCAGAAAGAAACACAAGTGCCTTGTCGTAGACCACAAGGCTCCTGAATGGTCAAGCCGGAGTGTGCATCTGCAGTATGCTTATTTATGTATTTCCAAATGACTTACCAGTACTGCTGCCGCTCAGGAATATAGTACAGCACAAAAATACGTACATAGGAAAACATCTATCATTATCAAACTTGGACATAAAACCATATAGTCTTCTTGATCGTTTTTATTTATTTTTTCGGGGGCGGTCAACTTTTTGCCAGATGTGACAGGGACAACGTTCTGACCTCACAATATAGCAAACAACAAATACAAATCAGACATTTTCTTGCGGTTCGCTGTGCTTGGAGGAGTACGCTTGGTTTTAACAGGTTGTGTGTTTTCAGACTTCTTTTTAAGCTACTCAAATGTCCTGTGGAGGTTGGCTCTCCATAAACTTCACGACATAATCTCTAGATCAGCCTGCCCACACGTGAGCGAGGCCAGGCACGTGCCAGTGTCTTGGGCGCTCTGTCCTCGGATTACCTCTCCTCCTGCTTCTGACGTGGGACACCTACCACACAGCTTGGGTGTGAGCACCAGGAAGGGTCTGTATGCGTGTTGACAATGCTAAAGACCTTCTGACACTGACACGTATTGTTTATTCTTTCAAAATGGTCTCGTATTTTCTTCCCCCATGCAACAGACTGTCACAAACACCTCCTTTTATGTTTGCCCAATGTGGAGATGTCTCTTCCGGTTGGCCTCCTTTCCCTAAGATACTTAAAGATATTTTACAGTTTCCATTTCTTTGCCAAGTCTTATACATCTTGGACCCATCAGATCTGACACACATTGGTCATGCAGCTGACTCCCCTTTTCCTATTTATTGAAAGCAATCTTTTTTCCTGCTAGTATCATTCTGGGACATTTCTTCAAGAATGACATTTCTAGGACACTGCCTTAAGAATGACATTTAGAGAAAATTCTTCAGTGTATGTTTTTTGTAGATTTCCAGAAACAAGTGTAAATAGTCTAAAGGTCTCTTGCAAGTAACTAACTTCCTTAATCCTACCTTTCAAGGCTGGGGGCTTTTTTGCTTTCCTTTGCCAATACTGAATGGAGTGCTGGGGGGGGGTCACCTTCCTTTAGTTTTATGACTTTTATTGTGCTGTGCTCATTAAAACTTAGGGACTCCCACACAGCCCACTTCTGACGAGGCCTTATTTGCCGCTTCCCATTGCTTTGTTTAGACCTCCAAGTTTTCTGTTTAATTTCTCTTTCACTGTAAGCTTGAACCTATAACCATCAACTTTTTTCAAGTTTTTCTCAACTCATCACTGGGGACATTTGGGCCAAATCACCCTTTATTGTGGTGCCGGGGCCACGGGGTTGGGGGGCCGTCCCGGGCACTGTAGGACGCTGAGCAGCGTCCCTGGCCTCCGCCCACTAGATGCCAGGAGCACCCCCTCCCCCAGGTTGTGACAACAGAAAATGTCTCCAGACATTACCCAGTGTCTCCTTGGGGGCATGATCGCCCCCAGCTGAAAACCACTGCTACCAAACGACCCGTTCCATTTAAAAGAAGACCCTCAGCACTAACAGCTCAGGAAACTATATATTAAATTTGCCAGCAAGTTGCAAGTAACACCCAGCAGCCGATTACTTAACAAAATGGAAGTACTCATTTTCTTAGGGGAGACTGAGAAATTCTTCCTTTTCAATAAGAAAAAAAAAGATCATTCCAGGTATCTATTCTGCTTCTCTAGAGAAGTGCCTCCTAAAGATATCTGTTCCTTCCCCCACAATGTCCTCACAGGGATGAGCGCTCCCCTTCACCTTCCCCTGCAGAAAACAGGCTGGCCATACCAAACATCCTTCACGTTCAGCCCATCTGAACAATGGGGATAATAACACTAGTGCCCACCACATAGGGGCAGCAGGAGGATTACATGAGTTAACATAGACGGTGTGTCTAAAACAGCCCTCCTGTGCAGTAAGTGTCTTACAAGGAGTAGCTCTTAACATCGTGACAGCCAGAAAGTGCCATTACTCAATCACTTACTCACATTCTCATTTCACAACAAATAGTCTTTACTGAACATCTGTGCTATGTAGACACTCTGCTGGACCAATGTCATTGTGCTCAAGAAGGGTACACTCTGTAAGGAGATGATGATGATAAAAGTGTAAACAAGACACAAAGGTGCCAGACAGGGTGCCAACTGTGTCTAGAGGAGTCAGGGAAGGCTTCCTGAAGGAGAAGGTAGTCGAGCTGAGATCTGAATGACAAGAAGAAATTCTCCAGAGGGCAAGGAGGATGGAGGGCACTGCATTCAGAGGTCAAAGCAAAGGCTAAAAGTCCAAGAGCATGAAGTAGACTTCAAAATCACTACCAGTAAAAATGTGATCGGGGAGCTACGGGAAATGAGGCTAAAGAGCAAGCTGGGGTCAGCTCATGACCAGCCTCATGGAAAGTACAGCCTCTCCCAGAAGGCACTGAGGACACAAATGCCACGGGGTGTTACAAGGTTGACATGTGGGAGGTGCAGGGTCAACCAAGACCATGAGAAATGCCCGGTCAAACCTAAATGAGTTTCTTGACGACAGGACTTTCCAAAACATTTAAAATGCCAAAGGTGATTATGAGTTTCCAAAGGGAAAAACTTTAAGCAGCAGTTCCCAAACTTAGGTGACAATCTCGTAAGAGCAGAGCTCCGGAAGGGATCTGGACTGGGAAATATCGCTGAGCGAATGAGAAGACATTAAAGACTGTTTAATAAAGGAATCTCATCACCAGCTTTGCACATGAGAAATGTCACTCTAATCTGACCAACATGGAGAGATTAAATGGGATTGGAGTAAGCCCGGAGGCAGGAAAAAACAGAGGGAGAGCCACACAATATTCCAAAGGATAATAAGAGACCCAGTTAGGGTCACAGGGAGTGGACACGGAGAGGGCAGAATGCCTTGGAGAGACATTAAGAGGTAGGAGCGATGTGATGGTGGGTAACGAATGTTAGTCCTGAGAGAGAGGGAGACGTACAAAAATACCCAAGTTTTCACCTTAAGCAATAAGTGAGATGCTGGAACTACTCACTAAGAAAGAAATCAGGAAGAAAAAAGTTGGTCTGAGGAGGAAGACAAGGAGGACCGTTTTAATGGGTTGCGTGTGAGGTACCTGTGAACGTTCATGGGTATGCGGGTAGGGGCGGCAAAGACCCAGACTAGAGAGAGAAATGCCAGAGCCATTGCCAGAGAAGTGGGTTGAAACCGCTGGCATCAAGAGGACTGGCCAGTGAAAGAGTGCAGAGTGAAAAAAGAAAGGTGACACAGACCAGACCTGCGGAAGAACACCATTTAAGGGCCGGACGGAAGGGGGAGCCTGCAAAACAAGTCACGGAAGAGGTGGGATGAGAAAAGAGAGCGTAGTACCACGTGACGCAGGAAGGACAGATAATTACAAAGGAGGGAACGGCTCCATCCGGACTGAAGGTGAAGTGAGGGGAGGAGGAACACTAAAGATCCCACACCGGATGCTTCTGACAACACCCCTCCAGGAAAACAACTGTGGGAGCCCCGGTTCAGTGGTTCTCAAATTGACTGTGCGCCAGGATCCCCTGGAGGGCTTGTTCAAAGCCAGCCTGTGGGGCTGCCCCCAGAGTTTCTGGTTCACGAGGTCCCAGGTGATGGTGGTGCTGCTCCGGAACCCCCCTTTAGAACCACAGCTCTAGATAAGGAACGCTGACCTTTCCTCTCTGCCTTGAGCAGAACTGTCAGCTGGGGAAAACACAAATGTTTCATCTTCTTTCTCTCTGGCCCTCTGATTCCAGAAGACGGAAGTAATTCATTTTATTGCCTTCTCGTTCCAACTTAAGGAGCCCAAATCTACCACATTTCACCAAACATAAGAGGGTTTCGACTACAAGACACACCTTTATTTTACATAAGAAGAAAAAGATGCCAATAATTATGAGACGTGGCTGATTGTGAGAAGCAGTCTGATTTCAGAACGTGCTATCCTACAAAAATGTACATTTCAGAATTGATAAAACGTGGCCAGTCCTGTCCTCTAGGGCCACCTGGGCAAAGTCTGAACAGAAGCCTGCTCGCCAGTGGGACCTATGATTCTGTGTCTCCTCTGCTCTTCCTCTTGTGGGATATACACACGTGCTGGCATCCACCTACCAGACCCAAGAACTCTGCTGCTCCTGGGATCTCCTAGAAGCTGGGTCCTTCACCTGAGCCTCCAAAAGCATCTAACCCCACATTCCTCCAGTTCTTCAGAAGTCCTCAAAACTCGTTATTAAATGTATGGGCACATTTGCACGTAACTCCTGCATTTCCCACATTTACCCAGGACAATGAGTAGCCCAACCCAGAGTGTTCTAGCCCAGACAGCCTACCACAGAGACGATCAATTCAAGAAATGCCATCACTATAAACAGCAAAAGTTAAAAGGAAACAGACACCCTCATGCTATTTTTTCTCCTCTTAACCAGGAGAAATCTTCTGAATTGCACATATGATTAATTCAAAATGACTTATAGCCAATGGTTACTGTTTATTTGAACCTAGCTGCATGACAGATGCTTCTATCTGTATATTCTTTCTCAAAAGAAGCATTCAAGGTAGATTATCTTTTAATGTGAAACTAAGACTCAGATGTTGGTGGTGGAGCCAAGATTAAACAAATAATAAGGGATTCATTTCAAGAGTATAAAATTTTCATACACACGCTATTTTATAAAGACTTCCCCTAGCCTGACACTGGCCAGTGTCCACAGCCAAAATACTCAGGCAGCGCCAAAAGCACAAGCGACCCTTTCACCTTTTGTGGTACCTAGAAGAAAATGTCTTTGACTCTAGTCTATGGAGTGAACTTTCCACAGAAAGTCAAAGCAAAATAGCTATCGATCTCTGCTCTTTCGCGGGGAGTCTCACAGCACTCCCTTCTCTTCTGAGAGAATTCTGCTTCCCCACTTTGTGCCCCTTTGCTCTCAGAAGTACAAGTTGAAGGCAATCTGTCAACTTCTGTGGGGCCTCCCAAAGCCAGGCATTGCTGGGGTTGTCATGCTACAATAAACAGCCACGCTTTTATCACCAACACTCCCTTGTAAGATACAACACTTTACATATGTTCTACAAAACGTGAAAATGGCTACACGAAGGGCAGGCACATCGGAAACAGAGGGAGGCCATAAGACTATCTGTTGAGACATTTTCCGGGTCTAACCCTGAGGCCACGCTTCCTCTGAGGGGACCCAAACCTAGAAGGAGCCACAGCTAGAACGTTCTTACCCAGGCAGCCCCTTCCACACCATTAACACAGCAGACGAAAGGTCAACCAAAACAAATGCCTTATACAAACAGTCGCCAACATAAAGTCTTTTTCCTTGGGAGAGGGCTTGGACATGACAGGAGGAGACCTGATCCCTACCTGAATGTCCCAGGAGACTGCCCAGTAGTAGCAAATCCTCCAAGAGGGTCAAATTTGCCTGTTATTTTTAAAACCTGAAACTTAAAATAATCCCAGACCCCTTGGCCACGTGTCGTAAAAACTGCCAGATAAGTTATACACATGGAATTGATTCCAACAATCCACCAGAGAAAGGGGTCTCTCAAATTTGGCAGCCTCTCATTTCCACATGGAAAGAATTACTGGAACTGGGCAGAGGTGGAAGGGCAGGGGAGGAGGGGTGGGGAAGGCCGGTGATGATTCCAATGAGCGGAACCATATTGCACTATCAAGTATGCAGTGTGGTCCGAGCACAAGTCACTGTAAACGCTTGGAGGAAGACTTTTAGGAAAGCTTATCCTTTTAAACATAGTTTCATACTTTAGAAAGACAACAACTAAAGATAGTGAGTTAAAGACAGTTTCATAGTTTGTTACAGTTTCTACAGTTGTTCTTGCTCTGGCAAGGTTTTTTGTTGGGTTTTTGTTTTTTTTTTTAACCTTTCCCAAATCTGAAAGCAATTAGTCCTCTGTATTCAAGCTCTCGTATTTGGAAAAGTCATCATTATGAATAGGTCGACTATGAGCTACCTGCAGGATTTCAGCTCTCCCACATGTGGGAAATGCTGACCCAACATCTGTTTTCCAGTAAGATCCTGTCTTGACACAATTTGATAAGTACATCTGCATTGCCCCCAGGTGTTGGAAGGTCAAGTGATAGATCCAAGGTCACACAGAAAACTAGGCTCCCTTTTAATTACTTGAATTCTTCTGGAAAGGTTTCTAAAGTAAATGGGTTCCAGGAAACCTGAGAAGCAATACCCAATGTTCACAGGTTTGGTTTGGTTAGAAGACACTAGTAAATAAAGCATCATTCCCACAGTCTTCTTCCGAGTTTAGATACAGCTTTTGAGGCTCTCTCTCTCTGAAATTCTGTAAAATTGTGCAGCTCACTGGAATCATCACCAGCCTCTCCTGGTTGCTTGCAACTGCCCAATCTATCTACAAAAAGCAAATGTTACCTAAAGCCTCCACACTCAGAGTGTGGTTTAAGAGGCAGCAGCAACAGCATCTCCTGGGAGCTTGTTAGAAACACAGACTCTCTCTCCGCCACCTCTCATCTACTGAACCATAAACTTCATTTTAACAAGTTCCCTAGGTGACCTGTATGCACTGACTAAACCAGGGGAAGGCAGACTACGGATGCGCAGGCCAAATCCGGTGCTGTCTGTTTTTGTAAATAAAGTTTTACTGAAACACAGCCAGAGCCATTAACTTGTCTTTGCTTGCTTTCACACTAGCATGGCAGAATTGAGAAGCTGCAAATATGTACATGGCCCTTTACAGAAAAATGTTTACTAACCCCTGATCTCAACCTTTACTGTGGTGGCAAAGGGGGCGCTAGACACCTATGCTAAAACCACAGCAGGAAATTATCGTAACGACAAAGTAGACAGTCTTTTTTTGATAAGAGATCTGCTTGGCCCATTAGGTAATGGAAATCATCAGGCAAATTTCTAGACCTCATTCAAGTTAAACCCCCCAAGGTCCAGCACCATTTTCTACCCTATGGACCCTGCCAAAGAAACACAGTGTCTGTCTTTATGAAATTTACAGGCAGAGAAGAGGTAATTAGCATGAACTTAACATGGCACCCGGTATATAATTCATTAATGCATTAGAAGGACACAATTTTTTAAAATTAATTTATTTATTTATTATTTATTTTTGGCGGCATTGGGTCTTTGTTGCTGTGCGCGGCTTTCTCTAGTTGTGGCGAGTGGGGGCTACTCTTCGTTGCGGTGCGCAGACTTCTCATTGTGGTGGCTTCTCTTGTTGCAGAGCTTGGGCTCTAGGCGCGCGGGCTTCAGTAGTTGTGGCTCGTGGGCTCTAGAGCACAGACTCAGTAGTCGTGGCGCACGGGCTTATTTGCCCCGCGGCATGTGGGATCTTCGAGGACCAGGGCTCGAACCCATGTCCTCTGCACTGGCAGGCAGATTCTTAACCGCTGCGTCACCAGGGAAGCCCGGACACAATTTTTTTCATACCAAGTTCTGGTTATTTAAGCCACACGTGAAATAGTTAAATAGAAACCGCCAGTGAAAGAGCAGGTGGGAAGCTTTTAACTGAAACCACCACTGCTCCTATGGGGGTGGGTGATGGGGAGACTCAGGGTAGAGCCACATGCGTGAGGCTTGATGTACCAAGTGAAGAATATTCTCCCTGACCCAAATCTCTCCCCTCCTGTCCCTCCCTCTCTCTCGCCATCCCTCCATGTCCCTCTTCTTCTCCCCTCCCTGCACCTTTGCCCAACATGTGATTTTAAAGTCTACCACCTGCATTTCCTCGATTGCAAGACCTCTGCTGAGATGCCACCAGTGGTTTTGTAACAGGGAAGAACAAATGTGACTCTATATTAGATTTCTTTCTTTTACTTTAACCTTTGTATTCTATCGTCTTTGCTTCCAGTTAAGAATGTTGCCCATACCGTGAAATATATAGGACAGCCCATTCTCAAGTCTATGACCTTTAACGGTATAACACTTTTCCATTCATATAGCGATTAAAAGTTTCAGAACAGAGGATAACATTTGTCTTGTTGGAGGATTATAGGAACATTGTGACCTAACCTACGTGGACAGCTGCAAGAACGAAGGATTCCGACACCAAGAAGTTTGCAAGAACCAACCACAGCCCCTCCCCTTGTAGTATACTAAAAGAAGCCTGAATTCTGACTTGGGTAAGATGGTTTTCTAGGACATTAGTCTGCCATCTTCTCGGAGTCCTGGCTTTCCAAATGAAGTCATTATTCCTTGCCTCAACACCTCGTCTCCCGATTTACTGGCCTGTCGTGCAGTGAGCGGAACGAGTCTGGACTCGGTAACAGTTTTGGCAAAAATGAGAAGACTTTCGATCTGAGCCCCACCTCCAGGGCCTGCACCATGTCACTCTCTGAGAAGAAACCTGGCCAACACAAAACATACAGGGTCTACCTTAGAAGGAGAAGAGCAGCCGGGAAGAGAAAAGAGGGGAGGGTCCCAAGGAGAAGGTCCTGGAGACACTGGGGCTGAGACAGTCCCATAGACACATGTGTGGTACCTTCCAGGTGCCTCAACACCCAAGGTCGCATCCCACACAGGCCGGGCGGCCTGCTGCTACCCTGCTGGCTGTTTGTGTTTGTTCACGTGCTTACTGGTCTGTGGTTAGGTTAGCTTTAAGCAAACTGTGGATGATCATCCTACTGTATGGTTTTGGTTATTCTCAAGTAATCATTGCTTTAGAAAAATCACAAGTACTGAAAAAAAATTTTTAATTAAAAACTTTTAGAGTAGCAGAGTCACAAAACTCACACCCCTACTTGGACGAGCAGAAAAGGTGCTCTGTAGTTCTCCATAAAGTATTATACCTTACTCCTAAAACAAACTCTCCCCTCTGACCCAATCATGAGCAAGAAAAAAAAATTTACTTTATGTCCACTCCAGTGCAAAGCATAGTCTTACAGAACATAGGTGAGTGGCCCCCAAGGTGTGGTTCCTGGTACCACCTGGGAGCATGTGGGAAATGCAGAGTCTCAGGCCCCACCCCAGACGGGCCAAATCAGAAACCTCAGGGGTGGGGCCCTGCAATCTGTGTTTAGCAAGCCCTCCAGATGGCTCTGATGCACATTCAAGTTGGAGAACCATCGATTAGATAGACAATCCCTTTAGATAAACAAAGGTGTGTTAGCGTGTTCTTCCCTTGGGTTTTCTCACCCCTAAGACTGTGTGTGTGTGTGTGTGTGTGTGTGTGTCTGTGTGTCTGTCTGTGTGTAGGGGGTGGGGGAAGTTCGGAGGCTTTGGGGACCTCATGTCAGTAAATGAAGGGCCAGGTCCATGGGGGGTTGTCCTCTGCCCTCAACAGTACCAGGAGGTACTTCTCATGCACCTGGTGTTGCATTCTCAGCAGACATCTGAGGCTCAAATATTAGAGCACTGGTTGCAAACTTTTTCTGCAAAGGGTCAGGCAGTAAACAGCTTTAACAGCCATAGGGTCTCAGTTACAACTACTCCTGTCCGCCGTTGTAGTGGGAAAGCAGCCACGGGAATATGTGACTGAATGAGTGTGGCTGAGCGCCAACAAAACTTTATTTACAGGAACAGGCAACGGGCTAATCTGGCTCACAGGCTGTAGGCTGCTGAACCCTGAGTTAGAGTAACATGAGCTGCCACAACAAATAAGCCCACATGTCTCAATGGCTTTTAGGATACAAGTTTACTCTTACTCTTGTACCAGTCCAACGCAGTCCAGCGTTCCTAGCTGTCAGAAAGGTTTCCTCCAAGGACGCTCCGGACACCCAGGCTCCGCCTGCTTTGTGGCTCCACTCTCCCCCCACCTATTCCCAAAGGGACACACATATCTCACCAGCAAATGAGTCACCACACCCCTCCTCAAGGCAAGAGGGCTACAAAACAGACTTGACCTGGACACCCACTCCCAGCAACATCTCCACACTACGGAAGGGGAAGTGAATTCTGGAGACCATTTAGCCATCCTTTTCACACAGGAGAAGAGAAACAGGTGGTGGCTGGAGGAAGATAAGATGTCAAGGAAGAGCTTTCATAAGATGAAATTCATGTGCACGTTTGTACATGTATATAAAGGTCTTTTCCATCATTTATCAATGTACACAACTTTTTTTTAATCTGGCAGGTGGAGGGGTGGATGGGAGACATCTGTGGCCTGAGGAAAGTAAGGTGAAGCCCCTCATGGAAGGGGAAGTGAAGATGAGGGAAGGAAAGCTGGGGCACACTAGGATGGACACCCCCCGGCCCTCCACCTCTGCCGGGATTAAAACCTACATCAGATATTGGCGCCAATGTACTAATAAAGCCAGATTCTGGAAAGATGTGAGATAAAATCTTTACGGCCTGTAGACAGACACTCCTTTACAGACCTTAGTATTTGGAATCTTAGTACAGTTCTATACACCGAAGGCCCTTATCAAAATGAGACTCCAGATGCGTGACAAATTGTGTTTTGAAAAAAAATCATATTTGAATTGCACAAGTTTAAATAAGCCAGTGATAAGCCAAATAGCCTGCCTCTTGGAGAGCTGGAAAGAGAAAAGGGTCAGGACGGGAAATCATAAAATAAACAAATCACTGCTATGAAAATTTATATGGCTCACCCCACCTCTGAAATGAGAGTTCAAAATAGAAATGCTTACTCCTTACCACTGGCTATTAGATCAAGATGTGCTTAATTCGTGAGTGTGCTGGATGCCATTATTCAGCCATGCTGTATATTTTTCCATAGATCTGAAATATCCGCTGTTTCCTTTGCTGCCTCCTCCCACATACCAGATACTTGAGAGCAAATCTCATTTAGATGATGTTTTGTCTAGAGGCAGCCGAGCGGCTTCGTAATAAGGCAGATGCAGAACACGCAACTTCAAGCACTAGCATTCAAAAGCACAGAGCTAATTACCTGTAACTGGGGAAACAAGGCAGAGACGGATCCCCTGTTTGTGTTCCAGCAGGAGGCGATCAGAAAGGTCTGTGTGCTAGCCAGGACAGAAGAGAGCAAAGTGCGTCCTCGCCAGCACCGCCCCAGGTCCCACCAGGAGCTGGGTGGATTGCAGGGCTGGGGGCCATGGAAGCAGCCCAACCACGTCGCAGGGTGCCATCCTCAGACGTGTGAACTTGGAGACGCTGAAGACTACAAGCAAAATGGCCGTGCAGCTGCACTGCCGGAGGACGGCCATACCGTACTTTGTAGGAAGTCCTGGCTGCAGCAGAAAACCAACATATGTGGTCCTTCTCAAGACGCAGTACCTGCCATCCCAAGGGGGCCAAAAAAACCAACAAGAAACAAAATAAACACACATTTCGGTTCCTTAGATCATTTTCCCTTCACCTTTTTTTTTCTCTGTTTTTCATTTAACAGTTGGCCATCTCTTTCCTTTTAAACACAGTTGTAAAGTATACCAAGTTTTCGTCACTAATTATTTCTCTTTTTCAGAGAAATAATTAGTGACGAAAACTTGGTATACCTTACAACTGTGTTTAAAAGGAAAGAGATGGCCCAAATGGAGTCTGGCCTTTATAAAGTCTGACTTTTCTCAAAATTAGCTCATTGCAATTTAGGGGGAAAGTACAGATGGAGGAAGAAGGTCAAAAGTGACAGGATAGGGGTTTCCCTGGTGGCGCAGTGGTTGAGAATCTGCCTGCTAATTCAGGCGACACGGGTTCGAGCCCTGGTCTGGGAAGATCCCACATGCCGCGGAGCAACTAGGCCCGTGAGCCACAACTACTGAGCCTGCGCGTCTGGAGCCTGTGCTCCGCAACGAGAGGCCGCGATAGTGAAGAGGCCCTCGCACCACGATGAAGAGTGACCCCCGCTTGCCGCAACTAGAGAAAGCCCTCGCACAGAAACAAAGACCCAACACAGCCAAAAATAAATATAAAAATAAATAAATAAATAATTACTATTAAAAAAAAAAAGTGACAGGATACACCTAGAATTCTTTTACACTAATAGCAAGTTCTTGGAATTTATAAATATCACCAATCTTTGAAATGCTGGATGGGGAAGACACTGATCCCACACTTTTCCTGTTTCCCTCTGCCTATAATGTCCTACCTACTCTTCCCCATCTTGCAAAATCTGCAGTGTTTCAAACTGCAGCTCCTGGGAGTTTGGTGTTGGTAGATGCAAACAATTACACACAGCACGGATGGACAACAAGGTCCCACTGTAGAGCACAGGGAACCTATATTCAATTGTCCTGGGTTAAACCATAATGGGAAAGAATATTAAAAAGTATGTGTGTGTGTGTGTGTATATAACTGACTCACTTTGCTGTACAGCAGAAATTACCACAACATTGTCAATCAACTATACTTCAATTAATAAATAAATTACTCAAATTGCAGCTCCTTTCCTAAGCCTTCCAGCCAGAGTTCACCCGCCCTGCCCCAAACTATTGTCTAATGCTTAGGGGCTACTCCTCTAATTTTCTGCTTTTAATTCTTAGTTATCTTTTTCATGTATTTCTGTTTTAAATGCCTCGACTTGATTGCAAGTTCCTTAAAGACAGAGACTGTTATCACGTGTCTTCTTTGTCATACATCTTTGTATCTTTTCTCCCTCTGAAGTGTTTCCAACTTCAGCTGAAAGTAAAAAGTAGAAGCCCAAAGTTTTCAACACAGGTTAAAGAATATTTGCCCCTCATATGCTTAAAGAACTGCTGGGTAAATTAAACCATAAATCTGAGACAGCAGAGCCATTTCTCCACTGCCTAGCAGACCTAGCTAGTCCAGGTCAATAGGACTGAAGACAAACAAAACAAAACAAAACAAAAAACCCACCATCATAAACACCATGAAATGTGCAGGCTGAAATTTGCCACTAAAGCAAAGCAAAGCTTTCCAAGGACAAAGTTACTTTGAAATCCCATTTTAATTTCTGACATGTAATTATTACTACATAAGCTGGGCTGAGAAAATTTACACTTTTTTTGAAACATAGTCAAGAAAAGTTAATTGCAAGTGTAATATTTTCAGTAAATTATTTGGAAGAATGGGGGATGACAAACATTCTACTCTAGTATAATGTACTGAAAAATTGGTTGTAATCATCTACTACAATCAAACGTGAAGATTACATACATATACATAAATACGTATATATATATGTATTATGCACAAAGTATATTACAAACATACACTTTTGTTGTTCTGCTTGTTTATTTTGAATTAATTTTATTGTTTGGATTATTAGAGTTTGGACACTGGCCTCATTCCCCACCTAAACTATAAATTGAGAGAACCAGGGGTCCTGTTAGAAATTCCAATCGGGCTTTCTATAGTTGAACCTCTCACCCCTGCAGTTTATAAAGTGTTTTCACTTTGTTTTGTTTTGTTAATATTTGGAGTTGTCTCTGTCCTCACTTGCTCTCCTCAGCTAGGCATTTCTATGTCCAAATGGTACAGGTTGCATTTTTCATTAGATTAGAAGAAAAGTTCCTGCTTAAAGTTCTTGATTCACTATGAGGCAAATCCTAAACTTGTCTGACTTATTTTAGCAAATTCTTGACATAAAAACTTGAGAACCTGTGCTGCATTTTGCATCATCATGAAAGAGTAGATTTACCTGAAAGAGTCCCCTTTGTGGCTTTAAACTACTTCTACTACATAACAGAATTTAGATTATTTTCCTCCAATGCAAATTCCCGTTTCTGTTTGGTTGGGTTTCTCACGAGTCTGACATCAGTGCCCAGAATGAACAGAAGCGATGGATGTGCACAGGCTCTAATTGGGACTCTAATTATTAAGCTGGATCTTGCTTGGGGGCTGTAATTATGATGTGAAACCGTATTCCCTGTTGCCCACACTGCTACTGCAAGCTAATCCTCCAAGGCCCCAAGTCCGTCTCCAAGGGGTGAACACGCTGACGGGACACCCAGGTGACCTCCTGTTTACCATGTGAAGCCACTGCCGCCAAGAGAGACAAATCCAAGGTCAAGGTTTCACCTACCGTGCTCTGAGACCTCCAAATCCGGAACATTTCTGAGCATACGTGTGGTTTGTTTAACATGTTTCCCTGAAAAGAGCCTGAGAGTCTCAAAAGATGTCTAACTGTACCAATGACTCGTCCACAACACAATTTCTTTCAGAGGAAACTGGGCAAGACTCCACGGAAGGGCCCTGGGACTGCAGGCAGCAAAAACACCCAAGGGCACAGGTGCTGCTTCTCGCGAGCGCCTCTGGTGAGAACACGAAGGGGGCTGTACTCGGGAAGGCCGGCTCTGGGGCCTCCCGCCCGCCGTGGCTGGGAGCTTAGCCACGTCAACAGCAGGTGCCTGAGTCACGGCATAGTCCAGGAAGCAGGCAAGCGGGCCCACAGTCCACACCGTCCCCTGAACCCCGGCCTCGTGGGCAGCACCCCTCCCGTCCAGTCCCGAGAGAAAGCCCACCGCCGCCGGCCCACTCGCGCGTGACCGAGCACAGGCCACACGCGCTCCACGTGCCAGCAAAGCGGCCCCACGCCCCTGTGAACTGTAGCACACGAAAAATACCTCCTGAGGGAGAGGCCATGAGAGCTGCAGACCTCTGGCAGGAAAGTCATGACATAAAGAATCCACCCAGGCGATCCCAGCGTCGGCCGAGGCTGCTGGCCGCCCTGCTTGCACACGCGCCTGGGCACCAGGACTCGCTGGTGACAGATCACTGCACCTGCAGCTCTGCCATACTGACTCGTTCATTTTATCAAAGACCAAGAATTTACAACGGTTTGGATTTCTTTGGCTGCCCTGTAAACGGCCATGGGCATGAGTCGTGCGTGGCCACGTAGCCACGTCAGGACACCAGGGGGTTCTGGGAGAAGACGGGTGGGGTGCGATGGTGTGGGGAATCGCCACCACTACAGGTTGAACTGGGTCCCCTCAGAAAGATATGTTGTGGTCCCAACCCCCCGGACCTCACAATGTGGCCTTATTTGGAACTAGGTTTGTTGCAGACAGAATTCATCAAGATGAAATGCAAATCAAAACCACGATACACAACCTCACACCTGTCAGAATGGTCATCACCAAAAAGACAACAAATAACAAGGGTTAGCGAGGATGTGGAGAAAAGGGAACCCTGACACAGTGATGGTGGGAAGGGAAACCGGGGCAGTCACTGCGGAAGACAGTATGGAGGTTCCTCAAAAAACTAAAAACAGAACTACCACACGACCTAGCAGTTCCACTTCTAGGTATTTTCCTGAAGAAAACACAAACACTGATTTGAAGAGATATACACAGCCCTATGTTCACTGCAGCACTGTTTACAATTGCCAAGATATGGAAGCAACCTAAGTGTTCATCAACAGATGAATGGGTAAAGAAAATGTGTATACACACACACACACACACACACACACACACAAAGAGGAATACTGCTCAGCCATAAAAAAGAATGAAATCTTGCCATCTGTGACAACATGGATGGACCTGGAGGGTATTATGCTAAGTGAAATAAGTCAAAGAGAAATACTGCATGATTTCACTTACATGTGGAATCTAAAAAACAAAACAAATGAACAAACACAACAAAACAGAAACAGACTCATAGAAACAGGTAGTTGTAGAGGCGAGGGGGTGGGGGGTGAGTGAAATAGGTGAGGAGCTTAAGGGGTACAGACTTCCAGCTACAAAATAAATGAGTCACGGGGATGAAATGTAGAGCATGGGGAATACAGTCAATAATAATGTCGTATCTCTGTATGGTGACAGATGGTTAACGACTTACCGTGGTGATCATTCTGTCATGTACAGAAATACTGAGCCACTATGTTGTACACCTGGAAATAACATAGTGCTGTAGGTCAATTGTATGTCAATAAAAATACAACAGAGAGAGAAAGAAAATGCACACACACACAGAGAATTCATCAAATGAGGTCACAGAGGAGTAGGGTGGGCCCTTAATCCAATAATGACTGGGTGTGCTTGTAAGAAGATGGTCACATGAAGACAAAGACACACAGAAGGCAGAGATTGGAGTGACACGTCTACAAGTCTAGGAATGTCAGGGCTTGTCAGAAACCACGGAAGATAGGACACAAGCAAGGAAGGCCCTTCAGAGGAGGGCCGCCCCGGTGGCACCTTGATCTGGGACTTCTGGCCCCCAGGACTGTGAGAGAACCAATTTCTGTTGTTGTAAGTCAGTTTGTGGTACTTTTGTTACGGCGGCCCTAGGAAACCGATACAATCACTAAGAATCATGGTTTCTGCTCTACTTTATAATCAAGACAAGTGCTTATTAAAATACTGTTTCGGATGCTGGCTGTAATGTAGCAGCAATTTTCATAATAAAAGACATGCATCGCTTTAAAAAAAGAAAAAGGCTTCCCTCGCAGCCTTTCAGAGCATCCCTGCCTAAGGAAACGGTCCCTCTGATGGGCTCTGGTCCTGCGTTGGGACTTCAGCCCATCCTCACCCGGGTGGTTTCTCTGCTCAACCACAGTCACCTGCATGTCCTGGGAGGAACCTGGGGTTCGGGGGGGAGTGGAGAGGGACAACGTACAAGATCCCAAGTTACCGAGTTGACAAAATGCTGCCTACAAATGTATACATAAAAAAGCATGTTTTAAAAAAAAAAAGCATGTTTGTTTATATGACTGCTATCTACACGCGTCCCCGTATGCATTTTTAGATCCTTTAAAACAGCACAATTTTTACTGTTTAACATCACTAGATAATTATTCTAAAAACCAAGGTGGTGTGTGGGTTTCAGATCAGTAAAAGAGGCCCTGGAACTAGAGCCTAGCCGGGCCCCCAGGGTCTATGACATCAACCAAACCACAGAACAGATGAGAAACCATTACCATAATGAGCTCTTTCTCCATTCCTCCCAGTAATGAGTCTTCTTGAAGAATTCATTCAAAATTCTGAAACGGTTTCTCTTCAAAAGGAGAAAGATACGCTTATTGAGAAGGGCAGAAACCAGCTCGTATCTGTGTGTGCATATGTTCACCCTCTTGTCTCCTCACCTTTTAGGATGTCTGAAAAGTGAAGGGATCTTCACTTACTCCAGGAGTTCTCCGGCATATCAGCCAACGATTCATGCTTCTCGTTTACCAGGACTGAAAAGAATGCCGACTCCACACGGATTAATGGCAAACAGTTCTGTATGTGATCAAGAACTAAGCCTGCTCACTCAGCCATAAACGAGAACAAACTAATGCCATCTGCAGCAACACGGATGGACCCAGAGATTGTCATGCTGAGTGATGTAAGTCAGACACAGAAAGACAAACATCATATGATATCACTTATATGTGGAATCTTAAAAAAAGGACACAAATGAACTTATTTACAAAACAGAAACAGAGTCACAGATGTAGAAAACAAACTCATGGTTACCAGGGG
This sequence comes from Balaenoptera physalus, assembly GCF_965194825.1. Classification (NCBI taxonomy): domain Eukaryota; kingdom Metazoa; phylum Chordata; class Mammalia; order Artiodactyla; family Balaenopteridae; genus Balaenoptera; species Balaenoptera physalus. The sequence goes on along the minus strand of NC_138885.1, from coordinate 111,558,872 downwards.
ATGGGGGGGAGGGATAAACTGGGAGGTTGGGACTGACATATTCACACTACTAACATATAAAACAGATAACTAAGTAAGGACCTACTGTACAGCACAGGGAACTCTACTCCGTACTCTGTCATGGCCTATATGGGAAAAGAATCTGAAAAAGAATGGATATAGGTATATGTATAACTGATTCACTCAGCTGTACACCTGAAACTAACATAACATTGTCAATCAACTATACTCCAATAAAAATTTAAAAAAAAAAAAAAGAAAAAAAGGACTAAGTCTGCTCTTCGAACTTCTGGATTCTGTTATTCCACACCCAGCCAACCAGGATCAATTATTAGAAAATACAAGGGACAACACCATTGAGGATTTCGTGACATTTATAAAAGCAAAAAAACACGGTCTATTGCCATTTATTAAATAGTATACACCTTATAAGAATGGAAATTCAATGAGTACATATATATGAGAAAAAAGGTGAAAAAATCTTTAGTCAACTCTACCTAATACTCGTCATCCATTTGGTGTGAAAGAAACCATCTCTTGACTTTATCTAATTAATTAATCAGCTACCATTTAAAAAATATATGGGGCTTCCCTGGTGGCGCACTGGTTGAGAGTCTGCCTGCCAATGCAGGGGACACGGGTTCGAGCCATGGTCTGGGAGGATCCCACATGCCGTGGAGCAACTAAGCCCGTGAGCCACAGCTACTGAGCCTGCGTGTCTGGAGCCCGTGCTCCGCAACGGGAGAGGCCGCCACAGGGAGAGGCCTGCGCACCGCGATGAAGAGCGGCCCCCGCTCGCCGCAACTGGAGAAAGCCCTCGCACAGAAACGAGGACCCAACACAGCCAAAAATAAATTAATTAATTAATTTAAAAAAAAAAACAAAATCTACATTAAAAAAATATATATATATGTTAACATTCAACTTCAAAGCTATATATTTTATTTTTTTAAATAAATTTATTTATTTTATTTATTTATTTTTGGCTGCATTGGGTCTTCGTTGTGGCGTGCCGGCTTCTCACTGCAGTGGCTTCTCTTGTTGTGGAGCACAGGCTCAGTAGTTGTGGCACATGGGCTTAGTTGCTCCGCGGCATGTGGGATCTTTCTGGAACAAGGCTTGAACCCGTGTCCCCTGCATGGGCAGGTGGATTCTTAACCACTGCGCCACCAGGACAGCCCAAAAGCTACATATTTTAAAGCAGATGAGCTCTAAATCCAGGACCAGTCACTGCTGTTGACTCGATTTCACAACAAAGCTCTCTGAGCCAGGAATTCTCAGAACCAACAGGAAGGGCTTACCAAGGATACAATTCACCTTGGTCAGGAAACCAGAAAACTGGTGGCAAGACAAGCTGAAATGCTAAGGCTCCCAGTCTACAGCAGAAGAAAAGGAACCTGAAGACAAATGTATCGGTAATGATCATCAATTGTATCCTTCACAGCCTTGAAGTCACCTCATTGAGCTTCAACAGTATTACGAGGCATTCCAGATCGTTCTACAGATGAGAACTACACACAGCACAGAATACTGCCGTGCTCGTAACCATCTCTCTCAGAAAGACAGCATTTGCGTGTGACGACGAAAAGAAGGAAAACGCAGTCACGGGGTGATCACACACCTGACTTCCCGTGGACACAGCCAGCATTTCTGCCTCACTTGAGCACACACCAGTGGGCCAGGGCTGCAATTCCTGCACATGGTTCCCTGGGCTCTCTTCCTGCCCACCCGAGACCCCACAGCCCCTCACCACCCCAGTCACAGAGGTGGGAGAGGGGCCCGAAGCAGAGTGAACGGGGAGCCGGGATCCCAGAAACGTGAAATGGGGGGTCCCGGATGGAGGACATCACGCTGCCTTATTTCCTTACGCGACCTTCATGCCCACGTCACACTTCTAGGGGGAGTGAACGGGTCTGTGTCTGCTACTAGCTTCCAGAAACAAGTTCTGTCCTTACAGAGGCTGCCCAAAGCTGGACAGCTGTCACCAACCTTTGCAATTCACGTGATAAAATACCCTATACATACCCAGCCAAGGAGCACATTCCTGTAGGAGAGGCCAGCCCTCACCCACAACCCCCTTCCTGCAAACTCCATGGAGCCCACACGTGGCCACGAGAATCCCAGCGCTACCTGACCCAGATGTTCGTGGTGGTCTAACTGTGAGGACAGAGATTAGCTGGCAGAGGCCGATGGTAGGGGCAGGGGTGCCATCCTCCAGGCCCTGAACGCCCCCCGGATTTCTGCCACAGTTTGTCACTGATGCGCTCACCCCAGAGACTCAGACCCACCGCTGCCAAAGGTAACCCCCTAGAACACGTTACATCATTCTCCAATCAACAAACTCTCCAGTGGTCCCCTGAGCACCTGTAACGCAGCCCACATGCCCTGACCGGTTTGTTCCCTCTAGCAAGAAAGAAAACCCGTCTCTCTGCTCCAATATTACTGAGGGGTCTGGCCATGTTCAGGCCTGTCCTATCCAATCAGATGATAAACTGAAGTTTTATTTCTCGGTATACCTCCCGTGCCCAGCACAGCGCCTGATCCGCACGACAGACTCAGCAAGTACCGGCTGCGCTGAATTAAATTCAGATACAATATTATGAAAACACTGCAGGAAAAAGCATGGCTTTCCATGCATCTAGGAACAACACAGGCAGGCTTCTGGGCCTCTTCAATTTTATGACTCAAATACCCGTCAAGAAGTATTTCCAACTGGGGTCAGAAATGCTCATCGACGTTACCTAAGTGGAGAGGTGAGTATTCTTCTCTGTTACAAAGGAACGATGCTCTTTGGTACTTTTTCCAAGCTGTGACATCCTGCAGGGTTTCCATCATAAGCAGTTAAAAGCAAATGAAGACCTGGGGAGCTTTACTGATCCAATAGAGAGAGACACAGCAGCGCCAAAGATTGATTTCCCACCACGGATGCAGGTTTAGTACAGCCATACAGCAGAGAATCACAGACTGAACAGGCGTTCTCACTGGTTCCTCCACTCTCTCTCCAGTGCTTCTGTGGGGTTCACATATGAGCACCTCTTCCTTTTATAAAGATCCCCCCCAAACTGGAAGTTTCAGTAATACCCCGGAAGCCCAATGTTCATGATCTTTAATAAAAGGAACCACGGCCCTGTAGCTGCTTCCGAAGTGGCACTAACCACCCTGCTCTGTGCTCCAAGGTGGTGCAGGAAAACTGGGCCCCATCTTCTAACTCCTCATCCTCACCAAGACCAAATCAGCTCCTAGAAACCAGAGGCTGGTAGGAGGAAGCACATTTAAATTCTTCATAACACCTACTGTTTTCCTGTGAACACAAGAGAGTTTTTTACTCTTCCCTTTCCCACCAGGGAGCCCCAATTGGGGGTGGGAGCTTCAATTCCAAATCTAAGTAAGAGTTCCCTATCAGTAGCCTGCCTGACAGTACAAACCGCAGTACTCTTGGAAACTCACATCCAGCTCTGGCCCAATAAAACCCTGGGTACTTGTCAGTGTCTCTGCTTCCCTTCCACCTCTAACGTCCAGGAGTGCTTGGGCATCATCCATCACGTGATGGAGACACTTATTTTTCCTCCCAGTGTGTATCCTTCTACACCCTCCCCCCCCAATTTATTCATGGAAGAGTCTAAGCTTGGTCATCCACTATGAATTGGTGTTATGGCTACATCTAAAATGAAAAAGATTAAGAGAACAAAAAAACCCTCTTTTCCTTGTATTCCAATGTATGATGTATTTTATTTTCCAATCAAGATATTGCTTGTGGGTTATATACTCTTTTCTATGAGCAAAATTTGTAACACATTCATGGGTGTCCATTTTTTTTTAGCTCTGGGGAGACCTATACTCCAAAATGAATTTTGAATTATAAACAAGTCATTGAATCAGTTGCACTGGAAGTAGCAATGTGGCCAGAGCCATCGCAGGAAACGGGGGAGGATGAAGATGAGAAGTTTCGAGGCTTCCAAGAGAACACTTCTGAAAACAATCAAGTTAACTCTCCACACAAACTCACGGGTTCACGGCACACCGCCTCGAACGAGACCCCATCTGCTCTGTGTCCCTCTCCCTCTCGCTGCAATGACCCTACCCTGCTGAGAAAGACCCTCCCACCAACTCCAGCTGGGGAGTTCCACCGAACCATGTGGCAGTGTGTAGGAGGAGACAACAGAACCTTCTCATTCAGGATGCTTTCGGTTGACTTACGTTTCCCCCAAAAGATATACTGAAGTTTTTACCCCCAGTACCTCAAAATGTACCTTGTTTGGAAATATGGCCTTTGCAGAAGGAATCAAGATAACTTCATTACAATGTTCCTTTTCCTCAAAAAAGTCCCAGGTTCATTTCATGGACGGAAATATATGGAAAGACCAGTGCCAATGTACTAGTTTCATAGGGCAAACAGTTTTTTTTGTTGTTTCATAGGGCTACCAAAACAAAGGACCACAAGCTGTCGGCTAAACAGAAACGCATTCCCTCACAGTTCTGGAGCCTGGAAGTCCTAGATCAAGCAGCCGGCAGGGTTGGTTCCATCTGAGGGCTGGGAGGGAAAATCTGTTCCAGGCCTTTCTCCTTGGCTTACAGATGGGCATCTTCATGTTCACATGCATCTGTGTCCAAATCTCCTCTTTTTATGGGACACCAGTCATACGGGATCAGGGGCCACCCCAATGACCTCCCTGGCTTGGTTACCTCTATAAGACTCTACCGCCAAATGAGGTCACATTCCAAGGTGCCAGGGGTTGGGACTCCAACATATCTTTCTTTGCGGGATGGGGGAGACAGTTCAATCCATAACAATGATGTTGACTATATAATATGTAAAGCCCTAATAGTGGCAAGAGTTAACAACAGATGCAGGAAAGGAGAACACTGCTTAAAGACAGGACTAGGGTGGCCTTAGAACTCCTTACTTGGGCTTGTGCTTGGGTAAAACATCTGAGCCTGTATCAGTGGGGGGCAGGCCAGGCCAAGGGCCATCCCACTGTACAACTCCTAAAGGACACACACTTGACCAAGGGATGCTTGACCTAAACACTTTCCATAAATTTGGGGCATATCATGAATTTCTTTCTTTAAAGAAAAAAAAAGGATTCTGTCAGTGTCTATGACTTTGGGCATTTAGATATACTCTGGCCAGTGGGTGGTTGAATATGTGTGTGGGCTAGAGAACCGTGAGAGAGTGGGCATTCACTGTTGTTCCCGATTAACATCTTTGGGAGGAAAAATGCTCCCATAATTTCATAAAGAAAATGAAAAGCAAAGAATTCTATAGGGTCCAGGGGCAGAGGCACTTCAGTCCTCTGAAATCGACAGCTAAGCTCACATTCTAAAATAAAGCAGTGGATATGCCTCAAGCCTAAAGCTTTGTAAACACCCTTCCCCATTTTTATTGGCATTGAATCTGTATTTCTAACTTACTTTCCCGATTCTTCTATCCACTGAGGTCTTATAGCCTCTTCCTCACCATTAGTTTCCCTTATGACTTTCTCCTTATGACTGTTTTCGAATCAATGTCAAAAATGTATATAGCCTCCACCCCATCACCTATAATGAGGTGCTCCAGGCATGATTGGTGTTAAGGGGAACCATGGCATGGGGGCTTCAGGATCCTCCAGCTTATTCCCAGGTCTTCCCTAAAAAGGTTGGGGGAAACTGCAAGGAGACACTTAACGATTACACAGCCCTCTCTACTTGGGTTGGACACCTGCACCTCGTGCGGCTTTACTTTAAAAGTGAGAAAAAAGCACGGCTACAGGACTGCTCGGGGCACGTTATGGACTGTTACATATACCTTGGCGACGACCTAGTCCACACTCGGATTCACAGAGGGAAAGCTCTGTGATGACTTTCCAGCCTCCTGCACACGTCTCATGCACACGCACTTCACACATCCACCAGCCTCCATGAAGAACTTTAAAGTGACATCCAAAACAATATAAAATTTATGCAACCCAGAGAGGGTACCGCGAGATGCTAACGTGTGCATTTCCAGAGACTACGGCACAAGTCATGGGCCGTGCCAGAGGATGGCACTCTAGACGATGAGGAATGAGGACCTGGGGTTCTCTTTCTGCCCCTACAAGATATTAAGCCAGTTTCCCAGGGACCGCTTAACTCCCCTGAACTCAAGAGGCCACAAAGAGAGGGAAGGGCATTCAATGGGCGGCTGCAGAGCCTCAGAGTTGATAGGGCGGTGGTTCCCAAACAGGGGCGGTAACGCCCTCAGAGGATGCTGGACAATGTCTGCAGACGTTCTGGGCTGCCCCGAAGGGAAGGGGCGGGTTCTCCTGGCATCTACCAGGGGGTTGGCTCCTCATGGTGGAGGCTGGCCTGTGCACTGTAGGACGCTGAGCAGCATTCCTGGCCTCCATCCACTAGATGCCAGAAGCACCCTTACCCCCAGCTGTGACAATCAACAGTATCTCCATACCCTGCCAAGAGGCCCCTAGGAGGCAAAACCGCCCTGGCTTGGGACTGCCATTCTAGGGTGAACGGCCCACTTTGCTGACCCATGCCTCCTATGGATACTCGTATTTAGAGGGCTGGCTTGCATGACAAATAATTGTAAACATTTCTTTTCTTCCCTACGAGCCATCAGCAACTTGAGAGGAGCCACATCGGAACCATCTTTAGCTCAACATTTTCAAGCACTTTTTAAACACTGCACATCTATTTTTCACCAATGAAGCCACACATTTGCCTGCAACATTCTCCCAGTCACTACTGCAACCGTCTGGTCCCTTACTAGACTAAACAGTCTCCTTGTGATTTTATTTACAAAATAATTTATTTCGTTGAGGCCAGGTGAATGGTAAAATGTCACCAAGTGCAGACTGGAAAAAAACCCCACATGCACAGTGTTTCTGTGTACTTGATTTTTAGCTCTCCTGAAGTTTAGGAGAATGACTTTATGTCAACAATTAAATTAAAACGGAATTACCTAAAACTTCAGGAAGGACACCCCCAACACTTTTTGCATGATTTCATGGTAAACGGTTTCAAATGTAGCACAGTACAAGTCAGACTTGAGGGATACTGTTGCCAGATGTCAGCTGTGAAAATCTTGGCGCTGGTTTAAACTCCGGCTGGTGACCAAACCCATTTGGGGCGCTGGCACACTTAAAAGAAAAAGCACCTCAATTTATAAGTTGTGCTTGTTTCCACTGAGGGTTTTCAATTCCTAAAATGTCCTAGGAATTTGAGCCATGGTTAAGGATTCCCTTTCATGTTTGTCTACCTTTTCCTAAAAGCCAGCAAGACGTTGAAGAGAACGGCACCTAACACGTGGCTCCCAGGAGCCATGAAGTCAGTGACTCTGTCAAGGGAATTATTTATTATATGAACCCTTTAAATCGAAAAACTGAAACAAGATTAACATTTGGGCAAAAAGGTATTTACATTTCAAACACGAAATAATGAGTTCCCTCTTATCAGCAAGGTTGTTAAGCCACTTCGCTGCCAGCAACGGAAATAAAACGTGATGCACCCATCTAACGTTATTACTGACAGAAAACCTTCACGAGTAGAGTCGCTGGACCATTTCCCAGCCACCTGTGGCCGTGGGTGAGCCCCATTTTTGACAGTGTCAGACACGGATAAGAACCGCCAACTATCTCACAGGGCGGGGGGGACAGCCCACCACACAAGAGTCAGGACATGGCTTTGCCACCTCCCTGCAAGGCTCCGAAGCCCCCCTCCCCATTCACTAGGCTGCCAAAGCAACTCTCCCTCCGAAGCGTAACTTCTGTAACCTCATGAAAAGAAAAGCTCAGCTCTGCAAATACAAAGGTGAGAAGGGAAAACATCTCAGAGGTGAGAGACTTCGCAAAGGGAGGGCATGCACCTGCCCAGTCTGTTCTGTTCTATTTCGACGTGTCTACATCTTAACATCACGAAACTTATCTGATTTGACTGTAACTCTGCTTTGCAGACCTTTGAAAGTGTGACACCTCCACTCCCGTAGCTGACAACGAGGTGAGAATGAAATCCAAGTTCTGAAACCTCCGAGTGCCGCTTAAAGGGTTCCGCCTCAGACAGAGGAAATGCAAACTGCGGCATTTGGAGAGTTTGGGGGATGGGGGAGAAGCCTCCAAGCATTCAGGTATGTGCTAATAATTCGAGATAGGAAAGTAAAATAAACCCACCAAGGTACTACATAGTGATTCGAGTATGTGGCTCTAAAAAAAACCCGTTCTGTTTGAAGCTCTAATCTCACAAGACACTACAAGGATCCCTTCAGGCTAAAATCTATTTCCGGTGGATTCTTAAGAAGTTAGTCTCCCAAATAATTCTCCCCCCATCTAGGAAAGGCACCACAAAGAGGGCTAAGGTTAAATTCTTATAATAAACCCCAGAAAGAGAGCAAACCAGGACGGGGCAGAAGCAGCATCAATAGGGAACATTTTCATGGAGAAATTTTCCCAAGAAATTTTTCCAAGTACTATTAATACCAACGCTATCAAATTACCGCCTAGGAATCCCTGAGAACTGGAACACATTACTCTCTGCTTACAATGTGCCCCCTCCCCTTACCACTCTGTTCCTTTTAGAGTAAAGACACCTAGAACCGGGGAGGTTATTACAATAACATATGCACGGATATGAAAAATGGTTTAAGGTGTTTTGTCAGGAATCTCGGACAAGTTCACTCTGGGAGAGTGCCTTGCTTTATAAACTTAATTTTAATACACCCTGGTGCTTCCAGGACTCTGACTTGTGATGCTCTATCCTAAGAAATGCATTTCCTTGAATAACCGCACCAGTGGAGTCTCTCTGCATCCCATTTTAAAGGTATGGGCTCCGGGGGGCTGTCTCAGGTGGGGAGGCAGTAGGCTCTGGGGGTGAGGCCAGGGCAGGTGCAGGCATGGGAGAGGGGAAGCAATGGTAGAGGCAGGGCAGTTAGGAGGTGAGGGAGGGGAAGGGATGGAGATGGCGTACGGCAGAAGACGGGCCCTGGGTAGAGGGTGGGCTTGGGGAAGGGTGGGGTGCAGTAGGGAGATGGAGGGCTTTGGGTTTGGGAGGGCAGGGAGCTGGGTGCAGGACGGGGAGTAGGTGCAGGACAGGTGAAAGGGCACCAGGGGGAGGGGAGCGGGTAGGAGAGAACCCGTCCCCAGACCACAGCCATTCCTGTGGCGCCCACCTGGCCTTACACCTCCCCACACTAGATCTGGGCAGCAGGTAGAGGTGGGTGACACCTGGGGCACCAGGAGGCCTCCATCTGCTAAATGAACTTCAGCTGCTGTTCTTCAACCTGGGGGCATTCCAAACAGGTGAGCACTGTCACCCACCACCCCTTCCATCCATCGTTCCCTCACCCCAGACACCGTATGGTACAAGCAGAGCGTATCTGAATGTACTCCGTGGTGTTCGAGGGGTTTCCTCGCATTCAGGGGCAGGAAGCTAGGCTAACCCGTGCGGGTACACCCCCTTCACCATGGAGACACCTGCGGACTTCACAGAGGTGTGGTCTGCTTCAAGTTCCTAAGCAGGACTTAGGGATGCCTGAAGACAAGAAGAAGAATTTGCTCTCATTAGGGCAGTAGCCAAGACTTCATTTGACACCATGCGTCCTATTTATTCACCCCTGAAGGCGTGAAAAGCAGCCGATTTCTCTACAATACAGAACACAGAAAATATCCCAGCTGAATTCTTCACCACCTTCGTGTCGGATGTGCCCTAATCTTCTAGTGACGTGTCAACACCAGGATGGGACAGCACCAGACCCCCGGAAGCCAAAAAGATGCCCACCCACCTCCCACCCCAGACACATATTTATTTTTCCCCTCAAGTAGAGAGGAATTATGTAGATTGCATCGCAGTGATCCAAGACCCAGAAAAAAGTCCTCCTTAGAAATCAGTTACAAATGGTGGTGATGAATCACGCTTAAATTGATTTTTTTTCACGGCTGTGGCTATTCTCATGTAAAAGAAAAAACAGGAAACATGAGTTTTAAAAGGCACTGGATGAGATATACAGAAACAAATATTAAATCCCTTTATTTGAAATTAAAAAGTCTAACAATTCCTTGAGAAGGCAAGATAAACACCTAGGGAAGAGGATGTAGCTGAGCCAAGTACATCCTGAAGCTACAAACTCTCCCGTGGGGGGGGACGGGGCCTGTGCCCGTCCACTAGTTTGTAGTCAGTGCTCAAAGCAATGCCCCACCTGGTACAAGCTCGGGAAATGCTGGCTGAATGATGAAGAGAGGGAAGAGGGGAGGAGGGGAGGGGGGGGAGGGAGGGAGGAAGGGAGGGAGGGAAGGAGGGAAGGAGGGAGGGAGGGAGGAAGGAAGGAAAGGAGGGAGGGAGGGAGGGAGGTAGGGAAGGAGGAAGGAAGGAAGAAAGGAAGGAAGGAAGGAAAGAAGGAAGGGAGGGAGGGAGGAAGGAAGGAAGGGAGGAAGGGAGGGAGGGAAGGAGGGAGGAAGGAAGGAAGGGAGGAAGGGAGGGAGGAAGGAAGGGAGGGAGGAGGGGAGGGAGGGAGGAGGGGAAGGAACGAAGGAAGGAAGGGCTCTGTCTGGTCTGACTAGGTCAGACGGGGGCAATCCCATTACGAAGGTATCAAAGAGACAAAGTACCACATCCCACGCCCACCCCTCCAGAAGCGAGTTGTGAAAACAGGCAACATACGTGAAAACTCAGAGGAAACGTCTCTCCCATGCAGCACATGGTACAACATGTAACATGGGAAGACCCACGAGCACTCTGGCCTCTGGCACCCCGACGTGGGCAGTACACTGACCGCTGTTCTGAAAGGAGAGGCGACCACATGCTGGCCTAGTAGTCAGCCATAAGAAGTGATGGAACCGTGACACAGGCTACAACATAGAAGGACCCTGGAAACACTGTGCCTGGGGAAATAAGCCAGACACGAAAGGACACGTATTATATGATTCTACATATATGCGGCAGCTAGAATAGTCAAATTCTTAGAGACCGGAAGTAGAACGTAGGTTACAAGGCGCTGGGGGCAGGGAGAGATAGGGAAGGGTGAGGTATTGTTTCACTGGTTCAGAGTTATTTGGGGGCGATGATGAAAAAGTTGCAGGTAGAGATGGTTGGCTACACAACATTATGAATGTATTTAATGCCACTGAACTGTACATTTATGAATGGTTAAAATGATATTGTTATGTATATTTTCCACAACAAAAACAAAAAAAGAGGGCCTTCCCTGGCGGTCCAGTGGTTAAGACTCTGCACTTCCAATGCAAGGGGCGCGGGTTCGATGCCTGGTTGGGGAACTAAGATCTCACATGCCACGGGGCGTGGCCATAAAATTTAAAAAAAAGAAAAAATACGTGACTGGATATGAAAGTTTTCATAAATACTAGGTAGTCTCTTTGATCTGCTATACAAATAACGACCCAAGGGTTAAGATTTCGTAACTATCCACAACCAAGGTGGGTGAGAAGTCCCAGGTTCGAGAAGCCACAGCTACACCCCAGGAGCTGTGACACGATCTCACTCCTTTGAAATGCTGCATACTTAGCACTTGGCAGCAAGGTCGGCGCCTCGGGCAGTAAACAGAGTGGACACGTGGGAAGAAGCAAAGGAAGAAGGATGCAGAGCAGTGGGTAACGATAAACGTCAAGAAGGCAAAGATTATGAAGGAAAAAGCAGACGCAGGAGACAGGAACAGGAGTCAGCAAGAAGAGAAAATATGGCATCAATAGATAAGGAAATTTATAGAAGCTTAAGGGAATGAACGATTAAGCAACGCATTTGCCTGTGGAAAACTGAGTTTTACAATCCTATTCAAAACAACGTAGATTACCACAATAAAATCAAAGCTGTTCTTCGGGTGACCAAGTGGCTTTGTTTCACTCATTAATAAACGAGCTGGCTGGTTCCCAGGCAACGCTCTGGACCAGCACCTGCCCCCTGGGCATTCTCCCTGGTCCCAGCTGCACGGAAGGCCCCATTTCCCAGACATGCCCGAGGAGTACATGCGGCCCTCTTAGGCAAGGATGCCTGCCTCTGGACTCCAGAAACCTCTTCGTCACCGGTGCGCTGGCTCAGACGTCACCTCCCCGACCTCCAGAAGGCAGGTGCAGCCCCACACAGCTGTCATCACCCCGCAGGAGGACGAGGACACTCAGGGCCCCCCCCTTCCCAGCAGAAGGGGCAGGGCTTTGCACCCCGTCAGGCATTCCCTAAGACGGCTGACGACTGGCTGGTCCTCTGCACTCCCCGACCCACCCCACTGCCACCACTTGATTATAATAACCGGCACAGAGCATGAGTCACTATGTCATCCTTGAATGAATACATACATGTCAGAATAACAACGATTTAGTCCGTAAGTATAGCAACTGGTAAGAGACAGCTTAAATCAGCTGGGACAAGGGAGAGCGGTGAACTGGGAGATAGAGCCTGGCATCTGAGCAGAGAGAGGCAGACAGGAGGCTGTGCGACTCCGTGACCTCTTCTGCTACAAAATGAGGACAGAAGAGAACATCAAATGGGCCTAGTGGCTGCTGAAGGGCCAGGCATTGTGCTAAGTGCTTTCCGTGGACAACTGCATTTAATCCTCATATGAGGGGAAAGATGTTCTTTGACAGAGCACAAAACTTAGGCTTAAAACTTGGAGCTTTTGCTCAAGAGCACATGGAGTGAACAAGAGTCCCAGCTGGGATGGCAGAGCCCGAGAAATGTTGGACCAGCTCCATCTCTGGGATCTGTACCGGGTCTTCCCTGCTGGGTTCCTCCTGGCCCCGACCCACTTTTTCCGCCACTCCTCCCTCCACAAGCCCCCCACACCCCATAATGACTTGGATTGGGGGTAGCCCCTGAGGCTCTGAGGGATGCCCCCAGGGGCATCCTTTGCCCTATGGGATGCGCCAATCAGGACTCAAACAGCCCCACCTTCTCACTGGTGTCTCTTAACATTGCTAAGAACGGGAAGGAGGGGCCCCTTCCAGTGAGGTTGAGGATAAGACTACAGATCAACCAGAATGACATGCAGCGCTGATTTAAAAGCTAAATTCAGAATATCCCTGAACAGCCGTACTCATAATAAGCAAAGCAAAAGTAAGGGGAAAAAAATCTTTAAAAATTCAAATGCCTTTAAAAGATGCTGTGTTTTGAACATGGGTGGGTTTTCTTCCAAGGAGAGGAACACTGCAAAATGAACTTCCTTAAAAAAAACGTGCAAATGTTCAGAATTCCAATGTAAAACCAGCCCTACCTCTGTGACATTTTGTTCAAACTAAATAAGGTCTCAGTTGATAGTTTTGCATGAAAATACATTTTGGTACATTCTTTACAAAGAAACATAACTGCTAAAAGTTATGGCAACACCAACCAAAACATTAGTTAATCATATTAAATCGTATGTAAAATAATTCCTTGGGAAAAAAAAAAAAAACCCTCTTTGTTTTAAAATAAGTTTAGACTTATAAAAAGTTGCAGAAATACTAGAGAGTTCCCACGTAGCCTTCACCTAGCTTCCTGTTGTGTTAACATCCTAAATAAACATAGCAATGGTCAAAACAAAGAAATCAACACGGGCACAATACACCTAACTAAACTACAGACTTTAAGCAAACTCACAGGTCCTTTTTCTGTCTCCGATTTCCATCCAGGACCCCACAACCCATTGATCTGTGATAGTCACCCTTTCTTTCCTTGCCATTCAAAGCCAGACTCTTTGGACGAGCACAAGAAGTTATTTCGTGCACGAGAAGTTATTTCGTAGAATGCCGCCCCCCACCCCACCCCCCCGTTTGGGTTTGTCCAATTCGTCTCTCGATTAGATGCAGGTTATGCATTCCGGGCAGGAACACCACAGAAGTGATGCTGTGTCCTTCTCAGGGCATCACATGATGTCACTATGCCTTATTCCTGGTGAGGTTATCCATAGCAGCTGGGCTCAGGTGGTGGTATCTGCTGAGACTCTTCCCCATAAATCACTGCTCTCCTCTCCTTGGTAATCGGCAAATATCTTAGGGGAGATACTCTGAGCCCATACTAGTATTACGGCATGATTCTTACACGTTAGGGATATAAAAATTACCACATGGCTAACAATGTATACTTTAAATGGTTAACATCATTTGTATCCTTTTCAAAAGGAGAACTCCCAAGAGGAAATCTTTAACAACCCAATTTTTAAAAAGAACTTTTGAGTTCAATCATTGATGAAGAGTTAAGCAAGAGTAAGTACAGGGCTTCCCTGGTGGGCCAGTGGTTGAGAGTCTGCCTGCCAATGCAGGGGACACGGGTTCGAGCCCTGGTCTGGGAAGATCCCACATGCCGTGAAGCAACTGGGCCCGTGAGCCACAACTACTGAGCGTGGGCATCTGGAGCCTGTGCTCCGCAACGGGAGAGGCCGCGACAGTGAGAGGCCTGCGCACCACAATGAATAGTGGCCCCTGCTTGCCACAACTAGAGAAAGCCCTCGCACAGAAACGAAGATCCGACACAACCATAAACAAACAAACAAACAAAAAAGAGTAAGTACAATGCTTAAAATGTCAAGGGATTAGCTGTGTCTGAGGAGGAATCCAGGCAGCTGAGAGCAGCAAGAAAGTCAATCCCAAAAACACATCCTAAGAGGAAGCCGTGGTCCATGAGGCATCTTGCCAGGAATCTATCCGAAGGACGTTCCGAATCATCACTTAATTTTGTGTAATTTTTATCCTGAGTATAAACAAAAGTTCTCTTAGAGTATCCATTTCAAAATGATACTGTAAATACAAGTAAGTTGAGGGCTAAGTTTATTGCCAATAAACACTTTCACTAAAAAGAATGATTTCTGTACCCCATACATTGTTTTAAAAAAAAAGTCTATTCGTCTTAAAAAATGAGTTACGATGCCCTGTGGTAGAAAACGCCCACATGACCTGAAGTCACAAGCAAACTAGCATCCTAGACCCATCACTGAGACCTAAGAGCATGACTAGTTCATCTGCAAGCATCGGTCTGCAACCCCGATGGGGCTCAACCCAACGGAAAGACCCCTTCAGATGGGCATGGTGGGTGGGGTACAAATGAGAAGCAGGGCCAACTTTAGCATACTTAAAGAAATACACTAGAGACACAGTTATGTAAAGTTTTAAAATACATGTAAAACTCTAGTGAAAAAATAGTGTGTTCTTAGAGCACCAACAATTTGCTTAAATAATTAAAAAGGAGTGGATGTACAGTCTTACAGACACACGGAGATCATCCAATACACAGTTTACTTTCTAAGACTTCAAGCAAACGCATCTCATGAACCTGCACTATAAACCGTAGCCGGTTTCCTTGGATTTGGAGCCAGACAGGGTTCTTCCCCAGCCCCACTGCTCGCAAGAAGTGTGACCCTGAGCAAGTGCGCTCACTTCCCTCCTGGGGATGGGATGACAGGTAAAACCACCTCTCAATTAAAGGCAACCATCTGTATAATGAACACGTTCCAGCAAAGATTTTCTGGTAGCTGGTGAGTTAATCAACTCAGCACATTTGGCTCAGAGTTAAGCTCACAGTCACTGGGTGGGGTGAATGGTGTCCCCTGAAAAACGTACGTTGAAGTTGTAACTCCCGGTACTCGTGAATGTGACCTTATATAGGAATCAGGTCTTTTGCAGATGGAATCAAATTAAGATGAGGTCATACTGGACTAGGGCGGGCCTTAAGTGCAATGACTGGCGTCTTTAGAAGAGAAAGGAGAGATTTGGAAACATAGACACCTGGAAGAAGGCCGTGTGAAGATGAAGGCAGAGACTGGAGTGATGCGACCACAAGCCAAGGAACGCCCGGGGCCACCGGAAGCTAGGAGAGAGGCATGGAGTAGATTCTCCCTCAAAGCTTCCAAAAGGAACCAACCTTTCCAATACTTTCATTTTGAACTTCTGATCTCCTGATCTGTGAGAAAATCCATTTCTGCTGTTTTAAGACCCCCTAGTTTGTAGTAATTTGTTTACAGCAGCCAGAGAAAACTCATACAGGATAATGATGGTATTTGGTAAATACATTTTAAAAAATACTTCTATATTAGAGATACATCCGAAAATACTCAGGGGTGAAATAACACGATGCCTGAGATTTGCTTTAAATTACTCTAATAAAAAGAAAAAAAAACAGTGAGGGGACAGGTGACACCAGCTCATGAAATCTTGACAGTGGTTGAAGCAGGGTGAGGGGGAATATACCAAAATATTCTATACACTTTTGTATGTTTGACAATTTCCATGTTAACAAGCTAACAGTGTATATGTCACACGTTAGCCGACTAGCATCTAAACTATATATGCAGCGCTGTCCCAATCTTTAACCAATGCAATCAACTTTAATATCCAATTTTACTTACTAGCCTCTTTGAAACAGGAACAGCAGCAAAACCACGGGAACCCCATTGATTAAAGCAGCCATCACATAGCGACGAATGGCCGGTAATCATCCAACTCAGTTTCTTGAAATAAACCTGAAATTCATAAACCTCAACTCCCTATATGCTTGATCAGATAAACAGTATCACAAGCATCACGGACTTAGGTGCACTGGATAAAAATAAGGAAGTCTTTTTTCTAGGCACTAGGGCCGTAGCGCGCAAACAGAACTAAGAAATGGAATCAACACGTTGAACGCTTGACCCTTTCCTAAGGCTACCCCTGTGGGGATTAGGTTCCCCTGGGGAGCATCAGCAAAGAAGCGTTCAGCTTATAGACCTAATGAATGCAACGCGGGCGGGTCCAACAATATGACCATCATATGAGAGATCGCACTTCAAGTGAGTACGAAAACACTGCTTAAACATTCACTTGCTGTTCTGAAGCCATAATTAAGGCTGTGAGTGTACTGGCTGGGGGCCTTCACAACACATCTCATTTGTGCAGTGGAAGCCACAGGCATCTGCTACCCGGTCTCCAACCCTCGGGAAATGGTCAGCAACATTCTGGTAACGATGCTGAAGTTTCCCGATACGTTCATTTAGCAAACGCGGGCCTGATTCTCATAACCCCTCCTCGGGGAACACTGGGCTCACGCTTCACCTAAACTGCCCTGGAAAGAAATGAAACCGGAGGGGCAGCCCTGAGTCAGCGTCCTTCAGGAGAAACCTTGGCGAAACCTACGTGAAAAATGAGATGAGAAACACAGTCAGGGGGACCTCCCTGGTGGCGCGGTGGTTAAGAGTCTGCCTGCCAATGCAGGGGACACGGGTTCGAGCCCTGGTCCGGGAAGATCCCGCAGGCCATGGAGCAACTAAGCCCATGCGCCACTACTGAGCTCGCGTGCCACAACTACTGAAGGCCACGAGCCACAACTACTGAGCCCACGTGCCGCAACTACTGAAGCCCACGTGCCGCAACTACTGAAGCCTGTGAGCCACAAGTACCGAGCCCACGTGTCACTACTACTGAAGCCCACACACCTAGAGCCCATGCTCCACAACAAGAGAAGCCACCGGAATGAGAAGCCCGCACATCGCAACCAAGAGTGGCCCCCTGCTCGCCGCAGCTAGAGAAAACCCACGCACAGCGACAAAGACCCAACGCAGCCAAAAATAAATAAAATTAAAGAGAAAAAAAAAAAGAAACGCAGCCAGGCCTTGGCCGGGCTGGGCCAGGCAGCAGACCTCCAGCAGCTCACAGGGGTCCCTGCTTCGCTCAACAGGCAGCAGGCTTCCTTTGACTTGACCCTCACATTTCCAACTTCCTTTCAGAGTTCGGGGACCTGCACAGCTGGCCCGTGTTCAGGGACCTGGCCCTCTCCAAGGAGACAATCTTTGGAGAGAGCCATTCCTGCAGCACCGAGCAAGTGGAAAGCACCCTAGGCCAGGGTTTCTCAGCCTTGGCACCGGTGACATTTGGGGCTGGGTGGCACCGTTGTTGGGACCGTCGTGTGCACTGCAGGGTGTTGGGCAGCATTCCTGTTCTCCACCCCAGAGATGAGGGGAGCGCCTCCCTCCCTGGGACAACCCAAACCATCTTCAGACATTGCCAAGAGTCGCCAGGGGGCAAGATCCCCCTTCAGTGAGAACCAGAGTCCTTGAAGGCTCCTCACTGGAGCCTAGTCCAGTTCTGGAATGTTCCGGAGCCAAGTGTGAACTCTGACTCCTTTTGATGCGTCCTGGTGGACAAGAAATGGAAGAACCAATCATAACAGAGAGCACGAGAAAAGAACTTGCAGATGTGCAAGCTCACGAGTTTAACCGACTCACTCAGACGGCCTTTGGGAAGATGAAAAAAAACTGTTCCTGTGCAACGTCAGGCCTCACGTGAAAGGGGTCTTTACCATTTTCACTCAGCAGGGCTGTCATTTCTAGGGACTCAAGATGGATGTGCGATAATTTTTCCAAGAGCAACAAGAACCACAGCAGTACTAATAATGACAGGGGTTAAATCAATATGATTTTAACGAATATCAAGGCTGGTACCAGGGAATTCCCTGGCGGTCCAGGGGTTAGGACTCCGTGCTTCGACTGCAGGGGGATGGCTTCAATCCCTGGTCAGGGAATTAAGATCCCGCATGCCAGGCGGCACAGCCAGGAAAAAAAAAAAAAAAAAGCTGGTACCAGTGTGGTTCCCTTTACTTTCATGAACCCACTTAAAAGATCCCCTCTGTCATCTCCATCTTCCCGTTCCCTTCCTCGACCTTCTGTCACTCCCAGGTGCAGAAGTGCTCACATCCAGCGTGGGAAATGGCTGTGGGCTCCCTCCTTGCTGTCTTCTAGGGGGGTGGGGGGGGGGCGGGCAGGGACTAAAAGGCTGACTTGTTGAGAGGAGGTCAGGGTGTAAACCAGCTAGCAGTCCCATGCTGCTCACTTCTCTTCACGGCCGCACGGGGATCCTAGCCCGCCAGATCCGGAACCCCCAAATGCAGAGGGCATCCCGTGCTGCGTAAAGGAAAATGACAACCAGCTCTTAGCGACTCACGGCCCCGTCGTTTCCTCCCTCAGCCTCGCAAGAATAAACAGGGCATGCTTTCGAGTCCCTTCTCAGCTCACATACGGGATCTGAAAAGTCAATCTAATTATTCTGGTTCCGATTTCCAGTTCTATCGGTAAGCGTCGACACAAGATATGTCAAGGCCAGTCCCTAGAAGACGTAAAATCGGAATCCTAGAAGCTGCGCCTTCCCTACCCCACAGGCAGGTGTCCTAAAGCCCCTTTCACACCAAATTTAAGACTGGAGTTTGCGACGAGGCCTGGGTGGGCTTCCCAGTGCATCGACGGTGGAGATACAGTCCGCAAAGTTCAGCTCTGTTACAGCTTCTTGCATCACGTTGTTGTGGAGATGAATTCTGTTATAACAAGACGCCTCAATTCTCTGCTGAAAAGGAATTTATCTGACACCTCCCTCCCCCTCTCTGTGGTTTTATTTTCCATGGCTGGCACACAGAGTAATTCACACATTCACAAATATTTAGGGGAAAAAAACACAAAACAATAAACTGCCTGGAACTGGAACAAAATGCCTGCTACTCTTCGCTTTAAGGCATTTTACATTAAATAGGATCCAAAATCCCCCCGGGGTTTCAAGTTTGCCAGAGAGCTTATTTTTGTGAATGATTTCAACTTAACTCCTAGGATAACTGTCTTATTAAATTGCTGACACATCTGTCCCACTTAAATCTATGGTTTCTGCAAACAGGATAAAAATGACTTCCACAGAATAGAAGCATCATGGTTTCATTTCTTTTTCCTCTTATTATCAATGTTATCTGTTTCGCAAGCTGTCCGACCTTCCTCAGGATGACAGAGGTCGCAAGACTTTGCAGTATCCTTAGAAGAAACGGCCCGTTCAGTTCCACGATGCCAGGAGCGGCCTCGCTGCCGAAGCGGCCCCTGCACCTGCCGCGGCAACCCGTCTGTGCTCGAGCACAGGACGCCGCTTGTCTGACTGCAGCATCCCGTTCCGGTCTGCACCACCGACAGAGCCCTTTTCGGCCCCGCATCTCCCAGGGCTCCTTCCCGCTTCCTCCAGCTTGGCGCGATGCAGCGCTCAGCCTCGACCCTCAAACGTGCACGCGGTCCTCACGACGCCCCGTCGTTCTCGGGACCAGGGCCAGCTCCCACGGCAGCAGCTTGCTTTGGGGGGGAGGGCTGGGGGTGCTGGGAGGTGGGGGACCGCCTCCAGCTGGGGTGCGTGCCGGGCCGTTTACTACACCCAGGAAACGTTCTTAAGAATTCCCTCACGGCCCTAACGAGACGTGGGTGCCCCTCTGCGGCTACCCAGCGGACACGGGCTCGATACTGCCAAGACGGGTTCGCAAAAAAGGACCTTTCCAAATGCTTTCTGAGTATCTTGGAGGGGTAAGTCACCAAACCCGAAGTGACGAGGACACATCCAGGCCCCATGGCCGTCTCCCGCCACGCTGGTGACCAGGGAGGGGCAGGGTTCCCGTAATTCAACTTGAGAGAAAGCAGCGCAGAGCAGGGAGGACTTTGTGGCTTCTGTCACTTAAAAGGACACTCTCAGACTGACCCCTGACAAACGCCGCCTTCCTACCGTACACTCAGTGGACCAGCACACGGGGGGCGGGCGCCCCACTCACCGCCTCCGCCTTGGTCCCACTGGGCGGCACACTTGCCCCGGCTCGAGCCCGTGAGCAAGCTCCCTCTCGCCATTTACAAGATGAGGCCGCGGCCGTCTGCGCCCCATGGAAGGACCAGGCCAGCCTCGTGAATCTGCAGCAGGGTTTCTCCCCCACGGCACTGGTAACATTTGGGACCAAATCACTCTGTGGGGGGCCGTCCTGTGCACCACAGGATGCTGAGCAGCATGCCACCCACTAGATGCCAGGGGCTCCCCTGCCCCCCGGCGGTGACAACCCCAGAACGCCTGCAGACACTGCCAGATATCTGGGGAGGCGGAGGGGCGGCAAACGCAAACCACCTCCTCAGAGAACCACTGCTCTCAGGGGTCAGGGACCACACAGGTTTCCAGGTATCCCCCCAGATAAAGGCCCAGGTCAGTCTGGCTCTTCTACAGACGCATCTTGTCTCCTGCCACCACCGCGGGCCTCACTGAACTCACCCATCAAATCAGGCTCCTGATCTACCCGCTCTGTCCACGAAGGGCAACCCCTGGCCACATGTGGCTCTTTAATGTTAAATGAATTAAAATGAAACGAATCTAAAATCCAATTTCTCAGGCACACTGGCCACATTTCAAGAGCTCAAGATCCACACGGGGCCAGGGGCTGCTCCACCGGATGGCACGGGTGTGGAACGACCCCACCTTCCTAGGAAGTTCCATCGGGGGCGGCTGCCCGAGGCCATCCGACGGTGTTCATTACAGTTCTAACGCCACGCGTGCTTCTCGAGGGCCTCAGGAGAAGAATGACCGGGAGGCAAATTAACACCAGGCACGATGGAGGATGTAGGCTCGGAAAAATAAGAATAACTCATTGCAAAGAATGTGGCGGTTCTTATAGATTTAAAGAATGGGAATTTCCACAAACTGACCACTGGACCCTTGGACAAGCTGGTAATTTTAAGAACTGTATTTTTTAAAAACAGGAAGTCGAGAGAGAAGGCATTTATTCCAAATTTACAGGCCATACATGAAAAATATATGAACCTGGAAAATACTTAGATGGGCCTAAAAATATAGTCTGGGTTAAAGGAAAAGGGTTGCACCTACCTCATCCGAACAAGCTACGTGGGCCCATTTAAATGACCTGCTGCACCTCATCACGTTACCCGACCTTCCCTGATTAGCCTGCTCTCAGTTCTGTGCTGCTGGAGTTCTCCGGGTCCATCTACAAACCTGTTTGCATACTGCACCGCCTTCAGCAGGCCTGGCATCTGCCCAAGTGTGCGGCACACAGCGTCCGAGGCATTCCTGGGTACAGCACACTCATGTGCCCTGGCTTGTCCCAACCCAGGGAAGGACGCAACACCTTCCAAACTTCAAATAGCCCTGTTGTGCTATACTCTGGGGGACGGGGCGGGTGCTAAAAGACAAAAACACATTTACAAGGATACTTATCTTAAAAATCCTTAACTTGAAAAAATGTACATTTTCATCTTAAAAACCTCCCTTTATTATTGGGTTGGCCAAAAAGTTTGTTCGGGGTTTTCCGTAACCTCTTACGGAACATCTAACATCTTTTTGGCCAATCCAATATTTTGAGAGCAAACGGTTCACTGGGTCATTTTGATCTTACTTTTGCACACATCCACACAAAACCCTGTACTGGAATGTTCACGGTAGCATGATTCCCATGGTCAAACCGTGGAAACAACCCATGTCCATCAACTGATGAATGGATGGACAAAATAGGGTCTATCCCTACAATGAAATAGTATCATTTGTCTATAAAAAGGAATGAAGCACTGACACATGCTAGGGCACGCACGAAATCTTGAACACGTTATGCAAAGTGGAAGAGATAAGTCACAAAAGGCCATGTATCATATGATTCCATTTATGCGAAAAGTCCAGAATAGGCAAATCCACAGGGACAGAAAGCAGATCTGCAGTTGCCAGGGGCTGGGGAGAGTGAGGAAGAAATGCGGAGTGACTGCTAAGGGGTATGGGCTTTCTTTTGGGGGTACTGAAAATACTCTAAAATTAGATTGTGGTGACGGCTGTACAGCTCTGTGAACACCCTAAACACGATCAAATCATACACTTTAAGGGGGTGAATTTGATGGTACGTGAATCATACCTCAATAAAGCTGCTGAAAAAAGTGGCTCTGGCTGAAGTGGCTACAAGCCATCCAGCCTGGGCCATGAATCACAAATGCACTAACACAACTCATTCCTTCTCTGAGACAGTGGATGCAGTCAGCAAGCAGAGGATGTTTCCACTCTAGGGAAGAGTGTGTGTGTGTGTGTGTGTGTGTGTGTGGCGCAGGGGACACTCACTTTTGATAATCACTTCTGCAGTATCAACAGAAGGGAACATTTTCACAGTCGTTTCTGCACTTTCTCCAAGGAACATTCTTTCTTGCTGGGGGACAGTGGACACACGGGGCAGGAAGTCTGTCCCAGCCGTGACTCTGGGATTCCAAAAGCGATTCCAAAATGCAGTAATTCGGCTGCCATTTCCAAAATCCCTGCACGGCCCGGTACACCCCACTCTGTTCGTCCTGCAGGTGCTGCAGTCCTGTCGATGAAGTCCTGTGACGCCGGGAGGGGCGCCCGCTCGCCGAGCCTCGCGTGCACCCTACCTGGCTGACACAGAGCCTGTGGTGCGGACACTCCTCAACCTCCAGAGACTAAATGGACCCGAGAACCTGCTTTAGCCACTGGGACCCCAAAGCCTCCCGGGGATGCGGAGCAGCTCTGCCCATGCCCGGGCTGCTACACGAAGGAGGCATCTCACTCTCCTCTCAAAGGGAGTGCACGGCTGCAGCATCACAGCATCAGGACCAAACCAGAGAAGACACGTCGCAAGAAGCAGATCCCTGACAGGGTGACGTATTTTGTGGCACATCAGGTCACGCCAGCCCTTGCTAGCCACAGTCCAGAATTTCTTTATTCACAGCTCAAGAACTCACCGCAGCTGCAGAGTTTACAGGTTTCGAGCGCCATAAATCCATCTGCCCCCTGCTTATCTGAATTTCATACAAGATTAATATTCTACCTACATCCACTGACAAAGACAAATAGCTACAGCACGCAAAGTGACAACATTCTATGTCAGTAAACACTGTGACAAGACTCAGCTGAAAACACATTTGCAGCTTAGATTTGGTGTTTTAGAGGAACATACGTTTTGTAAACCAAACACTATGTGGTCACATAGAAAAATGCCTTCAAAGTGGATGGAGGTCTTCCCTGGTGGCGCAGCAGTTAAGAATCCGCCTGCCAAGGCAGGGGACACGGGTTCAAGCCCTGGTCCGGGAAGGTCCCACATGCATCCCACGGGAGGAGCAACTAAGCCCGTGCGCCACAACTACTGAGCCTGCGCTCTAGAGCCCGTGAGCCACAACTACTGAGCCTGCACTCTAGAGCCCACGAGCCACAACTACTGAGCCCGAGAGCCACAACTACTGAAGCCCGCGTGCCTGGAGCCCGTGCTCTGCAACAAGAGAAGCCACCACAATGTGAAACCCGCGCACAGCAACAAAGAGTTGCCCCCCCTCTCCGCAACTAGAGAAAGCCTGTGTGCAGCAATGAAGACCCAACGCAGCCAAAAATAAATAAATTAAATAAATACATTTTTTAATGTATTTACTGTAAAAAATGTAAAAAGCTTTACATTTAATGTAAAAAAACTTTAAAAAAAAGTGGATGGAAAAATATTAAAGGTCAGGAAATACCCAGCCCTTTATCACTGTCAAATGCAGTGCCTCCGATTAGGTTTGTAAATGAAAGAATGAAAGTAACCAATAATGTAATTAATTTAACAAAGAAAAAAATGTGAATCACACTTAAAATTAATCAGCAACATAAAAATAAAGACTAAATGCGTACCCAATAATGTAATTAATTTAATAAAGAAACTATAAGTTAAAACTTGAATCATACTTCAAATTAATCAGCAACATAAAATAAACCAGAAAATCCTTCTGCTGTGAGGATCTGCCTTTCAAATGAAGCTTTTCTTTAGGTTTACAAAAAAGAAAAAAAAAAAAGCATACAACGGCGCCTTATTTAGTTCGAAAAAACAAAAGGTAGCTGGTGTCTGTGTATTTTAAAAGACTTAAAAATGCCACGAGAGCACTTTGTTGAGTAAGGTAACTTGCCAGAGATAATATAAATTTTGTAACAGATTTTCAACTATTTCTATTGCGCTTACATCAACCTCCAAGTCTGTACCCTACGATTTCCATCTCAGACCAAAAACCAGATCAAATCTTTGTGTGGCAGGCACCCCTAGCAAAATAATATCCTGCTCCATTCTCAGCACCCAGCACTCAGAAGGCACTCCTTACCTGCGAAACAAAAGAACAGATACAACATGAATTCTGTTTTCCTACTTTGCACCAAAATGTCAAAGAAATTCATTTCAATTGTTCTGTGTAAATAAAGTTATAAGCTCATGAGAGTTGAAAAGACACCCCTGCAAGTAAACAACAGTTGCTTTAGGATTAAGTACCGCAATAACGTGTCAGGGCAAAATCAGATCCCAATACAGGAGCGCTAAGTAGATGATGCTTAAGTTACAGACACATTTCCGAATAATCAAGAACTCTTTCACATAAAGACTTCATCATGTTGATTGCAAAGTGTCTCAGAAGTTTATACACCCAGAGCCAGAGTTTACACTTTCGCAGAGAAGGAAAGGCACAAGAGGTGGAAAGAGGAAAACATATTCAGGGGCAGCGGGGGACATTCACACATCTCCATTAGGGGGTTCTGGTGAAAAGCTAAGGAGGAAGAGCCCTCAATGCAAGAGAGCACGGTGGGACGTGGGCTGGCACAGGGTGCCATTCTGAACACTTCCGCTACCCATCAAAATACTCCTTCTATTGCTCTCTCCTTCGGAAGCTGACGGGAACGAGGCAGGTGGGATGAACATATAAGCTCATCTCAGAAGACAGTTCCTACATCAGCAGAGAATTGTGTTAAGGGCACTTGAGGAAAAGTATGAGGAAGATTCTGGAGTGTTCTATGTGAGTACCTCGTCATTTCCCCACACACCACCTGGAACACTTTCTATGTCTAAACAGTGGTCACAAGTCAGACATAAAGGGACCCAACTTTAAAATAGTTCTTTGTAAACCATTCAACTATCCATCGATGGGGGAAAGGATAAACAAACTATGGTGCACACACACAATGGAACATTATTCAGCCACAAAAAGGAAAACGGTTCTGACACATGCTACACCATCGCTGAACTGTGAAGACATTTCACTGGGTGAAATTAACCAGGTACGAAAGGACAAATCTTGTATGATTCCACTTATGTGAGGTCCTTAGAATAGTCAAATTCAGAGACATAAAGAAGAATAGTGGGTGCCAGGGGCCGGGAGAGGGGAATAGAAAGTTGTTTAATGAGTGTAGAGTGTTAGTTTGGGAAGATGAAAAAAGTTCTGCACGTGGATGGTTGCACAACAATGTGAACATACTTAACGACACTGAACTGTACATTTAAAAATGGTTAAGATGGGAAATAAAACTGTCACCTATTGGGAAAAAAATGGTGAGGATGGTAAATTATATGTTACGCATATTATCACTATAAAAAATAATCCCTTGTAAATCTGACTTAAATAGGTATTAAGTAAAGGCATGATCTTTCAGTTACAGTCTTCCGGAGGACTATTTTCATGTCGGGGGTTCCTTTAAAAATTTGCTAATTGTGCACAGAGGTATCTTATAAAAGTAGGAACTTGGGGACTTCCCTGGTGGTCCAGAGGTTAAGACTCCAAGCTTCCACTGAAGGGAACGCAGGTTGGATCCCTGGTCGGGGAACTAAGATCCTGCCTGCCTCGTCGTACAGCCAATCAATCAATCAATCAATAAGTAGGAACTTGGAGGATCCCACAATTTTTTTTTCTGATGGCCGTGCAGCATGCCTTGTGGGATCTTCGTTCCCCAACCAGAGATCGAACCTGGGCCCTGGGCAGTGAAAGCGCAGTGTCCTAACCACTGGACTGCCAGGAAATTCCCCGCAATTATTCTAAGTAATAAGATTTAGAATTATCACTGACCATAAAAAAAAAAAACCAAATTATGCAAACTCTTTAACAGACTATAAATTAAATGAAGTTGAACTGAATTGATGCCTATGAATTTATACATACGATCACACTGTCAAAAATGCATTTCTTCCTGCAAAGGAGAACATAATTTAGGAACAGAAATGCAAGCATATACTTTTCTAAAAGTATAGTCATACTGCGTATTCGTGACATCGTAGGAGGATCAAAAACTCCTGACCATGGTGCTTCAGAGTCAATGCCAACAGGCGCTGAACTACTGTGAAAGAAGACAGAGGGCGATGTTCAACACGTGCCAAGTTTTGGGCCAAACCCCAGAGCAGCCAAGCTCGTACTACTGACATCTGGGGCCAGATAATCCTCTGGTGTGTGGCGGGGTGCGGCAGACTGTCCCGTCCATTGTGGGATGTTTGGCAGCACCCACTGACACCAGTATCACACACACCCCCAATCAAATCAATCAAACGTGACCATCAAATATGTCTCTAGACTTTGCCAAGTGTCCCCTGGGGGTAAAAAACTGCCCCCACTTGAGAGCCACTGTCCATAACCAAGAAAGAGATCTCTGGGAACCACCCATGTTTACAAGGAAAGCCAAAAGGAAACACTAAGAAAAACAACATACTTTGATTTGGTACAAGAGCCAGAAGTAGCAACAGATGTCAGAAACGAAAGAAACGTCTCACCATTTTCGGGCCAGTTTACAACCAGAATTGACAGCCAATTTCAAGAGCTTATTCTTGAATTTAATTAATCAGAACGTAATGTCTATCTGCATCAGATTCCATCGTGAAGAAGTTCACCAGACTTTCAATCCCTCAGTTGGGACATGGTTGCTCCCGACGGCCCTTGCCCAGCCTGCGTGGGTTCGAGAGGAAAGGAGCAGCTTCTCGGGGGAAAGCAGCTTTCCTGATGACATGGAGGGAGGGAGTGTCTGTGGGGCTCGACCTGTGTGTTCTGGGCATTCAAGAAGACAAACGTCGTTTGAAAGAACAGTACACTGAATAAATCTGAACCGAAGGTCGGAAGGGAGGAAGGAAGGGCTGAATCACACTATCAACAGCACCTCATCAAGCACGTTTCATCAGCTGGAGACCACAGAAAATGCAATTGTTCCACCACATGGAATTCATGTCTTTAAATCAACAGGCGATGGTTCCGAGGGCACCCGGGACGCTTTATGGCTTTCGATAAGACAAATGAGCAACACCCCACTCTAGCCCATGGCAGCCCAGGCCTGCTGAACAAACCCCACCCCTCCCCGGGCTGCCACCTGCACCAACTTAGTATGAAAACCCCGGCAACCGGTTTGGTCTTTAACACAACGGTCCACCCAGATGAGATCCACAAAAGACACTGTTTTGTCCTTGTTTCTGTGCCCAGTTCTAATTAATTCTAACGGGAAACTCTCTCTGGGCTCCAGGGAACCACTTCTCTCAGTCAGGGCTCCTTTTAATGACAGCTACCTGGGTCATTTGAGCCCTTCTTGGATTTTATGAATAGAAAGGAATTGGTGAGAACTGGCCACCCATCCCAGTTACTAGGAACCCCCTACCAAAAAAAAAAAAAAGAACAGCAGAGAACAATGAGAAAGCAGAAGGCTTAGAATAAGCAACACGCGCGTGCGCGCGCGCACACACACACACACACACACACACACACAACGCAGCCCCAAAACAAACACTGTGTAGTCCGGGGTTCTCCATCACTTCCAGACTGTGACTAAGGCAGGGGAAGTGGGAAAAGAGCAGGAGGAAGAACAGGCATGTGCGCTGACTCGATGCACTCAAGACACTGCTGCACACGCTGTACCGAAACACTACGAAGCAGGATTAACCTCCTCGCTGCACAGAAAAGAAGACCGAGGCTCAGAGGATCCCACCAGCCTCCCAGATGGGCCAGAGGCGCGGGTGATGGAAGCAGGGGGGCTCTCCTGCTCTCCTGCCTCTGTCCTTGCACTACCACAACAGTGACAGAGGACACCGCTCAGCCTCTCGCCGCCTGGATGACTGAACTCCAGGTGGAAGCAAGCAGCCCCTCTGAAGGCAGCTCCCGGAGACGCGCGTGGGCAGCAGCTCTGGGAGCGCAGCCGGGTGGCTCTCGGCAGCAATGACACGGATGCGTGCCCCGTGGACCGCGGGTTTGACTTCCATCACCCCAAAAGCTGACAACACCTGCAGGGCTTCCCCGGGCTCCCAGCTGCCTGACCCTCCTTCCCGATCACACACAGAGGCCTCCAAAGGGGGATGCGGCTCAACAGGACAGCGGGCTTGGCTCCCTCCGAGCTGGGTCTGTTTCTGTCCACGAAAGGGAGTCATCCCCAGCGGCACGGCTCAGATCCCAGCCCTGACGCTGGCACTCTTCTCTTTGGCGGGGGACGCGGGGTGGCTTGCTCTCCGCATCAGCTGGGCCAGAACTCTCTCCTGAGCAGCGTCCTGAAGGTGGGGAAGCCCAATGCCATCGCTGCATCTTCCGAACTCGGCAGCTCCAGCACTGCCCACATGACCTGGGGAGGCCCAGGGCTCCTCTGTGCCATAGCATCCTTCTCTGGGCAATAGAGGCAACAATGGCACCGACCTCGCCAGATGGCATGAGGAATAAATGGGACCTGAAAACAGCATCTGGCTCACACCGAAACCTGTGCGTGGGTGTTCACAGCAGCTCTGTTTGTCGTAGCCTCAAACCAGGAAGATCCCAGACGCCCTTCAACACATGAGTGGATAAATACACACTGCTGCACCCAGACTGTGGAATACTAGGCATAGGCGCTGGTAATGATACACAACACCTGGGATGGATCTGAAGGGCTGGAGGCTAAGTCACTAAAGGCAGTCTCAAAAGGCCGCACGTTGCACGAGTCCATTTATGGAACATTCTTGAAGGATGAAATTACAGAAACGGAGAAGCCAGTTGTTGCCAGGAGCTGGAGAGGGTGACCATACAGACGGGGCACACGGAGCTTTCCTTGTGCTGATGGAAGAGTTCTGCACCAGATTACAATGGGGGTTGCTCGAATCTACACGTGATTGTATTTCATACACTGTCCGCATGCACCCACACACGCACGCACATAAGAACTGCTAAAATCCAGATAAGGGCTGCATTTGTGTCAACACTGCCCATGTCAGTTTCCTACTCTCGATAAGCAGTACCTTCACGTAAGATGTTATCAGCCGGGGAAGGCGGAGGAAGGTGCTCTAGACTTCACTGTACTATTCCTGCAGCCTCTTTTTGAGTCCAACGTTACTTCAAAATAGAAGTCTTCAAAAATAACGGTGTCTGATTCATAAACAGATAAACAAAATGTGGTCTATTCATACAATGGAATGTTACTTGGCAAACAAAAGGAATGCTACAAAGAAACTTGAAAACATTATGCTAAGTAAAAAAGAAACCAGTCACAAAGCACACATATTACATGATTTATTTCATTTACATGAAATGTCCAGAATGAGCAGATCCCCAGACACTGACCGTAGACTGGTGGTGATCAGGGGCTGGGGGGAGGTGGGAATGGGGAGTGACTCCTAACGTGTATGAGATTCTTTGGGGAGTGATGAAATGTTTTAAAATCAACTGTGACGGTTGCATAACTCTGTGAATACACTAAAAACCACTGAATTGTATGTGCACTCCAGATGGGTGAATTGTCAGCTGTGTGAATTATGACTCAATAAAGTTGTTAACCAAACTATGGCAGTGTCTGGCACACAGTAAGTGTTACAGAAGTATTTTGCCATGATATACTCATCCTTCTTCACCCGTAGGGGCTGGTTCTAAAGGTCACCTTTGGTGCACAAACATGGCAGCTCTAATGCTAAGAGAATCAGAATCAGTCTCCTTTAGGCACTGTGCAGACAGGGTCGAGTTCAGAGTCCTTGCCTCTTCCTTATACCTTTTCTGCCCCTCCCCCCAGTCCCTTGCATTCCACCAGGCTGGCCTATCCACTTTTCCCTAAAAAAAATAAAAGCTTTCTTATTCCTGACTCCTCCCCTTTGCCCACAGAGTCCCCGTCTAGAACGCCTTTCTTCAGTACGTATTGAAATCCCATGCAGCACCGAACCCAACCCAAGTGTCCCTTTCAAGAGAAAGGTCCAGCCTTCCTCAGCTGCTCCAGCACAGGCTGATAGACCCTTCCTAGGAATTCCCACAGCAGGAGATGTCTGCACCACCCACGGCACAGCCCATCCACACCACGGCTTTCCAGCACCTGTAATCCCTTACCCCAAAACACAAGACACACCTCACACATCCTTGTATACTCCACAATGCTCCAGAAGTAACAGATTCAAAGGATGGTCATCCCAGAAATAGGAGACTTTCATAAAAGGTGGTCTGAAAAGGATGTTCTTGATGTGGGTGAGAATCGGGCCTCGCTGTAAACTGGGTGAAATACAGCAGCCAAGATGGCAACTCCAGAACCCAGACGGCCCTGTTCTCGGTGAGTCTGGGTTCTCTCTACCCCTCACAACAGTCCACGTGGGGCTCAGACAGAAGGAAAACGCCTCCCCAGGGGCCTAGAGCACAGGCCACGTTGCCTCACAATGGTACCAAACAAGGCTTTTATGGAAAATTCTGGTTGGTCCACAAGCAGTGGATGCCTGTCATTTTCCAAACACATTCTGAGAGGCACATACAAGACAAAGGGAGCCTGTGAAAGGCAAAAGAGTCAAAAAACTCTGTTTATTATAAATCAGCCATCTGAGGAAAACTAAGTACCTGAAACGCACATGGGAAAAACCAGCAGCAACGACGCTTGCCTCGAAAGCACACGCACTTTAACGACCATCTCCACTTCTCTCTCCTAAAGTTCCTGACTTCCAGAAGCTAAATAACACAGGAGCTTGCTATGAAGTGCCGACGCAGATACAAAGCATTTTCTGGTTACCAGATCACCTACTACAAGAAATCCTGGGAAATCACTGTTTCCGGTGCGTACAGCCAATACAGTAATAGTTAATTTTTAAGCCCAGAAAACGTGGAGGGGTTGACAGGATATTCATTATGGAATAAGAAAGAAATCCATTTTACAATTCCACTTACTCAGAGCCAAATGCAGGCAAATCCCTTCTTCTTTCTAGGGTTTATTTTTAGGCCTGTTTTCTGTCTTCAGTTACCTGTCAATGAAAAAAATACCCAAAGTCAGGCAAAACATATCAACGAAGACATCTCGAATACATTCTCGACCATTCCCGAAGCAGGCAGACTTCTGAAATAGGAGGTCTTAAGAAGCTGAAATAATAACGGCGTCAGATGGCGGACCACCACCGTAGGTGAACGGCAGGCTTACGTCTCTAGGTAAAGCACACGACGCGACTGTCCACACACACAAATCTGTTCAGAAGTCTCGCTATCTGAGAACCGACTGTGATCACGTTCCCAGGGAATTCCAGTCACTGAAACATCTACCCATCTCTCATTTTTCTCTAGCATCCTAAAAGACGCTAAGTGAAAACACAGGTATTTCTAGATTCAACGCAACTCAGCACATGCTTACTGAGAACTACACGCCCAGTCCTGTGGAAAGCGGAAACGCTGCTCAGTGCGGCCCTGGTTTCCGGGACACCTGAGGTCTGCCGTCATGTGACACTTACCCGGCCGGACAGTGAGAAGCGGGGTTGGGGGGATCTCAGTGAGGGGAGATCAGTGACGATAAACTCGCCAGAAAACTCACAACGAGACCGTTTAACAGGAGAGAAGTGATGTCGCTCAAACTGGTAGTGGGAGACAAGGGACCAGCGGACAAGGAGCTGAGTTTACACCGGGGGCTGGGATGGAGCTCTACGAGGAGGGAGCCCTCGAATGGGAGTGAGAGTGGCCAGCAAGTGCGAACGTCCCGTGGTGAGATCGACCTTGGCGACTGGGAGACAGGGAGGAAGGTCAGCGGACTGGGCAGCAGAAGTGAGTCCTCCTGGATCACAGAGGACTCTGCAGCCCTTGCAAAGGACTCTGATCCTTTCTTCTTGACCTCTCTTCACCCAGCACCAGACTGAACGACAAAAGAAAATGTGACCATCTTTCTACTTCGACACCCTTCAGGGGCTCCCATCGTTCTTAGAACAAAACCCGAAGCAGCTCTTGCTCAGCAGAGGAACACAGTGGCTCACACAGTGCAGGTGGGGAAGATGAGAGACGAGATGGAGAGGGACGCACAGAGTCTGAGGTGTCCTGGGGGTGCGATGCGGAGGACACACCGGTAGGGCAGAGGCGTGCTGGGGAGGGGACGGAAGAAGCAAGGACGACTTCTAGGTTCAGAGCTTGAGCAAAATTTGGACGGTGGGGCCATTGCCCGGGATGCACGAAGGCTGAGCGGAAGAGAAATCAAGAGTCTTTTAAGGTGTGAACTTTGAAACGCCCACTGGCTCTGCAAGCAGGCTGTTAACTAGGTAGTTAAACACACAGGTCTGAGCAAGTGGGACAGGTCACAGTCACAGAGTTAAGTCCGGCAGTAACCATGACCTCTGAAGCTGTGAGCCTGGAAGGAAGCATCTGATGCAGGATTTCTCATCCTCGGCACTGCTGGCATTTAGATCAGACCGTTGTGTCTGCAGTGGGGCTATCCTCTACGCTGCAGGATACTGAACAGCATTCCAGGCTCTTCCCACTAGACACCGATAGGAATCCCCCATCCTCCCAAGGGGTGACAACCAAAACTGACCCACACTGCCCACGTCCCCTGGAGGGCATACTCGCCCCGTTGAGAACCACTGGTCTCAAGATGGTCATGCTAAGTGAAGTTAGGTCAGACCGAGAAAAACAAGTGATATCATACGATATCACTTACATGTGGCGTCTAAAAAACTGATACAGGGAATTCCCTGGCAGTCCATTGGTTAGGACCCCGAGCTTTCACTGCCGAGGGCCTGGGTTCAATCCCTGGTCAGGGAACTAAGATCCCACAAGCCGTGCAGCACAGCAAAAATAAATAAATAAATAAAAATAAATAAATAAAAAGTAAATAAATGATATAAATGAGCTTATTTACAAAACAGAGACAGACTCGCAGACATAGAAAATAAACTTACGGTTACCCAAGGGAGAAGGGGGGAGGGATAAATTAGGAGTTTGGGATTAACAGATACACACTACTATATATGAAATAAAGAACAAGGACCTACTGTATAGCACAGGGAACTATATTCAGTATCTTGTAATAACCTATAATGGAAAAGAATCTGAAAAAGAATAGATTATACATATATAATCGACTATATATATAATATATATAATTGACTATATATGTAATATATATAGTCAATTATATATGTGATATATATAATTGACTACATATATAGTATATAATCAACTATACATTATATAATCCATTATATATATAATATAGTCCATTATATATATATTACATATATTATATATACTGACCACTGAACCCTGAGATGAAGGACCTGGCCAATGAGACAGAGGAGAGTACAGCAAGGTAGGAGGAAATCCAAAATGTGTGGCGTTCTTGGCTTCTAGTGACAGCCGTCTCTCAAAAATCAGGCAAAGACCAGCAAACAACTGCTACTGAGATGGAGGACAAGGAGGACCGCGGCTGACAGGATGACCAGGACTCATGCACGCCGTCTTCTCCGCATGGAAGAAATCTAGAGAGGCTTCATGGAGGAGGTGGCACTTGTTGGCGCAAGAAGTCAGGCAAGGTAGAAGAGGAAGGGGCTACTGCTTGAGCGGTACTGGAAGCAACGAATGGGAGCAAGAGGAAGGCACGGAAGTTTCCCAAAATATCGGGGGATGCTCTCGCTATCATGGTACTCAGGAATGAGGATGCTGACAGCAAGCAGAGTACCGGAGGGCCAGTCGGTGGAGAGAACGCGGCTGCCTCAATCCAGCAGAGGGAGGAAGGCGTCGCCCGAACGGTACGGACCAACGTCACTCTTTGGGCCACCAGTGTGAGGACAGCTGCAGTGGTTTTGCATGCTGGCTCCAGGACTGCCCCAACAAGAGCTGGGAGACGGGGGGACCAGAGCCTTCCCTTCCTGACTTGCTCCTGAGTCATCCTAGACCCCCTACCCCCCAAAGGGGCTCTGTCTGGACCATCAGGAATTGGAGTTCAGGAGCCCCTCGTGAGCTTCTGGCTTCTTTTTTTTTTTCCTTCATTTTGTCTAAGCTGACAAGGAAGGGCACACGCTTCTGGCAGATCATGCTCAGAACGCTGAACTGTATGGAGGTGCTGACAAAACACGCCAGAGGCCTGATCCCTTTCACTGCCCTGTTCTGTCTCCCTTCCACAGCATTACTGTGCACATGCATTTTATTTGTTTAAATGAAAACGTTAAAAAAAAAAAAAAAAAAGAGCAGAGTTACAGGCCTCACTTTGCTCCTAATTAAGAAACTCTCTCTGAACCAGAGACTGTTCAGCTGTGAAATGAGGGTATTAAATTATTTATGAGGTTTCATCCACATCAAAAAAAAAATCTGAGGAACCGTTTTCCTGTTGACTTCCTTTGTAAATTCTAAGGGAAAACACCTTGCAAGGAACTGAACCAAGAACTTGCAAAAGAATTGTTGGGGGAGGGGGGGAGGGAGGGGGGAGGGAGGGGGGAGGGAGGGAGGGAGGGAGTGGAGGTAGGAGGAATGTATCTCGTCCTGCAGCCAACTGAGCAGAGAAATATATCCAAAGCGCGCATTTTTTTCCCCCGAAGTTGCCATAATGATTAACATTTCCACTCTGGAGAAATTCAGTTGTATCACCCTGAAAATAATGTGAAAAATCTAAAATATGTTTTCCGAAGCCACGGTGCATGACAGAGGAGCCGCGGTTTCCTCCTGAGTCCTTTTCTTTTTTTAGTGAGCCCTGAATTAACCGGGCCAAGAGCCAGGGGCTAAGACACATTCTGGTCCCAAAGGCAGGGGTGGGCGGCGGCGGTTCACGGTGCCAGAGAATTCCAAACCACTTCATTTGCTCCATGTGGGGTTCAAGCTCTGCGTGATGAGGCTGCTGTTTCCTGCATTGCCCATACTGTGCTGACCAGCGTTTTTATATATTGAGATGATTCATTCCATACCAGATTTTAAATCCTTTAAATCGGTGCTTCTCCAATGGCGCTGATTTCGCCCCACCCCCGGCCCCAACCCTGGGACACGGGGCAACGTGTGGAAACATTTTTAGTTGCCAGGACTCCGGGGAAGAATGCTACTGGCATCTGGTGAGGCCAGGGAGGCTGCGAAACATCCCACAGCACACTGCATAGAGCCCCCTCCACAAAGAATTATTTGGATCAAATGTCAATATCACCAAGGTGGAGAACCCCAAATCTGAACCATACTAAGACTTCTATAATTCTGCCCAAGGTATATATACTGTGTACTTTCATTTTCCAAACCACTTTTATTCTTTTCAAAGTAGTACACGCACACAGGGGAGGCAAAACACTCCTCCTTTTTCACGGCAAGCTTTCCAGCACCATCTATCCTCAATTCTACTTCACAGAGCAACCACTTTCAAACCTTACAACTGTTTCTGTTATTGGCAGTGCTCCCTAGTATGGACTTCCATGTTTCTAAGTAAGCTGCTTATAATATATCCTATCAACGTCAGATACCACTTAACTTGATTTTCTCACACATGGAAGAGGATTTTTGGTTTTTAAAATTCCCATCACCAATCCTGGACTTACCCTCCCATGTTTCCCCAACAGTATAACATTTGGGGGGTTAAATCTAGACTGCACACGTATTATTTTGACAATGGAATCGGTACCGCTGAGCAAGCAGTATAGTGTGATTATGATTCCTTTCTTATGCAACTCTTAAATTTTCCTGGGATTATTGGTTGCCTCTGTTTTTATTTTCTTTGATAATTCCTCCAACACCCTCCACAACCTTTCAATTTTTAACTCGGATAATCTGTCACAGTTCCATGTCTATCCTGCCCTCACCCCCACCCCCTCTCCCCAAATATATACACACCAGACCTTCCTCTGGTCTCTGCTCCAGTCTGTACTCGTCAGAGGTGGGTCGGCTCAGAGCAGATGCCCCGAGATCACACCAGCATCCTGAGAATTCCTTCTGCCTCTTTCTGTTTCCAGGACCCCAAATCTTCCCCTTTCTTGGTTTACTCTCTCATTCTGATGGGACACATTCTCTAGTAGCTTCCTGAGAAGTGATGTATGAAATCTAAATTATACTGATATCCTGAACATGGACAAACAACTTTATGCTACTCTTAATTAACAACCAGTGAGGGAATGACTTCAAAATTCTGAGTGAAAATAAATTTTCATAGAATTCTAAGCTCAGTCTGTTTTCTAATTTAAGAAACATGATGTCATTCTGATTCAAAATCCTTCCTATGACTTTTTTTTAAATCTAGAAAGTGCTTAGATACTGCCTTTATCCCTGATTTTCTAAAATGACATGATGATGAGCCTTCATGTAGTAATTTTTTTGATGTGCTGAATTTTTATTCACTGTTCTAGTCACTTGGTTTGAAATTTCTCTCTTCTTCAGACTTGAGGTATTTTCCCCTCCCTCTCTTTCCTGGAATACCTGTTAGGCAAAAAGCTAACTAACCATCTCTCATCTGATAAAGCTTTCTGCACTGTACCTTCGTTATCTAGTAAGGTATTCATTTAGCCACATGTGACTACTGAGCACTTGAAATGTGGCCAGTACAACTGAGGGCCTGACTTTTAAATTGAATTTAATTTTAATTCATTTAATTTAAAGAGCCACACGTGGCCAGTGGCTACCATATGTGACAGCCCAAATCTAAAGAGGAAAAAAAGACAGCAATGGAAGATCAGTGCCGTTAGCACCCACCCTGAGATGATATTAAACACGAGTTCAGAAGAAAAAATTGAGAGCAATTTCTAAATCCCCGCCGTTACTATTTCCAATATAAGGTTCTGTGATTTAATTCCTTAGGGCCTCCTTCCTCGTTAAGAACTTGAGGACCTTTTAGAATGATATCACACAAGCAGAAGCATCCCTCTGCACCTAAGACTGGATTTTATTACACCCAGTGTGTAAACAGGGCAACCGAGGGCCCTCTTTCATCTGAGGTGAGATAGGAAGGTCCCTCACAAAACAGAAATTTGTACCGTACTCACAACATCATAGCAGAAAATAGCAGCGAAACATAAAAAATAATAAAACACAAGGGACAACTGGTAGGTTGCTAATGGCAACTTCTTTGAATGCCACCTCATGACGGCAGTCAGGGAGCCCTCACCCCATCACACTTGGGTGTAGAACACGGCTCTCTACATATGCTTTGGCAAGAAACACTGCTTCTGCATAGTGGACGCTCCAGGGGAGAGAAACTAGAACAGCACGCAAGGCCTTCTCTGTGCATTCATTCATTCGCTTACTCATTCAACAAATGTCACAAATATCGTAAACTGTCATCTATCTATTAGCAACAACCAAGACAGAAAACAGAACAAAACCAAACTGCACAAGTCCTATGCACCTGCCACAAAGCCAACCAGCCTCTTGTTTCATCAGAATCACTGAGAACCACTTTATTATGGCTGAGTACAGAATACAGCCGGCATGCCCTAGCTGTGCATTCAAAACAAACAGCAGGATCCCAACCAAAAGAAAGTCACTCTTCTTTTTTAATCTCTGAAGAAAAACAAACGTAGCACTGTAGGTACAGGGAAATAAATAGTCAGGAAACATCATTCATTTTTAATTTAAGAATCAATGGGGAAACATATTTTCTTCATATACTCTTCAGGTAAGTCATTTAATATCCATTCGTTCCTGCAAAATGACATTTTATTATGCTTGCAGGTTTTACAAGTTCAGTGTAAAAGTATGAGTTATTCAAATGAGGAGAAACAGAGACACTAACCAAGACACATATAAACTTGATTTCTTCTTTAAAGCATTATGACACTAATAACAAGTATTTAACGCTTGTAGAATTGGCAAAATCAGTATTGTGAGCATGCATTGATGTATATGAGCACATATATATAGACATGTGTATCATTTACCCATCACCCCACGACAGCAGATTCAACCATATACATGTCACACGTGACGAATGCAAAGCACTTTCCCAACTCACACCATGATATGCCAAATAAATCCCATATACAAAGACCAAGACAGGACTTGTCACATGAAAATCTGGTATGAGAGAGGTAACATAACATGACCCAATTGGGCTTACAACTATATAATCCATCCAGAGCTAATATCAACGGAAACAAAAACACGAAAAACTTTAATAAGCTATCAGTCGCACAATATTTGTTTGTAAGCGTTAAATTTTATTCAGTGGCATGAAATTTTATTTAGTGAGAGAAAAAGAATCACAACATTTAAAGATGATACATTAAAGTATTAGGATAGGGACTTCCCTGGTGGCTCAGCGGTTAAGAATCCGCCTGCCAATGCAGGGGACACGGATTCGAGCCCTGGTCCAGGAAGATGCCATATGCCACGGAGCAACTAAGCCCGTGCGCCACAACTACTGAGCCTGCGCTCTAGAGCCCGTGAGCCACAACTACTTAAGCCTGAGCTCTAGAGCCCGTGCTCCGTCCTCAGCGAGAGAAGCCACTGCAATGAGAAGCCCGCACACCGCAACGAACAGTAGCCCCCACTCGCCGCAACTAGAGAAAGCCCGCGCGCAGCAAAGAAGACCCAACGCAGCCAAAAATAAATAAATTTATTAAAAAATAAATAAAGTATTAGGAAAGCATGATCTTTCTTATTCAGCAAATTGTCAACCAACAGCAATCTGAATCGCTCCCCACAGATATAACACCAAACTATCGATATAATCTTCAGGTGACACATCAGTTTCTGGTCTATAGATGACACAATGAGGGTACCATGGGGTAGAAGAGAATGCCAATTAATCTCTTCCTCAACTCCCAAAGCACTCTCTCCACATTTTGCAATGAGCACTAAGTGTACTTTTAAATGTAATTGTCAAGCACGTTATTTAGTCACTGAAATTATCATAGAAGTTTCTGAACGCCATATGGTCCCGGTGTTCATGTTTCAGTTTCTATGATTTGCAAACACATCCTACTCTCCCACCCCTCACCTGGAAAGGTCAAGTGTACCGTCCTCAATTTCATTTAGCAACACAGCAAGCAAATCCCTTTGGGAAAACAAATTCAATTCTGTGCTTACCTAAATACCTCAAAATCTAGGACACCAATGGCAATGACCAGCTAATTCAAGAACAGAGTATTAAAACACACGTGCACACACACACACAAACAGGCACACAAACACATCTTCCTATTCACAAACCAAAGTGCTTCTTCAAGTGTCACCTCCCTATTTAAGGACATCAGAAAGATGTCCTAAGTAAAAATAAAAATTTTAAACTAAAACCAAAACACCCAACACTCTCACACAAATACACTAGAGTTTCACTATACTGAAAGAAGCTCAAGAACACTCATAAGGCAGAGACCAAAATTATGCAACTCTCTGATCCTTCCCCCTTTGGAAACAAGATGCCCTCAAAATGACTTAAACCCCAGCCTTTTCCAAAAGTGGGAAAAAAATTTTTTTATTTGTCAAATTAACGACTGGGAGGTGGTGGGTCACTAGGAATTCTGTTTCAGTTTGCACTGAGGGTCAGTCCTGCCCCCAAGTCTTTAGACCAGTGGCTCCCAGCTGGGGGTGACTGCGGTCCCCAAGAGATGTCTGGAGACGTTTCAGGTGGCCACACCTGAGGCTGAAACTGAGGGTTTCTCCATCACCAGCAAGCTCAGGCAGTTCAGCTAACAAACATGTCTCCAGTCTGTCTACAGCTGCCTCAGCACACCACAGACTCTGTCTGGCCCTGCCATGCCTCACCCCCGGGCCCCAATCTTTTGCCCCGGCTGTTAACAAGCTCTCCTAGCTGGTTTCACGTTCCCCAGCCTCGCGCCTTTGCGAGAACCCATGCGTTCGACCCTGAGAACTGTATCGCTGGTAGCATCTCCAAGTCACCTGCCCTTCTCACCCTGTCTGCAAGCGCCCCACTGACCCCACGCCTTGCTGCCAGAGGCATTTCTTCCAGGCACACCCCTCGGGTCCCATAATGAACGTGAGAACCGAGACGCAGCTCGGCCTTAGCAGCTCTTCTGGTTGTGATACGGACATGTCCTGTTATTCTATCCAGGATGCAGTTGGCCTGGCAACTGGAGTGGGGTAGCTGGGGCCAGAAGGGCTGTGACAACCCACCCCCGGCCGGCTGCACGCATCCTTGGGCCAGGCTTCCCCACGCCTGCAGTTCCACGTCTGCACAAAGGGGACAGGTAATGACGGAACCCTCACAACAACATCAGGGGTGGACCCCACCATGCACACGCACAGAAAGGACAGAGAACCCTCCCTGGCACAGAGAGACCACCACCTAAGCATTGGAGAAAACTCCTTTCACCACTGTGGTCCACACATTCCGGAATCAGCTTACAGCCTCGTCACCAAGTGTACGTGTGGCCCCAGACAAGAACCTGTGAGCCTCCTAGTTCCCTCTCCCTCTAAAAACGGGACGAAGGACGCCTACGTTACACGACGGTCGGGAGGAATAGAGACCTTGATTGTGAAATACACAGCACAGCTCCTGGCCCATCAAAGCAATTAACCAGAGGCCATTACTACGGGCTGTTATTAACAGGGAATAGCCAAGGCCCTGAACTGATCCAGAAAAGTCACTCCAAATCTTTCCTTCTCATAAACTCGAAAAATAGCTATTCTTCCTGCACTAATTCTTTTTTTTTTTTTTAATTTATTTATTTATTATTTATGGCTGTGTTGGGTCTTCGTTTCTGTGCGAGGGCTTTCTCTAGTTGCGGCAAGTGGGGGCCACTCTTCATCACGGTGCGCGGGCCTCTCATTATCGCGGCCTCTCTTGTTGCGGAGCACAGGCTCCAGATGCGCAGGCTCAGTAATTGTGGCTCACGGGCTCAGTTGCTCCGCGGCATATGGGATCTTCCCGGACCAGGGCTCGAACCCGTTTCCCCTGCATTGGCAGGCAGATTCTCAACCACTGCGCCACCAGGAAAGCCCTGCACTAATTCTTTATACTTGTTTAGCGGGAGACCCATAAGAACTTTTACTTCAATAACCTTGATTTCATTTCCTGCTTTTCAACTAAAGTTATGAAGCATAATCAAGGCTCTGAGGCCCAGTTTTCAATGGAGTTTAGAGGAAAGTGCTCTACCACTCTTGTGGAGACAGAAAAAGAATTTCCGCTCCATTCAATGTACCTTTAAGCCCAGGAATTTATTTTTTAATGGCTTTTTTTCCCCAGTAAAATTAAATGATTCAGGACTTATGTTAATTGTTATGAATCTTTCTTTCATAGATTGGTTTCTAAAGGACTTTAATTTTCACACTTGAAAGGCCTAGAAAGTTTAACTAGGGTCTGCTCACCAGCTGCTTTTGACTCAGTCCTCATCGTACTAAATTTA
The DNA here is from genome assembly GCF_965194825.1 of Balaenoptera physalus. Lineage (NCBI taxonomy): Eukaryota > Metazoa > Chordata > Mammalia > Artiodactyla > Balaenopteridae > Balaenoptera > Balaenoptera physalus. Next base: position 111,516,938 of record NC_138885.1, on the reverse strand, counting down.
GACATACACTTTGCCCCGACGGACTTCAACAGCACACATTCAAGCAGCTACATTAAAATAACATGCTGCTAGCGCATCAGAACTCAAAAGCCACTGTAAGCCGGCAACTTCCAAGAAGACACAGCACTCTCTCATTCCCTAAAATACCTAATAATTTCCCACCTGGGAAAAGAAAGGAAGAAAATGATTTGAGGTGGGTCCCAAACACACACACGCACAAAATAGCAAAAGTAACATAATTAACCGGGTAAATCAGGGCAAACAGAAGGTAATGGCACGAAAAAATGAGATAAAGCTGAAAGGTGAAGACAGGACCCAAAGTTTGCCATCAGACACAACTTGACATCAGTTGGAAGGGAACTATATAAATCAGATTCTGAGTTTCCTAGACATCGATTCAAAGAAACAAATATAATTAGATGCTTGATTCACAGTATCCAAAAAATGAAGGAGATACAAATATCAAAAACACAGCCTCTAGAGTTTGATACACATATAAAATTTCTCCCATGGGTCCCAGAGAGGAAACTGTGGACTCGGTAGAACTCTACCCTCAGTAACTGCTGTCCACCAGATTTTCACTGGGTCACTTTTAAAATAACCCTCAGTGTTAGATAACCATACAGCACCAAAGCACAGCTCAGTAAATCAAATTTACAAGTGGGTAACAATATGGTAGCAGCATGTAGATCTCCGCACAGCCCAGTTTACTCCAAGGCTACGTCTTAGAAGTGCTCCAAGTCCCAACTGGGGGGCGGGTCTCCTGGGGTCGCAGAAACACATTACAGTATATCGTAAACACATTTTGGTGCCAATAAATATACCACTTCTACAGTATTGCTTCTAATGGTTGCCTAGTAACCGACTGTATGGGCTAGATCATACTGTGATTTTCACCACTGCGTTCAATTGCTTGGTATTGTAAGCGATGCCCCAATAAAACAAGGAGAAACATTTTGTAAGTGTCAAAAACTTTTGCGAACTACCTACACTAAAAAAAAGAAAGCTGGGGCTTCCCTGGTGGCTCAGTGGTTGAGAATCCGCCTGCCAAGGTAGGGAACACGGGTTCAAGCCCTGGTCCGGGAAGATCCCACATGCCGCGGAGTAACTAAGCCCGTGTGCCACAACTACTGAGCCTGCGCTCTAGAGCCCGCGAGCCACAACTACTGAAGCCCGCGTGCCCCAACTACTGAAGCCCATGCGGCTAGACCCCGTGCTCCTCAACAAGAGAAGCCACCGCAATGAGAAGCCCGCGCACCGCAATGAAGAGTAGCCTCTGCTTGCCACAACGAGAAAGCCCGCCGCAACTAGAGAAAGCCCGCACACAGCAACGAAGACCCAACGCAGCCAAAAATTTTTTAAAAATTAAAAAACAAAGCTGCATTTTATTACCTAATGTTTAAGGGAAAACACCTAATAGCAAGACTACATAATGGCAGTTAATTCCAAGGTGCCTTTGAAATTGTTTATGGTTCTGTTAATCACAATAGGGTCTAAAGGTATTTGCAGAATAGCAGCACACACGACACGTGAACCATGCCTGGTATGTGTGTGAACAAATTTCCAAGATTCCTGAGAAATAATTACAAAATATGTGGCATTAAAACTTTTCCACAAATTTGAGTTGAGAACTTCAGGAAAAACATCGTGAGCTAACCATGACCTTTATTTCACAGCAAGATATTCACCTGTCTTTCTTCTTGAGACGATCCTGGTTGATCCCCGCCGTCCCAAGGTAATTATTAACAGTGCTGCCTTTCCCTCTCAGAAGTGCCCCAATTTGGACAATAAATTATATGGCCGCTCGACTCAACAACCAAGATGGCCTAGGTTCCAGAACAAGAAGCTAGGAATGCTAAGGTCCCAGACATGGGTTTCTGCATAAAGAAGAAGGAAGTTATTAAATCTGGAGAGCCTAACACAGCAAAGGTGGTGGAAGCGGCCCTCAGTCAGAACCACGTGAATTGTCAAAGGAAGCTTCCTACTCTGCTGTCTTGAAATAATCCACTCCTTCCACACAGCCAACAAGTGTAATGACCAGGCCTCATCCTTCCCACTTCTCGGGGACATCTGGCATTACTGTTTCTATAACCCTCTCCTCCACTGGCTCATGTCATGGCCACAGTTATCCAAGTGAATGGGTCCAGAGCAATCCAGCTGCATACAACTTGTTGCATACAACTTCCCCCTGCCTCATCTTTCCCCCTGCAAAGCCACACATACATCTTCCTAAACCAAAGGTTTAGGAACTCATCACTCAAAATACATAATGGAAAACATCACTGCTCCGGAAAACACCCAACTCACTCCTTGCAGTTCCTGACTGAACCCCTGGTTCCTACAACAGAAAAGCAGAAAAGCAGGCGGTAGGGACTAATACCAGGTCAAGAATAAATTGTTAAACTACTGTAACCGATGCCATCTATGGTAGCAGAGTCACCCCTCCGCACCCAAGTTGTGCCCATCCTAATCCCCAGAACCTGTGAATATGGCAGGTTCCCTGGAGCGGGGGAGTTAACAGTGCAGATGGAATTCAGGTTGCTAATCTAACCCTAAAAAAAAAAGTTATCCTGGATTACACAGGTGGCCCAAAGTAATCAGGGGAGTCCTTTTAGTGGGGAAGAGGGTTTCAGGACAGCCAACGTCCAAGCAATGCAATGTGAGAAAGACTCAGCCATGGCTGGCTCTGAAGAGGGAGTAAGGAAGGGGCCAGGAGCCAAGGAACACAGGCGGCTTCTGGAAGCTGCAAGAGGCAACTGAAAACAAAACAAAACAAATATTTCCCCTAGAGCCTCCAGAAAATAAGTGTCCCTGCAGACACCTCAATTTTAGTCCAGGGAGAGCCGTGTTGGACTTGTGACCTCCAGAACCGTGAAGTACTAAACGTACGTCATCTTAAGCCCCTACGTTTGTGCTCATTTGTTCCAGGAACCACAGGAACCAAATACAGCCTCCTGCTTGCTGAATACCAGTTCCCTCTGTGCTATAACCCCTTTAAGAGGGATTATAATCTGGGCGTCAGGGAACGTACAGTGCAATCCATCTGTGGTCTCTATAGCTGCTTGAGAAGCTGCAGCATCAATGCTGGCTGCAGGGAGGACTTCAGTCACTCGGGGTGGGATGAGGGGGAGGCGAGTGGGGACCCCGAGAGTGAGCACCTCCTTAAGTTTCATGCCTCTCCAAGGGGGCTCGCTCACCTCACCCCTGTCGGGGCCTCACTTCCTCAGCATCTGGCCCCAACTCCCCCGCAGTGCCAGGTTTCGTGTCCTATGGCCGTGCTGTCTATTTCCTGATGAGGATTCTGTTCTGAAAACCTGCACTCTCCTTCCCAGTGTTTCACCCCTCAGCCCGTCCTTTTAGAGTCCAAGCGAGTCTTGTTGCAGGGGCTTTGGGAATGGACTCGCCCGTCCTGACTCATCCTTTGTGCCCGAGGAGCCCTGAGTCTCTGCGGCCTCTGGGCGGGTGTGGGGGTGGTGGTGGTGTCAGTGCCACCGTTTCTTCCTCTCTTGGGCATCACTCGTTAATTCCTCTGCTCTCCCATCTGCTCAGACCAAGCTTTATGAGATGCTCATTACCCTATAGAGACACAGAAGATCCGCTCAGCTCCTTTCTTCAAGGAACTCGTGATCTTTAAAGCAGGCGATGAAAACCCCTCATTTCCTACTCAACAAGCGACGCTGTGGGCCTTACAACTGAGGTTGAGGAAGTTCTTTGAGAGATGATGACAAGTGCTGGTGAGGATGTGGAGGAACTGGAACGCTCACACATCGTGGGGAGGAACATACAATGACACTGCCACTTTGGAGAACAGTCTGGCTGTCCCTCAGAAAGTTACACATGGAGTGACCGTATGGCCCGGCAATTCCACCCTGAGGAATAGACGCAAAAGAAATGAAGACAGACGTCCACACAAAAACCTATGAACAATGGTCACAGCAGCTCATTCATAAGAGCCAAAAAGTGGAAACGGCCCACACACCCACCAACTGATGAGTGAATAAGCAAAATGTGGTCTATTCATAACAACAGAATATCATTCAACAATAAAAAAAGAGTGAAGTGCTGACTCACACAACAACATGAATGAACGCTGAAAGCAGTATACTAAGGACTCCCCGGGTGGCGCAGTGGTTAAGAATCCGCCTTCTGATGCAGGGGACACGGGTTCGAGCCCTGGTCTGGGAAGATCCCACATGCTGTGGAGCAACTGAGCCCGTGCACCACAACTACTGAGCCTGTGCACCACAACTACTGAGCCCACGTGCCACTACTGAAGCCCACGCACCTAGAGCCCATGCTCCGCAACAAGAGAAGCCACCGCAAGGAGAAGCCCACGCCCCGCAACGAAGAGTAGCCCCCGTTCGCCGCGACTAGAGAGAGCCCACGTGCAGCAACGAAGACCCAACGCAGCTAAAAATAAATAAATTTAAGAAAGCAGTATGCTAAATGAAAGGTCAGACACAAAAGACACATATTATATGATTCTACTTGTTTGAAATGTCCAGAACAGGCAAATCCATAGAGACACAAAACAGACTGTGTTGCCAGGGGCTTCATGGGTAGGGGAGTAGTGCCAACGGGCACAGGGATTCTTTTTAGGTGATAAATGTTCTAAAATTGTATTGTGGCGATGGCTGCACAACTCTGTAAATTTACTAAAGATCACTGAATTGAACATTTACAACAGGTGAATTGTGGTATGTCAATTATGCCTCAATAAAGCTGTTTTTTAAAAAAACCTCTCTGAGATCCTTAAAGCAAAGATTAGCTATGTATATGTGCACAAATGTACAACAAAACATACAGTTACATTGTTATCATACAATCTAAAATCTAGAGACAACTTCCAATTTTTTTAAAAAATGAAACCTCTTTATTTGTTCTGTTACAAAGGATTTAAATAAGCTCACTGCCTCTAATGTCAAATGCCTAATTGCATAATTTAAGTTGGTAAGAGGCCTATAGATAGGCTTTCTCATTCAAATTACACCTGAACAATAAGTTTTATTCCATCAACTCATATTTATACATAACATGATTTTCAGCCGGTTTGAGATGAAAACTGAACACGTAAAACATTTCTTCTTATAGTCACAACAGAATCCAGAAGATGAAACTCACTAGAATATCCGCTTATTAGGACTCAAGAATCGTAACACCTGAAGCCCTAGTTTAAGTGGATTTTAAATTCAGTATAAGTGGATTAAGAAATCCAATTTTCTGGTGTCATACATGACAAAAGCTTCAAGAATGACAGTAAATTATATATTTTTAAATTGCCCAGTAGGTAATAAACCTGTTGTTGGGTTTTTTCCAGATGGCGTAAATTTCAGCCCTGCTTAGAAAAAAAAAAAAAAAAAAGACGTATGGAACTCACACACTTTAATGTCAGCTCATTTCTGTGAAAGTACTCTTCCATGTCGGACTGAACCATCATTATAAAATCAGAATTTTGTAGGGCTATTATTTTTCCCAGGTTCTGCAAAAGAACATGGTCAAATCTGGTCAATCTTGGCAGCACACGTCACACTGGGCAGAAACAGGATCTAGGAAGATGGCGACAGCAAACACCGCCAGGCTGTATGTCTCACTGCAAGAGGAGGAAGCAAAGTCCTGGACCCTGACCTCCTACCACTTGCTAGCTGAACCCCTTCGACCCTGCGTATGAAACTCCTGACTGGAGCACCTAGACGGGTGTGTCCCCTATCTTAGTATGCTATGGCTGTTGTAGCAAAAGACCACACACTCAGCAGCTTTAAGCAACGCAGACTGACTGTGTTACACTCTGGAGGTCAGGTGTCAACAGTGGGTCACAGGGCTGTGCTCCTTCTAGAGGCACCAGGGAGGGGAGAAGCTGGGTCCTGACCTTGTGCAGCTTCCGGAGGCCGCCCGCCTTCCTTGGCACATGGGCCCACATCACTCCAGCCTGTGCTTCACTGGGCACATCCCCTCTGATGCTCACCCCCTCTTCGTCCACTCCGACGTACCTCTGTGGTGACGACTCTGGGCTCAGGAGGATCATGTCCCCACCTGCAGATCCTGAAATCACATCTGCAAAGTCCCTTTTGCCGTGTGAGGTCACACGTTCACAGGCTCCAGCATCAGGCCTGGGACGTCCTTCGAGGGCCATGACTCTGCCTACCACAAGTACCAAGGACCAACTTGAGAAATGTGAAAAGAACCTGGAGTCTATGAAACATGACACAAGAGTAAGGCACAGCGGCGGGAACAGAGATTGGAAACAGCAGTGTTCATTTTTACAACGTTGACCGGTGGTGGTAGTAGCCTTTCTTTGCTTTAGGCCAATCCACACATTTCTGCCTGTTTCTGGTGGCCTCTGGCCTCCACCTCACCATCTGTACAGAACTGTGGTCAAGGGAGCGGGCAGAGGTGGGCTCCGCCTTGTGAACTTCACAGTTCAGGCTGGAGCCCCAGAAGTGGAGGCAAGCCCGGCCAGCTCCTACTCGCGGGAGCCTGCCTTGGAAGGCACACAAACTCTTGAGTCTTAACCCTATCTAATCCTCCCACGGACTACAATCCCCACATCACAGATATACAGACCGAGGCCAGATGATTTTCACAGGATCACACAGCTATGCGGCAGCAGAGTCCTAGACCGGCCCCTCGTCCACCGCACAGAAAGGCCATGGCATCTTCCTTCCTCAAAGGCTATGGGGTCAGCCCAGTCCCTAAATGCCTCCACTCTCTTTTTCCTAAAACACCCAAACCAGAAGCACGTGACCTCACAGCCAAGAGAAATACAACCATGAGATTCACAGCCCCAAATGGAGGCACAGTCGAGGCCCCCTCGGCAAGCTGGGCCCAGCTTTGCATGACGTGGCCCTGCCCACTCGGGGCCTCACACACCTGCCCTGCTCCCTCACCTAAGGGCCTTGCACCCACTCGTCCAGCAGGTCCTTCTCAGGGCACACGGCAACACCCATACCTTCACCCCAGCTCTGCCCCCTGCAATGGGGGCCGCTGGCACCACGCCCGCCTCTCCAAAGAGCTAAAGTTCTCAAGGGGAGCGGTATGCTTGTTCTCTACGACTCCAAGCCAGCCGAGCGCCTGGCACAGCACGTGCTCATGAAATGTGGGCACCGTGAATCCACATTCTTCACCTCCACGGGCAAAGCTGAACATGGACAAATGTCCCATGTCCTCTCCACAAACATTTTGGAACACAAGCATTTCCAAAAACTAGCATGTGCCAATACAATTCTTCCTCCATATTTACAGGGAGCTGTATGTTCGCATAAGAGCCCCTCTCTCTTTACCCATCTCTGCTTCTGGACCAGGAAGTTGTATAGGAGAACAGTGCAACATAACCAACTTACGTGTGCAAAAGAAAATTTTGTTGAAATGTGCCACGCTAAAAATTAGAATGTTGTAAACTACATTTTGAAAATATGAAATCAACTCTACTTTGCACCCTTGAGTGGAAGAAGAAACGAGGCCCTTTGGTCTTAATGTCACTACCACCACCATCATCAACGAGACATATGCAGCAGCACACAGGAAATTACAATCTCTGCGGAAATGCTGCGGATTCATTTTAAAACCAGCTTTCAGGGCACAGTCCCACAGCACACGTCCTGTGTACAGAGGCAGTGTTGTGTGTGCATGCGTCTGTGTGTAAGAGAGAGAGAGAGAGAGAGAGACAGAGTGCATGCCTGTGCACATGTGTATATGTGTCTGTGCATATATAATATCTTACATTAAAAAAATCATGAAGTGGGACTTCCCTGGTGGCGCAGTGGATAAGATTCTGCACTCCCAATGCAGGGGGCCCGGGTTCGTTCCCTGCTCAGGGAACTAGATCCCACATGCATGCCACAACCAAAAGTTTGCATGCCACAACTAAGGAGCCCACGTGCTGCAACTAAGGAGCCTGTGAGCCACAACTAAGGAGCCCGCCTGCCACAACTAGGACCCCGTGCAAATAAATAAATAAATAAAAATAAAATTTTTAAAAAGTCATTAAGTGAGGCTCCAAAACACCCTCGAGTCCCGAGTTTGCGAGCCTCAGTACTATGAACGTTTGGGTCCAGTCGTTTCTGGGGTGGGAGCTGCTGTGTGCATTGTAGGATGTCTAGCAGCATCCTTGGCCTTCACGCACTAGAAGCCAAGAACATTCCTCTTAATCTCCACCTGTGACAACCAAAAATGTCTCCAGACATTGCCAGATATTCCCTGGGGAACACAGTTGCCCCTGGTTGAGAACCACAGCTCTCAGCTACCAAAAAGTCCCCAGGATGAGTGTGGCCGGATTATTTAAAGCATACAGGGTCCCTGAAACCAGAACAATCTACTTTCCCAGATTATTATGAATTACAATGAGAATTATCTTTCTTTGAGGGGATCTTAAAAACGCAATAAATTCTGCATTACACTTTGTTGACCTACACTCTGTTAAAACGACCAAAATGTTAAGTTCTTACAAAGGAAACCTTTCGAAGTCATTTTTCCACACAACGAAAGAGTCAGTATTTTACTGAGATGATTCTGAAGAGTCTAACAAAAATCAAAACTGCTTTCTTTCATTAGTCTTACACCGAAGCCTGTAATCAGGGAGAGAACGCAGCAGACAGTCCTGCATTAACCCAGATTCCATCTTTAGCTCGTTTGACCGAGATTTTCATAGGTTACACAAATATTACCTTTAAATTAGTGTTTATCTTCCTCCAACATGTGGACAAAGAATGAAATGTATTGCTGGAAACAGAGTCTACATAAAAGCTTTAATTTTCTCCTTTATCCAGAACGCCAATGAGAATTCTCAACGCTTTCGTCTACCTGACTCTTCCCCCACCACTAATGGCATAGAGCCTTTTGGGCAGGATCAGAGAGCAGTACTTCTGGGATCCCAGGCCCATGGCTCCTCTTAAAAACAACTGTGATCCGAAGCGAAGGGGCTCTGAGTGATTTCTAAGCTGGATCCTCCAGGTGGGCATGGAGTAGGGGAACGGGCCACGTCTGCCCATCGTGCCCTGAATCCTCCGAAAGCTCTGTGATCTGTTCCCGCCATCCCTCCAGGCTTCCATCCCACACTGAAGGCTGCATAAAGTGAAAGCTTCCTTCACAACTACTTTTAGAACCTGGGTAGAGGGGAGCCGACCCCGTACTCTTTTTCTCCAGAGTTTGAGAGGGAACTGACCGGTGCACATGACTAAGTCCAGGCCGTGAGGTGTCCAAGTCACGTCCGACCCCCCAACACACACACCCCCATGCTCAAAAACCACCGGCAGGTGAAAGCATCGCAAAACAAACTCTGCAGGGTGAGCCCAAGGTACGACGGAACTCCCGCTCGCAAGAGGGCCTGCTTGGTACAGAAGGAAGCAAACCATTCCCCTGATTTCTACTCATAAAGCGTAAGAATTGGGGCAGCTTTTATAACGTCTTGAGACACACAATCCGTAGCATCTGTTCGGAGGGTCTGATTCCATACAGTTGGAGTCAGTGGATCTTTCTGGAAAGGGCGAGACAGGAAATATTTTAGGGTTGGTAATTGAGAATACAGCGTAGAAATTATATAACGAGAGAGAAAACAAATTTTCCCCAAACTTTCACTGACAAAAATCAAAATTTTGTGAATTCAAAATTTGCATTTCCTATCATTTTCATGCGTCATGAAATATTCCTCTGTGATGTTTTCCCCCCAATCATTAAATAATGTCAAAACCATTCTCAGCTGGAAGGCTGCACAGGTGGACCCCACCTCCTGGGGGCAGACCCTGCAGGCCCAGCTCAGGGCCTGGGGAGGACAGAAGGCCGCGCAGGCAGCCGCAGGCAAAGACGGGAGAGAGAGAGAGAGAGAGAAAGAGAGAGAGAGAGAGAGGGGGAGAGAGAGAGAGAGAGAGAGGGAAATCCAGACGGAGACATCACCGGGGCAAAGGGCTTTCTGAGCCCAAAACGCTATCTTTGTGTTGTCTGTGCTAAGAAACCTGTATCAGGGGACAACTGATATCTTCAAGTGTGAGAAAGGCGTGGTATTTTGTATATAAACGACACTGCTTACCCCCATAACTTTGCGCCTTTCAGTGTGGCTGGCTTGTGATAGCTTCTTTTATGTGTTACACACACGTAATTTGAATGCTGAGTGATCACAAATGGCCCTAGTTGTACATCTCTTCACCACGTCACTGGAGAAACCCTTATAATTCCAAAAGAGCACTGAAAGTCCTACAAACCAAGCTTAATAAACGGTAAAACATGTGATGCTAAAGTGGGATGCATCCACAGGTTAGCCACTGACTTTATGAAATGTACACCCAACTTGAGCAGGTGTCTGACAGATAAAAGTATGTTTTATTGACAGTTCTCACGAAACTGGTGTCCAGGTACAAATGTCCCCACCCTTTCAGCTCTGCACACAGCCTAAGACCATTGTGATGGGAACTCCCCAGAGGGCCTTTATCAACGTTCACAATTTTCATGCTTTCATAATGATCAGTCACAAACCCTACTTAAAGAGGTGACATTCTGTTTATATAAGAATCATCAATAGGGCTTCCCTGGTGGCGCAGTGGTTAAGAATCCGCCTGCCAAGGCAGGGGACATGGGTTCAAGCCCTGGTCCGGGAAGATCCCACATGCCACGGACCAGCTAAGCCTGTGCGCCACAGCTACTGAGCATGCGCCCTAGAGCCCACGAGCCACAACTACTGAGCCCGCGTGCCACAACTACTGAAGCCCGTGCGCCTAGAGCCCATGCTCCGCAACAAGAGAAGCCACCGCAATGAGAAGCCCGCACACCACAACGAAGCCCGCGCGCAGCAACGAAGACCTGACACAGCCAATATATAAATAAGTAAAATAAATTTATAAAATAAAAAAATCATCAATAGATCTTTAAAGGGGGGCTTTTAATCACGTTAAAGAAATGCAGAAAGAACAAAGAAAAGAAGAAGAAAGCCATGAGGATGGACTGAACAGGTGAAGTGAAAATAGTGTGGAAGTGTAAGGACAGAAAAGGGACTCCTCAGTACACATACACATAGAGTGTCAACTTTTGGACCATGTAAATGTTTTTTACATCCAAAAATATCCTTACTCTCCAAAGGTTCAGCAAAGAAGAAAGAGGAAAGGGAGAGGAAGAAAGAGAAAGAAAGGGAAAGAAATTTACTGTTCGAGAGATAAAGCAAATACGGCAAAATGTTAACACCTGATGAATGTATTCTTTACACGTTTTCCATGGGTTTGAAATTTTTCAAAATACAAAGTGGAGGAAAAGAACGGAATACAGCTTGGCTTTAACTGAGTTATTCTGCCCTCTGACACCAGCTCCACTGGCTACTATTTGTCTTCAACAAAACATCCAGTTCGGTCAGTCTTAATATTGAAATAAAAGTTCAAATTATTCTTATTTAAAAAAACAAAAACAAAAACCAAACCCACTGACTCGGCACTTGTGTCGAGCTGGATATTTCTGGTTCACCGTGCGAGTGTTACTAGTCTCTCCAAGTCTCTCTGGAGAGCCGGGCTGGCGTGCCCATCCTCCCCCTGCAGACTCCGTGAGGCCTGGCCTTGGGCAGGTGACCTCGAGTGTGGCAGAGTGAAAACCAGGCCAGAATCTCCACAGACATGATGCACCCCCGGATCCCCAGCTAGGACACCTCCCCAGAAAGTCTCACAGATCCCACAGGGTAGCAAGAGGCATATTTCTCGTGCTCCTGACTGAGCAAATACCTAATGATTAGTAGGAGTTAGGAATATATATTATTTTTGGCTGTGTTGGGTCCTCGTTGCTGCTTACGGGCTTCCTCTAGTTGCGGCGAGTGGGGGCTACTCTTCATTGCGGTGCGCGGGCTTCTCACTGCGGTGGCTTCTCTTGTTGCGGAACACGGGCTCTAGGCACGCGGGCTTCAATAGTTGTGGCTCGTGGGCTCAGTAGTTGTGGCTCGTGGGCTCTATAGCGCAGACTCAGTAGTTGTGGCGCACGGGCTTAGTTGCTCCGTGGCATGTGGGATCTTCCCAGACGAGGGCTCGAACCCATGTCCCCTGCCTTGGCAGGCGGATTCTTAACCACTGCGCCACCAGGGAAGCCCCCCAGATTAGCCTTTTAAACCCCAGTGAAAGCTGCACAGAACTTCTCATTCTCGCCCTTTGTTAGTGACCTGCTCCTTAGACAAGCCTTCCTGGAGGCGACATGTAAGAAAGAGCACTTAGAATCATCTCTTCCTTAGGGAAAGCACTTCCTTGAGAGAAACCCCGAATACCTCAGAGTTGTGCCAGACCTACAACCTCAACGTATGACAAGACACTCCCTGCACACGGGCTGAAGCCCGCTGGAGGGCTCTGGGCTATTTCGGAGACTGAGCTTTACAGCTGGGCGGAGCACTGCTGTCTGGGGCCCAAGAGGGCTCTCATTCTGGCTCCGGTCCTCTTAGTTTTCACCCTTGTGGGACACTTGTGTTGGTGAAACGCTTAGTTCTCCTAGTTTAGAGTTTCTTTTTCACATGTGATCTTCGAGGAGCTGCATTTTCCCTGGCACCTGGCTGATTCAGATACCACCTCTAGAACCTTTCTGGGCGGCTGCGACCTGGCCATGATGGAGAGCAGGGGCACGCGGTTGTTGGTTTTTGTACGAGAAGCTTGTGTTTGTGTGAGAATGTACTATTTCCCCCTTTCCAGGCACCACACCTGGCACCTAGGAGACCTCACCTAAGTCCAACCAAATAAATTAGAGAGTGAGGTTTAACAGAGGGTCCTCACGCTTGTCCCTTACAACCACTGACAGAGCAGGAGAGCTGCATGCCACCAGCATGCAGGCGACACACCCTAATGTCTCTGCACACCCTGCCTCCTGTGGTTTGCTTTCAGTCCACTGGACGGGCTTGCATACCCCACCCAGGATGTGAGCTGGTCCGAGAAGGGCCGGGGGAAGAGGAGGAGAGAAGAAAGGACCCAAACCTCTTACTCACAATCAGGAAAACATACATTTGATTCCAACAGCTCCAGCATCCCTGCTGCCTTAAGAAGTGAGACCCACAGGGGCCTTCACGGTGGCAGAGATCGATGGCCGGCGCACCTCTAAGTCAGCTGATTTCCTGCTCCGTCCCCTCGTCCCACCCACACAAGACACTCACGCAGGCACCCAGAACAGTCGTAAATCAAGTCCAGGGCGGCACAGAGGCAGCAGGGACATTCAACTGGAATGCCAAGGCACAGGTGCTTGTCACCACTCACCGTGACTTCCAGACCCGTGAACTGCACTCTCCTTGCTCCTCAAATGGGGCAACAAGGCCTGGCCTACCTGTCTCACGGGGATGCACGGAGACGTGCTCAAAACCACAAAGCACGGCAACCGTTCGCTATGATGAGCGCTGAGGGGGGAGACAGGCCGAGGGCTCACGCTGCACTCGCCCGACGCGCGCCCAGGGACTGAACAGCTGAGCAGTCACAGCACGGGCCCACTGACAGCTTCTCGGGACACCACAGTTCCCTGCCATCTGGGGCTCCCGTACACACCAAACACACAGCGTCGTGCGAAATCCCATCCTCACTCTACAGTGCAGTCTGAGACAGTCTAGCACGTGGACGTTTACCAGGTTTTAACTGTCCCTGCCCTAGCCCTCTTCCTAACTGTTCCCCAGTTTCTTTACGGGGAATTTCTTTTCCTCTTCTGTCTCACCCCCCATAGTGCTGGGAACAGAGGAGAAGTGACCATGGCACGAAGGAAGACCCAACTCCCTCTCACTCTGCTCTCTCCCAAGGTTTTAGGAGCAGTCGAAGCACAGTGTTCACAAGCTCGTATGACTATGAAAATCTGCAAAAGCAAGACATGTTACCATCAGTGATCAGGTAAGTCCTCTGCCCCTTGCACTCTCTCTCCCGACCAAGAGAGGACGAGGGGAAGCGGAGCCATCTCGATACATCCGCCCTGGCTCAGCGGGATACAGCTGTGAGATTCGCACACGTCCCCTTGTACGGCTGCGTCACTGCTGGCTGTGCCGGAATTAAGAATGGCTTCCAGAAATACTTTATTTTAGGACAAATTATCCAATGTCAGCGCACAGTGGGCAGTGCCAGATGGACTAGCATGATATAAACTGCATGAGGGCAGAGGAGAAACAAAACTGGAAACTATCAAAGCCAGAAGCTAGCCTATGGAAAATTCTTCCACAGAATTTTTATCACTTATCAAGTCATTTGTCAATTTTTACCATTTATCTCATAAAATTACTAGAGACTTTCCAAAGTTTAAGAAGCCAAAAAAGTTCACACCACATTACCAATAATGGGCCATGAATCACCATAACAGCAGCAGCAGCTGGTCACCAGGCTACAGGAAACCCTGAATGGTGTATTTCCTCTATGGAAAATGATACTGTAAAGCTACTGTCATAGAAAGAGGTCACACCTAAGAATACACAACTTAAGAAAAAAAATGGAAAAAAATAGAGAGGCATGTCAGGCCATGAATTCATTCATAAATGTTATTTTCCCAGAATGTGCTATCTGCAATACCTGCCAACTTTGAAAAATTGTCTAAGTACTTACGCCCCTCAAAACCTGGCGAGGGCAAGTCCTTGTGGGAAGACTGCCAAGCTGGCTCTACTGAGCCCCTGGTCTAGCCTAGAGATGGGCACATGCTTCCAGGTCAGCCAATTAAATATGCACATGTGCACGGGCACGCACACACACATACACACACACACACACACACTTTGAATCTTGAGGTACTGACACAGAACAGAGATGTAGTTGGAGTTTCTTTTATGGTCTTGGTTACACTGGCGTGATGATATCTCGTTCCTGCCGGAGCGAGAATTCTCAATTCTGCAGACTGTCCTTGATCCCTGCTGCTCCCAAGACTGGCCTCACTGCCCCTCTTCAATTCCCAAGGGTCCACCTTAAGTCAGGCAGGAACTGTTTCTCTTGTTTAAAACCAAGAACACTACAGGATACTCACTGGATCTACAAAGGGATTTATGTCTCCTGGTATACCAATATGCCCAAGATATATGTGCTTATGTGTGTGTATTTTATTAATAGGTTTGTTTTTGTTTAAAATCGAGCTGTAAATAAAGTACACACAACACACATGCTTATAACTGCATGCAAAACATCAGGAAAAATACACAAGAAACTATCAACAGTGTTTACTCTGGGAAGTGAGATTATGAGGGAGAAAGAGGCTTTTACTTCTAACTCATACCCTTCAGTACTCCTTGAATTTTTAAGTAAATAAACAGCATGTACTATAATAAATGCATACAAAACTAAAAGGAGGGCCAAACCTACAGAATAAACTCTCACCCATGAGAAACGCTTCATCTCCTCTTGAATCTTTTTTCCCCCTTCCTTGTAAGGCAATTCCCTCTGACAATATTCACCCTGAGGCTCATCTCCGTCCGTGGGCCAAGTTCAGTCTAACCACCCAGTGTTCCAAGGAGCAAGACAGAAACCTCTTTCTCTCAGAGAAGCAGAACTGAATTGCCAAATCTAGCCTTAGTAGCTCAAGCTCGACACACCGACTTTCCCACGTTAGGTGCTTCACGTTTAATGAGTAAAAAAATTCACGAATGAATGAGTTGCACCATAATGAATGAGTTGGCCTTATGATCATTTGTTTCTACAATATTGAATTAGTACAGCTAATTATAGTTAAATTCCACCAAAAACACCTTTGCTTTTTTGTTTCGTTTTGTTCTTACATTGCTTGATTCCCAGCGTCCTTCTTTACCCTGGTGAGTGAAATTCTCTCTTTAATTGTTCGTTACTTACACCTCATACAAACAGCACATTCTTAACAAATGCTGGAGAGGGTGTGGAGAAAAGGGAACCCTCTTGCACTGTTGGTGGGAATGTAAATTGATACAGCCACTGTGGAGAACAGTATGGAGGTTCCTTAAAAAACTAAAACTAGAACTACCATACGACCCAGCAATCCCACTACTGGGCATATACCCAGAGAAAACCACAATTCAAAAAGACACATGCACCACAATGTTCACTGCAGCACTATTTACAATAGCCAGGACATGGAAGCAACCTAAGTGTCCATCAACAGACGAATGGATAAAGAAGATGTGGTACATATATACGATGGAATATTACTCAGGCATAAAAAGGAACAAAATTGGGTCAGTTGTAGAGACGTGGATGGACCTAGAGACTGTTATACAGAGTGAAGTAAGTCAGAAAGAGAAAAACAAATATCGTATATTAATGTATATATGTGAAATCTAGAAAAATGGTACAGATGAACCAGTTTGCAGGGTAGAAACTGAGACACAGAGGTAGAGAACAAACGTATGGACACCAAGGGGGGAAAGTGGCGGGGGGTGGTGGTGGGATGAATTGGGAGATTGGGATTGACATGTATACATGAATATGTATAAAATAGATAACTAATAAGAACCTGCTGTGTAAAAAAATAAAATAAGATAAAATTTTAAAAAAATAGTACATTCTGCCTTTATTACCAATTAGAAAGGAAAAGCAAAGTTAGAGACTGGGAGAAAATTAACGCTGCATTCATATTTGATTAGACTGATAGAAAAAGCACTTTTACATCCTTAACATGACAATGAGAGAGGGATACATATACAATATGTTAGACCAACTAATAGTAACAGTCCCTGGGGCTTGTCATTAAATTGGAGGGTTTTCCAAAGAACACCCCAAGCATTAGTGAATGCATAAGCATCTTCTCTCCCACTTTTATCCGTAATAAAAACTACAGAGAAAAGAAATCCTGCCTAACCCACTGAATTTGGATTTGATTGTAATTAACTGTCCTTTCGCACCTGTTAATATAAAACATTTTGCTATTTCTAAATTAGCACATATTGGAAGGGAAGATCATTTCCTGGGGCATCACTTCCCTCAGCTGCTCCAGCCTTCTACTAATGAGCCCAAAGTATTTAAATTTAACCCTGGCGAAGAAAGATTAACTTTACAAGGAGGAAAACACAGCAAGACAACTTCACAGTTGTCTGTGAAGGAGCCAGTGCCAGAGCTGGGCCTTTCTGGTTCACAGTTTCTCTCTGGCTTCACCTGCCAAATGACTTGATCTCTCCAGCATAAGACACAGATTTCAACAACCGTTACTTAGGGCACTGGGAAGCCTGAGCGGACCGTCTGGCTCCGACCATGTCCTCTGAGTGTGATGCTCAAGCTCTAGCGTGCCTTGGTCCTGTGACTCAGTAGCCACCCAGGGTGTGGTTTCTTTGTAACCTGCACTCCATGCCTCGTCCTTTGTCCTGGTAACCCCCCTAGGACACTAGACCCTCTAGAACCCGAATCCTGCCTGGCACATAGTAAGTGCTCAATGCGTGTGAGCTCTGACAATGAAATAATGATGATGCTGATAAGCTACTATGATCTCTGTCCACAGGGTCCACAACTTCACTTCTTGTGCCAAATTCTCCCCAAGCTACACCTAGCACTTGTGGTATCTGTACAAACTCTGGATGTTCTGCTCTACTGCCAACTATGGATGTCTTCTAAGATTCCACCCAGAACCAAATCTATCCCCTGGCACCTTTCTGAGCCCACCGGGTCAGTCTAGTTCTAACTCAGCCTACTGTCTACATGGATTATCTGCAACTGATGGGACATGCCCTTCCCGTGAATTGCTAACAGGGGTGGATGAGAAGAGTCAACCGCCTGGTCTTCACCTGTTTGCCCGAGCACACGCAGGTGCCAGGCTCTGTGGGAGGTACAGGACTACACGACGAATGTGACGCAGCCCTGGCTGTGACACAAGAACAGTTTGGTGTGGAGAGACATATATCTATAGACTATCATAAAACAACAGAGACGTGCTTATAACAAACTGCCCCTGCCATATTATAAAACACAGACCAAAGAAAGCCATCTGGGTGGGAGACAAAGGCCTGCTGGAGAAGGTGATACAGGATCCAAGTTTTAAAGAAAACGCAAAGTTAGGAGGAAAAGGGAATAGGGACCATCACAAAATGCCCCTCGTTTATAACAGAAACTAGCCTTTCCCAAGTGCCCATGTACCAAGATTTTCACCTGTGTCCATCTCATCTCATTGAGTTCATTCAACTACCTTATAAAGTAAATAGCGTCAACTCCATTCTCCTGATTCAGAGACCAAGGCAGAAAGGTTACCTCGGCCAGGCTCCACACCCATTCAATGGAGGAGCCTCATTCCACCCTGATCCAAGTCACTCCCAGACCACGCAACTTCCAGGACACCTACGACCTTCGTGGGACCACAGTATCGTGACGAAGGTCACAAGAAGGGCTTGTGCCTTTAAACAAGTTCACACGTGCCCAAACATTCCTCTTCATCCCCAAACACAATCTCTCCTCTTCCTCGTTGCAGCCACTCAAAGGCCCGTGAAGGGTAAGAAAATCAACACCCTAATTCCCTCTTGTCAGTCCCCTTCAACCTGAACTCTACCCTGCCCCTCCTCGGCCCTCCCGTTCCAGCACCATGTTCCCTGAGCGTCGGCAGCCCAGGACCACCACGCGCTCCACCTGCCCGCCGTCCTCCGCTCTAGCCGGCGCTGACGGCAGCAGCCCCGCACCTGCCTCTCCCAAAGGTGCACCCACACCTCGGCATCCAAGCATGCAACTTCTCCCCTGGCCACCTCTACCCGCCAAAGGTTCATTGGTAGATAACAGACGTGCTCTGGGGTCTGGACACGTGACACAAAAAATATAAGAACAAATACCATTGAGGAAACTGATACATAAGACAGAGCTGGACGCTCCCGTCAACGCTTTACTATAAGAAAAGTCACATAAACCAGGCAGAAATTATTAAAACTAAGAGAGCAGCATGACTGTCACGAAGACAGGACCCTTGAGGGAGGAAAAACAAAACAGAACAAAATCCAGACAAAATAAATCAATCTCCATACATCATTATGTTTAAATAATTAACGGAACCCTCAGACACCAAACAGCACAGATGCGCCAGTGGTTAACACTTAAACTCCTCGAGTCAGCGTCCCGACCTCTCCATGGCCCTCAATGTCAGTGACCTGATCTCAGCTGCACAGATGCGCTCCCACCACCTCGAACGGGGGCACATCTTGAAGCTGCTCGTGGTCACAGAGAATCACGTCCCTTCCAAAGTCTTCAATGCTGCAAGTTCTACCGTGCCACCCACCTCTCCCACGAGCGGTGCCACAAGCCCCCATGTGCCTCTGCAAACTTTTTAAGTATAAATTGAATTTAAGTTCATAGCAGCACTATTCAGAGTAGTCAAAAGGGAGCGATAACCCAAGTGTCTATCAACAGATGAATGGATAGAAAAAATGTGACTTATACCCACAACGGAATATGACTCAGGCTTGCTCGCTCTCTCTCTCTCTGTCTCTCTCTTTCTTTGGCTGCGCTGGGTCTTCGTTGCTGCGCGTGGGCTTTCTCTAGTTGCGGCGAGCGGGGGCTACTCTTTCTTGCGGTGCGCGGGCTTCTCTTCGCAGTGGCTTCTCCTGTTGTGGAGCATTGCTCCGCGGCATGTGGGATCTTCCCGAACGAGGGCTCGAACCCGTGTCCCCTGCATTGGCAGGCGGATTCTTAACCATTGCTCCACCAGGGAAGTCCCTGACTCAGGCTTTAAAAGGGAAGTCTGACAAATGCTCCAACACGGAATGAGCCTCAAGGACATGATGCCAAGTGAAACAAGCCCATCACAAAAGGATGAATTCTGCATGATTCCACTCATGAGTCACCCAGAGTAGTCAAATCCATAGAGACAGACAGCAGAATAGAGGTTATCAGGGGCTGGGGGAGGGGAGGAAGGGGAATCATTGTTTAATGGGGAGAGAGTTTCCATTTGGGCAGATGGAAAAGTTCTGGAGATGGACGGCTGTACAACCATGTGAACGTAGTTAAAGCCACAGAAGTCTACATTTTAGAATGGTTAAAACGGTAAATTTTGTTGTATTTGTTTTATCACAATAAAAAAGGTAAACGAAATTTAAAGTTCAATTCTTCTGTCCCACGAGCCCCATCTCAGGTGCTCACCGGCCTCACCTGAACGGCTACCACGTGCCAGCACAGATCACTGAAGGTTTCCGCCCCTGCAGAAAGTGAGTGGCTAACATGGGTTAGTGGCTGCTGACCACGTTTCCCTGGACTAAGGAACTGGCCTGACTGGTACCTCTGAAAAGCTACATTCCCATATTGAACCAGCCCACTGTGCTATCCAGCGTGCATTCATTCATTCATTCATTCATTCATTCAGCAAGCATTGCTGAACACCATTCATCTTGGTGCCAGGCACTTGGTCTGAGTGCTGATAAATAAAAATTATCAAGACATTCTTGGCAGCTAACGCTTCCTAGGATGGCGGAGGAGCACACAGTTTAAAGAGAAATCACAATGTAACGCGACATGTGACCTTTCACCCACATAAGCCAAATGCTAACTGCCTCCGGACTTTGTTCTTTCCAGCACACATTCCAGAATGCTCTACGTTGCTCAAGGGCCAGCTCCCTAACCCAGTGCAGGCAGGTCACGCTGCACCTAGACTTCTGCAGAGTCTCCACTTCTCTCCTCCCCACCCAAGAGCTCATCTTCCCTCCCACTGTCTCAAAGGAAGAATTAGTCTTTACCTTCCCAAAGTTAATCCCGCCAACACTTCTTGATTCCATCCTCTCCTGCCTGTTCTGGGCCCCTCTCCATCCTCATCTCTTACCTCTCCGTATCCATAATTCCAAAGGACCCCCTACCCTTAGTCTACAGACAAGCTCAACTTGCTCTTAGTATAGGGAAAGCCAGGTTGTCCTCTCCTTTCCAATCCAACAGGGCTAGGCAAACTACTTCGGAGAAAGGCCAGGTAATAAACTTCGCAGGCTTTGCAGATCACAGGCCGACTGTGCTGTATATTGCTCTTTACCCTTCTTTCACTACTCTTTAAAATGCAAAAAGCGCTCTTAGCTTGGGGGCAGGGTGGAGGTGTACAGGGATCTGGCCCGTGGGACACAGGGCGCCAGCTCGATCTACATGGTACTCTCAGATCATTTTTTCTTAGGTACAGTTTTTGATGTGTCCCTTCTCTGTCCAAAAAGACAACACTTGGTGGTCTCCTCTCTTTCCATAGAGTAGGAAGGGTGGGCCTTCAATACCCCAACCCACCCTCTGAAAGTCCCAGCTCCCTCTCCCCTTCAAACACCTTTGAGCACCACCCAAATGGCCCACTCCGTGCCACCCTCCTTGTCCTGCCACCGGGCTGCGACCACACTGTCTAGTGATCCTTGCCCAGATCCATCACACGTGCAGAGCCCCGTGCAAACGCCACCACGTTTACAAAGATCACTGTCTCCGGTTACAGTGACCTTCCTGGCCTGCCACTAACCCAAGCTTCCCTAACCTATCGTGCCATCTCCCCAAGACACCGAGAACAAGTTATTCCTGATATGCTACAGTTGCTCAACGAAGGTTTTCTTAAAGAATGACAACTCTCAACTTATACAATATTGTAACTCAACTATACCTCAATTAAAAAGATTAAAGTAAAATGCACCTGCCCACACAAAGAAAGAATGAGAACTCTCATCTCCACGGGGGCATCAGAAGCAGAATTTGAGCTGTTCTCACCTTGATCACCACTAAGCACCACCACAGCAGGGCTGCACAATTCCTTGTCTGACCTGTGAATCAGAGAACCGGTTCCATTCCTCTGTCTACTGGGAGTGCCTCTCAGGAGACGGCATACCCCATAGGCCATCACCAAAGTCACCTATTTTTATATGATCACTGCTATGGACTGAACGTTTGTGTCCCCCCAAAATTCAGACGTGGAAACCTACTCCCCAGTGTGACAATATCTGGAGGTGGGGCCTTTGGGAGGTGATTAGGTCGTGAGAGCGGAGTCCTCAAGAACAGCAGTAGTGCCCTTATACATGAGACCCCAGAGAGCTCCCTCAGCCCTTCCACCGGTGGGGACACAGCAAGGAAATGACCATCTGTGAACCAGGAAGCAGGTTCTCACCAGCCACCAAATCTGCCTGCACCATGATGCTGGACTTTCAGCCTCCAGAACTGTGAGAAATAAATTTCTGCGGTTTATAAGCCAGCCAGCTTACGCTATTTTGTTAAAGCAGCACGAAGGGACTAAGACAAATCACCCCTGAGCAGATTCAAAGCTCTCAGGTGTCTGGGTAGTCATCAATGTCAAGACCAGCATCAATTAACAAGCATCAGGGGTTAATGCTCCTCAACACAGCCGAAGCCTTTCACGACACAGTGCAGACTGCAGGCAGGTCAAGGTCATTCTTCCACTCACTCCACAGGTACTTAGTAAGCACCTACTATATGCCAACACAGTGCTGGAGAGTGAGGTACAATAGGAAGCAAAACTGCCTCTAACAGCAAACTCTTTAATACAGCCAAACAAGAATGCGACGACATTTCTGAAACCAACATACACAGATCACGCAAGACAGTACACGCCTCAACGGTAAGGACCAAGATCCCTGAGACGCCCCACCTGGCCACCACGCTGTGCTTCGCTCCAAGTGAGCGCTCAATAAATACCGGCCACACAGAACCGCGCTCCAAATGATTACATCAAAAGCCTTCGGTAACTCTGGAAGGAATTAGGACTGACCTTTGAGTAATTACTTCAAGACTGAAAAAGGAACAGCAGCAACGCAGAGCCTCAAAACCACTCCAGGAATAATCAAAATAAGAGAAAGATGTTTGGGAACAGATTCTGCAGTTCAGTTTCTGTTAAACGGAGATGGCTCTCATCCTTCAAGCAGAAGAGAAATTAAAGTCATCGCCTCAATCCAATAGCTGGAAAATGTCTTTATCGTGAAAATTCAATTAGCAGTCTGTGACCTCCACGTCACTTCTCCGTCTGTAGCTCCACTCCCTTCCCGCTGAGGTTAAATGCACCACAGAGGTCAGGAAGCGCCCCATTTAGAAGATGCGCCCTCGCCTTTTTAGAATGAGCTGTGCTTTGATTTTACACCTACGCTAAAGAGGCTGCTGGGTCAACGTTTATACGCGGGTTCCGTGGAAATTATTGCGCAATTATTACCTGTGTGTACCAAACGGAACTTATTTAAGTTTCCAGGGTATTGGCAGTACGACACCACCACCACATGATAAAAGTGCTCAATTCCAACGCTTGGCCAAACAAGAACTGTCCAATACACTTAAAATCTGATAGCTTTTATATAACAGCCACTTAATAACTATCATAATACCTGCTTGTAAGGTACTTTAAAACATAGAAGGCGTGGACTGAACTCATCATGGGATAAGAATGCCTGTTGCTGTGCACTTCAAGCTGTCAGACTTCATGAAAGATCACGGCACAGCTGGGTATCTGACTGGTATAATATGGGTGCCAAGGCGCTCGCTGGCTAATTCAGGCTGATCAATTTCAAGCCATTCTAGTGTAAAGAGTGAATTATTCATAAACGTTTAGGGAACAAATCATATGACCTTAAACATTCATGCCCCCCACCTCAATTTCACCAATCTTTGTCTCCGATACTCTACTGCTGGTCTGTTAAATGTACATCACTGTAATCCTCCCACACCCATGATTCCATTCAAACAGCTCGCTCTAAATAGTCTTTTCACAGTAGGAATGTACAGAGGTACGCCTGGCTACAGAACTTTATACAGAGACTAGTCTATCTATTTACACCCACACAAAGAGAATACAAAGCACGCCGTTCATGAATACTAAGCGCTCAGCATTAATGACACCCCTTAATGATGGGTCTGCTGACCTCTAAGCCAGTGATACACGAAGCACGGATCTGGGCTGAACTCAACCACAGCCAGAGGGGGTCTGCTGGGTGCTGCCCTCCTCTCCCAGGAGCACCAAGTACGACAGCCACAAGCAGAGCCAGTGACCAGGTCGGAATTTCTGGCAACTCGACCCTTCTGGCCTGGTAATTCAGCATCCCTCATGTTTTCAAAATACCACCAAGCATCACTCTGTCCTAACTCTGGGTCTACCGTGTTCGAGGCAGTCCCTTTTTTGCCTTGGAAATTGCGCTGGCCTTAGTGCCGCCTAACACGCATCAGGAATGTCCACAGAGGAGTCCAGAGCAATCTGACGATTTTCTTTGTGCTTAGAACTTGAAAACTGCATTTTCTCAACACCGGGAAAAAGGGAAGTATGTCTTTTCATTGAAGATTTTCACTGAGAAGGAAACCAAAGCTTCGCAAAAACTGTCTTCCCAATTTATCTCCCTAACATCAGAACATTTCTCTGAAGTGTAGCACTGACATTTACAAAATTTCATTTAGACACCGTTAAGGACCATAAGGTTTCTCTGAAAAACCAGAGGGGAGGGGGAAGGGAATGCATGGTTACAAAATAAGAAGGTAGAGAAAACCATCCCAAAGGACGCAGAAAGGAAACACGCTCTCCCATATCCGACACACCTGTGTCAAGTGTTCACGCTATTAGAGCTGAACCGTGTCTCCCCAAGGCTCAGATGCTGAAGCCCCAACCTCCCAGGACCTCAGAATCTGGCTGTATTTGAAGACAGGTCTTTAAAGGGATGATTAAGTTAAATGAGGTCACTAGGGTGGGTCCTACTCCAAGAGGACTGGTGTCCTTGTAAGAAGAGGAGATGAGGACACAGACACACACAGAGGGACAACCACGTGAGGACACAGGGAGGAGACGGCCGTCTACACGCCCAGGAGAGAGGCCTCAGGAGGAACTAGCCCTGCCCACACCTGGATCTCACATTCCAGCCTCCAGCACAGGGAGGAATAAACGTTTTGAAGCCTGCCCCACCCTGTCTGTGGCACTTTGTTACGGCAGCCCTCGCAGACTAATTAATACACGCTATGCCATGCTCTGTGCCAGGCCCTGCTCTCGCTCCGAGGTATGGACAGAAAAAGCAGAAGGGAAGAGCTTTCAAGGTTGGTCTTGCCCCGGGCCCTCGTGTGTTTGGGTGGAACTCCGCTTTTTTCTCTACGCCTCTCTTTTCTCACCTGTATAATGGGATAATATGACATGAAGGCCATCATTAGGATTTCCTGAGAGAGTGAATACACAGTACCCAACAGAACTCCTCATACATCCCAAGCATGCAATGCACACTATCGTTTTTAAAACTGGGCCGCACCCAGGCCAATTCAACTTGTCTCTATGAGGTAGGAATTGGGCACCAGAAAAATCTGTAAAGCTCCTGGGGGCTGGGGCAGAGGTGGGCACACAGGTGGAGCAGAAAGATGAAGATCAGGAAGCCCGCCGGGCCCAAAGGCTTTTTTACCTTGAATCTCACGATGCCGTTGTTAAATCCACACTATTATTATTCCCAAATTAAGAACAGTGGCCAGCGCTGGGGCAGTTCTGGCAGGGGGTGGGAGAGGCGGAAACAGAGGTAAATAATCTTTTAGGCGCGCCGATCCTACGATCCTACGCGACGGCCCAGGGGAGATGTGTGGGGGCAGCAGGTGACACTGCTCTGAGCCCAGCAGAGCCAGGGCGGGGAGGAGGGTAGCGGATCAGTGAGGCCTCACCCCTCAGGGGGATCTGGGGTACCCCCTGGGCCTCTCCTGCTCCTCATCCAGTTCACCAGCCCAGCCGGCAACGTGCTCACATCAACACGCCCGTCCCGGCTCCAGGGTTACCTGCTGATTGCCTATGGGACCGCTTTACAAACAGCCCAGGGAAAATGCTCTTACAGTGACTGTGTTTAATCTTTAATGTGAAACATTCCATTGTTTGAGAAGGGGAGCTGTTTCTAATTGAATACATCTACAAATACGATGAGAAGGTATGAATTAAGGTGAAAGGGTAAAATGTGCCATTGAAAAAACAGATGTATTTTGGAACAAATCCAGAAATGTCTTCCTCCTGTTACATGTTAAGATTTCACGGGTTGAAGTCAAGCCAGAAACACGCATATTTGTGATGGAAAGACAAGTACTACTCCTTAAAATTGAGAGACCAGCAGGATTTTCTCACTTTATTCTGAAAGAAAAATGTAAATACTTTTGAAGGGGTAGTGGGGAAAAAAGGAAACATGCAATACTTTAAAAAAAAGAGCACTGTTTTACCACTTTAAAGCCATGGATAATTTAAGAACATAAAAATATGTGATGTGGTCTGTTCATTAAAGTGTAAGATTTAGTATAAATTGAATTTTAAACTATAATTTACCCAGACAACAATTTCAAATGTAATGACTGAATATGCTTTAACTGCTTCTAAATCCTGCTGGCAAAATTTAAGGAAACTCTTAATTTCTGCCAATTTATTAAGAAGCAGGCAAACTTGAGTACAGAAAAAAATCATTAATAAAAAAGTTTTCTGAACTTGGTGACCCCACAAGGTCAAGCAGACCCAGAAGCTACTTGTTTAACAAAAGAAGAGGAGCCAAGATGAGAGAAAAGACCACCTCATTCCATTAAAATAACATCTGGCTTCTTATCGACATGTGTTCATTTGAAAGACAACGATAAACAGGATCCTTCTCATGTTCGCTTTTCAAAATTACCCTTTTAAGTCGAGGAATTCATAAATGCTTTCCCTCACGTTTACGAGGTTTTCTATTCTGTCCTGGGTTGTGTTTACGCCTCCATGTGGTGTGTTTCTAGACATTAACCTGTTCATCCACGTTTTGGAGAGGAAAAGCATCTGGAACGGAGGTTTCCTACCAGTTTTCACCCACAGCCTCCTAAGCCCTTCTTGCTCTTCTTCCCTGTCAACAGCCGAGGAAATGCAGCACCCACGACCGAGGGTGGCGTGTCTCAGCCCTGGAAACCAGCGGGACTCCGGCTACTTCGTGGGGCAGCCGTGCAGAACCGCAGACTGCACTCCAGCTCCCCGCGCCTACGCGGATTCTGAGCTCATCGCACTCCTCGGGGGCCCATCCTTCAACCAGCCTGAAATTCTGCATCGCGGGCCAACGCTGAGTGTGCGATCACCCCTCCCAAGACGGGTGAGGGATGAGTGAACAGGAAAGGGAAATGAAGAGGGACCAACTTCCCTTACACAATAAGTGGGTCACGGGGATGAAACGTACCGCGTGCGGAACACAGTCAGTAATAATGTCGTATCTCTGTATGGTGACAGATGGTAGCTAGACTTACCGTGGTGATTATTTTGAAATGTACAGACATAGTGAATCACTATGTTGTGCACCTGGAAATGACACAGCGTTGTAGGTCAATTAAACTTCAAAAACAAACAGACAATCAAAGTCACAGAAAAAGAGATCAGATTTGTGCTTACCAGAGGAGGGGGCTGGGAGCAGGTGGAAGTGGACGAAGGCAGTGAAACGGTACAAACTCCCAGTTATAAAGATAAATAAGTACTAGGAATATGTAATGTACAGCATGGTGAATA
The DNA here is from genome assembly GCF_965194825.1 of Balaenoptera physalus. Lineage (NCBI taxonomy): Eukaryota > Metazoa > Chordata > Mammalia > Artiodactyla > Balaenopteridae > Balaenoptera > Balaenoptera physalus. Next base: position 111,489,671 of record NC_138885.1, on the reverse strand, counting down.
TAATCAACACTGCTGTATGTTACACATGAAAGTTAAGAGAGCAAATCCTAAGAGCTCTAAATAATTATTAGAAAATTATCAACAACAAAGACAGAAAAAGATTCCTGTCCAGAGCTGAAGCGATTGACCAGTGTCTAGCTGACCTGCTGGCAATAAGAAGTCAGGACTTGGACAAGGCTCAAGGAAACCGGCTAAAAGCAAAATACTTTGTGTAATTTCTCCCTCCTCTTAGATGGGCAGGCACGGGGCAGATAAAGGACATTCCCCAAGACTTTCATTAAAACTAAATTTGTTACAGGAGCTTAAATGTCCTGATCTCTGGAGAGCAGAGACAAAGGTGCATAATGGAGATGTCAAAAAATTCTACTTCCTGGGAATTCCCTGGCCGTCCAGTGGTTGGAACTCCGTGCTTTCACTGCCGAGGGCCTGGGTTCGATCCCTGGTGGGGGAACTAAGATCCCGCAGGCCACGTGGTACAGACAAAAAAAAAAATTTCTACTTCCTGCTTCTCCCCTCTTCACAGTAGGTGCCTTCTGAATTATTACTGTAAAGAGAAGCAATCTTTTTTTTTTTTAAGTAGGAGATAAATATATTATTCTACCAAAGGACAAATGAATGTCCACGTGGATCCTGACGAGAGTGAAATCAGGTGTGCTCCTGGTGCCCGGACGGTATGGAGAACAAGACCATCGCTAGCTGCAGGCGTCTGCATGCACAGTGCAGGTCTCTGCTTCCCTTTACATACAAAGCTACGCTGCAAACTCAGTATCCACAAAGGGAAAAATAGGCACAAACACCAAAACCGAAGCTAACGTATCAATCATTTCAAATTAAACAAACAAAAACGCTGCTGTGGAAACCTGGAACTACTTGCGGTCGACATTTAGTGTCATGAAAACCAAAGCTTCAGCCATTCTCAGCAAACGACCTCAGCCAAAGACCTGAAGTTTGGAGGTGAGTCCTATGTCTCACCTCCACAGCCCACAATGTGGTCTGGGTTGTGAATGTAACTTTTGTATTTATTTACTCTCTGTAACACCAGTAATACAGCATCAACCAAAATGACAGTTTTCTCTTTTAAAAAGCCTCTAATGTGAAATGCAAAAAGTAAAAAAATAAAAGATTTAATGACAACCATGATGGATGAAATGTATTTCTGGAAAAAAACAACAACAAATAAACAGCCAGACTGAAGGCACCCAGAGACTTTTATCACAACCCAGTTCCAGCGCTCTCTCACATCTTTTAAAGTTTGAATCACGTATTCGACAAAAAGCCTGGTTTTGGGGAGCCCTGAGGGCATCCGTCAATGAAAGCAGCTGATTTATAAACAGAATTAAGTGATTATGAAAACACTGCGGCGTCATGAAATGCTTAAAAAGCACAGCATTGTTCCAAAGTTTCCTCGTGCACCTGCAACTGGGATATTGTCATCTGGTTCTGAAACACAAATATTTTTTCAGCTTTAAAAACACGCACAATCCTGTAGATCCAAAACGTGCCCAGTACCCTGTCAACGTTGTTCTTTCTTCCCCAAATCACATCATTAATAGCTATGCCTCTGGAGGGATGTCCAATCTTTAAGCTGGCAGATCTCAGTCACAACACATGTGTGTGTATACACACACACACACACACACACACACACATCGTGGCAGGGGAATACATCTGTGTCCCACTTTATTCAGGGACTTCAATATCAGCCCCTCGTCACCTCTGGGGACCCCATCAGTGATCTCTAGATGCTTTTTCATTGCATATCCCTCTCAGTGAAAACCTTTTAAGCATTAACTCCAACTCATGTAACCTATTAACTAGAGATAACACACAACAAACATTATATGCATTTTTCATAGACCACAAATAGACATTTTGTAACTATTAAATAAAAATACATAAACAGAGAACTTAAGTTTCTTCCTGCACTCCAGTAAATCCCATTGTCACTGCCAGAGGATATGCAGTCCACTTGGGAGCCCACTTTGTGAATTAAAACCTGAGACAAGGCATTTCTGTCACCCTCTACCCCAACTAAACATGGAGACTATTGGTGTCAAGGAAATGTACTAGGAGGCCCATGAAATTTATCAGGCAAGTCTAATTTCCACAGGCCTCTCCCCTTGTTCTCATCTGGTCTACAACAGTTTCTGTCATGCACTGGACACATGAGATCATTACTTCTTATTTTCACCAACTTCTGAGCTGGGTGCCCCTCCAACGCTGTTTCTCCTGGCAAGGCTTTTTGAAGAATTACGCTACAGATCTCTGGAAATTGTTGAAACTGGCACAGAATCATCGTGCATCTTAGAAATACAAACCTAATGTGATATTTTTTCATAATCAAATTAGGAGTTAAACCAAAGCGCGTCTCCCAAGACTGACCTGTGACTGTCAGGGACTGGCAACCCTTGTTTTTACGTTGATCACTGTGAATACTTGAGTCTTTACCAACACAGAGTTGGCATTCAAGTTTCAAGGGATTAGAATGCATGATAAGATTCTGCTGGGAAAAGAACCTAAGGCAAGGACCCAAGTTTATTCTGTCTCCCAAATGAATCAAATGGTAGAGACATCAGTTCTCTGCTCAACTGCTTTTCTAAATACAGCCTAAAACTCGGCAACCACCTGGAACTTTATAGGTGCTGAGAATTATGTCTGCATACCGGTGCTACAGATGTCTGCATCATATGAACGGGGTAACATCCCTCCAACTCCACTTTCTCATTTCTCATCTTCAAACGGATGTCAAGATAAGAAGGGTACCTCGACGGGTAGAGCTGACCCAGCTAAGGCTAAAAATCACCCCAACGCACTAGAAACAAAAAGCACTGCTCAGTTACACAGAATTTTCTCCAGTTCCCAATCATGACTTACGTGGTCTTACCATATTAAAGTATTTGTTATTACTGATTTAAGAAATAAAATGGCATCACATACAGTAAGCTTCTTTTGCCCAAATTTCCATCTATTGGAAAGTTTAAACAAGCAGAAGTGTTTGCAAATTCGATACCGGATGTTCACACAGACTCTAAAGCCCAATGACAACGGGCAAGTCTATAATAGTATGAGCCAAGCTCTCCCAAGAAGCGGACAGTGTCCCTCTAGCCTTGCTCCAACATGGATGAGGCTGGGTGTCCAGGTTGCGGTAGACATGAGGAAAGTCTTCAACATCTTGGAGAGAGAGAAGGTGATCATCACGCCGGTGGGGCGGTGGGGGGGGGGAGAGGGGCGGGGAGAGTCCTCACCTCCTCCTGCCTCTGTATTCTCCCTGGGGGTTGGTGTTAAGTGTTCCAGAAAGGAAAGTGCTCCGGGCTGGCTATCTCGGGTCATATTCTGGGTTCCAGGCTCAAGGGAAGTAAGCAGAGAAAACTCTCATGTTTTCTTTACAGTATTCAAGCTCCATCCACCACGATAGGAAAAAATGACAGGAATTCAAGGCAGAGACACTCTCTTCAAGAATAAACACTATGAATTTTGCCGTGAGCATTGTTTGTGCTTATTTTACAGGGTCTCCTGAAACTGGGAAACTACAACACTCGTAAGAGTTATTCAGAGGCACCCCACAGCCCAAAGTGTCTTCTGAATTGCTGGGGTCTTTTTTTACAGTAAAACATGCAACTAACTTAGCAATGTTAAGTTGAATATTGTTTACTTCAATCATGGGTAAAATGTTAGTTAAAGCATGGAACATAGTTTACTCAAATTGCTAGTTAATATAAAACCACCATAATCCTTAACCTACAAAAGTGTTAAAAAAAAAAAAAAAAAAAAGAGCCTACGCAACATTTAACGTGTGCCTTTTCCACATTACAATCCGCAAACACGGGGTAGGAGAGGCCTCAAGATCAGCTCATCAAGCCTTTCACTCTACACGTGAGGACACACACAGGTTCAACAACTTCACACAAGCAGACAGGCAACACAAGGCAGGACACAAGTGACCAAAACGCCAGGCAAAGGATTCTCTAGAAAACATGATATTCCTTATTTGATCACAAATAGTGAAATTACGACCCAAGGTAAAATTCAGGTGAACAACCACATAGAAACACAGACGTAGGAATTTATTTCTACAACAAACTAATGCAAACACAACTGGATATTTTTAGTGTACATTTTGGTCACGTTATCAACCCACTGGGAAAACCACGCCTCTTAATGTGTGTCCTGTTTTTGAAACTAAAGACATGAGTCTAACCTACTGATGCATTTTACATAGTACTGCTCCAGAAACAGTCTCTGAAAGTGCATCCAAAAATGTCCCATCTCAACTGATTTGGCAGCAAGGATCAACTGGCATAGGAAATGTGCAAATCCTATAGGCAGCTCCAACAAGATAGCCGATATTTTTTCACTATGATTTCTTACAAGTATTAAGAAGCTCTAAGTTTTGGCTTTTCCTTGCTTTTGATAATATCCACAGTGCAAAATCATTCTGAGAAAAACACATGGGCCCAAGTGTGCCACAGTATAAAATTCATGAGTCAAGGAAGGTGCTCGAAGAGTGGAGAGATTCACTATTAGGCATTTCATCCTGAGTTAAAATGTGATTACCAAGACCAGGAGAGCAGAGCTGATCGGCAGGTGCCCCGAGTTAGGGGCTGAGAGAGCGGGGAGTATGGAGGGAAAGCACCACGGACACCTTTGGGGTGACGGAATTTAGTTGTTTGGTATCCTGATGATGGTGGTGGTTACAGAAATTTAAGCATGCTGAAATTCATCATTTATCACATAGTAAATTTAGGAAATATACAGAGAATACATATGTGTCTGAATACAGCACGTGTGTGTGTTTGTGTGCGTATGCCAGCCCTGAAATTTAACTTAAGAAAAGCAAGCAAGCAATTGATGGAGACCACCGTAACTAAAAAAGATATATTATTACTGTCATTATTGGATATTTCCACACCAATTCCCAACTTCAGAGTAGAGGAAAACCTAAGGACACTGGGCTCCAAGCATGATAATAATCCTCCTTCTGTTAATACAAGCCTGAGAAACAGATTTTATTTTCTTTCTCTCTCAAGAAGAAAACTAAGGCCAGAGAAGGTAACATGTGCCCAGAGGCGGTCAGTGCATGGTGAGCTGGCTGCAAACCAAGTGTCCCCGACCCCATGACCACCAGGAGCCCACAGGGCCCCCAACCAGGCTGGGCTTGGCGCTCCTCTTGGGCGGGGGGGGTCACAGGCCACGGGGCCACGGGCTGGCTCAGGAGGACCAGACTCCAGGCGCCAGCAGTGCCCATTCGTGGGAGAGGGCCCCACTGCAGGTCCGCACCCAGCTGCCCCCAGCCGTTCACGAATCAACTACTCACAGGAGAGGACAGGGCCTGAAACAGCATCCAGAGTCCTGCAGGCCGCAAACGCCTCCCACACTGATGTGTCCGCCCGCCCTCCCAAGCACGGCGGTGGAGGTTACCCCAAGTCCAGGTTAACCGACATCTCGCTGGGCACAGAGAGGGTCCGAAAACAGCAGACAGGTACCAGGTGTTCCCCTGATAAATACCCAAGTCCCAAGAAGCCGACCAAAGGTGAGACCCGCTAAATCTGCAATGACATCCGCAAAACCAGCAGGAAGGAGCCCTGCAGGCGCGCTGGCATCGGGGCTCTAAAATACTCGAGTTGAGACAGAGCTCAGGCGACTCGCAGCCGCCCCCCCGCCCCCAACACCTCCTGGCCTTGCGCCGCTCCCGCCATCCACTTCCCACCTCCTCCTTTCCCTTCTCATTTACTTCCTAATGTATCCCAAAACGGCCTACGGGAGCCGGAGCCGTGAGAACCACAGCGCCGGATACCTATCTTGACATCCAGCTGCCCGTGGACCTTGCTCAAGACAGGACTGCACGGCTGACAGCAGAACTCAGGGCTGGTGTCTCCACCCTGGCATCACGGCCATTAAGCACCGGGTCGCTCTCTGGGGTGGGTCTGTCCCGTGCACTGTGGGATGTTACGCAGCATCCACGGACCCCCCCCCCCGCCCCCCCGGATGCCAGGAGCATCACCGTCCCCCTCCCCCAACTTGTGACAACCACACGTCTCCAGATATTGCCAAAAGCTGCTTGACGGTAGGGGACAAAACTGCCCTGAGAACCATGGGCTGACCACAAGCTTCTAGAGCTCAACGCTGAAAACACGGTTCCAGTAAGCCACCATCTCCGCTACCTTCGTCCCTACGACGTCCCTTTCTCTCGAACCTGCGAGTCACACGCTCCATCTCCACCTCTTCCTTCCCAACTACCAAGAACAAACCAAAGCCATGGAAACGGTACCCAACTTCCTCCATCAGAAGAAAATACTCTCTCCTCTGTTTCCAAGTTTAAATTTGCTCCAATTTAACTTTTCAATGGCTTCCAGTTCACATCTGCAATCTTCAATCAGGCAGTGGATTCTCAATAAATATTTGACGACGGCGATAATGCACAGAAGTGCTTTGCAGGAGGCGGCCACCTCCATGGTCAAGTTCCCGGGGAGCACATTCCTTAATGACTGCGTTTTTCCCCTGAGGTTTTAAACTCATTTTCTCACAGCAGGCTCTCTTTCCCTCTACAAACATGTTGACTGTTTGTCCCTTCCCACATCCAGCGTTTATTTTGGTTGCTGAGTCTCGCTCTACTCACGTGGCCGGGGCCATCCAGTTGGTCGAGCCCCATGGAAAGGATGGACAGGAGGGAGGGCCAAGGAGGGCAAGACCCGAGGGAGAAACTCACATCCAGTCTCCACTCACGAGGCCAGTTACTTCCTTCACGCTAAAAATAGGTATGGAAAAAAAAAAAAAAGTTTATCTTTCCAACTTAAGAAACAAAAAAGTTTACAAAATGACTTTAGTCTTGCTTCCTGATTGAAACTATTTTTTAAACGTCTTGGGTGGTGAAAGATTAACAACTTATTGGAAGTCACGTACTCTTCTTTTTTAAGGGAGAAAAAGGAGGCAAATGCAAGGTATCCGGGGACACCACACCTGGGACAGTCTCGCCTCACAGGGCAGAGTGATCGTGCTTGTCCTCTGGCCCGGGTCAGGCCTGGCAATAACCACGTGTGCAGAGCCCAAGACCCAGACACCTGGCGGAAAGCTCAAGGAGGGGGCAGCCTCAGGGTTGGGGTGTGGGGTCCTCCCTCCCAATAGGTAACTGATGAAGGGTCTGAATTCCTGACACTCAGGACCTACATGAGATGGCTCTTGTGGGCCTGGCTTCCCTCTGCAGGAACCCATTGCCCGCCTCTGGAAGAGAATCATGGATATCCCAGGTGTCTCAAAAGCTTGACAGGTCACAGCAGTCCTGAGAGAAAGCAAGAGTGAGGACAAATGGCAGAGGGGGATCTGGGAAGTCACCTCTCTCACAGATGCAAAACTGGGTTTTTCCCCCCAACCACAAATAAAATTTCTAATACGTTGCTATAAAAAAATACAAAAGACTATGCAAAGAACACACCAACTAAGTAATAAAAATAACATCCTGACTCAGGGACCAGTATACAGGAAACGGCCAGCACTCAGCCGCTTTTAAAAAATACTTTGACTATTGTTAAGCCTCACTTTGTTGGAAGGATTCCTGATCAGTCTTTTAATAAGAGAAGATTTGACCCTCAAGAAATTAAACCTTAAAACTTAAGACATAAACTTGGGGGGAGGGGTAGGTAGCCCATGGCGAACACCGCTTTAAACATATCAGATAAGGCCTCTACATCACCTAAGGCCTCTAAATCACCTACGAGGGGCTTCACTGACGGTGACACCTTGGGCTCCCCACCATCCCAAGAGATGTTCGCCACGACACACTCAAAGGCAGGCAACATGGGGACTGGCTATGCCATTTTTCACATGGGGAAACTGAGGCACAAAGACACTAAATGCCGTGTCCAAGGTTAAATACTCAGTGAGAGACTCCAGCTTGGAGTTCTGGTTTTCTAATTCAAAAGTGATCCAAACCACCTCAATCTAAAAAACCACAGCTGTCAACCTCACTGAAATCACTTTCCTAGGTCACCTGCTAGCTGAAATGGGCCTACCTTTTTTTTTTTTAAAAGTCTACCAGTAAATTATTTCAAACTCTTACAGCCTCTCCCCTCCTCCCACAAAAAGTAAACTAACTCTCTTTACTGCCTTCTTTATCAATCCTTACTTGCAGTAACTATAGAGAATCGCCTTCCAATAGAACATTCTGCAAGTTCTGCGCTGTCCCAATATGGCGGCCACTAGTTACACACATCTATTGGGTATGTGAATTATGGGTAGAGCACTGAAAGAACAGAATTGTTTATTTTAGTAACAACAGAATTGTTACTGAATCTTAGTTTATTTGAATCTAAATATGCACATGTTGGCTAGTGGCTGCCACACCAGATAATTAAGCTACAGATGAAAACAATCTTTCCACTGTGGTGGACATTTCATGATTTCTGCTGAGATTCATCTAGGTGTACAAACAGATTTCAATGTAGGTTCTTCTGTGTGGGAGAGGGAGAGAAAGAGAGAGAGAGAGAGAGAAAGAGAAATGGTGTGTGTGTGTGTGTGTGTGTGTGTGTGTGTGTGTGTGTGTGTGTGTAATTTAACGAGCTTGTCTCCAAGTGGGAAGATTCACACTATGTATACACAGGAAGGCAAAATAACACCAAGCTTAAGAGCTGGGCTTTCGGAATCAAACAATCCTCCCTCCACCATATATTAACAAGTCAGTGTCCTCTGAAGTAGAATGAAAATAATTGCTGCACACAGGGCATTAAGTGCCTGTAAAATCCTCACTGCATGGCATTAGAGTAACATTAGGAAAACTACTCTACCTGCACAATACCATAACAACTAAAACTTACAGGCAGCGTTGTAGTTTTCAAAAAAATTACACGTACATTCCCTCTTTCTGTCCTTGCACTACCCAATGAGCACCACGATTTCAGTTCCCGTTTTTATTTTTACATACAGAAAACGACACTCAGAAAAGTTACAGGACTTGAAGGTCAACGGTAGAGCAGAACAACAGGGTGGGCCCTTTCACTAGTTCAGGCCAAACGGGGACAAAGGCTGCTTTTCTAGCAAAGCGTTAGGTGTCCTGATGGAGCTGGACTCGGGCTCTATTCCTCTTTCTGCTGGCTAGCGCTGAAACCCTCCTAACAGCTCACCCAGGTAGACTCATGATGCCATCACACAGATGAGAAAACTGACACTCCCATGGTTAAAGGTGAGATTCGAGACCAACTAGGATACCACACACTTCATTTAAACACCCAAACTTTCAGGAGGGGTGAGCTTTGGGAGATTTAAGGGTCAAGGTGTGAAATTTAAATGAGGGGTGTTGACAATTCCCAGAGTGACTTAAGCCCTGGACAGAAGCACAAGAAGAGCCAACCTCAGAAGATCCAATGACACACACCCTGCTGTGCACAACACCAAATCAACACCTGAAGTCTCCATTTTCGTCCCACAGGTGTGTGTTCCCTTCAGGTCTAGAATATCCTTAAGGGGCTATCTTAATAAGTGGGTCAAGTGATGCACTTCAACTTTCATCCCTGGATTCATCATCCAGCTGGGGGGTTTTCCACGAAAATCTGCCGTACGTTTGAGATATTAACATCCCTAAACATAAAAGAGTCATCTTCACGTCTCAACTGTTCCATACTCAACATTCGCGCCCCCCTCCCACCCATCGCGTCTTTCCTAGGAATGACTAGTTGTAAACTTTTCATAAAATCGTCCTGGGCAATTTCCTACACCGAGGCCACCGTTCAGGACGGAGGAGTGGCGCTCCCCTCCCCCTCCCAGGCTGGAGTCCCGCCCCTCCCCTTTCAGGTTAACCCAGGGACCCAGGCGGCGCGCCTGGAGAGAAAAACATCCAGCAGTCAGGTCAAACCACATGTGACAAAGCAAAGCAGAAACCGTGGCACAAGGAATAGGGCATGGGTTTCTGTTTCTTTTGGGGTTCTGCTCTACAACATCAGCGACAGAAAAGAAAGAAGGAAAAAAAAAAAAAACACCCCACCTCCGACTCTAACTTTGTGGAATTTCCAAAGCGAGGGGCTCGGAGAATGCGAGGCCGTGCTAAGAACGAGCCCCCGCGCGGGCCTCACCGCGCACGGACAGCGCACGTGAAGGGCAGGCCCTAACCCAGCGCCCGCGGGCCTCTGGCAGCCCCCAACTGTCAAGGACCCGGCGACCTCCGGCGACCCCCGAAGGCGCGCCCCACCCCGTTCCGAACACCGGCCCCCGTGGGCAAGGTCCCCCTGGGGAGCAGCGCCCAGGACGCGAATCTGGGGGCACCCCTCCCCCCAGCCCGGGAGCAACAGGTCTGCAGCCTCCCCAGGCCGCTCTCCGCAGACCCGGCCCGACCAGGGACGCCCCCCGTCCGCCGAAGTCGCCCCCAGCCCGCACTCCTCGCCCGGGCTGGGGAGCTCCCGACTTCCTTGACGGTTTCTGCGGCTCAAGAACTGAGCCGCCCAGGGCCCGCGCCGCCGCGCTTCCAGCCGGCCCGGGGCTGGCCGGCCCGCGCCCGGGGATGAATGGGGCTCCCCTCCCCCCACGGGGGATCCCGCGGCGGCGCAGGTCCGTCCAGCCAACCCCGGGTTGGGCAGACAAAGGGGCACCGGGGGACAAATCGAGCGCTTCCCCAAACTTGCCGGCCGCCTCCCCCGCCCCGAAACAAAGGAGCCCCCCAGCCTCCGCCCGCCCCCAACGCGCCGGCACTTTGGGGAGCAGCCAAAACGGGGTATTGTGCAGCCTGCAGGGAGCGCGCCGCACCCCAGCCCAAGCCCGAGAGACACTTGGGGACCTGCCCCTCCAAAGCCCCGGAGGCGGACGGAGCGTGCGGGCGCCCCAGGCCGCCGGCCTGACCCCGGAGGGAGGGAACCGCCGGCCCCCATGCGGGACAAGTTGGCGTTCCCCCCCGCCCCACCCCGCGCCCGGCCAGCCGGCCGGCCGAGCCCCGCGCACTCACCTCGCCGCGAGCAGCGCAACTTGCGGCGGCGCCGCCGCCCCGAACCTCCCTCCGGCCGGCCGTCGCCGAGCCCGGGCCGTGCCGCGGCCGAGGAGGGCCCGGCACCCGGAGCAGCCGCGCGCCGCCCCCGGGCCGCCCCCGCCCCGCCGCAGCCGAGTCCCCGAGAGGCGCGGGCGCTGGAAAGTTTCGGATGCCGAATGGCGGCCGAATGGCGGCCGAATGGCGGCCGAATGGCGGCCGAATGGCGGCCGAATGGCGGCCGAATGGCGGCCGAATGGCGGCCGAATGGCGGCCGAATGGCGGCCGAATGGCGGCCGAATGGCGGCCGAGGGGGCGGCGGCGGCGGCGGCGGCGGCGGCGGGGCGGCGGCGGCGGCGGCGGCGGCGGGGCGGCGGCGGCGGCGGCGGCGGCGGCGGGGCGGCGGCGGCGGCGGCGGCGGCGGCGGCGGCGGCGGGGCGGCGGCGGCGGCGGCGGCGGCGGGGCGGCGGCGCTGGCGCCACCTCGCTCCCGAGCGCAGAGAGTGCGGGGGGATGGGGGGGGCTGGGGCGAGAGCGGTGGCGGCGGCAGAGGGCGGGACGGCAGGAGGGACCCGCACGGGCAGTGACCTCCGGGGGGAGCGGCCGCCAGCGCGCCGACCCCGGCCGGGAGGACTGCCAGGGAGGCCGCCTCCGCCGCCGGGCCGGCCCCTCCCCCCACGGCCCCCAGCCCGCACCCTCCCCCACCGCCGGGGAACGGGAGCCCGGGTCCTCCCCCCCCGACACACCCCCCACCCACACGCCCGGGGGGGAGGGGCGCGTCCCAAGCCGGTCCCTCCCCCACGGAGGGTGAGGCCACCAGGCCTGCCCTCCCCCACAACCAAGAGGGGGAGAGTCCGCCCCCAACACAGCCCCTCCCCCAGGGCTCCAGGGAAGACTCGCGTCCTGAGCCGCCCCGTCCCCACGGCGGGGGAACCTGCAACCCTCCCCCGTCCCTCACCCCTGACTCTGCTCTCCCCGCCGCGCCCGGGGTGGCTGAAGGGAACCCGGGTCTCCCTAGTGTATCCGAACCCCGTCCCTTCCTCGTGGCCTCCATGCGGGCGGAAGGAGACGCAGGCCTGTGCCCACCCCGTCCCAGGCCCGGACCCAGCCAGGAGGGGACAGGAGCCCGGTCACCAGCACCGCGGTTTCCAGGGGAGGGGGGAACCGGGCCACCGCTCTGTTACCCTCCCCCACCTCCAAGAAGCAGCCGCCCAGCTGCCCTAGCAGAACCCCTGCAACCTGCCTGAGGACGCCGCTCCCTCAAAATCGGCGGCCGGCAGGGCACCCCAATGGTCTCCTCCCCTCCCCGGAAAAGTGGGGGCCCAGGGGGGAGCCTCGACCTTTGCAAAATGCCTCCAGTGAAGAGCCGGCAGTGCGTGGGGAGAAAGAAACTCGGGCCCAGCGGGGTGGAGGCTCCCGGCGGGGGCAGGGGGAAGAAGCCGGGCGCTCGGGCCTTCTCACCCCCGCCCCCGCCCGGAGGCGTCGGGCCTCGGGCCCCGGCCAAGTGCTAAGGTTGCCGCAGCTCGCTCGGCCCAGCTCTGGTGAACCCGAGGCCCCAGCGCTCCTGCCTCCCCTCCTGCTTGGCGACAACTGCCCCCCACTCGAGGCCTGAGTTCACTTAAACAAACATCTGCACCCACCCGCCGGCACCTTGGGTGTCTGCTTTGCCGAATATTTTAGAATAAGTTTGCCCCTCCCTTTGGCGTATAAGGAGCTTCGCCCCAAGAGCCCAGTACACACTCAGCGTTTTACACTGGCACCTCACTTGCTCCTTGCTGGGACACCGGGCCATTTGCTGTACTGGTTGTGCAGAGAGGGGGCCCGAAGTGAGTGTTTAAGGGGCTGGTCCTCCATCAAAAAGGCAGACTAAAAATTATGCTGCCAAATATTGCTGTGAAACGTCAGTGATGTAAAACGACGGTTGCTGCACATTATTATTAGAGCACATCAATAAAAGATACACTTACACAGTCTCCATAATTGTGAATCAGCAGAATAGATTTTGCCTTATTTTGTATCAGTTGCCATTCAAGGCCCCCCAAAAGGACGTGGTGGGACCTTCCCTTGAGCTTGCCCGTCGTTGCTCCCGGGCTCCCTGGGCTTGTGAGGACTGATGCTGAGGTATTAACAGGCAATCGAAAAACCAGGGGGGCAACAGAAAACCCGAGCGAGCTCCTGATGCAACCCTGCCCGGGTTACACGTGCTTCCCTTCCCCCACCGCCTGCTGATGGGAGCGCTGCGTTTTTTCCGCCTGTAGGGTCACATTGTGGTTGATTGATTCTCCTTTCGCCTTGCTCAGTCATTCAGATTTGGAAAGTAAATAACAAGTTGACAGCATTACAGCTCTCGCCTTTACTGGGACACGGCCCCCGGCTACCGCACACTCTCGAGTAGCCGCGCAGCCAAACTGGCCCTCTGGCTTGCCAGCCGTGCTTGTCCTTAGCCGCTTGGAAATTCCGAACTGAACACCATGAAAAGGTTCCTTGGTATGTTTTGATTACTTGGCAGACGCCAATCATTTAAAGTATGAGAAAGTGGTGGAAATCCTCGCTTCCAAACTAGGACCCGGTGTGACCACTTTTTTTACAGCTGGTCTTCCGTAGCTAACAATGCGAGGGAGCTTGGAATCCATCTTGCCTGTTTGATCGTGTCCCAATAATCCCAACGATCTTCTTGCAAGTAAGGAGTCGAGCACTTTTACCACAGACTCCTAGGAGCCCCCAGGGACTCTGTAAGACCTCAGACAGGAAACGCGACCCCCTACATTTATCCTAATAACACCGAGAAATTCCACCTTCTGAATGCTAGACGGGTGGTAGGAACGTGTTAAATTAGACTATTTTATTTCATCTGTTTTGCAGATTTTTCGAATGGTGTAAGAAAAGAGGAGAAAAAGCACATTAAAGTAGAGCAGGAAAGGAGCTAGTGCGTTCTGACAAAAGTATAAAGGTTAATTTGGAGGCCGTGAGCAGCAACGATCTACACAGGTATCCACTGCACAATATCTATATTCCAAACAAGTATTTTTGGTTGCTGACTGCAGGGGGCTGGAATACAAGAATCCGCTCGCAACAAATGCTATCAGTATTCCCCCTAAACAGTAGCCAAATGTTTAATAAAAAGGCAGCAGGAACCCACACAAATATAGTCAACTAATTTTTGACAAAAGAGCAAAGGTATTTCAATGGAGAAAGAATATCCTTTTTAACAAATGGTGCTGGAACAACAGACATCCATAGACAAAACAAACAAAAAAATTAATCTAGCCCAGACCTCAAGGCTTTTCACGGAAACTAACTTAAAATTGATCATGGGCCTAAAAGTCAAAAGCAAAAACATAAAACTCCTAGAAGATAATGTAGGAGAAAATCTAGACGACCTTGGGTTTAGCAGTGAGTTTTTAGATACAACACCAAAAACATGATCCGTGAACAAAAAAAAACTGCTGAATTGGACTTACTGAAATTAAAAACTTCTGCTCTGCAAAAGACACTGTTAATGAAAAGACAAACCACAGACTGGGAGATATATTTGCAAAATCCATATCTGATAAAGGATTATATCCAAAATATGCAAAGAACTCTCAAAACTCAACAATAAGAAAACAATACAGAATAAAAATGGGCAAAAGATCTGGGAAAAAAAAACTCACCAAAGAGATATACAGATGGCAAACAAGCATATGAAAAGATGCAGAATATCACATATCACAATGAAAACGCACATTAAGACAAAATATGGGGAATTCCCTGGCAATTCAGGGGTTAGGACTTGGCGCTTTCATTGCCAGGGCTGTGTTCTGTCCCTGGTCTTGGGACTAAGATCCCACAAGCCACGCAGCTCGGCAAAAAATCAAATGCTAACAGGGTGCTGAGCAACAGGAACTCTTCCGCGTTGCTGGTGGGAATGCGAAACGTAAGACCACTTTGGAAGACAGTTTGGCAGTCTCTTACAAAGCAAAACATACGATCCAGCAACCATGCTCCTAGGTGTTTACCCAACTAAGTTGAAAACTTATGTCTGCACAAAAACCCGCACAGGAATGTTCAACAGTTTTACTCACCAAACACCGAAAGCAACCAAGATGGTCCTCAGTAGGTGAATGGATAAACAAACTGTGGCACATCCACACAATAGAATATCATTCTGCAATAAAAAGAAATGAGCTATCAAGGCATGGGAAGACAAGGAGGAACTTTAAATGCCTATCACTAAGTGAAAGAGGCCAATCTGAAAAGTCTACATACTGTATGAGTCCAACTCTACGGCATTCTAGAAAAGGCAAAACTGAAAAGATCAGTGGTTGCCAGGGGTTCTGGGGATGGGAAAGAAGGGACGCATATGGGGAACACAAGGGATTTTCAGGGCAGTCAATGGATTCTGCATGATACTGTAGTGGCAGATACATGACATTTTGCATTTGTCCAAACAGGTAGACCTGTACAGAAACGGAAGTGAACTCCAATGTCAGCTGTGGATTTTATCAATATTGATTCATTCATTGTAACAAATGTACTACTGTTACACAAAAGATGTTAACACTGGAAATGGTGTGTGGGAGGAGGAAAATTGGGAACTCTCTGTACTATATGCTAAACCGTTCTGTACATCTAAAACTGCTCTTTAAAAAAAAGTCTATTATTTAAAAAAAAAAAAAAAAGACAGTAGGAAGAGGTGTTAAACTTCTCGTGAGAATTACTGCCCAGTTTTCATGGAATCCAATATGTAATTTCATCGAGGCCCATCTAACGGCTCCTAACACATAGGCCAATATTTGTTTGCATGACTGGCCTACTCAGAAAGGCCTGCGAGTCCAGGAGTCGTGTGCTCCATGCCGCAGTGGCCTCTCGGTGATGTTTGCAGAGCATGTCTCAGCTGTGAGGAAGCATCTGCCACAAGCTTCTCGTATGAAACAAAGAAGAGGGGTGTGCTCGCCAACTTCACTTACAACCCTCTGGCCGAGGTTTGCTTTGGGGCTTGCTTCTACTTTTCCTCAGGGAGACTGGAACCGAAACTACAAAGGGAGATGGTTGTATCAGGTGGTAGCACGTGGTGAACGCACTTGGAGAAGTAAACAGGAGTGAGGACAGAGATTTCCATCACCTGCCTGCCGTGGATGTGAGATGAGGTGGGTGGTCGCCCCTTCTGCTCCCCTTGACCTGGGTAGGCATCCAGTCTTTTTTTCAAGATAGGATGAATTGTGTCTCCCGCCTCAAATTCATATGTTGAAGTCCTAACCCCCAGTACCTTAGCATGTGACTATTTTTGGAAAGACGGCCTTTAAAGTAGTAAATAAATCAAATGCAGTCATTAGGGTGACCCTTTCTTATCCAATCTGACTGGTGTCCTTATAAGAAGAGGAGACTGGGATACAGACATGCACAGAGGGAAGACCGTGTGAAGACACAGCAAGGAGGGAGGACTCGGGAGAAACCCACCCTGCCGACACCTTGACTTGAACTTCCAGCCTCCAAGACTGTGAGAAAATAAGTTTCTGTTTGTTTCTCATTCTTTTTGGCTACGCTGAGTGCAGGATCTTAGCTCCCCGATCAGGGATCGACCCCGTGCCACCTGCATTGGGAGTGCAGAGTCTTAACCGCTGGACCGCCAGGGAAGTCCTAATAAATTTCTGTTATTTAAACCACCCAATCTTCGGTGCTTTGTTATGGCAGCACGAGCAGCAAATGCATGTGAGTTATTGCTGTTTCTTTTCTATTTGGAATGTCACATTCACTTCACATCCTTTGAATACTGAAAACACCTCACATTGGGCATGGGGATGTTCGTGCACAGTGTCGAATTTGATCCTCCCAGTAATACTGGAGGGCAGGGATTTTTATCTCCAATGCTCAGAGTAAAAGACTTGGCCCAGGAGGTTAAAGGATTGAGAGGAGGGGGTTTGTAAGCACTTCTACGCCCCAGACCTTCTTTGGCAAGTTACTGACTATATTGATTACCACTGCATAAATACATAAAATAATATACATAAGATTACAAGGAAACTCGATTCTGTAAAAATATAGTTAAATTAAAAAAAGAAATTCCAATGTCATAATACATGTGCTTCTTTCTCAGTACTTCCAATCATAAGCTCTAGAGGTGGTACTAATAACTTCTGTCATTTCAAAGTAGTGGTGGGTACAAATAAAATCTGCTTCAACTCTAACCTGCTCTGAAAATACATCAGACTTCTCTTGGTGACAAATTGGTAACAAATCAAAGATACAGTTAATGCTACTGTCATCTCCTCTATAGTCATAGTTGTCAGAAATGCTCAATTTGGGTTAACTGCAGAGGTTTTCCCCATCCATGTTCATGGACCCCCTGCAATCTCTCCCTGGGACCTTCCTGCCAAGGGAGGAAGTGCAAGCTGCATCCCATGACTCTCTATGGCCCTTCTGCCTACCTAGACTCATCCATGCCACCACCATGGACCCCCTCCCATGGCTCATGGGCCGGGACCCTAGAGTGAGATGACTTTAAGGGGATGCCAAAAACTTACTCATCCAGATAAGTAATACGTGCTTCCCTGGTGGCGCAGTGGTTGAGAATCTGCCTGCCAATGCAGGGGACACGGGTTCGAGCCCTGGTCTGGGAAGATCCCACATGCCGCGGAGCGACTAGGCCCGTGAGCCACAATTGCTGAGCCTGCGCGTCTGCAGCCTGTGCTCCACAACAAGAGAGGCCGCGATAGTGAGAGGCCCACGCACCTCGATGAAGAGTGTTTATTTTGACAAAATTCAACACCCATTTATGATAAAAACTCTCCAGAAAGTGGGCATAGAGGGAACCTACCTCAACATAATAAAGGCCATATATGACAAACCCACAGCAAACATCATTCTCAATGGTGAAAAACTGAAAGCATTTCCTCTAAGATCAGGAATGAGACAAGGATGTCCACTCTCACCACTATTATTCAACATAGTTCTGGAAGTCCTAGCCACGGCAATCAGAGAAGAAAAAGAAATAAAAGGAATACAAATTGGAAAAGAAGAAGTAAAACTGTCACTGTTTGCGGAAGACATGATGCTATACATAGAGAATCCTAAAACTGCCACCAGAAAACTGCTAGAGCTAATTAATGAATATGGTAACGCTGCAGGATACAAAAGGAATGCACAGAAATCTCTTGCATTCCTATACACTAATGATGAAAAATCTGAAAGAGAAATTATGGAAACACTGCCATTTACCATTGCAACAAAAAGAATAAAATACCTAGGAATAAACCAAAAAAGAAAAACAAACAAAAAAAAAAACTGGTAAATGAAAACAACATTTAAAATTGTGTTGTCATTAGAGTATACACAAAGTAATTGAAGCTGTAGGTATAGAAGTGATTGCCTTGAGAAGACATGTATAATAAGGAAAGGAAGAAAGGAAGGAAGGAAAGAAGGAAGGAAGGAGGGGAAGAAGGAAAGCAAGAAGGAAGGAAGAGAAGGAAGGGAAGGAAAGAAGAGGTCTTCAAAAATAGGGAGATTTAAGTGGCATTTAAGTAAACCTGCCAAAGGGAGCAGTGGCAATCAAGGGACCTGAGTATTAATTAGGAATGACTGATCACGTGAGTCCCATGAGGGTAGGGATCACATCTGCTTCTCATTTCTGGAGCAGAGCACCTAGCACAGTACCTGGCCAGTAGATGCTCCATTCACAATTGTCCAGTGTTGTCCGTGGGGCAGGAAAGCTACAAATACCATTGGCTGCGGCAACTGGGTGACTGGGGATGTGTGCAAGCTGGATGGCAGGCAGTGAGTAAAGAAATGAATAGGGAACAGAAGTGCCCTTGACCGGTGGGGAGGGCCGCGTTGTGCACCCCTCTGCTCTCGCTGCAGGGAGATGGCTTAGCGACTTCTCCTGGGGAGGTTCCTGGCCTCCATAATCTGCAGGAAGCCCTCTCAGAGTCAGTGGGCGCCCCTTGCCTCCAGGGCCCTGCAGACCCCACAGCGCAGTCCTAATAACCTAACAGTAACACCCAGCCAAGCCCAGTCAATATACACCACCAGAGTCTGTACAATGACCTTTAACATCCAGGATGGACCAGACTTTCAAGACTGAGTTGTCAACAGTGAGACACCAGTGGTTGTGGATTTCCATGCACAGTGATGTGGTCCCTGCAAGATCCTGGGGCCAAGGTTAGAGAAGGTGGTGGCCAAGCAGCATGGAAAGGTGGTGATGGCCAAGGCGGATATTGATGACCACACAGACCTCGCCATAGAGTATGAGGTATCAGCTGTGCCCACCGTGCTGGCCATCAAGAATGGGGATGTGGTGGACAAGTTTGTGGGCATCAAGGATGAGGACCAGCTGGAGGCCTTCCTGAAGAAGCTGATTGTCTGACAAGCAGGGAAGCGTCCTGACTGCCCCTGCCCACCTGGGCCCCGTGGTCCCGGGGGACCCAGATAGAACTCATAGCCCTTCTGTGCCGGCCCTTCCTACCTCCTTCCTCTGCCTGGCCCCTGTGGGTCCGTGCTTTGGAGACCAGGCCTCCAAACACAGGAGCCTCAAGTGCTCCCAACCTGGCTGACCGCCAGGGTGGCCGCCCAAGGAGCGGTGCCGCCACCGAGCTGGGACAGCCGTCTCCTCACCCACTCTCTGCTCCTTCTAGGTCTTGTTGCCGTGCTCCCAGGATGCTGGGACAGAGTTCCGGGGCCAGCCTGCAGTAACAGCTTGGTCTCCCTGCTCCCTTCTGATCTGAACCCCGGTGCCTGGCTCATCTGCCTCCTGCATTTTTCTTTCCTGCTGCTGTTTTGTAAAAAAAAAAAACAAAAAAAAAAAACAGAAGAAGCAAAAAAGAAACCCAGGGCTTCCCTGGTGGCGCAGTGGTTGAGAATCTGCCTGCTAATGCAGGGGACACGGGTTTGAGCCCTGGTCTGGGAAGATCCCACATGCCGCGGAGCAACTGGGCCCGTGAGCCACAATTACTGAGCCTGCGCGTCTGGAGCCTGTGCTCCGCAACAAGAGAGGCCGCGATAGTGAGAGGCCCGCGCACCGCGATGAAGAGTGGCCCCCGCTTGCCGCAACTAGAGAAAGCCCTCGCACAGAAACGAAGACCCAACACAGCCATAAATAAATTAATTAATTAATTACAAAACAAAAACAACCCATAGAATACAGTACCAACAGCAGACCCTAATACAATCCACGGTCGTTGGTGATAACGATGTGTCAATGTAGGTCCATTTATTGTAACAAATGTACCACTCTGGTGTGGGATGTTGATGATGGGGAAGGCTGTGCATGTGTGAGGGCAGGGGGAGTATATGAGAAGTCGCTGTACTTTCTACTCATTTTGCTAATGTTTTGTTATTTGTAATTTCTTCTTCTAAAAAAAAGAGGATATTAAAAAAAAAAAAAAGAAATGAGTTATCAAGCCATGAAAAGACACGAAGGAACCTTAAGTGCATATTGCTAAATAAAAGAAGCCAATCTGAAAAGGCTGCATACTGAATGACTCCAACGATATGACATTCTGGGAAAGAAAGTAAAGAGATGTGATAGTCAGGGGTCAAGGGTCAAGGCGGGGTGAGGAAGTGATGATTAGGTGAAACACAGGAGATATTTAAGGCAGTGAAACTATTCTGTAGGATACCGTATTGATGGACACATGACATTATTTGTCAAAACCTACGGAACTGTATAACACAAAGAGCGAATCCTAATGCAAACTATGGACTTTAGTTAGTAATGGTATATGAATATTGGTTCATCAATTGTACTAAATTGTAACTGCACTAAGGCAAGAGAACTAAGAGAGAACTAAGAACCGCACTAAGGAGAAACTGTGAGTGGGAAAAGGAGAGGATATATGGAAACTCTCTGTACTATCTGCTCAATTTTCTTTTTTTAAATTTTATTTTACTTTATTTCTTTATTTTTGGCTGTGTTGGGTCTTCGTTGCTGCACGCGGGCTTTCTCTAGTTGTGGTGAGCGGGGCCACTCTTTGTTATGGTGCACAGGCTTCTCATTGTGGTGGCTTCTCTTGTTGTGGAGCACAGGCTCTAGGCGCACAGGCTTCAGTAGTTGTGGCACGCGGGCTCAGTAGTTGTGGCTCACGGGCTCTAGAGCGCAAGCTCAGTAGTTGTGGCACATGGGCTTAGTTGCTCTGTGGCATGTGGGATCTTCCCAGACCAGGGATCAAACCCGTGTCCCCTGCATTGGCAGGAGGATTGTTAACCACTGCACCACCAGGGAAGCCCTATCTGCTCAATTTTCTGTAAACCTAAAACTGCTTTAAAAAATTGTTTATTAATTTTGTAAAAAGTGCAACCCATGGCTTGACCAGTTCTGTATATACCACTTTCTTAGGCAGTAAATTATCTTTGCAGAGCGCCTTTGGGCAACAAGCAATGATGCAGCATAGCCCACATAGACAGAAGGGTTTTGAAGACAACAAGCCTTCAAACTCATCCCCCCACTAGAGTGTGAGCAGGAATGACAGAAGGGGGAACAGAATGTGGTGTGTGGAACCCTGGGTCCCCCTTTTAGCTACAATCAAGGAGTCACTGAGCACATGAAGGCAGCCTCGCAGGGGTAGCACCGCTCTAAGAAACAAGCGACACTTCTGACTTGTTTTACCCAAATAACTTAAACAAGCAAATAATAACCAAGTGATTCATCCTACATGATCTTCAGTTTTCCCATTGATACAACTGACAGTATTATGCATTATAGATGCTGCTGTGTTGTTTTCAAGCCTTCCTTGAAAGCCTTCACAAAAACGTCAAAACATCCTCGCATATGATACTGATGATAAGGAAGTGGATATGTGTGATCACATATGAGATATCTTATTAAGGGAAGTGTGGGAGGGTTCTTCTTTAGAATATTTTCAAAAAGCTCTTCTAAACACTAGATATATTTTTTATTACTTTTACTGCTGTTCTTCTCCTACTTGTTACCTGAAGTTTTGTCTAAGGACCGCAGGGGTTTTCTTAACCTTACAAGTAAGTTTCTGTTGAGTAGAACCTCGTCATGCTACTTGTTGCTATTGATACAGTTTGTTAAGCCAACAGTGAAAGCAATCTGTCCTCTCAATGCATGGTAGCACTTCAATAGTGGAGATTCTGGAATGAATTTTAAAATCAGAGATGAGAAGCATTTCCCCCACCCACCTGGGATTGGAAAGAGAAAATTCAGTAAGACAAAACAGGATGCAGAGCTTAAGAAGTGGGTTAGAGCCCACGAAGTTCTAAGAATCACAACTGTTGAAGAAATATTAAGCAGACCAGAAAATTAGTGAAATGAGTCCAGGTTGAGTGAGACTGAATGCTTTCCCCAAGTCCCACATGGTAACTGCCTTTTTTCTTCTGTAGGGGGAGAAAGAATTGGGAAGAGATTTCAGATTTCTAGAGATTCCCTTGAATAGTTCCTACTGGACTGCTCACTGGGACAATATTCTTTTTCCTCCCCAAGGTGGCCATATGCAGCAGCAGTTCACCCCATCCATTCACTCTCATCACTTAGAATGGAGTTGTCCCCATGCAAACATCGAGCAATGGCACCGTGAGAATTGATAGGCTCATGAAAGCAAGGCTGATGGGAGCCCTGGGGTGCACCCCCAAACTAAAAGGACTCAGGTTGCAAGACCTGTCACTTAACAGTCACAGCAGGATATATTTTTTGGTAATTGAAGCCTAATTTGGATTGTGTTTTTGGAAAACGATAACATTAGTTTTCTAAAAACTAGAAAATTTGTTAGGGGGGAGTGGTGGCTCTCTCCAACTCCACTTTGAAGCTAAAATGGCAAACTGTTTGGAATACAAACTTTTCCTTCCCGTGGATTTATGTAGTAGATGTTTCAAAATGACTGGCAAATACATAGAATTCATACAAAGTTAGAGGCAAAAGGGTGCTCCAGAACCCTCTGGTTGAATCTCTTCACTCTATAGTTGAGGAGAATGAGGTCCAGAGAGGCTAAGTGTTATGCCCAAGGGCACACAGCTGGCTCACAAGACGAGACTTGAATCCGGATTGCCTATGTACTGGCCAATGCTCTTCCCTCTCTACTGTGCTCTACTTCCCAGCACCACAAGAGGACACCTACTGTGTCTTGCAGAATCTAGACTATTTTTTGAAAGCTTGGAACTAAACTTGTGACTAATTAGAATACAGTGTTCCACCACCTTTAAGTCACCAGCTAAAATCCACTGCTCCCCGTCGCAGCACGCCCGAGGCCTTCTGGGTAACCAAAGAAAGATTATTGTCTCAACTCAGTTCTCTGTGTCTAGGTACCCACAAAATGGAAATCACTTTACTTGGGGAAGAGCAAGAGGACAAGATGAGATGAAAAGGAAGCATGTTTAAAATGGATAAAAGGAGGCACTTTTTCCCCACTACACACAATTGAACTGGGGAACTCACTGCAGCAGGATATTAAGATCAATGGTGAAGATTTGTGTTTTAAAAGATTAGACATTTCACATGCATATCATCAACAGCGACACTCAATGGGATGAAAGTAAGATGGATGAAAGTTCTCAAGCTTCAGTGCATAAGTTGATCACCAACTGGGTCAGATGAAAAGAAAAAAAGTTGTCTACTGGATTAAAATTTCACAGAAAGGCAGATCTGGGGGGTTCCAGTCATTGCTGCTGTGTAACAAACCACTCCAAAGTAGTGGTGTGAACCAACAGGCATTTTATTATGCACATGGATACGGTGGATCAGGAATTTGGAGAGGGCACAGCAGGGATGGCTTGTCTCTGATTCATGATATCTGGGGCCTCAGTTGGGAAGACTTGAACAACTAGGAATGACTTGAGGTTGGGGGCTGGAATCATCTGGAAGCTTCTTTACCTAACCTGGGATGACTTGAAGGCTCACTCAGCTGGGACTGTCAAGTGGAGCATCTATATGTAGGTGTCAAGAGGGAGTGTCCCAAGAAAAAGCACTTCCAAAAAACAAGTGTCCCAAGAGACCCAGGTAGAAACTACACGGCCTTTTATGACCTATCCATGGAAGTTTTAGAGCATCACTTCCAACACAGTCCATGGGTCAAAACCGTCACAAGCCCACTGAGATTCAAGAGGAGGAGACTTAGGACCGCCTACATCCCTCCCCTATGGGGAATGGCAAGATCACATTGCAGAAAAACCTGTGGGATGGGAGAGGTTTTCGCAGCCATCTTTGGAAAATGCAATCCCCCAGGGAAGTGGTGGGTGATGTGAGGTTACAAGAACACACAATCTAGTGGAAAAAACTGACATATGAACAGAGAATCACAGTACAATAAAATAAATTTCAAGGTAGTTATTTCCCCCTCTTTTACAAGAATTCTTTTTTTTTCCCTTTGATAAGAGTCATCACATTAAAATTTTTTCATTCATTGTCTGTCTTCTACTAGATTGGAATCTCCATGCATTTAGTTTCCTACTGTAACCCCTGTGCCTAAAACACTACCAAGCCCCAAATAGGCACTCAATAAATATTTGCTGAAAGAGTACATGAGTAAAGTGCTGTAATAGAGAAGTAGTGGGAGGGCTGTGGGAGTACAGGCAATAACAAAGCACTCAGCTTGACAGAAATGACATTTGAGTGGGTCTTGAATGCTCTTGAAGGATAAACAACAATTTTTCTGGTGGAAAAAAAAGGGAATACATTTTTCTCCTTAAATCTCCTCCAGAGACTTCATTAGCCAAGTTTAAGTGGGCAGATCTCATCCTAAGTGTACAGACTGCAAGTAGTAGTTACAATGTTCTTGGTTGCAAGTGAAAGAAAACAGGGACTCAAATGTATGAAAAAATAAGCAGCGTATCGTATCACATAACAACAAGTCTGGAGGCCAACAGTTCAGGCAGCCTCAATGCC
Source organism: Balaenoptera physalus (assembly GCF_965194825.1). Classification (NCBI taxonomy): domain Eukaryota; kingdom Metazoa; phylum Chordata; class Mammalia; order Artiodactyla; family Balaenopteridae; genus Balaenoptera; species Balaenoptera physalus. Next base: position 111,464,923 of record NC_138885.1, on the reverse strand, counting down.
ATCCTTCTTCACTGGGTCAACTTAGCTCCTTTGTGGTTGCAAGATGGTGCCCACAGTGGTAGGCATCACAGGCAGACAAAACAATACCCAGCAGGGGAGAGGACTGCTTCTCCTTTGGAGTAAGAGCTTTCCCATAAGCCCCTGACAGACTTACCTCACACTGGCCCCCACACCACGCCTTATTGGCTAGAACTGTGTCCCATGCATGTATGTAACCTAAACGCTGATAAGAAGAAGGGGAGAAACACGAGCAGTTAGACTAATCACGTGTTACTCCTTGGGGCTTGACCTGAAGCTCCTGCCTCTCCTGAAGCACAGGGCTATGCAGAAAAGGGTGGATTCCCCCACAAAACAGAACAAAACAAATAACGGGGGTTTTGTTAGGAAGGAAAAAGGGGAGATGACTCCTCGGCACATAATCAACAGTGTTTGCAACATTAGGCTTGGGGAAGGTTAATGTTCTGTTTTCTTTGTGGATGACTATTACCTAACAATTTTATTTATTCTTTTTCATGCTTTTTGCTCCTTTCCTTTCTCCTCTGCACTAGTAGTCAGTTGAATACATCAAGCGCTGTATCAATAGGAAAGAGTGTCATGTGTACAGTGTACATACGAATCTAATTAATCAAAAATATGTTGATTAGACGTGAGTGCACTTTCAGGTAAAAACCTTGATTCACATGCTTCTGATAGCATAGCCATGCCCAGCTGTTCACCACTTGAATCGTGCTCTTTCATGGCCTTGTGCCCGTTACTTGTGCTGATTCCTCTGTCTAGGAAGTCCTTCTCAGTTTCCTTACCTATAGTGGATACTAGTGATTGCCTCTCCAGCGTCCATTCTATCCTTCTAGTAATTTGCTTGAAGAGATGGCAAACTGCCAAACTACTTTTTTCAGACTCCCTTGCAGCTAGGGTCTTGATCTGAAATAAGTTCAGTCAATCAGGTGCACTTGTGTAAGATTTGGAGGCAGATGCAAGGAGAAGGCATCATTCTGTTGCTGTTGCTGTTGGCCAGCAAGGTTTGAGCAATAATGTTAAGAGGCATTTAATGCTGTTGGACTCCATGTCCTGTTTCAGTGTCTAGTCACCAGTTTCATGGGTGTGAAGCGCCCTTGCTGCAGCACCATCCCAACTTCTGGAACATAGCTACTGTGGTAGGCCCATGAACTCAATAGCCCAGGGGTACCCCCCTGACTTCTGCCCCTCCAGCTCATCAATTTTGTAAGCCTCTGTTTGATTCTCAGTATTAAATATTTCTCTGTTTGAAACACCTAGAGTGGTTTCTTCCTGTACTAAACCCTGACTCATAGATCACCTAATTCATATTCAGCCTTCCAGGCACAGCCTGGGTCTTCCCTGAGCCACCAGGTTGGGCCAGGTGCTTCCTCTGTGCTCCCACCACGTCCTGCCTGGTAAGCCCATGCCTCTTTATCTTTGCACCCCTGGCACCAGTGTTTGGCTCACAGCATGTGCAGCATCAATATTTACCGAACTGAAGCTCCCTCTGCCAAGATACCAGACAGGTCCTGAAATCTAGTCTAAAGGGTGCCCCACCTCATGCCTGGTCGGCAAAGCCCAAAGAACAAGTGGCTCTAGACTTATACTGGATTCTAGATGAATCCAGAGCCCTCAGCTTTTCCGTACTTTAGTCCCCCACACAAGAGGCCACACCAGAATTGAAAATTTGACCTGATCCCCAGGAAAAGGATGATAAGGAACAAGGGAAGTTGCTTATCTCAAGAGTTACCATCTGGTGGTTTTCAGGACCCTCTACTGCTGGGCCTACAACGAGGCCTGCAATCAATGGCAGCATAGCCTTTGGAGCGAGGAAAACCCAAGTTGGAAGGTGTGTGCCGTTGTGTAGCAAGTTACTTTCTGAACCTCAGATTCTTAATCTATAAAATGGGGTTGATAATATCAACCTCACAGGATTCTTGGGAGTAAAAGAGATTATATATGTAAAATGCTTAGCACAGTGCATGCACATTGGAAATGCCCAATACCCATCAGTTACTGTTACGGCCACCATTGTTGTTGACTGTGCCATCACTGTACCACAATTCTGTTACATATTTTTTACTTCATATACATGTACTTTCCTTCAGCCCAAACAGACTCACATGCAGTTAGACTAGAACGTACTTCTCTATACTTTCTTCCGAGGTGTTCCATTTTACATCATGATGTGATTAACCCTTTTCTGCAGAAGATCCAGCTAGGCCCAAGTTTGGGGCTGTGCTGAGGAAATAACAAAACCATCTATGTCAGTGGCTCTCGACCCTAGCTGAAAATCAGGATCACCTGGAGAGCTAAAAACAAAACGGCAACAAAAAGAAACAAATAAAACGAAACCAAGAAACAATGTCTGGGTCCGTCAGCCAGAGATTCTGATTCAGTAGGGCCCAAGCATCAGTAGATCTTAAGGCTCCCCAGGTGATTGTAATGTGCAGCTGAGAGCCATTGCTGAGGGTGGGAAAGATTAGCGCTTCCATCGCCTCTGGGAAAGAAGAAAGAAGCTCTTACTTTTCTATAATCGCCACCACAGTGGAGGAGGGGAGAGGACTAAAGATTACAGTTGAATGATTCCACTTATAATGTGAACAAGGCATTCTTATTATGAACCTGGATAAATGACTCATCATGTTAATCCTCTGATTAGTGTCTGGGTTTCTCATCTAGAGGTGTCTGATCTGACGAGAAGAGGAGTTATCAGAAATGCTCTAGGACATGGAAAAAGCTAGTCTGGAAATACCTGTGAGGGATTTCAAGTTGGCTTGTGGGTGTCTGTCCTGTGCCAGCCCTGTGCACACTCGCACACTTGCGGGCTGGTTGCTGATGTCAGGTGTACGCACTTTGATCCAGGGCAAGTGAAATGATCCCTGCTTTGGCATAAAATCTAGCTAATATCTAAATGCTAGAGATAGCTGGTGACAGCTGGGAGTGTGCTCAGACATAAAGTACAGGCATACCTCATTTGATTGCGCTTTGCAGACTTTGCTTTTTCACAAATTGAAGGTTTGTGACAACCCTGAGTTGTCAGATGATGGTTAGCATTTTTGAGAAATAAAGTATTTTTAAATTAAAATATGTACTTTTTTTAAAGACAGAATGCTCTTGCACACTTAATAGACTGAAGAATAGTGTAAACATAAGTTTTATAGACATTACTGGAAAACCAAAAAATCCATGTGACTCACTTTATTGTGATATTTCCTTTATTGCAGTGGTCTGGAAGCAAACCCACAATATCTCTGAGGTATGCCTGTACATCTAAAAAATGTAACTTCTTCCCCATTATTAAAGTGATACACAAAAGAAAATAGAGTGGGAAAACAGAAAAATAGCATGAACCCAGTAGAAACTAATAACAGACTTAAATAGAGTTATGAGGTGCTAGACATGGTTTTAAGCTCTTCACCATATAAATTCATTTACCCCTCACTACAACTCTATGAGGGGTAACTCCACTTTACAGATGAGGAAAGAGGACCTGGAGCTGTCGTGTGACTTGTCCAAAGTGGCAGCTAGTAAAGGAAGAGCCAAGGTTTGGACTCATGCTGCATTTAACAGGGTAGGGTCAACCTCAGAGATATATATAGCTCATAAGGTAAGCTTTATCCAAGGATTCAGTGCCACTTGCTAAAGTTTAAAAAGTTAATCTCAGTTGCCATTTATTCATCCATTTATTTCACAAATATTTACCAAAGGCATCTATGGGCAGCACACTGTTCCAGGCTTGATTATCAAGATACTGAAGAGTATACAGAGGCTACCTGTCCAGTCATTCCTATAGCATTGAACTCTCAAGTGTCTCAATATGTATAATCAATACAAGTATAGTAAGATTAGAAATGCAATAACTATTCTCTGATTACAAAATCCAAAACCAATACTTCAAAACTTTCAAAATGTCACAGTCTTACTGGATGGAATGTTTGGCATGATCCTCCGTATTTTCATCAATTAATAAGTACACCTTGGACAATAATTTAAGTTGAACCTCATGAATTCCACTTTGTAGCAACACGTTTAATATAACAGTAGTGTCTTCAAGTCAGAAATTTGGTGTTTTTGGATGGATGGATGGATGGCTGGCTAGATGGAAGGATAGATGAGTGAATTAATAGCTAAGAATGCCTGGCAATGTTCTAGTTGCTTAAAAATTGCATCTTTAAAAATAATTCAGTGTTTTCCAGTTTGTTAAACAATAACTATGACTCAGAAGAAAATTGTGATTTCTGTCCTTTCCATGGACTAAACATGCAACTTCAAGGAAGCCATTATGATGCCAGTTCCATCTGATTGTTGTGAGGATCAAATGAGCTAACTGAAATGAATTATGTAGCACCCTGCCTAATACATGTTAAACAGCATATTTTAAACTGCCTTTAAAGTGAAATACTATGTGCAGAAAAGCAAAAATTCAAATGATACAAAAAGCTATACAATGCAAAATACGTTTCTTTTGGCCAAGTTTTCCCGCTATTATTACTACTATTATTAGAGATCTCCAAGCAAAAATAACATCTCCCTGTTGATTAAGAAGGGAGAGGTTTACAGACTAGGAGATAACATCCTTTGAGTCAGAACCAAGTGAAATAACACATGTATTCTGGTTCAATTCCAGCATGAGTGATTAACATTCTCCAACTTCAAATAATTTTTATTATTAGCCAACACTTGTCCATCCCCAATAATACACATGTTGCATACAGGCCACAGAATGAGGCAGCCTCTCTTGGCATGTTCACAATCTGTGCATACTTTCCACTGAGGGTTTCCCTTTCTTTTTGATTGCTATTCCATAGCTTTTCAACTCCCACTACTTTCAACCCTGGGATGTTTGCCGACACTGAGTGCCAAGTAGTTCCCAAAAAACCAAAAAAATATAAGCACCTGTAGAATCCCAGGGAAGGAAAGAGGTAAAGTACATTTTAAACATATTTATTAACGGTTTTAATGTTTGTGAAGAGATTTATATTTATTTCTTTTAACTTTGAGGCTGGGATTAATACACGTATTCCTCATTATTTCTCACAAAGTCTTGTTGATAAGCAGGAGGAAGAGGGCTATTCTGCAATTTTGTCTCCCAGTCTGTGTAAGTGGGATCCAGGACACAAGAACGACTCAGCCCTAAAGTGCAGTCCTGAGTCCCTCAAGAACTCAGGCCCTCCTGCCTTTTTGCCGCCTTCTTCCAGTAGAAGGAAGGGGTGGGGGGAGCGGGAAACAATTCAAACCCTCTTTGTAAGGGGCGGGGCCGGGGCGGAGCCTCCCGGCGGGCATTAGAAGCAGGTGACCCAGGCTGGGCGGGAGAGGCCAGTCAGCCCGAGGCCGTGACTCCACTGCGGCCAGCGCCGCCGCCGCCGCCGCCGCGCGCAGTTCAATACCCGCCGGAGGTGGGCCAAAGGGTGCTAGAGCGCGGGGGAGGAGCGGAGCCCGGCTCGTCCCGGGAGAACCGCCACCGCCCCCAGGAGTCCGCTGGAGCGCGGATACCCCTGCAGGGGAGGAGAAGAGCGGCGGGCGGGACGCGGCGGCGGGCGCGCACCATGCAGTCCTGTGAACACACACTGGCAGCGATGGGGGAAAATAAGTGTCCCTGGACTTTGGACTAGATTACAGCCAGATATTCCAAAAGCATCGAGACACTGCCCTCTGCGGCCTCTGAAAACAAATGAGACCCATAACACCCTTGCATAAGCTTTTAAAACATGGATCAGTGTAGCAAAAGGAAAGCTGTTTCCCCCCCGCCTCACCTCAATATATTTTTCTCTTCCTCCTCTTCTGAGAAAGCCTATATAGTGATGAGCACACACTTTACTGTTAGAGAATTCTGTTTGCTTTTCTAATCTGTTGAACCATTCCCTCATTTATATATTAAAGTCTATGTATTGATGAATACACACGTACACACACCACGCATACATACTTTACTGTTAAAAATTCTGTTTGCTTTCCTAATCTATTTAACCATTCATTCAAGAAGAGTGTGAGGCCATTACTGGGGAAGGGGGTGACAGTGCATTGGCCAGCAGAATACCAGTGACCAGGACTGAGTGGGGACTAAATTTAAGAAGCTAAAATGGCAAAAACAATTAAAATTTGAGGATGTCTCCCTAGAAAAACAGCAAGTGTAGGGATTTGCGCTTCATTTATACCAAAGTTGGAAAAGTCAGATTTAAGCCCAGGTCAGTTTTTACATTATGGATATTAAGTAAACAAGTGTATAGTTTCCATAGTGTATTTAAGCACTTTGCTGGTGGAAAGAAGCCTGGTGTTATAGTTTTCATGGACTTTCAGAAGCTATTCACGTTTATAAAAATGCACTGCTCTTACACACTCATCCTCTGAATCAAAATTTCAGTATATTCGACAAAACCTTGTACACAGAGCTACAGAACTTTTTGCACATCTAATTCCTCTACTTGTTCAGAAGCTTCTTAGAACCTTGAAATAGATCCCCTGCCTGAGGGCCAGTTCCTCTCTTGTTTTTCAAATGAGGAACTTTTCTGATCACCTTGACCTCTTCCCTCAGTTAACATTTCTTCCCAGAAAGTACAAAGATTATTCTGCTGCCTTAGGTCATTGTGACTAATTTGGGTTTTTCCTCTTCCTTTTTTTTTTTTTTTTGTGGAGGAGTGTAAAGATGATGCAGAATGTATCTAAAAGTTGTGGGATGATGTGGTTGAAGTGATTTAATTCTTCCTGTTAAAACAACTATTTTTCATTTTGGCAACATACCAAACCTAAAAAGAACAACCAATTTACTTTAAAAAAAAAAAAAAAAGACAGTTAAGACAAAGGATACTAAGCCAAGGAAAGGCAATACAGGTAATGCATTTGGAGGTCTAGGTCCAGGCCAACTCTCAGAGCTGCCTCTGTTTTCAGCCTCTGTTCTCACCGCTGCTCTCCCCCTCCCTTCCCTCAAAGATGAAGCCCACCTGCTTCCCTCAAGTCTTACCTCAGCCACCCCTCCCGCTACCCAGGGCAGAGAAGCCCATCTATTTATGGTCGCCCCCTATTTCCATCTCATATGCTGTTTTCTTCTGATTTTTATTTTTATTAGGCAAACAATCCACACTCATGAAAACAATTATAAACTGGAAGGTTGTGGGGTGATTTAGCAGCTTCTTCACAGCCAGCTCTGTGATTTTAGTGAGGATTTAAGGCCCAGTTTAGTTTCACATGTACAGCTTTTGGGCTGTCCCTTTCATGGTTCAATTGTAAGCAACGTCTCCCATCACAGATTAGGGGGTAAAGATTTAGAAGGAACTAATATGTGACCTCTCAGTAAATCAGTTGATAAGACTTAGGAAGTCATTTTAATTTATATTATTAACCTCACACTTTGAAGTTGTCTAAATTGGCTGAAAATAAGTATTCTTGGTGCCTTATTGGTTTATCCTTGCAAACCTTTGTCATGTTTTCTCGTAGTCATTTCCAGTGATAAGCCTGTGTGTGTATTGTGTGTAATTGTGAGCAATGTACAAGCTTAAATAACGTGCTGACACCACTGTTTCCAAGTGGGTATTCATTAGGCCGTTTCCTCCTGGGCTAGGGCTGCACTAATCCCGACACCGGCTGCCAGGAGAAAACCTCATGGAGCCCACACCGCACCTTAATAACAGCATCCGCGACCTGCAGTCTCAAGTACAGAATGGGAACCCCAGAGCTAGGAAATGTAGTTGTATATTTTAATGAACTGCTACCCCTGCTAAAGAGGCTTCTTTCACTTTTGTGCTCTACAGAAAGACCAAGGGGGGTAGGAGGGACAAAGCCTTGAATAACTGCTTTCTAACACCGAATGTGGCCAACAGGACAGAGAACATCACAAATCTAGGCAGGTGTGAGGTACAGTGGCTGAGGATTTCCTGCTCCCCCTGCATGCCCTCTCTTGCCTCCAAAGTCCGATCAAGGGATCCTGGGAAAGAAATACGCCTGGGTCGAGGAGGGTGGTTTTGAAAGAAAAAGCTACCAAGACATTAAAGCAGGGTGAATGAAGGGTAGGCAGGATGAAAGTAACTAAGTAACCTGGCTCAGAACTCTCAAAAGCTTCTAGCAGCTTGATGACAATTACAGGATTTATTTCAGTCTGTGGTACATCATTTGAAGACAATATTACTTCATGTTGTTACAAACTGTATGTATAGCGTGTATGTGTTGTGGGTGTGTATATAAATAATATATATTATATATATGAGAGATTTAGTGACTTTTGATACGGGTTTGGTGCAGGTGAATTTATTACTGAGCCAAGTGAGGCACATACTGAGTCAGTAGTTCGAGTCCAGGGCATTCAGTACTTTTCCTGATTTCCATGTGTGTATAGTGCCTGTCCCATGCGGTATTGTTAGTGTCATGTCAAATCCAGAACTCACAAAGCAGAGCCAGCGATATTTTATTTGTAGACAATCAACTAGAATCTATAAAATTATTACTGGCAGATGATTATAATTCCGGATCCCTAACACTAGCAAAAGGAAACCCAGAGCATCTTGATAAGAAGTTTTCTGTTTTTGTTTTGTTCCTGGAAGTCAGTAGAATAGCAGTTGTATGTGGTTATATTAGTGCCAAGATACTTAATTTGCTGACCTTATTATTTCAGAAAAAAAAAATTGTATGTATTATACTTGTGGGAAGTTAAAATAATGCTTTGAGATTTTTATCAAATATGGAGAGTAGTTATTTATGAAAAACAAAGAAATGTCTATTTTTGTTTCTTTGTTCCCAATTAATGTAGCTAAATTTTAAAGTGCATTAAAGCAATGGTAAAGCAAATAAGATGCTGTACAAGTAGTTTTCTCATGCTTTCATGGAGAGACACTGTTTTCTAAGAGTATCTGAAGGAGGTATGTGCATTCTAACTTCATGATCAGATTTCTCGGATGTACTTTGAATATAAGTGGCAACGTTTTTATTGATAATAAAATCAAAGAAATTCCAATCACCAGAAGGAGAACTAATGAAAACATGTTTTACCTGAATGAATATACTTCATAGGTTTCTCCTGCTGATCCTGTGATTGTTTCATGATTCACTTGAAGAAATGAAGGAAAATACACATAAGAACAGAGACATTACCTGAGATTGTGTTCTATTTTATCAACCCTCCATCTATACTCTGTACTGAAGCAATTTGGATAGAAGTGCTGCTGTTGTTGTGTGTGTCTGGTTTGCAGTCAGAAACTCCCAAAACTTCATCATTCAGCAGTTAGATCCACAACTTTGTATTAAGGTCTAAATACAAGTCAGGGAACCCAGCTAAGATAAGAGGATATATGGTTCTCCCTCTGTATTTGTGGGTCATTGGTTCCAGTAGTCTCCCTCCCCCCCGTGCCACCCCATACCAAAATCCATGGATGCTCAAGTCCCTTATAGAAAACGGTGCAGTATTTACATATAACCTACGCACAATCCTCCCATCTTCCCCCGCACCCTCCTTTATACTTTAAGTCATGTCTAGATTACTTATAACACCAAATACAAATCCTAAGTAAGTAGTTGTAAATATAATGCAAATGGTTGGTGGTGTGCAGCAAATTCAAGTTTTGCTTTCTGTAACTTTCTGAAATTTTTTTCCCTAAGTATTTTCAGTCCATGGTTGGTTGAATCCACTGATGCAGAACCTGTGGATACGGAGGGCCAACTGTCAATTGATTTAGAGTTGGCACTTCCCTGACAATCTGGACAGATGCTTAGTAAACCTGAGATAATTAATTTAGCATCAAAGTGAGTACTATGAGCATTATTAGATTGGTACATGTTAGGGCATTTGGGAGAACAGAGAATACAGCAGTTGAGCTGGATCCTGGTGCAAGAGCCACTGTGCCTTACCCGTCCAGGTCTCTAGTTGGCACATCTTCCCAATGCTTTCTCATTGTTCATTCCCCCCAGTGGAAAAGGGGGGCACTGTTGGACTTAGGAAGTTGGAGAAATAGGTAATAATGCTTCTTTTAGTGATTTAGTTACAGAGCTCTTACGTGCAACAGAATGAGAGGAAGTAGAATGGTTCTGTGCATAGATTTGGGAGCTAGACTGATTAGGGATTCAACTCCCAGCTCCATCATTCATGGGCTGTTGATCCTGAACAAATTACTTAAGCTCTTAGTACTTCGTTTGTGTACTGCATCTTATACTTTCTCATCTGTGAAAGGGGGATAATGATAGTACTTATATTTTAGGGTTGAGAGGATCTAAAAGATGAAATCAGGTTAAGGTAAGTAAAACAAGGAGGAAGCAGCCATTCAGGCATGGAATGGAAAGGGAATTGAAAGACTAGTTTTCAAATTTGTGTCTGCATAAGAATCATTTGGGCTTCCTATTAGAAATGTAGATTCCCAGGCTTCAGCTCCAGGAATTGAGATGAATTTGGGATCCAAGAATTAGGTCTTTTTGTTCTGTTTTAGTAAACTTTTAGAATGATTTTAGGTTTACAGAAAAGTTGCAAAGATATATCCGTTTTGCCCTAATATTAACATATTATCATAGCACATTTGTTAAACTAAGAAGTCAACATTAACGCACTACTGTTAACTCCAGACTTCATTTGGATTTCACCAGATTTTCCACTGATGTTCTTTATCTGTTCTAGGATTCCGCGTTGCATTTAGAGAAGCTTCATTTCTTACAGGGACTTTCAGCCCATGAGAGGCAGGTGGTCTGGAGACCACATCTTGAGAAACACTAGGACATGTCAAGGGCTGAGGAAGGTCAAATTGCCCCATCCTCACCACCATCCTGGTGGTGGGGGTGTTGGATATAGAAATTTGATTTGAAGAGTTGGGATGGAATCCTCTCCCTTAGATGAGAGGGGTTACCTTAAGAAGTGAGGCATCTATTCCTAATGCCAGATGAAATGAGTTTTGGAGTTTGGAAGGTGGGGTTGCTGCCTAGCCTGAGGAGATACATCTAGGGATGTGGGCAGATCAGGGGAGTGAGTGCAGCAAATTGGGAACAACTACTTTGTGGGAACACAGGAGGGCTCAAGTAGTTGATTAAAGGGGATTACAAGGGGCCAGTTAGCCCGTGAGCCATAGAAATCCTGTATTTCCTGGAACCTGGTGATAGTGTTTTAGAAATGGCTCATAGTAGTAACCAACATCAAGCACTGCCACATTGGACACGAGCAGAGAGTCAAAGGGTGAAGCTGAGATGACCTTGTTGAGAGAGGGCAGTGGGAGGTGGACAAAACACTGATGCCCTGCGTTTGGAAGAGTCGGTTCCCACAGTGAGGAGATAAAGGGCCACCATCTGGGGAGCTAGAAGTAAAGGTCAGTAGAATTGAGAACGGTAAGATGAAGGAATAGATGTTGTAAGAAAAAGCTAGCAGAGTAATTTGAGGTCTTGAAGTAGAGATCGACATATTCTTGAGGACCTTAGGTTCTGAGGCTGTCACTGACTTTCTCTAATCACATTCAAATTATTTAGCTGCCCTCACAGCAGTTAAGTAATCACCTAACCTGTTCCTTTTTTTTTTTTTTTTTTTCTTTAAAGAACATTCACCTCTTTTCATTTGACTCTGGATTTCTCTTAATTTCTATACTACTTCACTTTCCTGGTTCTTTCTGCATGTTAGCGATCCTAAACCATAAACTGGTATTCATAACATTTCTTTCACATGAAGTACATGTTATCTCATCTGCCAAACCCATTTAAAACGGACTAGTGGAAATTGCCTCAGAAGCCAAACAGATTGCACCTGTGTACAAGGGACCAGGTGTCTCTGAAGGGCTCCTAGATCTTTTGTATTCTTGCTGGCACGGTGTCAGGCTGGCCAGGCTGGTGAGTGGCTAACAGTTAAGATTTTAGGTGATCTAATCCTTAACTTGATAGATGCTGGGTGTAATCTACAGATTCTGCATAGAAATTAGCACTTACCCCTGGGAGAGCCCCTACCAGCTGTCAAGTGCTTTACCAAATAGCTCTATACTCAAGAATGCGGCTTCTGGGTGAGGGAACAGTCGTAGTCATTTTACATGTGGTTAGAGAGAAGTCTTGGGTGATGAAAGATTTTAGCTAACCTACACGCTATAGGTAAACATTTCCAAAAACATTGCATAACCTGAATACAGAGTGAATTGTTTTCCAGTAAATACTGGCTTCAGCACTTTTCAAAAATCAAGGAATGGTATATTTTATAGAATGGGAAAACTAAGAAATGAAATTTGACCTGTTGTAAAACTAGGATTTAGTGCTGTTGAATTTCAAGAATGGGCATACAGGGTACATTAGGAGTAAATGTGAAAGCATAGGGTCATGATGGAATCTGATACAGGGTGGAAAAAATTTCTCTTAACCAGAAACACTGGGCCCTAAGAAGTTGTCTTAGGGTCAACCACATGAATTTAACATACAAAAATGGCAATTTAATTTGGTTCAAACATACATTTCAAACTTTTGTCTTTTCCTTGTAAAGAATAAAGTTCAGTTCACGGTATACCAGAGTTAAAATTGCACAGATGTCAGTATTCCAATAGAGAAAAATAATTTTTCTTAAAAAGCGAAAAAATAAAATTTGAGTTCAGGTAGTCAGATATTCTTTTATAGTCTTACTACTTTAGGGAACAAACCCTTCCTCGGTATAAAAATCTGGAAAAACATGCCATAGTTGCCACCCTATTAATAACTAGTTTCCATGCCCCATATTTGTTGGAGAACCTACTTTGTGATGTTTAAATTTTTACCTTAAGTTGCCTCAATTTCCCATTTATTAAAATGGCTGTATTGCCTCTAGAATTAAAGCTGAAGGGGAAAAGCAATTTTTAGCGATTCCCCTTATTCTACCAACTTGTTCTTGAAGCTACAGTCATGCCCAATGTTCCTACCCCCAATTTTTTTTTTTTCAAACCTTCGACCACTCGAGATATGTCAGCATTTCTGCTTAGTAACTGGCATATTACTACGCGGTGCAAACTATTGATATAAACAGTGACTTGTGATCGATTTTTTTTCCCTTCTGTACTAAATCAGATCATTTCTCCTCATCAGCAACTTAACAAGAACAAAGTTAAAGATGTGACCTTAGGAAGGTAACTAAGGTGGAGGAAATACTACGGCAATACTATCAGGACTGATGGAATATTGCTCAAGTGCAGTGGCTAGGGTCTAAAAGAAACTTGAGAGATCTGGTATATTTCCAACTGAATGTTAAGTGAAATAGCATGTTAAAGTCAAATTACGTGGCTTGTTTAAAAGTCACCCTCTTAACAGCAACCACAATTCTACTGCTTCCTGTTCTTCCATTTTCTTTCCTGTTCAATTGCTTGAAACCCTCAAACAACAAGTTCTGATTCTACAGTATTCCTGTAATTCCTTTCTCTGTGGATTTACCTACTTTTATCTTTCAATGTGCATTTCCATCTTGGCACCATAACAAACAATTCAAAAATGCCATCTAATGCATTATGCCACTGAGCACTGTAGCCAGTGATTTTAAGTGGACTAGATTATCTTCAGGTTGAAAAGAGCGTAAGCTGAAGAAATAAATGTCTACATCTTAACTAAAGGCAGGGGTCAAAACAACTTATGAATGGTTAGTTGGAAAATGCTTTAAGGCCCGACTATCAGAGCTGACTGAAAACATTTGAGTTAGGCAGAGTTGTAATGTTATGTGAACAGTGAGAAGTGTTACAAACACAGTAGCCATATATTTTAATTAAAACAGAGTTTATTAGCTTTTCTTTTAATATAAACATGAGGAAGAAAAACCACATAAGTTGTAGCATTCTTTTCAAAATAAAACTGCAATCAGTACTTGAATTTCCAAGCTCCAAACTCCATAAACAATATTTTTTGAGGTGGTAGATTGTAGTATTTTATATACCATAATTTATCATTTATGTCTCTGTCCCTTAAAAATGATGGAACCTGCAGCACTCAGTATAATGTGAAGCCTTGCTATAAAGAGAGAAAGTACTTCTGGCCCAGAAATGCTTTGTTTACAGGCAAAATTCCTAGGATTACATTTGAGAAGGTAGGAGGAGAAAGATTTCACATAGTTGAGAACACTTTTTTTTTTTTTTTTTTTTTAATATTTCAAGTTTAGGTGACATCGTTACCAATCTCCAAAAAGACTGATTACTGGACCTCCCTGCCTTTTAAAGCCTGAGGTAAGGGTTCCTAAGGTTTATATGTTTCCTCTTACATAGAACTTGAAGTGAGACACCTACAGCCAGGTTAACACACAGGATAGAAAAGCTGTTTCGTATCACTTACTCTCCTGTCACTACTACTAGGGTCCAGTTCTTTTCAATTTATTACATGTGAATTAACACTGTTGTTCATAATTCCTTCACCAAATCTAGAAAAAAGAAACTTAGGTGATCAAGCAGGTAAGCAGCCCAGCCTTGCAAAGGACTATTTTAAAAAGAGGAGGGGAGGTATCCCCTCAAGTCTTAGTGCAATTTTAAGCTTTGATACTTGTAGAAGTATAAATGCCACAAACTTACGAAACATCATTTGAAAGTTTAATCGAATTTCTTCTAAACTCATTTAGTTTTGTAAATTTTAAACGTTAAGCGTTTATTGTTTTATTTTTTATTTTTTAAAATTTATGTATTTATTTATTTATGGCTGTGTTGGGTCTTCGTTTCTGTGCGAGGGCTTTCTCTAGTTGTGGCAAGCGGGGGCCACTCTTCATCGCGGTGCGCGGGCCTCTCATTATCGCGGCCTCTCTTGTTGCGGAGCACAGGCTCCAGACGCGCAGGCTCAGTAATTGTGGCTCACGGGCCTTCCCAAGCCAGGGCTCGAACCTGTGTCCCCAACAAGAGAGCCTGCGACAGTGAGAGGCCCGCGCACCGCGATGAAGAGTGGCCCCCGCTTGCCACAACTAGAGAAAGCCCTCACACAGAAACGACCCAACACGCCATTAAATAAATTAATTCATTTAAAAAAATAAAAAATAAAAAAATAAAAGCTTAATGTTTAAAATGTACAAAAGTAAATGAGTTTAGAAGAAATTCGATTAAAGTTTCAAGTGATGTTTTGCCAGTCTAGCATTTATACTTCTGCGACACTGTTCTGGAGTATCCAAGCACACTATATTAAAGCTTAAAATTGTTCTAAGACTTTTGGGACACCTTCTATTTCATCACCGGCTTGTTAATTACTGGACCACCATGTTGGCTGGAATTATGAAAATATCCTTTAACACAAGTACATAACAAAGAGGAAAATCATCACAAAATCAGAAGCACCATTATAGTTAACAAGAAATGCAGCACGGACCCAATAGAAGGAAATAACCTACTTTCTCTGTTTATGATCGCAAACATGCTAATATGCTAATAAGTACTGCCTGCAAAGAATTTGGATGACATGTGTTATTCAGCAGCTTTTTGGTTTAAATTGATTGCCAATAATGACTAGCAGCTTCAATGATATAGTAGGGAGGAAGAACCCTGCAAAACCTAACGATGCTACAACAGTCTGTTCCGAAGTTTGGCTTTATGAGTTGTTAGGAGTCCCATGTTTTTTTTTTGTTTTTTTTTTTGTGTTTTTTTTCTTTTTTGTTTTTTTTTGTTTTTTTTTCTTTTTTGTTTTTTTTTTGTTTTTTTGTTTTTTTTTCTTTTTTTGTTTTTTTACTTTTTTTTTTTTTTGGAGTCCCATTTTTTGATGGTAATACTGCACTGATTCTAAAGGAATATGCAGCAGTATGGGACAGTGAGGTAAGAAAAACATAGAAGTTATATAGCTAGTGTCTTTAAAGTCTAAAAATTTAAACTCTTAATTAAAAAACCTCACATAGCTCACAGCTATCAGATATCTGTGCGTGGATTGGGAGCAGATATCTGTGTGTGGATTGGGAGCTTTTAGCTTTGGAGTGGTTTTTGTAACTCTGTTTACAATAAAAAGGACAGAAGAGCGTGTTACATTGACGAGGTCCCGTTCTTTCCTATGAGCATAATCTTCGCTTGTCCATGAGTCTCTTGAATTCAATGTCTTTCTTTAAGGTGAAAATACTAACTTTGCTGGTTTCTGAGCAGGAGAGGTGATATTTCTCCAGTCTTTGTTTCGAGGGGTTTATGATGTTACAACCCCTCACTTCTCCCTTAAGAGAGGATGGCATTGGAGCGCCGAATACCAATGAAATGATCAGCGCTGAAAGACCTTCTCATAGCAGCTCTACACACGTCTTTGTATTTGTCGTCACACAATCTGGAAATGGCCTAGGAAAGTCAATCAGGTAGAACATAGGTATAATTAGGGGGGAAAAAAATGTTCGGACCTTAAAAAAACAAAAAAAGCATCATTGATAAGCCACACATCTCCATTCGTTTAGATAAGTTCATAGTTACTGCTACTTTGGATAGCTGATATCTACACTAACTGACAGTTCCCTAAGGTAATAACCTTTAAGGGCTATGATTAGATTGCTGGGGCAAGGGGTAACTTGCCCTAATAACTTAGAGTTACTTAAAAATTGGGTTCCTAATGATAGGCTCCTAATAGCAATATCATCTGTTACCTACACACGTGATCCTTAAACGTAATGGACATACACTTGGGCAAAATCAGTGTTTACTCAGCTATTCAACTTCTCTTCAGTTTTCATTAGTTATTACATACTCTAAGAAAATTTTAATCAGGTAGGTATGTGCTGAAGGTAGGAGAGGTCTACTGACAAGCGCTGAAAGGTGCTATTTCACTTGCACATAAATTATGGTAGAAAAACATCTTATTCTAAAGTACCACCAAGGTACCACAGAAAGTATCAATTTTAAATGTGTTCATTTCAGTTGTGAATTTTGCTGTATACCCACCAAAAATCATAAGCCATAAGTATTACGTTGTTCCATGTACGTTACCATTTATATTAAAAACTCATGTACTTTCTACATCCAGTATCTGAATCCACATTATACCTTCCAAGTATAGGTCTCTCAGGTTAGCCACGGATGCTTTGTCTAATAAACTCATGGGACTGAACTGTGATACACACACACACACACACACACACACATACACACACACACACACACACGAACTGCAAGCTGAGTAAAAAACAGTTAAGAGGGAATTCCCTGCTGGCGCAGTGGTTAAGAATCCGCCTGCCAATGCAGGGGACACGGATTTGGGCCCTGGTCCGGGAAGATCCCACATGCCGAGGAGCAACTAAGCCCGTGCGCCACAACTACTGACCCTGCGCTCTAGAGCCCGTGCTCTGCAACAAGGGCAGCCACTGCAATGAGAAGCCTGCGCACCGCAATGAAGAGCAGCCCCCGCCCGCCGCAGCTAGAGAAAGCCCGCGTGCAGCAGCGAAGACCCAATGCAGCCATAAATAAATAAATACATTTATTTATTTATTAAAAATATCAAGACAGTAGAAATAGTCCAAAACATCAATTATTAAAAAAAAAACAGACAGTTAAGAGTGGTAAGTAGATTCTGTAGGTACATCTGATTAGGGATACAATTTTAAGAAATTATTCATGTATGGTTATATGTAAGTGTAGAGGTTCAAATGGAAAACCATTAAGAACAGATTAAATATGATTGAAAGTATTCTGAATTATGGTTACAGAAGAGACAATTTTTTTTTTTATAATGTGGGATCCCTGTATAAACCATAAAAGACACAGGAAATATGATGCCAACGGGTCAATAAGCTCTTCAAACTGTTAACAGCTTTCCATTTTCCTAATCACTGCTTAATATAATTTAGCTACAGGTGTGGCTTCGGTGGCTGACAGAAAACCCCAGTTAGTGATTTCACAGCCTTACCTCTAAGTTCTGTGCTCTTTCTTTGCTAAGAGGAGTGAATAGAACATTCAGGTTGTTGTCATCTGCTAAGGAGCGAAGGTCAAAGTAGTATTTGGCATACACACTGAAAGGAACATTAATATTAAACTGAAGTAGCTCCACGAAGTGCCTTTCCATCTCATTCCTGGGGGAGGAGGAGAAGACAAAACCAACACAGGACAATTTTAGTCAACTGGGCTATCTTCAAAAATACCATTCTGAGCTACTAGGATGGCTCTAAATACTGTTTTGAAACCAATAATGGCTACCCAGCTGGATTAATACCCTAATGTGCAAACAAGGTACAGCTATTTGTGGTCCTTTCTGCGTCCCAGCACTTTGAGTCTGGGACAAGGGGGAAGAGGTCATGGCCCTCTTATGCACTCATGCTGCTGACTCAGGGGCTCATTCTTCAGAGTTCCATTAGTGCAGCTGTACGATTCATGCTCCACACTCACTCACGAGGCCCCGCTCTAGTGATCAGTTGAAAGGAATGATGTATGCTGTTTATTAGCTCTGAAGAACTTGCAGACATTTTCACCGGGCTGGTGACAGGAAGGGGCTTACTGAAGTAGAGACGAGCCAACAAAAGGAGTGGGCACATCACCACGGCAACAAATGGATCCATCGAGAGCCACTGCTATTATCTCTGAGGGGGGAAAACTCTTGAGGCAACAAGGATTCATCTCAAGTAAATAAATAAATAAGCTACATTCGATGGGAAAGGGAATCCCCCCACCCCCACCCCCACCCCGTGCATGGGGCTGTGTCAAAGGGCATAATGCAAGTTTCTGTTCACCTTAAAACCTTACTAGGGTGAGTTGTCGTCACCATGACAGGACAGGATGCACTTTTTAAGCTTAGGAAGGCAGTAAGATTATGTCTCAGCTAGACTAAACCCACTTTACGATACGACCTCTGATAGAGCAGTTGTTGCCCCCGGTGTTAGGAGAGCAGCCCAGAATGTTCAGACCTACCGCCCCTTGCCAGGACAGACTGCACACGCCCACAGAGGGCGAATTCAATGAAGTGGGAAAGTAGAGTGCTGGGAGCAGGCTTCTGCTATATGACCATATCCAGCCATTTGCTTGCCAAATGTTTAAGTAAATAAATATAAAGTTAGAGTAAATCTTACCACTTTTCACAGCAATCACTTTAGAGAGTTGATTAGATAAAAATGATAAATACCCAAACAAACATGCAAGTGGCTTATTTTACAATACATTTGGTTTCTTGGTTTTCAAGTGTTAATATTTTATCCATTGGATAAATCAACAAATGCTCCATGTTCTCCTGTATGGAGAGCAGAGTATGAGCAGAAATGAGGTTTCTCATTTGTTGAACTTTAAACCTAACTGAACCTACTTCCAAAATTAATTTCCTGTTCATACGGCCAGAAGTCTATAGAAATGTAAATCAGATAATGTTTTGATAATCAGCTAATCAGGACTTAATTTACTACAGGAATAAATGCACTTCACTATCCCTTTTATATTTTCTCCACTAATACATTTTAATTGTGTGGAAATACAGTACTTCATAGGATTAACATGTCTATTAATAGAGCTTTAATCACTGAAGAAAAGCATTATGCCTACAGAATATGCATCTTCTGTGTTTTTTGCTGTTTGTAAATGGCTAGGTGGCTGAAGAGCCTACCACTTACAGGCGCAGCAAACTGTCTGAACAGCAGCTGCTCAGTTTAACTTACTCTTTTGAAGGGAAATATATATTTAACAAGACACAGAGATGTTAGAAAGTTTTAAGGAAAAGCTGATAGACAGCAATTTTTCAATTCAGACTCAAAATGAGACCATTACAAATAGTAGTCAACAGCAGAGGGATGAAACAAATGTGTATTAAACACTTTGTTGTAATGCTTTCCAACTCCCAAAGATCATAAACAAAAGCAGCCTATTATAAACATAACTCCTGGTGATTCTCCGTTCTACACAGAAAAGCGTTGTTTAGAATTAGTTTCTTCATAGCTGGACAGTGCCGCCAATGCTCCTGGGCTCAATGTCTATGAACACCCACACGTTTCCCTGCATGTTCTCGGATGCTGTACCTGGAACCAGAGCCCCAGTCAGCTCAGCTGCAGATTCTGAGAAAATTTCAGCTGCCATCATGGCAGGGATGGTGTTCACGATTACAAATTTTCCTTCCTTCAAGGGACCAGTTCAAAGACTGATGATAGTGTTGGTCAACGTCACTTTAGTTTCTGCAACTTCCAAAAGTACTTCTATTCATTTCAAATTCATTACCTGCTGTTCCACTGTTTGCTAAGATTGCTACCAGCAATATCACCACGACCACCTGGTTTACATGATCACCAAAGTGGGCATTTTCACCAAAAGCCACTTTGACAGCTACTGACAGTCACTGGTCCCTTCTCTTAGTCACAGCTTTCCTCGCTTCAGCTGTAAATATGCACTTTGGTAATTGTGAATTATCTAGGGTAAGGGGCAAAGGTAACAAAAACAAACTCTTGCCCCTGCCTGCCATCTTGATCGGCCGCTGCTGTCCAATATAATCAAGAGGTGTCCTTTCACATTTTCCTGAATGCCACCCACAAAGACAGGTTCACTGTCAAGCGGGCACTTCGAGAGTCTGCTGGAATTACCTCTCTGGCTCATCCTGCTTCCCACCCTTGGGGCCCTTCACCAGAGCCAGATTGGAAGCCTGGCGTTTCATGCCAATGTGAGCGTGCCATCTGTGAGGAGAACCTGCCTAGTTAACTCAAGGCCCCACAAAGTGCCGCTGTGTTTGCTGAGTGCCCTGGGTGAGGCCCCAGGGATGCTTCCCGGACGACCTGAGAGGTAGGTGTTTCCTAGCTCAGCAGACTTTAGGGGAGGAGACAGGAACACAGGGATCTGAAACCTTTATATGTGGCTACCTGTACATCATAGTTTCTGTAACAACAGAACCTCAGATAAAAAGGAGAAAAAGACCAGCAAAAGCAAATACACAATGTGTGACTCAGGTTGAAATTATAACCTGTCAGTAGTCTAGAGGCCCTAAGACCTTAACAGTGGCCACTTGCTTCAAAGACCAGGCATGTGCCCCTTAAAAATGGACTGGACCTGGTAGACAGCTTTAAGAAAGCTGTCAAGTTACTTACTGTACCATGTTGCTCTGGTAGTGAGCTTGTAAAATGTTTGGCAAAAACCACCAGAAAAATAATTTCAATTTCTCAAGCAGAATATTACAACAATAACACATCAAGACCTACCAATGAATGAGGGGAAATACAAATTGTTATACTACAGCTAGATAGAAAGAAGGCTGTAATTTTATGTCTATTTCAGCTCTCTGCACAAGGTAACCTTTCTTAAAATGTAACATTTCTTAAAAATGTAAACTTTATGAGAGCAAATGAGGTATTGGAAAATGGTTAGAAAGTTCACGGTAACCTTACAAACTCACATGTCCTCAACTGTAACGTCCTTGAGGATCTGGCAGTCGTCCACATTCCATACAGCCCGATCGTCCCAAAACTCGGAGGCAAGAAGAATGGCTCCCAAAACAATTCTTTTCCAGTTAGTGGGGCAAATGTCGATCTCAGCATAAGTTAAAAGCCTTTCTAAGTAAACCTGCAAAAGTAGAGCACTGATCTTTGATTTTCGTTCAGTTTAAGTGCTGTGATAAGAATTGTTAGGAATGACAGATTTCATCTCTTTTTGACACCCCTTTTATTCCTAGGTTCTACAAAGACTTTGCTCAGCCAAGCCAAGGCCAGAGGCCAGGTCACAGTTGTAAGTCAGATATTTCTGTGAGTCTGATATTTCTACTCTGCCCGTGTGAATTTCCAACCCAATTTTGGTCACAGGAATGAAAGGACATCTCAGCAAAGGGCATTCTAAAGACACGCATTGTATTATTACCTTCCCACTTGTCAAGGGCAGCACATACAGCCCAGTGTCGACTTCAACTGTTCAGTAAATGCTTGAGTGCCTATCACGTGCAATGTTAACTACAAGACTGGTGGTGGTTGCATGGCGATTTTACATAACGCTTGAGTGTGTAAAATTCTGGTAAGACTGAGCACATCTTTACCTTCTCTTCAGAGTCAGTCACCAGTCCTTTTGTGGCATGAACTTGAAGATAAAAACTGGTGGTCAAGAGAGCCTCCCAGTGGCTGCTGCGTGGCACAGCAGGACAGGCAGTACAAAGGGGCTTTACAACTGTCAAGTATTCCCATATTTTAGTGCCTTTTGAAGGAACACACATGCATACAAAGGGTAGTCCTTTTCATAGCCCCAATTTTTCACATCTCCATTATCATTTCATTATTCATTTCTGTCTTACATAATCTGCAGCTTAGTCAATTCTTTTGGTTTTAAGGTGGGAAGACCTGCCTGTGTCTGTATCCCTGGGGCTCCTCTAAACCTGCCGGTTTGTGAGATGATTTCACGGTTTCTTTTACATGTATCAAATGTCTACCCTACAAAGAACTGGATGGAGTTAACAGCTGAGCAAAGATTAGAGAGGTAAGCTGTGATTTGTTGTTACCTCTGTAGAAGAGTGTATATGCCATTTGACAAAAAGAAAAATGTCCAGTTTGAAAGAGTCTGTTTACTCTCTGAAGGGTTATCAGATTGACAGCTCAGATTCGCCCATGCCCTCCAAACTCTACTGTGTTTTCAAACACGGGTATTGAGATTATATGTTCTTAGTGAAATTCGGCTCCCATTCCCCAAAGAACTCAGCACTCTCTAGTACCCTAAGAACGACTCTCCCCGCAAGGTTCAACTCTCTACTTTATGGGACTCATCAGAGGCACTGAAACGACACTGGCAATCTCTCAACTTCCTCTCACCTTTGTACTGGCAAACTTGGTACACGTGCTGATATTCATTTATCCCACTTGCCCTCCTGTCTCGGAGGAAGCGCGATTTCTTTCTTTTCACTGAAGCTAACTCTCCTATGAATGAAGTTGATCCCACCTCACTTCTGCAGAGCACTGTGCCCACAGTTAGTCTCCTTTTGAACAACTTCTCCCTCTCTGTCAGAGGCTTCCTCCAGTGTGAATGCTTCCATGTCCCCAGCCTGTCCCCCACTGCCCCTAGACGGCGTCCTCAGGCCTGAGGCCAGCTCCTCATCTCCCATCCTCTCCTTAACCCACTTCAGTCAGCCTCCTGCTGCTACCACTCTACAGAGACTACTCTTGCCGTGGTCACCGGTGCCTTCACACAAACAACCCAGAGCTCTTCGTCCCAGAGCTCCACTCCCCAGGCCTTCCCTCATAAATGAAAGAGCACTGCCACACGCCCAGTCGCTGAGACCAAAAACCTGCACTTGAGTGTATCCTGCTCCAATCTGTTAGGACTTCTTGTTATCTCTACCTTCACTGGTACCCTGACCGCTTTTCTGTCTGTCACTTCTGACTTGTATCGCTGCCACTGCCTAACTTCTCTGCCTCCCAACAGACTACAGTCTGTTCTCCCCAAAGCAGCCAGGAGAGCCTCTTAAATTAAGAGTACTTTATGCGCCTGCTCCAGATCTGCCAGAGGCTTCCCATCAAACAAATACCTTCTTCCCGTGGCCTGCAAGTTACGAGGCCCTGTGCGGTACGGCCTTGTCCTTCCGTGACCTCATCACCTATGCTCTTTCCCTCATTCCCCGCTCGGATCACAATGGCCACCTTGCTTTTCCTTGAACACACAGAACAAGTTCCTGTCTCAGAGCCTTGCACTTGTCCCCTCTGCCCGTAATGCCAGCGTACCTGATCTTCCTCAGTTCAGCCAGGTCCTGGGTTCAAACATTACCTCTTTAAAGAGGCTCTTCCTGAGCTTTCTAGTAAGCCCCTCTAATCACTTTATCCCTTTACCTTGCTTTCTCTTCATGGTTTTTACCACCACTTGAAATAGTCATCTTTTAAAAAACACTCATTAAAAAAAAACACTTATACTTTGCTATACACCTGAAACTAACACAACACTGTAAATCAACTGTACTCCGATAAAAAAAAAAAAAAAAAAAAAATTTACGTCTTCCACACTTGCTCCATAAAGGCGAGAACTTTATTTATCCAACTTGTTCTCTCCTCCACCCCCCACATGTAGAAAAGTGACACAGAGTAGGTATTCAGTGACATGGTATTTATGACATGAGCAACTTCTTGGTAGCATTTAGCGTTTGGACCATACTCTCCTTCTTGAACCTCTCCTGGTGTCTCTTAGGGTTCTCTGCTGGGTTTCCTACCACTGTAGCCACTCCTCTGGGGATCTGTCCCTTAAGTGCTGACAGTCTCTAGTAGGATCTATCTTCTACCCACTTTTTATTTTACATACTTTCTCTGCATTTTAACAGCTACACTTAATTCCCTCCCTCTAGCTCAGATTCATGCTCCAATCCCATATATTCAAATGATTACTAGACACTGCCATTCTGCTGTCTCGCAGGTACATCAAGCTTAACTTGGCTACAAAGAAATGCCCCTCTTCCAACCCAAATACTCTCCTTCCTGCATTTCCTAGCTCTCCATATGCAAGCACCATTCCTGCCTCTCTCAAGCATGTGCTAAGCACTCCAAGTGGCCTGTAGCGCCAAGAAAAGGCCTGTGTCTGATCCAGTACCCACTGAGGGGTCTCTTTTCAAAAGGACAAGCCTCCTGTCCTAAATTCTGCCTTGATAGGAGCAGGCAGTGAGTGGCCTAAGTATTCCTTCCCTGCAGACCACGCAGCTGACTTTCCCCCCTACAGGTTTGCTATAGGGAGGAGTAAAACAATCCCAACTACCTCTCACTTGAATATGATTTATTATTCAAATGATAAAATCTTACCATAGGAATTAGGAATGGATGACAAAAAGGTCCTTACACAGCTGTAGCTTAGCAGGCTAACTAGAGTAAAGCCTTCTGAAGTCCTACTGGCACCCTAGTCCTGGGCAACTTCACATGCAGGCAATAAGAGGACAGCAGGGATGGTTAACACCATTATCCATTATCCAAGGAACAGAGAACTGAGGGCAGTAGTTCTCAGTCAGGACACACATCAGAACTGCCTAGGCAGTGCAGTCTGGGACTCAGCTTCAAACTGCCCGGAACCTGTTTCTGCCTGTGGACCAGAGCGCTCAGTGATTGCCCCGCCCCACCACCACCACACGCGTCGTCTGTGTGTGCGTGTGTGCACTGTGCGTGCGTGTGTCCCCTCAGGTGTGGAAGGAGAAACCAGAAATCTCTCCTGCTGCCTTTAATAGCAATTGTTTTGTCATGAGAAAAGCAATGGCAACGTTTTAAATCATAATGATGATTAAAGCTCAAATGTGTATACTTTACTTTCTTTTGATAGGTTTCTCTGAATAAAGTTCTAATGATCGTTTCAGGAACCTACTTTCATTTGGGAAAAACAGGACCATACCATGTGTACAAGACAGAAATTTCTACAGATGCTTTATGAAAGAAAAAATATCTTACCAAAGTTACTACTGCACCTTCAGCAGTTAGCTGTGCGGCACTAGAAAGAGTATGAACAAATCCGTAAATGAATTTGTGTTCAGGATCATGCTCGAAGTATTCCTCTGGAATCTTTTCTCGCTGAAGGGAGAAAAAATGCAATTTAAGTATCCACGGAAGAAAAATACTTAAAAGTACCCTTAAGATAGCAGTCTTCACACTTGGGCCCACGTGCCCCTTAAAATAATTCTGATTGGGTGACATGTCTTGTAGTCTTTTAAATCTAAACAATGGGATCCTAAAATACCACAGTGATCCAGTACTCACCACCATTCATTAAAGAAAAATACAGGCACAACCGCAGAAAATTTATGTATTTCCACGTTCCTCCCCACAGAATTCTAACCAAATGTAAACTATTGGGTTGGCCAAAAAGTTCATTTGGTTTTAAGTAAAAATAAAAGACACAGTTTTCATTTTCACCAAGCATTTTATTGAACAATATATTCACTAACCAAACAAACTTTTTGGCCAACCCAATACTTTTAGGCTCAAAAGTCTTGCTGATCACCATATGTCATACTTTTCTGTAGTCAACTTTGAAAACACATTTCCAGTGTCCTGTAACCATAAGGCTCTAAGAATGTGCTGTCCTGTACAGCAGTCGCCAGCCACGTGTGGCCACAGAGCACCCGGAGAAGTGAATTTTAAAACTTTGTCATTTTAATTCGTTTAAAATGTAAACAGTTTTCTAATTTTCTTCTTAGAGGCCTTATCATATTAGGTTTATTTACAAATATTTATATTGTTTGATGCTATGGAACATCATCCTTTAAAAAGATACATTTTCTGTTACTTGGGTATGTTTACTTACCTGCTCACTATTCACACAAAGTGCAACTCGGTTCATATCCATCAACCCCTTATACAACACGCCTTCGGGAAAATGACTAGACACAACATGGCGTGGGGAAGAAGACTTAAAGGAAGATGAATTTGACTTCGAGCTGGAGGAAGTAATTTTCTTCTAGTAATTAATTTCAAAGCAAATCAGCATGAAATAAACACAACTGTATAAGAGAAAAATACCACTTCAATAAAACTGACACTTACTGTGAGTGGATGTAATCTCTCATCAAAAATATCCAAGGATCTATCTGCAACTCTATAAAATAAGAATGTGCATTTAAAAAATTAATTCAGGACTTACTATCTTAGTAAAATATCGGCTAGGAGTAGAGAGAGGGGTAGAGGAAGCTTAACCTTCAACGAAGCAAACAGTTTTATAAATTCTTCTCCTGGATTCCACCCTTAGAAAGGTTTCCTGACCTATTTTTACTCAGCACATCAAGTTCTGTGAAACCTTTTCTACAACAACCAGCCAGAGTTGCCTCTATAAGCACTGACCCTCCCTAACAGGCAATGCTAGTAAACCAATATATTTTCACCCCTCTAACCTCACACTGGAATATGCAAGAACATTTTATGAAGCAGTGGTGGTGGGCAATAAATTCTTCTCACTTCAATCAATGTGAATATGAGATTCATGGTTTTTTCCCGTTTTTTTCTCTTTAGTTCTTTATATCCTTATTGTGTATTTCTTCTTGTCTCTTTTAAATAGTTTGAGTTAAAAATGTAATTGTCTTTTTATTTTAAAAGAAACCAGGCTTTTTAATTTAAAATTTCACCACACTAATACACTGCGCTCATTTGAACAGCGGTTCTCTAAATGTGGTCTGCAGGCCTCTGGGATTCTCCCCTATCCCCTCCTTCAGGAGGCCCAAGAGGTCAAAACTGCTTTTATAAGAATACTAAGACACTACCTGCCCTTCACATTGTGTGACATTTGCTATGGATGTATAAAAGCAAAAGTGGGTAAAACTGCTGGTTTCTGAGCATGAATCAAGGCAGTGGTACCAAACTGAATTAGAAGTCATTCAATTATTCACTGCCACTTGCAGTTAAAAAATCTGCTTGAAGAACATCCTTGATAAAAGAGTAAAAATTAATAGTGTTCTTAAACCTTGGTCCTTCTTTTTAATATTCTGAATAAGTGGAAAGTATGCATTAAGCACTTTTACATACTGAAATATGGCTGTGTTAAGGAAAAGCACTTGTGACTTGGCGGTAAGTCATTTTTTTCATAGAACACCATCTTTATTTGAAACACTTTTTTCATCGAACACCATCGTTATTTGAATGTACAACTGACACAGTCATTCTTTCAAAAATGAACAAAGTGAGCCTGTCACTTCAAGGAAAATAACTCTAAAGTTATTTGTTGCCAATGATAAAATTCAAGCCATCAAGCTAAAAATATCAGGAGTTTTGGAAAACTTCTACCTTCGATTGTGAACTTGACAACTTCTCAACACTTAAAAGACTTTTCTGGTAAGACTGGTGGTGATACTAACAAAAGTGAGTTTTTGACACTGTCTAAAGAAATGTGAACCAATACTTTCCAAATGACCAATGTATAATATTATAAAGTCAGGTACAGGTAAAAAGATCTACTCAGTATGCATGACAGATCAATGGGTATTAATTTAACATAGTATTTATTACAAGTTCATTGATATGATTTAGAATTCCATTTTAACTAATTTAAGAAACTAGCACATGCAGACTTTTGGTACAGTATCAAAGAATATACCAAATTATCTGAAGGCTTTAAAAATACACCTTTTTCCAACTATATATCTGCAAGCGGCTGGATCTTCTTCATATTGTTTCTTCAAAACAAATGACTGAAGACAGAATAGATATGAGAATCAGCTGTCTTCTATTGAGGAGATACTTTTCTCTCAATATTTTTTGTTGTGGAAAATAGTTATTTTTCATTAAAAAAAATGATTTATGTTGAACACTGGGGTTCCCAATCAGGGGTGATTTCGTCCCCCAGGGGACTTCTGGCCATGGCTGGAGACAGTTTTGGTTGTCGTAATGTGGAGGGAAGAAGGTGCTACTGGCATCTAGTGAGTAGAGGCCAAGGGTGCTGCTATATATCCTATAACACACAGGACGACACCCCACAACAAAGCATTATCTAGCTCAAAATTTCAGTAGTGCTAAGGCACACCCTGTTTTAATATACAATGAATTTAATTTTTTAAATTCTCAATTTCAATTTCTAATACAGTAAATTATCAATATAACCCATATAAACAAATACTCTTTGGGATGCTCAGTAACCTAAGAATTAAGGGTCCTAAGAGAAAAATAAATGATTCACTTCTATATTGTAATAAAAGCACTCTAATAATAAAAGCTTATGCCAGTAACATCTATAGTTATTACCTAACACTAAACTTGATACCTTGTAAATTAATTAGCTGGAATAACAAGATAGGTTTCAAAAGAGCTCACCTGTTCTTGATGTGGTAATATATTGCTAAGGTCATACTGTGGAGGAAAAAAAATACATTGTCATCACTGATTTTTATCATATCAGGCCTGAAGACATTTTTAAAAAGGGGTTAGCAAGGAGGGAAGACCTTCCAGAGGCCCAGTGGCCCCGAAATCCTCGAATTCAGAACAGTACCACATGGGTGCTTTCCCCCTTGTTTTAGGTTCTTCAGCTTTTAGCAAAATTAGGAGACCCAAAATGCTAGATATGCTGTTAGAAGGCATGTTTTGGTTGATTATTATAATATATAAATTATTACATATGTCCCCTGTCATTTGTCCTTCTACCCACAAAACCTTCTGTCCTGTACAAGTTATATCTATCTATACACATGCTTAAATTTAAGCCATATAGTAGTTTGTGTGTGGGGGTGTGTGTGTGTGTGTGTGGTTGTTTTGTTAGCCCCTGCATTTCAGTTGATTTAGTTCGCTATCCACCTACCCATCCGTTTTCCATTATTTCCCTAAAAGTAAATAATAAAAGTGCTCTATACCAAAATGATTTCAAATCACTTTTACATAATTATTAGAAAATTTAATAGCAAAATTTTATAGCCACAAAACTGATGATAGGTCTAGCTATCCTGAAATAAGCAGTGCTAATAAGACAGCATAATACTACACAGTATCCTATTAATGACAGGTATTTCCAAATTATTTTAAATAAAGTATTAACGAACAGATAGATACAAGTCCTTAGGTAGTCTTTTTTAAGTTACTATATTCCTAAGTTATTCACAGATGTTGTATATTAGGCAACAAAGGGGTTCTCTGGTTAAGTTATATGCTCCCCTTTGTTCTCAGTGTCTAAAATGAAACTCAAAATAATTGAGGGAAGGCAAATCTGAATTTTAGAATAGGTCTATAGAATCTTAGCACTTGTATAAAGGCCTGTAACACCGTTAGCATCAAAGATGGATACTTCTATAGTGCTTCCAAGTTTCATCTTCAAATTGATTTTAAAATCACAGCATTAGAAGTTTTATGATGGAAAGGACCACTGAACCGTAGATGACATTTAATTAAACCACCCATTTTACAGATAAGGGAACCAAGGCTTAAAACTGACTTACCTAAGGTCCCACTAATTATCAGAAGCAGTTCTCTTTCTCCTGCCCTCTAACCAAATAGTGGCTCCCAAGCTCAGCTGCACACTGGGATCATCTGAGAAGCTTTAAAAACTGCCTGGCTTCTGCTTCAAGATGTTCTGATTTAACCGGCACTGGGTATGACTTGGGCATCAGGACTGTTTTTAAAGATCCCCAGATGACTGCAGCGTGCAGCAAAGTTTAGGGATGAATGAGTTAGGGTTAAGATCGGAGAATCACTCGGGATGCTTTTGTCCATATAATCATGCTTCACATCATTCCCCATCTTGTCAACAGGTGTGTGTGCGTGGGTGAGAGAGAGACAGACAGACAGACAGACACACAGACACTGTGTCTTGGAGGCGGGGGCAGGCGGGTGGACTTTGTGCATCCAGAAACATATATCTTGAAAAGTTGCATAAGTGATTCTAATAAGGCTCATCTACCCCACTGAGAACAGCTACCCCACTGAAAACTAACCCCATGATAAACATTTTCAAAATCATTCCTAAAAGCCAATTGGCCCTATTAATTTTCTCAGTAAACCTTTATTTCACCAATAATGAATGTGATGAATGATCATTTCTAAAACTTCATGAGAGCAAATTAAAATTTACTGTACTTCCAAAAATTAGACTAGGTCGGGAAAAAAAAGGATGAAACCTTCTTGTCTGAGCAAGGTAAATCTTTTTTTTTTTTTTTAATTTTATTTAATTTTACTTAATTTGGGATGCATGGGGTCTTTGTTACTGCGCGCGGGCTTTCTCTAGTTGCCAAGAGCGGGGGCTGCTCTTTGTCGTGGTGCGCGGCCTTCTCACTGTGGTGGCTTCTCTTGTTGCACGGCACGGGCTCTAGGTGCGTGGGCTTCAGTAGTTGCACACGGGCTCAGTAGTTGTGGCTCGCGGGCTCTACGGCACAGGCTCAGTAGTTGTGGCGCACGGGTTTAATTGCTCTGCGGCATGTGGGATCTTCCCAGACCAGGGCTCGAACCTGTGTCACCTGCGTTGGCAGGCAGATTCTTAAACCACTACACCACCAGGGAAGTCCCTGAGCAAGGTTTACTTTCAAAGTACTTTTGAATTATATACTGGACATCAGACTCTTTTGAATTCAAAAGAAGCTGCGACTCTAGCCAAAGTAGAGTGGTTTTTGTACCCACAGATTCAGTGTCTTGGCTGAAGAAAAACATTGAGTGATTATGTGATAAGTGCCCAAACTCAGGACTTTAGAGATGGGGCTCAGTTTTTGCTGAAACATGACTTGACTGCAACTATTATTGTAAGCAAGAGAGGAAAGTTACATTATTATGACTGTGAACTTGCTGTCTTTAATTAAAGTAGAAGTTACTGAGAATTTAAATAGCTAAAAAAAAAGCTGGCACATTAAAAACCAATTAAAAATACAATTAGCTTATAAAATTAAGACAACAAATAAAATTAAGGATAAGGACATTAATATTTTCAAATAGCATTTCCCAAACTGTGTTCTGGAAAATCAACATTCATATCCTAAGGAGATGTTAATGTTTCGTGGACAACCGCGAGGGAGGAGGCAAGAAGCTCTGCATCCCGTTTGGTTTTTTTCTCTTAAATAAGCTTGAAAGGTTCATCATTAGGGTGTTTTGAAAGTGCATCTCCAATTGTGGACTATGAGGTGCTCCCAGAAATTAAAGAATAGTTTCCATCATCATGACACTGTTCGTGTCTCCTTAAGTATAAGCCTGACCACAGCCATGTTTCCGAAACCTCACCTCTTTTATTGTTCTCTGCTGTGAGTGATACAGTGTGTTGGAGATATATATATATAAACAAAACTTAAATGTGTCTATTAAGTTAAAACCTCAGTTGAACAAATTTCATCTACAAAGAAATTAAGCTTGAGTGTGTATTTCTTAAGACTGGTTTGATATATTCTCCCCCTCTTTGGGGGACAGGAAGGAGAAGTAAAATTTCATACAGAAAGAGTGCAGGAAAAAAAAAAAAGCACAGTGGGATAAATCTGACAAACTCCAATTAAATTTAAATGCAGATTCGCTTTGGTGCCAGCAGGGGACAAGCTGTTCCTTCTTCTAAGAGCAGCTTCCAAAGTAGTGCACGTTGTTTGAGGACTACAACTCATACAGTAATAATTGTCTCTAGAAACAGCCAATCAAAAGCACCTCTCTTTCTCACTGTGTTCAACAATGGCTTAGCAACAGAAACGCGTCAAATAAAGATTTATACTTTTTCTGGGATTTCTTATTTGCTAACTGGCTTTCCCTTCTATCATGCGCTCTAAGATTAAAATGGAAACTGAAAATTCATATTTAGGTCCTTGAAATCAATCTATAGTTGACACCAGTTTTTTAACCTGATCACTGAAAAGGACAATTCAAATGAATGAACTTATGTATGGCTAGGATGCTTTTAGCGATAAGGGGGTCTGTCACTCAGCCCTTGGCAACCTACTTGTACTCACCATTTTACTGTGGTTCTAAGATTAGGCTGGCTGACCGTGCTGTCATCTAGAAATATTGTTGAGCATGAGCTATACTTTTTAGTAAGCTGCCCTGGAGATACCTGAAGGGGAAGGGAAATAGAAGAAAATGTCACAGTAAGTTAAACCTATCAAGTGTGTGTTTTTCCTCGGTTAAAATGTCAAACGATAAAGCATTAAGATTTTTCTTACACTCCATGAACTGCCTGAGTGTGATATCATGTGCAGCTCTATGGGAAACCTCTATACTCTGACTTCCACAGACGAGCTTTGAGAAATGGGTTCTAAAATGCTGCCTTGATATAGTACCTATAATCAAACCTGGCAAGCACCTATTATAAATTACCTTTATAATAATGTAAAAAGTTTAGAATAAGATTTCAGGGTTTTTTCCTTAAGCAATGAAATGCAGCTGAGATTTCCTATTTCTATTCATTTACTACAATAAAACGTAATGCTTTATATAATACCGATGTAGGAGCATTTCACTGCAGTAAATGAACACCAATAATAAATGTTCAGGAGACAGTGTGACGAAACAAACGTTTTCCAATCAGAGGCTGGGCATGCCAGGGCTGCTCTATCACTAAAAAGCTGGGGGCCATAAGTCTCTCTGGGCCTCAATTTCCTTATCTGGAGGACAAAAAGGTACTGCTTAAAGATTCTCTCGCATCCAAAAAAAACGGATAAAACAACTCTGAGAATTTAACTTCTCACTTCATGTTTAAGTAAGACTGCCATTACATTACTCAAGTGAGAACCTCAGAGAATACTTGCCATTCATTTCAAAATTGTACTAGTTCTGTTCTACGTGTTATTTGACACTCCTGCCTCACCCATGCTGCTCTCTGCCTGCAATGCCTTTTTCTTCCTCCTGTCCCAGCAAGCTTGACCCCATCTGCCTCTAGGATCCCTTTGCCAGCAGGCACACCACAAAACTTCTCACTTTCTGCACACTCACACATCTAATTTACCAACTGTTCCATGGTCTCAGCTGCTTGCATAGTACCACCCTCTTAAGTAAACAAGCTTCTCCAGGTTAGGAAGATTCTTCTCCTACCTCCAGCTACTGAGCACAGAATCTGGGACAAATTAGGATTCGACAAGTGTTTGAGAAATTATTTAAGATCAGTTACAACTGGAGGTAAATCTTACTAAAGGTACAAATTCGTGAGAATTTATCTACAGTGGTGTTGGATAGGTGACAAAGAACTTTTTGAGACCCTCTAGAGAATGAACTATCTTTAAAACACTTTAGAAGTATCCATTTATTTGTGAAGAGCCCATGAACACGGCAATAGTCAAATACTAAAATGGCCTAAACTATGTTAGGACAACTCTGTTCCTTAAAGTAAGGCCAATAACCAAATCCCAATCACTGAAAGCCACTGGAAGGAAGAGTAGCATTCTTTAATACCACAGAATACGAACAATTTTAAAGCTGGGTTTTGGTTTTGGTTTTTGTTTGTTTACTAATTCAGATGAGCCTTCCTTCCTCCTATTAATATAAAATAGTTTTCACCATGCTGTCACACTCTCCCATCAATGTCCTCCACAAATACATGAAAGGTGAGGCAGGGAGAAAATCTAGTTGATGCTTTTTAAAATACAGAGCATTTAAATAAAAATTGCCAGTATCCAATAATCAGAAATATCCAAATGGCATATATAAAACACCATTTTGCTTGTTTCAGATGCTTTATGCAAAGCCACTTATTCCTTATTAACAAAAAGTTCTAGATGTAACATATTTGAAACAGTATCACTATTTGGAAGACTAATTTCTCCTTCAAGCTAGAAATGTTTTAAACTAAAACTCTGATATGGTCCTTAAGCTATTTGGTTAATGTGTAATTTTAGAATCTCAAAAAACAGATACAGCATGAAAAATGAAAATTCACTCATTCAAATACTTTGATTCTAAACGAAGCAGGTTATCTTTTAAGGTCACTACTATTAGGGTATAATATGACATACACTACACGTAATAAAAGTCAATTCTGACCAAAAATCTATATATATGAGGGGAATAAAAATAGTAAGGAAATGTACCAAAATATAGACTAGTTGGTAGAGCTTTGGGTGCTATTTATCCTGTTTTCCTCTATTAAAAACTTTTTTTTCTATTATGAATGTATATTGATTTGTCTTTGGAAATATTACTGCTAAAACATTTAAAATTTTTAATTAGATGTGCTCTATAATCCTATGGGGGCTCATTTAAGTTGTATCAGCAACTTACAGTCTACTGGCTCGATCCTACAAAAGAAACACTTCCACAGGCCTACTCCTGAAACTATTCAAACTTTCCAGCATCTAGTGTTCACTAAAGGATGGCAGAATTGAAGCCTCTGAGCAAAGCCTAGATATGTTAGCTGCCAGCAGATTACTTTCCTCTCATCTTGCTTGAAAATTTAAGATAACTGTCCCTTATGATTAAAGCTTTACCATTGCTGGCTCACAACCTCAATAAACTGCACTGACACACATAAGGGTATAAAATGCAAATACAAAAAAAAAAAAAAACAAGTAGCAAAAAACACTACTGACAGTTTAATGTTCATAGGTATTATTTCAATTGGTCACTGAAGAAGAGTATTTATCTTCATTCAGCACTAAGGACAAAATACATGGACTTTTACAATCTTTATAAGGGGAAAGGTTGCTTAGTAGACTGCAGGTTTAATGGTGAAGACTAGAAAATAATCATACCTAGGAGGCTAGTAAGTAACAACCCTCAAAGCTTATCATTAAAGGTCAAGTACCTGTTGAAATCCTGCCCCCACCCAATGACTCTTCCCATTGTGCCTACTGCCTCTGATTTTAACCCATTAAAAGAATAAAGCTGGAGAGAGCGAGAGTACGAAGTGCGGCAACCCGAGTCATGGCAGGACAGGCATTTAGAAAGTTTCTTCCCCTCTTTGACCGAGTATTAGTTGAAAGAAGTGCACCCGAAGTTGTAACCAAAGGAGGCATTATGCTTCCAGAAAAATCGCAAGGAAAAGTATTGCAAGCAATGGTAGTAGCTGTTGGATCAGGCTCTAAAGGAAAGGGTGGAGAGATTCAACCAGTTAGTGTGAAAGTTGGAGATAAAGTTCTTCTCCCAGAATATGGAGGCACCAAAGTAGTTCTAGATGACAAGGATTATTTCTTATTTAGAGATGGTGACATTCTTGGAAAATATGTCGACTAAAATAAGTCACTATTGAAATGGCATCACGTGAAGCTGCCCGTTCCCCCAATGGCATCACGTGAAGCTGCCACTGAAGTTCTGAAATCTTTCATCCTGTAAATAATTTCCGTGTTTCTTTTATAATAAAGTAATGATATCCAAACTAATGATATTCATTGTCTCTGAAATTTCGTTTTCTCTGTATTGATTTAAACATTCCCAAATAAAAGTATATAAATGAAAAAAAAAAAAAAAAGAGAGAGAATAAAGCTGAAGTTCACTTTTTTCTTCCCCCTTTTCACAAGTTTTGGATACGTTTATTAAGAATCAATGACTTTCACTGAAAAGTCTGTAATACTCCATCTATGTTGCACATTAATGGACAATATGGTAGGGTGAGTGGTTTGAATAGAATTCATACTCAAGGCCTTAGTAGAAAAGTATAATATTCTAATTATAGGTATAATCAAAAATATTGTCTGAATTAATATCGTTAATTATATTGCATTAAACTTCAAACTCAGAACCTATATTCAAAGAATAAATCTAAGTTTGAGTAGACTGACCACAAATCTATTTCCTCTCCCCCTTCTTTCAGATATCATCTCATTAGAATTAAAGGCATTTTTTAAAAAAGCTATACATAAGACAGGATAAACAGCAGATGATTTTTAATGTTTGAAAGGTGAAAAGACTAGATAAAGGAGTGGTAACTGACATGGCAGAACAGAGGAAGCACAACCTTGGTACCTACAGAGGCTGACTAGGACAGGAACAAGAAAACCAGTTTGTCTTACAGAACCCAAGGCAGGCTCAGAGTTCAGAGGCGTGGTCCCCAAATCCTTGCAGTGAGGCCCATCAGTTAACGAGTTGTCCAAGTGATGCTTCCAATTAGATCTTAACAGACAGCCAAGGACCATCACACGTTTGAGGGAAGCCCCCAACAAGTAAGAGATCAAAACAGGAAGAAGGAATGGGACTTCCCTGGTGGCGCAGTGGTTAAGAATCCGCCTGCCAATGCTGGGGACACGGGTTCGAGCCCTGGCCCAGAAAGATCCCACATACCACAGAGCAACTGAGCCCATGCGCCACAACTACTGAGCCTGCGCTCTAGAGCCCATGAGCCGCAACTACTGAAGCCCGCACGCCCTAGAGCCTGTGCTCCGCAACAAGAGAAGCCACTGCAATGAGAAGCCCACGCACCCAACAAAGAGTAGGCCCAGCTCACCGCAACCAGAGAAAGCCCACGTGCAGAAACCAAGACCCAATGCAGCCAAAAAATAAATAAATAAAATAAAATATAAGGACGCTTTAAAAAAAAACAAAACAAAACGGGAAGAAGGAATTGATGGGAGTGATAAAAACTCAGGAGCAAATGAAAACTTGAAATTGCATCAGTGAAAAAAAGAATGACAGGATATAAGAGAACTCTATAAATTGAAAATAAGGTAGACAAAACAATATATTCAATAGAAGGATTAGAGCACAGTCAAGGAAATCTCCAGGAAGCAGGACAAAAAGACAAAATGCAAAGCAGGAGGGGAAAAAAGTTAGCGATCTGGTAAGTCTAAGACTTCCAACATCTGAATAATAGGAACCTGGAAGAAAAAAACAGAATATCAAAGAAACACACCAAAAAGGTCTATACCAAACCAAATTATGAAATTTCAAAATCCCAGGGAGAGGGAAGGTACTAAAAGGTTCCCGAGAAGGAAGGGATGGGGGAAAATGACTAAAATCGGTAATGTACAATGTACCATACAATGTCAACAGGTTTAAGAGCAACAGTGTAAATGAGAAGATGAGAGGGAAATGTCTTTAGAACGGCAAAAATTAGTTTCAACTGAGAATTCTATACTTTATCAAATAGAAGGAGTTTCAGAGAGGCTAGATCTCTCTAAACTTTCTGCCCATGTGCCCTTTTCCCAGGAAAATGTGCTCCAGTAAAACAAGGAAGTATAACAAGACAAGAGGGAAACAGAATCTAGGACATAGGGGATCCAACATAAGAGAGCAGAGTTATGTGAGATCCCAGATGACTTCACACAGATATCCCAGGAAAAGAGGCATAGAGCAGGCCTAGGGGAACACTAGTCTATATGGGAGTAGGAAGACAAAAGATTGGGGCAAAGTGTCTCCAAGAAAAAAATGGAACAGATGTGGCTTAGTAGACGGAAAATAGTTTTCATAGGCATGTGACAAATGTTAAAACATTTGGGGAAAAAAATAGCTGTTAGAAAACAGGCAAGTGAATATAGTCAGGAAATTAATTCCACAGAAAAAATGAAGAATGTGAAAGCAGGGAGACCGGGCAGGGAGCTACTTACTGCATTTGGCTGTGTGAGATCACGTTGGCTAGGAAAAGGGGGATTGGGTTATCCTAGAGAAGTGCAGAAGTGCTCCAATTTCATTAATATTTAAGAAAAAGAATGAAGGGTGTACAAGGAGGAGGCACAGTCAGAGAACTATATGGCTCAGCAATGCACAATATTTGCAGAGTCGTAGTAATGTAAACATTGATTCTGATTTAATAAAAACTGATACATGTTGAGGGAACACAGGGAGGGAAATAACGTCATGGTGGAGCGAAGAAGCTCAGCTTTCACCTGCTATGACAAGAAGTCAATGGACAGTGCTAAAAATTAACTTACCTGTTATACTTTTATTACTTTGGTTAAAAAATAAGATCAAAAAAATAAGGCAAAAGAATTTAAGGCAGATCTTTATACTACAACCGTATTAGTGAAATTTAACGTAAATGTCAGAACCCTTAAAAAATGGGCACTACTAAGTCAAAGACTTTCCTGAATCCATTTGATAATTAGGAAAATAGAGATTTAGAAAATCTACAAAAAAGAGGTCCATGCTAACAGTATTGGATCCATCATATTTTTAGGAATCATGGCAGACATATTTTTAATTCAAACTATTAATTTCTTAACTTTTCAACTGTTTACTTACATGGTTGAAATGGTTGCTCCTCCTCTTTTCCCGCACTAAGAATAAAAAAAATTAACTGATGAATTCTGATACAAATGCCATAGAAAAATAAAAGTAGTCACTAATTATCTGATGGATTACCAATAACACAATGAGATAGAATTCCATTCTATTTTTTAAAATAATTTCCAACAAAATATATAATTTAAATCACCCAGCAAGATGAGTCCTATAAATAAAATCTAAAAACTTAGTTTCACTTTTTTGACCTAATAGATATTCTGTATTAGGCACAAATGAAAGACTCCCCATTTACAAAAGAAAAGGACAAAGCAAATCAGGCCAGGTGAGAAACTTAGCTAATAAAAAAATGTACCTGCTGCATAGCTGAACTACTAGCCAGGAGTATTTTCTCAGTCTTCATTTACACACAGCTTACTTTAATTACCACAATCTACAGATGACGACTCTAAGAACCAGTTTCTGGCCAGGCACTCGTCTCCGAACGCACCAGGATCTCTGGAAGCATCCTGAACCACTTAATGGTAACCTACTCAAATACCTTACTGAAAAAATACACAACTGGAAAGTAACCTATGTTAAACGTAAATTTTAAAATGAGTGTGCTGACCTAAATGAACATATCTACAGCACACAAAACGGTTTTGCTCCAACAAAGGCCAGAAGAATAAAAGCCTGAAGAGGGTCTTAGGCCACACTCTTGCTCACATTGCCTCCTTTAACTCCAGACAGGCATCACAGGCACGGATTCCTTAAGGCTGAAGAGAGAGACAGGCATGGGACAGCTTTTCTTTTACTGTCTCCAGAGCCCCTCTACATGTGAGCAGCTCATGGCTCTGGAAGAAACTGAGAAATAGAGCAATCCTAACCAGAAATGAGTGGCTCAAGTACACACACTAGAAAAATGCAAGTTAGAAACCCCAGGAGCTTCCAGGTTGGTGAGCATGTAGTACCCTTGCAGAGGGCATCAAAGCTCTGTGCCCTGTCCCCATGCCTGGCCCTATGCATCTCTTCCATCTGGCTGTTCCTGAGTTATATCCTTTTATAAAAACCAGTGATCTAACGGAAAAAAACCAAAAGCAAAACAACAACAACAAAAAACCAAACCTCCGTTTTTTATTGTGCTGCATCACTTTAAATATTATGGAATGTTCACTTCTTGTATTCCTGCTCTCGTAATCAACTGAAAAACTTGGTCACGTATGGCTTTTTAGCAAATAAACTAGGATTTAACATAACATTCAGGAAGACAAGCAGGCAAGCAGGAGTGCAAAAAATTCTACGGTTCTGATTCTCATCTTAAAACAAGGAGGACACAGGAAATGTATATGAGTTTCACATGCTGAGGATAATCTTCTGGAAAACCCCATATGGCATGTTGCTCTTATTACCCTGGCACAGCACTACATTAGGATGAGAAAGTTTTGAATAGCTTAAAAGTTCTGAGTAGCATAAATCTGGATGTGAGATAGGCTCGTCTGGTTGAACACTGTGTAAAACAGGGCCAAAATCACAAGGCTCAATTCCCACATATAACAACTGATTTTTCTGATTTGACCAAATGAAAACCTAACTGTGACCTAAACCCTATCATTTGTCTTTAACATATGTGCTCTTCGGAGCAAGGGGAAAAGGACAAAGTAGCATGGAGAAATAGACCACATCTAAATCATGTGGCCAGTTGACTATGTTGATAAAGAGGTGGCAAAATGTATAAACAGATAGTCTAAGTGTTCTCCTCCCTAAAACACTGACAACTAAAGGAAACTGTATCATCAACATATTAAAATAAGACAAGTGAATACATAAAAAAGTGAAACATTTAAACCACTGTAAGAGTTTTTCTAAATACCTCCTATAATACACAAAACAAAAACAGTTTTCACTCTTTTTCTCAGGGAAAAAAAAGCATTGCCTTACCATCTGTTTGAGATTTGCTCGGAAAAATGGTGCTTGCCCTTGGGTGGTCAGAAGGGTTTGGTTCCAAAGCTAAGTCTGTATAGGAAGAAGAGAAAAAGGTGTGGTGATTTAGTTGAGTAGAAAAATACATGATTTTAAAGATAGCTACACATTGATTGAAACCACTTATTAATAGTCTTGAGAAGAGCTTTTAGTAATGACAAAAAGGCAATTTTAGTAAAGGCACAATATAAAAATTCTATTGGGAAACAGCAAAATTGTAGAAACTCTCCATACATGTGGAGTAAAACCATGGCTATGTCTTAGACTTCTTTAACTTGCACCTAAATAATCTATGCCATTTTTAGATGAATCATATATGTGACTCCCCTCCTATTTATCAATTAAAAATTCAGTCACCCTCTTTTAAAGCTGATATTACTAGCACATTCCAGGAACAGTCTCAAGAAGCAAGTTATGCTGTGGCCAACTACTGTCAGATACCAGCTCAATATATCAAATATGCCAAAACGAAGTGAGTTGCTTTTGGCAAATGTTCTTCAGACAATCAAATGGCTAATTCTAACTCCATTCAACAAATGAACTCATTTCATTGGCTGTGGTTTATCTGGGGGCTATTCATCATGGCAGATTTAAGAGGACTACATAAAAGTTCAATGTTCTAATCTAGAGGAACACTTCCATGAGAGTGATTTTTAACTTTGCCCTCTATTTCCAAAGCTAAACTCACTTCTTCATTCCACGCTGCATGATTAATTTGGGGCTTCAATAAGAGTACTTTCTGGAGCAGATCATAGGGCTACTAGAAAAAAATTTTGGCCATACCTACACGAAAAGGTGGGTCTGCCTGTAGCCCACCTTGCACCAAGGTGGGATAGCGTCTTCTATTTAGGCAGAAATACAAAACAAGCACAAGCTACCACACAGGATAGTAAGGTTGTTGTTTCAAACAAACAAACAAACATAAAAGCCCTATGACACTTCCTCAGCAAAGTCCATCTCAAACCATTTAACCAATCTTTTAAGAAACTGGACCAAGATTCAGATAAAGAGTAATGGTTAAGGCAATTATTTCCCAAACCACATAATAACTGATCTGTTTTTGAAAGATGGCTTTGATGGTCAAAGTGAAATACAAATATATCCCTGCCTCTTAGAGAATCCAAAGAATACACACATTGATATATTAAAAACTAATTAGTCTAGTAGTGAATTCTGTCTAACCCAGCATTTCACAAATGTATCTACCTAGAATCCCCTTTTCCCACCCAGAAAGAATGTGGCACGAACAGTAATTTTGGACTTCCCGTTTTAACAGGAATCTGAGCCATCCATTTTAATGTCATTGCCAGCACTAGTAATTTACAGAGCTAAACCAACTGCTTTGTTCTTCATGAAAATTCCTTCACTGAATTTGAAGTTTATCAAGCTGCTTTTGGAGAAAATATTCTATTCAACATTTTTATGTAAAAGACCCATACAATTATTTTAAAGTTTTTTTCTCCTACATATTTGAAAAATTAAGACAATGGGAAAATAAATTATTTCAGCTGTACACAAAATGGCAGGCAGAGACTTTCACAGCTGCCTCTAACCTATAGCTTCCGAAAGAATTCATGACTACTTACCTATACCAAAAAGAAAGTAAATAGACTACATTTGAATCTAAAAAATAAGCAGAAATGTTTGCAAAGTAGCTGTCTTATTTATCAGTGTCTATGGCATGGTAAAACTTAACAATTTTCAATGGAAGTCCAGGAAAATTAAGTGCCAGAATCAAAGAGAAGCAAGCTTTAACACACACACACACACACACACACACACACACACACACACAGCCGCCAAACCAAGATGTGCTACTACAGATCTAAATACAAAAGTCAAGAAGGCTGGGATAAAAGAAATGACAACATGCAAAAAAAAAAAAAGTAAACTTAGCCCAAGTGACCAGAAAAAAGCTGGCACTCTCCCTACTCTATCCTAGGGGGTTCAAAGGTAGGCACAGGACCCAGGAACGGCCAATCAATCACAGCTGTCCTGGGGCTTGCCAAGAAAAGAGAAAGGCAGAACTGTACTCTAGGATCCTTAGCTAGTCTTGAGCTGCTGGACACTCCCCTTGCTATCATGAGGGGAAAGGCTTTTCAGGAGACATCAACAGAGGAGAGCAGAACTGAGGAGATCATTTAACTCCTGGGTCAAGTAGTGCTTAACTCTGTGATGTTCTTTTAACTTGCAACTGAAGGAGACCTGGTTAATCAGCAGTACTGATGATCACACTAAAGGTGGGGAAAGGTAAAAGTCACTTGCTCATTCCTTTAACAAATATCATGAACAAAAATCTGCATGAGACAAAACGATGCTCTGTTTAAAAGTTACACACAACCATTCACAATCATTAACACACAATGATTCACAACCGTTACTTTTAGTTGCTTTTCTTATACGTTAAAAAAAGCTCTAATTAGTGTACAATTTATGTCTTCTTGTTACTAAGAAGCGCTCTCCACCCCACTGTTGCATATTTATTGTTTAATGAATACACACTGGCCCATCAAGTGTTATTCCTATACTGGACTTAGCCAATCCCCTATTGCTGGGGATTGGTGCTTACAAAGTTCTATTCTTAAAATATTATGAGGAAAATCTTTATGTACATAGTTTTTTAAAATAATGGTTTTATCTCCTTAGCAAAGATCTTCGGAAGTGGAATGACTAAGCCAAAAGGTTAGATCACTTTCACGGCTCCATGTACAATGCTAAATTGCTTCCTAAAGAAGGTGGGGGGCACATTAGGGTATAATGCTACCAATCATGACATTTTGAGTTCCTACCCTTGCTTTGGATACTTGAAAAAAAAAAAAAAAATTCCTACTGATATGAATGAGGAACCTCACTGTAGATCTAATTTGTATTTCTTTTGATTACACAGTTTGACCATTTTCCCACAGTTATCAGTGTTATTTCCACTTTGGTGAGTTGGCCTATCATTTGAATGTACTGTAAACACCAGGGCCCTACTGCTGTCAGTTTGCATGAGGTTTTCAGAAAATATTAATCTTTTGTTTATAGCCTATATAACTAACAATTTTCTATATAACTTGCACTTTTTGCTAATGAAAAATACCACATCACTATCTTATAGAATGGACATGTGAGCCATTAGACAGTAAACTCATACATACACACAATATTTCTGCACTTCCCATGAACTATCTTCCCAAGAGCCTAAGGAGACTATGATAAAACCTACCACACTCTTCACTATCACAAAGGTAAGACTGCCAACTATTAAGCAAAGCTTTACCACCCACCATCCCTCTCATCCCTCTCCCCACCACATGCACACACAGTAATTTAGAGACTTCAGGGAATTACTGTGCATTCAGGAAATTACATGGATTCTTCCGAAAGTTATTTCTTTAGAAACCTCTAAGAATGTTTTACCCAGGAGAAATATTCTTGAGCTCATGATTAGGGGTTATGATTAAAACTGTATTTTAAGACCCATCATTTTTGTATTATCAATTTAAATTGCAACTTATTTGACAGCATGATAGGTCGATGTAGAAAAAGTATGATTAAAAAAAAATTAAACTCGGTCTTCATGTAAACATTCCTCAGAGGAAACCTGTAAAACACCACCGACACTGAGTACTGTTTTTCCTCCAATCTAAGATTCTACCAGTTGTTAAGATCCATCTCAATTGCAGTTGTTAAAAGTGTGAAAACATAGGCAACTTAGAACAAATGAAATGCATTACTGAAGGCTAAAAGTGTTAAAACTATGCTATCAAACTGTCGATAAATGATTTGTCCTTGTTAAAATATTAGAGGGAGAGGGAAGTGACCAAGAAAGCATCTGACAGAAGCAGCATATTTCAGAAAGCGATTAATATCGACATATTGATTTCAATATATTCCAAATAAACAGGAGATGTCAGCAGTTTCTGGGCCAACTGCTGAGCACCAGTTTACTTAACGGTAACCACTGCATTTACTGAACTGCCCTAGCATCCCTATACTGTGCAGTGTATTAGTTTTATGGCTCATAATACAAACATTACAATCTTTACAATTACCATGTAAACTGATGATTTCATCTCTGAGTCCACACTTTCCACCGCAGTCAGGGAGTTCCTGCCAGCCAGCCCTGAGCTGGGCTGCCTCACCAGCGGGTACACAGCAGGCTCCTGCACCTGCCAGGCTACTGCTCACCCAAGCCTTGATCCTGCTTTCCTAGCTTCGGACAATCCTGGCTTCCAAACTTCCCAGCTCTGGTTTCCAACTGCTTCTGTACCTGCCTCTACCCTGGTTCTCAGTTTTGCCTTATTTTAATCCTCAATCAGTGTTACAGTGATCATGACTGAGAGGTGACACATAGGTAAGTACACCTGGCTTTATATATTTCTAAAGAGCACTTTACTCAGTTTCTTGGACTTTTAAGAACCTTTCTGGGTTGCAAGTTACCTTCATTTCATTTCACAATACGCAGTGTTACTGTTTTAACTCTTAAGTTTTATTACTTTAATACACTAAAACAACAACAACAAAAAAGGCTGAGAAAAAAGGTAGTATTCCAAAGAAGCTCACATAATGTCAACAATA
Organism: Balaenoptera physalus; assembly: GCF_965194825.1. Taxonomy (NCBI): domain Eukaryota; kingdom Metazoa; phylum Chordata; class Mammalia; order Artiodactyla; family Balaenopteridae; genus Balaenoptera; species Balaenoptera physalus. The sequence goes on along the minus strand of NC_138885.1, from coordinate 111,420,165 downwards.
AATTCTGTTCCTATATGCCATGCATTTGGAATTTACAGTCCTACTCTCTATCAATACTCATTTTTAAAACCTTGGACAACTCAATTTATACCTAAGAGAAGAATTCCTACACTACCTAACTCAGAACATGGTGAGAATCAAATGAAATGCAAGAGCAATCTATATACTACAGCCTATTTTAGACCCTTATTAATATCGCTTTTTTGTTCAAGCCACTGTTGGCTCTCACCTGAGCTACCGCACCAGCCTCCTAACTGGTCTCCCTCTCTGCTTCCTTCCACCCTTACAGTCTATTCTCACACAGTAGCTGGTCTGATCTCCCTCCGCCCTCTCTACCCCCCTTCCCTTTTTCTAAGAATTAACATCATTCCCCTGCATATAATCCTTCAATGGTTTCCCATTACAATTAGACTAAAATTCATATTTTTTGGTCAAGGCCCACTAGGCATACAAGGTCTTAATCCCCCATATTCCTCCTGGCATTCATTCACTCAGCTGCAGCCACCCATCTTTCTGTCCTTGGCACGCATCAAGCATATTCCCTTCTTAGGAACTGCACAGAAGCCTCTTCTCCCACAGCCTCACACGGCTCTCTTAGGACTGCTCATGGGTCGCTTAAGGAGAGAAGCTGTCTTTAACCACCCCTTGTAAAACTGTCCTCCTCCCCAGCCCATTACCTTCATTTTCTTTCTTAGTGTTCTCACTACCTGATGTTATTCTTGTGTCGTCAGCCCCCAGGCACCTCTAGAAAGTAAGGACCTGAGTTAGGATACGGGTTTTGTCTTGTCTAACCACTGTTTGTCCTGCCTCTGGAATGGTGCCTAATAATCATGTTTCAGTGTACCCAAAACCAGTTAAGGTTTTCCCAATTTTCCCACATCATCTAAGATTTCTTCTAATGCTGTCTTTTGATGTGTCTGTCACCTAGGACCAGAGTTAATTTCAGATCTCTTAGAGTAGTAGTTTAGTTACTCAGAATCAAAGACACAAGACAGGTTACCAAGAACCACGAAAACCTAAAAGAGGAAATCTAATGTTCAGTGAAAAATCAATGGTAACTTTAATTTGGAAAAAGAACATTTAATGTTAAAATACCTTTACTACAAAATGACTCACCCTATGAATTTAATTAAGTCGTAAGACAAAGTGTACAATCAGAATGCTATAGAGAAGTATCAATACAATGCATCAGTTTTTATCTGTGTCCCCTGAATAAAGCATTATAATGGGATTATAAAAGATGCTCAACCATAAAGGCTGGGTAAATGAATTATGCTCCAAGGTTATTCGATGGCCCAGTAAACAGTTGGTAAAAGGCAGGCTGTAGAGCTATGCGCAGTTGCATGGAAATACATCACCCTGGAGCACTCTCTAGGTGTCAGCACGGTTACAGGAGCTTCATGTCGTTACTTTTCTTTATAACAAAAAGTTACAAAGTGGCACATAAAGAACAATCCCATCTTTGTAAAATAAACACAATGTTATGTGTATATGCATACAAAAGGTTCAGGAAGAATCAACACCAAAATATTAATAAAAATTCTGGATATTCTGAGTGTGAGTGAAGGACTTTTCTGTGTTTTCTCAATCTTTCACATCAAATGTTCATTAATACTGTCACCAAAAAAAGGAAAGATCTGTTGCTCAGAGGTTTTTCCACATCATATTGCCAATTCCTTCCCTACCCACTCTTCAGGGGGATGGGAGGTAGGGGTCACTTGAGAGAGCACCTTTCACCAGAAAATTAGCAAAGCTCCTAAGGTCAGAACATAAAGGCTGTATGAAAAGTTGATGAATAAAAATAAAATCAGATAATAGGACCGTAGCATCTTCTTTTCTATTATGACACTACCATCAGTTATATTAGATATACTGTTAAAGACAAAGTAGTAAAAAATTCTTTTGAGTCTATCTGAAATCTATACTACGTTCTTAGGAGTTACTTTTTTGAGATGGCTTGAAGAAATCATGTTCTTCTCCAATGTTTCTGAAGAACAAGACAGAGCATCATTTATGTACGATTTTCTCTAAGTAACCAAATAATTCTTCACTGTAGAAAAGCCAAAATGTTTTATATCTGAGTAGGTATTTCTCAGTTTCCAGGGAAACTGATACAAAATTGTCTGAAATAAAGACATGAAGAGCAAACTTCCAATGTGCCTGTACTTTATATTTGGTGTTCTGACCTTGTTTCTATGGAAACTTAATTAATAGGCAAATGCTGAAATTGAGGTTTCTCTTATCACTTTATCGAATGCCCCCCCAAAAAAGACAAATTGAAATGAAATTTTAACAATCATGTTAAACATAAAAAGGTAAATTCTGTACTCATGAACTCTATTTTTCCAGTTCCTGATTTAGCACTCCTTCCTTATCATACATAGTCGTATGCTAAATGCTTAGTACCTTACCTGCCCGCTTACCAGCTTCCCCTAATGTCCCTCTGTCCAGGGCATTCTCGGCTTCAATTGGATTTCACCAGAACAAACTCTTTAAATTATATCAACGTGTTTACCTGACTGATAAATTTAGGCTATTTCATGACTTCTACTTTTATTCATATCCATTGCAATGTATGTACAGACAGAGAATGGAGAGGTAAATGTTGCTTCTGAGTTGTGTACAATAAACTGGAATGGCAATAATCAAAACTGGAGTATGCTGAGATAGGCCTAACTTATGGATAAATTATAATAAAATATAAGGTGCACTCTAAACAGTTTCTTAAGCATCCCAAGAACTGAATTTGGCATATCTACCACCTCCCAAGTCTGTCTCTTTTGTTCAGTAGCTGTGTTACACAGTCATTTCAGATCTCTAAGTCTTGGCTTCTTCATCGGCAACAGAGGGAGAATATATACGGGCCTTATTTGTAGATGGAAGGGCCGAGTGAAATACACAAGAAAATGCATTGTAAATCTTAAAAGAATTCTATAAAGGTCCAATTTTCGTCTCTCATCCTACACTAGCCAACTACTAACTGTTTTTAAAAATCATTTAGAGGCTTACCTTATAGCAACAAGCAGAGCAGTTTTCACAAGTACTTACATGCTTTGTGTTTAAAGCTACAATTAATTCACATAATTTGTTCATTCTTTCACAATATCTAACGATTCTGAAAAGGGAGTACTTTCCACTTACAAAGCCACGTCCATCATAAGGGTGAATCCACAGGCTTCATTATTCTAACTTTTAAAGAAATTAAATAAACCCAACTAAAATTTAAATAGAAGAGCTGTAAGACATTTCGTCTATGAAATAATGAAATAATCTCTGGCATTTAAATGAAACAAATGGGCCAGTGGGGCTTTAACATCTTTATGATACAATGTTTTATACTTCAAAGAACAGTCTTTATTAAAGTGCCACTATGCTACCCAGAATTTTTTTTTTTTTTAACCTAGAGCCATCCCTTTCCAAAATTCTAGAGGCAAAAATCAAACATTTCCTCTCTTCTCTCTCTCCTCTCCTCCCCGACAACACCCACCCCCAGCCACTTAGTCTACAGAACTTTTACCTGAACATTCCTAAAGTTAAATAGTATTCTACTGGGGGGGGGGGGGCGGAGGAGGAGGGAGCCATGGAGACATTTTTCTGCAGGATGGATGTGGTATGTTAACTCCCAAACCTTTATATTACAAATTACAATCTGAATTTGTTTTTTCTCCTTTGAAACTTCTGTCCAGCAGTCTCAGGAACCACCTCACCCCTCCCTTAGAACAGGCAACGTGCAAAAGAAGTCGGTTAAGGCTGTGCAACTGAAGACATACTTGTGTCAAAGTGGGAATTTAAAAGTAATCAGAACTCCATGGGGTCTCCTTTGGTAAAGAAAAAAAACCCAACAACTATTCTCTGCAGCCGTGGCAGTAACGTTTCACACCGTTCACAGTTATTTTAAGCCCCTCTCCCACCATTTTCTTTCCTATCGTGTTCAAATTATAGTTAGAAGGGATAAAGTAGCTTCTATCAGGGCGACTGAAAACATTAAAATCCAAAGAATTTTAGTTAAGAACACCACACTGACTCTGTCCATCTCTATTTTGAATTTAAATGACAAATCCTCTAATGTTTGTCTTAATTGTCTCGAGTATCAACTACCTTAAGGAATAGAAATCTGTCATCAGGCCCTTACCTAGTTCCTTCGCTTAGGTACCATCTGGATAGGGAGACGGGATGGATACGCCGAAGTTAGAGTATTTAAGTTTGCATTAAGAAAAGAGAGACTACACCAGAAAGTCTCTGCTAAGTCCCACGAGATGTTAAATAGAACCACGAACAGGAAGGGCCGCGGATTGGAGGGTCTCAGGCCGGGCTGGGAAATGGGAACGGGGGAAAGAATTGGGCATTCGGGTAGGGAAGAGGGAAGGAGACTGGCCGGACGCGACTGGTAAAGAATAAGGGGTGGGGACGCCAAGCAGAGCCAGCCTTCGTCCCCGGTGCCCAGCCCTGGGAGAGCCAACTCCGGGCAAGAAGGAGCCCTAGGCGGCGTCTCCCTCCCGGGGGACCCTGGGGGCGGCGGAGGCCAGAGGTAAGCCCGAGAGCAGACGGCGCCGACCCCGCGAGGGGCGAGGCGCGCCCGCCGCTTCTTACCTTCGGGCATCTCCCGGTCGCTGATGTGCTGCAGGTGGTGGCCTTCGCCACCTGCGAAATCCAACTCGGCGGGTTCCACGGTAGCCGCCGCCGGAGCTACTGCCACCGCATTCCCGGCCGCCGCCTTGTAGACCTCAGACTCGCAGTCCGGCTCCGCTGACCCCCTGCGCCGGCCCGACTTGGGGCTGGCATTGGGGGACAGGCAACAACACAGCGAGTTCCCCATGGGGCGCCTTCACTCCTCGCCGCCGCCGCCTCCGCTCGTCCCCCGACTCTGCCGAGCACAGAAGCCGCCCCCTCCCCCAACAATGGCGCGGCGGGCACTGGCAGCCCCGGGCTATGCCGGGGCTGTGCCGCACATGCAGACGCGACTTCGCCCGCCGCTCTCCTGTCCGCCCAGCCGCCGGGGCCCCGGGCAGGGGTACGGCCCCGGCCGCACCCCTGCCCAGCCGCTGGGCCCCGGGCAGGGGTCCGGCCCCGGCCGCACCCCCGCCGCTGCCTCCCCGGAACCAACTAGTCTGTGAGGGCGGTGACCAGACCCGCTTATTCAAAAGGGCTGGGAACCAGACAAGCGCTGAGACGCGCAGCCACTGAGGGAGAGAGCGCAGCCGGAGCTCCTCCTCCTTCCGCTGCCACCTCCCGACTGAAAGTAGCTAGCCCGGCCGGCCCTTGCCTACCGGAATGTGTCCTTCGGTTACCTGGTTACGACGGACCAATCACGACCAGAGTTCCCTCCACGCGCCCTCCTCAGAGCGCAGGCATGTGACTCACAATGCCCCGCCCCCGCCCGCGGCTGCCCCGCCCCCCGAGCGGCGCACCCCAGACTCTGGTTTCCATTCATCTCTCGCGCTCCGAGCTTTCCGGTCCTGCGGGAAGCGCCGCGGGAGTTTGTTAATCGAAGCCGTCCTGAGTCAGTGGGCTCTGTAGAAAGCCCCTGTTCGTAAAATGCCAGTTCAGTTAGCAACTCGGTTTCACCGGGTCCACAGTTGACTCATTTGATGTATTGCTCAACGAACTTAGTTTCACCCCAATTTTTGACCGTTTTTTATAACTGAATGCTCCTCCTGTCTTGCCTTCCAAAGAGTGTTAGTTTCCGCCTACAGTTTAACCATAGCAACCCCCGGGGCCCTGGTCCTACTCTCAATAAAGAGCTGTGGCTGTGTCTTGAATGAGACTCGAGGACACGTCACCCCTCCACTTCCTCATCAGCAAATTAGGGACCAAACTCCCCCCTCCCACCTCTGAGGCGCTGGGATTCAGCAACTCGCTTTTCTCGCCTGTTGCTCTCTTCCACGGCAGGAGTTTCCAGGTTTCCCTACTTTAGCCAACAACAACGCATAAAGCACGATTTTCTCATACAAACTTGAGAGTCACAAAGTGAAGTACCACGGTCTTGATTTGATGAAGATGATAACGATAGTTAACATTTGGCAAACACTATGCGCCCGCCCCCGTTCCAAGTGAGGTACTCATTTAACCCTCGGGAACAAAATCCTCAGAAACCTTCATTTTACAGATTTTACAGACGCTAAGTCACGTTCCCAAGGTCACATGATTGCTCAGGGGTGTGGCCAGGATTTGATCCCTGATTGTGTGGATCCCCAAAGGCACCTTATTGTGATCATCAGAAAATAAAGGTCGAAGTCAAATTTGGTTGGAAGTGGCATAGTGTATCAGGATTTTCTTTTTTTAAGGAGGAACAATTTTTTGATGTGGATTTTAAAATACTTTCCCTTCATTCAACATTGATTAGTCCCTCCTACATGCCAGGCACCCGTGTGTGAAAAATAGTCCTGCCCTCAGTGACCTCAGGCACGGTGAGAAAACAAAGGCTTAGAAAGCCCAACAGTCTGAGGTCACACTGCTGCAAAGTACTTAAACCTGAAATTCAAACCTAGATCTCTTAACCCCAAGTAGATGCTGGGGTAAAGAGCTTGGTTTTCTTCCCAGAAACATGAGAGCCATTGAATGTTGTGAAGTTAAGGAGTCACTATCAGGTGGTTTGTAGTGAGGTCACGCTTGAGAATAAGTAGGACTGATGGAAGCAACAAAACCCATTAAGAGACTTTATATTCATCTAAGAGAGGAGTGAGGGCTCAAACTAAAGGCAGTGGCAGAGATTGGAGTGGAGGGAAAGGATCTGAGGTCATCTGGGAGGTAGAATAGAAGTGCTCAGTGACTAGATATGGAGCGGGAAGGGGAAAAGAGAAGCAAAAATGGCTGCTAGGGTTCTGGCTTAGGGAACTATGTAGAGTGTGGTTACTTTTTCTTAGATAGTGCAGGAAAAGGAAGAGGTTTGGGAAGGAAGATCATTTTGGGTTCTGTTAAGCGGAACATGGAAATGGAGCTCTCTGGTTGAAAGTAAGCCTCTGCAGGCTAAGTCCATTTTGTGATATCCCAACTTATGTTTTCAAAAATAACACATTAGATTAACCAAGATGGCGGAGTAGAAGGACGTGCTCTCACTCCCTCTTGCGAGAGCACCAGAATCACAACTTGCTGCTGGACAATCATTGACAGGAAGACCCTGGACTTCACCAAGGAGGATACCCCACGTCCAAGGACAGAGGAGAAGCCACAGTGAGACGGTAGGAGGGGTGCAATCAGAGTAAAATCAAATCCCATAACTGCTGGGTGGGTGACTCACAGGCTGGTGAACACTTATACCACAGAAGTCCACCCACTGGAGTGAAGGTTCTGAGCCCCACGTCAGGCTTCCCAACCTGGGGGTCCGGCTACGGGAGGAGGAATTCCTAGAGAATCAGACTTTGAAGCCTAGTGGGAATTGATTGCAGGACTTTGACAGGACTGGGGGAAACAGAGACCCCACTCTTGGAGGGCACATACAAAGTAATGTGTGCATCGGGACCCAGGGGAAGGAGCAGTGACCCTGGGGGAGACTGAACCAGACCTACCTGCTGGTGTTGGGGGGTCTCCTGCAGAGGCGAGTGGTGGCTCTGTTTCACCGTGGGGATAAGGACACTGGCAGCCGAGGTTCTGGGAAGTTCTCCTTGGTGTGAGCCCTCCCAGAGTCTGCCATTAACCCCACCAAACAGCACGGGTAGGCTCCAGTGTTGGGTTGCCTCAGGCAAAACAACCAACAGGGAGGGAACCCAGCCCCACCCATCAACAGTCAAGTGGATTAAGGTTTTACTGAGCTCTGACCGCCACAGCAACAGTCAGCTCTACCCACCACCAGAGCCTCCCATCAAGCCTCTTAGATAGCCTCAACCACCAGAGGGCAGACAACAGAAGCAAGAAAAACTACAATCCTGCAGCCTGTGGACCAAAAACCACAGTTACAGAAAGATAGAGAAGATGAAAAGGCAGAGGGCTATGTACCAGATGAAGGAACAAGAAAAAAACCCAGAAAAACAACTAAATGAAGTGGAGATAGGCAACCTTCCAGAAAAAGAATTCAGAATAATGATAGTGAACATGATCCAGGACCTCGGAATAAGAATGGAGGCAAAGATTGAGAAGATGCAAGAAATGATTAACAAAGACCTAGAAGAATTAAAGAACAAACAAACAGAGATGACCAATACAATAACTGAAATGAAAACTACACTAGAAGGAATCAATAGCAGAATAACTGAGGCAGAAGAAAGGATAAGTGACCTGGAAGACAGAATGGTGGAATTCACTGCTGCGGAACAGACTAAAGAAAAAAGAATGAAAAGAAATGAAGACAGCCTAAGAGACCTCTGGGACAACATTAAACGCAACAACATTCGCATTATAAGGGTCCCAGAAGGAGAAGAGAGAGAGAAAGGACCAGAGAAAATATTTGAAGAGATTATAGTCGAAAACTTCCCTAACATGAGAAAGGAAATAGCCACCCAAGTCCAGGAAGCGCAGAGAGTCCCATACAGAATAAACCCAAGGAGAAACACGCCGAGACACATAGTAATCAAAGTGGCAAAAATTAAAGACAAAGAAAAATTATTGAAAGCAGCAAGGGAAAAACGACAAATAACATACAAGGGAACTCCCATAAGGTTAACAGCTGACTTCTCAGCAGAAACTCTGCAAGCCAGAAGGGAGTGGCATGATATACTTAATGTGATGAAAGGGAAGAACCTACAACCAAGATTACTCTACCCGGCAAGGATCACATTTAGATTTGATGGAGAAATCAAAAGCTTTACAGACAAGCAAAAGCTAAGAGAATTCAGCACCACCAAACCAGCTCTACAACAAATGCTAAAGGAACTTCTCTAAGTGGGAAACACAAGAGAAGAAAAGGACCTACAAAAACAAACCCAAAACAATTAAGAAAATGGTCATAGGAACATACATATCGATAATTACCTTAAACGTGAATGGATTAAACGCCCCAACCAAAAGACATAGACTGGCTGAATGGATACAAAAACAAGACCCATATATATGCTGTCTACAAGAGACCCACTTTAGACCTAGGGACACATACAGACTGAAAGTGAGGGGATGGAAAAAGATATTCCATGCAAATGGAAATCAAAAGAAAGCTGGAGTAGCTATACTCATATCAGATAAAATAGACTTTAAAATAAAGAATGTTACAAGAGACAAGGAAGGACACTACATAATGATCCAGGGATCAATCCAAGAAGAAGATATAACAATTATAAATATATATGCACCCAACATAGGAGCACCTCAATACATAAGGCAACTACTAACAGCTCTAAAAGAGGAAATCGACAGTAACACAATAATAGTGGGGGACTTTAACACTTCACTTACACCAATGGACAGATCATCCAAAATGAAAATAAATAAGGAAACAGAAGCTTTAAATGACACAATAGACCAGATAGATTTAATTGATATATATAGGACATTCCATCCAAAAACAGCAGATTACACGTTCTTCTCAAGTGCGCACGGAACATTCTCCAGGATAGATCACATCTTGGGTCACAAATCAAGCCTCAGTAAATTTAAGAAAATTGAAATCATACCAAGCATCTTTTCTGACCACAACGCTATGAGATTAGAAATGAATTACAGGGAAAAAAACGTAAAAAAGACAAACACATGGAGGCTAAACAATACGTTACTAAATAACCAAGAGATCACTGAAGAAATCAAAGAGGAAATAAAAAAATACCTAGAGACAAATGACAATGAAAACACGACGACCCAAAACCTATGGGATGCAGCAAAAGCGGTTCTAAGAGGGAAGTTTATAGCTATACAAGCCTACCTAAAGAAACAAGAAAAATCTCAAGTAAACAATCTAACCTTACACCTAAAGAAACTAGAGAAAGAAGAACAAACAAAACCCAAAGTTAGCAGAAGGAAAGAAATCATAAAGATCAGAGCAGAAATAAATGAAATAGAAACAAAGAAAACAATAGCAAAGATCAATAAAACTAAAAGCTGGTTCTTTGAGAAGATAAACAAAATTGATAAGCCATTAGCCAGACTCATCAAGAAAAAGAGGGAGAGGACTCAAATCAATAAAATCAGAAATGAAAAAGGAGAAGTTACAACAGACACCGCAGAAATACAAAACATCCTAAGAGACTACTATAAGCAACTTTATGCCAATAAAATGGACAACCTGGAGGAAATGGACAAATTCTTAGAAAGGTATAACCTTCCAAGACTGAATCAGGAAGAAACAGAAAATATGAACAGACCAATCACAAGTAATGAAATTGAAACTGTGATTAAAAATCTTCCAACAAACAAAAGTCCAGGACCAGATGGCTTCACAGGTGAATTCTATCAAACATTTAGAGAAGAGCTAACACCCATCCTTCTCAAACTCTTCCAAAAAATTGCAGAGGAAGGAACACTCCCAAACTCATTCTATGAGGCCACCATCACCCTGATACCAAAACCAGACAAAGACACTACAAAAAAAGAAAATTACAGACCAATATCACTGATGAATATAGATGCAAAAATCCTCAACAAAATACTAGCAAACAGAATCCAACAACACATTAAAAGGATCATACACCACGATCAAGTGGGATTTATCCCGGGGATGCAAGGATTCTTCAATATACGCAAATCAATCAATGTGATACACCATATTAACAAATTGAAGAATAAAAACCATATGATCATCTCAATAGATGCAGAAAAAGCTTTTGACAAAATTCAACACCCATTTCTGATAAAAACTCTCCAGAAAGTGGGCATAGAGGGAACCTACCTCAACATAATAAAGGCCATATATGACAAACCCACAGCAAACATCATTCTCAATGGTGAAAAACTGAAAGCATTTCCTCTAAGATCAGGAACGAGACAAGGATGTCCACTCTCACCACTATTATTCAACATAGTTCTGGAAGTCCTAGCCACGGCAATCAGAGAAGAAAAAGAAATAAAAGGAATACAAATTGGAAAAGAGGAAGTAAAACTGTCACTGTTTGCGGATGACATGATACTATACATAGAGAATCCTAAAACTGCCACCAGAAAACTGCTAGAACTAATTAATGAATATGGTAAAGTTGCAGGATACAAAATTAATGCACAGAAATCTCTTGCATTCCTATACACTAATGATGAAAAATCTGAAAGAGAAATTATGGAAGCACTCCCATTTACCATTGCAACAAAAAGAATAAAATACCTAGGAATAAACCTACCTAGGGAGACAAAAGACCTGTATGCAGAAAACTATAAGACACTGATGAAAGAAATTAAAGATGATACCAACAGATGGAGAGATATACCATGTTCTTGGATTGGAAGAATCAACATTGTGAAAATGAGTATACTACCCAAAGCAATCTACAGATTCAATGCAATCCCTATCAAATTACCAATGGCCTTTTTTACGGAGCTAGAACAAATCATCTTAAAATTTGTATGGAGACACAAAAGACCCCGAATAGCCAAAGCAGTCTTGAGGGGAAAAAAATGGAGCTGGAGGAATCAGACTCCCTGACTTCAGACTATACTACAAAGCTACAGTAATCAAGACAATATGGTACTGGCACAAAAACAGAAACATAGATCAATGGAACAAGATAGAAAGCCCAGAGATTAACCCACGCACCTATGGTCAACTAATCTATGACAAAGGAGGCAAAGATATACAATGGAGAAAAGACAGTCTCTTCAATAAGTGGTGTTGGGAAAACTGGACAGCTACATGTAAAAGAATGAAATTAGAATACTCCCTAACACCATACACAAAAATAAACTCAAAATGGATTAGAGACCTAAATATAAGACTGGACACTATAAAACTCTTAGAGGAAAACATAGGAAGAACACTCTTTGACATAAATCACAGCAAGATCTTTTTTGATCCACCTCCTAGAGTAATGGAATTAAAAACAAAAATAAACAAGTGGGACCTAATGAAACTTCAAAGCTTTTGCACAGCAAAGGAAACCATAAACAAGACGAAAAGACAACCCTCAGAATGGGAGAAAATATTTGCAAATGAATCAACGGACAAAGGATTAATCTCCAAAATATATAAACAGCTCATTCAGCTCAATATCAAAGAAACAATCACCCCAATCCAAAAATGGGCAGAAGACCTAAATAGACATTTCTCCAAAGAAGACATACAGACGGCCACGAAGCACATGAAAAGATGCTCAACATCACTAATTATTAGAGAAATGCAAATCAAAACTACAATGAGGTATCACCTCACTCCTGTTAGAATGGGCATCATCAGAAAATCTACAAACAACAAATGCTGGAGAGGGTGTGGAGAAAAGGGAACCCTCTTGCACTGTTGGTGGGAATGTAAATTGATACAGCCACTATGGAGAACAATATGGAGGTTCCTTAAAGAACTAAAAATAGAATTACCATATGACCCAGCAATCCCACTACTGGGCATATACCCAGAGAAAACCATAATTGAAAAAGACACATGCACCCGAATGTTCATTGCAGCACTATTTACAATAGCCAGGTCATGGAAGCAACCTAAATGCCCATCAACAGACGAATGGATAAAGTTGTGGTACATATATACAATGGAATATTACTCAGCCATAAAAAGGAACGAAATTGAGTCATTTGTTGAGACGTGGATGGAGCTAGAGACTGTCATACAGAGTGAAGTAAGTCAGAAAGAGAAAAACAAATATCATATATTAATGCATGTATGTGGAACCTAGAAAAATGGTACAGATGAGCCAGTTTGCAGGGCAGAAGTTGAGACACAGATGTAGAGAATGGACATATGGACACCAAGGGGGGAAAACTGTGGTGAGGTGGGGATGGTGGTGTGCTGAATTGGGCGATTGGGATTGACATGTATACACTGATGTGTATAAAATTGATGCCTAATAAGAACCTGCAGTATAAAAAAGCAAACAAAACAACTAATACTAAACTTTCATTGGGTTATTTGTATGGAAATATGTTAATATAAATGTTTCAGACATTATATGAAATTTCTAAAAATCTTATATTTGTATCTGTATGGAAATATGTATGGAAATATGTTAATATAAATGTTTCAGACATTACATGAAATTTCTAAAAATCTTATATTTGTATGGAAATATGTATGGAAATATGTTAATATAAATGTTTCAGACATTACATGAAATTTCTAAAAATCTTATATGTTCTGGTATAATGTTATATGTAATAATCCTAGTTATTACTTTAAAATGTATATCTCAGAAATAACTAATTTTCTTGTCAACTGCATTATTATGAACTTTCATCAAATCTTTTACCGTGGTCATTTTTAAGGCTTTTGTCATTTACAGACAGTTCTGGGTGTACTCTGATGATTTTGCAAATATGTTCCTATAAAAGGGTTTCATCTTCAAGAAATTCATGGAAAAGACTCTGACATGTACAGGTTTCTGGTAACTGACTGTACTGCTGAACTGAATGAATAAGCATTTTCAGAACTCTGATGAAAAACTTATGAACTCATAAAAGTGCTAACAAAAGATCAAGATGAAAAAAAACAATTAATTACATGGGACTGAGTGAACTGATGAGGATGAGTATAATTTTTGTGACTTTCTGTCTGAATTAAAAAAAAAAAAAAAATCCCACAAGGACTCAGAGGCAAAGAATATACAAATCAATTTTCACTGCAAAGTAAAGGAGCTGTTACAGTGGAGGATTACTGGACTGAATGTCAATATTATGACATAGTATGAGTGTGTTTCATGTTTGGTAATGGCAATCATTGTTGCTTTTGTTGTGGTCATCCATGTACAATGCTTGGTGTCAGTCTATTTATCTCTTGTAAAAATAAAATACAGTGTGTGTGTGTGTGTGTGTGTGAAAAAAAAAAAAAGGAAATGATATAAATGTGACTATGAATGAGTGTATTCAATAGTTAAAATGATCTATTATATTAGTGATATATATTGTGGAATTAGTATTGTTTTTCTCTAAAGAGCAATGTGGAATAAAAGTTATTTGTTTCATTTAAAAAAAAAAAAAAATAACACATTAAATCAATTTAAAAATGTGATTGGGGAAATTCCCTAATGTTGACGGCTAAGAATATCACATTTTTCATGGAGCAACTTGGAATCTATGGTTTTAGTAAATGAGGCATCCTATGTAAAATAAAACTGGTAAATGAGAGCTCTACCCACCACCAGAGCCTCCCATCAAGCCTCTTAGATAGCCTCAACCACCAGAGGGCAGACAGCAGAAGCAAGAAAAACTACAATCCTGCAGCCTGTGGACCAAGAAACACAGTTAGAGAAAGATAGACAAGATGAAAAGGCAGAGGGCTAGGTACCAGATGAAGGAACAAGAAAAAAACCCAGAAAAACAACTAAATGAAATGGAGATAGGCAACCTTCCAGAGAAAGAATTCAGAATAATGATAGTGAAGATGATCCAGGACCTCGGAATAAGAATGGAGGCAAAGATTGAGAAGATGCAAGTAATGATTCACAAAGACCTAGAAGAATTAAAGAACAAACAAACAGAGATGACCAATACAATAACTGAAATGAAAACTACACTAGAAGGAATCAATAGCAGAATAACTGAGGCAGAAGAACGGATAAGTGACCTGGAAGACAGAATGGTGGAATTCACTGCTGTGGAACAGACTAAAGAAAAAAGAATGAAAAGAAATGAAGACAGCCTAAGAGACCTCTGGGACAACATGAAACGCAACAACATTCACATTATAGGGGTCCCAGAAGGAGAAGAGAGAGAGAAAGGACCCGAGAAAATATTGGAAGAGATTATAGTCAAAAATTTCCCTAACATGGGAAAGGAAACAGCCACCCAAGTCCAGGAAGCACAGAGAGTCTCAGGCAGGATAAACCCAAGGAGAAACACGCCAAGACACATAGTAATCAAACTGACAAAAATTAAAGACAAAGAAAAATTATTAAAAGCAACAAGGGACAAACGACAAATAACATACAAGGGAACTCCCATAAGGTTAACAGCTGATTTCTCAGCAGAAACTCTACAAGCCAGAAGGAGTGGGACGATATATTTAAAGTGATGAAGGAGAAGAACTTGTAACTAAGATTACTCTACCTAGCAAGGACCTCATTCAGATTTGATGAAGAAAGCAAAAGCTTTACAGACAAGCAAAAGCTAAGAGAATTCAGCACCACCAAACCAGCTCTGCAACAAATGCTAAAGGAACTTCGTTAAGTGGGAAACACAAGAGAAGAAAAGGACCTACAAAAACAAACCCCAAACAATTAAGAAAATGGTAATAGGAACAAACATATCGAAAACTACCTTAAATGTGAACGGATTAAATGCTCCAACCAAAAGACACAGTCTCGCTAAATGGATACAAAAACAAGACCCACGTATATGCTGTCTACAAGAGACCCACTTCAGACCTAGGGACACATACAGACTGAAAGTGAGGGGATGGAAAAAGATATTCCATGAAAATGGAAATCAAAAGAAAGCTGGAGTAGCAATACTCATATCACATAAAATAGACTTTAAAATAAAGAATGTTACAAGAGACAAAGAAGGACACTACATAATGATCAAGGGATCAATCCAAGAAGAGGATATAACAATTATAAATATATATGCACGCAACATAGGAGCACCTCAATACATAAGGTAAATGCTAACAGCTATAAAAGAGGAAATCGACAGTAACACAATAAGAGTGGGGGACTTTAACACCTCAATTACACCAATGGACAGATCATCCAGCCAGAAAATTAATAAGGAAACACAAGCTTTAAATGACACAAGAGACCAGATATATTTAATTGATATTTATAGGATATTTCATCTGAAAAGAGCAGATTACACTTTCTTCTCAAGTGCACATGGAACATTCTCCAGGATAGATCATATCTTGGGTCACAAATCTAGCCTTGGTAAATTTAAGAAAACTGAAATCATATCAAGTGGCTTTTCCAAACACAACATTAGGAGATTAGAAATCAATTACAGGAAAAAAACATAAACAACACAATCACATGGAGGCTAAACAGTACATTACTAAATAACCAAGAGATCACTGAAGAAATCAAAGAGGAAATCAAAAAATACCTAGAGACAAATGACAATGAAAACATGATGATCCAAAACCTATGGGATGCAGCAAAAGCAGTTCTAAGAGGGAAGTTTATAGTAATGCAATCCTACCTCAAGAAACAAGAAAAATCTCAAATAAACAATCTAACCTTACACCTAAAGGAACTAGAGAAAGAAGAACAAACAAAACCCAAAGTTAGTAGGAGGAAAGAAAACATAAAGATCAGAGCAGAAATAAATGAAATAGAAACAAAACAAGAGCAAATATCAGTGAAACTAAAAGCTGGTTCTTTGAGAAGATAAACAAAATTGATAAACCTTTAGCCAGACTCACCAAGAAAAAGACGGAGAGAACTCAAATTAATTGAATTAGAAATAAAAAAGGAGAAGTTACAACAGACACTGCAGAAATACAAAGGATCATAAGAGACTACTACAAGCAACTCTATGCCAGTAAACTGGACAACCTGGAAGAAATGGACAAATTCTTAGAAAGGTGTAACTTTCCAAGACTGAACCAGGAAGAAATAGAAAATATGAACAGACCAATCACAAGTAATGAAACTGAAACTGTGATTAAAAACAAAAGTCCAGGACCAGATGTCTTCACAGGTGAATTCTATCAAACATTTAGAGACCAGCTAACACCCATCCTTCTCAAACTCTTCCAAAAAATTGCAGAGGAAGGAACACTCCCAAACTCATTCCATGAGACCACCATCACCCTGATACCAAAACCAGACAAAGATACTACAAAAAAAGAAAATTACAGACCAATATCACTGATGAATATAGATGCAAAAATCCTCAACAAAATACTAGCAAACAGAATCCAACAACACATTAAAAGGATCATACACCATGATAAAGTGGGATTTATCCCAGGAATGCAAGAATTCTTCAATATATGCATATTATTCAGTGTGATAAACCATACTAACAAATTGGAGAATAAAAACCATATGATCGTCTCAATAGATGCAGAAAAAGCTTTTGACAGAATTCAAAACCCATTTATGATAAAAATCCTCCAGAAAGTGGGCATAGAGGGAACCTACCTCAACATAATAAAGGCCATACACGACAAACCCACAGCAAACATCATTCTCAGTGGTGAAAAACTGAAACCATTTCCTCTAAGATCAGGAACAAGACAAGGATGTCCACTCTTGCCACTCCTATTCAACATAGTTTTGCAAAAAACTATGTAAATAGTGCTGTCAGGTAGTGCTTCTTCTTTGGAAGAAGAAAAAGAAATAAAAGGAATAGAAACTGAAAAGAAGAAGTAAAACTGTCACTGTTTGCAGATAACATGATACTATACATAGAGAATCCTAAAGATGCCACCAGAAAACTACTAGAGCTAATCAATGAATTTGGTAAAGTTGCAGGATACAAAATTAATGCACAGAAATCTCTTGCATTCCTATGCAGTAACAATGAAAGATCAGAAAGATAAATTAAGGAAATGATCCCATTCACCATTGCAACAAAAAGAATAAAATACCTAAGAATAAACCTACCTAAGGAGATAAAAGACCTCTACTCAGAAAACTTTAAGACACTGATGAAAGAAATCAAGGATGACACAAACAGATGGAGAGATATACCATGTTCTTGGATTGGAAGAATCAATATTGTGAAAATGACTATACTACCCAAAGCAATCTGCAGATTCAATGCAATCCCTATCAAATTACCAATGGCATTTTTTACAGAACTACAACAAAAAATCTTAAAATGTGTATGGAGACACAAAAGACCCCGGATAGCCAAAGCAATCTTGAGGGAAAAAAACGGAGCTGGAGGAATCAGACTCCCTGACTTCAGACTATACTACAAAGCTACAGTAATCAACACAATATGGTACTGGCCCAAAAAAGAAATATAGATCAGTGGAACAGGATAGAAAGCCCAGAGGTAAACCCACACACCTATGGTCAACTAATCTATGACAAAGGAGGCAAGGATATACAATGGAGAAAAGACAGTCTCTTCAATAAGTGGTGCTGGAAAAACTGGACAGCTACATGTAAAAGAATGAAATTAGAACACTCCCTAGCACCATACACAAAAATAAACTCCAAATGGATTAAAGACCTAAAAGTAAGACCAGACACTATAAAACTCTTAGAGGAAAACATAGGAAGAACACTCTTTGACATAAATCACAGCAAGATCTTTTTTGACCCACCTCCTAGAGAAATGAAATAGAAACAAAAATAAACAAATGGGACCTAATGAAACTTAAAAGCTTTTGCACAGCAAAGGAAACTATATACAAGATGAAAAGACAACTCTCAGAATGGGAGAAAATATTTGCAAATGAATCAATGGACAAAGGATTAATCTCTAAAATATATAAACAGCTAATGCAGCTCAATATTAAAAAAAAAAAAAAACCCAATCAAAAAATGGGCAGAAGACCTAAATAGACATCTCTCCAAAGAACACATACAGATGGCCAAGAGGCACATGAAAAGCTGCTCAACATCATTAATTATTAAAGAAATGCAAATCAAAACTACAATGAGGTATCACCTCACACTGTTCAGAATGACCATCATCAAAAAATCTACAAACAGTAAATGTTGGAGAGGGTGTGGAGAAAAGGGAACCCTCTTGCAGTGTTGGTGGGAATGTAAATTGATACAGCCACTATGGAGAACAGTATGGAGTTTCCTTAAAAAACTAAAAATAGAATTACCATATGACCCAGCAATCCCACTACTGGGCATATACCCAGAGAAAACCATAATTCAAAAAGACACATGCACGCCAATGTTCATTGCAGCACTATTTATAACAGCCAGGTCATGGAAGCAACCTAAGTGTCCATCGACAGACAAATGGATACAGAAGATGTGGTACATATACGCAGTGGAATATTACTCAGCCATAAAAAGAAACGAAACTGAGTTATTTGTAGAGATGTGGATGGACCCAGAGACTGTCATACTGAGTGAAGTAAGTCAGAAAGAGGAAAACAAATATTGTATATTAACGCATATTTGTGGACTCTAGAAACATGGTACAGATGAACCGGTTTGCAAGGCAGAAATAGAGACACAAATATAGAGAACAAACATACGGACACCAAGGAGGGAAAGCGGGGGCAGGGTGGTGGTGGTGTTGGGATGAATTGGGAGATTGGGAATGACTTATATACACTAATGTGTATAATATAGATAACTAATAAGAGCAAATGATTTTTCCAAATGTGCTATAACATACACACACACATGCACGCACACACTGTCTCCTGTTTGTAATCAATTCTATCCCACCTGGATCTTTTCTTATTAATCCCCCTCAAAAAAAAGAATTAAATGATAGTCATTATTCTAGAGATATGAGTATCCTCCCTATTTTTCTCCCGACCTTACAGGTGAGTCACACAAAGAAGTTGGTACCTGCTCACCGTCGCACAGAGTCACCTGAGAGCATCCAGGCCCCAGACTCTGGGGTCACAGAGCCAGGGTACAACCGGGCAGCTGATGGTCCAGGCAGCCTCCCGAGACGCCAAGCTGAGCACTTATGATTAACACATACGGTATTCTCGGAAGGTCGTGTCTCTCTCCCTCATAACAGCCATAAACATCTGCGATCATGTTTTCCGTGTGTCACTCTTTTCCTGTGCACACAGCCACAGCCGTACCCCCAGCAACAAGCAGCAGTCACCACTCGGGGCAGGAAGGAAGCACCTGTCGCCCGCCACTCACGCCCCCCTGCCCCGCCCCAAAGCCTGCGCTTCCAGAATCTACCTCCTCTAGTGGTCATGGGTGGGGGGAGCTGGGGGGTGCTCACCGGCATGCACCTTGTGTCTGGACCCCTTCTGTCCTGCTTTGTCCTCTCAGCTCCCAGCACAGCTCCTAACAGGTGCTCAGACTTTGCTCTGTTAGTGATGTACACGCATAAATGGTGTGCACGCAGGTGCAGGTACGTACACATCTGTAACCACAAAGTACTTTTCCAAATGACATTTAAGTTTACCTTCATAAAGTCCTGACCCCTTCAGGAAAACCCTCACGGCTGTGGAAAAGGCCAGCTTGGCGCCACTTCTCCTGGCTGCCCTCCCCGGCAGGAAGGCAGTGAAACCTCTGGCGTTTCTAATGCCACAAATGCAGAAGCTGCTATTTGTCTACCTTGTCACACAAGCCATGACAGCCTGGATCTATCACCAAGATGACAGGACTAGCACTGCCTATGTCGAGCCCACACACCTTCCCCAAAGCACTGCTGCCGCCTCAAGGGGTCCGAATGTCCCCAGGTTTACAGTTGAGGAGTAATTTCATGCTCCTCAGCACGTAACAAAAACTTAAGATAATTATAATGTGAAGAGTCAACTAATGGAGCCATTTGGTAAAGTATAATTATCTGAAGAGAAATCATTAAGGATAATATTCAGCAGGATAGAGATGAGAAGAGAATACGGTATATTTTACCATTAACAGTTATGCTGATTTGTAAAATTGATATCAAAATGCAGCAATTATAAAAATATAAAGGCACAATTTTATTCAAACCCGAAATAGCTAATCAGGGATTCCCTGATGGCACAGTGGTTAAGAATCCACCTGCCAATGCAGGGGACGCGGGTTCGAGCCCTGGTCCAGGAAGACGCCACATGCCGCGGGGCAACTAAGCCCGTGCGCCACAACTACTGAGCCTGCGCTCTAGTGCCCACGAGCCACAACTACTGAGCCCCCGTGCCACAACTACTGAAGCCCGCATGCCTAGAACCTGTGCTCTGCAACAAGAGAAGCCACCGCCATGAGAAGCCCAAGCGCAGCAATGAAGACCCAATGCAGCCTAAAATAAATAAATAAATAAATAAATAAATTTACAAAATAGCTAATCATAAATATAAATTCTCAGTACAAGAGCCAGAAACAGAACTTCCTCCCTCTTACAGCATGACATACCATTAATTCAGATAAATACTTATGATTCAACAGTGCGTATCAGCTGTTACGTACCAGGCATGTAATTTATTCACCCAGTCTTGCGTCTCTTTCTGAAAGAAAGGGGAACTTCCCCCCTCACTCACAAGCAGCCTCACTGGCAAAGCTGCAATCATGCCCTTTCCAAAGGCAATCATTGACTTAGACTGGTCCATATTTACACCTGAGGGTGGGATGAGGCCCATAAAGCATACGGGCACCAGATACCCAGACAAACGTGGGTTCTGAAAGCAAGAGAGAAGGGGCGCGGCTGTGACTGGGAATGAGCAGGGCTGATGGAGGCTGGGACAGAGGCCAGGGACGGGGTCAACGTCCAGGGAGAGACGAGAGCGTGAGCAAAGGCCCTGAGGCGGCCTCAAGGGCACGAGCACATCAGACAGAGACATGAGCTGGCTGGGTGGTGCTGCCGTTGTCTGACATATAAACACAGAGAGAGAGCGGGGTTTCGGGATTCAGATTAGGCGGAGGATCTTGGAAGTGTTAACTGGACAGCCAAGCGGGGCTCACCGAGGCACCGTGTTGGGCATCAGTGGGTTAACCAGAGGCAGGTGAGGCCACCTGGAAACATACAGCGAGAAAAGAACCTACAGCAGAAGGTCTGTACACCGCACTCTGAAAGGCAGAGCAGAGGACCAGGTCCCCAAAGAGCCGGAGACGGAAGGAGGAAAAGCAGAGGGTCGGGGAGGGAGGCGTGCCAGGTGAGCCGTCAGCAGCTCAAACCCCTTGGAGGTGAAGCCAGAGGGGCAGCAGGTCTGGGGACACGGTGGCCTAAGTGTTGCAGGGACAGAGGTGAAGATGGCCAGCTGGGGGCAGGGACCACGAAGGGACAGCTCCCAGGGCAACACACTCGGAGGGAAAGAGTCAGGGAGGTGGGTTCAGCTCCCCTGCCACCTCTTGGATTCTGACTTAGCAAGGGAAGCTGGTCTCCCTTTAAAGAAGACCCGACGGCCACCGCACTTAGTTTCTGAAAGTCGTGTCATGCAAAATGTGTGCGAACGTTGTCAAATGTGACATTTATTGTCAATAGAAAGTGTTGTAATTCCTGATAGGAATAATTGGCAGTTATGTCACACTTTATAAATACAGATTATTCTCCTAAACACTAGCTCAATGAACAAAAATGTCCTAATGTAGAATCTGGGTGCATCCATGTGGTTATATTCTTACTGATATGAATTCATAAAACAGACAATAAAATATACACCTGCTGAGAGCATTCACATTCATTCTAGAAATGGAATTGGATTCTTACAATGATTTGTCATTCAAACTACTTCGATTAAAATACAAATAATTACAGTTACTTCTCTTTTAGTCAACGCTTAAATGCAATTACCACTCACTGGAAGGGGAGGGGAGTCAGCCTTCAACTAAAATCAGCACGAGAAATAAAACAGTATGAATGCTAATAACACCATGAGATTTACAATACTGAACCTTACCATTTATATGATCGTATTTATAATAGTACAATTCAGCGCCATAATACAATGGTATTCATCCAAATTTCAAATGAATTTTGGTGCCTATCAAAACTAGAATTGCTGTCAAATGTCAACAGTTTAGAGTCAGATTTATTCACTCAGAATAATAAGTGTGACTGTAAATAACCTGCAGACAGTGTTGAGTGCAAAGCGCCGAGACTCAGCCGCTCTGGAAACTCTCACAAGGTCATCGCCGGTGCCAGGGCTCCACGGCAGGGCAGCTCGGCGCCCACACGTAACTGGCCTTTTCTAACTGTTTCCAACAGGGCCTGCTGAGTGGTCCGCTAAGCAAGCTAAGAGTCACATTCACTTTTTAAAAGTCCTACTTCCTTGCTTCATTAAAAGATAGCTAGTTAACAATATTTATGGATGTAAAACTACAGCCTCCGTAGAAAACAGAAACTGTCTCACCAATAATTTCAATTGAGAAATCACAACAGCATAATATTCGCCACACTTTTGCAACAGCCTTGAAGATGAGACGCAAGAGAGGAAGGAGGTGAGGCTGCGGGGAGGCCGGAGGGCGGGCGTCCAGGGCGCCGAGCCTCCGCTGCTCAGCGCAGAATGAGTGGGGACCTCGGTGGCCTGGGGGAAACTGACATCCAGTGTTCCCTGAAAACAAGCCCAAAGCTCTCCAAAGGTACAATCTGAATGACAACATGCAGTAACCAGCTGATACTAAGGAAAAGCACACGCCAGTCGAAACACAAATACTTTTTTCCACGAAATTCGCATGCACTTTTCCCCCAAAAGCATTTCTTGAACCTGCCTTGGTACATTGCAAAAAATACAGGTAGATTCTAATTAGCGAGTTTCTGAGGATGTCGGAATCAGGTCTGAAGTGACTCAGAACCCAGACCACAGGTTCTTCGGGCGAGGGGGAGGCAGGGGACACACGGTTCCCCGTCCCCGTCCCGCCTGGAGCGGCCACCCATCACCCGTGTCCACGTGCCTCAGAGCGAGTGTCTGCTCTGAGAAGGACAGCGCGGGGGCCTGGGGTACAGAGACGGACCTCACGTGCCCGACGCCACCTGCTTCCTGTGGTGGCAGGCGAGCTGCTCTCATAATTCTGCAGCTGGGGTACCCGTGTGACAGAGAGGGAACCGGGCTATAAACTCACTGACACGAGCTCCCTCCCTCCACCCAGCGATAAAGCAGCTCAACGTCTCCGTCTGCCACTCACTCCCTTGACCGAACTCACATCAGTGCTGCCCTCTTGTCACCCTTCGTAAGTGTGTCTCCTGGGACATCTAGGGACATGGAACTAAATTAACGTTGAAATTTAAAAAGCCACATTTATGTTTATGTAGCTATACAGGCATGTAGATATAAAAGGTCGCTGTTCTACACATGTTTGGTGAAATACGGCAATTTTTACATCTGGTATTTTCAATAAATAAGCACACTTTTTAAACTTGGATCTTGGAAACCTATCCAAGATAGGAAACCTATCTCCTGGTAAAGTCAGGTAATTCCCCATCTTAAAATATGTGAATCTTGCTTATGACATCATAGAGATCATCAGAAATTCTACACTTGAAATCAAAGATGAGTCAGCAAGGATGAGAAACACGTGACAAAAGCCTAGAACAAACGGACATCCTTCCCCAGAGGTTACCTGTTTCCTTTAGCTCCCGCGACAACTCACATCTCTAACTAGATGACGAAGTGGTGACATTACTAGATGCCTACTTTAAATGACCTGACATGCTCTCACCTTCCAGTCGCCAAGCTCACCGTGAGAACTCACATATGACTGGCTCTCCCAGGCTTCCAGCCCCTCGACTGAAGCAGTGATGTTAATTAAAAACAGAAAATTGTGTTCAGCACAAACCAACAGCAGTGTTTGAACAGGAAAGCAGGACACCTTTACACACTGCACTGGCGGTTCTCCACCCAGGGGTTTAACCACAGGGACACAGGAGACTCAGGGACACAGGTATACGAACTGGCTCAACTTAGGGAATACATGTAACAGGGTACGGCTACCTAAAACGAAAGAGAAAAAGAAGTTCCAATCCTGAGCAAGAGACATTCAAATGTGGCCAAATTCTCATGATTCAAACCAGCAGTCATAAAGAACATGTTGTTTTTCTGACTTCAAAAAAATGTTTACAACTAGAAATATAATGGGTTTGAAACGATTTTCTTGTATGTCATCATTTTTCTAATTAGAAGCACTAAGTTCTCCTTCTTAACTGAAATGATGAAATAACTCTGTAAACTCAATGATGTTATGGACAGTTACTGATAAGAAAAGCAGCAAATCTGCATGCTTGTCTAGACTCCAAGGATTCAAGTGAAAAATTTATGGCCATCAGAGGTCCACAGTGCAAAGATGTTTAGGGCCATTTTCCAGCCAAGGTTCCAGCCATGATTGTGAGCTATGAATGTTCCTGTTTTAAAAGACACATGTGTAGACAGAACAGTTAACAGATTTGTTATAAATGAGCAAGAATCTGAGCTCTGCTGTAGGCTGGAGCACGCAGCATCTGAGCACACCTGATTACTTAGGACACCGGAGGGACCACTCCTGCTATTACGGGATCCATGTTACTATTCCAACACTTGTCCTTTGGTGCTGACAGAACTTCCTGGCTGGAACACAATCATGGCTGGAACCTTGGCTGGAAAATGGCCCTAAACATCTTTGCACTGTGGACCTCTGATGGCCATAAATTTTTCACTTGAATCCTTGGAATCTAGACAAGCATGCAGGTTTGCTGCTTTTCTTATCAGTAACTGTCCATAACATCATTGAGTTTACAGAGTTATTTCATCATTTCAGTTAAGAAGGAGAACTTAGTGCTTCTAATTAGAAAAATGATGACATACAAGAAAGTCGTTTCAAACCCAGTATGAGGCACATAGGATGCATCTTATAATCAAGGTTCTTATTACAAATAAGCACTAGTTACAGCCTCAGCAAATGGGGTATGGAGCCCCTTTCTGAGCCCCCAATTTAGTATCTTAATGGAGTCAACATTTAGCACCCTGGAGAGTACTTATTTGAGAACCTGCAGTTGACATATTTTTTAAAAACTTAAGTTATTGCCAATAACTCGTCCACGGAGTCAATTATGCAGTATGATCAATCCACTTGGTTCTTCCACTATAATTACGGTGGTTACACACAGGACGGCTGCAAGAACACCTCAAGCAGATGCGCAGCTCCTAACCAGCGAGCGCATGGCCGCAAGACTCCAGGCAGTGACAGAACTCCCAGCCTCTTTCTTAAGCACTTGACTTCCGACTACCCCAAGCACGTCTTCCCGGTTTAAGGAAAACTGCTCCGTGACAAAGTACTTTACACAATCAGCACGGAACTTCACATGAAATTTAATTTCAAGATTTTGTGGAAACACCCCAGAATTGTATAACTTGATGGAAGAAGCAACTGTCTCTACATAAGCTTTTTTTTTTTTTTTAAGAAAATCATACAGTCATTAGTACTGCCCTGGTTTAGAAGCATCCTGACACACAGGAATTTATAAAAGCCTTCAACCCATAGTCTCCGAAACATTTCTCTGTTATCCTGAAAAGGACTGCTAGACACACGCCGGTTTTTACTGTCGCTCCCGGGCTTAGGGAGTCTGTGAGGACAAACCCGAAGGGAGGCGGTTCCAGCCGGATTAGTCAATCAGTCGGGGAGCCTCGGCTGCGGTTCCTAAACTGTTTCCAGAACACTCGGTTATGCTGGGGGTGGCGACGCGAAGGCTTCCAAGAACTTTTCGTTTTTGACTGAGCCACATTTCTGTTTTCCCCCAACAGTTAAGTTATTTAGAAGTAAGAGGGTGGAGGGGAGTCGTCTGGGGCAGGGATAAGAAGAGATGTCACACAGACACGCACGCACGAATCGGTATCACGAACTGGGCGTCCAGAGCTGAGCTGTCCCCTAAGTAGCGGGGCGCTCGGCCGGGGGGGCCCCCAGCCCGGGCAGAGGCCCCCCCCAAGACGGAGAGGAGCTCAGGAGGACGCCCGCCGCGGCCCCCGAGGCCAGGAGCCGCTCGCAGGGAGACAGGAGGGGCGAACCCCGAACCCCCAACCCTGGAGAACCTGATTCCCACGGGCCACGGAGCCGCTGCACCTTCACGACGGGGAAAGGCAGACCCTACAAGTTTCCGTCTGGGATGCTGGGCCGGGAGGACGGAGGGTCAGGGGGTCTGCGCCCGCCCGCCCGCCCGCACGAGCCGCCCCGGGAGATGGAGATGGGGACGCAAGAGGGAAGGGGGCGCCGGGTGAGGAGGGGGCGGAGGATGAGGAGGGGGCACGGGGAGGGAAGACGGGTCGCGGAGGAGAGACAGGGGCGCTGAGAAGGGGAGGGCCTGGAGGGAGAAAGGGGTGCAGAGGGGAAGGGGGCGCAGGGAGAGGAGGGGCGCGCGCAGAAAAAACGGCCGGGAGGTCCGGCACTCACCCTCGCGGGCACTAGCAGGCGGCCGGGGCGCCCGCGGGGGGCAGCCGGGGGGAAGGGTCCCTCGGCGCTCATCGCCGCCCACTCGGCGGGACCAACGCTCCGGGCCGCGCGAGCTCAGCGCCGAGGACCCGCGCGAGCCTCCTAGGGCCCCGCGGGCGCCACGTCCACGCCCCTCTGCGCTTCGGCGCCGCTCGGGCTCGGCTCGGGCTCCGCGGGCTGCGGCGGGAGGAGCCGAGCACCGCCCACCGCCCGTGAGCACCGCCCACCGTCCTGAGCACCGCCCACCGCCCGTGACCGCCGCCCGCCGCCCGTGAGCACCGCCCACCGTCCTGAGCACCGCCCACCGCCCGTGACCACCGCCCCCCACCCTGAGCACCGCCCACCGCCCGTGATCACCGCTCGCCGCCCGTGAGCACCGCCCACCGCCCTGAGCACCGCCCACCGCCCGTAACCGCCGCCCACCGCCCGTGACCGCCGCCCGCCGCCCGTGAGCACCGCCCACCGCCCGTGACCGCCGCCCACCGCCCTGAGCACCGCCCACCGCCCGTGACCACCGCCCACCGACCTGAGCACCGCCCACCGCCCGTAACCGCCGCCCGCCGCCCGTGAGCACCGCCCACCGCCCTGAGCACCGCCCACCGCCCGTGACCGCCGCCCACCGCCCTGAGCACCGCCCACCGCCCGTGACCACCGCCCACCGACCTGAGCACCGCCCACCGCCCGTAACCGCCGCCCGCCGCCCGTGACCACCGCCCCCCGCCCTGAGCACCGCCCACCGCCCGTGACCACCGCCCACCGCCCTGAGCACCGCCCACCGCCCGTGACCACCGCCCACCGCCCTGAGCACCGCCCACCGCCCGTGACCGCCGCCCACGCGACGCGCCCGAGAGGAGGGGCGCGCGGCTGCCGAGGGGCGGGACGCGTCCCGGGCTGCGGCGCTCCGGGGGAGAGCGGGAGAGGTGATAGCCTCTGGGGGCTGCCGCTCCCCCGGGCCGGGGCCGAGCGCTCCTGCCGCTCGGCGGCCCCTCCCCGCCCCTGCTCCCCGGTGGATCTGACCTGGGGCGTCCCCCCGTCCGCAGTCGGGTGCCTCCGGGCCTTCCCCTCCCTCGGAGGGTCGCAGGGCAGCTGCCTGCCGGGTCCCTGGGGACCCCTCCGCCGGGGTCTCCCCGTCACGTGGAGCTGGTGCTGGACCCTGGGGACTGTCCAGAAGAGGAAAGGACGCCTCTCGCGCCCGCGCGCCCCACCCGCGCCCCGGGCTGGCGGCTCGGCGGCGCCCGTGTCCTCGCTGCGGACCCGGCGACGCCCCGGGGCGCGGGGCTGGGCGCACCTCCGGGCAGTGGGGCAGCAGCCGGTCGGCGAGTCCCTTGCTCTCTCAGGACAGTATCAGGCTGCGTAGACTCAAGTCATCCTCGTTCAAGCGTAAATGAAAGTTTGGCATAAATCTCAGGAAAACACACACACACCCCCCCCCCAAGCTACCAACCTTTACGAAGGGCGTGGGTTTTCCTCCCTTTCCACATCCCGCGTCTCCCGGTCCCGCAAACTCTCAGGGGCGCAGACGCGCGCGGCCTTTCATCTGCGGAAGCCCGTTCGCTGTCCTTCCGAGGCGGGAAAGCGCGAAGGCCGAGGTGGCAGCACCGGCGTGACCCGTCTCTGCGAGTGGGACGCCTGACGCATGGCGGGCAAGTGGCGGTGGAACAGACACGAGAGACGCTGCTCCTTCTGACGGTAACCTGGTTTTTTCGAGCTTTAGCGGGAAATAATGGATGGATAACAGTGTGTAAATTTAAGGTGTACAGAGTGTTGACTTGATCCACTTATACCGCCGTGTGATTACCACCCTCGGTTAGCTGACCTTCACCAGGTCACATAATTACCATTTCTTTTCAGAAGTGGGAAAATATTCAGAGCAACTTTCAAGTGTATAATACAGTCTTGATAACTAGAATCACCATGCCATACATTAGACCCCCAGAATGTATTCATCTTATAACTGGACAGTTTGTACCCTCTGATCAACACCTTTGCAGACCCCAACTCCCCAGCCCCTGGTACCCACCCACCTACTCTGTTTCTCTGCGTTGGGCTTTCTTAGATTCCATATTGAAGTGAGATCATACAGCATGTGCCTTCCTCTGACTTAACGGAATGCCCTCAAAGTCCATCCATGTGGTTGCAAAACGGCAAGATTTCCTCTTTCTGGTGGCTGAATAATATTCAGTATACGTACATATAATATACATACATATACACATAGGCACATATATATCACATATATACATATATATCTGACATATATCACAATACATATACATACACACAGGCACACACCCCCACGTCTTCCTTATCCATTCATCCGTTGCTGGACACTTGGGTTGTTTCCATGTCTTGGCTATTGTGAATAATGTTGCAATAAACACGGGAGTTCATATACCTTTTCAATACCCTGTTTTCCTTTGGTTATACACCCAGAAGTGGGATTGCTGGGTATAATAATAATTTTATTTATTTTTCGAGGTACTTCCATGCTGCTTTCTCCATCTTCCTATGAGCAGAAAACTAGTGTGTGTTTTTATTTTTTTTATTTATTTTTTTTAAACTGAGGGATTTTTTTAAAATTTATTTTATTTATTTATCTTTGGCTGTGTCAGGTCTTCGTTGCAGTGTGTGGGCTTTCTCTAGCTGCGGCGAGCAGGGATACTCTTCATTGTGGCGTGCAGGCTTCTCATTGCGGTGGCCTCTCTTGTTGTGGAGCACGGGTTCTAGGTGTGCGGGCTTCAGTAGTTGCAGGACCTGGGCTCAGTAGTTGTGGCTTGCGTGCTCTAGAGCGCAGGCTCAGTAGTTGTGGCGCACGGGCTTAGTTGCTCCGTGGCATGTGGGATCTTCCCGGACCAGGGCTCGAACCCGTGTCCCCTGCATTGGCAGGTGGATTCTTAACCACTGTGCCACCAGGGAAGCTCCTTGTGTGTGTTTTGAAAACCATATTTACTACAAAAGAAGTGTGTTTGCATACGCCATAATTTCTCGATGTTGTCTAAACTAGAAATTCACTAAAGAGTAAAAAAACTAATAATTATTTAAGAAAAAAGAGCATCACATGATCATTACCATATTTCTATTTTTAAACCTGATATTAATATGAATTACAACTAAAACTTACAAGAACTACATTGTAGAGCAGGTATCACTTTTTCCCAGTCTTCAGATAATAAATTTTACTGCTAAATTCATATTGTTTAGGAAATTTGTTCATATTTGTGTGCTAAGGAGTTGAAGTGAGTACTATTTTTGAGCTTTTTTGGAAAAAGTGACATTTCACTTTAAAAAGGATGGTGTGATATAATCGACACTAATATGCTACTCAAAGAACGGGAAGGGAAGGAGGGAGGGAGGGAGGAAGGGAAGAGAAGAAGGAGAAAGGAGAGAAAGATTCCACAGCAGTGGAGGGGGATTCCTGTAGGAAACCTCGCCCAGGGGAGCCATGGCTGTTGGAGGCCCTTGAGAATCGGCCCATCCTCGGAGGACTCAGAAACTGACCAGGGCTATAGCACCAGGGTCCTGGGGCCTGTGCAACTGCAGGATAACGCAAGGGCTCTTAAGTCACGGTCCAAGAGTGGGTTTTAGGCAGGTGATCAGTGAATGCCTATAACTGTATGTAAATATTTATATCTTTTACCGCTTTTTTTTTCTTTTTTTTAAGATTATGGGCACAGAGCCACCTAGTTCCTAATGTGTTACCTAACACTCTTTTTTTTTTTTTTTTTTTAATAAATTTATTTATTTATTTTTGGCTGTGTTGGGTCCTCGTTTCTGTGCGAGGGCTTTCTCCAGTTGCGGCAAGCGGGGGCCACTCCTCATCGCGGTGCGCGGGCCCCTCACTGTCGTGGCCTCTCCCGTTGCGGAGAACAGGCTCCAGACGCGCAGACTCAGTAGTTATGGCTCACGGGCCCAGTCGCTCCGCGGCATGTGGGATCTTCCCAGACCAGGGCTCGAACCCGTGTCCCCTGCATTGGCAGGCAGACTCCCAACCACCGCGCCACCAGGGAAGCCCCCTTTTACCGCTTTTAATAGTCAATATTTTTTTCAATCATTCACACATTCAACAACAATTGATTGCTGACCGATGTCTAGATGCCTTAGTAGATATTGGGGATGTGATGAATGTAAGACCACCAGGTCCTCACGGAGCTCAGAGTCTAGTGGGTCACGGACATAAAATTACTGCCTCCCTTATTTGAGGGATTACAGACATTTTATTACCCATGTAATAAAAATGTCCTTCCCAAATCAGGTTCTTAGCTAACGTGTTAAATATCTTTGAGAATGTATGAGTGAACTCAAAACTGATTATGTCACCGTATCCTTACCTGAGTAAGAATATTTGGAGAAGATATTAAATATATCGAGTAGGCATTGTAATATTCAAATATGTACCTGAATTTTTAGAATGGTCTCCAAATAGAAATAAACCATGAATATATTTAGTTTTGACTCATAACCAAGTCCCAAATCTTATCTTCAGTTATATAAGTGTACA
This sequence comes from Balaenoptera physalus, assembly GCF_965194825.1. NCBI lineage: Eukaryota > Metazoa > Chordata > Mammalia > Artiodactyla > Balaenopteridae > Balaenoptera > Balaenoptera physalus. The sequence goes on along the minus strand of NC_138885.1, from coordinate 111,388,734 downwards.
GAGGCTCTGAGGAGAGAATTGGTTTCTGAACACAAAGATACTTTGATTCTCATAGGCTTAAGAAAAATGAATAGAAATTTGAGCAACACGATACGATTCTCCTCAACTTTTGCTGTGACAAAAACAATTATGAGGCTAGTTTCTCATTTAATACTTTCTTTTTCTTAATAAGTACATTAGAAATGTACAAAGTGTATGAATTTTGAAAAGTTTGAACTTCTGATTTATTTACTTTTTCTTGCAGAAAATTGCTTGCAATCTACAGGTTTTGGTTTTCTTTTTTTATAAGAAAGTGCTTTAGTAAAACACCCACCTACAACCAAGAATATGGGATTCTTTTGTTTCATAGTTTAATAAGATAATCATTCAGTTACCTCCTTCCTTATTTATTAAAAAATATGCGCTGGACTTGTGTTATGTATCAGGCTTGTGCTACACGGGACCAACACGATGGTGACACAGACCACATGCTCCGGTCCAGTGTGCAGAATACAACACAGGAAGCGTAAGCAGAAACAGCGGGAGCCAAGGGGTTTGGCATTAGTTGGCAAGTGAGTACGGGATGCCCGAGATTCTGTCCAGTCTCCTCAGTCTCCCCTCCCTCAACGCCATGGTCCTCACCGCCCACATCTGCCCCACCAGCCCCAGGAACCAACCACCTGCAGTCCCACTGTCAGTACCCCTCCCGCCAGCTCATTTCCTCTGCACGTCCCCTGTGTCTCACTCTACACTTACAGCCAAATAATCTGCTGGCAACCACTGGCCCCTCCCTCAAAAATGACTTCAATTTCTTCCTTATTCCATTTAAATTATAAAATCCACCACTGTCCTCAGTCTCTTACAAACATTCCTAACTTCCCCCAGTTTTTCTCGCTGTCATGACTTGCCTCGTGAAACCACAGACCTGGTTAAGCCCAACTATCCACCTGTCCCTTACCTTTCCCCAAACACCTGAACCCCATGAGGGAAAACCACAGAGCCCTGCCGACCGGTCTGTTTCCATCCAGGACCACATCTCAAGCAGGCACGCAGTCACTCCTGTGGTTCGGCCACCCCTCCTGGTGGGCTTGACTTCCAGGCTCTAAAACAACTTCCCTCCTCCCTCCTTCCCATATTCTCTCTCTCTCTCTCTCTCTCTCCCCCTTTCCCTCCACCTCCATTCACTCTGCTGCAGATATTCTCTCTAATTCAAAGAGAAACTAGAAACAATTAGATAGGAGCTACCTCATGTGTCTCCCACCCTATAATCAAATCCGCCCACCTTCTGTTCCCTCCACAGACACTTCCTGCTGCCCGTCTCAGGGGACATGCCCTGCCTTATGGAATAGTCCGCCCCACCCCAATTGCTAAGGAACCTGTCACTTTCCCCTTTTCCTGCAGTATCCCTTCCTCCCCCCCATACCCCCTCCCTCATCCTCCGGAGGAATTGCCCATTTTCAGCTCCCTCCCACACCAGATTCTCAAAGAGCTTTAACTCCCCACCTCAGGCTCTCCTCCATCCTCTCCAGCTGGCTTTATCCACCTGCCACCAGGAGTCAGCCTCCTTCAGGGCTCCCTGACAGCCCCCCTCCACCCAGACATTCAGGGTCCCGCACGGATCTGATCAAACTTGAGTGAATATCAACCTGAAAAATCAATTAATGAAAAATGACGAAGTCTTTGTAGTTACTTGAAGGCCCAGTTACAAGTTGATCCTCAGAAAATGAAAACCAGAGTTCTTTTTCCTGGAAATTTTAAGAAAGGGGCCAACAGTCAGGATTAACCTGGACAAAGGGAAACATATACTTTCAGTTCCATTGCTCCTAAGCCAGGTCAGTGGTGTTTCCCTGCTCCTCTTTGGAGAAGAAGGCCTGGTCTCTGCGTCTTCAGAAGGCACAGCGGCGGAAGAGGCACCGTCCCTATCTGCTCACAGGACAGCTCTGTGGGCAGCCGTGCACTTACCCGGTCATTCCAATAACTTTCAGTGCTGGTATCATAGTCCCAATCTGAGGAAGAAAACCAGGGCTTGAGAGGTTGATATGTAAGCCTTTGACTCAGCAATACCACATGTATGAATTTATCATAGTACGTGATAAAAAGAATTGGGCACACACACACACAGATACAGCACTGCTCATTCCAGCCTTACTAAGACAGAAGAATATCAGAACACCATCTTTATACATAAAAAGGGATTAATTAAATAAAATGTCATCCGTACACATTTTTTATGAAGCTGTTACCAAGAATGAGGTATATTTACATTTATGCCTAGTAGACAGAGTCTACAATATGTTAAGAGAAAACAAAGTTATAAAATGTACATACTGAATAATACACTTTATGAGAAAACGTAGTAGCATTTACGTAATAGAGCATGCATGTAAGTAAGGTGTGCTCTGGGGCAGGCTCAGGAGAACCCCAAGTCCTCCGGGCGAGGAGAGGCGTGTTGGCAGCCTGGCTGCAGTCAGGGTACCAGCGCCTGAGAAGGAGGTGTGTGTACGCGCGTTGGCATCTGTACTCCCATAGACGTGGGGATGGTGGCTGCCTTGGAAATGTATGTGATTATGAAGAATACTTTTATCTCATCCTTCATAAAATTTGTAGTTTTCACTTTTCAAAGAGAAAAACTAGTACCTGTATATCAATACAGTTCTATATGCTATCAGTACCATATAGCTTTATATGTAGTATACATATGGTGAATACTACATGATAAACACTATACAGAAACACGTTTTTTCCTTTGGAAAAAATACATGTGAATTTATATTCAACTGAACTCTACAGCAAGTTTCCAAACATGATTTAGTGTGCATACTGTTTCATTGGGGACTATTACTTACAACTCCTTATGAAATTTTATGTAAAATACAGATTTTTATTTCAAGTCATTTATTTTCTTTGACTTTCATTAAAATATCAGTATTTTGTAAGTCTCTCTCTATACACACACACACACACACACACATATATATAATACGGGAAAAGTGGCAAGTATTTAACACATCATGAATGTTTTTGCACAGAGAGTGAATATCAATTGGGATTTTCTCCAAAAACAAAGATTTTGGAGCATCTCGGGAAACTCTGAACTCTCTGATCCATGGTGAGTGGCTACAAGATATTGACAAGCTTTGATTCCCCTGTGAACCTCCGAAGGTTAATTTACCCATAGATCCACCCAACTGAATAAATACTCTTGAGATTGTTTATACAAATCACCACCACAGAAGTAACTCCCACCTCAGACGTGGCCCAGCCGTGATGCTTACTCCCCACCTGGTCCCGGAGCTGGTCCCTCACTTTCCACTTCCCTGGTGAGGTGACCTGGGAAGAAGGATGCAGGTAATTTGCAGAGGTCACCTGGTCTGAGGGCAGGGAGGGAGTCACACCCAGTAGTCACGTTTGGAGCCCCGGCTCTGAAACCCCTCCATATTGACCCTGGAGGACACGCATTTTTCAACACGAGATTGTGAGGTTTAAAAGAGACAATTCCCTTTCTCTTTTAAAAATGACAGTGAGAGTAGATTTATTTTTATTTTAAAAGTCCTTTTGATAAAAATAAAATAATATGTTTTAAAAATGTCATAAAATATATGCCAAATATACCAAATGCAAATACTCAGTTGTTTTACTCTCCCATTAAATTTTTTTAACATCCTTTTTTTCATTTTTTTGGAAGTATAGTTGACATACGATATTATAGTAGTTTCAGATGTACAACAAAGACATTTGACATTTATTTACATTACAAATTGATCACCACTATGTTTAGTAACCATACGTCACCTTGTAAAGTTATTATAATATAACTGACTATATTCCCTGTTCTGTGTATTACATCCCCATGACGTATTCATTTTATAACTGGAAGTTTGTCCTTCTTAATCTCTTTCACCTACTTCACTCATTCCCCCACCCCCATGCCCTCTGGCAACCATCTGTTTGTTCTCTGTGTCTATGAGTCTTTTTTCATTTTGTATTGTTTGTTCATTTGTTTTGCTTTAGGCTTTTCTTTCAGATTCCACATATAAGTGAGAACACAACATATTTGTCTTTCTCTGTCTGACTTATTTCCCTAAGCATAATACTCTTTATATCCATCCATCCTGTCACAGATGGTGAGATTTCATTCTTCATTCTTTTTTATAGCTGAGTAATATTCCATTATTAATATTCTGGCATATATAAATATATATATATATTTCACACCTTCTTTGTCCATTCTTCTGTTTATGGGCACTTAGGTTGCTTCCATATCTTGCCTATTGTAAATAATGCTGTAATGAACACTGGGGTGTGGATATCTATTAGAATTAGAGTTTTCATTTTCTTCAGATAAATACCCAGAAGTGGAATTGCTGGATCCTACAGTAGTTCTATTTTTAATTTTTTGAGGAACCTCCATACTGTTTTCCACAGTGGCTGTACCATTTACATACCCACCGACAACGCACAAAAGTTTCCTTTTCTCCACATTCAATCCTGAGAGATTTACCAGCCTTTATTTACTGACATGTACATCACTACTTGTTTATTATTTTATTTCTACGATTATAATTTTTCTCTAATCTACGTATAGTTCTGTTTCAGTGGGATTTCTAAAAGGATGGAAAATGTGTGAATGATCACCCTGTCATATTCTAGGATTGTTTTTATTGCTTCGGATTTAGGTTGATAGGCTTGAGCTGGTAATACACAACTCCTCTTAAATAATCGACATTGGTTTGTTCAGGGACTTTCTTTATATCACAATAATTCCTCTTCTTTTATTTCCATGCCCATCCCCTATCTTACATGCATATTTATTTATATATGTATTTCTTTAGAATTATGTAGTGGGGGGTGTGTGTGTGGTATTTTGCTATAGAAATCATTCTATTTCTAACATTCTCCACCTTACTATGTTTTTAGAACTATTTTTCTAAACCTAGTAAAATTTATTTTATTTTTTATTGGAGTATAGTTGCTTTACAATGTTGTGTTAGTTTCTGCTGTACAGCACAGTGAATCAGCTATATGTATATCCCCTCCTTTTTGGATTTCTTTCCCATTTAGTTCACTGCAGAGCATTGAGTAGAGTTCCCCGTGCTATACAGTAGGTTCTCATTAGTTATCTATTTTATACATAGTATCAATAGTGTATATATGTCAATCCCAATCTCCCAGTTCATCCCACCCCCTTTCCCCCGTGGGTATCCATGCATTTGTTTTCTACATCTGTGTCTCTATTTCTGCTTTGCAAATAAGTTCGTCTATACCATTTTCTAGATTCCACATATATGCAATAATGTACGATATTTGTTTTTCTCTTTCTGATTTACTTCACTCTGTATGGCAGTCTCTAGATCCATCCATATCTCTGCAATGGCACAATTTCATTCCTTTTTATGGCTGAGTAATATTCTGTCGTATATATGTACCACATCTTCTTTATCCATTCCTCTGTTGATGGACATTTAGGTTGTTTCCATGACCTGGCCATTGTAAATAGTGCTGCAATGAACATTAGGGTGCATGTGTCATTTTGAATTATGGTTTTCTCCAGGTATATGCCCAGTAGTGGGATTGCTGGGTCGTATGCTAGTTCTATTTTTAGTTTTTTAAGGAACCTCCATACTGTTCTGCATAGTGGCTGTATCAGTTTACATTCCCACCAACAGTGTAAGAGGGTTCCCTTTTCTCCACACCCTCTCCAGCATTTCATGTTTGTAGATTTTTTGATGATGGTCATTCTGACCAGTGTGAGGTGATACCTCATTGTAGTTTTGATTTGCATTTCTCTAATAATTAGTGATGTTGAGCATCTTCTCATATGCCTCTTGGCCATCTGTATGCCTTCTTTGGAGAAATGTCTGTTTAGGTCTTCTGCCCATTTTTTTGATTGGGTTGTTGTTTTTTTTGATATTGAGCTGCTTTAATATGACATATAAACAATGCATTATCTCAATTACTTCATAAAATTCCACTATTTTACTTATCTAATTGCCAGATAAATAAATGATAAATCTTTAGTTTATCTATGAATTTTGCTGCTATAGCAACCTTGTGATTAAAATCCCTTTCACTTTGTCTCCTTGTGGATGCCTGAGGAGCCTCTTTGAAACAGGTATATCACTTAGTATTAACAAATTACACAGAAAATCCTGTACAAAATTTATCATTGTTGTTCATCCTTCCCACACATTAAAAAAAATCCAAACCCAGCCTACAAATCTGTCTCATAAACAATCGCTTTGCTTGCCCAGCGATCTTTTTGCCTGTTGCTGCCATTCTTCCAAATTACTATACTTCAGAATTTCAGATAATGGGAACTTTGATTGTAAAATGAGTCAGTGCAACAAATAAAGAACAATGGAAAACTCATTGCAAATTTATTTCTAAAGAAGGAGGACATGAATTTTGAATGTTGAAAGGTGTTTACAGTTTTTGTGAAAAGGCTTCAGAACATGGAAGCTTAACTCCTTTTCTTAAGTGGTCAATGATTTGAATTAAAAAAGTGGAGCCCGAAATGTTGCACTGCTCTTTCAAAACTTTGCAGAGTGTTAGGTGTGATGCATGATAGTGGTGTGCTGGGGAGGACAGAAATTGTTGCTGCATGGACCTAATGTCACCACCCCACAGAATACCTTCAATGGTAACAATAATTGATTTTAGGGGCAACTAAGGTTCTCCTGAGCTTTCTATACAATGGGCCAGAAGCTAAGTGTCATCTGTGGATGAGCTCACGGTATTTTCTCTGGAGCCCTGTGAGCTCAATGCCAGTCTCATCCCATTTTACAGATGAGGGGTGGAGGCCTGTTTTGGCCCAGGGCTGGTGAGCAGGGGCCTGCGGTTGGAGCACAGTGTGTGGCCTTAGCACGGAGCCCTGCGTGCCGTCTGTGCGCCTGACTAATGAATCGACGTACTTTATTCCTTGAACTTCGATTTCAAAGCCCAAATCCTAACGCCTACTTTGGAGAGTTGTTATAATGACTAATTTGTCAAATGTCTGGTGTCATCTGGAATATAAAAGGAGCTCAGTAAATTTACTCACTATAATTATTACCAATTTCATCAATTGCTATGACAATTAGTCGTATTGTAGACATAATAGCTGCCATCACAGATAGACTGGGAGTCCTGACCTGACTCCGAGAAGTGTCACATCCTCTCCCCTTAAACACAAATGACTTCTCCCTCAGAAAGTGTGCTGTAACGTTAAAAAGAAATCAATCTACAGTGTTGCCCACAATCCTTTGCTTTTAATGGGCTCTTCATTTCATTACGTATTATGATAATTCTGCTAATTCGCCCTTCAGTAAACTACAACGTGAAAACTCAGTAGAAGAAAGTATTGTTTGCCTTAGCAAAAATTAGCCTCTGGCATACAACCAGACACAAAAAACTATCTATTTGGCATGGGATTTGCAAACAAGTTTTCCTAATAGTAATTCTCAGACTCTGTATTAGAGCCCCTTCTACTTTATGGAAAGTAATTCTGATCTGCTGTGAGTATAACTCCTACTTAGTTGTGGCTGGAGCTCACAAAGGCAGCCTGTTCTGTAAGAGTTGATAAGCTTATAAGCAGAACACCAACCCCCGTAGGATTTTGTTAATTTGGAGATCTTTAATGTTCTTTAATTGCCTGATAATATTTTTTGAACTGATTTTAAGAATTACCTTTTAAAAATCATTTTCCCCCCATTTCCTTGGTTAAGATGGTGGAAAAAATAGAAAGGACTGAGCTATACTTTTCTTGAGCTAGAAATTGCCATCAGCTTGATTTTTCAGATGTTGCATTACTATGAAGCACGGTTATTTCTCAACACGCTTTTTACATGCCGAGTAGGAATGTGTTAAGGTGAGTGTGGAGAGTGCTGTTTTACTGCCCTAGAGGGTTTTTGTTGTTGTGGCTTTGTTTCATTTTGTATATTTTTATAATTGCCTAAGTCCAGCTGAAAAAGCATAAGATATATGGTTGTAGATTATAACACGCAGCTCTGTCCTGCAGGCAAATATTGCCCAAAGTACAAATAAATGAGAGGTCTTTTATTAGAAAAAATACATAACTATAAAATGGCTAATACATTTGCTCTGTAAATTGAGAATAGATATTCAGGATAAATTCAGGCAAGAAATCCTCCTCCCAGATACTTCTGTGCTAGCTCTTTCCCTCATTCTGTAGCCATTTGTAAACACCTTTAGGCTGGTACTTATTAAAAATGATCTTGTGTTAGTGTAAATTATGCACACACACTCACACGCACACACACTCACACGCACAGATGCACACACATACACATTCACGTGCCCTGGAAGTGAAGACAGGCCTGGAGGTGAGGACAGACTGGGTCTGGCAGTGTCAACAAAGGTTCGTCCTAAAGGAACCCCGACCACTTCTGCCAACGCTCAGCGTCCACGGTTAGTCCTGTGGCCCCTCCCTGCCCAGGTGGGCACCGGCCCTGTGCCCTGGCCGGCAGGAGCAGTGACCAATTCCAAAGTCACCCAGGTGCGCGGCACAGCTTCCCATGCTTTCACAGGCCGAACGGGCTCCTGCACGTCCCAGGACAGCAGGACGGCCCCTCAGACCCTGGGGATGGAAGCCCGACTTGGCATCAGGAGGTTTCACGCTGCTGCCTCTCGCTCAGGTCCTGCTGCGGCAGCTCTCGGCCTGCAGACCTGGATCTGCTTCTTACGGAGAAGGTTCCCTTCCCTCCTTTCCTCTCCGTGCAGCCGGACAGGAGCAAACTCACCGCCTTGAGCACCCTCCGGGGAGAAGCGCCCAGGTCAGGGCCCTCCGCCCGGGAGGACGGGTCCTCAGTGAGTCCCCATTTTGTTCCCTGACAGACACTCCCTTTTGCATGCGACCTGCGGCTGCACTTCGGGGACGCCTTTGGTTTTGCATCCTCACCTCTGGCGCGGCCTGTGACCCCCAACCTGCCTCCCCCAAGCCTGCCCCGCTGTGGGAGAGTGATCGAGCATCATTTAAATTCTCTGGCACTCGCAGACCTTCTTCAGGCTCAGGGTTTCCTCTACAATCAACTATTTCAAACTCTTGGCGAGCTTCTTATTTGGGGCTCCTTGCGACAATAGCTACACTCTGGTATTAGGGCCACCCAGCAGGTGTGTGGGAAGCACATCTTTAGCCCATTTCCTGGAGACAGACGTGTAACTGAGGAGACGCCGAGGGTACCATCCCACCGTTGAAATTAACCGCCTCCCTGCCAGGCTGTGCGTCACAGGTTGGCCGCTAAAATTATCTACATTCCAACTTCTGTAAGTGATGGTCTTACTAAGTATTCATCACTGCAGAACAATTTCCCGTGGTCGCTGTCACAGACCGCCACAACCTCGGTGGCTTTCATTGGTTCATAAACTGGCCCCATCCCCAAGAGGACAGGGAGAGACCGAAGAAACTGGCAGACCTCCAGACTGGGGGGTGGCAGGTGTAACCAGCGGGGGGCTTACTTATGAGGCTTGCCTTGGACCGCAAGACAAGTGGCTATCTGCACCCACCAGCCAGATTTTAGAAGTTTATAGAGGGCTTACCTGGGTTCCATCAGGTTCACTGTCTAGACGGCCTCGACCTCGAGGCTGTGTCTAGGGTGGGGATGGTGCAAACATCCCAAGGTCAGGGGTGAGGAGCCCCAGTTGCCCGGGACCAACTCGTGGGTCCTCTCAATTACTTTCTCCATCAGCTTTGAAACAGTACAGATCTAATTCTTACAGTTCTGCAGGCCAGGGTCCAAGGGGGTTTACAGTCTAACAGCCAGGTGTTGGTGGGCTGCCCTCCTTCCACAGGTGCCAGGGGAAGGTCCAGCTCCCAGGGGCTGCCGTGCTGTCTGCGTCCTGGCCCTCCTCCCACCTGGGCCAGGAGCACTGCCTCACCTGCATCACCTGGACTTTGACATGTTGCCCTCTCATCACATACGTGGACTTGTGATCACACTGCCCGCACCCCCTCCCTGACAGTCCGGGATGACCTCCCTTCTCAAGGTCAGCTGACCACTGGCCACAGTTCCGTCTGCAACCTTCACTTGCTTTGCCACGTTACGCACGTAACCACAGGCCTCGAGCAGGACGTGCATGTGTTTGGGGACCAATTATTCCACCTGCGGCTTGCTTTCTTCCCTCCATGCTTTTAAAATAATTTTTTTGGATCACCCTCAATGGACATCCCACTTGTGGTCCCATTTTTTATTTCAGTCAGGGTAGGTCTACAGTATTAACCACCACCCCCAAATCTGCATCCCTCACACAATGAAGATTTAATTCCTGATCCGGCTGCATGTACACGCGTGTGGGCCTCACCAGAGGAAAAGAGGAAAAGAGCCCTGACACCACTCACACTGGCCCTGAACGGGCATCCTTGCCCAGATCTGGTCATGGGCCCCTCTGCCACCGTCTGATATTGACACTAATGACACCACATCTGGCACCTTGTTTTTGCTAAGACAATATTTTAGTTCTTTAAGCAACCTTTAAAGCTATCATTCTGCTCTTGTTATAGATTGTATTGTCAGCTTATGCTATGTTATCTTTCTTTTTCATAATATGATTTCAATTAATATACTGATCTCTCTAATCTTCAGATTTCTTATTCTATTTTTTTCAGATATGTTTTCCTTAATCCTTCTTAATTGTAAGGTTCTTAACTCCTGTTTTTAATCTTTAATTCTACCCACTGCTCTCATTTTAATTTTTCTCTCATTAATATTCTAACTATTTAATTATAATATTGTATCATTTATTTACTGAGTTCCTAGGTTTTTATCTTGAAGTTCATTTACTTTAGATCTCGTTATTATTTTTCTTTTACCCAACCGTTAGTCTATTATGCCCTTACTTCTCTTATTTTCAAATTGTACTAATTACCTTTACTTTGAATTTTATTTTAAATAACTCTTTTTTTATGTGTGAATATGGAAAACGTAGTTAACGGATATTACTTCTCTTCATCACAGCTTGTTCTTTCTTTAGGGAAGGAGCTAACCTTTTCCATAACGTAATTCATGGTCCCTCATACGGTGGTCATGTTGAAACAGTCATTTCTACTGCACGATCCACGGCCTGGTGGGTGGAAGTTTACCCCTCCAGCTTTACAAATTTACATCACAGATGTAAGAAATGAGGAGGAGGAGACCCGTAGAGAGAGAGCAGACATTAAAAATAAAGAATGGAAGTTGTTTACCCAAAATTTTCTTTGGGAACAAGCACTGGACTGAATCTCTTTCAAGGGTTTTGTGCCATACCTTTTAAAGAAAGCAGAAAACTTCTGCACCCCAGGCTCTGGGAGGGGAAGTTTCGTTAAAAGGCACCTGTTCTAAATGGTTGTCTTCTGCCTTCTGTGTCCTCATGCTGCTTTAACAAAGCACACCACACTGGGCGGCTTAGAACAACAGACCTTAAGGTCTTATAAGTCTGGGGGCTACAAGCCCAAAGTCAAGGTGTAGGCAGGGCCACGCCCCCCTGAGACCCGCCCCTTCCGACCTTCTGGGGACCCCTCCTGGGAAGCATAGCTCCAGCTTCACGCGGCTTCTCGTAAGGACACCAGACCTACTGGATTAGGGCCCACGCCGCTCCAGGGTGACTCATCTTAGCTAACAGTACTTCCATTGACCCTGTTTCCAAATAAGGTTGCATCCACGGATATTAGGGGCGAGGACTTCAACGTCTCTTATGGAGACACAGCTCAATCCACAACATACATCAAGGTGCTGATTTCCAGACACCAGATTAACACCGACATCAAGTCATTTGTGGTGAGGAACACGCTGGCGAGAACTTCATCCTGAAACACAGAAGCTGGCGACTCATCCGTGGCCGAGGCTGGACCCTGCACAGCTGGTCCGAGTTTTTTTTTTTTTTTTTTTTTTGACGCTTTGGAAGCCATTTTATTTTTCTTTAATCATTCGTTTACCTCAGTTAATTTTAAAATCTTAGTTTGCAGAGAGGCAATTTTAGGCTCCTGATAATATTTGGAAGCCTCAAAACACCAGTCAAAACAAGCATTCGATTCAGTTTTGGAAATTTTAGAGCTATGGTTGTCCAATTCAGTTTGGTGGGTTTTTTTTAACATCTTTATTGGAGTATAATTGCTTTACAATGGTGTGTTGGTTTCTGCTGTATAACAAAGGGAATCAGCTATATATATACATATATTCCCATTTCTCCTCCCTCTCGCGTCTCCCTCCCACTCTCCCTACCTGAGTTTTAACTGGTGCCCCTGAGGCTGCTGGTGGGGAAGCAAGCAGAGCGCTGGCCGCGAGCCGCGTGGCTGTGTGGACTCTGAAAACCACAGAGCGCTTCAGATGCACAAATGGGAAGGTCAGCAAAAAGGCCCTGGAATGTGGACAACCCTTCACTTAATCTCATTCTTTACAGCCAAACCCATTTTTTTAATACCTACGTGAAACAGAAAAGTGAATGCATTCATTAGCATGACCCAGAGGTAGAGCCCGTTTACAGCATATAAAAACAAGTGCCAACTGAATTCTATTGTTCCAAGATCTTTGCTTAACTGATGACCTTGACAACTATTTTGAAGGTCACGCACCACAATACATACTTACTCTTGCCATAAAAGTGTATGTCGGAATCATAACTGTATTTAATTAAAAGTGTACATATTTTTTAATCTTAAAGATGATATAGGTGTATTATTAGTTTATCCAGAGTAAATCAGTGTAAGAAATTTAGAAAATTTAAATTATCTAGATTTGTCATGAGAAAACTCAGACCTCATAACAGCTTAAATGAAAAATTATAATATATTGCACAGACTTTTTAAATCAAAATTATCAAACCAAATTGATCTGTCCAAGGCTTATCTTCGTTTGAATCGATTTCTTATAGGAAAAAGTACTTCCATGCTAGCAGTTTCTCAAAAGTTTGTTCTTTTTATTTTTTTTCATTGAAGTCTAGTACACTTCAAGTGTTAGCAGTTCCGTTTTTTTTTTTTTGTAAATGTTCTTGGAATTCAAGGAATATTAGATTTATGCAAACACTTATTAGTCTAAAACCAGCCGGAGAAGGGCTCCTTTATTTCAAGGGGCCCCATAGTCTAATTTATTGATTACTCTGGAGGCAGGACTATCTCACAGTGGCAGGTGAGGCCTTTTTCTGACTACAGGTGTGCAGACTCGCAGGGCACCTGCAGCGGCTTCGGCTTCTCAAGTTCAGCCTGGGGTGGAGAAACACAGACACACCGCAAGGCACGTCCGTATCCCTCTCTGCCGTGTCCAGACAGTCCTTGTCCAGACACAGACCAGACGGCAGACTCGCAAATCCTCCGCTGTTGCTGCCGATGGACCTCGTCACAAGCCGGCTCCTTGCCCTCCGCTGCCCCCAGCTGAGAACAAGTCATCGAGCACGCCCGACCAGGACCAGCGAGGAAGCCTGGGGAGGGCAGTCCTAGCGTCGCTCAGGCTGTGGCTCTGAAGGCCCTTTGTCCACAACCAGCGGACTTTGAGTGAAGGAGACTTTCCTCCGTAATGTGGGTGGGAGGGCTTGAGAGCAAAAGCTGCGGTCTCCCAAAGAAGAAATTCTCCCTGAAACACCCAATCCCGGCTGCTGGCCTGCCCTCCAGACTCCAGACTGCCTCAGCCATCTCCCTCTTTGTTCCTCTCTCTCAGCACGTGTAGGGACCCAAGGTTTCAGCAGGGGAGACAAATCGAATTGACTATCTGACCTTCGCCGCACTTCACACTGCCGACTTTATTCTCACCACGGACTCTACAGTTTATATCTGGTAAGTTGTACGGAGTCGGGCCTGAGTTTGCTTCCTAGGGCTACTGCTTATCAGCTCTGTGCTCTGAATGTATTTCACATCTTCTCCTTTAGTTTTATCACCTGTAAAATGGAGGCGAATCCACTTCCTAGAGATTTTCAAATATTGACATGAAGCAGTGCAGGCAAAGCACTTAGCCATGAAATAAGCATGTCATGGAGCAAGTGCTCAGGAGATGTCAGCAGCCCTCACACCTCCTGCTGCTGTTGGTCTGATTACATGTGCAATATATACGTATTATTACCACTTGCATCTCTTCCAAAAAGTTGGGATAAATTAAATGTCCAATATTATGTTTTAAAGCCTCACTAGAAAGAATCTGATGGATTTGCTATTCTCTATTCCCCCAATTTTTGTGACTTTTCTCTCCCTACGTTTTATGATAAAATCACTGATTTGTTTGTTCAGTAATTCTTTGCAAATAAGACTAACAGAAATAGATGTTCTTTCACTGGGCAAAGGGGATCATAGGAAGGAAGTTTATTGATTTTGGCTATTTTGTCTTTGGGGAGGAAAAACGTAATTGTTTCTTGGCAGAGTTTAGTCTGCTTCCGTCCAGGGTCGCTGAGCCTCACTCACCCGAACTCTGAAGCCGGGAAGAGAGGAGACTTAACCCTTCAGAGGTCTTGCTGATACTGAAAAGTGCCGTGATGCTTTGGACAGAGGAAGGCCAGATGTAAGGGCCAGAAGAGAGAGAGAGCCCCTTTGACTCTGCTTTGAGGGTTATCCTGACTTCACTGCATCCTCTGCACTGCTAGGGATTTGCCCTGGAGCGTGGAGCAACTCGCTGGACCATCGTCGTGATCTAGCTGAGGTGGGGAATCAGTGTCTCTTCCCATCACGGGGAACAGTGAATAGCGAAGCCTCCTGGAGAAGGGACGGCTGTCTCGGGGGCGTCCTCCGAGGTCCAGGGCGGCAGTGCTGCTGTTGGGTTCTCTTCCTGATTAGTTCTCACTTGGCAGTTCCACTGAAATGTCAGAGTAGAAGCTCATTTCTGAAATACGGAAACGGCGTGAGCGTGGGTAGACCTTGGTCTCCCCACAGCAGCGTGGACAGTTTTCGGCATCAGAGCTTACAGTGAGCACAAGTCTCCCAATCGCTGGGATGGATTTCCCAGTTCAGTGGTTACAATTTTCCAAATGACTGAATTTGACGTACAGTTTACCCAGAACCGACAATAACTTTCAGGCTTTTTGATAACAAACCTTCTCAGTTTGGGAATATAGTTTACTTTTTCGACACGGATTGTTGAAGGCTGATTTAATTTGTCTTATTTAGTAGCCACAGAAAAAGCCTAAGTCCTGTGCTTGTTTAATTATTATTGCTCAGGCCAGCATTTTAGGGGAGAAATAGGCTTTTTGCTGATGTTTGAAGGAAGATTCTGTTATGCCGCTTCTGTTAACCATGGGACAAGTTAAGGAAATGTCTCTCTTTCACGTTGAGTACCCTTAAGTTTACTTCACTGAAGCTAAATATCCTTCAGAGCAAGGAAGGTCCCTAACCCTTGATTTACTTGCCTGATGTTCTAATATGTGTTTTTTGTTTACATCCTCACAAGCATTTTGACCTTTTCCATTTAACAAACAAGGGCTTTATGTTTTCACTTTAGTTTTCCAACACCAGGTATTTTATGTCAAATTCCTGGGCCTTTGACAGCAGCTGTTACAACCAGTAACTGTTGTAACACTGTTCCCTTTCCAGGAGAGCAAGGAAACTGTGCCAAAAAGATTGATTTGCTGATATTTTGCTGTTATAAGACATAGAGTTAAACTGTTAGGAGAAATTCCCAAAGCCAAAAGGAGTTCTGCAAATATCAGCCAACTGCCCTGAAACGTATCTGGCTTTATTAAAATGCCTACAACTCTCCACCCGCCTAATCTCATGGAAACAGAAGTTTGATCTCCTTACTAAGTATGACTTCACTACAAATGTTTTGCATGGCTTTATTTAAAAAGTATCAACATTTAAATAGAAGAATCAGTGTGAGTTTTTCACTCTGATTTAATGGAAATGTCAAAGAAAAAATAAAACTATCAAATCTGTACTATTGGAAAATGTCAAACTTATGGACACACACACACACAAAACCATTTCATATATCTTATCTCATTATATATTTCCAACAGCTTTCGGATGTAAGTAGAAAGGCAGACAGAAGATATATAGCATGGTAAGAACATGAGCCCTCGGGGATGGAAGACCAGGGCATCTTACCAGCAAACACTGAGTTATAAATTTAACGCGCTTATCACCTCCTGAAGCTCCACCTGAAACAGCGCCACTAACTTCCTTCTTTCTTGTCGGATGCTTTACCAGGTCCAGGTCCGGGTGACTGGAGGTGGTGGTGGATGGGATGCGTCTATCCTCACAGGCACTGGGGCAGGGCTGCCACACGGACACACCTTCTTTAGGAGGCGAGACCAGACCTTCCGTTAGGATGAACTGCAATCTTATCACTCATCTCAGTACTGTTCGCCAATTCCTGGACACAAGCAGAAAACCAACGTGTACAGTTTCTTGAGCAGCCTGAGAACTGAGTAAGAGATTTTGGTTGTGCTGTCATTGTTCATTTATGTGTTGATTTCCTCAGGACACTAAGCCTTTGAAGTATTTTAGCTCTTGAATTCATCTTTATAGACTCATTAATTAGCAGACACCTAGCACAGAAATAAAATCACAGAATATTTGTTAAATAAGTAAACACATAGGATTTTTTTCTTTTTCATACATTAATAAGGCAACTTGTTAGATCTGGACTGGGAGAATTGAAATAAAAGTAAATAAAATGTTTAGAAAATCTAGAACTTAAACAGTAATACTAACAATATATTGTATTAATTGATCACATATTTTTAAAGTAATTACTTTGTGCTGAGAGTGGTTTTCGGTGGTACAGATCCAATGGAAGCAAGATTGATTTGATTTGTGTCCTTACCCTTAGAGAGCTTACGATGTAGCCACACGGCTGTTTTATTAGGATGAGTTATCTTTACCAGATGGAGGTGAGATCAGCACCATAGGAATGAGCAATATATTATTTGCAATGTTTTGGTGCCTTGAGAAGATTCTGTGCCCTTGCGAACTCACACTAGGATATCTTTTCAGCACATTTGGACGCTCAGTAGGAGTTTGGAATATATTTCCTCAGAAATAAACCCTTGACACTGGACTAGTTACAGAGCAGGGTTGTGTACAGAGCAAAGCATAGGAAATTGGTAAAAGGTTCTTCCAGGACACGGTTAATCCTACCGTTGTCTGGACCAAGATCTGGGCTCTGCACCTCTTCCAGCTCCCATTAGGGTCATTAGCAGCTCTCAGGATGACGCCGAGAGGATCTAAAAACTGAAACGTCAGAGCTGGAATGAACTTTAGAAATCATCTGGTCATTTGACAGACCAGGAAACCCCAGAGCCAAGAAAGTTCCTGCCCAGCCCGTGACAGGCCCTCTTGGTCATGGGTTTGGAACTTTCATTCCCAGCCCTGCCCACTGTCTGAGAACTCAGAGTAACAGATGCCAGCGCACGCATTGCTGAGACAGAGCCAGAACAAGTCCCCGTCCCCCCAGCTCTCCATGCCCTCCTGCTCAGAAACAGATAAGGCTGCCAACCCATGACTTCCCTCCCACCCCGGTCTCTAACCAGGGTAGCCTCTCTCCAACCAGAAACTGAGAAGGTGGCTCCAGCCTCCCAGGAAGGGGAAGCCACCCTGGAGGGCATGGGAAGACCCAAGCACTAGAGTCCCCCCATCACCCTTCTCCAGGGGAGCAAAGCAGTGTCATCAGTGCAGGTGAACTCGGAGACCCCAGCCAAGCCAGTGGTCAGAACAGCTGGGGAGTGCAGATAAGGAAAGCAGACAGCAATAACCAGGGCTGGATGCAGCTTCAGAAGCACAGCCCCATCCATCTCCTTTGTGTTTCGTCTTCTCCTACCTTTTCAGTTGAACTTCAAGATGAGAAGGGGGAAAGTCAGACAGATAATTAACAACCCACAGCAGAGAAGGGAGACAAACCCCTCCCTGTGGTGGGCAGGGAAGGAAGAGAACCACTTAGAGTAGCAAGTACTGTGTATTTACTACTGGGTACCAAGGATGTCTGCTCCTCACAAGGGCCCTATGAGGGGCATATCCTTATCCCTACCCTACAGATGAGAAAACTGAAATTCAGAGAAAACCCGATCCAAGGTCCCACAGCAGCCGAACAGCAGAGATAGGTCTGAACCCGGATCTGACGTCTGACTTAGAGTGCCCTTTGCTTTTACACCTGCCTGGAGCAAAAGCCCCTGAAGCCCCCACCAGTCACCTGTGTGAATAGGCCAATACCAACACGTGGGGCCAGCTGAGGTAGTGAAGACCTTTCTCATTGACACCAATTCCTTTTCCCTCGTAGAAAGTCGATCTTTGCCAGAGCCCCGGGTTAGGAGGCAGGGAGCTGAGTTCTTGTCCTGGCTCTGGTCCTGACTCCACTGTGTGAGTCAGGGCTGGCCACCGCACATCTCTGGGCTCAAGTTTTCTCATCCGTAAAGCAAGTGCACTGAACCAAAAGATCAAAGTCCATTCGGACTCTAAGAGTCTCTGCTTTTGAACGAACAGCCTAACAGACCAGAGCAGAAGGCTTCAGGGCGGAATGACTTGCTTCCTAAAGAATCTCCGCCGGATGTGAAACTGGTCTGGACGATGGCTACAGAGGCAGAGGCACAGGGCATGACCTGGGCCTGAGGGTAGCCATAACTCCCTCTCCTCCCAGACTGCCCTCTGGACCCTGCGGCCAGCATCTCCTGGGTCTCACTCACCACAGAGCCTGCAGAGAAACAGCGACACGCTGCAGAAGAGAAAGAGTACGAGGCAGGAAGTCAAGAGATCTGGGTTCAAGTTCTAACTCTGTCACTACCTAGTTGTGGGGGTCCAGGCAAATGACCTCCTTTGGCCTCCTTTTCCCCCAAATCAGCCCACATCGGGGAAAGGAAGAGGGATTAGTTACCCGAACCAGAGAGTGGAAAGCTAGACTCATCCAGCCAGGCATTTCCCAGACTGCTCTAAAGAGCACTGCCCCAAGAGATGTTAATGGATGAGCTCAGAACAGATAAGTCTGAAAAACAACCCATATCCCCTTTTGGAAATTCACAAGGCACAATGGCATAGGAAGCCTCTGAGAAGTTCTGCACTGAGCAAACGTGTTCACCTTTGTTCCTTCAAACATCCTTAAGCCTGGAACATTGTTATCAGGGCACACCTAGTTACCATCCTGTGGCGTGCTGGCCAGGCCACCTTTGATTTACAGATTGACCTCAGGATGATTCATGTCCTAACTCCTCATATCGTAAAACCCCTGTCCTCACCCCCAGCCCCTCAGAATAGTCACATTCAGTACCAGGCATGCCCCCTCACTCTCAGAGCCAGCTCAACGCCCGGATCCTCTGCGAGGGGCCTTCCTCTCCCCTGTCCCCAGAGCCGCTATAATCTCCAAAACGGGACTCACTGCCAAGGGCTGGGGGACATCTCCAGCACAGAGCCAGGAGGCTGCGATCCCCTAACATCGCCTTCATGTAATAGGAAAAAATACCAATCGTTACATATGAGAATAAGGACTCATTCTCATCCTCCTCCCTGACCCTCTAGGTACCTGGCACTGTGGCCTGTGGACTTCTGGGCATCATTTCTACTTTAAAACAAGGCCCAGGTTTTGGCCTAGATCCCCAGAATCAGGGTTGGAAGATTCTGTCAAGGCCATCTCCTCCACAGCATTCCCAACAGAATGCTCCAGAAAGCCCACATCAGGGTTAACCATACTGTTAGCAGAGACCTTCTCCCCAAGTTGCTGTATGAGCTTCCACTCTGGCCCTTCCAGTGTGTGTCCCTTGCCTGGGGCTTCTGCTCTTTCTGAAGGGTACAGGGTGACAAGTTTGGGGGATGGAAGTGCTCTTCCAGCTGAGCCATTCCCCTGGGAGGAGGCTGAGCTGAGGTGGCTATTACCCCAGCTCATGAAGTGAGGTTCTCCCCACACCTGAGGGGTACCCTGTCACTACCTCTCTGAGGTGCCTGTTTTTACAGGTGAGGCCCTGAGGTCACGGCACAAGATGACAGGAAGCCAGGGCACTTGACCCCGTGTGGTCCCACCACTACTTTCTAAGTTTGAAACTGGGTCTCGGGGTCCTCACGGCTGGAGAGGTGGGGAGAGCAGGCAGGTGAGGAGGAAGCATGGCTGCCCCCTTGCCCCTGACAAAGCAGCCCCAAGGAAGCACCTGGCTCCTCCTGCCACCACCGGCCAAGCCAAAGGCGCCAGCTTTGAAACCAAAGCTCACCAGTGAGATGAATATTTCAGAGCCCCAGAGAACTGGACACCCGAGGGACCTTCCATGACATCTGCCTCTGACCCTGGTTCCCAGGCCTACCCCCCTCATCCCATGTCCAGGTTCCTCAGGGGGAACCCCAACCCCTGGATACCACACAGAGGCCACCGTGGGGTCAGAAGGGATAGTGACCCCCAGCGGACAAGAGCTGGTGCAGAACCCGCAAGATCAGGGCCGAGCCTCCCAGCAGCCTTCCTCCACTGCCCCTCCCGCTGTCCTCTGTCTCCACGGTTTTCCCCTTTCCCATTTTCCTGTTTGGTTTTTACTCTGACCCGAAGAGGCCATGTGGAGGATAGTATTGATACTTCCGGGTAGCTTTCTGAATCCAGTCTGAGGGCAGTGGCTAGAAGGGGGTGGACTGAGGCAAAGTCGTGGTGACAGAGGTGGCAGGTTCCCCACGCGAAGAATGGGGGCTGCTCATGGCTTCCACCCGGTCCCCAACTCACTCAAATACTCAGTCACCTGTCTACACCAAAGCTGCCACCAGGGCGTGCAGAGCCAAGCCGAGGCCAGGCCAGGCCCTGGGCCGCCTCCCCTCCCCCTCCCACCAGCTTAAGGCCGTGACAGCCTTTATCCCACTCACAGCTGGCCACCCTGGGGCTGGCACTGTGGACACGCCCAGCGACAGATACGCGCCAGGAAGCGGCGGACAGGACACCCTCAGACTCTGGCCCGATTGTGCCCACAACCCGCGGCTCGGCTCCCAAGGCTAAACAGGCGCCACTCGCCCGCCCGGGGCGCACAGGGAAAGAGAAACGCCAAAGGTGAGGGAGACACAGCCCCATTCTGGCCCGCTGCGCACTCCAAGAAAGTTTGCGACCCCATCCCAGCGCCGCCCCAGCCCTGGCCGGGTCCCCGCCGGCCCGCGGCCCCCCACTCCCGCCGGCCCCGGGCCCCTGGCTTGCCTGCCGCTCCCGACGGTGCGTCCCCGGCCTCCCGGTGTCGCAAGTTGAGTACCCCCTCGCCGGCCTGGACTGGACTGGTGTTCCACGCCCCGCCCCGTCGCGCAGGCCCCAGCCGGGCGCTGGGGTCCGCCCCGGTCCCGCCCGCATCCGCCCCGGTCCCGCCCGCGTCTGCCCTGTTCGCGCTCCTCCCAAGTCCCTGAGGACTTCCTAGTGTCTTTGGATTTTAAGGCATTACGTGATCATTGTTGGAAACTCAAAACTACAGGAAAAGATCACTTCTTCCCACTCCTCCCGACTCCCAGCGGCAAGCGCTTGCTTTTGATGCTTCTTTGCCTATATATATCTACGTATTTGACTTGTTTTATACGATGTTTTGCTTGTCGCTTTTTTTTTTACTTCACATTTTTGCACGAACATTTTTCTTGTCACTAAATATTCTTCAAAAGCATAATTTTAAAGCCACAAAGTATTCTATCACACAGCTATTGCTGATTTATTAAATCGGTTTCCTACTTTTAAGGACTTTGAAATTGTTTCCCATTTTTCTCATTATGAAACATAAATCAGTGATGAACATCCTTGACAATTCTATGCTTTGAAGCCAAATGTACTTTTCAAGTTTTAAACTTCAAACGTCCAAATGCAGAGATAGATGGAACTTAGAACCTCTGCCCCTGGGAACTAAGACATTGCCTGCCTGAAGTTACTTCAACCAGGAAAGCAGGTGTTTTAGAGTCAGAAATCCTGGGGTGTAGATCACTACAATCAGTGCACAACATTGTGTCGGGGGCTTTGCACCTGTAGTCTCAACCCTCACAGCCACTAACGGTAGAATGTACTAGTCATTCCATTTTACAGGCAAGGAAATAGGTTCTGGGAAGTTTTGAAACGTTGCCGGAGTTTACGTAGTTCCAAAGTCCATGGTTTTTTTCCATTACGCCAAGGCTACCGGTAGATGAACGGCTTTGTTTAAGGTGCTTATCTCGTGCTAGTAGCTGCAGATCTGCACTGCACTGAATGTTGTTCACAGCCTGTTGACACTTTTCCTTTTTGAATGGGGAGGGGTGTGACTTGACAAAACACAGCTTGAAATGAATGCGGTTGGACAACCTCGGGATTCCAAACCCATCACTAAGCACTTTTCTTTACATTATTATCTCCAGCGGCCAGTCCTGCTCTTTCACAGAGCAAGGCTTAGGAAGGAGGAACCTGTGGACTCATCTGGAAGCTCATTTGCATACTAAACATAAGTGAAAGCAGTGTGTTTACTACTAGAAAGCATAGTAAGCAAGGTTACCACTTGGACTGTATTGAGATCAATTAAAATAAAGGTGTTGTTTAAATTGCCCCCTCCACACACACTGTGTATGTTTGTTTGTATATAACTTAAGTAGGAGTTACTCAGGGGCACTGGTGGACATTATGGTGGGCTAACTCCCCCAGCCACCCCAACCCTTCAGTGTAAGTTCGGTTTGGGGTCAAAGACCTCACTTTAGGAAGTCCCCTCCCAAAGGGAGCAAGAACACACCGGGGCAAGTACAGTTCTGCTCAATATCAGTTTACCCCTGGATCACAGGACAGAGCCCTCATGAACTGCAAAGCCCTGCTGCATCTGGCCGCGTCTCCTGACATCCCTTCATGCTGCCTGCACTTGGGCCCCTTCTCCAGAGAGTACGCTCCACTTTCTAGAACTGCTACAATGATTTCAAGCGGATTCATTTTCCAGCCAGCAATCACATCCACCCCCTGGGAAAGTGGGCCGTGGGGATGCACACAGACAAGCCCAACACAAGCCTTGCTCCATGTTCTTTCTCCTGAGCCCATTTTCTGATCATGGAATCAAGATTGTGTTGACTGAAAGAAAAACACACAACGTAAAACTTCTGAGTTAAGTTTTATTCGGGGACCTTATTAAGGACCATAGCCTCTCAGATAGCTCTGAGAAACTGCTCCAAAGAGATTAAGGAGGAGCCGGAATATACAGGATCTTTTTTGCTGGGAAAAACATGTATTCAAGCATAAAAAGGTTACTGCTGATCACAAAGAACAGATATCTCAAGTTGATGATTTTAGTGTTCTATGTATGGGAAGATGCAAGAATCTGGGGTCATTAAAATTTTTTCTTAGATATGCATCTTAACTATCTAAGGACACTGATATCCAAAGCACAGAATGCCTCCTGTTGTTTTTTTTTCCCCCCACCCGGAATTCCCCTCAGGGTGCACTGTTGGTGGGTGACTGCAGTGACCAATGGCTTGATCCTGTAGAACTGGAATGGCAAGCAATGTTTTTTTCTTGACAATGATAATCCTAAAAGAACATCAGAAGCCCCAGGCCCAGGGTGACCATTCACAATAGGTAGTCAATAGTGATGTCTCCTTCTCTGGACCCCATTGTATGCCTGGATAAAAGGGATAGGGCCTTATCTGCAGAATCCTTAGCAGATTATTAATTAAGGCCCTACTGTCTGCCAAGCAGACAGGAATTTCCGGTTCTAAAGATGACAAAACTGAAGGACACAGCCCTTGACCTCAAGAAACTCACAATCTAAGGGAGATAGTAAAAGACCAGATAATTACAATTTTGTCAATTTTACCAGTGCTGGGATAGAGGAGTGTTCACTTGGTTCTGTGGGATCCCAGAAAAAGGAGCATGGTGTGGGAGTGAGGGATGTTTCAAGAAAGACTCTTGAGGGGGAATTCCCTGGCAGTCCAGTGGTTAGGACTCCAGGCTTCCACTGCAGGGGACCCAGATCGATCCCTGGTCGGGGAACTAGGATCCCACAAGCCGCACCACATGGCGGCTGGGGAAAAAAAAAAAAAGAAAGAAAGACTCTGGAGAGGCAGTAACACCTGATTCCATGTTGGTGGATGTTTAAGAATCAGCCTAGCTCGTGCAGGGGCAGGGAAGCAGGTTCTCCAGGCAGACAGAACAGCATCTGAAGCAAGGAGCTTAGGGCCCCTTGTCCCAGCAATCTTGGATGGGGCGGGTGGAGTGGGGCGAGAGTGGTAAGAAATAGGGCTGGGCAAGGAAGCAGGGGTCCAGGAATTGAAATTTTACCCTAGGGCAACAGGGAGCCAAGAGACTGTCAACAGCCATCTAGAGGGAGGTTGGGAGGACGGGGGAAGCTTGGTGGTACCCCTGGGGTAAAGTTGCCAGCTTCAGCAAAGAAAGATGCAGGACGATCAGTTAAATTGAACTTCAGACAAACAACAAATCACTTTTAGCATAAGTATGTCCCATTGCCCCATACAATGTTGGGAAATACTTACACTATTTATTTGTTTCTTATCTGAAGTTCAGATTTAAGTGGGTGTCATGTATTTTTCTGGTGACCCTGCTCTGGGAGGAGAGTCAAGTCAGTGGCCGCAGGAAGGTTGGGGGATGAAAGGCATCAGGCTGATGTTTATTTTAGGGATGGAGTAGCCTAAGTTTAGTGATTGATGACAGGGGGTGGAGTGGTTCCCTGGAGCCCAGATGGACCCCAGGGAGTGGGTGGGAAAACTTGACTGGAGTGGGGGTAAAACCGAGCAAAGGGCTCGCCTGCCCACGGCACGGAAAGCCAAACACTGACAGCTGGAGTTTGCAGCAAAGTAAGGGTTGATTACAGGGCGCCAAGCAAGGGAGTGGAGTGGGAGGCAAGCCTCAAATCCACTCCAACTTGGTCTTTGAGTTAGGGGGCTTTTTAAAGGGGAAGCACAAAGAGACTGGGATTAATCATCATTTTATGACATTTCTGTGACATTTCTTAATCATAGTTTTGGGAGTCGCGATGTCTCTTGTTTACAATTCTCTGCCCAGGTGATCCATGACTCCAGGGTCCATTAGCTCATCATGCCCAGAAGAAACAACCTGAGTTTGTATGTTAATGATGATATCCATAATAACAATTTTAGTATATTAACGATGTTACCGACAACAGCAATTTTAGTCATCTGACTCGATTAGTGTTCAGTTAGCATAGAATTGAAATCAGAGGGGACAAGAAAGGGAATGAAGTTTTGGATAGAGAGGTTAATCATAAAGTCAGTAAGGGAACTCAGTTTTAGGGGGACTTGGTTTCAGAGGATCCAGAGAAACTTCTCTGCTGCCCGACCCCAGGGCTCCACTAACTGGTTCCACACATTCCTCCTGCCATATGCCCTGTTACTTAGAGCTTATGTGTTACTCCACCCAAGAGAGGTCTTTTCATTTCTCACTAACTTTCTCAAAGAAGCTGCCCTTTTCCAGAAGGCTTTGTATTACTGAATTGAGGCATTTAACCTGGCCTGGAGTAAATATGCCTCTTTCTCCTTTTGGAAGGCAAGGACAAAGTCTCATTTATCTCTAGGCCTCAGCACAGCCCATCCCCATCATCCATGGAATTTAAGGAATTCTAATGCTCTAAATTGGCATCAGGGCAAGGCTCTCAGGCAGGAATGACAGATATTAGAGTAGGGGGAAGGACATTAGAGTTCTTTCCCCTAAAAATTAGCCTTAATATCCATAAACATTAGTTAGCACTTTCATAAAGAAATAGGGAGTGGGAAGAATGGTGGATTCAATGTCCCAGGAGCAAGAGCATGTCCCAGCTTTGCCAGGAGTGGCTGTGAGGCCTGGGCCCACCTCTTTATCTCTAATGGGTTTAATGGGTCTAATTGTACTGCTCTTTCCTATCTCCTACGACTTTCAATGCCTCAAATGAAATCATCTATGTGAAAGGCATTGAAAATGGCACACAGTGATGTTGTTAGTGACTCTACCAGACTAGACAGAGCTGGAATCAGGTTAGATAAGAACTTCTCCTTCCCAGGAGGAAGGCTGGACTACAGAACCAGCCTGACATTCACCACACCGCGATGGCCAGGCAGGGTGCAGGGTACAATGCTTTCCAATCTTCCCTGACCATCAGAATCACCCGAGGGGCTTGTGAAAATATATAGATTTGCTTGGAGAGTCCTCTTTCTAGATCTCTGAATCAGAATCTTCAGGGAATGTGGAAATGAATCCCCGAAGGAGAAAGTAATTATCAGCCAGCTTTGGTGCTAGACAGACCTGGGTTCTGTTTAAATTGCTTAACAGTGGTTTTGTGACATTGGTCATATTACTTCTCTGAGCCTTGGTATCCTTATCCATATAAAAGGAGGTGATAATATAGGACGGTAAGGATTTAAAATAGTTTTAAAGTGCTTGGGACCTAGCAGAAACTCAATTGCTATTGTTGTTTGTGAGATAGAAACCCAGTGACTCAGTGATTAACACAACCTCAGTTTGGCCAGCTATATGATTTCGTTTGGAAGACTAAACAGGACGTAGATGGAGGAATTTGCGGTAGCTCAAGAGGCCCAGGTTCCTTCCAGCTGTGTTCTCTCACACCCTGCCCATGGCCGCCCACCGTGGACCTCGGCCTTCTGAGTCATCCCCACCTGTGGGGGGGTTCTCAGCTTTTGCAGCCCCCCTCCTGGTCAGATTGAGAAACCCTTCCTCATATTTCACTTGCATTTGTCTAAACAACTCCCCTGTCGAAAAAAACCCAACAGCCATTTCCTCTTATTTCCAGCCCAAGATAATAGCTGCCCTGGAACCTCTCATTACCATTAACTGCATCCGCTATGATCTCAATTTCAAGCGCCCCACGCTCTGACCACCATCTCTCTTTCCAGCTCAAGGACCCTGCCGCCAACAACTCCGTGACCACATTGGGACTGCCCATCTGTGAACTGTCTTCCCTGTGTCTCCCAGCCTCGAGTCCCTCCTTAACCAGCTCAGATCCATCATTAGAATCACTCCATTCCGTTACCCCTCTCTGCCTTGTGGTACTCAGCAGGCAAAACTGCAGCTCTGCACCCACATGCTGAAAAGGAGGAGAAAAACACGCAAGGCACTGACTGATCTCACTCTGAGTTCAGAAGACTTAGGTTCCTCTCCTCCATTCATGTTAACATTCCCATCCACACTTTCTCCAGTCTCTTCAAAACTCCAGCACCTGCTCCACAGCCTCACTCTCAGCCTTGACCTTGCTTCCTATGTCACTGAGCAAAGAAAAGAACTGCCACCTGTATCTCCATTTGGCTATCTAATAGCTGACCGCTTCTCAAAATTTATGTGCAAACAGATCACGTGGGGATCTTGTTAAATGCAGATTCTGCTGCAGTAGGGTGGGTGGGGCCTGAGAGTCTGCATTTCTAATGTGTTCCAGGTGATGCTGGGCTGCTGGTGTGGGGACCACTCTCTGAGTGGTGAGGTCATGGGCATCTCAACCTTAATAGGTCCAACATTGAACTCCTAATCCCTACCCCCATCCATAGCCCAGTCTGAATGAGGATTCTCGCAGCTTCCTCCTTCTCCATCAAGGATGCAAGATGCACAGGAGGGGATGGAGGGAGGGATATCAAAAGGAACTCCAGCTTTGTGAGTGCTGTCCAACAGAAATATGGTGTGAGCCACATGAGTAATTTAAAAATTTCCAGTAGCCACACTTAAAAAGTAAAAAGAAACAGGTGAATTTAATTTTAGTAATATATTTATTTAACCCAACATATCTAAAAATGTTATTTCAACATTTAATCAGTATAAAAAATTATTAATGAGATTTTTTTTCATGCCAAGTCTTTGAAATCCAGTATGTAGAGTACACTTACAGCACATCTCAATTTGGATGTTCAATTTTCATCAGAAAGATTGAATCTTTATCTAGATTTTATAAAATGTACAGTTGAAAAAGTGAATTGACATACAAAGTTTGTTCCAAACATATTTGAGTGTTTTCCAGTAACTGGAACAAGTATCGATTTTTATATTTAAATTTAAATGAATTAAAATTAATATTAGATTTCTCAGTTGCACTAGCCATATTTTAAGTATTCAGTGCCTAGTGGCTACCATATTGGACAGCACAGACCTAGAGCAATTACACTGTGGTCATCAGTTGGGAGAAGACTCTTGGGGTCAGGGTCTATGCTGTAATTCATCTCAGAGCCCACCACCTCAGATGCATGGCCTAGGGCCTGCACTCAGTACTTTTTCCTGGAAAGAATTTATTCCCCAGTCAAAAATTGACCTCTAGGAAGACACGATCAGTTTCCAAACATGACCACTAGGGGGCAGGATCTGGCTATCATCCCTTGGCAAGGAAAGGGGGACCCTTAACAATTTTCTAGGTGGAAGATCATTCAGCGCAGCGTTTTTCATGCTGCTGGTCATGACCCATTAGTAGCATCAATTAAGTGGGTGATACCTACATTCAAAAAAAGACTAGAAAAAAATGAGAATATAAGCATTGCTATTGTTCTGTGTAACTTTGTTTCAGTTTTATTTATATATGTATTGTGTATGGGTCTCCATGTTAAAAAAAAAAATGTCTTTCTTAACTGTGAGTCACGGTCAAAAAAGTCTTAAAATCACTTTAATCTCCCTTGTCTACAGATAATGCAACCAAAGCCACAAGTTGACCAGTGTTGAAGCTAGAAAATGGGGACATGAGAGCTCCTTCTCTTTTCTCCTCTTTCTTCACATGTTTTACATTCTCCATAATAAAAAGTTAATTTAAGAAGAAACTGAGCTCAGAACAGTGAAATGTCATCTGATGGGCTCACAGTTAGGAATGGCAGAGCCAGGACTCAACCCAACCCTTTAATACTAATTTAGCAGGTATTTCTGAGGGGCAGACTATGTGTCAGGTGCTGTGCTAAACAACGGGGAGACAGGAGGGGATGAAATAAGCACAGCCCCTGCCCGCCTGGAGCTTGCAGACCAGTCGGGAAGATAGACATTAGTCACTAACCTCACAAGTAAATGTATTGTTACAAACAATAATACCTGCACTGAAGGACAATGGACTCAGCACCCAAGAGAACAGCACACGGGGACCCCGCTTAGATTGGAGAGGCCAAGGCAGCTGCTCTGAGAAGCTGGCATCGAAGAGCAGCCTGAGTCACACAGGCTGTGTGTGTGTGTGTGTGTGTGTGTGTGTGTGTGTGTGTGTGTGTGTGGGATGGGTGTATATATGGTTTGTGTGTGGTATGTGTGCATATACTGTGTGTGTGTATAGTGTGTGTGTATGGTGTGTGTATGTATGAGTGTGTATGATATGGATGTGTGTATGGTATGTATGTGTGTGTTTGGGAGTGTACATGGGTGGTATGTATGTGAATGTGTGTATATGTGTATATATGTACATGTATCATATGGGTGTGTTTATGGTATACGTGTGTATGTGATATGTGGGTATATGTATGAATGGTGTGTGTGTAGGGGTATATGTGTATATACTGTGTGGGTATAGGTGTATGGTGTGTGTATGTGTGTGTGTGTGTGTGTGCAGTGACAGGCATGCTGTTATTATTCCCTGAGTGAACAAGCTATGTGAAGGCGGTGGAGGCTACTCGAAAGCTGAAAGAGCTTGGGGTGTTCCAGAAATTTCCAGGAGACTCGTGTGCCTGGAGAGTGGTGAGCACTGGGCATGGCCTAAGAGGAGACGGGGGAGGTGGGCAGGGCCAGATCTGCAGGACCTCCTGGGTCTTGTTAAGGATTTGGAGTTTTACCTTATAGGGAAGCCATTGAATCGTTTTGAATAGGGGAGGGACATGATTTGGGCTGTATTTTAAGAAAACCCTCTGGTTCTGAGTGGAGAATGGGTTGAGGGGTGGAGCATGGGAGCAGGGAGGCCGGTTAGGAGCTGTCTCAGTGAGTGGGTGAAAAGTGGTATCCGGCCTTCACCTCTGAAGGGTCAATACGCCCCCAAACCCACATATCTTCTTTGGCCTCATTTGGCTGCCTACCTTCCATTTGTCCCCAAACCCATCTCCACCCTTCTCCACTGTGCTCAGGGCTGGCCTGGGTGGACACAGCAGGGGGCCCTTTGTCCTCCAGCTTCAGCTGGGTTTGGCCAATGGAGAGCCCCACAGGAGAGGGTCGGCCAGGAGCCAGTGGGGCTGGGGTATTTGTTCTTCTCCCGCCCAAAGGGTCATCCCACAACCAGAGGTCACAACTGCAGTCAGGTGGCCCTGTCCTCGAAACTCTGTCCCTCCAAGTTCCATAACTGCTCACTCCCCGCACCTGTCAGGACCTAGAGGTGGTGACACAGTCCCACTGTCCCTAGCCCTGGAGAACTGCACTGTCCCTTGTGTTTCCTATCCCCTGCCCATCACCTGTAGAGTAGTCCTTCCATAAAGTTCTCCTCCGGTTACCACTCTGACCGAACCACTTCCTACCCCACTCCCTACTCCACTCCCTACCCCAGCTGGCAAAACAGTTTCAGTGGAAAGAGCCTGGACTCGGGTCAGATAAAACCAGGACTGGACCTGGCTCTGTCATTTACTAGCTCTGTGTGGGGTAGTCACAGCCTCTCTGAGCCAGTGTGTTCATATTAATGTAAGGACACCATTATCTTAGGACGATGAAATAACACATGCGAGGGCTTGGTGCATGCCTAGGGCGTAACAGACAGTCACACACGCTAGTTCCGTTCTTCTTCCTTGCCCCGCACCGAGCAAACACTTATGCCTCTGTAATGGGTCGGCGCTAGGTGCTGGGGTGACGGGCACACCAGGAAGCACAGGGCACCATTTCTGCCTGCTCGGAGGCCACAGTGGCTCCCCCAGCTCAACTCCTCCTAATTCAAAGTGGAAAGTAGTGAGGGTAACATTTCAAACCATTCATTTCTTTTTGACTACTAGGTGGCAGGCATTTTTCCAGAGTCTCGAGGTAGATTAGTGACCAGGCATTGCAAAGAGTTGTGGTGATCAGAGGGGCTTCAAAGAGGACGTTGCATTTACTTTTAGCTTTAAAGGAACTGTTACTTAAAGGTAGGGGCATATCAGTCTCCCTGGTCCTGAACTTTACCCTCCTTCCTTCCTCCCCCTGGGAGAGCCTGCAAAATTCCCCAGACTGAGAACCTGGGCCTTAATTAGTTACAGTTACTCCTGGAGTGTCTTAGATCATGTGTGCTGGGGTGGAAGGCATCTTGAGAAGTGAGCCTTAAAAGACTTCTCCAGGTGTGGTAAGGCAGGTGTAAGGGGGCAAAAGCACAGGACAGTGACCACTGCAGGCTCACTGAAAGCTGGGGACATGGAAGGGAGAGGTGGGAGCACAAAACACTAGAAAACTGGGTTGAGACCATATTGCTAAACCAAGCCATGTGAATTTAATGCTGCAGATACTGGCTTTGAGCAGGGGGCAGACACAATTCAGAGCTGGGCTTCCAAAGCCTTTGTCTGATAACCTAAGTAAGGTGGACAGGGGCTGGAGGTGCCCACGATGGACCACGTGTTGGGACTCAAGTGCCCAAATTTGGGTGATGGCTGAGCACTCACGAGGACCAGACCTTGATGTTGCAAGAATGATACATGGTACAATAACATCAGTGAACATTTAGTAAGTACCCGTGATGAACTTGGCACTATGTCCTTTACTTGGGTAATTGTGGTTAATCCTTAGTAAATAGCTCGGTGCAAACTATCAGTCCTTTTTGCAGAGAAGAGTCTAAGCCCCTCACCCCCTACACCTGCCCCACCACCCTTGGAGATGACCAGAAAGAGGATGGGCATTTAGGTTTGGAACTCCAGGGGGAAGCCCGGGTGGACATTTCTCTTTGGGAGTAATGAGTGATATCAAGTGATTGCTGAAGTCAGGGGAAGCAGTGAATGTGAGGGACAGCAGCAGAGGGGGAAGCATCTAGGGATGCGAGAAGAGAACCAGAAGACACTGTCACAGGGAAGGCGAAGAAGAAAGAAGGCTCTGCCCGGAGGTTAAGTGACAAGGACTGAACATTGACAAATGCGTTTGAGGTTCAAGGGGTCAGAGCCAAATTCGGATGGAATGGTGAGGGCAGAGGCTCAGTGGGGTGGCCTGAGAATAGATGGGAAGTGAAAGTAGAGGCAGCAAGGAGGACACTTTCTTTCTTTTAATAAAATAATACTTTTAAAATTAAAATAGTATTACCTTCTCATCATAGACGGTCAGAAAATATCTTTTTATGCAAATGTGATTTTTTTTAAGTTTTATTTATTTTTGGCTGAGTTGGGTCTTCGTTGCTGCACGTGGGCTTTCTCTAGTTGCGGCAAGTGGGGGCTGCTCTTCATTGCGGCACGCGGGCTTCTCATTGCAGTGGCTTCTCTTGTTGCGGAGCACGGGCTCTAGGCGTGCGGGCGTCAGTAGTTGCAGCACGCGGGCTCAGTAGTTGCGACATGCAGTCCCTAGAGCACAGGGGCTTCAGTAGTTGCCGCACGTGGGCTCAGCAGTTGTGGTGCACGGGCTTAGTTGCTCTGCGGCATGTGGGATCTTCCCAGACCAGGGATTGAACCCGTGTCCCCTGCATTGGCAGGTGGATTCTTTTTTTTTTTTTTTTTTAGCAGGTGGATTCTTAACCACTGCGCCACCAGGGAAGTCCCCAGAACATATTTTTAAAGTATAAAAAAAATAAAACAAGTGATACCACATGAACCCATCAATTGAAGATCATCACTGATAGCATTTTAGATATTTTTATGCATTTTTGCTTATAGCAGTCATATCAATTACACAAAATTTATACTGCTTTTCCTCCCACTTTAGATTAAAATGTAAAATTTACCCGCAGTACTAGTTTGGGTGCTTTTGGCTGCAAGTATCAAAAAACCCAACTAAAAGTGGTTTGAACAATAAGGACAATTTTTATCTCACATAACAAGAAGTCCAGGGGCCAATCCAGACTGGTTAATTTAGGGGGTCAGTTATGTCTTCAAGGACACTAGTTCCATCCCCACTTTTGCTCTGCCATCTTCAGCTGCTGGAATAGCCTCTTAGGCTGCTTACTCACAGTCCTAAAATGCCTGCCATAGTTCCAGGCATCACAGGCAAATGACAGCACCCTGGAGCACGAAAAGAGCATAGCCCTGTATATCCCGTTTTTTTGTTTGTTTTTTTAAAAAATAAATTTATTTATTTATTTATTTTTGGCTGCGTTGGGTCTTCGTTGCTGTGCGCGGGCTTTTCTCTAGTTGCGGTGAGCGGGGACTACTCTTCGTTGTGGTGTGCAGGCTTCTCATTGTGGTGGCTTCTCTTGTTGCAGAGCAAGGGCTCTAGCCACGCAGACTCAGTAGTTGTGGCATGCGGGCTTCAGTAGTTGTGGTGCACGGGCTCAGTAGTTGTGGCACATGGGCTTAGTTGCTCCGCGGCATGTGGGATCTTCCCGGACCAGGGCTTGAACCCGTGTCTCCTGCATTGGCTGGCAGATTCTTAACCACTGCGCCACCAGGGAAGTCCCTATATCCCGTTTAGAAAACTAGGAAAGGCCTATTTAGAAGGCCTCCAACCTATTTCCCTCCCCATCTCAACCTGGAGCAAATCACCGTGTGACCTTGTCCATCCGCAGAGGCCAGGCGCTTTCCACTTTCTCAGACATTCTCAAGACATTCCCAGCCTAATTCCCCATTCACCCCCCTCCCCTCCCCACCCCCTGCAGACAGGCTCTGCTCAGGGGCCCTTTCTCTACTCAAACCTCCTCAACTACCACTGAGAAGGCAAAGGGGCAAAAGGGAAACTGAGGCATGAAGCAGGAGGCACACATAGGGGAGCACACACTCCGGATCCCAGCCTCCTCAGGCACACCCTGTTCCTCCTGGGGGAAACTGTCATGCCCTGCCTCCTGCCACTTAGGGTCCCTTTTCACATGCTCCTCTCCCCGACTCCTTGAGAACGGCGACCAGACTCTGCTCATATCAGTGATCCCACAGTCTCGACCCAGGGCAGTTAGGGGGGGGTCACTGAACGAATGAAGGGATGTGGGATTTCCTGATGGGTACATGGGCAGGATAGACTTGGAAGACAGGAGTAGAAGCATGTAAGGAAGCTCCAAAAAAAAAAAAAAAAAAAAATAGTGACGGACTTCCCTGGTGGTCCAGTGGTTAAGACTCCATGCCTCGGGCTTCCCTGGCGGCGCAGTGGTTAAGAATCCACCAGCCAATGCAGGAGACACGGGTTCAAGCCCTGGTCCGGGAAGATCCCACATGCCGCGGAGCAATTAAGCCCGTGCGCCACAACTACCGAGCCTGTGTGCCACAACTACTGAGGCTGTGTGCCACAACTACTGAAGTCCGCGCACCCTGGAGCCCATGCTCCGCAACAAGAGAAGCCACCGCAATGAGAGCCCCGTGCACCACAACGAAGAGTAGCCCCCAGCTCTCCGCAACTAGAGAAAGCCCGTGCGCAGCAACGAAGACCCAACGCAGCCAAAAATAAATAAACAAGTAAATACATTTATAAAAGAAAAAAAAAGACTCCGTGCCTCCACTGCAGGGGGCACCGGTTCGATCCTTGGTCAGGTAACTAAGATCCCACGTGCCGCATGGTGCAGCCAAAAAAAAAAAAAAAAAGGAAGTTGACAAGCTATCTGGGCGCCTATCTAAAAAAAAACAAAGGAAGCTCCAGAAGGAGCCATGGCCCACCGCCATGTATCCTCCCTCCCACCCATCCCTCATGCTATAGAATGAGCAATTGCTAACATTTCCTGAGCACTTACTACAAGCCAGGCCCTATGTAGAATTTCATTTGATCCTCACAGGAGCGCTGTGAGATAGGCACTATCACCAGGCCCGTTTACAGATGCAAACAACTGAGGCACAGAGAGGCTGAGTTATTTGTCCAAGGTCACGTGGCTACTAAGGCACAAAAGCTAGGATTCAAAAGCAGATTGTCTGTCCCCACATGCTATATGCTTAACTACTACACGCTGCCTCCCAGGCCCCGCAGAGTCCCAAATGTGTGTGTCTGCCTCAGGCTAGCCCAAATCAACCCTGCATTGCGCCCAGTTATCCCCATCCCAAGACAATGGTGGTTATGTTTGAGGAAAGCCCTTAATAACTCTGTCAAACACCAGTGAGTATTGTTATTAATGATAACATCAACAACGACTCCTCTCCCAGCCATTGCTTCCTATCTCCATCATCCACTTTCCAGCCTCCAGTAGAATCCTCTACTTGTGGTCCCCTCAGCCACACATTTAGGGTGGAGTGTGCCCATGCGCTCTGCCCCTCCCATCATGTCCTGACCCATCCTGTCCCCCTCCCTCTCCATCCTTCCTGGAGGCACCCTCACAGCATTGACACCTGCCCATTTCCCTCAGACCGTTTCCTGCTAACACCCCCTGTCCCTCCCAGCAGCCAGTGGCTTCTCCCCCAAGGGACTGGACTGATTGTTTCCCAGACCCTGGAGGGGCAGGATCTGGGATTCTGATTCCAGGCACGCCCTTCTGCTCTGCAAATCTGGGGAGTTGGTTCCAAGGCAACCTTGAAATCCAGCCACAGGAAAGCCCACAGAATACTGAATTCCAAAGAAGCTCTCTGAGAATTCCAAGTTTGAGGATTTGGAAACTCCCAGACCCCAAGTTCTAGAAATAGCCAAACCCTCAGGATTCTGAGGTGGCGACCTTGGGAATTTTGATCTCAGGACTTCTGATTCCAGTCTCTTGTGGAACCTTTATTTTTCACTTCCTCAGGCCATTTGTGTGATTTCAATGTTACCAATTTTGAAAGCTGGAAGTAGATTTAAAAATCCCTCCCCAAATAGAGCAATAAAATTTCTATAAATGTTGTAAGGAGAAATTTTTTTTTAATCCTAAATATGCAGATATTTGAATATTTGTAAATCTCATTATTTTAATGCAGAGCAGTGGTGACTTAGTCGGAGCATCACTGAGAATGTGACCAATGTTTGGGCTATTAGAGATGCGAATGCCCCAAAAGGCACATGTGCAAGATTCCCCCCCCAACCTATGTTTTTCCAGTTTTCCCCCCACTGGGCCCTTATATCTCTTTGTCTTAGAGTGAGTGTGAGCACAATCCTAGGGGTGAAGCTTCTGGGATATCTGGGGTGGTCGGGGAGGAGGGGTGAATTGTACAATGTCTTCTCTGAAACTCAGGAAATTCCCGGCTTAGGTCCTCCCCCGAGCCTGGCCTGGGGCCAGGGCTCCCATAGTTCCCAGGCCCAACATCACTGTCCTTCAACTGGGGCCTGAGGTCCTGCCCCCTGGCCCTGCTGGTAATGGGAAGGGGATAGAGACCCTAGGAAGCCTTCCTCTTGTGGCTCCTTCGCTGCCTCTTAGTGTTTCTGTGGCAGAACAGGGCTGGTCGCCAACCTTGCTTGGTCCAGGAAGGAGTCGAAGTAGCTGGAAGGGAAGAATGAGGACTGGGGTGGGAGTGGGGGTGGTCAGAAAGGAAAAAGTCATTGGAGGTCAGTGAACCAGCAACAAGTCAGGCTGAGTGATTAGGGTCGGATTTCACAGCCTGAGGCTTATGACTGGGGCCAGGATTGGTGGGGGAGGGGACTGAAGGAAAGGGACAGACTGACCTACAGAGTTGGGACTCTCTGTTGGGACAGAAGAGCTTACATTGAATGGTAGGGAATTGAGCGATGGGGAGGGGGACAGGGACACATGGAAGGGGTTAGCGGTTTCACGTGAGACTTAGACGGCCTGAGACATGCCTTCTCACCAGCACCTGCCACTGGAGGAACTTGCGGGGGTGGCGGGAGCCCGGGCTCCTGCACCTGCTCTCTTTTTCCAGCTCCCTTGTCTCCAGCCCCTCATCTGGCTCTTTTCTCCAGATGTCCTCTCAACGCCCCCTTTCTCTGGCTACCCTGGCCTGCTCCCCACACCCCCCCCCCGCCGCAAACTGCTTTCCCCAGCCCAGCCCAATTTTCCACCCCCAACTGCTCTTCCTCAGTCCCCCCAGATCAGTGGCTTCTCCAGCCTGCCTCTCCGATCGCTCTTCTCTGGCCCTGGATCCCCTAGCCCTAGCCCCGTCAGAACCCCTAAACCCTCCCCCGGCACCCCTCTCAGTCCCCCTTTCCAGCGCGACCGCTTTCCCGAGCCCCGCATCCCGCCGGAGCCCGGCACGAACCCGATTCGGAAGAGCAGCCGCTGGCTACGCGCCGTGAACAGGCTGCGGAGGGTCCGCCGCGCTCGGCAGCTGCTGGGGCTCACGAGCAGGACGAGGACCAGGAGCAGCAGCCCGCAGCTGGCGACCCACAGCCACGACGAAGGCCAGCCTTGCCAGGCCATGCTGGGGGTAGGCGCCCGAGGCCGCCCAGGGGGCGGGGCGGGGCGTTGCTAGGCGACGGCTCGGCCCAGGCCCCCACTTGGGGAACCTGAGGGGTTGGGGCCACGCCCCCTGCACCCGCAAGCTGGGGGACTGGGGGCGTTCTGGTCCGGCCCCTCCATTGGCTGGCGTTCGCACCCGCCCACTCGCCGCCCCTGGCCTGGTGCACGCCCGGAATATCACCGGGCTGCAGGCGGCCTGGCCCCGCCCCCGGCTGGCCGATCGGGAGGCGTGGCCGGAGCCGGCTTCTGATCTGCGCTAATCCCGGTATAAAATCGCAGGAGTCCGGGGCTCGGCCCCACACCCTCCCACCTTCTCCCAACGGGGAACTCTGAGAGAGGCCCTGGAATGGGCCTCTTGGCGGGAAACCGTAGCCTCATAAACTTTTTCAGCTGGAAGGAACCTGGGAGATCACATGGGTCAGCTGCCATTCATTCTTTTTATTCATTCACTAAATTACTTTTCTGTGTCCTCCTTTGTGCCAGGCACTGTGCCAGGCTCTGAGAATGCAAGGGTCAAAGACACACAATCTCTTCATTCCTGGAGCCTACAATCTAGAATCCAGCAGAGAAACAAACCAAATGAGCAAACAAATATAATTATATATGTATTTATCTATACTTACATATACGTGTATATATACACATACATAGCTACCTGTGTGTGATTACAAATTGTGGTGCTATAAAGAAATCGAACAGAAGGGGCAATGATATGGAGGACAGAGAGGGCCAATTTAGATGGGGGAGGGCCTCCCTGAGCAGGTGACATGTAAGCCATGCCCTGAAGGATAAGAAGAGGCCACAGAGGCTGAGGGAGTGATTCGACCAAGATTATACAGCAATGGATGGCAGAGGCAGGACTAGGACCCAAGGTATCCCAAGACCAGTGGGGTTTCCACCTCATTAACCACCGCCCCTCCACACCATGCTGCCTTACCAATGAGTTCTAGAAGTTGTTAAGGTCAGTGGGTTGGAAGGAATTGTAAAGACAGGTGTGGTGACATCTACAGATTTGGGCAAACCGGAGCTAAGGTTGGGCTCTTTCTGGCTCCAGCTCTAGCCCTAGCCCAGCACAGGGAGGGAAAGAAATCTGCAAACAGTGAAGGTAGCTATCTCCCCAGCGGGGAGATAGTTGGGGAGGGAAGCAGGGGAGGCACTGCTCTTGTTTTCTTCTCTTGCTTTTTGGGCTTCGGCCTGTGCTCTGGCCTGAGAGAGGCTAGATAACCTGACCCCCAAATCACACTTTTTCTCTCCCTCTGATGTACCCTTATTAGATAGCTGAATCTAAAGACTGAGTCCCCAGTGTGGAGAGTATAGAGGTATAGGATCATTACACACAATGAACTGGAGGCCTCATTCCTCCCCCCGCCCCAAAAAAGCCAAGAGGTGGGTTAAATTATCCCCAATGAATTGTAATCCCAACACCGAATCCTGGGTTTCATTCAGTAACCCCAGACATGAAGTTTCTCTTATGTGGATACATCTTAAAGGCCGGAGCTATAGCCTGCTCCCTCCCTGTCTCCTTACCCACAATTCAGCTTCTTCTCAGTGTCTGGCACATAAAAGGCTCTCAATAAACAAAAATCAGATAGAATTGAATTAAACCCCTGTGTATGCCGCAAAAGAGGCGGGAGTGAGAAGACTGACAAGCTAGTTTGTAGAAGGCCCTTCCGGGCCAAGGGAGCTTGCATGTCTCTAAATCCGTGTCTATACATGCAAAGTGAAGGATTACAGAACCTCATCAAAAGTCACTGTGAACACACTTTTCTGCAGGTAAGGCTGTGCCAGGCATTATATTGAGAAATTAAAACACAGTCCCTGTCATCTGAAACAGGAAATGCAGGCTCAAGCATGAGCCTGCAGAGATACAGAGACGACTGAATCCTAAATCTAATCTCATGCTACACACACATTTACAAGATTATAGCTAATCATCCAAGATACATTTTAGGAAATGCAGGGAGCTGGACAAGACTGGGGATAAGGAATGAGAGTGGGTGTTTTGGGGGACTCATGCAGGGCTAGGAAGCCACCCTCCCCTCCCCCGGCCTGTTCTGGAAGACTTCCAGAACGAATCTGCTCCAAATCTGCTTTGGTTTCACCTCCTCTCCCATGAGAATCTTCTGCCCCAGCCAGACTGATGCTTCATTATTCACCCCCTCCTACACTTTATACCTGATAATACCTCATTGCTTGCAGACATTTGGCTTGGGGGGCACTGTCAGGGTTAAGGTCTGCCTCTGTTTGGCAGATCTTTTACTTTGCTGAGATCTCCTCTCATTATCCACAGTTGTTATTGGAAACCTCAGGCCCAGCTCCAATTCCTTTGCTTTCAACAAATATGCTTTTTAGGGTAAATAATTTCTGTGCCCACCCACCCCTCTACCCCTTTTCTCACTCTATATAAGCAAACTCGAGTACCTCCTTGCCTAAAAAACTTCTCTTGGGGCTTCCCTCGTGGTGCAGTGGTTAAGAATCTGCCTGCCAACGCAGGGGACAAGGGTTCAAGCCCTGGTCCGGGAAAATCCCACATGCCACGGAGTAGCTAGACGCCTGTGCCACAACTACTGAGCCTGCGCTCTAGAGCCCGCGAGCCACAACTACGGTGCTCACGTGCCACAGCTACTGAAGCCCACGCACCTAGAGCCCGTGCTCCGCAACAAGAGAAGCCACCGCAGTGAGAAGCCCGTGCACCACAACAAAGAGTAGCCCCCGCTCGCCGCAACTAGAGAAAGCCCACACGCAACAACGAAGACCCAACGCAGCCAAAAATAAAATAAAGAAATTAAAACAAAACAAACTTCTCTTGACCTTGGGTCCCTATCTAGATTCTGTTCTGCCTTTATCTTAACACAACCTAGTTTCCTGAAAGACTGTTTCCGTGGGTGTGGTAGATTGATTGCATTTCGGTTCTCAATTCTTCATCTCTCCCTGAAAACACACCCTTCACCATGTGACTATGCACCATCTCCATGGAGGTGAAATATTTCTCCCGCACCACTGATGTTGGGCTTGACCTTGTGACTTGCTTTGGCCAATGGAATGATACAAGCAGAGGTCTTAAATGTGCTATTACAGTTGAACTTGGTCTCTGTAGCCATGCCTTTCACCATGAGAACATCCCTCGGGTAGTTAGTTGCTGGTTTAAGGAGAGTGAAAGACACATGGAAGTGACCTGATCCCACTCACAGCTTGGAAGCCAGCCCAGCCTAGATGAGCTGAAACTTAACCTGCCCACAGGGGCACGAATGAGAAGTACATGCTTGTTGTTGTATGCCCCTCAGTTTTGGATTTGCTTGTTATGCGGCATTATTGCAACAATAGCTAACACTGACAGTGGGAAGCAGAAAGATTAGTTAGTAGTAGTGCTGAAAGCAAGGTGCTTAGATAACTGATTAGCTATTTGGAAAAGAGCAATTTAGACCCATGCTTCACAGAATACACCAAAATAAATTCCAGGTGAATTAAAGTGCTAAGGACATAAAATTAAAACATAGCAAATTAGAAGAAAATTAAATACATGTCCAATCTCTGGACAGTGGAAGACTTTCTAGGGCTAAAAGCAATATAAGTGTTTTTCTAATTTTCTTTAATAGGCATATGTTACTCTTAAACTCAGACAAAAAGCAACTGAAGACTTAACAAGGGAAAGAATTACTCTTCTGGTTCCTTAAAAAAAAATTTAACCTTTATGTTATGAGATAATATGAACAAAAGAAAAAGCCAAAAAAAAAATTTTGTGGAAAATACTTGTCTCAAATTTGTCAAAAAGTTAATCTACTTAATATATAAAGACCTTAAATAAATGAGAGAACACAGACCCCCAATTAATAAAGGGATAAATGGCTAATATATACATGAAAAAATGTTAAACCTCAAAAGAATCAAGGAAATGCAAGCTAAACAATGAGATAAGATTTTCATCTATCAAAATAGCAGAGATTAAAGACAGTAATACAATTCTGAAGGCTTCTAAGAATATGGGAAGATGAGTATTTATACATTACTTCTGGAGGTATCAACTGGTACAGTTTTCTAGAAAGCAATTCCCAACATGCATCAAGGCTTTAAAAATATTCATATCCTTTGACTCAGTAATTCCTTTTTAGCCACCTGCCCAAAAGATCTGCCCCAAATATATCATTTGAAATGTACACAATGGTGACGTTGTAAACAGCCAACAGGTCCGGCAGTAAGGGAAGAGTTAAGGTTCTGCGAACATCTGTGCAGCTTTAAAATGGTGTTTATAGTTAAAACCCAATGTATTGCATGATCCTGGACCAGAAAAAGGACGCTGGGGGACAACTGGTAACATTTGAGTAAAGACGGTAAAGGGATTTTTAGAATTGTATCAATGTTAATTTCCTGGTTTTGATACTAACACTGTAGTTAAAAGTAAGAAGTGAACATTTGGGGAAGCTAGGTGTCAGGTGTATGGGACCTCCTTGTACTTTTCTGCAAGTATTTTGTAAGCCTGAAATGACTTCAGAATAAAAAGTTAAAAAAAAACAAAACAGAATACACACATGTAGAACAGTGTTCATATGTCGATAAACATTGTTTTTAAAAAACGATACAGGGGACTTCCCTGGTGGTCCAGTGGTTAAGACTCCATGCCTCGGGCTTCCCTGGCGGCGCAGTGGTTAAGAATCCACCAGCCAATGCAGGAGACACGGGTTCAAGCCCTGGTCCGGGAAGATCCCACATGCCGCGGAGCAATTAAGCCCGTGCGCCACAACTACCGAGCCTGTGTGCCACAACTACTGAGGCTGTGTGCCACAACTACTGAAGTCCGCGCATCCTGGAGCCCATGCTCCGCAACAAGAGAAGCCACCGCAATGAGAGCCCCGTGCACCACAACGAAGAGTAGCCCCCAGCTCTCCGCAACTAGAGAAAGCCCGTGCGCAGCAACGAAGACCCAACGCAGCCAAAAATAAATAAACAAGTAAATACATTTATAAAAGAAAAAAAAAGACTCCGTGCCTCCACTGCAGGGGGCACCGGTTCGATCCTTGGTCAGGTAACTAAGATCCCACGTGCCGCATGGTGCAGCCAAAAAAAAAAAAAAAAAGGAAGTTGACAAGCTATCTGGGCGCCTATCTAAAAAAAAACAAAGGAAGCTCCAGAAGGAGCCATGGCCCACCGCCATGTATCCTCCCTCCCACCCATCCCTCATGCTATAGAATGAGCAATTGCTAACATTTCCTGAGCACTTACTACAAGCCAGGCCCTATGTAGAATTTCATTTGATCCTCACAGGAGCGCTGTGAGATAGGCACTATCACCAGGCCCGTTTACAGATGCAAACAACTGAGGCACAGAGAGGCTGAGTTATTTGTCCAAGGTCACGTGGCTACTAAGGCACAAAAGCTAGGATTCAAAAGCAGATTGTCTGTCCCCACATGCTATATGCTTAACTACTACACGCTGCCTCCCAGGCCCCGCAGAGTCCCAAATGTGTGTGTCTGCCTCAGGCTAGCCCAAATCAACCCTGCATTGCGCCCAGTTATCCCCATCCCAAGACAATGGTGGTTATGTTTGAGGAAAGCCCTTAATAACTCTGTCAAACACCAGTGAGTATTGTTATTAATGATAACATCAACAACGACTCCTCTCCCAGCCATTGCTTCCTATCTCCATCATCCACTTTCCAGCCTCCAGTAGAATCCTCTACTTGTGGTCCCCTCAGCCACACATTTAGGGTGGAGTGTGCCCATGCGCTCTGCCCCTCCCATCATGTCCTGACCCATCCTGTCCCCCTCCCTCTCCATCCTTCCTGGAGGCACCCTCACAGCATTGACACCTGCCCATTTCCCTCAGACCGTTTCCTGCTAACACCCCCTGTCCCTCCCAGCAGCCAGTGGCTTCTCCCCCAAGGGACTGGACTGATTGTTTCCCAGACCCTGGAGGGGCAGGATCTGGGATTCTGATTCCAGGCACGCCCTTCTGCTCTGCAAATCTGGGGAGTTGGTTCCAAGGCAACCTTGAAATCCAGCCACAGGAAAGCCCACAGAATACTGAATTCCAAAGAAGCTCTCTGAGAATTCCAAGTTTGAGGATTTGGAAACTCCCAGACCCCAAGTTCTAGAAATAGCCAAACCCTCAGGATTCTGAGGTGGCGACCTTGGGAATTTTGATCTCAGGACTTCTGATT
The DNA here is from genome assembly GCF_965194825.1 of Balaenoptera physalus. Classification (NCBI taxonomy): domain Eukaryota; kingdom Metazoa; phylum Chordata; class Mammalia; order Artiodactyla; family Balaenopteridae; genus Balaenoptera; species Balaenoptera physalus. The sequence continues at coordinate 111,345,524 of NC_138885.1, read as the reverse complement.
CCAGTCTCTTGTGGAACCTTTATTTTTCACTTCCTCAGGCCATTTGTGTGATTTCAATGTTACCAATTTTGAAAGCTGGAAGTAGATTTAAAAATCCCTCCCCAAATAGAGCAATAAAATTTCTATAAATGTTGTAAGGAGAAATTTTTTTTTAATCCTAAATATGCAGATATTTGAATATTTGTAAATCTCATTATTTTAATGCAGAGCAGTGGTGACTTAGTCGGAGCATCACTGAGAATGTGACCAATGTTTGGGCTATTAGAGATGCGAATGCCCCAAAAGGCACATGTGCAAGATTCCCCCCCCAACCTATGTTTTTCCAGTTTTCCCCCCACTGGGCCCTTATATCTCTTTGTCTTAGAGTGAGTGTGAGCACAATCCTAGGGGTGAAGCTTCTGGGATATCTGGGGTGGTCGGGGAGGAGGGGTGAATTGTACAATGTCTTCTCTGAAACTCAGGAAATTCCCGGCTTAGGTCCTCCCCCGAGCCTGGCCTGGGGCCAGGGCTCCCATAGTTCCCAGGCCCAACATCACTGTCCTTCAACTGGGGCCTGAGGTCCTGCCCCCTGGCCCTGCTGGTAATGGGAAGGGGATAGAGACCCTAGGAAGCCTTCCTCTTGTGGCTCCTTCGCTGCCTCTTAGTGTTTCTGTGGCAGAACAGGGCTGGTCGCCAACCTTGCTTGGTCCAGGAAGGAGTCGAAGTAGCTGGAAGGGAAGAATGAGGACTGGGGTGGGAGTGGGGGTGGTCAGAAAGGAAAAAGTCATTGGAGGTCAGTGAACCAGCAACAAGTCAGGCTGAGTGATTAGGGTCGGATTTCACAGCCTGAGGCTTATGACTGGGGCCAGGCTTGGTGGGGGAGGGGACTGAAGGAAAGGGACAGACTGACCTACAGAGTTGGGACTCTCTGTTGGGACAGAAGAGCTTACATTGAATGGTAGGGAATTGAGCGATGGGGAGGGGGACAGGGACACATGGAAGGGGTTAGCGGTTTCACGTGAGACTTAGACGGCCTGAGACATGCCTTCTCACCAGCACCTGCCACTGGAGGAACTTGCGGGGGTGGCGGGAGCCCGGGCTCCTGCACCTGCTCTCTTTTTCCAGCTCCCTTGTCTCCAGCCCCTCATCTGGCTCTTTTCTCCAGATGTCCTCTCAACGCCCCCTTTCTCTGGCTACCCTGGCCTGCTCCCCACACCGCCCCCCCCCGCCGCAAACTGCTTTCCCCAGCCCAGCCCAATTTTCCACCCCCAACTGCTCTTCCTCAGTCCCCCCAGATCAGTGGCTTCTCCAGCCTGCCTCTCCGATCGCTCTTCTCTGGCCCTGGATCCCCTAGCCCTAGCCCCGTCAGAACCCCTAAACCCTCCCCCGGCACCCCTCTCAGTCCCCCTTTCCAGCGCGACCGCTTTCCCGAGCCCCGCATCCCGCCGGAGCCCGGCACGAACCCGATTCGGAAGAGCAGCCGCTGGCTACGCGCCGTGAACAGGCTGCGGAGGGTCCGCCGCGCTCGGCAGCTGCTGGGGCTCACGAGCAGGACGAGGACCAGGAGCAGCAGCCCGCAGCTGGCGACCCACAGCCACGACGAAGGCCAGCCTTGCCAGGCCATGCTGGGGGTAGGCGCCCGAGGCCGCCCAGGGGGCGGGGCGGGGCGTTGCTAGGCGACGGCTCGGCCCAGGCCCCCACTTGGGGAACCTGAGGGGTTGGGGCCACGCCCCCTGCACCCGCAAGCTGGGGGACTGGGGGCGTTCTGGTCCGGCCCCTCCATTGGCTGGCGTTCGCACCCGCCCACTCGCCGCCCCTGGCCTGGTGCACGCCCGGAATATCACCGGGCTGCAGGCGGCCTGGCCCCGCCCCCGGCTGGCCGATCGGGAGGCGTGGCCGGAGCCGGCTTCTGATCTGCGCTAATCCCGGTATAAAATCGCAGGAGTCCGGGGCTCGGCCCCACACCCTCCCACCTTCTCCCAACGGGGAACTCTGAGAGAGGCCCTGGAATGGGCCTCTTGGCGGGAAACCGTAGCCTCATAAACTTTTTCAGCTGGAAGGAACCTGGGAGATCACATGGGTCAGCTGCCATTCATTCTTTTTATTCATTCACTAAATTACTTTTCTGTGTCCTCCTTTGTGCCAGGCACTGTGCCAGGCTCTGAGAATGCAAGGGTCAAAGACACACAATCTCTTCATTCCTGGAGCCTACAATCTAGAATCCAGCAGAGAAACAAACCAAATGAGCAAACAAATATAATTATATATGTATTTATCTATACTTACATATACGTGTATATATACACATACATAGCTACCTGTGTGTGATTACAAATTGTGGTGCTATAAAGAAATCGAACAGAAGGGGCAATGATATGGAGGACAGAGAGGGCCAATTTAGATGGGGGAGGGCCTCCCTGAGCAGGTGACATGTAAGCCATGCCCTGAAGGATAAGAAGAGGCCACAGAGGCTGAGGGAGTGATTCGACCAAGATTATACAGCAATGGATGGCAGAGGCAGGACTAGGACCCAAGGTATCCCAAGACCAGTGGGGTTTCCACCTCATTAACCACCGCCCCTCCACACCATGCTGCCTTACCAATGAGTTCTAGAAGTTGTTAAGGTCAGTGGGTTGGAAGGAATTGTAAAGACAGGTGTGGTGACATCTACAGATTTGGGCAAACCGGAGCTAAGGTTGGGCTCTTTCTGGCTCCAGCTCTAGCCCTAGCCCAGCACAGGGAGGGAAAGAAATCTGCAAACAGTGAAGGTAGCTATCTCCCCAGCGGGGAGATAGTTGGGGAGGGAAGCAGGGGAGGCACTGCTCTTGTTTTCTTCTCTTGCTTTTTGGGCTTCGGCCTGTGCTCTGGCCTGAGAGAGGCTAGATAACCTGACCCCCAAATCACACTTTTTCTCTCCCTCTGATGTACCCTTATTAGATAGCTGAATCTAAAGACTGAGTCCCCAGTGTGGAGAGTATAGAGGTATAGGATCATTACACACAATGAACTGGAGGCCTCATTCCTCCCCCCGCCCCAAAAAAGCCAAGAGGTGGGTTAAATTATCCCCAATGAATTGTAATCCCAACACCGAATCCTGGGTTTCATTCAGTAACCCCAGACATGAAGTTTCTCTTATGTGGATACATCTTAAAGGCCGGAGCTATAGCCTGCTCCCTCCCTGTCTCCTTACCCACAATTCAGCTTCTTCTCAGTGTCTGGCACATAAAAGGCTCTCAATAAACAAAAATCAGATAGAATTGAATTAAACCCCTGTGTATGCCGCAAAAGAGGCGGGAGTGAGAAGACTGACAAGCTAGTTTGTAGAAGGCCCTTCCGGGCCAAGGGAGCTTGCATGTCTCTAAATCCGTGTCTATACATGCAAAGTGAAGGATTACAGAACCTCATCAAAAGTCACTGTGAACACACTTTTCTGCAGGTAAGGCTGTGCCAGGCATTATATTGAGAAATTAAAACACAGTCCCTGTCATCTGAAACAGGAAATGCAGGCTCAAGCATGAGCCTGCAGAGATACAGAGACGACTGAATCCTAAATCTAATCTCATGCTACACACACATTTACAAGATTATAGCTAATCATCCAAGATACATTTTAGGAAATGCAGGGAGCTGGACAAGGCTGGGGATAAGGAATGAGAGTGGGTGTTTTGGGGGACTCATGCAGGGCTAGGAAGCCACCCTCCCCTCCCCCGGCCTGTTCTGGAAGACTTCCAGAACGAATCTGCTCCAAATCTGCTTTGGTTTCACCTCCTCTCCCATGAGAATCTTCTGCCCCAGCCAGACTGATGCTTCATTATTCACCCCCTCCTACACTTTATACCTGATAATACCTCATTGCTTGCAGACATTTGGCTTGGGGGGCACTGTCAGGGTTAAGGTCTGCCTCTGTTTGGCAGATCTTTTACTTTGCTGAGATCTCCTCTCATTATCCACAGTTGTTATTGGAAACCTCAGGCCCAGCTCCAATTCCTTTGCTTTCAACAAATATGCTTTTTAGGGTAAATAATTTCTGTGCCCACCCACCCCTCCACCCCTTTTCTCACTCTATATAAGCAAACTCGAGTACCTCCTTGCCTAAAAAACTTCTCTTGGGGCTTCCCTCGTGGTGCAGTGGTTAAGAATCTGCCTGCCAACGCAGGGGACAAGGGTTCAAGCCCTGGTCCGGGAAAATCCCACATGCCACGGAGTAGCTAGACGCCTGTGCCACAACTACTGAGCCTGCGCTCTAGAGCCCGCGAGCCACAACTACGGTGCTCACGTGCCACAGCTACTGAAGCCCACGCACCTAGAGCCCGTGCTCCGCAACAAGAGAAGCCACCGCAATGAGAAGCCCGTGCACCACAACAAAGAGTAGCCCCCGCTCGCCGCAACTAGAGAAAGCCCACACGCAACAACGAAGACCCAACGCAGCCAAAAATAAAATAAAGAAATTAAAACAAAACAAACTTCTCTTGACCTTGGGTCCCTATCTAGATTCTGTTCTGCCTTTATCTTAACACAACCTAGTTTCCTGAAAGACTGTTTCCGTGGGTGTGGTAGATTGATTGCATTTCGGTTCTCAATTCTTCATCTCTCCCTGAAAACACACCCTTCACCATGTGACTATGCACCATCTCCATGGAGGTGAAATATTTCTCCCGCACCACTGATGTTGGGCTTGACCTTGTGACTTGCTTTGGCCAATGGAATGATACAAGCAGAGGTCTTAAATGTGCTATTACAGTTGAACTTGGTCTCTGTAGCCATGCCTTTCACCATGAGAACATCCCTCGGGTAGTTAGTTGCTGGTTTAAGGAGAGTGAAAGACACATGGAAGTGACCTGATCCCACTCACAGCTTGGAAGCCAGCCCAGCCTAGATGAGCTGAAACTTAACCTGCCCACAGGGGCACGAATGAGAAGTACATGCTTGTTGTTGTATGCCCCTCAGTTTTGGATTTGCTTGTTATGCGGCATTATTGCAACAATAGCTAACACTGACAGTGGGAAGCAGAAAGATTAGTTAGTAGTAGTGCTGAAAGCAAGGTGCTTAGATAACTGATTAGCTATTTGGAAAAGAGCAATTTAGACCCATGCTTCACAGAATACACCAAAATAAATTCCAGGTGAATTAAAGTGCTAAGGACATAAAATTAAAACATAGCAAATTAGAAGAAAATTAAATACATGTCCAATCTCTGGACAGTGGAAGACTTTCTAGGGCTAAAAGCAATATAAGTGTTTTTCTAATTTTCTTTAATAGGCATATGTTACTCTTAAACTCAGACAAAAAGCAACTGAAGACTTAACAAGGGAAAGAATTACTCTTCTGGTTCCTTAAAAAAAAATTTAACCTTTATGTTATGAGATAATATGAACAAAAGAAAAAGCCAAAAAAAAAATTTTGTGGAAAATACTTGTCTCAAATTTGTCAAAAAGTTAATCTACTTAATATATAAAGACCTTAAATAAATGAGAGAACACAGACCCCCAATTAATAAAGGGATAAATGGCTAATATATACATGAAAAAATGTTAAACCTCAAAAGAATCAAGGAAATGCAAGCTAAACAATGAGATAAGATTTTCATCTATCAAAATAGCAGAGATTAAAGACAGTAATACAATTCTGAAGGCTTCTAAGAATATGGGAAGATGAGTATTTATACATTACTTCTGGAGGTATCAACTGGTACAGTTTTCTAGAAAGCAATTCCCAACATGCATCAAGGCTTTAAAAATATTCATATCCTTTGACTCAGTAATTCCTTTTTAGCCACCTGCCCAAAAGATCTGCCCCAAATATATCATTTGAAATGTACACAATGGTGACGTTGTAAACAGCCAACAGGTCCGGCAGTAAGGGAAGAGTTAAGGTTCTGCGAACATCTGTGCAGCTTTAAAATGGTGTTTATAGTTAAAACCCAATGTATTGCATGATCCTGGACCAGAAAAAGGACGCTGGGGGACAACTGGTAACATTTGAGTAAAGACGGTAAAGGGATTTTTAGAATTGTATCAATGTTAATTTCCTGGTTTTGATACTAACACTGTAGTTAAAAGTAAGAAGTGAACATTTGGGGAAGCTAGGTGTCAGGTGTATGGGACCTCCTTGTACTTTTCTGCAAGTATTTTGTAAGCCTGAAATGACTTCAGAATAAAAAGTTAAAAAAAAACAAAACAGAATACACACATGTAGAACAGTGTTCATATGTCGATAAACATTGTTTTTAAAAAACGATACAGGGGACTTCCCTGGTGGTCCAGTGGTTAAGACTCCATGCCTCGGGCTTCCCTGGCGGCGCAGTGGTTAAGAATCCACCAGCCAATGCAGGAGACACGGGTTCAAGCCCTGGTCCGGGAAGATCCCACATGCCGCGGAGCAATTAAGCCCGTGCGCCACAACTACCGAGCCTGTGTGCCACAACTACTGAGGCTGTGTGCCACAACTACTGAAGTCCGCGCATCCTGGAGCCCATGCTCCGCAACAAGAGAAGCCACCGCAATGAGAGCCCCGTGCACCACAACGAAGAGTAGCCCCCAGCTCTCCGCAACTAGAGAAAGCCCGTGCGCAGCAACGAAGACCCAACGCAGCCAAAAATAAATAAACAAGTAAATACATTTATAAAAGAAAAAAAAAGACTCCGTGCCTCCACTGCAGGGGGCACCGGTTCGATCCTTGCAGCCAAAAGCACCCAAACTAGTACTGCGGGTAAATTTTACATTTTAATCTAAAGTGGGAGGAAAAGCAGTATAAATTTTGTGTAATTGATATGACTGCTATAAGCAAAAATGCATAAAAATATCTAAAATGCTATCAGTGATGATCTTCAATTGATGGGTTCATGTGGTATCACTTGTTTTATTTTTTTTATACTTTAAAAATATGTTCTGGGGACTTCCCTGGTGGCGCAGTGGTTAAGAATCCACCTGCTAAAAAAAAAAAAAAAAAGAACTGCTGAGCCCACGTGCGGCAACTACTGAAGCCCCTGTGCTCTAGGGACTGCATGTCGCAACTACTGAGCCCGCGTGCTGCAACTACTGACGCCCGCACGCCTAGAGCCCGTGCTCCGCAACAAGAGAAGCCACTGCAATGAGAAGCCCGCGTGCCGCAATGAAGAGCAGCCCCCACTTGCCGCAACTAGAGAAAGCCCACGTGCAGCAACGAAGACCCAACTCAGCCAAAAATAAATAAAACTTAAAAAAAATCACATTTGCATAAAAAGATATTTTCTGACCGTCTATGATGAGAAGGTAATACTATTTTAATTTTAAAAGTATTATTTTATTAAAAGAAAGAAAGTGTCCTCCTTGCTGCCTCTACTTTCACTTCCCATCTATTCTCAGGCCACCCCACTGAGCCTCTGCCCTCACCATTCCATCCGAATTTGGCTCTGACCCCTTGAACCTCAAACGCATTTGTCAATGTTCAGTCCTTGTCACTTAACCTCCGGGCAGAGCCTTCTTTCTTCTTCGCCTTCCCTGTGACAGTGTCTTCTGGTTCTCTTCTCGCATCCCTAGATGCTTCCCCCTCTGCTGCTGTCCCTCACATTCACTGCTTCCCCTGACTTCAGCAATCACTTGATATCACTCATTACTCCCAAAGAGAAATGTCCACCCGGGCTTCCCCCTGGAGTTCCAAACCTAAATGCCCATCCTCTTTCTGGTCATCTCCAAGGGTGGTGGGGCAGGTGTAGGGGGTGAGGGGCTTAGACTCTTCTCTGCAAAAAGGACTGATAGTTTGCACCGAGCTATTTACTAAGGATTAACCACAATTACCCAAGTAAAGGACATAGTGCCAAGTTCATCACGGGTACTTACTAAATGTTCACTGATGTTATTGTACCATGTATCATTCTTGCAACATCAAGGTCTGGTCCTCGTGAGTGCTCAGCCATCACCCAAATTTGGGCACTTGAGTCCCAACACGTGGTCCATCGTGGGCACCTCCAGCCCCTGTCCACCTTACTTAGGTTATCAGACAAAGGCTTTGGAAGCCCAGCTCTGAATTGTGTCTGCCCCCTGCTCAAAGCCAGTATCTGCAGCATTAAATTCACATGGCTTGGTTTAGCAATATGGTCTCAACCCAGTTTTCTAGTGTTTTGTGCTCCCACCTCTCCCTTCCATGTCCCCAGCTTTCAGTGAGCCTGCAGTGGTCACTGTCCTGTGCTTTTGCCCCCTTACACCTGCCTTACCACACCTGGAGAAGTCTTTTAAGGCTCACTTCTCAAGATGCCTTCCACCCCAGCACACATGATCTAAGACACTCCAGGAGTAACTGTAACTAATTAAGGCCCAGGTTCTCAGTCTGGGGAATTTTGCAGGCTCTCCCAGGGGGAGGAAGGAAGGAGGGTAAAGTTCAGGACCAGGGAGACTGATATGCCCCTACCTTTAAGTAACAGTTCCTTTAAAGCTAAAAGTAAATGCAACGTCCTCTTTGAAGCCCCTCTGATCACCACAACTCTTTGCAATGCCTGGTCACTAATCTACCTCGAGACTCTGGAAAAATGCCTGCCACCTAGTAGTCAAAAAGAAATGAATGGTTTGAAATGTTACCCTCACTACTTTCCACTTTGAATTAGGAGGAGTTGAGCTGGGGGAGCCACTGTGGCCTCCGAGCAGGCAGAAATGGTGCCCTGTGCTTCCTGGTGTGCCCGTCACCCCAGCACCTAGCGCCGACCCATTACAGAGGCATAAGTGTTTGCTCGGTGCGGGGCAAGGAAGAAGAACGGAACTAGCGTGTGTGACTGTCTGTTACGCCCTAGGCATGCACCAAGCCCTCGCATGTGTTATTTCATCGTCCTAAGATAATGGTGTCCTTACATTAATATGAACACACTGGCTCAGAGAGGCTGTGACTACCCCACACAGAGCTAGTAAATGACAGAGCCAGGTCCAGTCCTGGTTTTATCTGACCCGAGTCCAGGCTCTTTCCACTGAAACTGTTTTGCCAGCTGGGGTAGGGAGTGGAGTAGGGAGTGGGGTAGGAAGTGGTTCGGTCAGAGTGGTAACCGGAGGAGAACTTTATGGAAGGACTACTCTACAGGTGATGGGCAGGGGATAGGAAACACAAGGGACAGTGCAGTTCTCCAGGGCTAGGGACAGTGGGACTGTGTCACCACCTCTAGGTCCTGACAGGTGCGGGGAGTGAGCAGTTATGGAACTTGGAGGGACAGAGTTTCGAGGACAGGGCCACCTGACTGCAGTTGTGACCTCTGGTTGTGGGATGACCCTTTGGGCGGGAGAAGAACAAATACCCCAGCCCCACTGGCTCCTGGCCGACCCTCTCCTGTGGGGCTCTCCATTGGCCAAACCCAGCTGAAGCTGGAGGACAAAGGGCCCCCTGCTGTGTCCACCCAGGCCAGCCCTGAGCACAGTGGAGAAGGGTGGAGATGGGTTTGGGGACAAATGGAAGGTAGGCAGCCAAATGAGGCCAAAGAAGATATGTGGGTTTGGGGGCGTATTGACCCTTCAGAGGTGAAGGCAGGATACCACTTTTCACCCACTCACTGAGACAGCTCCTAACCGGCCTCCCTGCTCCCATGCTCCACCCCTCAACCCATTCTCCACTCAGAACCAGAGGGTTTTCTTAAAATACAGCCCAAATCATGTCCCTCCCCTATTCAAAACGATTCAATGGCTTCCCTATAAGGTAAAACTCCAAATCCTTAACAAGACCCAGGAGGTCCTGCAGATCTGGCCCTGCCCACCTCCCCCATCTCCTCTTAGGCCATGCCCAGTGCTCACCACTCTCCAGGCACACGAGTCTCCTGGAAATTTCTGGAACACCCCAAGCTCTTTCAGCTTTCGAGTAGCCTCCACCGCCTTCACATAGCTTGTTCACTCAGGGAATAATAACAGCATGCCTGTCACTGCACACACACACACACACACACACACACACACACACACCATACACCTATACCCACACACTATATACACATATACCCCTACACACACACCATTCATACATATACCCACATATCACATACACATGTATACCATAAACACACCCATATGATACATGTACATATATACACATATACACACATTCACATACATACCACCCATGTACACTCCCAAACACACACATACATACCATACACACATCCATATCATACACACTCATACATACACACACCATACACACACACTATACACACACACAGTATATGCACACATACCACACACACACCATATATACACCCATACCACACACACACACACACACACACACACACAGCCTGTGTGACTCAGGCTGCTCTTCGATGCCAGCTTCTCAGAGCAGCTGCCTTGGCCTCTCCAATCTAAGCGGGGTCCCCGTGTGCTGTTCTCTTGGGTGCTGAGTCCATTGTCCTTCAGTGCAGGTATTATTGTTTGTAACAATACATTTACTTGTGAGGTTAGTGACTAATGTCTATCTTCCCGACTGGTCTGCAAGCTCCAGGCGGGCAGGGGCTGTGCTTATTTCATCCCCTCCTGTCTCCCCGTTGTTTAGCACAGCACCTGACACATAGTCTGCCCCTCAGAAATACCTGCTAAATTAGTATTAAAGGGTTGGGTTGAGTCCTGGCTCTGCCATTCCTAACTGTGAGCCCATCAGATGACATTTCACTGTTCTGAGCTCAGTTTCTTCTTAAATTAACTTTTTATTATGGAGAATGTAAAACATGTGAAGAAAGAGGAGAAAAGAGAAGGAGCTCTCATGTCCCCATTTTCTAGCTTCAACACTGGTCAACTTGTGGCTTTGGTTGCATTATCTGTAGACAAGGGAGATTAAAGTGATTTTAAGACTTTTTTGACCGTGACTCACAGTTAAGAAAGACATTTTTTTTTTTTACATGGAGACCCATACACAATACATATATAAATAAAACTGAAACAAAGTTACACAGAACAATAGCAATGCTTATATTCTCATTTTTTTCTAGTCTTTTTTTGAATGTAGGTATCACCCACTTAATTGATGCTACTAATGGGTCATGACCAGCAGCATGAAAAACGCTGCGCTGAATGATCTTCCACCTAGAAAATTGTTAAGGGTCCCCCTTTCCTTGCCAAGGGATGATAGCCAGATCCTGCCCCCTAGTGGTCATGTTTGGAAACTGATCGTGTCTTCCTAGAGATCAATTTTTGACTGGGGAATAAATTCTTTCCAGGAAAAAGTACTGAGTGCAGGCCCTAGGCCATGCATCTGAGGTGGTGGGCTCTGAGATGAATTACAGCATAGACCCTGACCCCAAAAGTCTTCTCCCAACTGATGACCACAGTGTAATTGCTCTAGGTCTGTGCTGTCCAATATGGTAGCCACTAGGCACTGAATACTTAAAATATGGCTAGTGCAACTGAGAAATCTAATATTAATTTTAATTCATTTAAATTTAAATATAAAAATCGATACTTGTTCCAGTTACTGGAAAACATTCAAATATGTTTGGAACAAACTTTGTATGTCAATTCACTTTTTCAACTGTACATTTTATAAAATCTAGATAAAGATTCAATCTTTCTGATGAAAATTGAACATCCAAATTGAGATGTGATGTAAGTGTACTCTACATACTGGATTTCAAAGACTTGGCATGAAAAAAATCTCATTAATAATTTTTTATACTGATTAAATGTTGAAATAACATTTTTAGATATGTTGGGTTAAATAAATATATTACTAAAATTAAATTCACCTGTTTCTTTTTACTTTTTAAGTGTGGCTACTGGAAATTTTTAAATTACTCATGTGGCTCACACCATATTTCTGTTGGACAGCACTCACAAAGCTGGAGTTCCTTTTGATATCCCTCCCTCCATCCCCTCCTGTGCATCTTGCATCCTTGATGGAGAAGGAGGAAGCTGCGAGAAACCTCATTCAGACTGGGCTATGGATGGGGGTAAGGATTAGGAGTTAAATGTTGGACCTATTAAGGTTGAGATGCCCATGACCTCACCACTCAGAGAGTGGTCCCCACACCAGCAGCTCAGCGTCACCTGGAACACATTAGAAATGCAGACTCTCAGGCCCCACCCACCCTACTGCAGCAGAATCTGCATTTAACAAGATCCCCACGTGATCTGTTTGCACATAAATTTTGAGAAGCGGTCAGCTATTAGATAGCCAAGTGGAGATACAGGTGGCAGTTCTTTTCTTTGCTCAGTGACATAGGAAACAAGATCAAGGCTGAGAGTGAGGCTGTGGAGCAGGTGCTGGAGTTTTGAAGAGACTGGAGAAAGTGTGGATGGGAATGTTAACATGAATGGAGGAGAAGAACCTAAGTCTTCTGAACTCAGAGTGAGATCAGTCAGTGCCTTGCGTGTTTTTCTCCTCCTTTTCAGCATGTGGGTGCAGAGCTGCAGTTTTGCCTGCTGAGTACCACAAGGCAGAGAGGGGTAACGGAATGGAGTGATTCTAATGATGGATCTGAGCTGGTTAAGGAGGGACTCGAGGCTGGGAGACACAGGGAAGACAGTTCACAGATGGGCAGTCCCAATGTGGTCACGGAGTTGTTGGCGGCAGGGTCCTTGAGCTGGAAAGAGAGATGGTGGTCAGAGCGTGGGGCGCTTGAAATTGAGATCATAGCGGATGCAGTTAATGGTAATGAGAGGTTCCAGGGCAGCTATTATCTTGGGCTGGAAATAAGAGGAAATGGCTGTTGGGTTTTTTTCGACAGGGGAGTTGTTTAGACAAATGCAAGTGAAATATGAGGAAGGGTTTCTCAATCTGACCAGGAGGGGGGCTGCAAAAGCTGAGAACCCCCCCACAGGTGGGGATGACTCAGAAGGCCGAGGTCCACGGTGGGCGGCCATGGGCAGGGTGTGAGAGGACACAGCTGGAAGGAACCTGGGCCTCTTGAGCTACCGCAAATTCCTCCATCTACGTCCTGTTTAGTCTTCCAAACGAAATCATATAGCTGGCCAAACTGAGGTTGTGTTAATCACTGAGTCACTGGGTTTCTATCTCACAAACAACAATAGCAATTGAGTTTCTGCTAGGTCCCAAGCACTTTAAAACTGCTATTTTAAATCCTTACCGTCCTATATTATCACCTCCTTTTATATGGATAAGGATACCAAGGCTCAGAGAAGTAATATGACCGATGTCACAAAACCACTGTTAAGCAATTTAAACAGAACCCAGGTCTGTCTAGCACCAAAGCTGGCTGATAATTACTTTCTCCTTCGGGGATTCATTTCCACATTCCCTGAAGATTCTGATTCAGAGATCTAGAAAGAGGACTCTCCAAGCAAATCTATATATTTTCACAAGCCCCTCGGGTGATTCTGATGGTCAGGGAAGATTGGAAAGCATTGTACCCTGCACCCTGCCTGGCCATCGCGGTGTGGTGAATGTCAGGCTGGTTCTGTAGTCCAGCCTTCCTCCTGGGAAGGAGAAGTTCTTATCTAACCTGATTCCAGCTCTGTCTAGTCTGGTAGAGTCACTAACAACATCACTGTGTGCCATTTTCAATGCCTTTCACATAGATGATTTCATTTGAGGCATTGAAAGTCGTAGGAGATAGGAAAGAGCAGTACAATTAGACCCATTAAACCCATTAGAGATAAAGAGGTGGGCCCAGGCCTCACAGCCACTCCTGGCAAAGCTGGGACATGCTCTTGCTCCTGGGACATTGAATCCACCATTCTTCCCACTCCCTATTTCTTTATGAAAGTGCTAACTAATGTTTATGGATATTAAGGCTAATTTTTAGGGGAAAGAACTCTAATGTCCTTCCCCCTACTCTAATATCTGTCATTCCTGCCTGAGAGCCTTGCCCTGATGCCAATTTAGAGCATTAGAATTCCTTAAATTCCATGGATGATGGGGATGGGCTGTGCTGAGGCCTAGAGATAAATGAGACTTTGTCCTTGCCTTCCAAAAGGAGAAAGAGGCATATTTACTCCAGGCCAGGTTAAATGCCTCAATTCAGTAATACAAAGCCTTCTGGAAAAGGGCAGCTTCTTTGAGAAAGTTAGTGAGAAATGAAAAGACCTCTCTTGGGTGGAGTAACACATAAGCTCTAAGTAACAGGGCATATGGCAGGAGGAATGTGTGGAACCAGTTAGTGGAGCCCTGGGGTCGGGCAGCAGAGAAGTTTCTCTGGATCCTCTGAAACCAAGTCCCCCTAAAACTGAGTTCCCTTACTGACTTTATGATTAACCTCTCTATCCAAAACTTCATTCCCTTTCTTGTCCCCTCTGATTTCAATTCTATGCTAACTGAACACTAATCGAGTCAGATGACTAAAATTGCTGTTGTCGGTAACATCGTTAATATACTAAAATTGTTATTATGGATATCATCATTAACATACAAACTCAGGTTGTTTCTTCTGGGCATGATGAGCTAATGGACCCTGGAGTCATGGATCACCTGGGCAGAGAATTGTAAACAAGAGACATCGCGACTCCCAAAACTATGATTAAGAAATGTCACAGAAATGTCATAAAATGATGATTAATCCCAGTCTCTTTGTGCTTCCCCTTTAAAAAGCCCCCTAACTCAAAGACCAAGTTGGAGTGGATTTGAGGCTTGCCTCCCACTCCACTCCCTTGCTTGGCGCCCTGTAATCAACCCTTACTTTGCTGCAAACTCCAGCTGTCAGTGTTTGGCTTTCCGTGCCGTGGGCAGGCGAGCCCTTTGCTCGGTTTTACCCCCACTCCAGTCAAGTTTTCCCACCCACTCCCTGGGGTCCATCTGGGCTCCAGGGAACCACTCCACCCCCTGTCATCAATCACTAAACTTAGGCTACTCCATCCCTAAAATAAACATCAGCCTGATGCCTTTCATCCCCCAACCTTCCTGCGGCCACTGACTTGACTCTCCTCCCAGAGCAGGGTCACCAGAAAAATACATGACACCCACTTAAATCTGAACTTCAGATAAGAAACAAATAAATAGTGTAAGTATTTCCCAACATTGTATGGGGCAATGGGACATACTTATGCTAAAAGTGATTTGTTGTTTGTCTGAAGTTCAATTTAACTGATCGTCCTGCATCTTTCTTTGCTGAAGCTGGCAACTTTACCCCAGGGGTACCACCAAGCTTCCCCCGTCCTCCCAACCTCCCTCTAGATGGCTGTTGACAGTCTCTTGGCTCCCTGTTGCCCTAGGGTAAAATTTCAATTCCTGGACCCCTGCTTCCTTGCCCAGCCCTATTTCTTACCACTCTCGCCCCACTCCACCCGCCCCATCCAAGATTGCTGGGACAAGGGGCCCTAAGCTCCTTGCTTCAGATGCTGTTCTGTCTGCCTGGAGAACCTGCTTCCCTGCCCCTGCACGAGCTAGGCTGATTCTTAAACATCCACCAACATGGAATCAGGTGTTACTGCCTCTCCAGAGTCTTTCTTTCTTTTTTTTTTTTTCCCCAGCCGCCATGTGGTGCGGCTTGTGGGATCCTAGTTCCCCGACCAGGGATCGATCTGGGTCCCCTGCAGTGGAAGCCTGGAGTCCTAACCACTGGACTGCCAGGGAATTCCCCCTCAAGAGTCTTTCTTGAAACATCCCTCACTCCCACACCATGCTCCTTTTTCTGGGATCCCACAGAACCAAGTGAACACTCCTCTATCCCAGCACTGGTAAAATTGACAAAATTGTAATTATCTGGTCTTTTACTATCTCCCTTAGATTGTGAGTTTCTTGAGGTCAAGGGCTGTGTCCTTCAGTTTTGTCATCTTTAGAACCGGAAATTCCTGTCTGCTTGGCAGACAGTAGGGCCTTAATTAATAATCTGCTAAGGATTCTGCAGATAAGGCCCTATCCCTTTTATCCAGGCATACAATGGGGTCCAGAGAAGGAGACATCACTATTGACTACCTATTGTGAATGGTCACCCTGGGCCTGGGGCTTCTGATGTTCTTTTAGGATTATCATTGTCAAGAAAAAAACATTGCTTGCCATTCCAGTTCTACAGGATCAAGCCATTGGTCACTGCAGTCACCCACCAACAGTGCACCCTGAGGGGAATTCCGGGTGGGGGGAAAAAAAAACAACAGGAGGCATTCTGTGCTTTGGATATCAGTGTCCTTAGATAGTTAAGATGCATATCTAAGAAAAAATTTTAATGACCCCAGATTCTTGCATCTTCCCATACATAGAACACTAAAATCATCAACTTGAGATATCTGTTCTTTGTGATCAGCAGTAACCTTTTTATGCTTGAATACATGTTTTTCCCAGCAAAAAAGATCCTGTATATTCCGGCTCCTCCTTAATCTCTTTGGAGCAGTTTCTCAGAGCTATCTGAGAGGCTATGGTCCTTAATAAGGTCCCCGAATAAAACTTAACTCAGAAGTTTTACGTTGTGTGTTTTTCTTTCAGTCAACACAATCTTGATTCCATGATCAGAAAATGGGCTCAGGAGAAAGAACATGGAGCAAGGCTTGTGTTGGGCTTGTCTGTGTGCATCCCCACGGCCCACTTTCCCAGGGGGTGGATGTGATTGCTGGCTGGAAAATGAATCCGCTTGAAATCATTGTAGCAGTTCTAGAAAGTGGAGCGTACTCTCTGGAGAAGGGGCCCAAGTGCAGGCAGCATGAAGGGATGTCAGGAGACGCGGCCAGATGCAGCAGGGCTTTGCAGTTCATGAGGGCTCTGTCCTGTGATCCAGGGGTAAACTGATATTGAGCAGAACTGTACTTGCCCCGGTGTGTTCTTGCTCCCTTTGGGAGGGGACTTCCTAAAGTGAGGTCTTTGACCCCAAACCGAACTTACACTGAAGGGTTGGGGTGGCTGGGGGAGTTAGCCCACCATAATGTCCACCAGTGCCCCTGAGTAACTCCTACTTAAGTTATATACAAACAAACATACACAGTGTGTGTGGAGGGGGCAATTTAAACAACACCTTTATTTTAATTGATCTCAATACAGTCCAAGTGGTAACCTTGCTTACTATGCTTTCTAGTAGTAAACACACTGCTTTCACTTATGTTTAGTATGCAAATGAGCTTCCAGATGAGTCCACAGGTTCCTCCTTCCTAAGCCTTGCTCTGTGAAAGAGCAGGACTGGCCGCTGGAGATAATAATGTAAAGAAAAGTGCTTAGTGATGGGTTTGGAATCCCGAGGTTGTCCAACCGCATTCATTTCAAGCTGTGTTTTGTCAAGTCACACCCCTCCCCATTCAAAAAGGAAAAGTGTCAACAGGCTGTGAACAACATTCAGTGCAGTGCAGATCTGCAGCTACTAGCACGAGATAAGCACCTTAAACAAAGCCGTTCATCTACCGGTAGCCTTGGCGTAATGGAAAAAAACCATGGACTTTGGAACTACGTAAACTCCGGCAACGTTTCAAAACTTCCCAGAACCTATTTCCTTGCCTGTAAAATGGAATGACTAGTACATTCTACCGTTAGTGGCTGTGAGGGTTGAGACTACAGGTGCAAAGCCCCCGACACAATGTTGTGCACTGATTGTAGTGATCTACACCCCAGGATTTCTGACTCTAAAACACCTGCTTTCCTGGTTGAAGTAACTTCAGGCAGGCAATGTCTTAGTTCCCAGGGGCAGAGGTTCTAAGTTCCATCTATCTCTGCATTTGGACGTTTGAAGTTTAAAACTTGAAAAGTACATTTGGCTTCAAAGCATAGAATTGTCAAGGATGTTCATCACTGATTTATGTTTCATAATGAGAAAAATGGGAAACAATTTCAAAGTCCTTAAAAGTAGGAAACCGATTTAATAAATCAGCAATAGCTGTGTGATAGAATACTTTGTGGCTTTAAAATTATGCTTTTGAAGAATATTTAGTGACAAGAAAAATGTTCGTGCAAAAATGTGAAGTAAAAAAAAAAGCGACAAGCAAAACATCGTATAAAACAAGTCAAATACGTAGATATATATAGGCAAAGAAGCATCAAAAGCAAGCGCTTGCCGCTGGGAGTCGGGAGGAGTGGGAAGAAGTGATCTTTTCCTGTAGTTTTGAGTTTCCAACAATGATCACGTAATGCCTTAAAATCCAAAGACACTAGGAAATCCTCAGGGACTTGGGAGGAGCGCGAACAGGGCAGACGCGGGCGGGACCGGGGCGGATGCGGGCGGGACCGGGGCGGACCCCAGCGCCCGGCTGGGGCCTGCGCGACGGGGCGGGGCGTGGAACACCAGTCCAGTCCAGGCCGGCGAGGGGGTACTCAACTTGCGACACCGGGAGGCCGGGGACGCACCGTCGGGAGCGGCAGGCAAGCCAGGGGCCCGGGGCCGGCGGGAGTGGGGGGCCGCGGGCCGGCAGGGACCCGGCCAGGGCTGGGGCGGCGCTGGGATGGGGTCGCAAACTTTCTTGGAGTGCGCAGCGGGCCAGAATGGGGCTGTGTCTCCCTCACCTTTGGCGTTTCTCTTTCCCTGTGCGCCCCGGGCGGGCGAGTGGCGCCTGTTTAGCCTTGGGAGCCGAGCCGCGGGTTGTGGGCACAATCGGGCCAGAGTCTGAGGGTGTCCTGTCCGCCGCTTCCTGGCGCGTATCTGTCGCTGGGCGTGTCCACAGTGCCAGCCCCAGGGTGGCCAGCTGTGAGTGGGATAAAGGCTGTCACGGCCTTAAGCTGGTGGGAGGGGGAGGGGAGGCGGCCCAGGGCCTGGCCTGGCCTCGGCTTGGCTCTGCACGCCCTGGTGGCAGCTTTGGTGTAGACAGGTGACTGAGTATTTGAGTGAGTTGGGGACCGGGTGGAAGCCATGAGCAGCCCCCATTCTTCGCGTGGGGAACCTGCCACCTCTGTCACCACGACTTTGCCTCAGTCCACCCCCTTCTAGCCACTGCCCTCAGACTGGATTCAGAAAGCTACCCGGAAGTATCAATACTATCCTCCACATGGCCTCTTCGGGTCAGAGTAAAAACCAAACAGGAAAATGGGAAAGGGGAAAACCGTGGAGACAGAGGACAGCGGGAGGGGCAGTGGAGGAAGGCTGCTGGGAGGCTCGGCCCTGATCTTGCGGGTTCTGCACCAGCTCTTGTCCGCTGGGGGTCACTATCCCTTCTGACCCCACGGTGGCCTCTGTGTGGTATCCAGGGGTTGGGGTTCCCCCTGAGGAACCTGGACATGGGATGAGGGGGGTAGGCCTGGGAACCAGGGTCAGAGGCAGATGTCATGGAAGGTCCCTCGGGTGTCCAGTTCTCTGGGGCTCTGAAATATTCATCTCACTGGTGAGCTTTGGTTTCAAAGCTGGCGCCTTTGGCTTGGCCGGTGGTGGCAGGAGGAGCCAGGTGCTTCCTTGGGGCTGCTTTGTCAGGGGCAAGGGGGCAGCCATGCTTCCTCCTCACCTGCCTGCTCTCCCCACCTCTCCAGCCGTGAGGACCCCGAGACCCAGTTTCAAACTTAGAAAGTAGTGGTGGGACCACACGGGGTCAAGTGCCCTGGCTTCCTGTCATCTTGTGCCGTGACCTCAGGGCCTCACCTGTAAAAACAGGCACCTCAGAGAGGTAGTGACAGGGTACCCCTCAGGTGTGGGGAGAACCTCACTTCATGAGCTGGGGTAATAGCCACCTCAGCTCAGCCTCCTCCCAGGGGAATGGCTCAGCTGGAAGAGCACTTCCATCCCCCAAACTTGTCACCCTGTACCCTTCAGAAAGAGCAGAAGCCCCAGGCAAGGGACACACACTGGAAGGGCCAGAGTGGAAGCTCATACAGCAACTTGGGGAGAAGGTCTCTGCTAACAGTATGGTTAACCCTGATGTGGGCTTTCTGGAGCATTCTGTTGGGAATGCTGTGGAGGAGATGGCCTTGACAGAATCTTCCAACCCTGATTCTGGGGATCTAGGCCAAAACCTGGGCCTTGTTTTAAAGTAGAAATGATGCCCAGAAGTCCACAGGCCACAGTGCCAGGTACCTAGAGGGTCAGGGAGGAGGATGAGAATGAGTCCTTATTCTCATATGTAACGATTGGTATTTTTTCCTATTACATGAAGGCGATGTTAGGGGATCGCAGCCTCCTGGCTCTGTGCTGGAGATGTCCCCCAGCCCTTGGCAGTGAGTCCCGTTTTGGAGATTATAGCGGCTCTGGGGACAGGGGAGAGGAAGGCCCCTCGCAGAGGATCCGGGCGTTGAGCTGGCTCTGAGAGTGAGGGGGCATGCCTGGTACTGAATGTGACTATTCTGAGGGGCTGGGGGTGAGGACAGGGGTTTTACGATATGAGGAGTTAGGACATGAATCATCCTGAGGTCAATCTGTAAATCAAAGGTGGCCTGGCCAGCACGCCACAGGATGGTAACTAGGTGTGCCCTGATAACAATGTTCCAGGCTTAAGGATGTTTGAAGGAACAAAGGTGAACACGTTTGCTCAGTGCAGAACTTCTCAGAGGCTTCCTATGCCATTGTGCCTTGTGAATTTCCAAAAGGGGATATGGGTTGTTTTTCAGACTTATCTGTTCTGAGCTCATCCATTAACATCTCTTGGGGCAGTGCTCTTTAGAGCAGTCTGGGAAATGCCTGGCTGGATGAGTCTAGCTTTCCACTCTCTGGTTCGGGTAACTAATCCCTCTTCCTTTCCCCGATGTGGGCTGATTTGGGGGAAAAGGAGGCCAAAGGAGGTCATTTGCCTGGACCCCCACAACTAGGTAGTGACAGAGTTAGAACTTGAACCCAGATCTCTTGACTTCCTGCCTCGTACTCTTTCTCTTCTGCAGCGTGTCGCTGTTTCTCTGCAGGCTCTGTGGTGAGTGAGACCCAGGAGATGCTGGCCGCAGGGTCCAGAGGGCAGTCTGGGAGGAGAGGGAGTTATGGCTACCCTCAGGCCCAGGTCATGCCCTGTGCCTCTGCCTCTGTAGCCATCGTCCAGACCAGTTTCACATCCGGCGGAGATTCTTTAGGAAGCAAGTCATTCCGCCCTGAAGCCTTCTGCTCTGGTCTGTTAGGCTGTTCGTTCAAAAGCAGAGACTCTTAGAGTCCGAATGGACTTTGATCTTTTGGTTCAGTGCACTTGCTTTACGGATGAGAAAACTTGAGCCCAGAGATGTGCGGTGGCCAGCCCTGACTCACACAGTGGAGTCAGGACCAGAGCCAGGACAAGAACTCAGCTCCCTGCCTCCTAACCCGGGGCTCTGGCAAAGATCGACTTTCTACGAGGGAAAAGGAATTGGTGTCAATGAGAAAGGTCTTCACTACCTCAGCTGGCCCCACGTGTTGGTATTGGCCTATTCACACAGGTGACTGGTGGGGGCTTCAGGGGCTTTTGCTCCAGGCAGGTGTAAAAGCAAAGGGCACTCTAAGTCAGACGTCAGATCCGGGTTCAGACCTATCTCTGCTGTTCGGCTGCTGTGGGACCTTGGATCGGGTTTTCTCTGAATTTCAGTTTTCTCATCTGTAGGGTAGGGATAAGGATATGCCCCTCATAGGGCCCTTGTGAGGAGCAGACATCCTTGGTACCCAGTAGTAAATACACAGTACTTGCTACTCTAAGTGGTTCTCTTCCTTCCCTGCCCACCACAGGGAGGGGTTTGTCTCCCTTCTCTGCTGTGGGTTGTTAATTATCTGTCTGACTTTCCCCCTTCTCATCTTGAAGTTCAACTGAAAAGGTAGGAGAAGACGAAACACAAAGGAGATGGATGGGGCTGTGCTTCTGAAGCTGCATCCAGCCCTGGTTATTGCTGTCTGCTTTCCTTATCTGCACTCCCCAGCTGTTCTGACCACTGGCTTGGCTGGGGTCTCCGAGTTCACCTGCACTGATGACACTGCTTTGCTCCCCTGGAGAAGGGTGATGGGGGGACTCTAGTGCTTGGGTCTTCCCATGCCCTCCAGGGTGGCTTCCCCTTCCTGGGAGGCTGGAGCCACCTTCTCAGTTTCTGGTTGGAGAGAGGCTACCCTGGTTAGAGACCGGGGTGGGAGGGAAGTCATGGGTTGGCAGCCTTATCTGTTTCTGAGCAGGAGGGCATGGAGAGCTGGGGGGACGGGGACTTGTTCTGGCTCTGTCTCAGCAATGCGTGCGCTGGCATCTGTTACTCTGAGTTCTCAGACAGTGGGCAGGGCTGGGAATGAAAGTTCCAAACCCATGACCAAGAGGGCCTGTCACGGGCTGGGCAGGAACTTTCTTGGCTCTGGGGTTTCCTGGTCTGTCAAATGACCAGATGATTTCTAAAGTTCATTCCAGCTCTGACGTTTCAGTTTTTAGATCCTCTCGGCGTCATCCTGAGAGCTGCTAATGACCCTAATGGGAGCTGGAAGAGGTGCAGAGCCCAGATCTTGGTCCAGACAACGGTAGGATTAACCGTGTCCTGGAAGAACCTTTTACCAATTTCCTATGCTTTGCTCTGTACACAACCCTGCTCTGTAACTAGTCCAGTGTCAAGGGTTTATTTCTGAGGAAATATATTCCAAACTCCTACTGAGCGTCCAAATGTGCTGAAAAGATATCCTAGTGTGAGTTCGCAAGGGCACAGAATCTTCTCAAGGCACCAAAACATTGCAAATAATATATTGCTCATTCCTATGGTGCTGATCTCACCTCCATCTGGTAAAGATAACTCATCCTAATAAAACAGCCGTGTGGCTACATCGTAAGCTCTCTAAGGGTAAGGACACAAATCAAATCAATCTTGCTTCCATTGGATCTGTACCACCGAAAACCACTCTCAGCACAAAGTAATTACTTTAAAAATATGTGATCAATTAATACAATATATTGTTAGTATTACTGTTTAAGTTCTAGATTTTCTAAACATTTTATTTACTTTTATTTCAATTCTCCCAGTCCAGATCTAACAAGTTGCCTTATTAATGTATGAAAAAGAAAAAAATCCTATGTGTTTACTTATTTAACAAATATTCTGTGATTTTATTTCTGTGCTAGGTGTCTGCTAATTAATGAGTCTATAAAGATGAATTCAAGAGCTAAAATACTTCAAAGGCTTAGTGTCCTGAGGAAATCAACACATAAATGAACAATGACAGCACAACCAAAATCTCTTACTCAGTTCTCAGGCTGCTCAAGAAACTGTACACGTTGGTTTTCTGCTTGTGTCCAGGAATTGGCGAACAGTACTGAGATGAGTGATAAGATTGCAGTTCATCCTAACGGAAGGTCTGGTCTCGCCTCCTAAAGAAGGTGTGTCCGTGTGGCAGCCCTGCCCCAGTGCCTGTGAGGATAGACGCATCCCATCCACCACCACCTCCAGTCACCCGGACCTGGACCTGGTAAAGCATCCGACAAGAAAGAAGGAAGTTAGTGGCGCTGTTTCAGGTGGAGCTTCAGGAGGTGATAAGCGCGTTAAATTTATAACTCAGTGTTTGCTGGTAAGATGCCCTGGTCTTCCATCCCCGAGGGCTCATGTTCTTACCATGCTATATATCTTCTGTCTGCCTTTCTACTTACATCCGAAAGCTGTTGGAAATATATAATGAGATAAGATATATGAAATGGTTTTGTGTGTGTGTGTGTCCATAAGTTTGACATTTTCCAATAGTACAGATTTGATAGTTTTATTTTTTCTTTGACATTTCCATTAAATCAGAGTGAAAAACTCACACTGATTCTTCTATTTAAATGTTGATACTTTTTAAATAAAGCCATGCAAAACATTTGTAGTGAAGTCATACTTAGTAAGGAGATCAAACTTCTGTTTCCATGAGATTAGGCGGGTGGAGAGTTGTAGGCATTTTAATAAAGCCAGATACGTTTCAGGGCAGTTGGCTGATATTTGCAGAACTCCTTTTGGCTTTGGGAATTTCTCCTAACAGTTTAACTCTATGTCTTATAACAGCAAAATATCAGCAAATCAATCTTTTTGGCACAGTTTCCTTGCTCTCCTGGAAAGGGAACAGTGTTACAACAGTTACTGGTTGTAACAGCTGCTGTCAAAGGCCCAGGAATTTGACATAAAATACCTGGTGTTGGAAAACTAAAGTGAAAACATAAAGCCCTTGTTTGTTAAATGGAAAAGGTCAAAATGCTTGTGAGGATGTAAACAAAAAACACATATTAGAACATCAGGCAAGTAAATCAAGGGTTAGGGACCTTCCTTGCTCTGAAGGATATTTAGCTTCAGTGAAGTAAACTTAAGGGTACTCAACGTGAAAGAGAGACATTTCCTTAACTTGTCCCATGGTTAACAGAAGCGGCATAACAGAATCTTCCTTCAAACATCAGCAAAAAGCCTATTTCTCCCCTAAAATGCTGGCCTGAGCAATAATA
The DNA here is from genome assembly GCF_965194825.1 of Balaenoptera physalus. Taxonomy (NCBI): domain Eukaryota; kingdom Metazoa; phylum Chordata; class Mammalia; order Artiodactyla; family Balaenopteridae; genus Balaenoptera; species Balaenoptera physalus. The sequence continues at coordinate 111,321,450 of NC_138885.1, read as the reverse complement.
ATTAAACAAGCACAGGACTTAGGCTTTTTCTGTGGCTACTAAATAAGACAAATTAAATCAGCCTTCAACAATCCGTGTCGAAAAAGTAAACTATATTCCCAAACTGAGAAGGTTTGTTATCAAAAAGCCTGAAAGTTATTGTCGGTTCTGGGTAAACTGTACGTCAAATTCAGTCATTTGGAAAATTGTAACCACTGAACTGGGAAATCCATCCCAGCGATTGGGAGACTTGTGCTCACTGTAAGCTCTGATGCCGAAAACTGTCCACGCTGCTGTGGGGAGACCAAGGTCTACCCACGCTCACGCCGTTTCCGTATTTCAGAAATGAGCTTCTACTCTGACATTTCAGTGGAACTGCCAAGTGAGAACTAATCAGGAAGAGAACCCAACAGCAGCACTGCCGCCCTGGACCTCGGAGGACGCCCCCGAGACAGCCGTCCCTTCTCCAGGAGGCTTCGCTATTCACTGTTCCCCGTGATGGGAAGAGACACTGATTCCCCACCTCAGCTAGATCACGACGATGGTCCAGCGAGTTGCTCCACGCTCCAGGGCAAATCCCTAGCAGTGCAGAGGATGCAGTGAAGTCAGGATAACCCTCAAAGCAGAGTCAAAGGGGCTCTCTCTCTCTTCTGGCCCTTACATCTGGCCTTCCTCTGTCCAAAGCATCACGGCACTTTTCAGTATCAGCAAGACCTCTGAAGGGTTAAGTCTCCTCTCTTCCCGGCTTCAGAGTTCGGGTGAGTGAGGCTCAGCGACCCTGGACGGAAGCAGACTAAACTCTGCCAAGAAACAATTACGTTTTTCCTCCCCAAAGACAAAATAGCCAAAATCAATAAACTTCCTTCCTATGATCCCCTTTGCCCAGTGAAAGAACATCTATTTCTGTTAGTCTTATTTGCAAAGAATTACTGAACAAACAAATCAGTGATTTTATCATAAAACGTAGGGAGAGAAAAGTCACAAAAATTGGGGGAACAGAGAATAGCAAATCCATCAGATTCTTTCTAGTGAGGCTTTAAAACATAATATTGGACATTTAATTTATCCCAACTTTTTGGAAGAGATGCAAGTGGTAATAATACGTCTATATTGCACATGTAATCAGACCAACAGCAGCAGGAGGTGTGAGGGCTGCTGACATCTCCTGAGCACTTGCTCCATGACATGCTTATTTCATGGCTAAGTGCTTTGCCTGCACTGCTTCATGTCAATATTTGAAAATCTCTAGGAAGTGGATTCGCCTCCATTTTACAGGTGATAAAACTAAAGGAGAAGATGTGAAATACATTAAGAGCACAGAGCTGATAAGCAGTAGCCCTAGGAAGCAAACTCAGGCCCGACTCCGTACAACTTACCAGATATAAACCGTACAGTCCGTGGTGAGAATAAAGTCGGCAGTGTGAAGTGCGGCGAAGGTCAGATAGTCAATTCGATTTGTCTCCCCTGCTGAAACCTTGGGTCCCTACATGTGCTGAGAGAGAGGAACAAAGAGGGAGATGGCTGAGGCAGTCTGGAGTCTGGAGGGCAGGCCAGCAGCCGGGATTGGGTGTTTCAGGGAGAATTTCTTCTTTGGGAGACCGCAGCTTTTGCTCTCAAGCCCTCCCACCCACATTACGGAGGAAAGTCTCCTTCACTCAAAGTCCGCTGGTTGTGGACAAAGGGCCTTCAGAGCCACAGCCTGAGCGACGCTAGGCCTGCCCTCCCCAGGCTTCCTCGCTGGTCCTGGTCGGGCGTGCTCGATGACTTGTTCTCAGCTGGGGGCAGCGGAGGGCAAGGAGCCGGCTTGTGACGAGGTCCGTCGGCAGAAACAGCGGAGGATTTGCGAGTCTGCCGTCTGGTCTGTGTCTGGACAAGGACTGTCTGGACACGGCAGAGAGGGATACGGACGTGCCTTGCGGTGTGTCTGTGTTTCTCCACCCCAGGCTGAACTTGAGAAGCCGAAGCCGCTGCAGGTGCCCTGCGAGTCTGCACACCTGTAGTCAGAAAAAGGCCTCACCTGCCACTGTGAGATAGTCCTGCCTCCAGAGTAATCAATAAATTAGACTATGGGGCCCCTTGAAATAAAGGAGCCCTTCTCCGGCTGGTTTTAGACTAATAAGTGTTTGCATAAATCTAATATTCCTTGAATTCCAAGAACATTTACAAAAAAAAAAAAAAAAAAACGGAACTGCTAACACTTGAAGTGTACTAGACTTCAATGAAAAAAAATAAAAAGAACAAACTTTTGAGAAACTGCTAGCATGGAAGTATTTTTTCCTATAAGAAATCGATTCAAACGAAGATAAGCCTTGGACAGATCAATTTGGTTTGATAATTTTGATTTAAAAAGTCTGTGCAATATATTATCATTTTTCATTTAAGCTGTTATGAGGTCTGAGTTTTCTCATGACAAATCTAGATAATTTAAATTTTCTAAATTTCTTACACTGATTTACTCTGGATAAACTAATAATACACCTATATCATCTTTAAGATTAAAAAATATGTACACTTTTAATTAAATACAGTTATGATTCCGACATACACTTTTATGGCAAGAGTAATTATGTATTGTGGTGCGTGACCTTCAAAATAGTTGTCAAGGTCATCAGTTAAGCAAAGATCTTGGAACAATAGAATTCAGTTTGCACTTGTTTTTATATGCTGTAAACGGGCTCTACCTCTGGGTCATGCTAATGAATGCATTCACTTTTCTGTCTCACGTAGGTATTAAAAAAATGGGTTTGGCTGTAAAGAATGAGATTAAGTGAAGGGTTGTCCACATTCCAGGGCCTTTTTGCTGACCTTCCCATTTGTGCATCTGAAGCACTCTGTGGTTTTCAGAGTCCACACGGCCACACAGCTCGCGGCCAGCGCTCTGCTTGCTTCCCCACCAGCAGCCTCAGGGGCACCAGTTAAAACTCAGGTAGGGAGAATGGGAGGGAGACGCGAGAGGGAGGAGAAATGGGAATATATGTATATATATAGCTGATTCTCTTTGTTATACAGCAGAAACCAACACACCATTGTAAAGCAATTATACTCCAATAAAGATGTTAAAAAAAAAAAACCAAACTGAATTGGACAACCATAGCTCTAAAATTTCCAAAACTGAATCGAATGCTTGTTTTGACTGGTGTTTTGAGGCTTCCAAATATTATCAGGAGCCTAAAATTGCCTCTCTGCAAAATAAGATTTTAAAATTAACTGAGGTAAAGGAATGATTAAAGAAAAATAAAATGGCTTCCAAAGCTTCCAAAAAAAAAAAAAAAAAACTCGCACCAGCTGTGCAGGGTCCAGCCTCGGCCACGGATGAGTCGCCAGCTTCTGTGTTTCAGGATGAAGTTCTCGCCAGCGTGTTCCTCACCACAAATGACTTGATGTCGGTGTTAATCTGGTGTCTGGAAATCAGCACCTTGATGTATGTTGTGGATTGATCTGTGTCTCCATAAGAGATGTTGAAGTCCTCGCCCCTAATATCCGTGGATGCAACCTTATTTGGAAACAGGGTCAATGGAAGTACTGTTAGCTAAGATGAGTCACCCTGGAGCGGCATGGGCCCTAATCCAGTAGGTCTGGTGTCCTTACGAGAAGCCGCGTGAAGCTGGAGCTATGCTTCCCAGGAGGTGTCCCCAGAAGGTCGGAAGGGGCTGGTCTCAGGGGGGCGTGGCCCTGCCTACACCTTGACTTTGAGCTTGTAGCCCCCAGACTTATAAGACCTTAAGGTCTGTTGTTCTAAGCCGCCCAGTGTGTTGTGCTTTGTTAAAGCAGCATGAGGACACAGAAGGCAGAAGACAACCATTTAGAACAGGTGCCTTTTAACGAAACTTCCCCTCCCAGAGCCTGGGGTGCAGAAGTTTTCTGCTTTCTTTAAAAGGTATTGCACAAAACCCTTGAAAGAGATTCAGTCCAGGGCTTGTTCCCAAAGAAAATTTTGGGTAAACAACTTCCATTCTTTATTTTTAATGTCTGCTCTCTCTCTACGGGTCTCCTCCTCCTCATTTCTTACATCTGTGATGTAAATTTGTAAAGCTGGAGGGGTAAACTTCCACCCACCAGGCCGTGGATCGTGCAGTAGAAATGACTGTTTCAACATGACCACCGTATGAGGGACCATGAATTACCTTATGGAAAAGGTTAGCTCCTTCCCTAAAGAAAGAAGAAGCTGTGATGAAGAGAAGTAATATCCGTTAACTACGTTTTCCATATTCACACATAAAAAAAGAGTTATTTAAAATAAAATTCAAAGTAAAGGTAATTAGTACAATTTGAAAATAAGAGAAGTAAGGGCATAATAGACTAACGGTTGGGTAAAAGAAAAATAATAACGAGATCTAAAGTAAATGAACTTCAAGATAAAAACCTAGGAACTCAGTAAATGAATGATACAATATTATAATTAAATAGTTAGAATATTAATGAGAGAAAAATTAAAATGAGAGCAGTGGGTAGAATTAAAGATTAAAAACGGGAGTTAAGAACCTTACAATTAAGAAGGATTAAGGAAAACATATCTGAAAAAAATAGAATAAGAAATCTGAAGATTAGAGAGATCAGTATATTAATTGAAATCATATTATGAAAAAGAAAGATAACATAGCATAAGCTGACAACACAATCTATAACAAGAGCAGAATGATAGCTTTAAAGGTTGCTTAAAGAACTAAAATATTGTCTTAGCAAAAACAAGGTGCCAGATGTGGTGTCATTAGTGTCAATATCAGACGGTGGCAGAGGGGCCCATGACCAGATCTGGGCAAGGATGCCCGTTCAGGGCCAGTGTGAGTGGTGTCAGGGCTCTTTTCCTCTTTTCCTCTGGTGAGGCCCACACGCGTGTACATGCAGCCGGATCAGGAATTAAATCTTCATTGTGTGAGGGATGCAGATTTGGGGGTGGTGGTTAATACTGTAGACCTACCCTGACTGAAATAAAAAATGGGACCACAAGTGGGATGTCCATTGAGGGTGATCCAAAAAAATTATTTTAAAAGCATGGAGGGAAGAAAGCAAGCCGCAGGTGGAATAATTGGTCCCCAAACACATGCACGTCCTGCTCGAGGCCTGTGGTTACGTGCGTAACGTGGCAAAGCAAGTGAAGGTTGCAGACGGAACTGTGGCCAGTGGTCAGCTGACCTTGAGAAGGGAGGTCATCCCGGACTGTCAGGGAGGGGGTGCGGGCAGTGTGATCACAAGTCCACGTATGTGATGAGAGGGCAACATGTCAAAGTCCAGGTGATGCAGGTGAGGCAGTGCTCCTGGCCCAGGTGGGAGGAGGGCCAGGACGCAGACAGCACGGCAGCCCCTGGGAGCTGGACCTTCCCCTGGCACCTGTGGAAGGAGGGCAGCCCACCAACACCTGGCTGTTAGACTGTAAACCCCCTTGGACCCTGGCCTGCAGAACTGTAAGAATTAGATCTGTACTGTTTCAAAGCTGATGGAGAAAGTAATTGAGAGGACCCACGAGTTGGTCCCGGGCAACTGGGGCTCCTCACCCCTGACCTTGGGATGTTTGCACCATCCCCACCCTAGACACAGCCTCGAGGTCGAGGCCGTCTAGACAGTGAACCTGATGGAACCCAGGTAAGCCCTCTATAAACTTCTAAAATCTGGCTGGTGGGTGCAGATAGCCACTTGTCTTGCGGTCCAAGGCAAGCCTCATAAGTAAGCCCCCCGCTGGTTACACCTGCCACCCCCCAGTCTGGAGGTCTGCCAGTTTCTTCGGTCTCTCCCTGTCCTCTTGGGGATGGGGCCAGTTTATGAACCAATGAAAGCCACCAAGGTTGTGGCGGTCTGTGACAGCGACCACGGGAAATTGTTCTGCAGTGATGAATACTTAGTAAGACCATCACTTACAGAAGTTGGAATGTAGACAATTTTAGCGGCCAACCTGTGATGCACAGCCTGGCAGGGAGGCGGTTAATTTCAATGGTGGGATGGTACCCTCGGCGTCTCCTCAATTACACGTCTGTCTCCAGGAAATGGGCTAAAGATGTGCTTCCCACACACCTGCTGGGTGGCCCTAATACCAGAGTGTAGCTATTGTCGCAAGGAGCCCCAAATAAGAAGCTCGCCAAGAGTTTGAAATAGTTGATTGTAGAGGAAACCCTGAGCCTGAAGAAGGTCTGCGAGTGCCAGAGAATTTAAACGATGCTCGATCACTCTCCCACAGCGGGGCAGGCTTGGGGGAGGCAGGTTGGGGGTCACAGGCCGCGCCAGAGGTGAGGATGCAAAACCAAAGGCGTCCCCGAAGTGCAGCCGCAGGTCGCATGCAAAAGGGAGTGTCTGTCAGGGAACAAAATGGGGACTCACTGAGGACCCGTCCTCCCGGGCGGAGGGCCCTGACCTGGGCGCTTCTCCCCGGAGGGTGCTCAAGGCGGTGAGTTTGCTCCTGTCCGGCTGCACGGAGAGGAAAGGAGGGAAGGGAACCTTCTCCGTAAGAAGCAGATCCAGGTCTGCAGGCCGAGAGCTGCCGCAGCAGGACCTGAGCGAGAGGCAGCAGCGTGAAACCTCCTGATGCCAAGTCGGGCTTCCATCCCCAGGGTCTGAGGGGCCGTCCTGCTGTCCTGGGACGTGCAGGAGCCCGTTTGGCCTGTGAAAGCATGGGAAGCTGTGCCGCGCACCTGGGTGACTTTGGAATTGGTCACTGCTCCTGCCGGCCAGGGCACAGGGCCGGTGCCCACCTGGGCAGGGAGGGGCCACAGGACTAACCGTGGACGCTGAGCGTTGGCAGAAGTGGTCGGGGTTCCTTTAGGACGAACCTTTGTTGACACTGCCAGACTCAGTCTGTCCTCACCTCCAGGCCTGTCTTCACTTCCAGGGCACGTGAATGTGTATGTGTGTGCATCTGTGCGTGTTCATGTGTGTGCGTGTGAGTGTGTGTGCATAATTTACACTAACACAAGATCATTTTTAATAAGTACCAGCCTAAAGGTGTTTACAAATGGCTACAGAATGAGGGAAAGAGCTAGCACAGAAGTATCTGGGAGGAGGATTTCTTGCCTGAATTTATCCTGAATATCTATTCTCAATTTACAGAGCAAATGTATTAGCCATTTTATAGTTATGTATTTTTTCTAATAAAAGACCTCTCATTTATTTGTACTTTGGGCAATATTTGCCTGCAGGACAGAGCTGCGTGTTATAATCTACAACCATATATCTTATGCTTTTTCAGCTGGACTTAGGCAATTATAAAAATATACAAAATGAAACAAAGCCACAACAACAAAAACCCTCTAGGGCAGTAAAATAGCACTCCTCCACACTCACCTTAACACATTCCTACTCGGCATGTAAAAAGCGTGTTGAGAAATAACTGTGCTTCATAGTAATGCAACATCTGAAAAATCAAGCTGATGGCAATTTCTAGCTCAAGAAAAGTATAGCTCAGTCCTTTCTATTTTTTCCACCATCTTAACCAAGGAAATGGGGGGAAAATGATTTTTAAAAGGTAATTCTTAAAATCAGTTCAAAAAATATTATCAGGCAATTAAAGAACATTAAAGATCTCCAAATTAACAAAATCCTACGGGGGTTGGTGTTCTGCTTATAAGCTTATCAACTCTTACAGAACAGGCTGCCTTTGTGAGCTCCAGCCACAACTAAGTAGGAGTTATACTCACAGCAGATCAGAATTACTTTCCATAAAGTAGAAGGGGCTCTAATACAGAGTCTGAGAATTACTATTAGGAAAACTTGTTTGCAAATCCCACGCCAAATAGATAGTTTTTTGTGTCTGGTTGTATGCCAGAGGCTAATTTTTGCTAAGGCAAACAATACTTTCTTCTACTGAGTTTTCACGTTGTAGTTTACTGAAGGGCGAATTAGCAGAATTATCATAATACGTAATGAAATGAAGAGCCCATTAAAAGCAAAGGATTGTGGGCAACACTGTAGATTGATTTCTTTTTAACGTTACAGCACACTTTCTGAGGGAGAAGTCATTTGTGTTTAAGGGGAGAAGTTGTGACACTTCTCTGAGTCAGGTCAGGACTCCCAGTCTATCTGTGATGGCAGCTATTATGTCTACAATACGACTAATTGTCATAGCAATTGATGAAATTGGTAATAATTGTAGTGAGTAAATTTACTGAGCTCCTTTTATATTCCAGATGACACCAGACATTTGACAAATTAGTCATTATAACAACTCTCCAAAGTAGGCGTTAGGATTTGGGCTTTGAAATCGAAGTTCAAGGAATAAAGTACGTCGATTCATTAGTCAGGCGCACAGACGGCACGCAGGGCTCCGTGCTAAGGCCACACACTGTGCTCCAACCGCAGGCCCCTGCTCACCAGCCCTGGGCCAAAACAGGCCTCCACCCCTCATCTGTAAAATGGGATGAGACTGGCATTGAGCTCACAGGGCTCCAGAGAAAATACCGTGAGCTCATCCACAGATGACACTTAGCTTCTGGCCCATTGTATAGAAAGCTCAGGAGAACCTTAGTTGCCCCTAAAATCAATTATTGTTACCATTGAAGGTATTCTGTGGGGTGGTGACATTAGGTCCATGCAGCAACAATTTCTGTCCTCCCCAGCACACGACTATCATGCATCACACCTAACACTCTGCAAAGTTTTGAAAGAGCAGTGCAACATTTCGGGTTCCACTTTTTTAATTCAAATCATTGACCACTTAAGAAAAGGAGTTAAGCTTCCATGTTCTGAAGCCTTTTCACAAAAACTGTAAACACCTTTCAACATTCAAAATTCATGTCCTCCTTCTTTAGAAATAAATTTGCAATGAGTTTTCCATTGTTCTTTATTTGTTGCACTGACTCATTTTACAATCAAAGTTCCCATTATCTGAAATTCTGAAGTATAGTAATTTGGAAGAATGGCAGCAACAGGCAAAAAGATCGCTGGGCAAGCAAAGCGATTGTTTATGAGACAGATTTGAAGGCTGGGTTTGGATTTTTTTAATGTGTGGGAAGGATGAACAACAATGATAAATTTTGTACAGGATTTTCTGTGTAATTTGTTAATACTAAGTGATATACCTGTTTCAAAGACGCTCCTCAGGCATCCACAAGGAGACAAAGTGAAAGGGATTTTAATCACAAGGTTGCTATAGCAGCAAAATTCATAGATAAACTAAAGATTTATCATTTATTTATCTGGCAATTAGATAAGTAAAATAGTGGAATTTTATGAAGTAATTGAGATAATGCATTGTTTATATGTCATATTAAAGCAGCTCAATCTCAAAAAAAACAACAACCCAATCAAAAAAATGGGCAGAAGACCTAAACAGACATTTCTCCAAAGAAGACATACAGATGGCCAAGAGGCATATGAGAAGATGCTCAACATCACTAATTATCAGAGAAATGCAAATCAAAACTACAATGAGGTATCACCTCACACTGGTCAGAATGACCATCATCAAAAAATCTACAAACATTAAATGCTGGAGAGGGTGTGGAGAAAAGGGAACCCTCTTACACTGTTGGTGGGAATGTAAACTGATACAGCCACTATGCAGAACAGTATGGAGGTTCCTTAAAAAACTAAAAATAGAACTAGCATACGACCCAGCAATCCCACTTCTGGGCATATACCTGGAGAAAACCATAATTCAAAATGACACATGCACCCTAATGTTCATTGCAGCACTATTTACAATGGCCAGGTCATGGAAACAACCTAAATGTCCATCAACAGAGGAATGGATAAAGAAGATGTGGTACATATATACGACAGAATATTACTCAACCATAAAAATGAATGAAATTGTGCCATTGCAGAGATATGGATGGATCTAGAGACTGCCATACAGAGTGAAGTAAATCAGAAAGAGAAAAACAAATATCGTACATTATTGCATATATGTGGAATCTAGAAAATGGTATAGACGAACTTATTTGCAAAGCAGAAATAGAGACACAGATGTAGAAAACAAATGCATGGATACCCACGGGGGATGGGGGTGGGATGAACTGGGAGATTGGGATTGACATATATACACTATTGATACTATGTATAAAATAGATAACTAATGAGAGCCTACTGTATAGCACGGGGAACTCTACTCAATGCTCTGCAGTGAACTAAATGGGAAAGAAATCCAAAAAGGAGGGGATATACATATAGCTGATTCATTGTGCTGTACAGCAGAAACTAACACAACATTGTAAAGCAACTATACTCCAATAAAAAATAAAATAAAATTTTACTAGGTTTAGAAAAATAGTTCTAAAAACATAGTAAGGTGGAGAATGTTAGAAATAGAATGATTTCTATAGCAAAATAACACACACACACCCCCCACTACATAATTCTAAAGAAATACATATATAAATAAATATGCATGTAAGATAGGGGATGGGCATGGAGATAAAAGAAGAGGAATTATTGTGATATAAAGAAAGTCCCTCAACAAACCAATGTCGATTATTTAAGAGGAGTTGTGTATTACCAGCTCAAGCCTATCAACCTAAATCTGAAGCAATAAAAACAATCCTAGAATATGACAGGGTGATCATTCACACATTTTCCATCCTTTTAGAAATCCCACTGAAACAGAACTATACGTAGATTAGAGAAAAATTATAATCGTAGAAATAAAATAATAAACAAGTAGTGATGTACATGTCAGTAAATAAAGGCTGGTAAATCTCTCAGGATTGAATGTGGAGAAAAGGAAACTTTTGTGCGTTGTCGGTGGGTATGTAAATGGTACAGCCACTGTGGAAAACAGTATGGAGGTTCCTCAAAAAATTAAAAATAGAACTACTATAGGATCCAGCAATTCCACTTCTGGGTATTTATCTGAAGAAAATGAAAACTCTAATTCTAATAGATATCCACACCCCAGTGTTCATTACAGCATTATTTACAATAGGCAAGATATGGAAGCAACCTAAGTGCCCATAAACAGAAGAATGGACAAAGAAGGTGTGAAATATATATATATATATTTATATATGCCAGAATATTAATAATGGAATATTACTCAGCTATAAAAAAGAATGAAGAATGAAATCTCACCATCTGTGACAGGATGGATGGATATAAAGAGTATTATGCTTAGGGAAATAAGTCAGACAGAGAAAGACAAATATGTTGTGTTCTCACTTATATGTGGAATCTGAAAGAAAAGCCTAAAGCAAAACAAATGAACAAACAATACAAAATGAAAAAAGACTCAGACACAGAGAACAAACAGATGGTTGCCAGAGGGGATGGGGGTGGGGGAATGAGTGAAGTAGGTGAAAGAGATTAAGAAGGACAAACTTCCAGTTATAAAATGAATACGTCATGGGGATGTAATACACAGAACAGGGAATATAGTCAGTTATATTATAATAACTTTACAAGGTGACGTATGGTTACTAAACATAGTGGTGATCAATTCGTAATGTAAATAAATGTCAAATGTCTTTGTTGTGCATCTGAAACTACTATAATATCGTATGTCAACTATACTTCCAAAAAAATGAAAAAAAGGATGTTAAAAAAATTTAATGGGAGAGTAAAACAACTGAGTATTTGCATTTGGTATATTTGGCATATATTTTATGACTTTTTAAAACATATTATTTTATTTTTATCAAAAGGACTTTTAAAATAAAAATAAATCTACTCTCACTGTCATTTTTAAAAGAGAAAGGGAATTGTCTCTTTTAAACCTCACAATCTCGTGTTGAAAAATGCGTGTCCTCCAGGCTCAATATGGAGGGGTTTCAGAGCCGGGGCTCCAAACGTGACTACTGGGTGTGACTCCCTCCCTGCCCTCAGACCAGGTGACCTCTGCAAATTACCTGCATCCTTCTTCCCAGCTCACCTCACCAGGGAAGTGGAAAGTGAGGGACCAGCTCCGGGACCAGGTGGGGAGTAAGCATCACGGCTGGGCCACGTCTGAGGTGGGAGTTACTTCTGTGGTGGTGATTTGTATAAACAATCTCAAGAGTATTTATTCAGTTGGGTGGATCTATGGGTAAATTAACCTTCGGAGGTTCACAGGGGAATCAAAGCTTGTCAATATCTTGTAGCCACTCACCATGGATCAGAGAGTTCAGAGTTTCCCGAGATGCTCCAAAATCTTTGTTTTTGGAGAAAATCCCAATTGATATTCACTCTCTGTGCAAAAACATTCATGATGTGTTAAATACTTGCCACTTTTCCCATATTATATATATATATGTGTGTGTGTGTGTGTGTGTGTGTATAGAGAGAGAGAGACTTACAAAATACTGATATTTTAATGAAAGTCAAAGAAAATAAATGACTTGAAATAAAAATCTGTATTTTACATAAAATTTCATAAGGAGTTGTAAGTAATAGTCCCCAATGAAACAGTATGCACACTAAATCATGTTTGGAAACTTGCTGTAGAGTTCAGTTGAATATAAATTCACATGTATTTTTTCCAAAGGAAAAAACGTGTTTCTGTATAGTGTTTATCATGTAGTATTCACCATATGTATACTACATATAAAGCTATATGGTACTGATAGCATATAGAACTGTATTGATATACAGGTACTAGTTTTTCTCTTTGAAAAGTGAAAACTACAAATTTTATGAAGGATGAGATAAAAGTATTCTTCATAATCACATACATTTCCAAGGCAGCCACCATCCCCACGTCTATGGGAGTACAGATGCCAACGCGCGTACACACACCTCCTTCTCAGGCGCTGGTACCCTGACTGCAGCCAGGCTGCCAACACGCCTCTCCTCGCCCGGAGGACTTGGGGTTCTCCTGAGCCTGCCCCAGAGCACACCTTACTTACATGCATGCTCTATTACGTAAATGCTACTACGTTTTCTCATAAAGTGTATTATTCAGTATGTACATTTTATAACTTTGTTTTCTCTTAACATATTGTAGACTCTGTCTACTAGACATAAATGTAAATATACCTCATTCTTGGTAACAGCTTCATAAAAAATGTGTACGGATGACATTTTATTTAATTAATCCCTTTTTATGTATAAAGATGGTGTTCTGATATTCTTCTGTCTTAGTAAGGCTGGAATGAGCAGTGCTGTATCTGTGTGTGTGTGTGCCCAATTCTTTTTATCACGTACTATGATAAATTCATACATGTGGTATTGCTGAGTCAAAGGCTTACATATCAACCTCTCAAGCCCTGGTTTTCTTCCTCAGATTGGGACTATGATACCAGCACTGAAAGTTATTGGAATGACCGGGTAAGTGCACGGCTGCCCACAGAGCTGTCCTGTGAGCAGATAGGGACGGTGCCTCTTCCGCCGCTGTGCCTTCTGAAGACGCAGAGACCAGGCCTTCTTCTCCAAAGAGGAGCAGGGAAACACCACTGACCTGGCTTAGGAGCAATGGAACTGAAAGTATATGTTTCCCTTTGTCCAGGTTAATCCTGACTGTTGGCCCCTTTCTTAAAATTTCCAGGAAAAAGAACTCTGGTTTTCATTTTCTGAGGATCAACTTGTAACTGGGCCTTCAAGTAACTACAAAGACTTCGTCATTTTTCATTAATTGATTTTTCAGGTTGATATTCACTCAAGTTTGATCAGATCCGTGCGGGACCCTGAATGTCTGGGTGGAGGGGGGCTGTCAGGGAGCCCTGAAGGAGGCTGACTCCTGGTGGCAGGTGGATAAAGCCAGCTGGAGAGGATGGAGGAGAGCCTGAGGTGGGGAGTTAAAGCTCTTTGAGAATCTGGTGTGGGAGGGAGCTGAAAATGGGCAATTCCTCCGGAGGATGAGGGAGGGGGTATGGGGGGGAGGAAGGGATACTGCAGGAAAAGGGGAAAGTGACAGGTTCCTTAGCAATTGGGGTGGGGCGGACTATTCCATAAGGCAGGGCATGTCCCCTGAGACGGGCAGCAGGAAGTGTCTGTGGAGGGAACAGAAGGTGGGCGGATTTGATTATAGGGTGGGAGACACATGAGGTAGCTCCTATCTAATTGTTTCTAGTTTCTCTTTGAATTAGAGAGAATATCTGCAGCAGAGTGAATGGAGGTGGAGGGAAAGGGGGAGAGAGAGAGAGAGAGAGAGAGAATATGGGAAGGAGGGAGGAGGGAAGTTGTTTTAGAGCCTGGAAGTCAAGCCCACCAGGAGGGGTGGCCGAACCACAGGAGTGACTGCGTGCCTGCTTGAGATGTGGTCCTGGATGGAAACAGACCGGTCGGCAGGGCTCTGTGGTTTTCCCTCATGGGGTTCAGGTGTTTGGGGAAAGGTAAGGGACAGGTGGATAGTTGGGCTTAACCAGGTCTGTGGTTTCACGAGGCAAGTCATGACAGCGAGAAAAACTGGGGGAAGTTAGGAATGTTTGTAAGAGACTGAGGACAGTGGTGGATTTTATAATTTAAATGGAATAAGGAAGAAATTGAAGTCATTTTTGAGGGAGGGGCCAGTGGTTGCCAGCAGATTATTTGGCTGTAAGTGTAGAGTGAGACACAGGGGACGTGCAGAGGAAATGAGCTGGCGGGAGGGGTACTGACAGTGGGACTGCAGGTGGTTGGTTCCTGGGGCTGGTGGGGCAGATGTGGGCGGTGAGGACCATGGCGTTGAGGGAGGGGAGACTGAGGAGACTGGACAGAATCTCGGGCATCCCGTACTCACTTGCCAACTAATGCCAAACCCCTTGGCTCCCGCTGTTTCTGCTTACGCTTCCTGTGTTGTATTCTGCACACTGGACCGGAGCATGTGGTCTGTGTCACCATCGTGTTGGTCCCGTGTAGCACAAGCCTGATACATAACACAAGTCCAGCGCATATTTTTTAATAAATAAGGAAGGAGGTAACTGAATGATTATCTTATTAAACTATGAAACAAAAGAATCCCATATTCTTGGTTGTAGGTGGGTGTTTTACTAAAGCACTTTCTTATAAAAAAAGAAAACCAAAACCTGTAGATTGCAAGCAATTTTCTGCAAGAAAAAGTAAATAAATCAGAAGTTCAAACTTTTCAAAATTCATACACTTTGTACATTTCTAATGTACTTATTAAGAAAAAGAAAGTATTAAATGAGAAACTAGCCTCATAATTGTTTTTGTCACAGCAAAAGTTGAGGAGAATCGTATCGTGTTGCTCAAATTTCTATTCATTTTTCTTAAGCCTATGAGAATCAAAGTATCTTTGTGTTCAGAAACCAATTCTCTCCTCAGAGCCTCTGTACACTTATATAACTGAAGATAAGATTTGGGACTTGGTTATGAGTCAAAACTAAATATATTCATGGTTTATTTCTATTTGGAGACCATTCTAAAAATTCAGGTACATATTTGAATATTACAATGCCTACTCGATATATTTAATATCTTCTCCAAATATTCTTACTCAGGTAAGGATACGGTGACATAATCAGTTTTGAGTTCACTCATACATTCTCAAAGATATTTAACACGTTAGCTAAGAACCTGATTTGGGAAGGACATTTTTATTACATGGGTAATAAAATGTCTGTAATCCCTCAAATAAGGGAGGCAGTAATTTTATGTCCGTGACCCACTAGACTCTGAGCTCCGTGAGGACCTGGTGGTCTTACATTCATCACATCCCCAATATCTACTAAGGCATCTAGACATCGGTCAGCAATCAATTGTTGTTGAATGTGTGAATGATTGAAAAAAATATTGACTATTAAAAGCGGTAAAAGGGGGCTTCCCTGGTGGCGCGGTGGTTGGGAGTCTGCCTGCCAATGCAGGGGACACGGGTTCGAGCCCTGGTCTGGGAAGATCCCACATGCCGCGGAGCGACTGGGCCCGTGCGCCATAACTACTGAGTCTGCGCGTCTGGAGCCTGTGCTCCGCAACGGGAGAGGCCACGACAGTGAGGGGCCCGCGCACCGCGATGAGGAGTGGCCCCCGCTTGCCGCAACTGGAGAAAGCCCTCGCACAGAAACGAGGACCCAACACAGCCAAAAATAAATAAATAAATTTATTAAAAAAAAAAAAAAAAAAGAGTGTTAGGTAACACATTAGGAACTAGGTGGCTCTGTGCCCATAATCTTAAAAAAAAAAAAAAAAAAAAGCGGTAAAAGATATAAATATTTACATACAGTTATAGGCATTCACTGATCACCTGCCTAAAACCCACTCTTGGACCGTGACTTAAGAGCCCTTGCGTTATCCTGCAGTTGCACAGGCCCCAGGACCCTGGTGCTATAGCCCTGGTCAGTTTCTGAGTCCTCCGAGGATGGGCCGATTCTCAAGGGCCCCCAACAGCCATGGCTCCCCTGGGCGAGGTTTCCTACAGGAATCCCCCTCCACTGCTGTGGAATCTTTCTCTCCTTTCTCCTTCTTCTCTTCCCTTCCTCCCTCCCTCCCTCCTTCCCTTCCCGTTCTTTGAGTAGCATATTAGTGTCGATTATATCACACCATCCTTTTTAAAGTGAAATGTCACTTTTTCCAAAAAAGCTCAAAAATAGTACTCACTTCAACTCCTTAGCACACAAATATGAACAAATTTCCTAAACAATATGAATTTAGCAGTAAAATTTATTATCTGAAGACTGGGAAAAAGTGATACCTGCTCTACAATGTAGTTCTTGTAAGTTTTAGTTGTAATTCATATTAATATCAGGTTTAAAAATAGAAATATGGTAATGATCATGTGATGCTCTTTTTTCTTAAATAATTATTAGTTTTTTTACTCTTTAGTGAATTTCTAGTTTAGACAACATCGAGAAATTATGGCGTATGCAAACACACTTCTTTTGTAGTAAATATGGTTTTCAAAACACACACAAGGAGCTTCCCTGGTGGCACAGTGGTTAAGAATCCACCTGCCAATGCAGGGGACACGGGTTCGAGCCCTGGTCCGGGAAGATCCCACATGCCACGGAGCAACTAAGCCCGTGCGCCACAACTACTGAGCCTGCGCTCTAGAGCACGCAAGCCACAACTACTGAGCCCAGGTCCTGCAACTACTGAAGCCCGCACACCTAGAACCCGTGCTCCACAACAAGAGAGGCCACCGCAATGAGAAGCCTGCACGCCACAATGAAGAGTATCCCTGCTCGCCGCAGCTAGAGAAAGCCCACACACTGCAACGAAGACCTGACACAGCCAAAGATAAATAAATAAAATAAATTTTAAAAAAATCCCTCAGTTTAAAAAAAATAAATAAATAAAATAAAAACACACACTAGTTTTCTGCTCATAGGAAGATGGAGAAAGCAGCATGGAAGTACCTCGAAAAATAAATAAAATTATTATTATACCCAGCAATCCCACTTCTGGGTGTATAACCAAAGGAAAACAGGGTATTGAAAAGGTATATGAACTCCCGTGTTTATTGCAACATTATTCACAATAGCCAAGACATGGAAACAACCCAAGTGTCCAGCAACGGATGAATGGATAAGGAAGACGTGGGGGTGTGTGCCTGTGTGTATGTATATGTATTGTGATATATGTCAGATATATATGTATATATGTGATATATATGTGCCTATGTGTATATGTATGTATATTATATGTACGTATAATGAATATTATTCAGCCACCAGAAAGAGGAAATCTTGCCGTTTTGCAACCACATGGATGGACTTTGAGGGCATTCCGTTAAGTCAGAGGAAGGCACATGCTGTATGATCTCACTTCAATATGGAATCTAAGAAAGCCCAACGCAGAGAAACAGAGTAGGTGGGTGGGTACCAGGGGCTGGGGAGTTGGGGTCTGCAAAGATGTTGATCAGAGGGTACAAACTGTCCAGTTATAAGATGAATACATTCTGGGGGTCTAATGTATGGCATGGTGATTCTAGTTATCAAGACTGTATTATACACTTGAAAGTTGCTCTGAATATTTTCCCACTTCTGAAAAGAAATGGTAATTATGTGACCTGGTGAAGGTCAGCTAACCGAGGGTGGTAATCACACGGCGGTATAAGTGGATCAAGTCAACACTCTGTACACCTTAAATTTACACACTGTTATCCATCCATTATTTCCCGCTAAAGCTCGAAAAAACCAGGTTACCGTCAGAAGGAGCAGCGTCTCTCGTGTCTGTTCCACCGCCACTTGCCCGCCATGCGTCAGGCGTCCCACTCGCAGAGACGGGTCACGCCGGTGCTGCCACCTCGGCCTTCGCGCTTTCCCGCCTCGGAAGGACAGCGAACGGGCTTCCGCAGATGAAAGGCCGCGCGCGTCTGCGCCCCTGAGAGTTTGCGGGACCGGGAGACGCGGGATGTGGAAAGGGAGGAAAACCCACGCCCTTCGTAAAGGTTGGTAGCTTGGGGGGGGTGTGTGTGTGTGTTTTCCTGAGATTTATGCCAAACTTTCATTTACGCTTGAACGAGGATGACTTGAGTCTACGCAGCCTGATACTGTCCTGAGAGAGCAAGGGACTCGCCGACCGGCTGCTGCCCCACTGCCCGGAGGTGCGCCCAGCCCCGCGCCCCGGGGCGTCGCCGGGTCCGCAGCGAGGACACGGGCGCCGCCGAGCCGCCAGCCCGGGGCGCGGGTGGGGCGCGCGGGCGCGAGAGGCGTCCTTTCCTCTTCTGGACAGTCCCCAGGGTCCAGCACCAGCTCCACGTGACGGGGAGACCCCGGCGGAGGGGTCCCCAGGGACCCGGCAGGCAGCTGCCCTGTGACCCTCCGAGGGAGGGGAAGGCCCGGAGGCACCCGACTGCGGACGGGGGGACGCCCCAGGTCAGATCCACCGGGGAGCAGGGGCGGGGAGGGGCCGCCGAGCGGCAGGAGCGCTCGGCCCCGGCCCGGGGGAGCGGCAGCCCCCAGAGGCTATCACCTCTCCCGCTCTCCCCCGGAGCGCCGCAGCCCGGGACGCGTCCCGCCCCTCGGCAGCCGCGCGCCCCTCCTCTCGGGCGCGTCGCGTGGGCGGCGGTCACGGGCGGTGGGCGGTGCTCAGGGCGGTGGGCGGTGGTCACGGGCGGTGGGCGGTGCTCAGGGCGGTGGGCGGTGGTCACGGGCGGTGGGCGGTGCTCAGGGCGGGGGGCGGTGGTCACGGGCGGTGGGCGGTGCTCAGGACGGTGGGCGGTGCTCACGGGCGGCGGGCGGCGGTTACGGGCGGTGGGCGGTGCTCAGGTCGGTGGGCGGTGGTCACGGGCGGTGGGCGGTGCTCAGGGCGGTGGGCGGCGGTCACGGGCGGTGGGCGGTGCTCAAGGGCGGCGGGCGGCGGTCACGGGCGGTGGGCGGCGGTTACGGGCGGTGGGCGGTGCTCAGGGCGGTGGGCGGTGCTCACGGGCGGCGAGCGGTGATCACGGGCGGTGGGCGGTGCTCAGGGTGGGGGGCGGTGGTCACGGGCGGTGGGCGGTGCTCAGGACGGTGGGCGGTGCTCACGGGCGGCGGGCGGCGGTCACGGGCGGTGGGCGGTGCTCAGGACGGTGGGCGGTGCTCACGGGCGGTGGGCGGTGCTCGGCTCCTCCCGCCGCAGCCCGCGGAGCCCGAGCCGAGCCCGAGCGGCGCCGAAGCGCAGAGGGGCGTGGACGTGGCGCCCGCGGGGCCCTAGGAGGCTCGCGCGGGTCCTCGGCGCTGAGCTCGCGCGGCCCGGAGCGTTGGTCCCGCCGAGTGGGCGGCGATGAGCGCCGAGGGACCCTTCCCCCCGGCTGCCCCCCGCGGGCGCCCCGGCCGCCTGCTAGTGCCCGCGAGGGTGAGTGCCGGACCTCCCGGCCGTTTTTTCTGCGCGCGCCCCTCCTCTCCCTGCGCCCCCTTCCCCTCTGCACCCCTTTCTCCCTCCAGGCCCTCCCCTTCTCAGCGCCCCTGTCTCTCCTCCGCGACCCGTCTTCCCTCCCCGTGCCCCCTCCTCATCCTCCGCCCCCTCCTCACCCGGCGCCCCCTTCCCTCTTGCGTCCCCATCTCCATCTCCCGGGG
The DNA here is from genome assembly GCF_965194825.1 of Balaenoptera physalus. Taxonomy (NCBI): domain Eukaryota; kingdom Metazoa; phylum Chordata; class Mammalia; order Artiodactyla; family Balaenopteridae; genus Balaenoptera; species Balaenoptera physalus. The sequence goes on along the minus strand of NC_138885.1, from coordinate 111,301,708 downwards.
CGGCTCGTGCGGGCGGGCGGGCGGGCGCAGACCCCCTGACCCTCCGTCCTCCCGGCCCAGCATCCCAGACGGAAACTTGTAGGGTCTGCCTTTCCCCGTCGTGAAGGTGCAGCGGCTCCGTGGCCCGTGGGAATCAGGTTCTCCAGGGTTGGGGGTTGGGGGTTCGCCCCTCCTGTCTCCCTGCGAGCGGCTCCTGGCCTCGGGGGCCGCGGCGGGCGTCCTCCTGAGCTCCTCTCCGTCTTGGGGGGGGCCTCTGCCCGGGCTGGGGGCCCCCCCGGCCGAGCGCCCCGCTACTTAGGGGACAGCTCAGCTCTGGACGCCCAGTTCGTGATACCGATTCGTGCGTGCGTGTCTGTGTGACATCTCTTCTTATCCCTGCCCCAGACGACTCCCCTCCACCCTCTTACTTCTAAATAACTTAACTGTTGGGGGAAAACAGAAATGTGGCTCAGTCAAAAACGAAAAGTTCTTGGAAGCCTTCGCGTCGCCACCCCCAGCATAACCGAGTGTTCTGGAAACAGTTTAGGAACCGCAGCCGAGGCTCCCCGACTGATTGACTAATCCGGCTGGAACCGCCTCCCTTCGGGTTTGTCCTCACAGACTCCCTAAGCCCGGGAGCGACAGTAAAAACCGGCGTGTGTCTAGCAGTCCTTTTCAGGATAACAGAGAAATGTTTCGGAGACTATGGGTTGAAGGCTTTTATAAATTCCTGTGTGTCAGGATGCTTCTAAACCAGGGCAGTACTAATGACTGTATGATTTTCTTAAAAAAAAAAAAAAAAAAAAAGCTTATGTAGAGACAGTTGCTTCTTCCATCAAGTTATACAATTCTGGGGTGTTTCCACAAAATCTTGAAATTAAATTTCATGTGAAGTTCCGTGCTGATTGTGTAAAGTACTTTGTCACGGAGCAGTTTTCCTTAAACCGGGAAGACGTGCTTGGGGTAGTCGGAAGTCAAGTGCTTAAGAAAGAGGCTGGGAGTTCTGTCACTGCCTGGAGTCTTGCGGCCATGCGCTCGCTGGTTAGGAGCTGCGCATCTGCTTGAGGTGTTCTTGCAGCCGTCCTGTGTGTAACCACCGTAATTATAGTGGAAGAACCAAGTGGATTGATCATACTGCATAATTGACTCCGTGGACGAGTTATTGGCAATAACTTAAGTTTTTAAAAAATATGTCAACTGCAGGTTCTCAAATAAGTACTCTCCAGGGTGCTAAATGTTGACTCCATTAAGATACTAAATTGGGGGCTCAGAAAGGGGCTCCATACCCCATTTGCTGAGGCTGTAACTAGTGCTTATTTGTAATAAGAACCTTGATTATAAGATGCATCCTATGTGCCTCATACTGGGTTTGAAACGACTTTCTTGTATGTCATCATTTTTCTAATTAGAAGCACTAAGTTCTCCTTCTTAACTGAAATGATGAAATAACTCTGTAAACTCAATGATGTTATGGACAGTTACTGATAAGAAAAGCAGCAAACCTGCATGCTTGTCTAGATTCCAAGGATTCAAGTGAAAAATTTATGGCCATCAGAGGTCCACAGTGCAAAGATGTTTAGGGCCATTTTCCAGCCAAGGTTCCAGCCATGATTGTGTTCCAGCCAGGAAGTTGTGTCAGCACCAAAGGACAAGTGTTGGAATAGTAACATGGATCCCGTAATAGCAGGAGTGGTCCCTCCGGTGTCCTAAGTAATCAGGTGTGCTCAGATGCTGCGTGCTCCAGCCTACAGCAGAGCTCAGATTCTTGCTCATTTATAACAAATCTGTTAACTGTTCTGTCTACACATGTGTCTTTTAAAACAGGAACATTCATAGCTCACAATCATGGCTGGAACCTTGGCTGGAAAATGGCCCTAAACATCTTTGCACTGTGGACCTCTGATGGCCATAAATTTTTCACTTGAATCCTTGGAGTCTAGACAAGCATGCAGATTTGCTGCTTTTCTTATCAGTAACTGTCCATAACATCATTGAGTTTACAGAGTTATTTAATCATTTCAGTTAAGAAGGAGAACTTAGTGCTTCTAATTAGAAAAATGATGACATACAAGAAAATCGTTTCAAACCCATTATATTTCTAGTTGTAAACATTTTTTTGAAGTCAGAAAAACAACATGTTCTTTACGACTGCTGGTTTGAATCATGAGAATTTGGCCACATTTGAATGTCTCTTGCTCAGGATTGGAACTTCTTTTTCTCTTTCGTTTTAGGTAGCCGTACCCTGTTACATGTATTCCCTAAGTTGAGCCAGTTCGTATACCTGTGTCCCTGAGTCTCCTGTGTCCCTGTGGTTAAACCCCTGGGTGGAGAACCGCCAGTGCAGTGAGTAAAGGTGTCCTGCTTTCCTGTTCAAACACTGCTGTTGGTTTGTGCTGAACGCAATTTTCTGTTTTTAATTAACATCACTGCTTCAGTCGAGGGGCTGGAAGCCTGGGAGAGCCAGTCATATGTGAGTTCTCACGGTGAGCTTGGCGACTGGAAGGTGAGAGCATGTCAGGTCATTTAAAGTAGGCATCTAGTAATGTCACCACTTCGTCATCTAGTTAGAGATGTGAGTTGTCGCGGGAGCTAAAGGAAACAGGTAACCTCTGGGGAAGGATGTCCGTTTGTTCTAGGCTTTTGTCACGTGTTTCTCATCCTTGCTGACTCATCTTTGATTTCAAGTGTAGAATTTCTGATGATCTCTATGATGTCATAAGCAAGATTCACATATTTTAAGATGGGGAATTACCTGACTTTACCAGGAGATAGGTTTCCTATCTTGGATAGGTTTCCAAGATCCAAGTTTAAAAAGTGTGCTTATTTATTGAAAATACCAGATGTAAAAATTGCCGTATTTCACCAAATGTGTAGAACAGCGACCTTTTATATCTACATGTCTGTATAGCTACATAAACATAAATGTGGCTTTTTAAATTTCAACGTTAATTTAGTTCCATGTCCCTAGATGTCCCAGGAGACACACTTACGAAGGGTGACAAGAGGGCAGCACTGATGTGAGTTCGGTCAAGGGAGTGAGTGGCAGACGGAGACGTCGAGCTGCTTTATCGCTGGGTGGAGGGAGGGAGCTCGTGTCAGTGAGTTTATAGCCCGGTTCCCTCTCTGTCACACGGGTACCCCAGCTGCAGAATTATGAGAGCAGCTCGCCTGCCACCACAGGAAGCAGGTGGCGTCAGGCACGTGAGGTCCGTCTCTGTACCCCAGGCCCCCGCGCTGTCCTTCTCAGAGCAGACACTCGCTCTGAGGCACGTGGACACGGGTGATGGGTGGCCGCTCCAGGCGGGACGGGGACGGGGAACCGTGTGTCCCCTGCCTCCCCCTCGCCCGAAGAACCTGTGGTCTGGGTTCTGAGTCACTTCAGACCTGATTCCGACATCCTCAGAAACTCGCTAATTAGAATCTACCTGTATTTTTTGCAATGTACCAAGGCAGGTTCAAGAAATGCTTTTGGGGGAAAAGTGCATGCGAATTTCGTGGAAAAAAGTATTTGTGTTTCGACTGGCGTGTGCTTTTCCTTAGTATCAGCTGGTTACTGCATGTTGTCATTCAGATTGTACCTTTGGAGAGCTTTGGGCTTGTTTTCAGGGAACACTGGATGTCAGTTTCCCCCAGGCCACCGAGGTCCCCACTCATTCTGCGCTGAGCGGCGGAGGCTCGGCGCCCTGGACGCCCGCCCTCCGGCCTCCCCGCAGCCTCACCTCCTTCCTCTCTTGCGTTTCATCTTCAAGGCTGTTGCAAAAGTGTGGCGAATATTATGCTGTTGTGATTTCTCAATTGAAATTATTGGTGAGACAGTTTCTGTTTTCTACGGAGGCTGTAGTTTTACATCCATAAATATTGTTAACTAGCTATCTTTTAATGAAGCAAGGAAGTAGGACTTTTAAAAAGTGAATGTGACTCTTAGCTTGCTTAGCGGACCACTCAGCAGGCCCTGTTGGAAACAGTTAGAAAAGGCCAGTTACGTGTGGGCGCCGAGCTGCCCTGCCGTGGAGCCCTGGCACCGGCGATGACCTTGTGAGAGTTTCCAGAGCGGCTGAGTCTCGGCGCTTTGCACTCAACACTGTCTGCAGGTTATTTACAGTCACACTTATTATTCTGAGTGACTAAATCTGACTCTAAACTGTTGACATTTGACAGCAGTTCTAGTTTTGATAGGCACCAAAATTCATTTGAAATTTGGATGAATACCATTGTATTATGGCGCTGAATTGTACTATTATAAATACGATCATATAAATGGTAAGGTTCAGTATTGTAAATCTCATGGTGTTATTAGCATTCATACTGTTTTATTTCTTGTGCTGATTTTACTTGAAGGCTGACTCCCCTCCCCTTCCAGTGAGTGGTAATTGCATTTAAGCGTTGACTAAAAGAGAAGTAACTGTAATTATTTGTATTTTAATCGAAGTAGTTTGAATGACAAATCATTGTAAGAATCCAATTCCATTTCTAGAATGAATGTGAATGCTCTCAGCAGGTGTATATTTTATTGTCTGTTTTATGAATTCATATCAGTAAGAATATAACCACATGGATGCACCCAGATTCTACATTAGGACATTTTTGTTCATTGAGCTAGTGTTTAGGAGAATAATCTGTATTTATAAAGTGTGACATAACTGCCAATTATTCCTATCAGGAATTACAACACTTTCTATTGACAATAAATGTCACATTTGACAACGTTCGCACACATTTTGCATGACACGACTTTCAGAAACTAAGTGCGGTGGCCGTCGGGTCTTCTTTAAAGGGAGACCAGCTTCCCTTGCTAAGTCAGAATCCAAGAGGTGGCAGGGGAGCTGAACCCACCTCCCTGACTCTTTCCCTCCGAGTGTGTTGCCCTGGGAGCTGTCCCTTCGTGGTCCCTGCCCCCAGCTGACCATCTTCACCTCTGTCCCTGCAACACTTAGGCCACCGTGTCCCCAGACCTGCTGCCCCTCTGGCTTCACCTCCAAGGGGTTTGAGCTGCTGACGGCTCACCTGGCACGCCTCCCTCCCCGACCCTCTGCTTTTCCTCCTTCCGTCTCCGGCTCTTTGGGGACCTGGTCCTCTGCTCTGCCTTTCAGAGTGCGGTGTACAGACCTTCTGCTGTAGGTTCTTTTCTCGCTGTATGTTTCCAGGTGGCCTCACCTGCCTCTGGTTAACCCACTGATGCCCAACACGGTGCCTCGGTGAGCCCCGCTTGGCTGTCCAGTTAACACTTCCAAGATCCTCCGCCTAATCTGAATCCCGAAACCCCGCTCTCTCTCTGTGTTTATATGTCAGACAACGGCAGCATCACCCAGCCAGCTCATGTCTCTGTCTGATGTGCTCGTGCCCTTGAGGCCGCCTCAGGGCCTTTGCTCACGCTCTCGTCTCTCCCTGGACGTTGACCCCGTCCCTGGCCTCTGTCCCAGCCTCCATCAGCCCTGCTCATTCCCAGTCACAGCCGCGCCCCTTCTCTCTTGCTTTCAGAACCCACGTTTGTCTGGGTATCTGGTGCCCGTATGCTTTATGGGCCTCATCCCACCCTCAGGTGTAAATATGGACCAGTCTAAGTCAATGATTGCCTTTGGAAAGGGCATGATTGCAGCTTTGCCAGTGAGGCTGCTTGTGAGTGAGGGGGGAAGTTCCCCTTTCTTTCAGAAAGAGACGCAAGACTGGGTGAATAAATTACATGCCTGGTACGTAACAGCTGATACGCACTGTTGAATCATAAGTATTTATCTGAATTAATGGTATGTCATGCTGTAAGAGGGAGGAAGTTCTGTTTCTGGCTCTTGTACTGAGAATTTATATTTATGATTAGCTATTTTGTAAATTTATTTATTTATTTATTTATTTATTTTAGGCTGCATTGGGTCTTCGTTGCTGCGCGTGGGCTTCTCTTGCTGCAGAGCACAGATTCTAGGCGTGCGGGCTTCAGTAGTTGTGGCACGGGGGCTCAGTAGTTGTGGCTCGTGGGCACTAGAGCGCAGGCTCAGTAGTTGTGGCGCACGGGCTTAGTTGCCCCGCGGCATGTGGCGTCTTCCTGGACCAGGGCTCGAACCCGTGTCCCCTGCATTGGCAGGTGGATTCTTAACCACTGTGCCATCAGGGAATCCCTGATTAGCTATTTCGGGTTTGAATAAAATTGTGCCTTTATATTTTTATAATTGCTGCATTTTGATATCAATTTTACAAATCAGCATAACTGTTAATGGTAAAATATACCGTATTCTCTTCTCATCTCTATCCTGCTGAATATTATCCTTAATGATTTCTCTTCAGATAATTATACTTTACCAAATGGCTCCATTAGTTGACTCTTCACATTATAATTATCTTAAGTTTTTGTTACGTGCTGAGGAGCATGAAATTACTCCTCAACTGTAAACCTGGGGACATTCGGACCCCTTGAGGCGGCAGCAGTGCTTTGGGGAAGGTGTGTGGGCTCGACATAGGCAGTGCTAGTCCTGTCATCTTGGTGATAGATCCAGGCTGTCATGGCTTGTGTGACAAGGTAGACAAATAGCAGCTTCTGCATTTGTGGCATTAGAAACGCCAGAGGTTTCACTGCCTTCCTGCCGGGGAGGGCAGCCAGGAGAAGTGGCGCCAAGCTGGCCTTTTCCACAGCCTTGAGGGTTTTCCTGAAGGGGTCAGGACTTTATGAAGGTAAACTTAAATGTCATTTGGAAAAGTTCTTTGTGGTTACAGATGTGTACATACCTGCACCTGCGTGCACACCATTTATGCGTGTACATCATTAACAGAGCAAAGTGTGAGCACCTGTTAGGAGCTGTGCTGGGAGCTGAGAGGACAAAGCAGGACAGAAGGGGTCCAGACACAAGGTGCATGCCGGTGAGCACCCCCCAGCTCCCCCCACCCATGACCACTAGCGGAGGTAGATTCTGGAAGCGCAGGCTTTGGGGCGGGGCAGGGGGGCGTGAGTGGCGGGCGACAGGTGCTTCCTTCCTGCCCCGAGTGGTGACTGCTGCTTGTTGCTGGGGGTACGGCTGTGGCTGTGTGCGCAGGAAAAGAGTGACACACGGAAAACATGATCGCAGATGTTTATGGCTGTTATGAGGGAGAGAGACACGACCTTCAGAGAATACCATATGTGTTAATCATAAGTGCTCAGCTTGGCGTCTCGGGAGGCTGCCTGGACCATCAGCTGCCCGGTTGTACCCTGGCTCTGTGACCCCAGAGTCTGGGGCCTGGATGCTCTCAGGTGACTCTGTGCAACGGTGAGCAGGTACCATCTTCTTTGTGTGACTCACCTGTAAGGTCGGGAGAAAAATAGGGAGGATACTCATATCTCTAGAATAATGACTATCATTTAATTCTTTTTTTTGAGGGGGATTAATAAGAAAAGATCCAGGTGGGATAGAATTGATTACAAACAGGAGACAGTGTGTGCGTGCATGTGTGTGTGTATGTTATAGCACATTTGGAAAAATCATTTGCTCTTATTAGTTATCTATATTATACACATTAGTGTATATAAGTCATTCCCAATCTCCCAATTCATCCCAACACCACCACCACCCTGCCCCCGCTTTCCCTCCTTGGTGTCCGTATGTTTGTTCTCTATATTTGTGTCTCTATTTCTGCCTTGCAAACCGGTTCATCTGTACCATGTTTCTAGAGTCCACAAATATGCGTTAATATACAATATTTGTTTTCCTCTTTCTGACTTACTTCACTCAGTATGACAGTCTCTGGGTCCATCCACATCTCTACAAATAACTCAGTTTCGTTTCTTTTTATGGCTGAGTAATATTCCACTGCGTATATGTACCACATCTTCTGTATCCATTTGTCTGTCGATGGACACTTAGGTTGCTTCCATGACCTGGCTGTTATAAATAGTGCTGCAATGAACATTGGCGTGCATGTGTCTTTTTGAATTATGGTTTTCTCTGGGTATATGCCCAGTAGTGGGATTGCTGGGTCATATGGTAATTCTATTTTTAGTTTTTTAAGGAAACTCCATACTGTTCTCCATAGTGGCTGTATCAATTTACATTCCCACCAACACTGCAAGAGGGTTCCCTTTTCTCCACACCCTCTCCAACATTTACTGTTTGTAGATTTTTTGATGATGGTCATTCTGAACAGTGTGAGGTGATACCTCATTGTAGTTTTGATTTGCATTTCTTTAATAATTAATGATGTTGAGCAGCTTTTCATGTGCCTCTTGGCCATCTGTATGTGTTCTTTGGAGAGATGTCTATTTAGGTCTTCTGCCCATTTTTTGATTGGGTTTTTTTTTTTTTTAATATTGAGCTGCATTAGCTGTTTATATATTTTAGAGATTAATCCTTTGTCCATTGATTCATTTGCAAATATTTTCTCCCATTCTGAGAGTTGTCTTTTCATCTTGTATATAGTTTCCTTTGCTGTGCAAAAGCTTTTAAGTTTCATTAGGTCCCATTTGTTTATTTTTGTTTCTATTTCATTTCTCTAGGAGGTGGGTCAAAAAAGATCTTGCTGTGATTTATGTCAAAGAGTGTTCTTCCTATGTTTTCCTCTAAGAGTTTTATAGTGTCTGGTCTTACTTTTAGGTCTTTAATCCATTTGGAGTTTATTTTTGTGTATGGTGCTAGGGAGTGTTCTAATTTCATTCTTTTACATGTAGCTGTCCAGTTTTTCCAGCACCACTTATTGAAGAGACTGTCTTTTCTCCATTGTATATCCTTGCCTCCTTTGTCATAGATTAGTTGACCATAGGTGTGTGGGTTTACCTCTGGGCTTTCTATCCTGTTCCACTGATCTATATTTCTTTTTTGGGCCAGTACCATATTGTGTTGATTACTGTAGCTTTGTAGTATAGTCTGAAGTCAGGGAGTCTGATTCCACCAGCTCCGTTTTTTTCCCTCAAGATTGCTTTGGCTATCCGGGGTCTTTTGTGTCTCCATACACATTTTAAGATTTTTTGTTGTAGTTCTGTAAAAAATGCCATTGGTAATTTGATAGGGATTGCATTGAATCTGCAGATTGCTTTGGGTAGTATAGTCATTTTCACAATATTGATTCTTCCAATCCAAGAACATGGTATATCTCTCCATCTGTTTGTGTCATCCTTGATTTCTTTCATCAGTGTCTTAAAGTTTTCTGAGTAGAGGTCTTTTATCTCCTTAGGTAGGTTTATTCTTAGGTATTTTATTCTTTTTGTTGCAATGGTGAATGGGATCATTTCCTTAATTTATCTTTCTGATCTTTCATTGTTACTGCATAGGAATGCAAGAGATTTCTGTGCATTAATTTTGTATCCTGCAACTTTACCAAATTCATTGATTAGCTCTAGTAGTTTTCTGGTGGCATCTTTAGGATTCTCTATGTATAGTATCATGTTATCTGCAAACAGTGACAGTTTTACTTCTTCTTTTCAGTTTCTATTCCTTTTATTTCTTTTTCTTCTTCCAAAGAAGAAGCACTACCTGACAGCACTATTTACATAGTTTTTTGCAAAACTATGTTGAATAGGAGTGGCAAGAGTGGACATCCTTGTCTTGTTCCTGATCTTAGAGGAAATGGTTTCAGTTTTTCACCACTGAGAATGATGTTTGCTGTGGGTTTGTCGTGTATGGCCTTTATTATGTTGAGGTAGGTTCCCTCTATGCCCACTTTCTGGAGGATTTTTATCATAAATGGGTTTTGAATTCTGTCAAAAGCTTTTTCTGCATCTATTGAGACGATCATATGGTTTTTATTCTCCAATTTGTTAGTATGGTTTATCACACTGAATAATATGCATATATTGAAGAATTCTTGCATTCCTGGGATAAATCCCACTTTATCATGGTGTATGATCCTTTTAATGTGTTGTTGGATTCTGTTTGCTAGTATTTTGTTGAGGATTTTTGCATCTATATTCATCAGTGATATTGGTCTGTAATTTTCTTTTTTTGTAGTATCTTTGTCTGGTTTTGGTATCAGGGTGATGGTGGTCTCATGGAATGAGTTTGGGAGTGTTCCTTCCTCTGCAATTTTTTGGAAGAGTTTGAGAAGGATGGGTGTTAGCTGGTCTCTAAATGTTTGATAGAATTCACCTGTGAAGACATCTGGTCCTGGACTTTTGTTTTTAATCACAGTTTCAGTTTCATTACTTGTGATTGGTCTGTTCATATTTTCTATTTCTTCCTGGTTCAGTCTTGGAAAGTTACACCTTTCTAAGAATTTGTCCATTTCTTCCAGGTTGTCCATTTTACTGGCATAGAGTTGCTTGTAGTAGTCTCTTATGATCCTTTGTATTTCTGCAGTGTCTGTTGTAACTTCTCCTTTTTTATTTCTAATTCAATTAATTTGAGTTCTCTCCGTCTTTTTCTTGGTGAGTCTGGCTAAAGGTTTATCAATTTTGTTTATCTTCTCAAAGAACCAGCTTTTAGTTTCACTGATATTTGCTCTTGTTTTGTTTCTATTTCATTTATTTCTGCTCTGATCTTTATGTTTTCTTTCCTCCTACTAACTTTGGGTTTTGTTTGTTCTTCTTTCTCTAGTTCCTTTAGGTGTAAGGTTAGATTGTTTATTTGAGATTTTTCTTGTTTCTTGAGGTAGGATTGCATTACTATAAACTTCCCTCTTAGAACTGCTTTTGCTGCATCCCATAGGTTTTGGATCATCATGTTTTCATTGTCATTTGTCTCTAGGTATTTTTTGATTTCCTCTTTGATTTCTTCAGTGATCTCTTGGTTATTTAGTAATGTACTGTTTAGCCTCCATGTGATTGTGTTGTTTATGTTTTTTTCCTGTAATTGATTTCTAATCTCCTAATGTTGTGTTTGGAAAAGCCACTTGATATGATTTCAGTTTTCTTAAATTTACCAAGGCTAGATTTGTGACCCAAGATATGATCTATCCTGGAGAATGTTCCATGTGCACTTGAGAAGAAAGTGTAATCTGCTCTTTTCAGATGAAATATCCTATAAATATCAATTAAATATATCTGGTCTCTTGTGTCATTTAAAGCTTGTGTTTCCTTATTAATTTTCTGGCTGGATGATCTGTCCATTGGTGTAATTGAGGTGTTAAAGTCCCCCACTCTTATTGTGTTACTGTCGATTTCCTCTTTTATAGCTGTTAGCATTTACCTTATGTATTGAGGTGCTCCTATGTTGCGTGCATATATATTTATAATTGTTATATCCTCTTCTTGGATTGATCCCTTGATCATTATGTAGTGTCCTTCTTTGTCTCTTGTAACATTCTTTATTTTAAAGTCTATTTTATGTGATATGAGTATTGCTACTCCAGCTTTCTTTTGATTTCCATTTTCATGGAATATCTTTTTCCATCCCCTCACTTTCAGTCTGTATGTGTCCCTAGGTCTGAAGTGGGTCTCTTGTAGACAGCATATACGTGGGTCTTGTTTTTGTATCCATTTAGCGAGACTGTGTCTTTTGGTTGGAGCATTTAATCCGTTCACATTTAAGGTAGTTTTCGATATGTTTGTTCCTATTACCATTTTCTTAATTGTTTGGGGTTTGTTTTTGTAGGTCCTTTTCTTCTCTTGTGTTTCCCACTTAACGAAGTTCCTTTAGCATTTGTTGCAGAGCTGGTTTGGTGGTGCTGAATTCTCTTAGCTTTTGCTTGTCTGTAAAGCTTTTGCTTTCTTCATCAAATCTGAATGAGGTCCTTGCTAGGTAGAGTAATCTTAGTTACAAGTTCTTCTCCTTCATCACTTTAAATATATCGTCCCACTCCTTCTGGCTTGTAGAGTTTCTGCTGAGAAATCAGCTGTTAACCTTATGGGAGTTCCCTTGTATGTTATTTGTCGTTTGTCCCTTGTTGCTTTTAATAATTTTTCTTTGTCTTTAATTTTTGTCAGTTTGATTACTATGTGTCTTGGCGTGTTTCTCCTTGGGTTTATCCTGCCTGAGACTCTCTGTGCTTCCTGGACTTGGGTGGCTGTTTCCTTTCCCATGTTAGGGAAATTTTTGACTATAATCTCTTCCAATATTTTCTCGGGTCCTTTCTCTCTCTCTTCTCCTTCTGGGACCCCTATAATGTGAATGTTGTTGCGTTTCATGTTGTCCCAGAGGTCTCTTAGGCTGTCTTCATTTCTTTTCATTCTTTTTTCTTTAGTCTGTTCCACAGCAGTGAATTCCACCATTCTGTCTTCCAGGTCACTTATCCGTTCTTCTGCCTCAGTTATTCTGCTATTGATTCCTTCTAGTGTAGTTTTCATTTCAGTTATTGTATTGGTCATCTCTGTTTGTTTGTTCTTTAATTCTTCTAGGTCTTTGTGAATCATTACTTGCATCTTCTCAATCTTTGCCTCCATTCTTATTCCGAGGTCCTGGATCATCTTCACTATCATTATTCTGAATTCTTTCTCTGGAAGGTTGCCTATCTCCATTTCATTTAGTTGTTTTTCTGGGGTTTTTTCTTGTTCCTTCATCTGGTACCTAGCCCTCTGCCTTTTCATCTTGTCTATCTTTCTCTAACTGTGTTTCTTGGTCCACAGGCTGCAGGATTGTAGTTTTTCTTGCTTCTGCTGTCTGCCCTCTGGTGGTTGAGGCTATCTAAGAGGCTTGATGGGAGGCTCTGGTGGTGGGTAGAGCTCTCATTTACCAGTTTTATTTTACATAGGATGCCTCATTTACTAAAACCATAGATTCCAAGTTGCTCCATGAAAAATGTGATATTCTTAGCCGTCAACATTAGGGAATTTCCCCAATCACATTTTTAAATTGATTTAATGTGTTATTTTTTTTTTTTTTAAATGAAACAAATAACTTTTATTCCACATTGCTCTTTAGAGAAAAACAATACTAATTCCACAATATATATCACTAATATAATAGATCATTTTAACTATTGAATACACTCATTCATAGTCACATTTATATCATTTCCTTTTTTTTTTTTTCACACACACACACACACACACACACTGTATTTTATTTTTACAAGAGATAAATAGACTGACACCAAGCATTGTACATGGATGACCACAACAAAAGCAACAATGATTGCCATTACCAAACATGAAACACACTCATACTATGTCATAATATTGACATTCAGTCCAGTAATCCTCCACTGTAACAGCTCCTTTACTTTGCAGTGAAAATTGATTTGTATATTCTTTGCCTCTGAGTCCTTGTGGGATTTTTTTTTTTTTTTTTAATTCAGACAGAAAGTCACAAAAATTATACTCATCCTCATCAGTTCACTCAGTCCCATGTAATTAATTGTTTTTTTTCATCTTGATCTTTTGTTAGCACTTTTATGAGTTCATAAGTTTTTCATCAGAGTTCTGAAAATGCTTATTCATTCAGTTCAGCAGTACAGTCAGTTACCAGAAACCTGTACATGTCAGAGTCTTTTCCATGAATTTCTTGAAGATGAAACCCTTTTATAGGAACATATTTGCAAAATCATCAGAGTACACCCAGAACTGTCTGTAAATGACAAAAGCCTTAAAAATGACCACGGTAAAAGATTTGATGAAAGTTCATAATAATGCAGTTGACAAGAAAATTAGTTATTTCTGAGATATACATTTTAAAGTAATAACTAGGATTATTACATATAACATTATACCAGAACATATAAGATTTTTAGAAATTTCATGTAATGTCTGAAACATTTATATTAACATATTTCCATACATATTTCCATACAAATATAAGATTTTTAGAAATTTCATGTAATGTCTGAAACATTTATATTAACATATTTCCATACATATTTCCATACAAATACAAATATAAGATTTTTAGAAATTTCATGTAATGTCTGAAACATTTATATTAACATATTTCCATACAAATAACCCAATGAAAGTTTAGTATTAGTTGTTTTGTTTGCTTTTTTATACTGCAGGTTCTTATTAGGCATCAATTTTATACACATCAGTGTATACATGTCAATCCCAATCGCCCAATTCAGCACACCACCATCCCCACCTCACCACAGTTTTCCCCCCTTGGTGTCCATATGTCCATTCTCTACATCTGTGTCTCAACTTCTGCCCTGCAAACTGGCTCATCTGTACCATTTTTCTAGGTTCCACATACATGCATTAATATATGATATTTGTTTTTCTCTTTCTGACTTACTTCACTCTGTATGACAGTCTCTAGCTCCATCCACGTCTCAACAAATGACTCAATTTCGTTCCTTTTTATGGCTGAGTAATATTCCATTGTATATATGTACCACAACTTTATCCATTCGTCTGTTGATGGGCATTTAGGTTGCTTCCATGACCTGGCTATTGTAAATAGTGCTGCAATGAACATTCGGGTGCATGTGTCTTTTTGAATTATGGTTTTCTCTGGGTATATGCCCAGTAGTGGGATTGCTGGGTCATATGGTAATTCTATTTTTAGTTCTTTAAGGAACCTCCATATTGTTCTCCATAGTGGCTGTATCAATTTACATTCCCACCAACAGTGCAAGAGGGTTCCCTTTTCTCCACACCCTCTCCAGCATTTGTTGTTTGTAGATTTTCTGATGATGCCCATTCTAACAGGAGTGAGGTGATACCTCATTGTAGTTTTGATTTGCATTTCTCTAATAATTAGTGATGTTGAGCATCTTTTCATGTGCTTCGTGGCCGTCTGTATGTCTTCTTTGGAGAAATGTCTATTTAGGTCTTCTGCCCATTTTTGGATTGGGGTGATTGTTTCTTTGATATTGAGCTGAATGAGCTGTTTATATATTTTGGAGATTAATCCTTTGTCCGTTGATTCATTTGCAAATATTTTCTCCCATTCTGAGGGTTGTCTTTTCGTCTTGTTTATGGTTTCCTTTGCTGTGCAAAAGCTTTGAAGTTTCATTAGGTCCCACTTGTTTATTTTTGTTTTTAATTCCATTACTCTAGGAGGTGGATCAAAAAAGATCTTGCTGTGATTTATGTCAAAGAGTGTTCTTCCTATGTTTTCCTCTAAGAGTTTTATAGTGTCCAGTCTTATATTTAGGTCTCTAATCCATTTTGAGTTTATTTTTGTGTATGGTGTTAGGGAGTATTCTAATTTCATTCTTTTACATGTAGCTGTCCAGTTTTCCCAACACCACTTATTGAAGAGACTGTCTTTTCTCCATTGTATATCTTTGCCTCCTTTGTCATAGATTAGTTGACCATAGGTGCGTGGGTTAATCTCTGGGCTTTCTATCTTGTTCCATTGATCTATGTTTCTGTTTTTGTGCCAGTACCATATTGTCTTGATTACTGTAGCTTTGTAGTATAGTCTGAAGTCAGGGAGTCTGATTCCTCCAGCTCCATTTTTTTCCCCTCAAGACTGCTTTGGCTATTCGGGGTCTTTTGTGTCTCCATACAAATTTTAAGATGATTTGTTCTAGCTCCGTAAAAAAGGCCATTGGTAATTTGATAGGGATTGCATTGAATCTGTAGATTGCTTTGGGTAGTATACTCATTTTCACAATGTTGATTCTTCCAGTCCAAGAACATGGTATATCTCTCCATCTGTTGGTATCATCTTTAATTTCTTTCATCAGTGTCTTATAGTTTTCTGCATACAGGTCTTTTGTCTCCCTAGGTAGGTTTATTCCTAGGTATTTTATTCTTTTTGTTGCAATGGTAAATGGGAGTGCTTCCATAATTTCTCTTTCAGATTTTTCATCATTAGTGTATAGGAATGCAAGAGATTTCTGTGCATTAATTTTGTATCCTGCAACTTTACCATATTCATTAATTAGTTCTAGCAGTTTTCTGGTGGCAGTTTTAGGATTCTCTATGTATAGTATCATGTCATCCGCAAACAGTGACAGTTTTACTTCCTCTTTTCCAATTTGTATTCCTTTTATTTCTTTTTCTTCTCTGATTGCCGTGGCTAGGACTTCCAGAACTATGTTGAATAATAGTGGTGAGAGTGGACATCCTTGTCTCGTTCCTGATCTTAGAGGAAATGCTTTCAGTTTTTCACCATTGAGAATGATGTTTGCTGTGGGTTTGTCATATATGGCCTTTATTATGTTGAGGTAGGTTCCCTCTATGCCCACTTTCTGGAGAGTTTTTATCAGAAATGGGTGTTGAATTTTGTCAAAAGCTTTTTCTGCATCTATTGAGATGATCATATGGTTTTTATTCTTCAATTTGTTAATATGGTGTATCACATTGATTGATTTGCGTATATTGAAGAATCCTTGCATCCCCGGGATAAATCCCACTTGATCGTGGTGTATGATCCTTTTAATGTGTTGTTGGATTCTGTTTGCTAGTATTTTGTTGAGGATTTTTGCATCTATATTCATCAGTGATATTGGTCTGTAATTTTCTTTTTTTGTAGTGTCTTTGTCTGGTTTTGGTATCAGGGTGATGGTGGCCTCATAGAATGAGTTTGGGAGTGTTCCTTCCTCTGCAATTTTTTGGAAGAGTTTGAGAAGGATGGGTGTTAGCTCTTCTCTAAATGTTTGATAGAATTCACCTGTGAAGCCATCTGGTCCTGGACTTTTGTTTGTTGGAAGATTTTTAATCACAGTTTCAATTTCATTACTTGTGATTGGTCTGTTCATATTTTCTGTTTCTTCCTGATTCAGTCTTGGAAGGTTATACCTTTCTAAGAATTTGTCCATTTCCTCCAGGTTGTCCATTTTATTGGCATAAAGTTGCTTATAGTAGTCTCTTAGGATGTTTTGTATTTCTGCGGTGTCTGTTGTAACTTCTCCTTTTTCATTTCTGATTTTATTGATTTGAGTCCTCTCCCTCTTTTTCTTGATGAGTCTGGCTAATGGCTTATCAATTTTGTTTATCTTCTCAAAGAACCAGCTTTTAGTTTTATTGATCTTTGCTATTGTTTTCTTTGTTTCTATTTCATTTATTTCTGCTCTGATCTTTATGATTTCTTTCCTTCTGCTAACTTTGGGTTTTGTTTGTTCTTCTTTCTCTAGTTTCTTTAGGTGTAAGGTTAGATTGTTTACTTGAGATTTTTCTTGTTTCTTTAGGTAGGCTTGTATAGCTATAAACTTCCCTCTTAGAACCGCTTTTGCTGCATCCCATAGGTTTTGGGTCGTCGTGTTTTCATTGTCATTTGTCTCTAGGTATTTTTTTATTTCCTCTTTGATTTCTTCAGTGATCTCTTGGTTATTTAGTAACGTATTGTTTAGCCTCCATGTGTTTGTCTTTTTTACGTTTTTTTCCCTGTAATTCATTTCTAATCTCATAGCGTTGTGGTCAGAAAAGATGCTTGGTATGATTTCAGTTTTCTTAAATTTACTGAGGCTTGATTTGTGACCCAAGATGTGATCTATCCTGGAGAATGTTCCGTGCGCACTTGAGAAGAACGTGTAATCTGCTGTTTTTGGATGGAATGTCCTATATATATCAATTAAATCTATCTGGTCTATTGTGTCATTTAAAGCTTCTGTTTCCTTATTTATTTTCATTTTGGATGATCTGTCCATTGGTGTAAGTGAAGTGTTAAAGTCCCCCACTATTATTGTGTTACTGTCGATTTCCTCTTTTAGAGCTGTTAGTAGTTGCCATATGTATTGAGGTGCTCCTATGTTGGGTGCATATATATTTATAATTGTTATATCTTCTTCTTGGATTGATCCCTGGATCATTATGTAGTGTCCTTCCTTGTCTCTTGTAACATTCTTTATTTTAAAGTCTATTTTATCTGATATGAGTATAGCTACTCCAGCTTTCTTTTGATTTCCATTTGCATGGAATATCTTTTTCCATCCCCTCACTTTCAGTCTGTATGTGTCCCTAGGTCTAAAGTGGGTCTCTTGTAGACAGCATATATATGGGTCTTGTTTTTGTATCCATTCAGCCAGTCTATGTCTTTTGGTTGGGGCGTTTAATCCATTCACGTTTAAGGTAATTATCGATATGTATGTTCCTATGACCGTTTTCTTAATTGTTTTGGGTTTGTTTTTGTAGGTCCTTTTCTTCTCTTGTGTTTCCCACTTAGAGAAGTTCCTTTAGCATTTGTTGTAGAGCTGGTTTGGTGGTGCTGAATTCTCTTAGCTTTTGCTTGTCTGTAAAGCTTTTGATTTCTCCATCAAATCTAAATGTGATCCTTGCCGGGTAGAGTAATCTTGGTTGTAGGTTCTTCCCTTTCATCACATTAAGTATATCATGCCACTCCCTTCTGGCTTGCAGAGTTTCTGCTGAGAAATCAGCTGTTAACCTTATGGGAGTTCCCTTGTATGTTATTTGTCGTTTTTCCCTTGCTGCTTTCAATAATTTTTCTTTGTCTTTAATTTTTGCCACTTTGATTACTATGTGTCTCGGCGTGTTTCTCCTTGGGTTTATTCTGTATGGGACTCTCTGCGCTTCCTGGACTTGGGTGGCTATTTCCTTTCTCATGTTAGGGAAGTTTTCGACTATAATCTCTTCAAATATTTTCTCTGGTCCTTTCTCTCTCTCTTCTCCTTCTGGGACCCTTATAATGCGAATGTTGTTGCGTTTAATGTTGTCCCAGAGGTCTCTTAGGCTGTCTTCATTTCTTTTCATTCTTTTTTCTTTAGTCTGTTCCGCAGCAGTGAATTCCACCATTCTGTCTTCCAGGTCACTTATCCTTTCTTCTGCCTCAGTTATTCTGCTATTGATTCCTTCTAGTGTAGTTTTCATTTCAGTTATTGTATTGGTCATCTCTGTTTGTTTGTTCTTTAATTCTTCTAGGTCTTTGTGAATCATTTCTTGCATCTTCTCAATCTTTGCCTCCATTCTTATTCCGAGGTCCTGGATCATCTTCACTATCATTATTCTGAATTCTTTTTCTGGAAGGTTGCCTATCTCCACTTCATTTAGTTGTTTTTCTGGGTTTTTTTCTTGTTCCTTCATCTGGTACATAGCCCTCTGCCTTTTCATCTTCTCTATCTTTCTGTAACTGTGGTTTTTGGTCCACAGGCTGCAGGATTGTAGTTTTTCTTGCTTCTGTTGTCTGCCCTCTGGTGGTTGAGGCTATCTAAGAGGCTTGATGGGAGGCTCTGGTGGTGGGTAGAGCTGACTGTTGCTGTGGCGGTCAGAGCTCAGTAAAACCTTAATCCACTTGACTGTTGATGGGTGGGGCTGGGTTCCCTCCCTGTTGGTTGTTTTGCCTGAGGCAACCCAACACTGGAGCCTACCCGTGCTGTTTGGTGGGGTTAATGGCAGACTCTGGGAGGGCTCACACCAAGGAGAACTTCCCAGAACCTCGGCTGCCAGTGTCCTTATCCCCACGGTGAAACAGAGCCACCACTCGCCTCTGCAGGAGACCCCCCAACACCAGCAGGTAGGTCTGGTTCAGTCTCCCCCAGGGTCACTGCTCCTTCCCCTGGGTCCCGATGCACACATTACTTTGTATGTGCCCTCCAAGAGTGGGGTCTCTGTTTCCCCCAGTCCTGTCAAAGTCCTGCAATCAATTCCCACTAGGCTTCAAAGTCTGATTCTCTAGGAATTCCTCCTCCCGTAGCCGGACCCCCAGGTTGGGAAGCCTGACGTGGGGCTCAGAACCTTCACTCCAGTGGGTGGACTTCTGTGGTATAAGTGTTCACCAGCCTGTGAGTCACCCACCCAGCAGTTATGGGATTTGATTTTACTCTGATTGCACCCCTCCTACCGTCTCACTGTGGCTTCTCCTCTGTCCTTGGACGTGGGGTATCCTCCTTGGTGAAGTCCAGGGTCTTCCTGTCAATGATTGTCCAGCAGCAAGTTGTGATTCTGGTGCTCTCGCAAGAGGGAGTGAGAGCACGTCCTTCTACTCCGCCATCTTGGTTAATCTAATGTGTTATTTTTGAAAACATAAGTTGGGATATCACAAAATGGACTTAGCCTGCAGAGGCTTACTTTCAACCAGAGAGCTCCATTTCCATGTTCCGCTTAACAGAACCCAAAATGATCTTCCTTCCCAAACCTCTTCCTTTTCCTGCACTATCTAAGAAAAAGTAACCACACTCTACATAGTTCCCTAAGCCAGAACCCTAGCAGCCATTTTTGCTTCTCTTTTCCCCTTCCCGCTCCATATCTAGTCACTGAGCACTTCTATTCTACCTCCCAGATGACCTCAGATCCTTTCCCTCCACTCCAATCTCTGCCACTGCCTTTAGTTTGAGCCCTCACTCCTCTCTTAGATGAATATAAAGTCTCTTAATGGGTTTTGTTGCTTCCATCAGTCCTACTTATTCTCAAGCGTGACCTCACTACAAACCACCTGATAGTGACTCCTTAACTTCACAACATTCAATGGCTCTCATGTTTCTGGGAAGAAAACCAAGCTCTTTACCCCAGCATCTACTTGGGGTTAATAGATCTAGGTTTGAATTTCAGGTTTAAGTACTTTGCAGCAGTGTGACCTCAGACTGTTGGGCTTTCTAAGCCTTTGTTTTCTCACCGTGCCTGAGGTCACTGAGGGCAGGACTATTTTTCACACACGGGTGCCTGGCATGTAGGAGGGACTAATCAATGTTGAATGAAGGGAAAGTATTTTAAAATCCACATCAAAAAATTGTTCCTCCTTAAAAAAAGAAAATCCTGATACACTATGCCACTTCCAACCAAATTTGACTTCGACCTTTATTTTCTGATGATCACAATAAGGTGCCTTTGGGGATCCACACAATCAGGGATCAAATCCTGGCCACACCCCTGAGCAATCATGTGACCTTGGGAACGTGACTTAGCGTCTGTAAAATCTGTAAAATGAAGGTTTCTGCGGATTTTGTTCCCGAGGGTTAAATGAGTACCTCACTTGGAATGGGGGCGGGCGCATAGTGTTTGCCAAATGTTAACTATCGTTATCATCTTCATCAAATCAAGACCGTGGTACTTCACTTTGTGACTCTCAAGTTTGTATGAGAAAATCGTGCTTTATGCGTTGTTGTTGGCTAAAGTAGGGAAACCTGGAAACTCCTGCCGTGGAAGAGAGCAACAGGCGAGAAAAGCGAGTTGCTGAATCCCAGCGCCTCAGAGGTGGGAGGGGGGAGTTTGGTCCCTAATTTGCTGATGAGGAAGTGGAGGGGTGACGTGTCCTCGAGTCTCATTCAAGACACAGCCACAGCTCTTTATTGAGAGTAGGACCAGGGCCCCGGGGGTTGCTATGGTTAAACTGTAGGCGGAAACTAACACTCTTTGGAAGGCAAGACAGGAGGAGCATTCAGTTATAAAAAACGGTCAAAAATTGGGGTGAAACTAAGTTCGTTGAGCAATACATCAAATGAGTCAACTGTGGACCCAGTGAAAGCGAGTTGCTAACTGAACTGGCATTTTACGAACAGGGGCTTTCTACAGAGCCCACTGACTCAGGACGGCTTCGATTAACAAACTCCCGCGGCGCTTCCCGCAGGACCGGAAAGCTCGGAGCGCGAGAGATGAATGGAAACCAGAGTCTGGGGCGCGCCGCTCGGGGGGCGGGGCAGCCGCGGGCGGGGGCGGGGCATTGTGAGTCACATGCCTGCGCTCTGAGGAGGGCGCGTGGAGGGAACTCTGGTCGTGATTGGTCCGTCGTAACCAGGTAACCGAAGGACACATTCCGGTAGGCAAGGGCCGGCCGGGCTAGCTACTTTCAGTCGGGAGGTGGCAGCGGAAGGAGGAGGAGCTCCGGCTGCGCTCTCTCCCTCAGTGGCTGCGCGTCTCAGCGCTTGTCTGGTTCCCAGCCCTTTTAAATAAGCGGGTCTGGTCACCGCCCTCACAGACTAGTTGGTTCCGGGGAGGCAGCGGCGGGGGTGCGGCCGGGGCCGGACCCCTGCCCGGGGCCCAGCGGCTGGGCAGGGGTGCGGCCGGGGCCGTACCCCTGCCCGGGGCCCCGGCGGCTGGGCGGACAGGAGAGCGGCGGGCGAAGTCGCGTCTGCATGTGCGGCACAGCCCCGGCATAGCCCTGGGCTGCCAGTGCCCGCCGCGCCATTGTTGGGGGAGGGGGCGGCTTCTGTGCTCGGCAGAGTCGGGGGACGAGCGGAGGCGGCGGCGGCGAGGAGTGAAGGCGCCCCATGGGGAACTCGCTGTGTTGTTGCCTGTCCCCCAATGCCAGCCCCAAGTCGGGCCGGCGCAGGGGGTCAGCGGAGCCGGACTGCGAGTCTGAGGTCTACAAGGCGGCGGCCGGGAATGCGGTGGCAGTAGCTCCGGCGGCGGCTACCGTGGAACCCGCCGAGTTGGATTTCGCAGGTGGCGAAGGCCACCACCTGCAGCACATCAGCGACCGGGAGATGCCCGAAGGTAAGAAGCGGCGGGCGCGCCTCGCCCCTCGCGGGGTCGGCGCCGTCTGCTCTCGGGCTTACCTCTGGCCTCCGCCGCCCCCAGGGTCCCCCGGGAGGGAGACGCCGCCTAGGGCTCCTTCTTGCCCGGAGTTGGCTCTCCCAGGGCTGGGCACCGGGGACGAAGGCTGGCTCTGCTTGGCGTCCCCACCCCTTATTCTTTACCAGTCGCGTCCGGCCAGTCTCCTTCCCTCTTCCCTACCCGAATGCCCAATTCTTTCCCCCGTTCCCATTTCCCAGCCCGGCCTGAGACCCTCCAATCCGCGGCCCTTCCTGTTCGTGGTTCTATTTAACATCTCGTGGGACTTAGCAGAGACTTTCTGGTGTAGTCTCTCTTTTCTTAATGCAAACTTAAATACTCTAACTTCGGCGTATCCATCCCGTCTCCCTATCCAGATGGTACCTAAGCGAAGGAACTAGGTAAGGGCCTGATGACAGATTTCTATTCCTTAAGGTAGTTGATACTCGAGACAATTAAGACAAACATTAGAGGATTTGTCATTTAAATTCAAAATAGAGATGGACAGAGTCAGTGTGGTGTTCTTAACTAAAATTCTTTGGATTTTAATGTTTTCAGTCGCCCTGATAGAAGCTACTTTATCCCTTCTAACTATAATTTGAACACGATAGGAAAGAAAATGGTGGGAGAGGGGCTTAAAATAACTGTGAACGGTGTGAAACGTTACTGCCACGGCTGCAGAGAATAGTTGTTGGGTTTTTTTTCTTTACCAAAGGAGACCCCATGGAGTTCTGATTACTTTTAAATTCCCACTTTGACACAAGTATGTCTTCAGTTGCACAGCCTTAACCGACTTCTTTTGCACGTTGCCTGTTCTAAGGGAGGGGTGAGGTGGTTCCTGAGACTGCTGGACAGAAGTTTCAAAGGAGAAAAAACAAATTCAGATTGTAATTTGTAATATAAAGGTTTGGGAGTTAACATACCACATCCATCCTGCAGAAAAATGTCTCCATGGCTCCCTCCTCCTCCGCCCCCCCCCCCAGTAGAATACTATTTAACTTTAGGAATGTTCAGGTAAAAGTTCTGTAGACTAAGTGGCTGGGGGTGGGTGTTGTCGGGGAGGAGAGGAGAGAGAGAAGAGAGGAAATGTTTGATTTTTGCCTCTAGAATTTTGGAAAGGGATGGCTCTAGGTTAAAAAAAAAAAAAATTCTGGGTAGCATAGTGGCACTTTAATAAAGACTGTTCTTTGAAGTATAAAACATTGTATCATAAAGATGTTAAAGCCCCACTGGCCCATTTGTTTCATTTAAATGCCAGAGATTATTTCATTATTTCATAGACGAAATGTCTTACAGCTCTTCTATTTAAATTTTAGTTGGGTTTATTTAATTTCTTTAAAAGTTAGAATAATGAAGCCTGTGGATTCACCCTTATGATGGACGTGGCTTTGTAAGTGGAAAGTACTCCCTTTTCAGAATCGTTAGATATTGTGAAAGAATGAACAAATTATGTGAATTAATTGTAGCTTTAAACACAAAGCATGTAAGTACTTGTGAAAACTGCTCTGCTTGTTGCTATAAGGTAAGCCTCTAAATGATTTTTAAAGACAGTTAGTAGTTGGCTAGTGTAGGATGAGAGACGAAAATTGGACCTTTATAGAATTCTTTTAAGATTTACAATGCATTTTCTTGTGTATTTCACTCGGCCCTTCCATCTACAAATAAGGCCCGTATATATTCTCCCTCTGTTGCCGATGAAGAAGCCAAGACTTAGAGATCTGAAATGACTGTGTAACACAGCTACTGAACAAAAGAGACAGACTTGGGAGGTGGTAGATATGCCAAATTCAGTTCTTGGGATGCTTAAGAAACTGTTTAGAGTGCACCTTATATTTTATTATAATTTATCCATAAGTTAGGCCTATCTCAGCATACTCCAGTTTTGATTATTGCCATTCCAGTTTATTGTACACAACTCAGAAGCAACATTTACCTCTCCATTCTCTGTCTGTACATACATTGCAATGGATATGAATAAAAGTAGAAGTCATGAAATAGCCTAAATTTATCAGTCAGGTAAACACGTTGATATAATTTAAAGAGTTTGTTCTGGTGAAATCCAATTGAAGCCGAGAATGCCCTGGACAGAGGGACATTAGGGGAAGCTGGTAAGCGGGCAGGTAAGGTACTAAGCATTTAGCATACGACTATGTATGATAAGGAAGGAGTGCTAAATCAGGAACTGGAAAAATAGAGTTCATGAGTACAGAATTTACCTTTTTATGTTTAACATGATTGTTAAAATTTCATTTCAATTTGTCTTTTTTGGGGGGGCATTCGATAAAGTGATAAGAGAAACCTCAATTTCAGCATTTGCCTATTAATTAAGTTTCCATAGAAACAAGGTCAGAACACCAAATATAAAGTACAGGCACATTGGAAGTTTGCTCTTCCTGTCTTTATTTCAGACAATTTTGTATCAGTTTCCCTGGAAACTGAGAAATACCTACTCAGATATAAAACATTTTGGCTTTTCTACAGTGAAGAATTATTTGGTTACTTAGAGAAAATCGTACATAAATGATGCTCTGTCTTGTTCTTCAGAAACATTGGAGAAGAACATGATTTCTTCAAGCCATCTCAAAAAAGTAACTCCTAAGAACGTAGTATAGATTTCAGATAGACTCAAAAGAATTTTTTACTACTTTGTCTTTAACAGTATATCTAATATAACTGATGGTAGTGTCATAATAGAAAAGAAGATGCTACGGTCCTATTATCTGATTTTATTTTTATTCATCAACTTTTCATACAGCCTTTATGTTCTGACCTTAGGAGCTTTGCTAATTTTCTGGTGAAAGGTGCTCTCTCAAGTGACCCCTACCTCCCATCCCCCTGAAGAGTGGGTAGGGAAGGAATTGGCAATATGATGTGGAAAAACCTCTGAGCAACAGATCTTTCCTTTTTTTGGTGACAGTATTAATGAACATTTGATGTGAAAGATTGAGAAAACACAGAAAAGTCCTTCACTCACACTCAGAATATCCAGAATTTTTATTAATATTTTGGTGTTGATTCTTCCTGAACCTTTTGTATGCATATACACATAACATTGTGTTTATTTTACAAAGATGGGATTGTTCTTTATGTGCCACTTTGTAACTTTTTGTTATAAAGAAAAGTAACGACATGAAGCTCCTGTAACCGTGCTGACACCTAGAGAGTGCTCCAGGGTGATGTATTTCCATGCAACTGCGCATAGCTCTACAGCCTGCCTTTTACCAACTGTTTACTGGGCCATCGAATAACCTTGGAGCATAATTCATTTACCCAGCCTTTATGGTTGAGCATCTTTTATAATCCCATTATAATGCTTTATTCAGGGGACACAGATAAAAACTGATGCATTGTATTGATACTTCTCTATAGCATTCTGATTGTACACTTTGTCTTACGACTTAATTAAATTCATAGGGTGAGTCATTTTGTAGTAAAGGTATTTTAACATTAAATGTTCTTTTTCCAAATTAAAGTTACCATTGATTTTTCACTGAACATTAGATTTCCTCTTTTAGGTTTTCGTGGTTCTTGGTAACCTGTCTTGTGTCTTTGATTCTGAGTAACTAAACTACTACTCTAAGAGATCTGAAATTAACTCTGGTCCTAGGTGACAGACACATCAAAAGACAGCATTAGAAGAAATCTTAGATGATGTGGGAAAATTGGGAAAACCTTAACTGGTTTTGGGTACACTGAAACATGATTATTAGGCACCATTCCAGAGGCAGGACAAACAGTGGTTAGACAAGACAAAACCCGTATCCTAACTCAGGTCCTTACTTTCTAGAGGTGCCTGGGGGCTGACGACACAAGAATAACATCAGGTAGTGAGAACACTAAGAAAGAAAATGAAGGTAATGGGCTGGGGAGGAGGACAGTTTTACAAGGGGTGGTTAAAGACAGCTTCTCTCCTTAAGCGACCCATGAGCAGTCCTAAGAGAGCCGTGTGAGGCTGTGGGAGAAGAGGCTTCTGTGCAGTTCCTAAGAAGGGAATATGCTTGATGCGTGCCAAGGACAGAAAGATGGGTGGCTGCAGCTGAGTGAATGAATGCCAGGAGGAATATGGGGGATTAAGACCTTGTATGCCTAGTGGGCCTTGACCAAAAAATATGAATTTTAGTCTAATTGTAATGGGAAACCATTGAAGGATTATATGCAGGGGAATGATGTTAATTCTTAGAAAAAGGGAAGGGGGGTAGAGAGGGCGGAGGGAGATCAGACCAGCTACTGTGTGAGAATAGACTGTAAGGGTGGAAGGAAGCAGAGAGGGAGACCAGTTAGGAGGCTGGTGCGGTAGCTCAGGTGAGAGCCAACAGTGGCTTGAACAAAAAAGCGATATTAATAAGGGTCTAAAATAGGCTGTAGTATATAGATTGCTCTTGCATTTCATTTGATTCTCACCATGTTCTGAGTTAGGTAGTGTAGGAATTCTTCTCTTAGGTATAAATTGAGTTGTCCAAGGTTTTAAAAATGAGTATTGATAGAGAGTAGGACTGTAAATTCCAAATGCATGGCATATAGGAACAGAATTTATTGTTGACATTATGTGAGCTTCTTTGGAATACTACCTTTTTTCTCAGCCTTTTTTGTTGTTGTTGTTTTAGTGTATTAAAGTAATAAAACTTAAGAGTTAAAACAGTAACACTGCGTAATGTGAAATGAAATGAAGGTAACTTGCAACCCAGAAAGGTTCTTAAAAGTCCAAGAAACTGAGTAAAGTGCTCTTTAGAAATATATAAAGCCAGGTGTACTTACCTATGTGTCACCTCTCAGTCATGATCACTGTAACACTGATTGAGGATTAAAATAAGGCAAAACTGAGAACCAGGGTAGAGGCAGGTACAGAAGCAGTTGGAAACCAGAGCTGGGAAGTTTGGAAGCCAGGATTGTCAGAAGCTAGGAAAGCAGGATCAAGGCTTGGGTGAGCAGTAGCCTGGCAGGTGCAGGAGCCTGCTGTGTACCCGCTGGTGAGGCAGCCCAGCTCAGGGCTGGCTGGCAGGAACTCCCTGACTGCGGTGGAAAGTGTGGACGCAAAGAGATGAAATCATCAGTTTACATGGTAATTGTAAAGATTGTAATGTTTGTATTATGAGCCATAAAACTAATACACTGCACAGTATAGGGATGCTAGGGCAGTTCAGTAAATGCAGTGGTTACCGTTAAGTAAACTGGTGCTCAGCAGTTGGCCCAGAAACTGCTGACATCTCCTGTTTATTTGGAATATATTGAAATCAATATGTCGATATTAATCGCTTTCTGAAATATGCTGCTTCTGTCAGATGCTTTCTTGGTCACTTCCCTCTCCCTCTAATATTTTAACAAGGACAAATCATTTATCGACAGTTTGATAGCATAGTTTTAACACTTTTAGCCTTCAGTAATGCATTTCATTTGTTCTAAGTTGCCTATGTTTTCACACTTTTAACAACTGCAATTGAGATGGATCTTAACAACTGGTAGAATCTTAGATTGGAGGAAAAACAGTACTCAGTGTCGGTGGTGTTTTACAGGTTTCCTCTGAGGAATGTTTACATGAAGACCGAGTTTAATTTTTTTTTAATCATACTTTTTCTACATCGACCTATCATGCTGTCAAATAAGTTGCAATTTAAATTGATAATACAAAAATGATGGGTCTTAAAATACAGTTTTAATCATAACCCCTAATCATGAGCTCAAGAATATTTCTCCTGGGTAAAACATTCTTAGAGGTTTCTAAAGAAATAACTTTCGGAAGAATCCATGTAATTTCCTGAATGCACAGTAATTCCCTGAAGTCTCTAAATTACTGTGTGTGCATGTGGTGGGGAGAGGGATGAGAGGGATGGTGGGTGGTAAAGCTTTGCTTAATAGTTGGCAGTCTTACCTTTGTGATAGTGAAGAGTGTGGTAGGTTTTATCATAGTCTCCTTAGGCTCTTGGGAAGATAGTTCATGGGAAGTGCAGAAATATTGTGTGTATGTATGAGTTTACTGTCTAATGGCTCACATGTCCATTCTATAAGATAGTGATGTGGTATTTTTCATTAGCAAAAAGTGCAAGTTATATAGAAAATTGTTAGTTATATAGGCTATAAACAAAAGATTAATATTTTCTGAAAACCTCATGCAAACTGACAGCAGTAGGGCCCTGGTGTTTACAGTACATTCAAATGATAGGCCAACTCACCAAAGTGGAAATAACACTGATAACTGTGGGAAAATGGTCAAACTGTGTAATCAAAAGAAATACAAATTAGATCTACAGTGAGGTTCCTCATTCATATCAGTAGGAATTTTTTTTTTTTTTTTCAAGTATCCAAAGCAAGGGTAGGAACTCAAAATGTCATGATTGGTAGCATTATACCCTAATGTGCCCCCCACCTTCTTTAGGAAGCAATTTAGCATTGTACATGGAGCCGTGAAAGTGATCTAACCTTTTGGCTTAGTCATTCCACTTCCGAAGATCTTTGCTAAGGAGATAAAACCATTATTTTAAAAAACTATGTACATAAAGATTTTCCTCATAATATTTTAAGAATAGAACTTTGTAAGCACCAATCCCCAGCAATAGGGGATTGGCTAAGTCCAGTATAGGAATAACACTTGATGGGCCAGTGTGTATTCATTAAACAATAAATATGCAACAGTGGGGTGGAGAGCGCTTCTTAGTAACAAGAAGACATAAATTGTACACTAATTAGAGCTTTTTTTAACGTATAAGAAAAGCAACTAAAAGTAACGGTTGTGAATCATTGTGTGTTAATGATTGTGAATGGTTGTGTGTAACTTTTAAACAGAGCATCGTTTTGTCTCATGCAGATTTTTGTTCATGATATTTGTTAAAGGAATGAGCAAGTGACTTTTACCTTTCCCCACCTTTAGTGTGATCATCAGTACTGCTGATTAACCAGGTCTCCTTCAGTTGCAAGTTAAAAGAACATCACAGAGTTAAGCACTACTTGACCCAGGAGTTAAATGATCTCCTCAGTTCTGCTCTCCTCTGTTGATGTCTCCTGAAAAGCCTTTCCCCTCATGATAGCAAGGGGAGTGTCCAGCAGCTCAAGACTAGCTAAGGATCCTAGAGTACAGTTCTGCCTTTCTCTTTTCTTGGCAAGCCCCAGGACAGCTGTGATTGATTGGCCGTTCCTGGGTCCTGTGCCTACCTTTGAACCCCCTAGGATAGAGTAGGGAGAGTGCCAGCTTTTTTCTGGTCACTTGGGCTAAGTTTACTTTTTTTTTTTTTGCATGTTGTCATTTCTTTTATCCCAGCCTTCTTGACTTTTGTATTTAGATCTGTAGTAGCACATCTTGGTTTGGCGGCTGTGTGTGTGTGTGTGTGTGTGTGTGTGTGTGTGTGTGTGTGTGTGTGTGTTAAAGCTTGCTTCTCTTTGATTCTGGCACTTAATTTTCCTGGACTTCCATTGAAAATTGTTAAGTTTTACCATGCCATAGACACTGATAAATAAGACAGCTACTTTGCAAACATTTCTGCTTATTTTTTAGATTCAAATGTAGTCTATTTACTTTCTTTTTGGTATAGGTAAGTAGTCATGAATTCTTTCGGAAGCTATAGGTTAGAGGCAGCTGTGAAAGTCTCTGCCTGCCATTTTGTGTACAGCTGAAATAATTTATTTTCCCATTGTCTTAATTTTTCAAATATGTAGGAGAAAAAAACTTTAAAATAATTGTATGGGTCTTTTACATAAAAATGTTGAATAGAATATTTTCTCCAAAAGCAGCTTGATAAACTTCAAATTCAGTGAAGGAATTTTCATGAAGAACAAAGCAGTTGGTTTAGCTCTGTAAATTACTAGTGCTGGCAATGACATTAAAATGGATGGCTCAGATTCCTGTTAAAACGGGAAGTCCAAAATTACTGTTCGTGCCACATTCTTTCTGGGTGGGAAAAGGGGATTCTAGGTAGATACATTTGTGAAATGCTGGGTTAGACAGAATTCACTACTAGACTAATTAGTTTTTAATATATCAATGTGTGTATTCTTTGGATTCTCTAAGAGGCAGGGATATATTTGTATTTCACTTTGACCATCAAAGCCATCTTTCAAAAACAGATCAGTTATTATGTGGTTTGGGAAATAATTGCCTTAACCATTACTCTTTATCTGAATCTTGGTCCAGTTTCTTAAAAGATTGGTTAAATGGTTTGAGATGGACTTTGCTGAGGAAGTGTCATAGGGCTTTTATGTTTGTTTGTTTGTTTGAAACAACAACCTTACTATCCTGTGTGGTAGCTTGTGCTTGTTTTGTATTTCTGCCTAAATAGAAGACGCTATCCCACCTTGGTGCAAGGTGGGCTACAGGCAGACCCACCTTTTCGTGTAGGTATGGCCAAAATTTTTTTCTAGTAGCCCTATGATCTGCTCCAGAAAGTACTCTTATTGAAGCCCCAAATTAATCATGCAGCGTGGAATGAAGAAGTGAGTTTAGCTTTGGAAATAGAGGGCAAAGTTAAAAATCACTCTCATGGAAGTGTTCCTCTAGATTAGAACATTGAACTTTTATGTAGTCCTCTTAAATCTGCCATGATGAATAGCCCCCAGATAAACCACAGCCAATGAAATGAGTTCATTTGTTGAATGGAGTTAGAATTAGCCATTTGATTGTCTGAAGAACATTTGCCAAAAGCAACTCACTTCGTTTTGGCATATTTGATATATTGAGCTGGTATCTGACAGTAGTTGGCCACAGCATAACTTGCTTCTTGAGACTGTTCCTGGAATGTGCTAGTAATATCAGCTTTAAAAGAGGGTGACTGAATTTTTAATTGATAAATAGGAGGGGAGTCACATATATGATTCATCTAAAAATGGCATAGATTATTTAGGTGCAAGTTAAAGAAGTCTAAGACATAGCCATGGTTTTACTCCACATGTATGGAGAGTTTCTACAATTTTGCTGTTTCCCAATAGAATTTTTATATTGTGCCTTTACTAAAATTGCCTTTTTGTCATTACTAAAAGCTCTTCTCAAGACTATTAATAAGTGGTTTCAATCAATGTGTAGCTATCTTTAAAATCATGTATTTTTCTACTCAACTAAATCACCACACCTTTTTCTCTTCTTCCTATACAGACTTAGCTTTGGAACCAAACCCTTCTGACCACCCAAGGGCAAGCACCATTTTTCCGAGCAAATCTCAAACAGATGGTAAGGCAATGCTTTTTTTTCCCTGAGAAAAAGAGTGAAAACTGTTTTTGTTTTGTGTATTATAGGAGGTATTTAGAAAAACTCTTACAGTGGTTTAAATGTTTCACTTTTTTATGTATTCACTTGTCTTATTTTAATATGTTGATGATACAGTTTCCTTTAGTTGTCAGTGTTTTAGGGAGGAGAACACTTAGACTATCTGTTTATACATTTTGCCACCTCTTTATCAACATAGTCAACTGGCCACATGATTTAGATGTGGTCTATTTCTCCATGCTACTTTGTCCTTTTCCCCTTGCTCCGAAGAGCACATATGTTAAAGACAAATGATAGGGTTTAGGTCACAGTTAGGTTTTCATTTGGTCAAATCAGAAAAATCAGTTGTTATATGTGGGAATTGAGCCTTGTGATTTTGGCCCTGTTTTACACAGTGTTCAACCAGACGAGCCTATCTCACATCCAGATTTATGCTACTCAGAACTTTTAAGCTATTCAAAACTTTCTCATCCTAATGTAGTGCTGTGCCAGGGTAATAAGAGCAACATGCCATATGGGGTTTTCCAGAAGATTATCCTCAGCATGTGAAACTCATATACATTTCCTGTGTCCTCCTTGTTTTAAGATGAGAATCAGAACCGTAGAATTTTTTGCACTCCTGCTTGCCTGCTTGTCTTCCTGAATGTTATGTTAAATCCTAGTTTATTTGCTAAAAAGCCATACGTGACCAAGTTTTTCAGTTGATTACGAGAGCAGGAATACAAGAAGTGAACATTCCATAATATTTAAAGTGATGCAGCACAATAAAAAACGGAGGTTTGGTTTTTTGTTGTTGTTGTTTTGCTTTTGGTTTTTTTCCGTTAGATCACTGGTTTTTATAAAAGGATATAACTCAGGAACAGCCAGATGGAAGAGATGCATAGGGCCAGGCATGGGGACAGGGCACAGAGCTTTGATGCCCTCTGCAAGGGTACTACATGCTCACCAACCTGGAAGCTCCTGGGGTTTCTAACTTGCATTTTTCTAGTGTGTGTACTTGAGCCACTCCTTTCTGGTTAGGATTGCTCTATTTCTCAGTTTCTTCCAGAGCCATGAGCTGCTCACATGTAGAGGGGCTCTGGAGACAGTAAAAGAAAAGCTGTCCCATGCCTGTCTCTCTCTTCAGCCTTAAGGAATCCGTGCCTGTGATGCCTGTCTGGAGTTAAAGGAGGCAATGTGAGCAAGAGTGTGGCCTAAGACCCTCTTCAGGCTTTTATTCTTCTGGCCTTTGTTGGAGCAAAACCGTTTTGTGTGCTGTAGATATGTTCATTTAGGTCAGCACACTCATTTTAAAATTTACGTTTAACATAGGTTACTTTCCAGTTGTGTATTTTTTCAGTAAGGTATTTGAGTAGGTTACCATTAAGTGGTTCAGGATGCTTCCAGAGATCCTGGTGCGTTCGGAGACGAGTGCCTGGCCAGAAACTGGTTCTTAGAGTCGTCATCTGTAGATTGTGGTAATTAAAGTAAGCTGTGTGTAAATGAAGACTGAGAAAATACTCCTGGCTAGTAGTTCAGCTATGCAGCAGGTACATTTTTTTATTAGCTAAGTTTCTCACCTGGCCTGATTTGCTTTGTCCTTTTCTTTTGTAAATGGGGAGTCTTTCATTTGTGCCTAATACAGAATATCTATTAGGTCAAAAAAGTGAAACTAAGTTTTTAGATTTTATTTATAGGACTCATCTTGCTGGGTGATTTAAATTATATATTTTGTTGGAAATTATTTTAAAAAATAGAATGGAATTCTATCTCATTGTGTTATTGGTAATCCATCAGATAATTAGTGACTACTTTTATTTTTCTATGGCATTTGTATCAGAATTCATCAGTTAATTTTTTTTATTCTTAGTGCGGGAAAAGAGGAGGAGCAACCATTTCAACCATGTAAGTAAACAGTTGAAAAGTTAAGAAATTAATAGTTTGAATTAAAAATATGTCTGCCATGATTCCTAAAAATATGATGGATCCAATACTGTTAGCATGGACCTCTTTTTTGTAGATTTTCTAAATCTCTATTTTCCTAATTATCAAATGGATTCAGGAAAGTCTTTGACTTAGTAGTGCCCATTTTTTAAGGGTTCTGACATTTACGTTAAATTTCACTAATACGGTTGTAGTATAAAGATCTGCCTTAAATTCTTTTGCCTTATTTTTTTGATCTTATTTTTTAACCAAAGTAATAAAGGTATAACAGGTAAGTTAATTTTTAGCACTGTCCATTGACTTCTTGTCATAGCAGGTGAAAGCTGAGCTTCTTCGCTCCACCATGACGTTATTTCCCTCCCTGTGTTCCCTCAACATGTATCAGTTTTTATTAAATCAGAATCAATGTTTACATTACTACGACTCTGCAAATATTGTGCATTGCTGAGCCATATAGTTCTCTGACTGTGCCTCCTCCTTGTACACCCTTCATTCTTTTTCTTAAATATTAATGAAATTGGAGCACTTCTGCACTTCTCTAGGATAACCCAATCCCCCTTTTCCTAGCCAACGTGATCTCACACAGCCAAATGCAGTAAGTAGCTCCCTGCCCGGTCTCCCTGCTTTCACATTCTTCATTTTTTCTGTGGAATTAATTTCCTGACTATATTCACTTGCCTGTTTTCTAACAGCTATTTTTTTCCCCAAATGTTTTAACATTTGTCACATGCCTATGAAAACTATTTTCCGTCTACTAAGCCACATCTGTTCCATTTTTTTCTTGGAGACACTTTGCCCCAATCTTTTGTCTTCCTACTCCCATATAGACTAGTGTTCCCCTAGGCCTGCTCTATGCCTCTTTTCCTGGGATATCTGTGTGAAGTCATCTGGGATCTCACATAACTCTGCTCTCTTATGTTGGATCCCCTATGTCCTAGATTCTGTTTCCCTCTTGTCTTGTTATACTTCCTTGTTTTACTGGAGCACATTTTCCTGGGAAAAGGGCACATGGGCAGAAAGTTTAGAGAGATCTAGCCTCTCTGAAACTCCTTCTATTTGATAAAGTATAGAATTCTCAGTTGAAACTAATTTTTGCCGTTCTAAAGACATTTCCCTCTCATCTTCTCATTTACACTGTTGCTCTTAAACCTGTTGACATTGTATGGTACATTGTACATTACCGATTTTAGTCATTTTCCCCCATCCCTTCCTTCTCGGGAACCTTTTAGTACCTTCCCTCTCCCTGGGATTTTGAAATTTCATAATTTGGTTTGGTATAGACCTTTTTGGTGTGTTTCTTTGATATTCTGTTTTTTTCTTCCAGGTTCCTATTATTCAGATGTTGGAAGTCTTAGACTTACCAGATCGCTAACTTTTTTCCCCTCCTGCTTTGCATTTTGTCTTTTTGTCCTGCTTCCTGGAGATTTCCTTGACTGTGCTCTAATCCTTCTATTGAATATATTGTTTTGTCTACCTTATTTTCAATTTATAGAGTTCTCTTATATCCTGTCATTCTTTTTTTCACTGATGCAATTTCAAGTTTTCATTTGCTCCTGAGTTTTTATCACTCCCATCAATTCCTTCTTCCCGTTTTGTTTTGTTTTTTTTTAAAGCGTCCTTATATTTTATTTTATTTATTTATTTTTTGGCTGCATTGGGTCTTGGTTTCTGCACGTGGGCTTTCTCTGGTTGCGGTGAGCTGGGCCTACTCTTTGTTGGGTGCGTGGGCTTCTCATTGCAGTGGCTTCTCTTGTTGCGGAGCACAGGCTCTAGGGCGTGCGGGCTTCAGTAGTTGCGGCTCATGGGCTCTAGAGCGCAGGCTCAGTAGTTGTGGCGCATGGGCTCAGTTGCTCTGTGGTATGTGGGATCTTTCTGGGCCAGGGCTCGAACCCGTGTCCCCAGCATTGGCAGGCGGATTCTTAACCACTGCGCCACCAGGGAAGTCCCATTCCTTCTTCCTGTTTTGATCTCTTACTTGTTGGGGGCTTCCCTCAAACGTGTGATGGTCCTTGGCTGTCTGTTAAGATCTAATTGGAAGCATCACTTGGACAACTCGTTAACTGATGGGCCTCACTGCAAGGATTTGGGGACCACGCCTCTGAACTCTGAGCCTGCCTTGGGTTCTGTAAGACAAACTGGTTTTCTTGTTCCTGTCCTAGTCAGCCTCTGTAGGTACCAAGGTTGTGCTTCCTCTGTTCTGCCATGTCAGTTACCACTCCTTTATCTAGTCTTTTCACCTTTCAAACATTAAAAATCATCTGCTGTTTATCCTGTCTTATGTATAGCTTTTTTAAAAAATGCCTTTAATTCTAATGAGATGATATCTGAAAGAAGGGGGAGAGGAAATAGATTTGTGGTCAGTCTACTCAAACTTAGATTTATTCTTTGAATATAGGTTCTGAGTTTGAAGTTTAATGCAATATAATTAACGATATTAATTCAGACAATATTTTTGATTATACCTATAATTAGAATATTATACTTTTCTACTAAGGCCTTGAGTATGAATTCTATTCAAACCACTCACCCTACCATATTGTCCATTAATGTGCAACATAGATGGAGTATTACAGACTTTTCAGTGAAAGTCATTGATTCTTAATAAACGTATCCAAAACTTGTGAAAAGGGGGAAGAAAAAAGTGAACTTCAGCTTTATTCTCTCTCTTTTTTTTTTTTTTTTCATTTATATACTTTTATTTGGGAATGTTTAAATCAATACAGAGAAAACGAAATTTCAGAGACAATGAATATCATTAGTTTGGATATCATTACTTTATTATAAAAGAAACACGGAAATTATTTACAGGATGGAAGATTTCAGAACTTCAGTGGCAGCTTCACGTGATGCCATTGGGGGAACGGGCAGCTTCACGTGATGCCATTTCAATAGTGACTTATTTTAGTCGACATATTTTCCAAGAATGTCACCATCTCTAAATAAGAAATAATCCTTGTCATCTAGAACTACTTTGGTGCCTCCATATTCTGGGAGAAGAACTTTATCTCCAACTTTCACACTAACTGGTTGAATCTCTCCACCCTTTCCTTTAGAGCCTGATCCAACAGCTACTACCATTGCTTGCAATACTTTTCCTTGCGATTTTTCTGGAAGCATAATGCCTCCTTTGGTTACAACTTCGGGTGCACTTCTTTCAACTAATACTCGGTCAAAGAGGGGAAGAAACTTTCTAAATGCCTGTCCTGCCATGACTCGGGTTGCCGCACTTCGTACTCTCGCTCTCTCCAGCTTTATTCTTTTAATGGGTTAAAATCAGAGGCAGTAGGCACAATGGGAAGAGTCATTGGGTGGGGGCAGGATTTCAACAGGTACTTGACCTTTAATGATAAGCTTTGAGGGTTGTTACTTACTAGCCTCCTAGGTATGATTATTTTCTAGTCTTCACCATTAAACCTGCAGTCTACTAAGCAACCTTTCCCCTTATAAAGATTGTAAAAGTCCATGTATTTTGTCCTTAGTGCTGAATGAAGATAAATACTCTTCTTCAGTGACCAATTGAAATAATACCTATGAACATTAAACTGTCAGTAGTGTTTTTTGCTACTTGTTTTTTTTTTTTTTTGTATTTGCATTTTATACCCTTATGTGTGTCAGTGCAGTTTATTGAGGTTGTGAGCCAGCAATGGTAAAGCTTTAATCATAAGGGACAGTTATCTTAAATTTTCAAGCAAGATGAGAGGAAAGTAATCTGCTGGCAGCTAACATATCTAGGCTTTGCTCAGAGGCTTCAATTCTGCCATCCTTTAGTGAACACTAGATGCTGGAAAGTTTGAATAGTTTCAGGAGTAGGCCTGTGGAAGTGTTTCTTTTGTAGGATCGAGCCAGTAGACTGTAAGTTGCTGATACAACTTAAATGAGCCCCCATAGGATTATAGAGCACATCTAATTAAAAATTTTAAATGTTTTAGCAGTAATATTTCCAAAGACAAATCAATATACATTCATAATAGAAAAAAAAGTTTTTAATAGAGGAAAACAGGATAAATAGCACCCAAAGCTCTACCAACTAGTCTATATTTTGGTACATTTCCTTACTATTTTTATTCCCCTCATATATATAGATTTTTGGTCAGCATTGACTTTTATTACGTGTAGTGTATGTCATATTATACCCTAATAGTAGTGACCTTAAAAGATAACCTGCTTCGTTTAGAATCAAAGTATTTGAATGAGTGAATTTTCATTTTTCATGCTGTATCTGTTTTTTGAGATTCTAAAATTACACATTAACCAAATAGCTTAAGGACCATATCAGAGTTTTAGTTTAAAACATTTCTAGCTTGAAGGAGAAATTAGTCTTCCAAATAGTGATACTGTTTCAAATATGTTACATCTAGAACTTTTTGTTAATAAGGAATAAGTGGCTTTGCATAAAGCATCTGAAACAAGCAAAATGGTGTTTTATATATGCCATTTGGATATTTCTGATTATTGGATACTGGCAATTTTTATTTAAATGCTCTGTATTTTAAAAAGCATCAACTAGATTTTCTCCCTGCCTCACCTTTCATGTATTTGTGGAGGACATTGATGGGAGAGTGTGACAGCATGGTGAAAACTATTTTATATTAATAGGAGGAAGGAAGGCTCATCTGAATTAGTAAACAAACAAAAACCAAAACCAAAACCCAGCTTTAAAATTGTTCGTATTCTGTGGTATTAAAGAATGCTACTCTTCCTTCCAGTGGCTTTCAGTGATTGGGATTTGGTTATTGGCCTTACTTTAAGGAAGAGAGTTGTCCTAACATAGTTTAGGCCATTTTAGTATTTGACTATTGCCGTGTTCATGGGCTCTTCACAAATAAATGGATACTTCTAAAGTGTTTTAAAGATAGTTCATTCTCTAGAGGGTCTCAAAAAGTTCTTTGTCACCTATCCAACACCACTGTAGATAAATTCTCACGAATTTGTACCTTTAGTAAGATTTACCTCCAGTTGTAACTGATCTTAAATAATTTCTCAAACACTTGTCGAATCCTAATTTGTCCCAGATTCTGTGCTCAGTAGCTGGAGGTAGGAGAAGAATCTTCCTAACCTGGAGAAGCTTGTTTACTTAAGAGGGTGGTACTATGCAAGCAGCTGAGACCATGGAACAGTTGGTAAATTAGATGTGTGAGTGTGCAGAAAGTGAGAAGTTTTGTGGTGTGCCTGCTGGCAAAGGGATCCTAGAGGCAGATGGGGTCAAGCTTGCTGGGACAGGAGGAAGAAAAAGGCATTGCAGGCAGAGAGCAGCATGGGTGAGGCAGGAGTGTCAAATAACACGTAGAACAGAACTAGTACAATTTTGAAATGAATGGCAAGTATTCTCTGAGGTTCTCACTTGAGTAATGTAATGGCAGTCTTACTTAAACATGAAGTGAGAAGTTAAATTCTCAGAGTTGTTTTATCCGTTTTTTTTGGATGCGAGAGAATCTTTAAGCAGTACCTTTTTGTCCTCCAGATAAGGAAATTGAGGCCCAGAGAGACTTATGGCCCCCAGCTTTTTAGTGATAGAGCAGCCCTGGCATGCCCAGCCTCTGATTGGAAAACGTTTGTTTCGTCACACTGTCTCCTGAACATTTATTATTGGTGTTCATTTACTGCAGTGAAATGCTCCTACATCGGTATTATATAAAGCATTACGTTTTATTGTAGTAAATGAATAGAAATAGGAAATCTCAGCTGCATTTCATTGCTTAAGGAAAAAACCCTGAAATCTTATTCTAAACTTTTTACATTATTATAAAGGTAATTTATAATAGGTGCTTGCCAGGTTTGATTATAGGTACTATATCAAGGCAGCATTTTAGAACCCATTTCTCAAAGCTCGTCTGTGGAAGTCAGAGTATAGAGGTTTCCCATAGAGCTGCACATGATATCACACTCAGGCAGTTCATGGAGTGTAAGAAAAATCTTAATGCTTTATCGTTTGACATTTTAACCGAGGAAAAACACACACTTGATAGGTTTAACTTACTGTGACATTTTCTTCTATTTCCCTTCCCCTTCAGGTATCTCCAGGGCAGCTTACTAAAAAGTATAGCTCATGCTCAACAATATTTCTAGATGACAGCACGGTCAGCCAGCCTAATCTTAGAACCACAGTAAAATGGTGAGTACAAGTAGGTTGCCAAGGGCTGAGTGACAGACCCCCTTATCGCTAAAAGCATCCTAGCCATACACAAGTTCATTCATTTGAATTGTCCTTTTCAGTGATCAGGTTAAAAAACTGGTGTCAACTATAGATTGATTTCAAGGACCTAAATATGAATTTTCAGTTTCCATTTTAATCTTAGAGCGCATGATAGAAGGGAAAGCCAGTTAGCAAATAAGAAATCCCAGAAAAAGTATAAATCTTTATTTGACGCGTTTCTGTTGCTAAGCCATTGTTGAACACAGTGAGAAAGAGAGGTGCTTTTGATTGGCTGTTTCTAGAGACAATTATTACTGTATGAGTTGTAGTCCTCAAACAACGTGCACTACTTTGGAAGCTGCTCTTAGAAGAAGGAACAGCTTGTCCCCTGCTGGCACCAAAGCGAATCTGCATTTAAATTTAATTGGAGTTTGTCAGATTTATCCCACTGTGCTTTTTTTTTTTTCCTGCACTCTTTCTGTATGAAATTTTACTTCTCCTTCCTGTCCCCCAAAGAGGGGGAGAATATATCAAACCAGTCTTAAGAAATACACACTCAAGCTTAATTTCTTTGTAGATGAAATTTGTTCAACTGAGGTTTTAACTTAATAGACACATTTAAGTTTTGTTTATATATATATATCTCCAACACACTGTATCACTCACAGCAGAGAACAATAAAAGAGGTGAGGTTTCGGAAACATGGCTGTGGTCAGGCTTATACTTAAGGAGACACGAACAGTGTCATGATGATGGAAACTATTCTTTAATTTCTGGGAGCACCTCATAGTCCACAATTGGAGATGCACTTTCAAAACACCCTAATGATGAACCTTTCAAGCTTATTTAAGAGAAAAAAACCAAACGGGATGCAGAGCTTCTTGCCTCCTCCCTCGCGGTTGTCCACGAAACATTAACATCTCCTTAGGATATGAATGTTGATTTTCCAGAACACAGTTTGGGAAATGCTATTTGAAAATATTAATGTCCTTATCCTTAATTTTATTTGTTGTCTTAATTTTATAAGCTAATTGTATTTTTAATTGGTTTTTAATGTGCCAGCTTTTTTTTTAGCTATTTAAATTCTCAGTAACTTCTACTTTAATTAAAGACAGCAAGTTCACAGTCATAATAATGTAACTTTCCTCTCTTGCTTACAATAATAGTTGCAGTCAAGTCATGTTTCAGCAAAAACTGAGCCCCATCTCTAAAGTCCTGAGTTTGGGCACTTATCACATAATCACTCAATGTTTTTCTTCAGCCAAGACACTGAATCTGTGGGTACAAAAACCACTCTACTTTGGCTAGAGTCGCAGCTTCTTTTGAATTCAAAAGAGTCTGATGTCCAGTATATAATTCAAAAGTACTTTGAAAGTAAACCTTGCTCAGGGACTTCCCTGGTGGTGTAGTGGTTTAAGAATCTGCCTGCCAACGCAGGTGACACAGGTTCGAGCCCTGGTCTGGGAAGATCCCACATGCCGCAGAGCAATTAAACCCGTGCGCCACAACTACTGAGCCTGTGCCGTAGAGCCCGCGAGCCACAACTACTGAGCCCGTGTGCAACTACTGAAGCCCACGCACCTAGAGCCCGTGCCGTGCAACAAGAGAAGCCACCACAGTGAGAAGGCCGCGCACCACGACAAAGAGCAGCCCCCGCTCTTGGCAACTAGAGAAAGCCCGCGCGCAGTAACAAAGACCCCATGCATCCCAAATTAAGTAAAATTAAATAAAATTAAAAAAAAAAAAAAAGATTTACCTTGCTCAGACAAGAAGGTTTCATCCTTTTTTTTCCCGACCTAGTCTAATTTTTGGAAGTACAGTAAATTTTAATTTGCTCTCATGAA
Source organism: Balaenoptera physalus (assembly GCF_965194825.1). Classification (NCBI taxonomy): domain Eukaryota; kingdom Metazoa; phylum Chordata; class Mammalia; order Artiodactyla; family Balaenopteridae; genus Balaenoptera; species Balaenoptera physalus. The sequence goes on along the minus strand of NC_138885.1, from coordinate 111,260,495 downwards.
GTTTTAGAAATGATCATTCATCACATTCATTATTGGTGAAATAAAGGTTTACTGAGAAAATTAATAGGGCCAATTGGCTTTTAGGAATGATTTTGAAAATGTTTATCATGGGGTTAGTTTTCAGTGGGGTAGCTGTTCTCAGTGGGGTAGATGAGCCTTATTAGAATCACTTATGCAACTTTTCAAGATATATGTTTCTGGATGCACAAAGTCCACCCGCCTGCCCCCGCCTCCAAGACACAGTGTCTGTGTGTCTGTCTGTCTGTCTGTCTCTCTCTCACCCACGCACACACACCTGTTGACAAGATGGGGAATGATGTGAAGCATGATTATATGGACAAAAGCATCCCGAGTGATTCTCCGATCTTAACCCTAACTCATTCATCCCTAAACTTTGCTGCACGCTGCAGTCATCTGGGGATCTTTAAAAACAGTCCTGATGCCCAAGTCATACCCAGTGCCGGTTAAATCAGAACATCTTGAAGCAGAAGCCAGGCAGTTTTTAAAGCTTCTCAGATGATCCCAGTGTGCAGCTGAGCTTGGGAGCCACTATTTGGTTAGAGGGCAGGAGAAAGAGAACTGCTTCTGATAATTAGTGGGACCTTAGGTAAGTCAGTTTTAAGCCTTGGTTCCCTTATCTGTAAAATGGGTGGTTTAATTAAATGTCATCTACGGTTCAGTGGTCCTTTCCATCATAAAACTTCTAATGCTGTGATTTTAAAATCAATTTGAAGATGAAACTTGGAAGCACTATAGAAGTATCCATCTTTGATGCTAACGGTGTTACAGGCCTTTATACAAGTGCTAAGATTCTATAGACCTATTCTAAAATTCAGATTTGCCTTCCCTCAATTATTTTGAGTTTCATTTTAGACACTGAGAACAAAGGGGAGCATATAACTTAACCAGAGAACCCCTTTGTTGCCTAATATACAACATCTGTGAATAACTTAGGAATATAGTAACTTAAAAAAGACTACCTAAGGACTTGTATCTATCTGTTCGTTAATACTTTATTTAAAATAATTTGGAAATACCTGTCATTAATAGGATACTGTGTAGTATTATGCTGTCTTATTAGCACTGCTTATTTCAGGATAGCTAGACCTATCATCAGTTTTGTGGCTATAAAATTTTGCTATTAAATTTTCTAATAATTATGTAAAAGTGATTTGAAATCATTTTGGTATAGAGCACTTTTATTATTTACTTTTAGGGAAATAATGGAAAACGGATGGGTAGGTGGATAGCGAACTAAATCAACTGAAATGCAGGGGCTAACAAAACAACCACACACACACACACACACCCCCACACACAAACTACTATATGGCTTAAATTTAAGCATGTGTATAGATAGATATAACTTGTACAGGACAGAAGGTTTTGTGGGTAGAAGGACAAATGACAGGGGACATATGTAATAATTTATATATTATAATAATCAACCAAAACATGCCTTCTAACAGCATATCTAGCATTTTGGGTCTCCTAATTTTGCTAAAAGCTGAAGAACCTAAAACAAGGGGGAAAGCACCCATGTGGTACTGTTCTGAATTCGAGGATTTCGGGGCCACTGGGCCTCTGGAAGGTCTTCCCTCCTTGCTAACCCCTTTTTAAAAATGTCTTCAGGCCTGATATGATAAAAATCAGTGATGACAATGTATTTTTTTTCCTCCACAGTATGACCTTAGCAATATATTACCACATCAAGAACAGGTGAGCTCTTTTGAAACCTATCTTGTTATTCCAGCTAATTAATTTACAAGGTATCAAGTTTAGTGTTAGGTAATAACTATAGATGTTACTGGCATAAGCTTTTATTATTAGAGTGCTTTTATTACAATATAGAAGTGAATCATTTATTTTTCTCTTAGGACCCTTAATTCTTAGGTTACTGAGCATCCCAAAGAGTATTTGTTTATATGGGTTATATTGATAATTTACTGTATTAGAAATTGAAATTGAGAATTTAAAAAATTAAATTCATTGTATATTAAAACAGGGTGTGCCTTAGCACTACTGAAATTTTGAGCTAGATAATGCTTTGTTGTGGGGTGTCGTCCTGTGTGTTATAGGATATATAGCAGCACCCTTGGCCTCTACTCACTAGATGCCAGTAGCACCTTCTTCCCTCCACATTACGACAACCAAAACTGTCTCCAGCCATGGCCAGAAGTCCCCTGGGGGACGAAATCACCCCTGATTGGGAACCCCAGTGTTCAACATAAATCATTTTTTTTAATGAAAAATAACTATTTTCCACAACAAAAAATATTGAGAGAAAAGTATCTCCTCAATAGAAGACAGCTGATTCTCATATCTATTCTGTCTTCAGTCATTTGTTTTGAAGAAACAATATGAAGAAGATCCAGCCGCTTGCAGATATATAGTTGGAAAAAGGTGTATTTTTAAAGCCTTCAGATAATTTGGTATATTCTTTGATACTGTACCAAAAGTCTGCATGTGCTAGTTTCTTAAATTAGTTAAAATGGAATTCTAAATCATATCAATGAACTTGTAATAAATACTATGTTAAATTAATACCCATTGATCTGTCATGCATACTGAGTAGATCTTTTTACCTGTACCTGACTTTATAATATTATACATTGGTCATTTGGAAAGTATTGGTTCACATTTCTTTAGACAGTGTCAAAAACTCACTTTTGTTAGTATCACCACCAGTCTTACCAGAAAAGTCTTTTAAGTGTTGAGAAGTTGTCAAGTTCACAATCGAAGGTAGAAGTTTTCCAAAACTCCTGATATTTTTAGCTTGATGGCTTGAATTTTATCATTGGCAACAAATAACTTTAGAGTTATTTTCCTTGAAGTGACAGGCTCACTTTGTTCATTTTTGAAAGAATGACTGTGTCAGTTGTACATTCAAATAACGATGGTGTTCGATGAAAAAAGTGTTTCAAATAAAGATGGTGTTCTATGAAAAAAATGACTTACCGCCAAGTCACAAGTGCTTTTCCTTAACACAGCCATATTTCAGTATGTAAAAGTGCTTAATGCATACTTTCCACTTATTCAGAATATTAAAAAGAAGGACCAAGGTTTAAGAACACTATTAATTTTTACTCTTTTATCAAGGATGTTCTTCAAGCAGATTTTTTAACTGCAAGTGGCAGTGAATAATTGAATGACTTCTAATTCAGTTTGGTACCACTGCCTTGATTCATGCTCAGAAACCAGCAGTTTTACCCACTTTTGCTTTTATACATCCATAGCAAATGTCACACAATGTGAAGGGCAGGTAGTGTCTTAGTATTCTTATAAAAGCAGTTTTGACCTCTTGGGCCTCCTGAAGGAGGGGATAGGGGAGAATCCCAGAGGCCTGGGATTTAGACCACATTTAGAGAACCGCTGTTCAAATGAGCGCAGTGTATTAGTGTGGTGAAATTTTAAATTAAAAAGCCTGGTTTCTTTTAAAATAAAAAGACAATTACATTTTTAACTCAAACTATTTAAAAGAGACAAGAAGAAATACACAATAAGGATATAAAGAACTAAAGAGAAAAAAACGGGAAAAAACCATGAATCTCATATTCACATTGATTGAAGTGAGAAGAATTTATTGCCCACCACCACTGCTTCATAAAATGTTCTTGCATATTCCAGTGTGAGGTTAGAGGGGTGAAAATATATTGGTTTACTAGCATTGCCTGTTAGGGAGGGTCAGTGCTTATAGAGGCAACTCTGGCTGGTTGTTGTAGAAAAGGTTTCACAGAACTTGATGTGCTGAGTAAAAATAGGTCAGGAAACCTTTCTAAGGGTGGAATCCAGGAGAAGAATTTATAAAACTGTTTGCTTCGTTGAAGGTTAAGCTTCCTCTACCCCTCTCTCTACTCCTAGCCGATATTTTACTAAGATAGTAAGTCCTGAATTAATTTTTTAAATGCACATTCTTATTTTATAGAGTTGCAGATAGATCCTTGGATATTTTTGATGAGAGATTACATCCACTCACAGTAAGTGTCAGTTTTATTGAAGTGGTATTTTTCTCTTATACAGTTGTGTTTATTTCATGCTGATTTGCTTTGAAATTAATTACTAGAAGAAAATTACTTCCTCCAGCTCGAAGTCAAATTCATCTTCCTTTAAGTCTTCTTCCCCACGCCATGTTGTGTCTAGTCATTTTCCCGAAGGCGTGTTGTATAAGGGGTTGATGGATATGAACCGAGTTGCACTTTGTGTGAATAGTGAGCAGGTAAGTAAACATACCCAAGTAACAGAAAATGTATCTTTTTAAAGGATGATGTTCCATAGCATCAAACAATATAAATATTTGTAAATAAACCTAATATGATAAGGCCTCTAAGAAGAAAATTAGAAAACTGTTTACATTTTAAACGAATTAAAATGACAAAGTTTTAAAATTCACTTCTCCGGGTGCTCTGTGGCCACACGTGGCTGGCGACTGCTGTACAGGACAGCACATTCTTAGAGCCTTATGGTTACAGGACACTGGAAATGTGTTTTCAAAGTTGACTACAGAAAAGTATGACATATGGTGATCAGCAAGACTTTTGAGCCTAAAAGTATTGGGTTGGCCAAAAAGTTTGTTTGGTTAGTGAATATATTGTTCAATAAAATGCTTGGTGAAAATGAAAACTGTGTCTTTTATTTTTACTTAAAACCAAATGAACTTTTTGGCCAACCCAATAGTTTACATTTGGTTAGAATTCTGTGGGGAGGAACGTGGAAATACATAAACTTTCTGCGGTTGTGCCTGTATTTTTCTTTAATGAATGGTGGTGAGTACTGGATCACTGTGGTATTTTAGGATCCCATTGTTTAGATTTAAAAGACTACAAGACATGTCACCCAATCAGAATTATTTTAAGGGGCACGTGGGCCCAAGTGTGAAGACTGCTATCTTAAGGGTACTTTTAAGTATTTTTCTTCCGTGGATACTTAAATTGCATTTTTTCTCCCTTCAGCGAGAAAAGATTCCAGAGGAATACTTCGAGCATGATCCTGAACACAAATTCATTTACGGATTTGTTCATACTCTTTCTAGTGCCGCACAGCTAACTGCTGAAGGTGCAGTAGTAACTTTGGTAAGATATTTTTTCTTTCATAAAGCATCTGTAGAAATTTCTGTCTTGTACACATGGTATGGTCCTGTTTTTCCCAAATGAAAGTAGGTTCCTGAAACGATCATTAGAACTTTATTCAGAGAAACCTATCAAAAGAAAGTAAAGTATACACATTTGAGCTTTAATCATCATTATGATTTAAAACGTTGCCATTGCTTTTCTCATGACAAAACAATTGCTATTAAAGGCAGCAGGAGAGATTTCTGGTTTCTCCTTCCACACCTGAGGGGACACACGCACGCACAGTGCACACACGCACACACAGACGACGCGTGTGGTGGTGGTGGGGCGGGGCAATCACTGAGCGCTCTGGTCCACAGGCAGAAACAGGTTCCGGGCAGTTTGAAGCTGAGTCCCAGACTGCACTGCCTAGGCAGTTCTGATGTGTGTCCTGACTGAGAACTACTGCCCTCAGTTCTCTGTTCCTTGGATAATGGATAATGGTGTTAACCATCCCTGCTGTCCTCTTATTGCCTGCATGTGAAGTTGCCCAGGACTAGGGTGCCAGTAGGACTTCAGAAGGCTTTACTCTAGTTAGCCTGCTAAGCTACAGCTGTGTAAGGACCTTTTTGTCATCCATTCCTAATTCCTATGGTAAGATTTTATCATTTGAATAATAAATCATATTCAAGTGAGAGGTAGTTGGGATTGTTTTACTCCTCCCTATAGCAAACCTGTAGGGGGGAAAGTCAGCTGCGTGGTCTGCAGGGAAGGAATACTTAGGCCACTCACTGCCTGCTCCTATCAAGGCAGAATTTAGGACAGGAGGCTTGTCCTTTTGAAAAGAGACCCCTCAGTGGGTACTGGATCAGACACAGGCCTTTTCTTGGCGCTACAGGCCACTTGGAGTGCTTAGCACATGCTTGAGAGAGGCAGGAATGGTGCTTGCATATGGAGAGCTAGGAAATGCAGGAAGGAGAGTATTTGGGTTGGAAGAGGGGCATTTCTTTGTAGCCAAGTTAAGCTTGATGTACCTGCGAGACAGCAGAATGGCAGTGTCTAGTAATCATTTGAATATATGGGATTGGAGCATGAATCTGAGCTAGAGGGAGGGAATTAAGTGTAGCTGTTCAAATGCAGAGAAAGTATGTAAAATAAAAAGTGGGTAGAAGATAGATCCTACTAGGGACTGTCAGCACTTAAGGGACAGATCCCCAGAGGAGTGGCTACAGTGGTAGGAAACCCAGCAGAGAACCCTAAGAGACACCAGGAGAGGTTCAAGAAGGAGAGTATGGTCCAAACGCTAAATGCTACCAAGAAGTTGCTCATGTCATAAATACCATGTCACTGAATACCTACTCTGTGTCACTTTTCTACATGTGGGGGGTGGAGGAGAGAACAAGTTGGATAAATAAAGTTCTCGCCTTTATGGAGCAAGTGTGGAAGACGTAAATTTTTTTTTTTTTTTTTTTTTTTTAATCGGAGTACAGTTGATTTACAGTGTTGTGTTAGTTTCAGGTGTATAGCAAAGTATAAGTGTTTTTTTTTAATGAGTGTTTTTTAAAAGATGACTATTTCAAGTGGTGGTAAAAACCATGAAGAGAAAGCAAGGTAAAGGGATAAAGTGATTAGAGGGGCTTACTAGAAAGCTCAGGAAGAGCCTCTTTAAAGAGGTAATGTTTGAACCCAGGACCTGGCTGAACTGAGGAAGATCAGGTACGCTGGCATTACGGGCAGAGGGGACAAGTGCAAGGCTCTGAGACAGGAACTTGTTCTGTGTGTTCAAGGAAAAGCAAGGTGGCCATTGTGATCCGAGCGGGGAATGAGGGAAAGAGCATAGGTGATGAGGTCACGGAAGGACAAGGCCGTACCGCACAGGGCCTCGTAACTTGCAGGCCACGGGAAGAAGGTATTTGTTTGATGGGAAGCCTCTGGCAGATCTGGAGCAGGCGCATAAAGTACTCTTAATTTAAGAGGCTCTCCTGGCTGCTTTGGGGAGAACAGACTGTAGTCTGTTGGGAGGCAGAGAAGTTAGGCAGTGGCAGCGATACAAGTCAGAAGTGACAGACAGAAAAGCGGTCAGGGTACCAGTGAAGGTAGAGATAACAAGAAGTCCTAACAGATTGGAGCAGGATACACTCAAGTGCAGGTTTTTGGTCTCAGCGACTGGGCGTGTGGCAGTGCTCTTTCATTTATGAGGGAAGGCCTGGGGAGTGGAGCTCTGGGACGAAGAGCTCTGGGTTGTTTGTGTGAAGGCACCGGTGACCACGGCAAGAGTAGTCTCTGTAGAGTGGTAGCAGCAGGAGGCTGACTGAAGTGGGTTAAGGAGAGGATGGGAGATGAGGAGCTGGCCTCAGGCCTGAGGACGCCGTCTAGGGGCAGTGGGGGACAGGCTGGGGACATGGAAGCATTCACACTGGAGGAAGCCTCTGACAGAGAGGGAGAAGTTGTTCAAAAGGAGACTAACTGTGGGCACAGTGCTCTGCAGAAGTGAGGTGGGATCAACTTCATTCATAGGAGAGTTAGCTTCAGTGAAAAGAAAGAAATCGCGCTTCCTCCGAGACAGGAGGGCAAGTGGGATAAATGAATATCAGCACGTGTACCAAGTTTGCCAGTACAAAGGTGAGAGGAAGTTGAGAGATTGCCAGTGTCGTTTCAGTGCCTCTGATGAGTCCCATAAAGTAGAGAGTTGAACCTTGCGGGGAGAGTCGTTCTTAGGGTACTAGAGAGTGCTGAGTTCTTTGGGGAATGGGAGCCGAATTTCACTAAGAACATATAATCTCAATACCCGTGTTTGAAAACACAGTAGAGTTTGGAGGGCATGGGCGAATCTGAGCTGTCAATCTGATAACCCTTCAGAGAGTAAACAGACTCTTTCAAACTGGACATTTTTCTTTTTGTCAAATGGCATATACACTCTTCTACAGAGGTAACAACAAATCACAGCTTACCTCTCTAATCTTTGCTCAGCTGTTAACTCCATCCAGTTCTTTGTAGGGTAGACATTTGATACATGTAAAAGAAACCGTGAAATCATCTCACAAACCGGCAGGTTTAGAGGAGCCCCAGGGATACAGACACAGGCAGGTCTTCCCACCTTAAAACCAAAAGAATTGACTAAGCTGCAGATTATGTAAGACAGAAATGAATAATGAAATGATAATGGAGATGTGAAAAATTGGGGCTATGAAAAGGACTACCCTTTGTATGCATGTGTGTTCCTTCAAAAGGCACTAAAATATGGGAATACTTGACAGTTGTAAAGCCCCTTTGTACTGCCTGTCCTGCTGTGCCACGCAGCAGCCACTGGGAGGCTCTCTTGACCACCAGTTTTTATCTTCAAGTTCATGCCACAAAAGGACTGGTGACTGACTCTGAAGAGAAGGTAAAGATGTGCTCAGTCTTACCAGAATTTTACACACTCAAGCGTTATGTAAAATCGCCATGCAACCACCACCAGTCTTGTAGTTAACATTGCACGTGATAGGCACTCAAGCATTTACTGAACAGTTGAAGTCGACACTGGGCTGTATGTGCTGCCCTTGACAAGTGGGAAGGTAATAATACAATGCGTGTCTTTAGAATGCCCTTTGCTGAGATGTCCTTTCATTCCTGTGACCAAAATTGGGTTGGAAATTCACACGGGCAGAGTAGAAATATCAGACTCACAGAAATATCTGACTTACAACTGTGACCTGGCCTCTGGCCTTGGCTTGGCTGAGCAAAGTCTTTGTAGAACCTAGGAATAAAAGGGGTGTCAAAAAGAGATGAAATCTGTCATTCCTAACAATTCTTATCACAGCACTTAAACTGAACGAAAATCAAAGATCAGTGCTCTACTTTTGCAGGTTTACTTAGAAAGGCTTTTAACTTATGCTGAGATCGACATTTGCCCCACTAACTGGAAAAGAATTGTTTTGGGAGCCATTCTTCTTGCCTCCGAGTTTTGGGACGATCGGGCTGTATGGAATGTGGACGACTGCCAGATCCTCAAGGACGTTACAGTTGAGGACATGTGAGTTTGTAAGGTTACCGTGAACTTTCTAACCATTTTCCAATACCTCATTTGCTCTCATAAAGTTTACATTTTTAAGAAATGTTACATTTTAAGAAAGGTTACCTTGTGCAGAGAGCTGAAATAGACATAAAATTACAGCCTTCTTTCTATCTAGCTGTAGTATAACAATTTGTATTTCCCCTCATTCATTGGTAGGTCTTGATGTGTTATTGTTGTAATATTCTGCTTGAGAAATTGAAATTATTTTTCTGGTGGTTTTTGCCAAACATTTTACAAGCTCACTACCAGAGCAACATGGTACAGTAAGTAACTTGACAGCTTTCTTAAAGCTGTCTACCAGGTCCAGTCCATTTTTAAGGGGCACATGCCTGGTCTTTGAAGCAAGTGGCCACTGTTAAGGTCTTAGGGCCTCTAGACTACTGACAGGTTATAATTTCAACCTGAGTCACACATTGTGTATTTGCTTTTGCTGGTCTTTTTCTCCTTTTTATCTGAGGTTCTGTTGTTACAGAAACTATGATGTACAGGTAGCCACATATAAAGGTTTCAGATCCCTGTGTTCCTGTCTCCTCCCCTAAAGTCTGCTGAGCTAGGAAACACCTACCTCTCAGGTCGTCCGGGAAGCATCCCTGGGGCCTCACCCAGGGCACTCAGCAAACACAGCGGCACTTTGTGGGGCCTTGAGTTAACTAGGCAGGTTCTCCTCACAGATGGCACGCTCACATTGGCATGAAACGCCAGGCTTCCAATCTGGCTCTGGTGAAGGGCCCCAAGGGTGGGAAGCAGGATGAGCCAGAGAGGTAATTCCAGCAGACTCTCGAAGTGCCCGCTTGACAGTGAACCTGTCTTTGTGGGTGGCATTCAGGAAAATGTGAAAGGACACCTCTTGATTATATTGGACAGCAGCGGCCGATCAAGATGGCAGGCAGGGGCAAGAGTTTGTTTTTGTTACCTTTGCCCCTTACCCTAGATAATTCACAATTACCAAAGTGCATATTTACAGCTGAAGCGAGGAAAGCTGTGACTAAGAGAAGGGACCAGTGACTGTCAGTAGCTGTCAAAGTGGCTTTTGGTGAAAATGCCCACTTTGGTGATCATGTAAACCAGGTGGTCGTGGTGATATTGCTGGTAGCAATCTTAGCAAACAGTGGAACAGCAGGTAATGAATTTGAAATGAATAGAAGTACTTTTGGAAGTTGCAGAAACTAAAGTGACGTTGACCAACACTATCATCAGTCTTTGAACTGGTCCCTTGAAGGAAGGAAAATTTGTAATCGTGAACACCATCCCTGCCATGATGGCAGCTGAAATTTTCTCAGAATCTGCAGCTGAGCTGACTGGGGCTCTGGTTCCAGGTACAGCATCCGAGAACATGCAGGGAAACGTGTGGGTGTTCATAGACATTGAGCCCAGGAGCATTGGCGGCACTGTCCAGCTATGAAGAAACTAATTCTAAACAACGCTTTTCTGTGTAGAACGGAGAATCACCAGGAGTTATGTTTATAATAGGCTGCTTTTGTTTATGATCTTTGGGAGTTGGAAAGCATTACAACAAAGTGTTTAATACACATTTGTTTCATCCCTCTGCTGTTGACTACTATTTGTAATGGTCTCATTTTGAGTCTGAATTGAAAAATTGCTGTCTATCAGCTTTTCCTTAAAACTTTCTAACATCTCTGTGTCTTGTTAAATATATATTTCCCTTCAAAAGAGTAAGTTAAACTGAGCAGCTGCTGTTCAGACAGTTTGCTGCGCCTGTAAGTGGTAGGCTCTTCAGCCACCTAGCCATTTACAAACAGCAAAAAACACAGAAGATGCATATTCTGTAGGCATAATGCTTTTCTTCAGTGATTAAAGCTCTATTAATAGACATGTTAATCCTATGAAGTACTGTATTTCCACACAATTAAAATGTATTAGTGGAGAAAATATAAAAGGGATAGTGAAGTGCATTTATTCCTGTAGTAAATTAAGTCCTGATTAGCTGATTATCAAAACATTATCTGATTTACATTTCTATAGACTTCTGGCCGTATGAACAGGAAATTAATTTTGGAAGTAGGTTCAGTTAGGTTTAAAGTTCAACAAATGAGAAACCTCATTTCTGCTCATACTCTGCTCTCCATACAGGAGAACATGGAGCATTTGTTGATTTATCCAATGGATAAAATATTAACACTTGAAAACCAAGAAACCAAATGTATTGTAAAATAAGCCACTTGCATGTTTGTTTGGGTATTTATCATTTTTATCTAATCAACTCTCTAAAGTGATTGCTGTGAAAAGTGGTAAGATTTACTCTAACTTTATATTTATTTACTTAAACATTTGGCAAGCAAATGGCTGGATATGGTCATATAGCAGAAGCCTGCTCCCAGCACTCTACTTTCCCACTTCATTGAATTCGCCCTCTGTGGGCGTGTGCAGTCTGTCCTGGCAAGGGGCGGTAGGTCTGAACATTCTGGGCTGCTCTCCTAACACCGGGGGCAACAACTGCTCTATCAGAGGTCGTATCGTAAAGTGGGTTTAGTCTAGCTGAGACATAATCTTACTGCCTTCCTAAGCTTAAAAAGTGCATCCTGTCCTGTCATGGTGACGACAAGTCACCCTAGTAAGGTTTTAAGGTGAACAGAAACTTGCATTATGCCCTTTGACACAGCCCCATGCACGGGGTGGGGGTGGGGGTGGGGGGATTCCCTTTCCCATCGAATGTAGCTTATTTATTTATTTACTTGAGATGAATCCTTGTTGCCTCAAGAGTTTTCCCCCCTCAGAGATAATAGCAGTGGCTCTCGATGGATCCATTTGTTGCCGTGGTGATGTGCCCACTCCTTTTGTTGGCTCGTCTCTACTTCAGTAAGCCCCTTCCTGTCACCAGCCCGGTGAAAATGTCTGCAAGTTCTTCAGAGCTAATAAACAGCATACATCATTCCTTTCAACTGATCACTAGAGCGGGGCCTCGTGAGTGAGTGTGGAGCATGAATCGTACAGCTGCACTAATGGAACTCTGAAGAATGAGCCCCTGAGTCAGCAGCATGAGTGCATAAGAGGGCCATGACCTCTTCCCCCTTGTCCCAGACTCAAAGTGCTGGGACGCAGAAAGGACCACAAATAGCTGTACCTTGTTTGCACATTAGGGTATTAATCCAGCTGGGTAGCCATTATTGGTTTCAAAACAGTATTTAGAGCCATCCTAGTAGCTCAGAATGGTATTTTTGAAGATAGCCCAGTTGACTAAAATTGTCCTGTGTTGGTTTTGTCTTCTCCTCCTCCCCCAGGAATGAGATGGAAAGGCACTTCGTGGAGCTACTTCAGTTTAATATTAATGTTCCTTTCAGTGTGTATGCCAAATACTACTTTGACCTTCGCTCCTTAGCAGATGACAACAACCTGAATGTTCTATTCACTCCTCTTAGCAAAGAAAGAGCACAGAACTTAGAGGTAAGGCTGTGAAATCACTAACTGGGGTTTTCTGTCAGCCACCGAAGCCACACCTGTAGCTAAATTATATTAAGCAGTGATTAGGAAAATGGAAAGCTGTTAACAGTTTGAAGAGCTTATTGACCCGTTGGCATCATATTTCCTGTGTCTTTTATGGTTTATACAGGGATCCCACATTATAAAAAAAAAAATTGTCTCTTCTGTAACCATAATTCAGAATACTTTCAATCATATTTAATCTGTTCTTAATGGTTTTCCATTTGAACCTCTACACTTACATATAACCATACATGAATAATTTCTTAAAATTGTATCCCTAATCAGATGTACCTACAGAATCTACTTACCACTCTTAACTGTCTGTTTTTTTTTTTAATAATTGATGTTTTGGACTATTTCTACTGTCTTGATATTTTTAATAAATAAATAAATGTATTTATTTATTTATGGCTGCATTGGGTCTTCGCTGCTGCACGCGGGCTTTCTCTAGCTGCGGCGGGCGGGGGCTGCTCTTCATTGCGGTGCGCAGGCTTCTCATTGCAGTGGCTGCCCTTGTTGCAGAGCACGGGCTCTAGAGCGCAGGGTCAGTAGTTGTGGCGCACGGGCTTAGTTGCTCCTCGGCATGTGGGATCTTCCCGGACCAGGGCCCAAATCCGTGTCCCCTGCATTGGCAGGCGGATTCTTAACCACTGCGCCAGCAGGGAATTCCCTCTTAACTGTTTTTTACTCAGCTTGCAGTTCGTGTGTGTGTGTGTGTGTGTGTGTGTGTGTGTGTGTGTGTGTGTGTATCACAGTTCAGTCCCATGAGTTTATTAGACAAAGCATCCGTGGCTAACCTGAGAGACCTATACTTGGAAGGTATAATGTGGATTCAGATACTGGATGTAGAAAGTACATGAGTTTTTAATATAAATGGTAACGTACATGGAACAACGTAATACTTATGGCTTATGATTTTTGGTGGGTATACAGCAAAATTCACAACTGAAATGAACACATTTAAAATTGATACTTTCTGTGGTACCTTGGTGGTACTTTAGAATAAGATGTTTTTCTACCATAATTTATGTGCAAGTGAAATAGCACCTTTCAGCGCTTGTCATTAGACCTCTCCTACCTTCAGCACATACCTACCTGATTAAAATTTTCTTAGAGTATGTAATAACTAATGAAAACTGAAGAGAAGTTGAATAGCTGAGTAAACACTGATTTTGCCCAAGTGTATGTCCATTACGTTTAAGGATCACGTGTGTAGGTAACAGATGATATTGCTATTAGGAGCCTATCATTAGGAAGCCAATTTTTAAGTAACTCTAAGTTATTAGGGCAAGTTACCCCTTGCCCCAGCAATCTAATCATAGCCCTTAAAGGTTATTACCTTAGGGAACTGTCAGTTAGTGTAGATATCAGCTATCCAAAGTAGCAGTAACTATGAACTTATCTAAACGAATGGAGATGTGTGGCTTATCAATGATGCTTTTTTTGTTTTTTTAAGGTCCGAACATTTTTTTCCCCCCTAATTATACCTATGTTCTACCTGATTGACTTTCCTAGGCCATTTCCAGATTGTGTGACGACAAATACAAAGACGTGTGTAGAGCTGCTATGAGAAGGTCTTTCAGCGCTGATCATTTCATTGGTATTCGGCGCTCCAATGCCATCCTCTCTTAAGGGAGAAGTGAGGGGTTGTAACATCATAAACCCCTCGAAACAAAGACTGGAGAAATATCACCTCTCCTGCTCAGAAACCAGCAAAGTTAGTATTTTCACCTTAAAGAAAGACATTGAATTCAAGAGACTCATGGACAAGCGAAGATTATGCTCATAGGAAAGAACGGGACCTCGTCAATGTAACACGCTCTTCTGTCCTTTTTATTGTAAACAGAGTTACAAAAACCACTCCAAAGCTAAAAGCTCCCAATCCACACACAGATATCTGCTCCCAATCCACGCACAGATATCTGATAGCTGTGAGCTATGTGAGGTTTTTTAATTAAGAGTTTAAATTTTTAGACTTTAAAGACACTAGCTATATAACTTCTATGTTTTTCTTACCTCACTGTCCCATACTGCTGCATATTCCTTTAGAATCAGTGCAGTATTACCATCAAAAAATGGGACTCCAAAAAAAAAAAAAAGTAAAAAAACAAAAAAAGAAAAAAAAACAAAAAAACAAAAAAAAAACAAAAAAGAAAAAAAAACAAAAAAAAACAAAAAAGAAAAAAAACACAAAAAAAAAAACAAAAAAAAAACATGGGACTCCTAACAACTCATAAAGCCAAACTTCGGAACAGACTGTTGTAGCATCGTTAGGTTTTGCAGGGTTCTTCCTCCCTACTATATCATTGAAGCTGCTAGTCATTATTGGCAATCAATTTAAACCAAAAAGCTGCTGAATAACACATGTCATCCAAATTCTTTGCAGGCAGTACTTATTAGCATATTAGCATGTTTGCGATCATAAACAGAGAAAGTAGGTTATTTCCTTCTATTGGGTCCGTGCTGCATTTCTTGTTAACTATAATGGTGCTTCTGATTTTGTGATGATTTTCCTCTTTGTTATGTACTTGTGTTAAAGGATATTTTCATAATTCCAGCCAACATGGTGGTCCAGTAATTAACAAGCCGGTGATGAAATAGAAGGTGTCCCAAAAGTCTTAGAACAATTTTAAGCTTTAATATAGTGTGCTTGGATACTCCAGAACAGTGTCGCAGAAGTATAAATGCTAGACTGGCAAAACATCACTTGAAACTTTAATCGAATTTCTTCTAAACTCATTTACTTTTGTACATTTTAAACATTAAGCTTTTATTTTTTTATTTTTTATTTTTTTAAATGAATTAATTTATTTAATGGCGTGTTGGGTCGTTTCTGTGTGAGGGCTTTCTCTAGTTGTGGCAAGCGGGGGCCACTCTTCATCGCGGTGCGCGGGCCTCTCACTGTCGCAGGCTCTCTTGTTGGGGACACAGGTTCGAGCCCTGGCTTGGGAAGGCCCGTGAGCCACAATTACTGAGCCTGCGCGTCTGGAGCCTGTGCTCCGCAACAAGAGAGGCCGCGATAATGAGAGGCCCGCGCACCGCGATGAAGAGTGGCCCCCGCTTGCCACAACTAGAGAAAGCCCTCGCACAGAAACGAAGACCCAACACAGCCATAAATAAATAAATACATAAATTTTAAAAAATAAAAAATAAAACAATAAACGCTTAACGTTTAAAATTTACAAAACTAAATGAGTTTAGAAGAAATTCGATTAAACTTTCAAATGATGTTTCGTAAGTTTGTGGCATTTATACTTCTACAAGTATCAAAGCTTAAAATTGCACTAAGACTTGAGGGGATACCTCCCCTCCTCTTTTTAAAATAGTCCTTTGCAAGGCTGGGCTGCTTACCTGCTTGATCACCTAAGTTTCTTTTTTCTAGATTTGGTGAAGGAATTATGAACAACAGTGTTAATTCACATGTAATAAATTGAAAAGAACTGGACCCTAGTAGTAGTGACAGGAGAGTAAGTGATACGAAACAGCTTTTCTATCCTGTGTGTTAACCTGGCTGTAGGTGTCTCACTTCAAGTTCTATGTAAGAGGAAACATATAAACCTTAGGAACCCTTACCTCAGGCTTTAAAAGGCAGGGAGGTCCAGTAATCAGTCTTTTTGGAGATTGGTAACGATGTCACCTAAACTTGAAATATTAAAAAAAAAAAAAAAAAAAAAGTGTTCTCAACTATGTGAAATCTTTCTCCTCCTACCTTCTCAAATGTAATCCTAGGAATTTTGCCTGTAAACAAAGCATTTCTGGGCCAGAAGTACTTTCTCTCTTTATAGCAAGGCTTCACATTATACTGAGTGCTGCAGGTTCCATCATTTTTAAGGGACAGAGACATAAATGATAAATTATGGTATATAAAATACTACAATCTACCACCTCAAAAAATATTGTTTATGGAGTTTGGAGCTTGGAAATTCAAGTACTGATTGCAGTTTTATTTTGAAAAGAATGCTACAACTTATGTGGTTTTTCTTCCTCATGTTTATATTAAAAGAAAAGCTAATAAACTCTGTTTTAATTAAAATATATGGCTACTGTGTTTGTAACACTTCTCACTGTTCACATAACATTACAACTCTGCCTAACTCAAATGTTTTCAGTCAGCTCTGATAGTCGGGCCTTAAAGCATTTTCCAACTAACCATTCATAAGTTGTTTTGACCCCTGCCTTTAGTTAAGATGTAGACATTTATTTCTTCAGCTTACGCTCTTTTCAACCTGAAGATAATCTAGTCCACTTAAAATCACTGGCTACAGTGCTCAGTGGCATAATGCATTAGATGGCATTTTTGAATTGTTTGTTATGGTGCCAAGATGGAAATGCACATTGAAAGATAAAAGTAGGTAAATCCACAGAGAAAGGAATTACAGGAATACTGTAGAATCAGAACTTGTTGTTTGAGGGTTTCAAGCAATTGAACAGGAAAGAAAATGGAAGAACAGGAAGCAGTAGAATTGTGGTTGCTGTTAAGAGGGTGACTTTTAAACAAGCCACGTAATTTGACTTTAACATGCTATTTCACTTAACATTCAGTTGGAAATATACCAGATCTCTCAAGTTTCTTTTAGACCCTAGCCACTGCACTTGAGCAATATTCCATCAGTCCTGATAGTATTGCCGTAGTATTTCCTCCACCTTAGTTACCTTCCTAAGGTCACATCTTTAACTTTGTTCTTGTTAAGTTGCTGATGAGGAGAAATGATCTGATTTAGTACAGAAGGGAAAAAAAATCGATCACAAGTCACTGTTTATATCAATAGTTTGCACCGCGTAGTAATATGCCAGTTACTAAGCAGAAATGCTGACATATCTCGAGTGGTCGAAGGTTTGAAAAAAAAAAAAATTGGGGGTAGGAACATTGGGCATGACTGTAGCTTCAAGAACAAGTTGGTAGAATAAGGGGAATCGCTAAAAATTGCTTTTCCCCTTCAGCTTTAATTCTAGAGGCAATACAGCCATTTTAATAAATGGGAAATTGAGGCAACTTAAGGTAAAAATTTAAACATCACAAAGTAGGTTCTCCAACAAATATGGGGCATGGAAACTAGTTATTAATAGGGTGGCAACTATGGCATGTTTTTCCAGATTTTTATACCGAGGAAGGGTTTGTTCCCTAAAGTAGTAAGACTATAAAAGAATATCTGACTACCTGAACTCAAATTTTATTTTTTCGCTTTTTAAGAAAAATTATTTTTCTCTATTGGAATACTGACATCTGTGCAATTTTAACTCTGGTATACCGTGAACTGAACTTTATTCTTTACAAGGAAAAGACAAAAGTTTGAAATGTATGTTTGAACCAAATTAAATTGCCATTTTTGTATGTTAAATTCATGTGGTTGACCCTAAGACAACTTCTTAGGGCCCAGTGTTTCTGGTTAAGAGAAATTTTTTCCACCCTGTATCAGATTCCATCATGACCCTATGCTTTCACATTTACTCCTAATGTACCCTGTATGCCCATTCTTGAAATTCAACAGCACTAAATCCTAGTTTTACAACAGGTCAAATTTCATTTCTTAGTTTTCCCATTCTATAAAATATACCATTCCTTGATTTTTGAAAAATGCTGAAGCCAGTATTTACTGGAAAACAATTCACTCTGTATTCAGGTTATGCAATGTTTTTGGAAATGTTTACCTATAGCGTGTAGGTTAGCTAAAATCTTTCATCACCCAAGACTTCTCTCTAACCACATGTAAAATGACTACGACTGTTCCCTCACCCAGAAGCCGCATTCTTGAGTATAGAGCTATTTGGTAAAGCACTTGACAGCTGGTAGGGGCTCTCCCAGGGGTAAGTGCTAATTTCTATGCAGAATCTGTAGATTACACCCAGCATCTATCAAGTTAAGGATTAGATCACCTAAAATCTTAACTGTTAGCCACTCACCAGCCTGGCCAGCCTGACACCGTGCCAGCAAGAATACAAAAGATCTAGGAGCCCTTCAGAGACACCTGGTCCCTTGTACACAGGTGCAATCTGTTTGGCTTCTGAGGCAATTTCCACTAGTCCGTTTTAAATGGGTTTGGCAGATGAGATAACATGTACTTCATGTGAAAGAAATGTTATGAATACCAGTTTATGGTTTAGGATCGCTAACATGCAGAAAGAACCAGGAAAGTGAAGTAGTATAGAAATTAAGAGAAATCCAGAGTCAAATGAAAAGAGGTGAATGTTCTTTAAAGAAAAAAAAAAAAAAAAAAAAGGAACAGGTTAGGTGATTACTTAACTGCTGTGAGGGCAGCTAAATAATTTGAATGTGATTAGAGAAAGTCAGTGACAGCCTCAGAACCTAAGGTCCTCAAGAATATGTCGATCTCTACTTCAAGACCTCAAATTACTCTGCTAGCTTTTTCTTACAACATCTATTCCTTCATCTTACCGTTCTCAATTCTACTGACCTTTACTTCTAGCTCCCCAGATGGTGGCCCTTTATCTCCTCACTGTGGGAACCGACTCTTCCAAACGCAGGGCATCAGTGTTTTGTCCACCTCCCACTGCCCTCTCTCAACAAGGTCATCTCAGCTTCACCCTTTGACTCTCTGCTCGTGTCCAATGTGGCAGTGCTTGATGTTGGTTACTACTATGAGCCATTTCTAAAACACTATCACCAGGTTCCAGGAAATACAGGATTTCTATGGCTCACGGGCTAACTGGCCCCTTGTAATCCCCTTTAATCAACTACTTGAGCCCTCCTGTGTTCCCACAAAGTAGTTGTTCCCAATTTGCTGCACTCACTCCCCTGATCTGCCCACATCCCTAGATGTATCTCCTCAGGCTAGGCAGCAACCCCACCTTCCAAACTCCAAAACTCATTTCATCTGGCATTAGGAATAGATGCCTCACTTCTTAAGGTAACCCCTCTCATCTAAGGGAGAGGATTCCATCCCAACTCTTCAAATCAAATTTCTATATCCAACACCCCCACCACCAGGATGGTGGTGAGGATGGGGCAATTTGACCTTCCTCAGCCCTTGACATGTCCTAGTGTTTCTCAAGATGTGGTCTCCAGACCACCTGCCTCTCATGGGCTGAAAGTCCCTGTAAGAAATGAAGCTTCTCTAAATGCAACGCGGAATCCTAGAACAGATAAAGAACATCAGTGGAAAATCTGGTGAAATCCAAATGAAGTCTGGAGTTAACAGTAGTGCGTTAATGTTGACTTCTTAGTTTAACAAATGTGCTATGATAATATGTTAATATTAGGGCAAAACGGATATATCTTTGCAACTTGTCTGTAAACCTAAAATCATTCTAAAAGTTTACTAAAACAGAACAAAAAGACCTAATTCTTGGATCCCAAATTCATCTCAATTCCTGGAGCTGAAGCCTGGGAATCTACATTTCTAATAGGAAGCCCAAATGATTCTTATGCAGACACAAATTTGAAAACTAGTCTTTCAATTCCCTTTCCATTCCATGCCTGAATGGCTGCTTCCTCCTTGTTTTACTTACCTTAACCTGATTTCATCTTTTAGATCCTCTCAACCCTAAAATATAAGTACTATCATTATCCCCCTTTCACAGATGAGAAAGTATAAGATGCAGTACACAAACGAAGTACTAAGAGCTTAAGTAATTTGTTCAGGATCAACAGCCCATGAATGATGGAGCTGGGAGTTGAATCCCTAATCAGTCTAGCTCCCAAATCTATGCACAGAACCATTCTACTTCCTCTCATTCTGTTGCACGTAAGAGCTCTGTAACTAAATCACTAAAAGAAGCATTATTACCTATTTCTCCAACTTCCTAAGTCCAACAGTGCCCCCCTTTTCCACTGGGGGGAATGAACAATGAGAAAGCATTGGGAAGATGTGCCAACTAGAGACCTGGACGGGTAAGGCACAGTGGCTCTTGCACCAGGATCCAGCTCAACTGCTGTATTCTCTGTTCTCCCAAATGCCCTAACATGTACCAATCTAATAATGCTCATAGTACTCACTTTGATGCTAAATTAATTATCTCAGGTTTACTAAGCATCTGTCCAGATTGTCAGGGAAGTGCCAACTCTAAATCAATTTACAGTTGGCCCTCCGTATCCACAGGTTCTGCATCAGTGGATTCAACCAACCATGGACTGAAAATACTTAGGGAAAAAAATTTCAGAAAGTTACAGAAAGCAAAACTTGAATTTGCTGCACACCACCAACCATTTGCATTATATTTACAACTACTTACTTAGGATTTGTATTTGGTGTTATAAGTAATCTAGACATGACTTAAAGTATAAAGGAGGGTGCGGGGGAAGATGGGAGGATTGTGCGTAGGTTATATGTAAATACTGCACCGTTTTCTATAAGGGACTTGAGCATCCATGGATTTTGGTATGGGGTGGCACGGGGGGGAGGGAGACTACTGGAACCAATGACCCACAAATACAGAGGGAGAACCATATATCCTCTTATCTTAGCTGGGTTCCCTGACTTGTATTTAGACCTTAATACAAAGTTGTGGATCTAACTGCTGAATGATGAAGTTTTGGGAGTTTCTGACTGCAAACCAGACACACACAACAACAGCAGCACTTCTATCCAAATTGCTTCAGTACAGAGTATAGATGGAGGGTTGATAAAATAGAACACAATCTCAGGTAATGTCTCTGTTCTTATGTGTATTTTCCTTCATTTCTTCAAGTGAATCATGAAACAATCACAGGATCAGCAGGAGAAACCTATGAAGTATATTCATTCAGGTAAAACATGTTTTCATTAGGTCTCCTTCTGGTGATTGGAATTTCTTTGATTTTATTATCAATAAAAACGTTGCCACTTATATTCAAAGTACATCCGAGAAATCTGATCATGAAGTTAGAATGCACATACCTCCTTCAGATACTCTTAGAAAACAGTGTCTCTCCATGAAAGCATGAGAAAACTACTTGTACAGCATCTTATTTGCTTTACCATTGCTTTAATGCACTTTAAAATTTAGCTACATTAATTGGGAACAAAGAAACAAAAATAGACATTTCTTTGTTTTTCATAAATAACTACTCTCCATATTTGATAAAAATCTCAAAGCATTATTTTAACTTCCCACAAGTATAATACATACAATTTTTTTTTTCTGAAATAATAAGGTCAGCAAATTAAGTATCTTGGCACTAATATAACCACATACAACTGCTATTCTACTGACTTCCAGGAACAAAACAAAAACAGAAAACTTCTTATCAAGATGCTCTGGGTTTCCTTTTGCTAGTGTTAGGGATCCGGAATTATAATCATCTGCCAGTAATAATTTTATAGATTCTAGTTGATTGTCTACAAATAAAATATCGCTGGCTCTGCTTTGTGAGTTCTGGATTTGACATGACACTAACAATACCGCATGGGACAGGCACTATACACACATGGAAATCAGGAAAAGTACTGAATGCCCTGGACTCGAACTACTGACTCAGTATGTGCCTCACTTGGCTCAGTAATAAATTCACCTGCACCAAACCCGTATCAAAAGTCACTAAATCTCTCATATATATAATATATATTATTTATATACACACCCACAACACATACACGCTATACATACAGTTTGTAACAACATGAAGTAATATTGTCTTCAAATGATGTACCACAGACTGAAATAAATCCTGTAATTGTCATCAAGCTGCTAGAAGCTTTTGAGAGTTCTGAGCCAGGTTACTTAGTTACTTTCATCCTGCCTACCCTTCATTCACCCTGCTTTAATGTCTTGGTAGCTTTTTCTTTCAAAACCACCCTCCTCGACCCAGGCGTATTTCTTTCCCAGGATCCCTTGATCGGACTTTGGAGGCAAGAGAGGGCATGCAGGGGGAGCAGGAAATCCTCAGCCACTGTACCTCACACCTGCCTAGATTTGTGATGTTCTCTGTCCTGTTGGCCACATTCGGTGTTAGAAAGCAGTTATTCAAGGCTTTGTCCCTCCTACCCCCCTTGGTCTTTCTGTAGAGCACAAAAGTGAAAGAAGCCTCTTTAGCAGGGGTAGCAGTTCATTAA
The DNA here is from genome assembly GCF_965194825.1 of Balaenoptera physalus. Taxonomy (NCBI): domain Eukaryota; kingdom Metazoa; phylum Chordata; class Mammalia; order Artiodactyla; family Balaenopteridae; genus Balaenoptera; species Balaenoptera physalus. The sequence goes on along the minus strand of NC_138885.1, from coordinate 111,237,960 downwards.
AATATACAACTACATTTCCTAGCTCTGGGGTTCCCATTCTGTACTTGAGACTGCAGGTCGCGGATGCTGTTATTAAGGTGCGGTGTGGGCTCCATGAGGTTTTCTCCTGGCAGCCGGTGTCGGGATTAGTGCAGCCCTAGCCCAGGAGGAAACGGCCTAATGAATACCCACTTGGAAACAGTGGTGTCAGCACGTTATTTAAGCTTGTACATTGCTCACAATTACACACAATACACACACAGGCTTATCACTGGAAATGACTACGAGAAAACATGACAAAGGTTTGCAAGGATAAACCAATAAGGCACCAAGAATACTTATTTTCAGCCAATTTAGACAACTTCAAAGTGTGAGGTTAATAATATAAATTAAAATGACTTCCTAAGTCTTATCAACTGATTTACTGAGAGGTCACATATTAGTTCCTTCTAAATCTTTACCCCCTAATCTGTGATGGGAGACGTTGCTTACAATTGAACCATGAAAGGGACAGCCCAAAAGCTGTACATGTGAAACTAAACTGGGCCTTAAATCCTCACTAAAATCACAGAGCTGGCTGTGAAGAAGCTGCTAAATCACCCCACAACCTTCCAGTTTATAATTGTTTTCATGAGTGTGGATTGTTTGCCTAATAAAAATAAAAATCAGAAGAAAACAGCATATGAGATGGAAATAGGGGGCGACCATAAATAGATGGGCTTCTCTGCCCTGGGTAGCGGGAGGGGTGGCTGAGGTAAGACTTGAGGGAAGCAGGTGGGCTTCATCTTTGAGGGAAGGGAGGGGGAGAGCAGCGGTGAGAACAGAGGCTGAAAACAGAGGCAGCTCTGAGAGTTGGCCTGGACCTAGACCTCCAAATGCATTACCTGTATTGCCTTTCCTTGGCTTAGTATCCTTTGTCTTAACTGTCTTTTTTTTTTTTTTTTAAAGTAAATTGGTTGTTCTTTTTAGGTTTGGTATGTTGCCAAAATGAAAAATAGTTGTTTTAACAGGAAGAATTAAATCACTTCAACCACATCATCCCACAACTTTTAGATACATTCTGCATCATCTTTACACTCCTCCACAAAAAAAAAAAAAAAAAGGAAGAGGAAAAACCCAAATTAGTCACAATGACCTAAGGCAGCAGAATAATCTTTGTACTTTCTGGGAAGAAATGTTAACTGAGGGAAGAGGTCAAGGTGATCAGAAAAGTTCCTCATTTGAAAAACAAGAGAGGAACTGGCCCTCAGGCAGGGGATCTATTTCAAGGTTCTAAGAAGCTTCTGAACAAGTAGAGGAATTAGATGTGCAAAAAGTTCTGTAGCTCTGTGTACAAGGTTTTGTCGAATATACTGAAATTTTGATTCAGAGGATGAGTGTGTAAGAGCAGTGCATTTTTATAAACGTGAATAGCTTCTGAAAGTCCATGAAAACTATAACACCAGGCTTCTTTCCACCAGCAAAGTGCTTAAATACACTATGGAAACTATACACTTGTTTACTTAATATCCATAATGTAAAAACTGACCTGGGCTTAAATCTGACTTTTCCAACTTTGGTATAAATGAAGCGCAAATCCCTACACTTGCTGTTTTTCTAGGGAGACATCCTCAAATTTTAATTGTTTTTGCCATTTTAGCTTCTTAAATTTAGTCCCCACTCAGTCCTGGTCACTGGTATTCTGCTGGCCAATGCACTGTCACCCCCTTCCCCAGTAATGGCCTCACACTCTTCTTGAATGAATGGTTAAATAGATTAGGAAAGCAAACAGAATTTTTAACAGTAAAGTATGTATGCGTGGTGTGTGTACGTGTGTATTCATCAATCCATAGACTTTAATATATAAATGAGGGAATGGTTCAACAGATTAGAAAAGCAAACAGAATTCTCTAACAGTAAAGTGTGTGCTCATCACTATATAGGCTTTCTCAGAAGAGGAGGAAGAGAAAAATATATTGAGGTGAGGCGGGGGGGAAACAGCTTTCCTTTTGCTACACTGATCCATGTTTTAAAAGCTTATGCAAGGGTGTTATGGGTCTCATTTGTTTTCAGAGGCCGCAGAGGGCAGTGTCTCGATGCTTTTGGAATATCTGGCTGTAATCTAGTCCAAAGTCCAGGGACACTTATTTTCCCCCATCGCTGCCAGTGTGTATTCACAGGACTGCATGGTGCGCGCCCGCCGCCGCGTCCCGCCCGCCGCTCTTCTCCTCCCCTGCAGGGGGATCCGCGCTCCAGCGGACTCCTGGGGGCGGTGGCGGTTCTCCCGGGACGCGCCGGGCTCCGCTCCTCCCCCGCGCCCTAGCACCCTTTGGCCCACCTCAGGCGGGTATTGAACTGCGCGCGGTGGCGGCGGCGGCGCTGGCCGCAGTGGAGTCACGGCCTCGGGCTGACTGGCCTCTCCCGCCCAGCCTGGGTCACCTGCTTCTAATGCCCGCCGGGAGGCTCCGCCCCGGCCCCGCCCCTTACAAAGAGGGTTTGAATTGTTTCCCGCTCCCCCCACCCCTTCCTTCTACTGGAAGAAGGCGGCAAAAAGGCAGGAGGGCCTGAGTTCTTGAGGGACTCAGGACTGCACTTTAGGGCTGAGTCGTTCTTGTGTCCTGGATCCCACTTACACAGACTGGGAGACAAAATTGCAGAATAGCCCTCTTCCTCCTGCTTATCAACAAGACTTTGTGAGAAATAATGAGGAATACGTGTATTAATCCCAGCCTCAAAGTTAAAAGAAATAAATATAAATCTCTTCACAAACATTAAAACCGTTAATAAATATGTTTAAAATGTACTTTACCTCTTTCCTTCCCTGGGATTCTACAGGTGCTTATATTTTTTTGGTTTTTTGGGAACTACTTGGCACTCAGTGTCGGCAAACATCCCAGGGTTGAAAGTAGTGGGAGTTGAAAAGCTATGGAATAGCAATCAAAAAGAAAGGGAAACCCTCAGTGGAAAGTATGCACAGATTGTGAACATGCCAAGAGAGGCTGCCTCATTCTGTGGCCTGTATGCAACATGTGTATTATTGGGGATGGACAAGTGTTGGCTAATAATAAAAATTATTTGAAGTTGGAGAATGTTAATCACTCATGCTGGAATTGAACCAGAATACATGTGTTATTTCACTTGGTTCTGACTCAAAGGATGTTATCTCCTAGTCTGTAAACCTCTCCCTTCTTAATCAACAGGGAGATGTTATTTTTGCTTGGAGATCTCTAATAATAGTAGTAATAATAGCGGGAAAACTTGGCCAAAAGAAACGTATTTTGCATTGTATAGCTTTTTGTATCATTTGAATTTTTGCTTTTCTGCACATAGTATTTCACTTTAAAGGCAGTTTAAAATATGCTGTTTAACATGTATTAGGCAGGGTGCTACATAATTCATTTCAGTTAGCTCATTTGATCCTCACAACAATCAGATGGAACTGGCATCATAATGGCTTCCTTGAAGTTGCATGTTTAGTCCATGGAAAGGACAGAAATCACAATTTTCTTCTGAGTCATAGTTATTGTTTAACAAACTGGAAAACACTGAATTATTTTTAAAGATGCAATTTTTAAGCAACTAGAACATTGCCAGGCATTCTTAGCTATTAATTCACTCATCTATCCTTCCATCTAGCCAGCCATCCATCCATCCATCCAAAAACACCAAATTTCTGACTTGAAGACACTACTGTTATATTAAACGTGTTGCTACAAAGTGGAATTCATGAGGTTCAACTTAAATTATTGTCCAAGGTGTACTTATTAATTGATGAAAATACGGAGGATCATGCCAAACATTCCATCCAGTAAGACTGTGACATTTTGAAAGTTTTGAAGTATTGGTTTTGGATTTTGTAATCAGAGAATAGTTATTGCATTTCTAATCTTACTATACTTGTATTGATTATACATATTGAGACACTTGAGAGTTCAATGCTATAGGAATGACTGGACAGGTAGCCTCTGTATACTCTTCAGTATCTTGATAATCAAGCCTGGAACAGTGTGCTGCCCATAGATGCCTTTGGTAAATATTTGTGAAATAAATGGATGAATAAATGGCAACTGAGATTAACTTTTTAAACTTTAGCAAGTGGCACTGAATCCTTGGATAAAGCTTACCTTATGAGCTATATATATCTCTGAGGTTGACCCTACCCTGTTAAATGCAGCATGAGTCCAAACCTTGGCTCTTCCTTTACTAGCTGCCACTTTGGACAAGTCACACGACAGCTCCAGGTCCTCTTTCCTCATCTGTAAAGTGGAGTTACCCCTCATAGAGTTGTAGTGAGGGGTAAATGAATTTATATGGTGAAGAGCTTAAAACCATGTCTAGCACCTCATAACTCTATTTAAGTCTGTTATTAGTTTCTACTGGGTTCATGCTATTTTTCTGTTTTCCCACTCTATTTTCTTTTGTGTATCACTTTAATAATGGGGAAGAAGTTACATTTTTTAGATGTACAGGCATACCTCAGAGATATTGTGGGTTTGCTTCCAGACCACTGCAATAAAGGAAATATCACAATAAAGTGAGTCACATGGATTTTTTGGTTTTCCAGTAATGTCTATAAAACTTATGTTTACACTATTCTTCAGTCTATTAAGTGTGCAAGAGCATTCTGTCTTTAAAAAAAGTACATATTTTAATTTAAAAATACTTTATTTCTCAAAAATGCTAACCATCATCTGACAACTCAGGGTTGTCACAAACCTTCAATTTGTGAAAAAGCAAAGTCTGCAAAGCGCAATCAAATGAGGTATGCCTGTACTTTATGTCTGAGCACACTCCCAGCTGTCACCAGCTATCTCTAGCATTTAGATATTAGCTAGATTTTATGCCAAAGCAGGGATCATTTCACTTGCCCTGGATCAAAGTGCGTACACCTGACATCAGCAACCAGCCCGCAAGTGTGCGAGTGTGCACAGGGCTGGCACAGGACAGACACCCACAAGCCAACTTGAAATCCCTCACAGGTATTTCCAGACTAGCTTTTTCCATGTCCTAGAGCATTTCTGATAACTCCTCTTCTCGTCAGATCAGACACCTCTAGATGAGAAACCCAGACACTAATCAGAGGATTAACATGATGAGTCATTTATCCAGGTTCATAATAAGAATGCCTTGTTCACATTATAAGTGGAATCATTCAACTGTAATCTTTAGTCCTCTCCCCTCCTCCACTGTGGTGGCGATTATAGAAAAGTAAGAGCTTCTTTCTTCTTTCCCAGAGGCGATGGAAGCGCTAATCTTTCCCACCCTCAGCAATGGCTCTCAGCTGCACATTACAATCACCTGGGGAGCCTTAAGATCTACTGATGCTTGGGCCCTACTGAATCAGAATCTCTGGCTGACGGACCCAGACATTGTTTCTTGGTTTCGTTTTATTTGTTTCTTTTTGTTGCCGTTTTGTTTTTAGCTCTCCAGGTGATCCTGATTTTCAGCTAGGGTCGAGAGCCACTGACATAGATGGTTTTGTTATTTCCTCAGCACAGCCCCAAACTTGGGCCTAGCTGGATCTTCTGCAGAAAAGGGTTAATCACATCATGATGTAAAATGGAACACCTCGGAAGAAAGTATAGAGAAGTACGTTCTAGTCTAACTGCATGTGAGTCTGTTTGGGCTGAAGGAAAGTACATGTATATGAAGTAAAAAATATGTAACAGAATTGTGGTACAGTGATGGCACAGTCAACAACAATGGTGGCCGTAACAGTAACTGATGGGTATTGGGCATTTCCAATGTGCATGCACTGTGCTAAGCATTTTACATATATAATCTCTTTTACTCCCAAGAATCCTGTGAGGTTGATATTATCAACCCCATTTTATAGATTAAGAATCTGAGGTTCAGAAAGTAACTTGCTACACAACGGCACACACCTTCCAACTTGGGTTTTCCTCGCTCCAAAGGCTATGCTGCCATTGATTGCAGGCCTCGTTGTAGGCCCAGCAGTAGAGGGTCCTGAAAACCACCAGATGGTAACTCTTGAGATAAGCAACTTCCCTTGTTCCTTATCATCCTTTTCCTGGGGATCAGGTCAAATTTTCAATTCTGGTGTGGCCTCTTGTGTGGGGGACTAAAGTACGGAAAAGCTGAGGGCTCTGGATTCATCTAGAATCCAGTATAAGTCTAGAGCCACTTGTTCTTTGGGCTTTGCCGACCAGGCATGAGGTGGGGCACCCTTTAGACTAGATTTCAGGACCTGTCTGGTATCTTGGCAGAGGGAGCTTCAGTTCGGTAAATATTGATGCTGCACATGCTGTGAGCCAAACACTGGTGCCAGGGGTGCAAAGATAAAGAGGCATGGGCTTACCAGGCAGGACGTGGTGGGAGCACAGAGGAAGCACCTGGCCCAACCTGGTGGCTCAGGGAAGACCCAGGCTGTGCCTGGAAGGCTGAATATGAATTAGGTGATCTATGAGTCAGGGTTTAGTACAGGAAGAAACCACTCTAGGTGTTTCAAACAGAGAAATATTTAATACTGAGAATCAAACAGAGGCTTACAAAATTGATGAGCTGGAGGGGCAGAAGTCAGGGGGGTACCCCTGGGCTATTGAGTTCATGGGCCTACCACAGTAGCTATGTTCCAGAAGTTGGGATGGTGCTGCAGCAAGGGCGCTTCACACCCATGAAACTGGTGACTAGACACTGAAACAGGACATGGAGTCCAACAGCATTAAATGCCTCTTAACATTATTGCTCAAACCTTGCTGGCCAACAGCAACAGCAACAGAATGATGCCTTCTCCTTGCATCTGCCTCCAAATCTTACACAAGTGCACCTGATTGACTGAACTTATTTCAGATCAAGACCCTAGCTGCAAGGGAGTCTGAAAAAAGTAGTTTGGCAGTTTGCCATCTCTTCAAGCAAATTACTAGAAGGATAGAATGGACGCTGGAGAGGCAATCACTAGTATCCACTATAGGTAAGGAAACTGAGAAGGACTTCCTAGACAGAGGAATCAGCACAAGTAACGGGCACAAGGCCATGAAAGAGCACGATTCAAGTGGTGAACAGCTGGGCATGGCTATGCTATCAGAAGCATGTGAATCAAGGTTTTTACCTGAAAGTGCACTCACGTCTAATCAACATATTTTTGATTAATTAGATTCGTATGTACACTGTACACATGACACTCTTTCCTATTGATACAGCGCTTGATGTATTCAACTGACTACTAGTGCAGAGGAGAAAGGAAAGGAGCAAAAAGCATGAAAAAGAATAAATAAAATTGTTAGGTAATAGTCATCCACAAAGAAAACAGAACATTAACCTTCCCCAAGCCTAATGTTGCAAACACTGTTGATTATGTGCCGAGGAGTCATCTCCCCTTTTTCCTTCCTAACAAAACCCCCGTTATTTGTTTTGTTCTGTTTTGTGGGGGAATCCACCCTTTTCTGCATAGCCCTGTGCTTCAGGAGAGGCAGGAGCTTCAGGTCAAGCCCCAAGGAGTAACACGTGATTAGTCTAACTGCTCGTGTTTCTCCCCTTCTTCTTATCAGCGTTTAGGTTACATACATGCATGGGACACAGTTCTAGCCAATAAGGCGTGGTGTGGGGGCCAGTGTGAGGTAAGTCTGTCAGGGGCTTATGGGAAAGCTCTTACTCCAAAGGAGAAGCAGTCCTCTCCCCTGCTGGGTATTGTTTTGTCTGCCTGTGATGCCTACCACTGTGGGCACCATCTTGCAACCACAAAGGAGCTAAGTTGACCCAGTGAAGAAGGATGGCATTGAGGCTGCCTGAACTGTTGGCCTCCAGACTTGTTGTTATGTGATACGATACGCTGCTTATTTTTTCATACATTTGAGTCCCTGTTTTCTTTCACTTGCAACCAAGAACATTGTAACTACTACTTGCAGTCTGTACACTTAGGATGAGATCTGCCCACTTAAACTTGGCTAATGAAGTCTCTGGAGGAGATTTAAGGAGAAAAATGTATTCCCTTTTTTTTCCACCAGAAAAATTGTTGTTTATCCTTCAAGAGCATTCAAGACCCACTCAAATGTCATTTCTGTCAAGCTGAGTGCTTTGTTATTGCCTGTACTCCCACAGCCCTCCCACTACTTCTCTATTACAGCACTTTACTCATGTACTCTTTCAGCAAATATTTATTGAGTGCCTATTTGGGGCTTGGTAGTGTTTTAGGCACAGGGGTTACAGTAGGAAACTAAATGCATGGAGATTCCAATCTAGTAGAAGACAGACAATGAATGAAAAAATTTTAATGTGATGACTCTTATCAAAGGGAAAAAAAAAGAATTCTTGTAAAAGAGGGGGAAATAACTACCTTGAAATTTATTTTATTGTACTGTGATTCTCTGTTCATATGTCAGTTTTTTCCACTAGATTGTGTGTTCTTGTAACCTCACATCACCCACCACTTCCCTGGGGGATTGCATTTTCCAAAGATGGCTGCGAAAACCTCTCCCATCCCACAGGTTTTTCTGCAATGTGATCTTGCCATTCCCCATAGGGGAGGGATGTAGGCGGTCCTAAGTCTCCTCCTCTTGAATCTCAGTGGGCTTGTGACGGTTTTGACCCATGGACTGTGTTGGAAGTGATGCTCTAAAACTTCCATGGATAGGTCATAAAAGGCCGTGTAGTTTCTACCTGGGTCTCTTGGGACACTTGTTTTTTGGAAGTGCTTTTTCTTGGGACACTCCCTCTTGACACCTACATATAGATGCTCCACTTGACAGTCCCAGCTGAGTGAGCCTTCAAGTCATCCCAGGTTAGGTAAAGAAGCTTCCAGATGATTCCAGCCCCCAACCTCAAGTCATTCCTAGTTGTTCAAGTCTTCCCAACTGAGGCCCCAGATATCATGAATCAGAGACAAGCCATCCCTGCTGTGCCCTCTCCAAATTCCTGATCCACCGTATCCATGTGCATAATAAAATGCCTGTTGGTTCACACCACTACTTTGGAGTGGTTTGTTACACAGCAGCAATGACTGGAACCCCCCAGATCTGCCTTTCTGTGAAATTTTAATCCAGTAGACAACTTTTTTTCTTTTCATCTGACCCAGTTGGTGATCAACTTATGCACTGAAGCTTGAGAACTTTCATCCATCTTACTTTCATCCCATTGAGTGTCGCTGTTGATGATATGCATGTGAAATGTCTAATCTTTTAAAACACAAATCTTCACCATTGATCTTAATATCCTGCTGCAGTGAGTTCCCCAGTTCAATTGTGTGTAGTGGGGAAAAAGTGCCTCCTTTTATCCATTTTAAACATGCTTCCTTTTCATCTCATCTTGTCCTCTTGCTCTTCCCCAAGTAAAGTGATTTCCATTTTGTGGGTACCTAGACACAGAGAACTGAGTTGAGACAATAATCTTTCTTTGGTTACCCAGAAGGCCTCGGGCGTGCTGCGACGGGGAGCAGTGGATTTTAGCTGGTGACTTAAAGGTGGTGGAACACTGTATTCTAATTAGTCACAAGTTTAGTTCCAAGCTTTCAAAAAATAGTCTAGATTCTGCAAGACACAGTAGGTGTCCTCTTGTGGTGCTGGGAAGTAGAGCACAGTAGAGAGGGAAGAGCATTGGCCAGTACATAGGCAATCCGGATTCAAGTCTCGTCTTGTGAGCCAGCTGTGTGCCCTTGGGCATAACACTTAGCCTCTCTGGACCTCATTCTCCTCAACTATAGAGTGAAGAGATTCAACCAGAGGGTTCTGGAGCACCCTTTTGCCTCTAACTTTGTATGAATTCTATGTATTTGCCAGTCATTTTGAAACATCTACTACATAAATCCACGGGAAGGAAAAGTTTGTATTCCAAACAGTTTGCCATTTTAGCTTCAAAGTGGAGTTGGAGAGAGCCACCACTCCCCCCTAACAAATTTTCTAGTTTTTAGAAAACTAATGTTATCGTTTTCCAAAAACACAATCCAAATTAGGCTTCAATTACCAAAAAATATATCCTGCTGTGACTGTTAAGTGACAGGTCTTGCAACCTGAGTCCTTTTAGTTTGGGGGTGCACCCCAGGGCTCCCATCAGCCTTGCTTTCATGAGCCTATCAATTCTCACGGTGCCATTGCTCGATGTTTGCATGGGGACAACTCCATTCTAAGTGATGAGAGTGAATGGATGGGGTGAACTGCTGCTGCATATGGCCACCTTGGGGAGGAAAAAGAATATTGTCCCAGTGAGCAGTCCAGTAGGAACTATTCAAGGGAATCTCTAGAAATCTGAAATCTCTTCCCAATTCTTTCTCCCCCTACAGAAGAAAAAAGGCAGTTACCATGTGGGACTTGGGGAAAGCATTCAGTCTCACTCAACCTGGACTCATTTCACTAATTTTCTGGTCTGCTTAATATTTCTTCAACAGTTGTGATTCTTAGAACTTCGTGGGCTCTAACCCACTTCTTAAGCTCTGCATCCTGTTTTGTCTTACTGAATTTTCTCTTTCCAATCCCAGGTGGGTGGGGGAAATGCTTCTCATCTCTGATTTTAAAATTCATTCCAGAATCTCCACTATTGAAGTGCTACCATGCATTGAGAGGACAGATTGCTTTCACTGTTGGCTTAACAAACTGTATCAATAGCAACAAGTAGCATGACGAGGTTCTACTCAACAGAAACTTACTTGTAAGGTTAAGAAAACCCCTGCGGTCCTTAGACAAAACTTCAGGTAACAAGTAGGAGAAGAACAGCAGTAAAAGTAATAAAAAATATATCTAGTGTTTAGAAGAGCTTTTTGAAAATATTCTAAAGAAGAACCCTCCCACACTTCCCTTAATAAGATATCTCATATGTGATCACACATATCCACTTCCTTATCATCAGTATCATATGCGAGGATGTTTTGACGTTTTTGTGAAGGCTTTCAAGGAAGGCTTGAAAACAACACAGCAGCATCTATAATGCATAATACTGTCAGTTGTATCAATGGGAAAACTGAAGATCATGTAGGATGAATCACTTGGTTATTATTTGCTTGTTTAAGTTATTTGGGTAAAACAAGTCAGAAGTGTCGCTTGTTTCTTAGAGCGGTGCTACCCCTGCGAGGCTGCCTTCATGTGCTCAGTGACTCCTTGATTGTAGCTAAAAGGGGGACCCAGGGTTCCACACACCACATTCTGTTCCCCCTTCTGTCATTCCTGCTCACACTCTAGTGGGGGGATGAGTTTGAAGGCTTGTTGTCTTCAAAACCCTTCTGTCTATGTGGGCTATGCTGCATCATTGCTTGTTGCCCAAAGGCGCTCTGCAAAGATAATTTACTGCCTAAGAAAGTGGTATATACAGAACTGGTCAAGCCATGGGTTGCACTTTTTACAAAATTAATAAACAATTTTTTAAAGCAGTTTTAGGTTTACAGAAAATTGAGCAGATAGGGCTTCCCTGGTGGTGCAGTGGTTAACAATCCTCCTGCCAATGCAGGGGACACGGGTTTGATCCCTGGTCTGGGAAGATCCCACATGCCACAGAGCAACTAAGCCCATGTGCCACAACTACTGAGCTTGCGCACTAGAGCCCGTGAGCCACAACTACTGAGCCCGCGTGCCACAACTACTGAAGCCTGTGCGCCTAGAGCCTGTGCTCCACAACAAGAGAAGCCACCACAATGAGAAGCCTGTGCACCATAACAAAGAGTGGCCCCGCTCACCACAACTAGAGAAAGCCCGCGTGCAGCAACGAAGACCCAACACAGCCAAAAATAAAGAAATAAAGAAATAAAGTAAAATAAAATTTAAAAAAAGAAAATTGAGCAGATAGTACAGAGAGTTTCCATATATCCTCTCCTTTTCCCACTCACAGTTTCTCCTTAGTGCGGTTCTTAGTTCTCTCTTAGTTCTCTTGCCTTAGTGCAGTTACAATTTAGTACAATTGATGAACCAATATTCATATACCATTATTAACTAAAGTCCATAGTTTGCATTAGGATTCGCTCTTTGTGTTATACAGTTCCGTAGGTTTTGACAAATAATGTCATGTGTCCATCAATACGGTATCCTACAGAATAGTTTCACTGCCTTAAATATCTCCTGTGTTTCACCTAATCATCACTTCCTCACCCCGCCTTGACCCTTGACCCCTGACTATCACATCTCTTTACTTTCTTTCCCAGAATGTCATATCGTTGGAGTCATTCAGTATGCAGCCTTTTCAGATTGGCTTCTTTTATTTAGCAATATGCACTTAAGGTTCCTTCGTGTCTTTTCATGGCTTGATAACTCATTTCTTTTTTTTTTTTTTAATATCCTCTTTTTTTTAGAAGAAGAAATTACAAATAACAAAACATTAGCAAAATGAGTAGAAAGTACAGCGACTTCTCATATACTCCCCCTGCCCTCACACATGCACAGCCTTCCCCATCATCAACATCCCACACCAGAGTGGTACATTTGTTACAATAAATGGACCTACATTGACACATCGTTATCACCAACGACCGTGTATTGTATTAGGGTCTGCTGTTGGTACTGTATTCTATGGGTTGTTTTTGTTTTGTAATTAATTAATTAATTTATTTATGGCTGTGTTGGGTCTTCGTTTCTGTGCGAGGGCTTTCTCTAGTTGCGGCAAGCGGGGGCCACTCTTCATCGCGGTGCGCGGGCCTCTCACTATCGCGGCCTCTCTTGTTGTGGAGCACAGGCTCCAGACGCGCAGGCTCAGTAATTGTGGCTCACGGGCCCAGTTGCTCCGCGGCATGTGGGATCTTCCCAGACCAGGGCTCAAACCCGTGTCCCCTGCATTAGCAGGCAGATTCTCAACCACTGCGCCACCAGGGAAGCCCTGGGTTTCTTTTTTGCTTCTTCTGTTTTTTTTTTTTTGTTTTTTTTTTTACAAAACAGCAGCAGGAAAGAAAAATGCAGGAGGCAGATGAGCCAGGCACCGGGGTTCAGATCAGAAGGGAGCAGGGAGACCAAGCTGTTACTGCAGGCTGGCCCCGGAACTCTGTCCCAGCATCCTGGGAGCACGGCAACAAGCCCTAGAAGGAGCAGAGAGTGGGTGAGGAGACGGCTGTCCCAGCTCGGTGGCGGCACCGCTCCTTGGGCGGCCACCCTGGCGGTCAGCCAGGTTGGGAGCACTTGAGGCTCCTGTGTTTGGAGGCCTGGTCTCCAAAGCACGGACCCACAGGGGCCAGGCAGAGGAAGGAGGTAGGAAGGGCCGGCACAGAAGGGCTATGAGTTCTATCTGGGTCCCCCGGGACCACGGGGCCCAGGTGGGCAGGGGCAGTCAGGACGCTTCCCTGCTTGTCAGACAATCAGCTTCTTCAGGAAGGCCTCCAGCTGGTCCTCATCCTTGATGCCCACAAACTTGTCCACCACATCCCCATTCTTGATGGCCAGCACGGTGGGCACAGCTGATACCTCATACTCTATGGCGAGGTCTGTGTGGTCATCAATATCCGCCTTGGCCATCACCACCTTTCCATGCTGCTTGGCCACCACCTTCTCTAACCTTGGCCCCAGGATCTTGCAGGGACCACATCACTGTGCATGGAAATCCACAACCACTGGTGTCTCACTGTTGACAACTCAGTCTTGAAAGTCTGGTCCATCCTGGATGTTAAAGGTCATTGTACAGACTCTGGTGGTGTATATTGACTGGGCTTGGCTGGGTGTTACTGTCAGGTTATTAGGACTGCGCTGTGGGGTCTGCAGGGCCCTGGAGGCAAGGGGCGCCCACTGACTCTGAGAGGGCTTCCTGCAGATTATGGAGGCCAGGAACCTCCCCAGGAGAAGTCGCTAAGCCATCTCCCTGCAGCGAGAGCAGAGGGGTGCACAACGCGGCCCTCCCCACCGGTCAAGGGCACTTCTGTTCCCTATTCATTTCTTTACTCACTGCCTGCCATCCAGCTTGCACACATCCCCAGTCACCCAGTTGCCGCAGCCAATGGTATTTGTAGCTTTCCTGCCCCACGGACAACACTGGACAATTGTGAATGGAGCATCTACTGGCCAGGTACTGTGCTAGGTGCTCTGCTCCAGAAGTGAGAAGCAGATGTGATCCCTACCCTCATGGGACTCACGTGATCAGTCATTCCTAATTAATACTCAGGTCCCTTGATTGCCACTGCTCCCTTTGGCAGGTTTACTTAAATGCCACTTAAATCTCCCTATTTTTGAAGACCTCTTCTTTCCTTCCCTTCCTTCTCTTCCTTCCTTCTTGCTTTCCTTCTTCCCCTCCTTCCTTCCTTCTTTCCTTCCTTCCTTTCTTCCTTTCCTTATTATACATGTCTTCTCAAGGCAATCACTTCTATACCTACAGCTTCAATTACTTTGTGTATACTCTAATGACAACACAATTTTAAATGTTGTTTTCATTTACCAGTTTTTTTTTTTGTTTGTTTTTCTTTTTTGGTTTATTCCTAGGTATTTTATTCTTTTTGTTGCAATGGTAAATGGGAGTGTTTCCATAATTTCTCTTTCAGATTTTTCATCATTAGTGTATAGGAATGCAAGAGATTTCTGTGCATTCATTTTGTATCCTGCAGCGTTACCATATTCATTAATTAGCTCTAGCAGTTTTCTGGTGGCAGTTTTAGGATTCTCTATGTATAGCATCATGTCTTCCGCAAACAGTGACAGTTTTACTTCTTCTTTTCCAATTTGTATTCCTTTTATTTCTTTTTCTTCTCTGATTGCCGTGGCTAGGACTTCCAGAACTATGTTGAATAATAGTGGTGAGAGTGGACATCCTTGTCTCATTCCTGATCTTAGAGGAAATGCTTTCAGTTTTTCACCATTGAGAATGATGTTTGCTGTGGGTTTGTCATATATGGCCTTTATTATGTTGAGGTAGGTTCCCTCTATGCCCACTTTCTGGAGAGTTTTTATCATAAATGGGTGTTGAATTTTGTCAAAATAAACACTCTTCATCGCGGTGCGTGGGCCTCTCACTATCGCGGCCTCTCTTGTTGTGGAGCACAGGCTGCAGACGCGCAGGCTCAGCAATTGTGGCTCACGGGCCTAGTCGCTCCGCGGCATGCGGGATCTTCCCAGACCAGGGCTCGAACCCGTGTCCCCTGCATTGGCAGGCAGATTCTCAACCACTGCGCCACCAGGGAAGCACGTATTACTCATCTGGATGAGTAAGTTTTTGGCATCCCCTTAAAGTCATCTCACTCTAGGGTCCCGGCCCATGAGCCATGGGAGGGGGTCCATGGTGGTGGCATGGATGAGTCTAGGTAGGCAGAAGGGCCATAGAGAGTCATGGGATGCAGCTTGCACTTCCTCCCTTGGCAGGAAGGTCCCAGGGAGAGATTGCGGGGGGTCCATGAACATGGATGGGGAAAACCTCTGCAGTTAACCCAAATTGAGCATTTCTGACAACTATGACTATAGAGGAGATGACAGTAGCATTAACTGTATCTTTGATTTGTTACCAATTTGTCACCAAGAGAAGTCTGATGTATTTTCAGAGCAGGTTAGAGTCGAAGCAGATTTTATTTGTACCCACCACTACTTTGAAATGACAGAAGTTATTAGTACCACCTCTAGAGCTTATGATTGGAAGTACTGAGAAAGAAGCACATGTATTATGACATTGGAATTTCTTTTTTTAATTTAACTATATTTTTACAGAATCGAGTTTCCTTGTAATCTTATGTATATTATTTTATGTATTTATGCAGTGGTAATCAATATAGTCAGTAACTTGCCAAAGAAGGTCTGGGGCGTAGAAGTGCTTACAAACCCCCTCCTCTCAATCCTTTAACCTCTTGGGCCAAGTCTTTTACTCTGAGCATTGGAGATAAAAATCCCTGCCCTCCAGTATTACTGGGAGGATCAAATTCGACACTGTGCACGAACATCCCCATGCCCAATGTGAGGTGTTTTCAGTATTCAAAGGATGTGAAGTGAATGTGACATTCCAAATAGAAAAGAAACAGCAATAACTCACATGCATTTGCTGCTCGTGCTGCCATAACAAAGCACCGAAGATTGGGTGGTTTAAATAACAGAAATTTATTAGGACTTCCCTGGCGGTCCAGCGGTTAAGACTCTGCACTCCCAATGCAGGTGGCACGGGGTCGATCCCTGATCGGGGAGCTAAGATCCTGCACTCGGCGTAGCCAAAAAGAATGAGAAACAAACAGAACTTATTTTCTCACAGTCTTGGAGGCTGGAAGTTCAAGTCAAGGTGTCGGCAGGGTGGGTTTCTCCCGAGTCCTCCCTCCTTGCTGTGTCTTCACACGGTCTTCCCTCTGTGCATGTCTGTGTCCCAGTCTCCTCTTCTTATAAGGACACCAGTCAGATTGGGTAAGGAAGGGTCACCCTAATGACTGCATTTGATTTATTTACTCCTTTAAAGGCTGTCTTTCCAAAAATAGTCGCATGCTAAGGTGCTGGGGGTTAGGACTTCAACATATGAATTTGAGGCGGGAGACACAATTCATCCTATCTTGAAAAAAAGACTGGATGCCTACCCAGGTCAAGGGGAGCAGAAGGGGCGACCACCCACCTCATCTCACATCCACGGCAGGCAGGTGATGGAAATCTCTGTCCTCACTCCTGTTTACTTCTCCAAGTGCGTTCACCACGTGCTACCACCTGATACAACCATCTCCCTTTGTAGTTTCGGTTCCAGTCTCCCTGAGGAAAAGTAGAAGCAAGCCCCAAAGCAAACCTCGGCCAGAGGGT
The DNA here is from genome assembly GCF_965194825.1 of Balaenoptera physalus. NCBI lineage: Eukaryota > Metazoa > Chordata > Mammalia > Artiodactyla > Balaenopteridae > Balaenoptera > Balaenoptera physalus. The sequence continues at coordinate 111,221,404 of NC_138885.1, read as the reverse complement.
TGTAAGTGAAGTTGGCGAGCATACCCCTCTTCTTTGTTTCATACGAGAAGCTTGTGGCAGATGCTTCCTCACAGCTGAGACATGCTCTGCAAACATCACCGAGAGGCCACTGCGGCATGGAGCGCACGACTCCTGGACTCGCAGGCCTTTCTGAGTAGGCCAGTCATGCAAACAAATATTGGCCTATGTGTTAGGAGCCGTTAGATGGGCCTCGATGAAATTACATATTGGATTCCATGAAAACTGGGCAGTAATTCTCACGAGAAGTTTAACACCTCTTCCTACTGTCTTTTTTTTTTTTTTTTAAATAATAGACTTTTTTTTAAAGAGCAGTTTTAGATGTACAGAACGGTTTAGCATATAGTACAGAGAGTTCCCAATTTTCCTCCTCCCACACACCATTTCCAGTGTTAACATCTTTTGTGTAACAGTAGTACATTTGTTACAATGAATGAATCAATATTGATAAAATCCACAGCTGACATTGGAGTTCACTTCCGTTTCTGTACAGGTCTACCTGTTTGGACAAATGCAAAATGTCATGTATCTGCCACTACAGTATCATGCAGAATCCATTGACTGCCCTGAAAATCCCTTGTGTTCCCCATATGCGTCCCTTCTTTCCCATCCCCAGAACCCCTGGCAACCACTGATCTTTTCAGTTTTGCCTTTTCTAGAATGCCGTAGAGTTGGACTCATACAGTATGTAGACTTTTCAGATTGGCCTCTTTCACTTAGTGATAGGCATTTAAAGTTCCTCCTTGTCTTCCCATGCCTTGATAGCTCATTTCTTTTTATTGCAGAATGATATTCTATTGTGTGGATGTGCCACAGTTTGTTTATCCATTCACCTACTGAGGACCATCTTGGTTGCTTTCGGTGTTTGGTGAGTAAAACTGTTGAACATTCCTGTGCGGGTTTTTGTGCAGACATAAGTTTTCAACTTAGTTGGGTAAACACCTAGGAGCATGGTTGCTGGATCGTATGTTTTGCTTTGTAAGAGACTGCCAAACTGTCTTCCAAAGTGGTCTTACGTTTCGCATTCCCACCAGCAACGCGGAAGAGTTCCTGTTGCTCAGCACCCTGTTAGCATTTGATTTTTTGCCGAGCTGCGTGGCTTGTGGGATCTTAGTCCCAAGACCAGGGACAGAACACAGCCCCGGCAATGAAAGCGCCAAGTCCTAACCCCTGAATTGCCAGGGAATTCCCCATATTTTGTCTTAATGTGCGTTTTCATTGTGATATGTGATATTCTGCATCTTTTCATATGCTTGTTTGCCATCTGTATATCTCTTTGGTGAGTTTTTTTTCCCCAGATCTTTTGCCCATTTTTATTCTGTATTGTTTTCTTATTGTTGAGTTTTGAGAGTTCTTTGCATATTTTGGATATAATCCTTTATCAGATATGGATTTTGCAAATATATCTCCCAGTCTGTGGTTTGTCTTTTCATTAACAGTGTCTTTTGCAGAGCAGAAGTTTTTAATTTCAGTAAGTCCAATTCATCAGTTTTTTTTTGTTCACGGATCATGTTTTTGGTGTTGTATCTAAAAACTCACTGCTAAACCCAAGGTCGTCTAGATTTTCTCCTACATTATCTTCTAGGAGTTTTATGTTTTTGCTTTTGACTTTTAGGCCCATGATCAATTTTAAGTTAGTTTCCGTGAAAAGCCTTGAGGTCTGGGCTAGATTAATTTTTTTGTTTGTTTTGTCTATGGATGTCTGTTGTTCCAGCACCATTTGTTAAAAAGGATATTCTTTCTCCATTGAAATACCTTTGCTCTTTTGTCAAAAATTAGTTGACTATATTTGTGTGGGTTCCTGCTGCCTTTTTATTAAACATTTGGCTACTGTTTAGGGGGAATACTGATAGCATTTGTTGCGAGCGGATTCTTGTATTCCAGCCCCCTGCAGTCAGCAACCAAAAATACTTGTTTGGAATATAGATATTGTGCAGTGGATACCTGTGTAGATCGTTGCTGCTCACGGCCTCCAAATTAACCTTTATACTTTTGTCAGAACGCACTAGCTCCTTTCCTGCTCTACTTTAATGTGCTTTTTCTCCTCTTTTCTTACACCATTCGAAAAATCTGCAAAACAGATGAAATAAAATAGTCTAATTTAACACGTTCCTACCACCCGTCTAGCATTCAGAAGGTGGAATTTCTCGGTGTTATTAGGATAAATGTAGGGGGTCGCGTTTCCTGTCTGAGGTCTTACAGAGTCCCTGGGGGCTCCTAGGAGTCTGTGGTAAAAGTGCTCGACTCCTTACTTGCAAGAAGATCGTTGGGATTATTGGGACACGATCAAACAGGCAAGATGGATTCCAAGCTCCCTCGCATTGTTAGCTACGGAAGACCAGCTGTAAAAAAAGTGGTCACACCGGGTCCTAGTTTGGAAGCGAGGATTTCCACCACTTTCTCATACTTTAAATGATTGGCGTCTGCCAAGTAATCAAAACATACCAAGGAACCTTTTCATGGTGTTCAGTTCGGAATTTCCAAGCGGCTAAGGACAAGCACGGCTGGCAAGCCAGAGGGCCAGTTTGGCTGCGCGGCTACTCGAGAGTGTGCGGTAGCCGGGGGCCGTGTCCCAGTAAAGGCGAGAGCTGTAATGCTGTCAACTTGTTATTTACTTTCCAAATCTGAATGACTGAGCAAGGCGAAAGGAGAATCAATCAACCACAATGTGACCCTACAGGCGGAAAAAACGCAGCGCTCCCATCAGCAGGCGGTGGGGGAAGGGAAGCACGTGTAACCCGGGCAGGGTTGCATCAGGAGCTCGCTCGGGTTTTCTGTTGCCCCCCTGGTTTTTCGATTGCCTGTTAATACCTCAGCATCAGTCCTCACAAGCCCAGGGAGCCCGGGAGCAACGACGGGCAAGCTCAAGGGAAGGTCCCACCACGTCCTTTTGGGGGGCCTTGAATGGCAACTGATACAAAATAAGGCAAAATCTATTCTGCTGATTCACAATTATGGAGACTGTGTAAGTGTATCTTTTATTGATGTGCTCTAATAATAATGTGCAGCAACCGTCGTTTTACATCACTGACGTTTCACAGCAATATTTGGCAGCATAATTTTTAGTCTGCCTTTTTGATGGAGGACCAGCCCCTTAAACACTCACTTCGGGCCCCCTCTCTGCACAACCAGTACAGCAAATGGCCCGGTGTCCCAGCAAGGAGCAAGTGAGGTGCCAGTGTAAAACGCTGAGTGTGTACTGGGCTCTTGGGGCGAAGCTCCTTATACGCCAAAGGGAGGGGCAAACTTATTCTAAAATATTCGGCAAAGCAGACACCCAAGGTGCCGGCGGGTGGGTGCAGATGTTTGTTTAAGTGAACTCAGGCCTCGAGTGGGGGGCAGTTGTCGCCAAGCAGGAGGGGAGGCAGGAGCGCTGGGGCCTCGGGTTCACCAGAGCTGGGCCGAGCGAGCTGCGGCAACCTTAGCACTTGGCCGGGGCCCGAGGCCCGACGCCTCCGGGCGGGGGCGGGGGTGAGAAGGCCCGAGCGCCCGGCTTCTTCCCCCTGCCCCCGCCGGGAGCCTCCACCCCGCTGGGCCCGAGTTTCTTTCTCCCCACGCACTGCCGGCTCTTCACTGGAGGCATTTTGCAAAGGTCGAGGCTCCCCCCTGGGCCCCCACTTTTCCGGGGAGGGGAGGAGACCATTGGGGTGCCCTGCCGGCCGCCGATTTTGAGGGAGCGGCGTCCTCAGGCAGGTTGCAGGGGTTCTGCTAGGGCAGCTGGGCGGCTGCTTCTTGGAGGTGGGGGAGGGTAACAGAGCGGTGGCCCGGTTCCCCCCTCCCCTGGAAACCGCGGTGCTGGTGACCGGGCTCCTGTCCCCTCCTGGCTGGGTCCGGGCCTGGGACGGGGTGGGCACAGGCCTGCGTCTCCTTCCGCCCGCATGGAGGCCACGAGGAAGGGACGGGGTTCGGATACACTAGGGAGACCCGGGTTCCCTTCAGCCACCCCGGGCGCGGCGGGGAGAGCAGAGTCAGGGGTGAGGGACGGGGGAGGGTTGCAGGTTCCCCCGCCGTGGGGACGGGGCGGCTCAGGACGCGAGTCTTCCCTGGAGCCCTGGGGGAGGGGCTGTGTTGGGGGCGGACTCTCCCCCTCTTGGTTGTGGGGGAGGGCAGGCCTGGTGGCCTCACCCTCCGTGGGGGAGGGACCGGCTTGGGACGCGCCCCTCCCCCCCGGGCGTGTGGGTGGGGGGTGTGTCGGGGGGGGAGGACCCGGGCTCCCGTTCCCCGGCGGTGGGGGAGGGTGCGGGCTGGGGGCCGTGGGGGGAGGGGCCGGCCCGGCGGCGGAGGCGGCCTCCCTGGCAGTCCTCCCGGCCGGGGTCGGCGCGCTGGCGGCCGCTCCCCCCGGAGGTCACTGCCCGTGCGGGTCCCTCCTGCCGTCCCGCCCTCTGCCGCCGCCACCGCTCTCGCCCCAGCCCCCCCCATCCCCCCGCACTCTCTGCGCTCGGGAGCGAGGTGGCGCCAGCGCCGCCGCCCCGCCGCCGCCCCGCCGCCGCCGCCGCCGCCCCGCCGCCGCCGCCGCCCCGCCGCCGCCCCGCCGCCGCCGCCGCCGCCGCCGCCGCCGCCGCCGCCGCCGCCCCGCCGCCGCCCCGCCGCCGCGCCGCCGCCGCCGCCGCCGCCGCCGCCGCCGCCGCCGCCGCCGCCCCCTCGGCCGCCATTCGGCCGCCATTCGGCCGCCATTCGGCCGCCATTCGGCCGCCATTCGGCCGCCATTCGGCCGCCATTCGGCCGCCATTCGGCCGCCATTCGGCCGCCATTCGGCCGCCATTCGGCCGCCATTCGGCCGCCATTCGGCATCCGAAACTTTCCAGCGCTCGCGCCTCTCGGGGACTCGGCTGCGGCGGGGCGGGGGCGGCCCGGGGGCGGCGCGCGGCTGCTCCGGGTGCCGGGCCCTCCTCGGCCGCGGCACGGCCCGGGCTCGGCGACGGCCGGCCGGAGGGAGGTTCGGGGCGGCGGCGCCGCCGCAAGTTGCGCTGCTCGCGGCGAGGTGAGTGCGCGGGGCTCGGCCGGCCGGCTGGCCGGGCGCGGGGTGGGGCGGGGGGGAACGCCAACTTGTCCCGCATGGGGGCCGGCGGTTCCCTCCCTCCGGGGTCAGGCCGGCGGCCTGGGGCGCCCGCACGCTCCGTCCGCCTCCGGGGCTTTGGAGGGGCAGGTCCCCAAGTGTCTCTCGGGCTTGGGCTGGGGTGCGGCGCGCTCCCTGCAGGCTGCACAATACCCCGTTTTGGCTGCTCCCCAAAGTGCCGGCGCGTTGGGGGCGGGCGGAGGCTGGGGGGCTCCTTTGTTTCGGGGCGGGGGAGGCGGCCGGCAAGTTTGGGGAAGCGCTCGATTTGTCCCCCGGTGCCCCTTTGTCTGCCCAACCCGGGGTTGGCTGGACGGACGTGCGCCGCCGCGGGATCCCCCGTGGGGGGAGGGGAGCCCCATTCATCCCCGGGCGCGGGCCGGCCAGCCCCGGGCCGGCTGGAAGCGCGGCGGCGCGGGCCCTGGGCGGCTCAGTTCTTGAGCCGCAGAAACCGTCAAGGAAGTCGGGAGCTCCCCAGCCCGGGCGAGGAGTGCGGGCTGGGGGCGACTTCGGCGGACGGGGGGCGTCCCTGGTCGGGCCGGGTCTGCGGAGAGCGGCCTGGGGAGGCTGCAGACCTGTTGCTCCCGGGCTGGGGGGAGGGGTGCCCCCAGATTCGCGTCCTGGGCGCTGCTCCCCAGGGGGACCTTGCCCACGGGGGCCGGTGTTCGGAACGGGGTGGGGCGCGCCTTCGGGGGTCGCCGGAGGTCGCCGGGTCCTTGACAGTTGGGGGCTGCCAGAGGCCCGCGGGCGCTGGGTTAGGGCCTGCCCTTCACGTGCGCTGTCCGTGCGCGGTGAGGCCCGCGCGGGGGCTCGTTCTTAGCACGGCCTCGCATTCTCCGAGCCCCTCGCTTTGGAAATTCCACAAAGTTAGAGTCGGAGGTGGGGTGTTTTTTTTTTTTTTCCTTCTTTCTTTTCTGTCGCTGATGTTGTAGAGCAGAACCCCAAAAGAAACAGAAACCCATGCCCTATTCCTTGTGCCACGGTTTCTGCTTTGCTTTGTCACATGTGGTTTGACCTGACTGCTGGATGTTTTTCTCTCCAGGCGCGCCGCCTGGGTCCCTGGGTTAACCTGAAAGGGGAGGGGCGGGACTCCAGCCTGGGAGGGGGAGGGGAGCGCCACTCTTCCGTCCTGAACGGTGGCCTCGGTGTAGGAAATTGCCCAGGACGATTTTATGAAAAGTTTACAACTAGTCATTCCTAGGAAAGACGCGATGGGTGGGAGGGGGGCGCGAATGTTGAGTATGGAACAGTTGAGACGTGAAGATGACTCTTTTATGTTTAGGGATGTTAATATCTCAAACGTACGGCAGATTTTCGTGGAAAACCCCCCAGCTGGATGATGAATCCAGGGATGAAAGTTGAAGTGCATCACTTGACCCACTTATTAAGATAGCCCCTTAAGGATATTCTAGACCTGAAGGGAACACACACCTGTGGGACGAAAATGGAGACTTCAGGTGTTGATTTGGTGTTGTGCACAGCAGGGTGTGTGTCATTGGATCTTCTGAGGTTGGCTCTTCTTGTGCTTCTGTCCAGGGCTTAAGTCACTCTGGGAATTGTCAACACCCCTCATTTAAATTTCACACCTTGACCCTTAAATCTCCCAAAGCTCACCCCTCCTGAAAGTTTGGGTGTTTAAATGAAGTGTGTGGTATCCTAGTTGGTCTCGAATCTCACCTTTAACCATGGGAGTGTCAGTTTTCTCATCTGTGTGATGGCATCATGAGTCTACCTGGGTGAGCTGTTAGGAGGGTTTCAGCGCTAGCCAGCAGAAAGGGGAATAGAGCCCGAGTCCAGCTCCATCAGGGCACCTAACGCTTTGCTAGAAAAGCAGCCTTTGTCCCCGTTTGGCCTGAACTAGTGAAAGGGCCCACCCTGTTGTTCTGCTCTACCGTTGACCTTCAAGTCCTGTAACTTTTCTGAGTGTCGTTTTCTGTATGTAAAAATAAAAACGGGAACTGAAATCGTGGTGCTCATTGGGTAGTGCAAGGACAGAAAGAGGGAATGTACGTGTAATTTTTTTGAAAACTACAACGCTGCCTGTAAGTTTTAGTTGTTATGGTATTGTGCAGGTAGAGTAGTTTTCCTAATGTTACTCTAATGCCATGCAGTGAGGATTTTACGGGCACTTAATGCCCTGTGTGCAGCAATTATTTTCATTCTACTTCAGAGGACACTGACTTGTTAATATATGGTGGAGGGAGGATTGTTTGATTCCGAAAGCCCAGCTCTTAAGCTTGGTGTTATTTTGCCTTCCTGTGTATACATAGTGTGAATCTTCCCACTTGGAGACAAGCTCGTTAAATTACACACACACACACACACACACACACACACACCATTTCTCTTTCTCTCTCTCTCTCTCTCTTTCTCTCCCTCTCCCACACAGAAGAACCTACATTGAAATCTGTTTGTACACCTAGATGAATCTCAGCAGAAATCATGAAATGTCCACCACAGTGGAAAGATTGTTTTCATCTGTAGCTTAATTATCTGGTGTGGCAGCCACTAGCCAACATGTGCATATTTAGATTCAAATAAACTAAGATTCAGTACCAATTCTGTTGTTACTAAAATAAACAATTCTGTTCTTTCAGTGCTCTACCCATAATTCACATACCCAATAGATGTGTGTAACTAGTGGCCGCCATATTGGGACAGCGCAGAACTTGCAGAATGTTCTATTGGAAGGCGATTCTCTATAGTTACTGCAAGTAAGGATTGATAAAGAAGGCAGTAAAGAGAGTTAGTTTACTTTTTGTGGGAGGAGGGGAGAGGCTGTAAGAGTTTGAAATAATTTACTGGTAGACTTTTAAAAAAAAAAAAGGTAGGCCCATTTCAGCTAGCAGGTGACCTAGGAAAGTGATTTCAGTGAGGTTGACAGCTGTGGTTTTTTAGATTGAGGTGGTTTGGATCACTTTTGAATTAGAAAACCAGAACTCCAAGCTGGAGTCTCTCACTGAGTATTTAACCTTGGACACGGCATTTAGTGTCTTTGTGCCTCAGTTTCCCCATGTGAAAAATGGCATAGCCAGTCCCCATGTTGCCTGCCTTTGAGTGTGTCGTGGCGAACATCTCTTGGGATGGTGGGGAGCCCAAGGTGTGACCGTCAGTGAAGCCCCTCGTAGGTGATTTAGAGGCCTTAGGTGATGTAGAGGCCTTATCTGATATGTTTAAAGCGGTGTTCGCCATGGGCTACCTACCCCTCCCCCCAAGTTTATGTCTTAAGTTTTAAGGTTTAATTTCTTGAGGGTCAAATCTTCTCTTATTAAAAGACTGATCAGGAATCCTTCCAACAAAGTGAGGCTTAACAATAGTCAAAGTATTTTTTAAAAGCGGCTGAGTGCTGGCCGTTTCCTGTATACTGGTCCCTGAGTCAGGATGTTATTTTTATTACTTAGTTGGTGTGTTCTTTGCATAGTCTTTTGTATTTTTTTATAGCAACGTATTAGAAATTTTATTTGTGGTTGGGGGGAAAAACCCAGTTTTGCATCTGTGAGAGAGGTGACTTCCCAGATCCCCCTCTGCCATTTGTCCTCACTCTTGCTTTCTCTCAGGACTGCTGTGACCTGTCAAGCTTTTGAGACACCTGGGATATCCATGATTCTCTTCCAGAGGCGGGCAATGGGTTCCTGCAGAGGGAAGCCAGGCCCACAAGAGCCATCTCATGTAGGTCCTGAGTGTCAGGAATTCAGACCCTTCATCAGTTACCTATTGGGAGGGAGGACCCCACACCCCAACCCTGAGGCTGCCCCCTCCTTGAGCTTTCCGCCAGGTGTCTGGGTCTTGGGCTCTGCACACGTGGTTATTGCCAGGCCTGACCCGGGCCAGAGGACAAGCACGATCACTCTGCCCTGTGAGGCGAGACTGTCCCAGGTGTGGTGTCCCCGGATACCTTGCATTTGCCTCCTTTTTCTCCCTTAAAAAGGAAGAGTACGTGACTTCCAATAAGTTGTTAATCTTTCACCACCCAAGACGTTTAAAAAATAGTTTCAATCAGGAAGCAAGACTAAAGTCATTTTGTAAACTTTTTTGTTTTTTAAGTTGGAAAGATAAACTTTTTTTTTTTTTTCCATACCTATTTTTAGCGTGAAGGAAGTAACTGGCCTCGTGAGTGGAGACTGGATGTGAGTTTCTCCCTCGGGTCTTGCCCTCCTTGGCCCTCCCTCCTGTCCATCCTTTCCATGGGGCTCGACCAACTGGATGGCCCCGGCCACGTGAGTAGAGCGAGACCCAGCAACCAAAATAAACGCTGGATGTGGGAAGGGACAAACAGTCAACATGTTTGTAGAGGGAAAGAGAGCCTGCTGTGAGAAAATGAGTTTAAAACCTCAGGGGAAAAACGCAGTCATTAAGGAATGTGCTCCCCGGGAACTTGACCATGGAGGTGGCCGCCTCCTGCAAAGCACTTCTGTGCATTATCGCCGTCGTCAAATATTTATTGAGAATCCACTGCCTGATTGAAGATTGCAGATGTGAACTGGAAGCCATTGAAAAGTTAAATTGGAGCAAATTTAAACTTGGAAACAGAGGAGAGAGTATTTTCTTCTGATGGAGGAAGTTGGGTACCGTTTCCATGGCTTTGGTTTGTTCTTGGTAGTTGGGAAGGAAGAGGTGGAGATGGAGCGTGTGACTCGCAGGTTCGAGAGAAAGGGACGTCGTAGGGACGAAGGTAGCGGAGATGGTGGCTTACTGGAACCGTGTTTTCAGCGTTGAGCTCTAGAAGCTTGTGGTCAGCCCATGGTTCTCAGGGCAGTTTTGTCCCCTACCGTCAAGCAGCTTTTGGCAATATCTGGAGACGTGTGGTTGTCACAAGTTGGGGGAGGGGGACGGTGATGCTCCTGGCATCCGGGGGGGCGGGGGGGGGGGTCCGTGGATGCTGCGTAACATCCCACAGTGCACGGGACAGACCCACCCCAGAGAGCGACCCGGTGCTTAATGGCCGTGATGCCAGGGTGGAGACACCAGCCCTGAGTTCTGCTGTCAGCCGTGCAGTCCTGTCTTGAGCAAGGTCCACGGGCAGCTGGATGTCAAGATAGGTATCCGGCGCTGTGGTTCTCACGGCTCCGGCTCCCGTAGGCCGTTTTGGGATACATTAGGAAGTAAATGAGAAGGGAAAGGAGGAGGTGGGAAGTGGATGGCGGGAGCGGCGCAAGGCCAGGAGGTGTTGGGGGCGGGGGGGCGGCTGCGAGTCGCCTGAGCTCTGTCTCAACTCGAGTATTTTAGAGCCCCGATGCCAGCGCGCCTGCAGGGCTCCTTCCTGCTGGTTTTGCGGATGTCATTGCAGATTTAGCGGGTCTCACCTTTGGTCGGCTTCTTGGGACTTGGGTATTTATCAGGGGAACACCTGGTACCTGTCTGCTGTTTTCGGACCCTCTCTGTGCCCAGCGAGATGTCGGTTAACCTGGACTTGGGGTAACCTCCACCGCCGTGCTTGGGAGGGCGGGCGGACACATCAGTGTGGGAGGCGTTTGCGGCCTGCAGGACTCTGGATGCTGTTTCAGGCCCTGTCCTCTCCTGTGAGTAGTTGATTCGTGAACGGCTGGGGGCAGCTGGGTGCGGACCTGCAGTGGGGCCCTCTCCCACGAATGGGCACTGCTGGCGCCTGGAGTCTGGTCCTCCTGAGCCAGCCCGTGGCCCCGTGGCCTGTGACCCCCCCCGCCCAAGAGGAGCGCCAAGCCCAGCCTGGTTGGGGGCCCTGTGGGCTCCTGGTGGTCATGGGGTCGGGGACACTTGGTTTGCAGCCAGCTCACCATGCACTGACCGCCTCTGGGCACATGTTACCTTCTCTGGCCTTAGTTTTCTTCTTGAGAGAGAAAGAAAATAAAATCTGTTTCTCAGGCTTGTATTAACAGAAGGAGGATTATTATCATGCTTGGAGCCCAGTGTCCTTAGGTTTTCCTCTACTCTGAAGTTGGGAATTGGTGTGGAAATATCCAATAATGACAGTAATAATATATCTTTTTTAGTTACGGTGGTCTCCATCAATTGCTTGCTTGCTTTTCTTAAGTTAAATTTCAGGGCTGGCATACGCACACAAACACACACACGTGCTGTATTCAGACACATATGTATTCTCTGTATATTTCCTAAATTTACTATGTGATAAATGATGAATTTCATCATGCTTAAATTTCTGTAACCACCACCATCATCAGGATACCAAACAACTAAATTCCGTCACCCCAAAGGTGTCCGTGGTGCTTTCCCTCCATACTCCCCGCTCTCTCAGCCCCTAACTCGGGGCACCTGCCGATCAGCTCTGCTCTCCTGGTCTTGGTAATCACATTTTAACTCAGGATGAAATGCCTAATAGTGAATCTCTCCACTCTTCGAGCACCTTCCTTGACTCATGAATTTTATACTGTGGCACACTTGGGCCCATGTGTTTTTCTCAGAATGATTTTGCACTGTGGATATTATCAAAAGCAAGGAAAAGCCAAAACTTAGAGCTTCTTAATACTTGTAAGAAATCATAGTGAAAAAATATCGGCTATCTTGTTGGAGCTGCCTATAGGATTTGCACATTTCCTATGCCAGTTGATCCTTGCTGCCAAATCAGTTGAGATGGGACATTTTTGGATGCACTTTCAGAGACTGTTTCTGGAGCAGTACTATGTAAAATGCATCAGTAGGTTAGACTCATGTCTTTAGTTTCAAAAACAGGACACACATTAAGAGGCGTGGTTTTCCCAGTGGGTTGATAACGTGACCAAAATGTACACTAAAAATATCCAGTTGTGTTTGCATTAGTTTGTTGTAGAAATAAATTCCTACGTCTGTGTTTCTATGTGGTTGTTCACCTGAATTTTACCTTGGGTCGTAATTTCACTATTTGTGATCAAATAAGGAATATCATGTTTTCTAGAGAATCCTTTGCCTGGCGTTTTGGTCACTTGTGTCCTGCCTTGTGTTGCCTGTCTGCTTGTGTGAAGTTGTTGAACCTGTGTGTGTCCTCACGTGTAGAGTGAAAGGCTTGATGAGCTGATCTTGAGGCCTCTCCTACCCCGTGTTTGCGGATTGTAATGTGGAAAAGGCACACGTTAAATGTTGCGTAGGCTCTTTTTTTTTTTTTTTTTTTTAACACTTTTGTAGGTTAAGGATTATGGTGGTTTTATATTAACTAGCAATTTGAGTAAACTATGTTCCATGCTTTAACTAACATTTTACCCATGATTGAAGTAAACAATATTCAACTTAACATTGCTAAGTTAGTTGCATGTTTTACTGTAAAAAAAGACCCCAGCAATTCAGAAGACACTTTGGGCTGTGGGGTGCCTCTGAATAACTCTTACGAGTGTTGTAGTTTCCCAGTTTCAGGAGACCCTGTAAAATAAGCACAAACAATGCTCACGGCAAAATTCATAGTGTTTATTCTTGAAGAGAGTGTCTCTGCCTTGAATTCCTGTCATTTTTTCCTATCGTGGTGGATGGAGCTTGAATACTGTAAAGAAAACATGAGAGTTTTCTCTGCTTACTTCCCTTGAGCCTGGAACCCAGAATATGACCCGAGATAGCCAGCCCGGAGCACTTTCCTTTCTGGAACACTTAACACCAACCCCCAGGGAGAATACAGAGGCAGGAGGAGGTGAGGACTCTCCCCGCCCCTCTCCCCCCCCCCACCGCCCCACCGGCGTGATGATCACCTTCTCTCTCTCCAAGATGTTGAAGACTTTCCTCATGTCTACCGCAACCTGGACACCCAGCCTCATCCATGTTGGAGCAAGGCTAGAGGGACACTGTCCGCTTCTTGGGAGAGCTTGGCTCATACTATTATAGACTTGCCCGTTGTCATTGGGCTTTAGAGTCTGTGTGAACATCCGGTATCGAATTTGCAAACACTTCTGCTTGTTTAAACTTTCCAATAGATGGAAATTTGGGCAAAAGAAGCTTACTGTATGTGATGCCATTTTATTTCTTAAATCAGTAATAACAAATACTTTAATATGGTAAGACCACGTAAGTCATGATTGGGAACTGGAGAAAATTCTGTGTAACTGAGCAGTGCTTTTTGTTTCTAGTGCGTTGGGGTGATTTTTAGCCTTAGCTGGGTCAGCTCTACCCGTCGAGGTACCCTTCTTATCTTGACATCCGTTTGAAGATGAGAAATGAGAAAGTGGAGTTGGAGGGATGTTACCCCGTTCATATGATGCAGACATCTGTAGCACCGGTATGCAGACATAATTCTCAGCACCTATAAAGTTCCAGGTGGTTGCCGAGTTTTAGGCTGTATTTAGAAAAGCAGTTGAGCAGAGAACTGATGTCTCTACCATTTGATTCATTTGGGAGACAGAATAAACTTGGGTCCTTGCCTTAGGTTCTTTTCCCAGCAGAATCTTATCATGCATTCTAATCCCTTGAAACTTGAATGCCAACTCTGTGTTGGTAAAGACTCAAGTATTCACAGTGATCAACGTAAAAACAAGGGTTGCCAGTCCCTGACAGTCACAGGTCAGTCTTGGGAGACGCGCTTTGGTTTAACTCCTAATTTGATTATGAAAAAATATCACATTAGGTTTGTATTTCTAAGATGCACGATGATTCTGTGCCAGTTTCAACAATTTCCAGAGATCTGTAGCGTAATTCTTCAAAAAGCCTTGCCAGGAGAAACAGCGTTGGAGGGGCACCCAGCTCAGAAGTTGGTGAAAATAAGAAGTAATGATCTCATGTGTCCAGTGCATGACAGAAACTGTTGTAGACCAGATGAGAACAAGGGGAGAGGCCTGTGGAAATTAGACTTGCCTGATAAATTTCATGGGCCTCCTAGTACATTTCCTTGACACCAATAGTCTCCATGTTTAGTTGGGGTAGAGGGTGACAGAAATGCCTTGTCTCAGGTTTTAATTCACAAAGTGGGCTCCCAAGTGGACTGCATATCCTCTGGCAGTGACAATGGGATTTACTGGAGTGCAGGAAGAAACTTAAGTTCTCTGTTTATGTATTTTTATTTAATAGTTACAAAATGTCTATTTGTGGTCTATGAAAAATGCATATAATGTTTGTTGTGTGTTATCTCTAGTTAATAGGTTACATGAGTTGGAGTTAATGCTTAAAAGGTTTTCACTGAGAGGGATATGCAATGAAAAAGCATCTAGAGATCACTGATGGGGTCCCCAGAGGTGACGAGGGGCTGATATTGAAGTCCCTGAATAAAGTGGGACACAGATGTATTCCCCTGCCACGATGTGTGTGTGTGTGTGTGTGTGTGTGTGTATACACACACATGTGTTGTGACTGAGATCTGCCAGCTTAAAGATTGGACATCCCTCCAGAGGCATAGCTATTAATGATGTGATTTGGGGAAGAAAGAACAACGTTGACAGGGTACTGGGCACGTTTTGGATCTACAGGATTGTGCGTGTTTTTAAAGCTGAAAAAATATTTGTGTTTCAGAACCAGATGACAATATCCCAGTTGCAGGTGCACGAGGAAACTTTGGAACAATGCTGTGCTTTTTAAGCATTTCATGACGCCGCAGTGTTTTCATAATCACTTAATTCTGTTTATAAATCAGCTGCTTTCATTGACGGATGCCCTCAGGGCTCCCCAAAACCAGGCTTTTTGTCGAATACGTGATTCAAACTTTAAAAGATGTGAGAGAGCGCTGGAACTGGGTTGTGATAAAAGTCTCTGGGTGCCTTCAGTCTGGCTGTTTATTTGTTGTTGTTTTTTTCCAGAAATACATTTCATCCATCATGGTTGTCATTAAATCTTTTATTTTTTTACTTTTTGCATTTCACATTAGAGGCTTTTTAAAAGAGAAAACTGTCATTTTGGTTGATGCTGTATTACTGGTGTTACAGAGAGTAAATAAATACAAAAGTTACATTCACAACCCAGACCACATTGTGGGCTGTGGAGGTGAGACATAGGACTCACCTCCAAACTTCAGGTCTTTGGCTGAGGTCGTTTGCTGAGAATGGCTGAAGCTTTGGTTTTCATGACACTAAATGTCGACCGCAAGTAGTTCCAGGTTTCCACAGCAGCGTTTTTGTTTGTTTAATTTGAAATGATTGATACGTTAGCTTCGGTTTTGGTGTTTGTGCCTATTTTTCCCTTTGTGGATACTGAGTTTGCAGCGTAGCTTTGTATGTAAAGGGAAGCAGAGACCTGCACTGTGCATGCAGACGCCTGCAGCTAGCGATGGTCTTGTTCTCCATACCGTCCGGGCACCAGGAGCACACCTGATTTCACTCTCGTCAGGATCCACGTGGACATTCATTTGTCCTTTGGTAGAATAATATATTTATCTCCTACTTAAAAAAAAAAAAGATTGCTTCTCTTTACAGTAATAATTCAGAAGGCACCTACTGTGAAGAGGGGAGAAGCAGGAAGTAGAAATTTTTTTTTTTGTCTGTACCACGTGGCCTGCGGGATCTTAGTTCCCCCACCAGGGATCGAACCCAGGCCCTCGGCAGTGAAAGCACGGAGTTCCAACCACTGGACGGCCAGGGAATTCCCAGGAAGTAGAATTTTTTGACATCTCCATTATGCACCTTTGTCTCTGCTCTCCAGAGATCAGGACATTTAAGCTCCTGTAACAAATTTAGTTTTAATGAAAGTCTTGGGGAATGTCCTTTATCTGCCCCGTGCCTGCCCATCTAAGAGGAGGGAGAAATTACACAAAGTATTTTGCTTTTAGCCGGTTTCCTTGAGCCTTGTCCAAGTCCTGACTTCTTATTGCCAGCAGGTCAGCTAGACACTGGTCAATCGCTTCAGCTCTGGACAGGAATCTTTTTCTGTCTTTGTTGTTGATAATTTTCTAATAATTATTTAGAGCTCTTAGGATTTGCTCTCTTAACTTTCATGTGTAACATACAGCAGTGTTGATTATATTCACCATGCTGTACATTACATATTCCTAGTACTTATTTATCTTTATAACTGGGAGTTTGTACCGTTTCACTGCCTTCGTCCACTTCCACCTGCTCCCAGCCCCCTCCTCTGGTAAGCACAAATCTGATCTCTTTTTCTGTGACTTTGATTGTCTGTTTGATTGTTTTTGAAGTTTAATTGACCTACAACGCTGTGTCATTTCCAGGTGCACAACATAGTGATTCACTATGTCTGTACATTTCAAAATAATCACCACGGTAAGTCTAGCTACCATCTGTCACCATACAGAGATATGACATTATTACTGACTGTGTTCCGCACGCTGTACGTTTCATGCCCGTGACCCACTTATTGTGTAATGGAAGTTGGTCCCTCTTCATTTCCCTTTCCTGTTCACTCATCCCTCACCCGTCTTGGGAGGGTCGATCGCACACTCAGCGTTGGCCCGCAGTGCAGAATTTCAGGCTGGTTGAAGGATGGGCCCCCGAGGAGTGCGATGAGCTCAGAATCCGCGTAGGCGCGGGGAGCTGGAGTGCAGTCTGCGGTTCTGCACGGCTGCCCCACGAAGTAGCCGGAGTCCCGCTGGTTTCCAGGGCTGAGACACGCCACCCTCGGTCGTGGGTGCTGCATTTCCTCGGCTGTTGACAGGGAAGAAGAGCAAGAAGGGCTTAGGAGGCTGTGGGTGAAAACTGGTAGGAAACCTCCGTTCCAGATGCTTTTCCTCTCCAAAACGTGGATGAACAGGTTAATGTCTAGAAACACACCACATGGAGGCGTAAACACAACCCAGGACAGAATAGAAAACCTCGTAAACGTGAGGGAAAGCATTTATGAATTCCTCGACTTAAAAGGGTAATTTTGAAAAGCGAACATGAGAAGGATCCTGTTTATCGTTGTCTTTCAAATGAACACATGTCGATAAGAAGCCAGATGTTATTTTAATGGAATGAGGTGGTCTTTTCTCTCATCTTGGCTCCTCTTCTTTTGTTAAACAAGTAGCTTCTGGGTCTGCTTGACCTTGTGGGGTCACCAAGTTCAGAAAACTTTTTTATTAATGATTTTTTTCTGTACTCAAGTTTGCCTGCTTCTTAATAAATTGGCAGAAATTAAGAGTTTCCTTAAATTTTGCCAGCAGGATTTAGAAGCAGTTAAAGCATATTCAGTCATTACATTTGAAATTGTTGTCTGGGTAAATTATAGTTTAAAATTCAATGTATACTAAATCTTACACTTTAATGAACAGACCACATCACATATTTTTATGTTCTTAAATTATCCATGGCTTTAAAGTGGTAAAACAGTGCTCTTTTTTTTAAAGTATTGCATGTTTCCTTTTTTCCCCACTACCCCTTCAAAAGTATTTACATTTTTCTTTCAGAATAAAGTGAGAAAATCCTGCTGGTCTCTCAATTTTAAGGAGTAGTACTTGTCTTTCCATCACAAATATGCGTGTTTCTGGCTTGACTTCAACCCGTGAAATCTTAACATGTAACAGGAGGAAGACATTTCTGGATTTGTTCCAAAATACATCTGTTTTTTCAATGGCACATTTTACCCTTTCACCTTAATTCATACCTTCTCATCGTATTTGTAGATGTATTCAATTAGAAACAGCTCCCCTTCTCAAACAATGGAATGTTTCACATTAAAGATTAAACACAGTCACTGTAAGAGCATTTTCCCTGGGCTGTTTGTAAAGCGGTCCCATAGGCAATCAGCAGGTAACCCTGGAGCCGGGACGGGCGTGTTGATGTGAGCACGTTGCCGGCTGGGCTGGTGAACTGGATGAGGAGCAGGAGAGGCCCAGGGGGTACCCCAGATCCCCCTGAGGGGTGAGGCCTCACTGATCCGCTACCCTCCTCCCCGCCCTGGCTCTGCTGGGCTCAGAGCAGTGTCACCTGCTGCCCCCACACATCTCCCCTGGGCCGTCGCGTAGGATCGTAGGATCGGCGCGCCTAAAAGATTATTTACCTCTGTTTCCGCCTCTCCCACCCCCTGCCAGAACTGCCCCAGCGCTGGCCACTGTTCTTAATTTGGGAATAATAATAGTGTGGATTTAACAACGGCATCGTGAGATTCAAGGTAAAAAAGCCTTTGGGCCCGGCGGGCTTCCTGATCTTCATCTTTCTGCTCCACCTGTGTGCCCACCTCTGCCCCAGCCCCCAGGAGCTTTACAGATTTTTCTGGTGCCCAATTCCTACCTCATAGAGACAGGTTGAATTGGCCTGGGTGCGGCCCAGTTTTAAAAACGATAGTGTGCATTGCGTGCTTGGGATGTATGAGGAGTTCTGTTGGGTACTGCGTATTCACTCTCTCAGGAAATCCTAATGATGGCCTTCATGTCATATTATCCCATTATACAGGTGAGAAAAGAGAGGCGTAGAGAAAAAAGCGGAGTTCCACCCAAACACACGAGGGCCCGGGGCAAGACCAACCTTGAAAGCTCTTCCCTTCTGCTTTTTCTGTCCATACCTCGGAGCGAGAGCAGGGCCTGGCACAGAGCATGGCATAGCGTGTATTAATTAGTCTGCGAGGGCTGCCGGAACAAAGTGCCACAGACAGGGTGGGGCAGGCTTCAAAACGTTTATTCCTCCCTGTGCTGGAGGCTGGAATGTGAGATCCAGGTGTGGGCAGGGCTAGTTCCTCCTGAGGCCTCTCTCCTGGGCGTGTAGACGGCCGTCTCCTCCCTGTGTCCTCACGTGGTTGTCCCTCTGTGTGTGTCTGTGTCCTCATCTCCTCTTCTTACAAGGACACCAGTCCTCTTGGAGTAGGACCCACCCTAGTGACCTCATTTAACTTAATCATCCCTTTAAAGACCTGTCTTCAAATACAGCCAGATTCTGAGGTCCTGGGAGGTTGGGGCTTCAGCATCTGAGCTTTGGGGAGACACGGTTCAGCTCTAATAGCGTGAACACTTGACACAGGTGTGTCGGATATGGGAGAGCGTGTTTCCTTTCTGCGTCCTTTGGGATGGTTTTCTCTACCTTCTTATTTTGTAACCATGCATTCCCTTCCCCCTCCCCTCTGGTTTTTCAGAGAAACCTTATGGTCCTTAACGGTGTCTAAATGAAATTTTGTAAATGTCAGTGCTACACTTCAGAGAAATGTTCTGATGTTAGGGAGATAAATTGGGAAGACAGTTTTTGCGAAGCTTTGGTTTCCTTCTCAGTGAAAATCTTCAATGAAAAGACATACTTCCCTTTTTCCCGGTGTTGAGAAAATGCAGTTTTCAAGTTCTAAGCACAAAGAAAATCGTCAGATTGCTCTGGACTCCTCTGTGGACATTCCTGATGCGTGTTAGGCGGCACTAAGGCCAGCGCAATTTCCAAGGCAAAAAAGGGACTGCCTCGAACACGGTAGACCCAGAGTAAGGACAGAGTGATGCTTGGTGGTATTTTGAAAACATGAGGGATGCTAAATTACCAGGCCAGAAGGGTCGAGTTGCCAGAAATTCCGACCTGGTCACTGGCTCTGCTTGTGGCTGTCGTACTTGGTGCTCCTGGGAGAGGAGGGCAGCACCCAGCAGACCTCCTCTGGCTGTGGTTGAGTTCAGCCCAGATCCGTGCTTCGTGTATCACTGGCTTAGAGGTCAGCAGACCCATCATTAAGGGGTGTCATTAATGCTGAGCGCTTAGTATTCATGAACGGCGTGCTTTGTATTCTCTTTGTGTGGGTATAAATAGATAGACTAGTCTCTATATAAAGTTCTGTAGCCAGGCGTACCTCTGTACATTCCTACTGTGAAAAGACTATTTAGAGCGAGCTGTTTGAATGGAATCATGGGTGTGGGAGGATTACAGTGATGTACATTTAACAGACCAGCAGTAGAGTATCGGTGACAAAGATTGGTGAAATTGAGGTGGGGGGCATGAATGTTTAAGGTCATATGATTTGTTCCCTAAACGTTTATGAATAATTCACTCTTTACACTAGAATGGCTTGAAATTGATCAGCCTGAATTAGCCAGCGAGCGCCTTGGCACCCATATTATACCAGTCAGATACCCAGTTGTGCCGTGATCTTTCATGAAGTCTGACAGCTTGAAGTGCACAGCAACAGGCATTCTTATCCCATGATGAGTTCAGTCCACGCCCTCTATGTTTTAAAGTACCTTACAAGCAGGAAATAATTTCCACGGAACCCGCGTATAAACGTTGACCCAGCAGCCTCTTTAGCGTAGGTGTAAAATCAAAGCACAGCTCATTCTAAAAAGGCGAGGGCGCATCTTCTAAATGGGGCGCTTCCTGACCTCTGTGGTGCATTTAACCTCAGCGGGAAGGGAGTGGAGCTACAGACCGAGAAGTGACGTGGAGGTCACAGACTGCTAATTGAATTTTCACGATAAAGACATTTTCCAGCTATTGGATTGAGGCGATGACTTTAGTTTCTCTTCTGCTTGAAGGATGAGAGCCATCTCCCTTTAACAGAAACTGAACTGCAGAATCTGTTCCCAAACATCTTTCTCTTATTTTGATTATTCCTGGAGTGGTTTTGAGGCTCTGCGTTGCTGCTGTTCCTTTTTCAGTCTTGAAGTAATTACTCAAAGGTCAGTCCTAATTCCTTCCAGAGTTACCGAAGGCTTTTGATGTAATCATTTGGAGCGCGGTTCTGTGTGGCCGGTATTTATTGAGCGCTCACTTGGAGCGAAGCACAGCGTGGTGGCCAGGTGGGGCGTCTCAGGGATCTTGGTCCTTACCGTTGAGGCGTGTACTGTCTTGCGTGATCTGTGTATGTTGGTTTCAGAAATGTCGTCGCATTCTTGTTTGGCTGTATTAAAGAGTTTGCTGTTAGAGGCAGTTTTGCTTCCTATTGTACCTCACTCTCCAGCACTGTGTTGGCATATAGTAGGTGCTTACTAAGTACCTGTGGAGTGAGTGGAAGAATGACCTTGACCTGCCTGCAGTCTGCACTGTGTCGTGAAAGGCTTCGGCTGTGTTGAGGAGCATTAACCCCTGATGCTTGTTAATTGATGCTGGTCTTGACATTGATGACTACCCAGACACCTGAGAGCTTTGAATCTGCTCAGGGGTGATTTGTCTTAGTCCCTTCGTGCTGCTTTAACAAAATAGCGTAAGCTGGCTGGCTTATAAACCGCAGAAATTTATTTCTCACAGTTCTGGAGGCTGGAAGTCCAGCATCATGGTGCAGGCAGATTTGGTGGCTGGTGAGAACCTGCTTCCTGGTTCACAGATGGTCATTTCCTTGCTGTGTCCCCACCGGTGGAAGGGCTGAGGGAGCTCTCTGGGGTCTCATGTATAAGGGCACTACTGCTGTTCTTGAGGACTCCACTCTCACGATCTAATCACCTCCCAAAGGCCCCACCTCCAGATATTGTCACACTGGGGAGTAGGTTTCCACGTCTGAATTTTGGGGGGACACAAACGTTCAGTCCATAGCAGTGATCATATAAAAATAGGTGACTTTGGTGATGGCCTATGGGGTATGCCCTCTCCTGAGAGGCACTCCCAGTAGACAGAGGAATGGAACCGGTTCTCTGATTCACAGGTCAGACAAGGAATTGTGCAGCCCTGCTGTGGTGGTGCTTAGTGGTGATCAAGGTGAGAACAGCTCAAATTCTGCTTCTTATGCCCCCGTGGAGATGAGAGTTCTCATTCTTTCTTTGTGTGGGCAGGTGCATTTTACTTTAATCTTTTTAATTGAAGTATAGTTGAGTTACAATATTGTATAAGTTGAGAGTTGTCATTCTTTAAGAAAACCTTCGTTGAGCAACTGTAGCAT
Organism: Balaenoptera physalus; assembly: GCF_965194825.1. Taxonomy (NCBI): domain Eukaryota; kingdom Metazoa; phylum Chordata; class Mammalia; order Artiodactyla; family Balaenopteridae; genus Balaenoptera; species Balaenoptera physalus. Next base: position 111,199,758 of record NC_138885.1, on the reverse strand, counting down.
ATCAGGAATAACTTGTTCTCGGTGTCTTGGGGAGATGGCACGATAGGTTAGGGAAGCTTGGGTTAGTGGCAGCCCAGGAAGGTCACTGTAACCGGAGACAGTGATCTTTGTAAACGTGGTGGCGTTTGCACGGGGCTCTGCACGTGTGATGGATCTGGGCAAGGATCACTAGACAGTGTGGTCGCAGCCCGGTGGCAGGACAAGGAGGGTGGCACGGAGTGGGCCATTTGGGTGGTGCTCAAAGGTGTTTGAAGGGGAGAGGGAGCTGGGACTTTCAGAGGGTGGGTTGGGGTATTGAAGGCCCACCCTTCCTACTCTATGGAAAGAGAGGAGACCACCAAGTGTTGTCTTTTTGGACAGAGAAGGGACACATCAAAAACTGTACCTAAGAAAAAATGATCTGAGAGTACCACGTAGGTCGAGCTGTCGCCCTGTGTCCCACGGGCCAGATCCCTGTACACCTCCACCCTGCCCCCAAGCTAAGAGCGCTTTTTGCATTTTAAAGAGTAGTGAAAGAAGGGTAAAGAGCAATATACAGCACAGACGGCCTGTGATCTGCAAAGCCTGCGAAGTTTATTACCTGGCCTTTCTCCGAAGTAGTTTGCCTAGCCCTGTTGGATTGGAAAGGAGAGGACAACCTGGCTTTCCCTATACTAAGAGCAAGTTGAGCTTGTCTGTAGACTAAGGGTAGGGGGTCCTTTGGAATTATGGATACGGAGAGGTAAGAGATGAGGATGGAGAGGGGCCCAGAACAGGCAGGAGAGGATGGAATCAAGAAGTGTTGGCGGGATTAACTTTGGGAAGGTAAAGACTAATTCTTCCTTTGAGACAGTGGGAGGGAAGATGAGCTCTTGGGTGGGGAGGAGAGAAGTGGAGACTCTGCAGAAGTCTAGGTGCAGCGTGACCTGCCTGCACTGGGTTAGGGAGCTGGCCCTTGAGCAACGTAGAGCATTCTGGAATGTGTGCTGGAAAGAACAAAGTCCGGAGGCAGTTAGCATTTGGCTTATGTGGGTGAAAGGTCACATGTCGCGTTACATTGTGATTTCTCTTTAAACTGTGTGCTCCTCCGCCATCCTAGGAAGCGTTAGCTGCCAAGAATGTCTTGATAATTTTTATTTATCAGCACTCAGACCAAGTGCCTGGCACCAAGATGAATGGTGTTCAGCAATGCTTGCTGAATGAATGAATGAATGAATGCACGCTGGATAGCACAGTGGGCTGGTTCAATATGGGAATGTAGCTTTTCCGAGGTACCGGTCAGGCCAGTTCCTTAGTCCAGGGAAACGTGGTCAGCAGCCACTAACCCATGTTAGCCACTCACTTTCTGCAGGGGCGGAAACCTTCAGTGATCTGTGCTGGCACGTGGTAGCCGTTCAGGTGAGGCCGGTGAGCACCTGAGATGGGGCTCGTGGGACAGAAGAATTGAACTTTAAATTTCGTTTACCTTTTTTATTGTGATAAAACAAATACAACAAAATTTACCGTTTTAACCATTCTGAAATGTAGACTTCTGTGGCTTTAACTACGTTCACATGGTTGTACAGCCGTCCATCTCCAGAACTTTTCCATCTGCCCAAATGGAAACTCTCTCCCCATTAAACAATGATTCCCCTTCCTCCCCTCCCCCAGCCCCTGATAACCTCTATTCTGCTGTCTGTCTCTATGGATTTGACTACTCTGGGTGACTCATGAGTGGAATCATGCAGAATTCATCCTTTTGTGATGGGCTTGTTTCACTTGGCGTCATGTCCTTGAGACTCATTCCGTGTTGGAGCATTTGTCAGACTTCCCTTTTAAAGCCTGAGTCAGGGACTTCCCTGGTGGAGCAATGGTTAAGAATCCGCCTGCCAATGCAGGGGACACGGGTTCGAGCCCTCGTTCGGGAAGATCCCACATGCCGCGGAGCAATGCTGCACAACAGGAGAAGCCACTGCGAAGAGAAGCCCGCGCACCGCAAGAAAGAGTAGCCCCCGCTCGCCGCAACTAGAGAAAGCCCACGCGCAGCAACGAAGACCCAGCGCAGCCAAAGAAAGAGAGAGACAGAGAGAGAGAGAGCGAGCAAGCCTGAGTCATATTCCGTTGTGGGTATAAGTCACATTTTTTCTATCCATTCCTCTGTTGATAGACACTTGGGTTATCGCTCCCTTTGGACTACTCTGAATAGTGCTGCTATGAACTTAAATTCAATTTATACTTAAAAAGTTTGCAGAGGCACATGGGGGCTTGTGGCACCGCTCGTGGGAGAGGTGGGTGGCACGGTAGAACTTGCAGCATTGAAGACTTTGGAAGGGACGTGATTCTCTGTGACCACGAGCAGCTTCAAGATGTGCCCCCGTTCGAGGTGGTGGGAGCGCATCTGTGCAGCTGAGATCAGGTCACTGACATTGAGGGCCATGGAGAGGTCGGGACGCTGACTCGAGGAGTTTAAGTGTTAACCACTGGCGCATCTGTGCTGTTTCGTGTCTGAGGGTTCCGTTAATTATTTAAACATAATGATGTATGGAGATTGATTTATTTTGTCTGGATTTTGTTCTGTTTTGTTTTTCCTCCCTCAAGGGTCCTGTCTTCGTGACAGTCATGCTGCTCTCTTAGTTTTAATAATTTCTGCCTGGTTTATGTGACTTTTCTTATAGTAAAGCGTTGACGGGAGCGTCCAGCTCTGTCTTATGTATCAGTTTCCTCAATGGTATTTGTTCTTATATTTTTTGTGTCACGTGTCCAGACCCCAGAGCACGTCTGTTATCTACCAATGAACCTTTGGCGGGTAGAGGTGGCCAGGGGAGAAGTTGCATGCTTGGATGCCGAGGTGTGGGTGCACCTTTGGGAGAGGCAGGTGCGGGGCTGCTGCCGTCAGCGCCGGCTAGGGCGGAGGACGGCGGGCAGGTGGAGCGCGTGGTGGTCCTGGGCTGCCGACGCTCAGGGAACATGGTGCTGGAACGGGAGGGCCGAGGAGGGGCAGGGTAGAGTTCAGGTTGAAGGGGACTGACAAGAAGGAATTAGGGTGTTGATTTTCTTACCCTTCACGGGCCTTTGAGTGGCTGCAACGAGGGAGAGGAGAGATTGTGTTTGGGGATGAAGAGGAATGTTTGGGCACGTGTTAACTTGTTTAAAGGCACAAGCCCTTCTTGTGACCTTCGTCACGATACTGTGGTCCCACGAAGGTCGTAGGTGTCCTGGAAGTTGCGTGGTCTGGGAGTGACTTGGATCAAGGTGGAATGAGGCTCCTCCATTGAATGGGTGTGGAGCCTGGCCGAGGTAACCTTTCTGCCTTGGTTTCTGAATCAGGAGAATGGAGTTGACGCTATTTACTTTATAAGGTAGTTGAATGAACTCAATGAGATGAGATGGACACAGGTGAAAATCTTGGTACATGGGCACTTGGGAAAGGCTAGTTTCTGTTATAAACGAGGGGCATTTTGTGATGGTCCCTATTCCCTTTTCCTCCTAACTTTGCGTTTTCTTTAAAACTTGGATCCTGTATCACCTTCTCCAGCAGGCCTTTGTCTCCCACCCAGATGGCTTTTTTTGGTCTGTGTTTTATAATATGCCAGGGGCAGTTTGTTATAAGCACGTCTCTGTTGTTTTATGATAGTCTATAGATATATGTCTCTCCACACCAAACTGTTCTTGTGTCACAGCCAGGGCTGCGTCACATTCGTCGTGTAGTCCTGTACCTCCCACAGAGCCTGGCACCTGCGTGTGCTCGGGCAAACAGGTGAAGACCAGGCGGTTGACTCTTCTCATCCACCCCTGTTAGCAATTCACGGGAAGGGCATGTCCCATCAGTTGCAGATAATCCATGTAGACAGTAGGCTGAGTTAGAACTAGACTGACCCGGTGGGCTCAGAAAGGTGCCAGGGGATAGATTTGGTTCTGGGTGGAATCTTAGAAGACATCCATAGTTGGCAGTAGAGCAGAACATCCAGAGTTTGTACGGATACCACAAGTGCTAGGTGTAGCTTGGGGAGAATTTGGCACAAGAAGTGAAGTTGTGGACCCTGTGGACAGAGATCATAGTAGCTTATCAGCATCATCATTATTTCATTGTCAGAGCTCACACGCATTGAGCACTTACTATGTGCCAGGCAGGATTCGGGTTCTAGAGGGTCTAGTGTCCTAGGGGGTTACCAGGACAAAGGACGAGGCATGGAGTGCAGGTTACAAAGAAACCACACCCTGGGTGGCTACTGAGTCACAGGACCAAGGCACGCTAGAGCTTGAGCATCACACTCAGAGGACATGGTCGGAGCCAGACGGTCCGCCCGGGCTTCCCAGTGCCCTAAGTAACGGTTGTTGAAATCTGTGTCTTGTGCTGGAGAGATCAAGTCATTTGGCAGGTGAAGCCAGAGAGAAACTGTGAACCAGAAAGGCCCAGCTCTGGCACTGGCTCCTTCACAGACAACTGTGAAGTTGTCTTGCTGTGTTTTCCTCCTTGTAAAGTTAATCTTTCTTCGCCAGGGTTAAATTTAAATACTTTGGGCTCATTAGTAGAAGGCTGGAGCAGCTGAGGGAAGTGATGCCCCAGGAAATGATCTTCCCTTCCAATATGTGCTAATTTAGAAATAGCAAAATGTTTTATATTAACAGGTGCGAAAGGACAGTTAATTACAATCAAATCCAAATTCAGTGGGTTAGGCAGGATTTCTTTTCTCTGTAGTTTTTCTTACGGATAAAAGTGGGAGAGAAGATGCTTATGCATTCACTAATGCTTGGGGTGTTCTTTGGAAAACCCTCCAATTTAATGACAAGCCCCAGGGACTGTTACTATTAGTTGGTCTAACATATTGTATATGTATCCCTCTCTCATTGTCATGTTAAGGATGTAAAAGTGCTTTTTCTATCAGTCTAATCAAATATGAATGCAGCGTTAATTTTCTCCCAGTCTCTAACTTTGCTTTTCCTTTCTAATTGGTAATAAAGGCAGAATGTACTATTTTTTTTAAATTTTATCTTATTTTATTTTTTTATACAGCAGGTTCTTATTAGTTATCTATTTTATACATATTCATGTATACATGTCAATCCCAATCTCCCAATTCATCCCACCACCACCCCCCGCCACTTTCCCCCCTTGGTGTCCATACGTTTGTTCTCTACCTCTGTGTCTCAGTTTCTACCCTGCAAACTGGTTCATCTGTACCATTTTTCTAGATTTCACATATATACATTAATATACGATATTTGTTTTTCTCTTTCTGACTTACTTCACTCTGTATAACAGTCTCTAGGTCCATCCACGTCTCTACAACTGACCCAATTTTGTTCCTTTTTATGCCTGAGTAATATTCCATCATATATATGTACCACATCTTCTTTATCCATTCGTCTGTTGATGGACACTTAGGTTGCTTCCATGTCCTGGCTATTGTAAATAGTGCTGCAATGAACATTGTGGTGCATGTGTCTTTTTGAATTGTGGTTTTCTCTGGGTATATGCCCAGTAGTGGGATTGCTGGGTCGTATGGTAGTTCTAGTTTTAGTTTTTTAAGGAACCTCCATACTGTTCTCCACAGTGGCTGTATCAATTTACATTCCCACCAACAGTGCAAGAGGGTTCCCTTTTCTCCACACCCTCTCCAGCATTTGTTAAGAATGTGCTGTTTGTATGAGGTGTAAGTAACGAACAATTAAAGAGAGAATTTCACTCACCAGGGTAAAGAAGGACGCTGGGAATCAAGCAATGTAAGAACAAAACGAAACAAAAAAGCAAAGGTGTTTTTGGTGGAATTTAACTATAATTAGCTGTACTAATTCAATATTGTAGAAACAAATGATCATAAGGCCAACTCATTCATTATGGTGCAACTCATTCATTCGTGAATTTTTTTACTCATTAAACGTGAAGCACCTAACGTGGGAAAGTCGGTGTGTCGAGCTTGAGCTACTAAGGCTAGATTTGGCAATTCAGTTCTGCTTCTCTGAGAGAAAGAGGTTTCTGTCTTGCTCCTTGGAACACTGGGTGGTTAGACTGAACTTGGCCCACGGACGGAGATGAGCCTCAGGGTGAATATTGTCAGAGGGAATTGCCTTACAAGGAAGGGGGAAAAAAAGATTCAAGAGGAGATGAAGCGTTTCTCATGGGTGAGAGTTTATTCTGTAGGTTTGGCCCTCCTTTTAGTTTTGTATGCATTTATTATAGTACATGCTGTTTATTTACTTAAAAATTCAAGGAGTACTGAAGGGTATGAGTTAGAAGTAAAAGCCTCTTTCTCCCTCATAATCTCACTTCCCAGAGTAAACACTGTTGATAGTTTCTTGTGTATTTTTCCTGATGTTTTGCATGCAGTTATAAGCATGTGTGTTGTGTGTACTTTATTTACAGCTCGATTTTAAACAAAAACACACCTATTAATAAAATACACACACATAAGCACATATATCTTGGGCATATTGGTATACCAGGAGACATAAATCCCTTTGTAGATCCAGTGAGTATCCTGTAGGGTTCTTGGTTTTAAACAAGAGAAACAGTTCCTGCCTGACTTAAGGTGGACCCTTGGGAATTGAAGAGGGGCAGTGAGGCCAGTCTTGGGAGCAGCAGGGATCAAGGACAGTCTGCAGAATTGAGAATTCTCGCTCCGGCAGGAACGAGATATCATCACGCCAGTGTAACCAAGACCATAAAAGAAACTCCAACTACATCTCTGTTCTGTGTCAGTACCTCAAGATTCAAAGTGTGTGTGTGTGTGTGTGTGTATGTGTGTGTGCGTGCCCGTGCACATGTGCATATTTAATTGGCTGACCTGGAAGCATGTGCCCATCTCTAGGCTAGACCAGGGGCTCAGTAGAGCCAGCTTGGCAGTCTTCCCACAAGGACTTGCCCTCGCCAGGTTTTGAGGGGCGTAAGTACTTAGACAATTTTTCAAAGTTGGCAGGTACTGCAGATAGCACATTCTGGGAAAATAACATTTATGAATGAATTCATGGCCTGACATGCCTCTCTATTTTTTTCCATTTTTTTTCTTAAGTTGTGTATTCTTAGGTGTGACCTCTTTCTATGACAGTAGCTTTACAGTATCATTTTCCATAGAGGAAATACACCATTCAGGGTTTCCTGTAGCCTGGTGACCAGCTGCTGCTGCTGTTATGGTGATTCATGGCCCATTATTGCTAATGTGGTGTGAACTTTTTTGGCTTCTTAAACTTTGGAAAGTCTCTAGTAATTTTATGAGATAAATGGTAAAAATTGACAAATGACTTGATAAGTGATAAAAATTCTGTGGAAGAATTTTCCATAGGCTAGCTTCTGGCTTTGATAGTTTCCAGTTTTGTTTCTCCTCTGCCCTCATGCAGTTTATATCATGCTAGTCCATCTGGCACTGCCCACTGTGCCCTGACATTGGATAATTTGTCCTAAAATAAAGTATTTCTGGAAGCCATTCTTAATTCCGGCACAGCCAGCAGTGACGCAGCCGTACAAGGGGACGTGTGCGAATCTCACAGCTGTATCCCGCTGAGCCAGGGCGGATGTATCGAGATGGCTCCGCTTCCCCTCGTCCTCTCTTGGTCGGGAGAGAGAGTGCAAGGGGCAGAGGACTTACCTGATCACTGATGGTAACATGTCTTGCTTTTGCAGATTTTCATAGTCATACGAGCTTGTGAACACTGTGCTTCGACTGCTCCTAAAACCTTGGGAGAGAGCAGAGTGAGAGGGAGTTGGGTCTTCCTTCGTGCCATGGTCACTTCTCCTCTGTTCCCAGCACTATGGGGGGTGAGACAGAAGAGGAAAAGAAATTCCCCGTAAAGAAACTGGGGAACAGTTAGGAAGAGGGCTAGGGCAGGGACAGTTAAAACCTGGTAAACGTCCACGTGCTAGACTGTCTCAGACTGCACTGTAGAGTGAGGATGGGATTTCGCACGACGCTGTGTGTTTGGTGTGTACGGGAGCCCCAGATGGCAGGGAACTGTGGTGTCCCGAGAAGCTGTCAGTGGGCCCGTGCTGTGACTGCTCAGCTGTTCAGTCCCTGGGCGCGCGTCGGGCGAGTGCAGCGTGAGCCCTCGGCCTGTCTCCCCCCTCAGCGCTCATCATAGCGAACGGTTGCCGTGCTTTGTGGTTTTGAGCACGTCTCCGTGCATCCCCGTGAGACAGGTAGGCCAGGCCTTGTTGCCCCATTTGAGGAGCAAGGAGAGTGCAGTTCACGGGTCTGGAAGTCACGGTGAGTGGTGACAAGCACCTGTGCCTTGGCATTCCAGTTGAATGTCCCTGCTGCCTCTGTGCCACCCTGGACTTGATTTACGACTGTTCTGGGTGCCTGCGTGAGTGTCTTGTGTGGGTGGGACGAGGGGACGGAGCAGGAAATCAGCTGACTTAGAGGTGCGCCGGCCATCGATCTCTGCCACCGTGAAGGCCCCTGTGGGTCTCACTTCTTAAGGCAGCAGGGATGCTGGAGCTGTTGGAATCAAATGTATGTTTTCCTGATTGTGAGTAAGAGGTTTGGGTCCTTTCTTCTCTCCTCCTCTTCCCCCGGCCCTTCTCGGACCAGCTCACATCCTGGGTGGGGTATGCAAGCCCGTCCAGTGGACTGAAAGCAAACCACAGGAGGCAGGGTGTGCAGAGACATTAGGGTGTGTCGCCTGCATGCTGGTGGCATGCAGCTCTCCTGCTCTGTCAGTGGTTGTAAGGGACAAGCGTGAGGACCCTCTGTTAAACCTCACTCTCTAATTTATTTGGTTGGACTTAGGTGAGGTCTCCTAGGTGCCAGGTGTGGTGCCTGGAAAGGGGGAAATAGTACATTCTCACACAAACACAAGCTTCTCGTACAAAAACCAACAACCGCGTGCCCCTGCTCTCCATCATGGCCAGGTCGCAGCCGCCCAGAAAGGTTCTTGAGGTGGTATCTGAATCAGCCAGGTGCCAGGGAAAATGCAGCTCCTCGAAGATCACATGTGAAAAAGAAACTCTAAACTAGGAGAACTAAGCGTTTCACCAACACAAGTGTCCCACAAGGGTGAAAACTAAGAGGACCGGAGCCAGAATGAGAGCCCTCTTGGGCCCCAGACAGCAGTGCTCCGCCCAGCTGTAAAGCTCAGTCTCCGAAATAGCCCAGAGCCCTCCAGCGGGCTTCAGCCCGTGTGCAGGGAGTGTCTTGTCATACGTTGAGGTTGTAGGTCTGGCACAACTCTGAGGTATTCGGGGTTTCTCTCAAGGAAGTGCTTTCCCTAAGGAAGAGATGATTCTAAGTGCTCTTTCTTACATGTCGCCTCCAGGAAGGCTTGTCTAAGGAGCAGGTCACTAACAAAGGGCGAGAATGAGAAGTTCTGTGCAGCTTTCACTGGGGTTTAAAAGGCTAATCTGGGGGGCTTCCCTGGTGGCGCAGTGGTTAAGAATCCGCCTGCCAAGGCAGGGGACATGGGTTCGAGCCCTCGTCTGGGAAGATCCCACATGCCACGGAGCAACTAAGCCCGTGCGCCACAACTACTGAGTCTGCGCTATAGAGCCCACGAGCCACAACTACTGAGCCCGTGAGCCACAACTATTGAAGCCCGCGTGCCTAGAGCCCGTGTTCCGCAACAAGAGAAGCCACCGCAGTGAGAAGCCCGCGCACCGCAATGAAGAGTAGCCCCCACTCGCCGCAACTAGAGGAAGCCCGTAAGCAGCAACGAGGACCCAACACAGCCAAAAATAATATATATTCCTAACTCCTACTAATCATTAGGTATTTGCTCAGTCAGGAGCACGAGAAATATGCCTCTTGCTACCCTGTGGGATCTGTGAGACTTTCTGGGGAGGTGTCCTAGCTGGGGATCCGGGGGTGCATCATGTCTGTGGAGATTCTGGCCTGGTTTTCACTCTGCCACACTCGAGGTCACCTGCCCAAGGCCAGGCCTCACGGAGTCTGCAGGGGGAGGATGGGCACGCCAGCCCGGCTCTCCAGAGAGACTTGGAGAGACTAGTAACACTCGCACGGTGAACCAGAAATATCCAGCTCGACACAAGTGCCGAGTCAGTGGGTTTGGTTTTTGTTTTTGTTTTTTTAAATAAGAATAATTTGAACTTTTATTTCAATATTAAGACTGACCGAACTGGATGTTTTGTTGAAGACAAATAGTAGCCAGTGGAGCTGGTGTCAGAGGGCAGAATAACTCAGTTAAAGCCAAGCTGTATTCCGTTCTTTTCCTCCACTTTGTATTTTGAAAAATTTCAAACCCATGGAAAACGTAAAGAATACATTCATCAGGTGTTAACATTTTGCCGTATTTGCTTTATCTCTCGAACAGTAAATTTCTTTCCCTTTCTTTCTCTTTCTTCCTCTCCCTTTCCTCTTTCTTCTTTGCTGAACCTTTGGAGAGTAAGGATATTTTTGGATGTAAAAAACATTTACATGGTCCAAAAGTTGACACTCTATGTGTATTTGTACTGAGGAGTCCCTTTTCTGTCCTTACACTTCCACACTATTTTCACTTCACCTGTTCAGTCCATCCTCATGGCTTTCTCCTTCTTTTCTTTGTTCTTTCTGCATTTCTTTAACGTGATTAAAAGCCCCCCTTTAAAGATCTATTGATGATTTTTTTTTTTATAAATTTATTATACTTATTTATATATTGGCTGTGTCAGGTCTTCGTTGCTGCGCGCGGGCTTCGTTGTGGTGTGCGGGCTTCTCATTGCGGTGGCTTCTCTTGTTGCGGAGCATGGGCTCTAGGCGCACGGGCTTCAGTAGTTGTGGCACGCGGGCTCAGTAGTTGTGGCTCGTGGGCTCTAGGGCGCATGCTCAGTAGCTGTGGCGCACAGGCTTAGCTGGTCCGTGGCATGTGGGATCTTCCCGGACCAGGGCTTGAACCCATGTCCCCTGCCTTGGCAGGCGGATTCTTAACCAGTGCGCCACCAGGGAAGCCCTATTGATGATTCTTATATAAACAGAATGTCACCTCTTTAAGTAGGGTTTGTGACTGATCATTATGAAAGCATGAAAATTGTGAACGTTGATAAAGGCCCTCTGGGGAGTTCCCATCACAATGGTCTTAGGCTGTGTGCAGAGCTGAAAGGGTGGGGACATTTGTACCTGGACACCAGTTTCGTGAGAACTGTCAATAAAACATACTTTTATCTGTCAGACACCTGCTCAAGTTGGGTGTACATTTCATAAAGTCAGTGGCTAACCTGTGGATGCATCCCACTTTAGCATCACATGTTTTACCGTTTATTAAGCTTGGTTTGTAGGACTTTCAGTGCTCTTTTGGAATTATAAGGGTTTCTCCAGTGACGTGGTGAAGAGATGTACAACTAGGGCCATTTGTGATCACTCAGCATTCAAATTATGTGTGTGTAACACATAAAAGAAGTTATCACAAGCCAGCCACACTGAAAGGCGCAAAGTTATGGGGGTAAGCAGTGTCGTTTATATACAAAATACCACGCCTTTCTCACACTTGAAGATTTCAGTTGTCCCCTGATACAGGTTTCTTAGCACAGACAACACAAAGATAGCGTTTTGGGCTCAGAAAGCCCTTTGCCCCGGTGATGTCTCCGTCTGGATTTCCCTCTCTCTCTCTCTCTCTCTCTCTCCCCCTCTCTCTCTCTCTCTCTTTCTCTCTCTCTCTCTCTCTCTCTCCCTCTCTCGTCTTTGCCTGCGGCTGCCTGCGCAGCCTTCTGTCCTCCCCAGGCCCTGAGCTGGGCCTGCAGGGTCTGCCCAGAGGAGGTGGGGTCCACCTTTGCAGCCCCCAAGCCAAACCCACCCACTGCCTGTCTTTGTGCAGCCTTCCAGCTGAGAATGGTTTTGACATTATTTAATGATTGGGGGGAAAACATCACAGAGGAATATTTCATGACGCATGAAAATGATAGGAAATGCAAATTTTGAATTCACAAAATTTTGATTTTTGTCAGTGAAAGTTTGGGGAAAATTTGTTTTCTCTCTCGTTATATAATTTCTACGCTGTATTCTCAATTACCAACCTTAAAATATTTCCTGTCTCGCCCTTTCCAGAAAGATCCACTGACTCCAACTGTATGGAATCAGACCCTCCGAACAGATGCTACGGATTGTGTGTCCCAAGACGTTATAAAAGCTGCCCCAATTCTTACGCTTTATGAGTAGAAATCAGGGGAATGGTTTGCTTCCTTCTGCACCAAGCAGGCCCTCTTGCGAGCGGGAGTTCCGTCGTACCTTGGGCTCACCCTGCAGAGTTTGTTTTGCGATGCTTTCACCTGCCGGTGGTTTTTGAGCATGGGGGTGTGTGTGTTGGGGGGTCGGACGTGACTTGGACACCTCACGGCCTGGACTTAGTCATGTGCACCGGTCAGTTCCCTCTCAAACTCTGGAGAAAAAGAGTACGGGGTCGGCTCCCCTCTACCCAGGTTCTAAAAGTAGTTGTGAAGGAAGCTTTCACTTTATGCAGCCTTCAGTGTGGGATGGAAGCCTGGAGGGATGGCGGGAACAGATCACAGAGCTTTCGGAGGATTCAGGGCACGATGGGCAGACGTGGCCCGTTCCCCTACTCCGTGCCCACCTGGAGGATCCAGCTTAGAAATCACTCAGAGCCCCTTCGCTTCGGATCACAGTTGTTTTTAAGAGGAGCCATGGGCCTGGGATCCCAGAAGTACTGCTCTCTGATCCTGCCCAAAAGGCTCTATGCCATTAGTGGTGGGGGAAGAGTCAGGTAGACGAAAGCGTTGAGAATTCTCATTGGCGTTCTGGATAAAAGAGAAAATTAAAGCTTTTATGTAGACTCTGTTTCCAGCAATACATTTCATTCTTTGTCCACATGTTGGAGGAAGAGAAACACTAATTTAAAGGTAATATTTGTGTAACCTATGAAAATCTCGGTCAAACGAGGGAAAGATGGAATCTGGGTTAATGCAGGACTGTCTGCTGCGTTCTCTCCCTGATTACAGGCTTCGGTGTAAGACTAATGAAAGAAAGCAGTTTTGATTTTTGTTAGACTCTTCAAAATCATCTCAGTAAAATACTGACTCTTTCGTTGTGTGGAAAAATGACTTCGAAAGGTTTCCTTTGTAAGAGCTTAACATTTTGGTCGTTTTAACAGAATGTAGGTCAACAAAGTGTAATGCAGAATTTATTGCGTTTTTAAGACCCCCTCAAAGAAAGATAATTCTCATTGTAATTCATAATAATCTGGGAAAGTAGATTGTTCTGGTTTCAGGGACCCTGTATGCTTTAAATAATCCGGCCACACTCATCCTGGGGACTTTTTGGTAGCTGAGAGCTGTGGTTCTCAACCAGGGGCAACTGTGTCCCCCAGGGAATATCTGGCAATGTCTGGAGACATTTTTGGTTGTCACAGGTGGAGATTAAGAGGAATGTTCTTGGCTTCTAGTGCGTGGAGGCCAAGGATGCTGCTAGACATCCTACAATGCACACAGCAGCTCCCACCCCAGAAACGACTGGACCCAAACGTTCATAGTACTGAGGCTCGCAAACTCGGGACTCGAGGGTGTTTTGGAGCCTCACTTCATGACGTTTTAAAAATTTTATTTTTATTTATTTATTTATTTGCACGGGGTCCTAGTTGCGGCAGGCGGGCTCCTTAGTTGTGGCTCATGGGCTCCTTAATTGTGGCTCATAGGCTCCTTAGTTGCAGCACGTGGGCTCCTTAGTTGTGGCAGGCGGGGTCCTTAGTTGCAGCTCCCGGGCTCCTTAGTTGTGGATCACCGGCTCCTTAGTTGAGGCATGTGGGCTCCTTAGTTGTGGCATGCAAACTCTTGGTTGTGGCATGCATGTGGGATCTAGTTCCCTGAGCAGGGAACGAACCCGGGCCCCCTGCATTGGGAGTGCAGAATCTTATCCACTGCGCCACCAGGGAAGTCCCACTTCATGATTTTTTTAATGTAAGATATTATATATGCACAGACACATATACACATGTGCACAGGCATGCACTCTGTCTCTCTCTCTCACACACACACACAGGTACACACACACAACACTGCCACTGCCACTGTACACAGGACGTGTGCTGTGGGACTGTGCCTTGAAATCTGGTTTTAAAATGAATCCGCAGCATTTCCGCAGAGATTGTAATTTCCTGTGTGCTGCTGCATATGTCTCGTTGATGATGGTGGTGGTAGTGACATTAAGACCAAAGGGCCTCATTTCTTCTTCCACTCAAGGGTGCAAAGTAGAGTTGATTTTGTATTTTCAAAATGTAGTTTACAACATTCTAATTTTTAGCGTGGCACATTTCAACAAAATTTTCTTTTGCACACGTAAGTTGGTTATGTTGCACTGTTCTCCTATACAACTTCCTGGTCCAGAAGCAGAGACGGGTAAAGAGAGAGGGGCTCTTATGCGAACATACAGCTCCCTGTAAATATGGAGGAAGAACTGTATTGGCACATGCTAGTTTTTGGAAATGCTTGTGTTCCAGAATGTTTGTGGAGAGGACATGGGACATTTGTCCATGTTCAGCTTTGCCCGTGGAGGTGAAGAATGTGGATTCACGGTGCCCACGTTTCATAAGCACGTGCTGTGCCAGGCGCTCAGCTGGCTTGGAGTCGTAGAGAACAAGCATATCACTCCCCTGGAGAACTTTAGCTCTTCGGAGAGGCGGGTGTGGTGCCAGTGGCCCCCATTGCAGGGGGCAGAGCTGGGGTGAAGGTATGGGTGTTGCCGTGTGCCCTGAGAAGGACCTGCTGGACGTGTGGGTGCAAGGCCCTTAGGTGAGGGAGCAGGGCAGGTGTGTGAGGCCCCGAGTGGGCAGGGCCACGTCATGCAAAGCTGGGCCCAGCTTGCCGAGGGGGCCTCGACTGTGCCTCCATTTGGGGCTGTGAATCTCGTGGTTGTATTTCTCTTGGCTGTGAGGTCACGTGCTTCTGGTTTGGGTGTTTTAGGAAAAAGAGTGGAGGCATTTAGGGGCTGGGCTGACCCCATAGCCTTTGAGGAAGGAAGATGCCATGGCCTTTCTGTGCGGTGGACGAGGGGCCGGTCTAGGACTCTGCTGCCGCGTAGCTGTGTGATCCTGTGAAAATCATCTGGCCTCGGTCTGTTTATCTGTGATGTGGGGATCGTAGTCCGTGGGAGGATTAGATAGGGTAAGACTCAAGAGTTTGTGTGCCTTCCAAGGCAAGCTCCTGTGAGTAGGAGCTGGCCGGGCTTGCCTCCACTTCTGGGGCTCCAGCCTGAACCGTGAAGTTCACAAGGCGGAGCCCACCTCTGCCCGCTCCCTTGACCACAGTTCTGTACAGATGGTGAGGTGGAGGCCAGAGGCCACCAGAAACAGGCAGAAATGTGTGGATTGGCCTACAGCAGAGAAAGGCTACTACCACCACCGGTCAACGTTGTAAAAATGAACACTGCTGTTTCCAATCTCTGTTCCCTCCGCCGTGCCTTACTCTTGTGTCGTGTTTCATAGACTCCAGGTTCTTTTCACATTTCTCAAGTTGGTCCTTGGTACTTGTGGTAGGCAGAGTCATGGCCCTCGAAGGACGTCCCAGGCCTGATGCTGGAGCCTTTGAACGTGTGACCTCACACGGCAAAAGGGACTTTGCAGATGTGATTCCAGGATCTGCAGGTGGGGACATGATCCTCCTGAGCCCAGAGTCGTCACCACAGAGGTACGTCGCAGTGGACGAAGAGGGGGTGAGCATCAGAGGGGATGTGCCCAGTGAAGCACAGGCTGGAGTGATGTGGGCCCATGTGCCAAGGAAGGCAGGCGGCCTCCGGAAGCTGCACAAGGTCAGGACCCAGCTTCTCCCCTCCCTGGTGCCTCTAGAAGGAGCACAGCCCTGTGACCCACTGTTGACACCTGATCTCCAGAGTGTAACACAGTCAGTCTGCGTTGCTTAAAGCTGCTGAGTGTGTGGTCATTTGCTACAACAGCCATAGCATACTAAGATAGGGGACACACCCGTCTAGGTGCTCCAGTCAGGAGTTTCATACGCAGGGTCGAAGGGGTTCAGCTAGCAAGTGGTAGGAGGTCAGGGTCCAGGACTTTGCTTCCTCCTCTTGCAGTGAGACATACAGCCTGGCGGTGTTTGCTGTTGCCATCTTCCTAGATCCTGTTTCTGCCCAGTGTGACGTGTGCTGCCAAGATTGACCAGATTTGACCATGTTCTTTTGCAGAACCTGGGAAAAATAATAGCCCTACAAAATTCTGATTTTATAATGATGGTTCAGTCCGACATGGAAGAGTACTTTCACAGAAATGAGCTGACATTAAAGTGTGTGAGTTCCATACGTCTTTTTTTTTTTTTTTTTTTCTAAGCAGGGCTGAAATTTACGCCATCTGGAAAAAACCCAACAACAGGTTTATTAGCTACTGGGCAATTTAAAAATATATAATTTACTGTCATTCTTGAAGCTTTTGTCATGTATGACACCAGAAAATTGGATTTCTTAATCCACTTATACTGAATTTAAAATCCACTTAAACTAGGGCTTCAGGTGTTACGATTCTTGAGTCCTAATAAGCAGATATTCTAGTGAGTTTCATCTTCTGGATTCTGTTGTGACTATAAGAAGAAATGTTTTACGTGTTCAGTTTTCATCTCAAACCGGCTGAAAATCATGTTATGTATAAATATGAGTTGATGGAATAAAACTTATTGTTCAGGTGTAATTTGAATGAGAAAGCCTATCTATAGGCCTCTTACCAACTTAAATTATGCAATTAGGCATTTGACATTAGAGGCAGTGAGCTTATTTAAATCCTTTGTAACAGAACAAATAAAGAGTTTTCATTTTTTAAAAAAATTGGAAGTTGTCTCTAGATTTTAGATTGTATGATAACAATGTAACTGTATGTTTTGTTGTACATTTGTGCACATATACATAGCTAATCTTTGCTTTAAGGATCTCAGAGAGGTTTTTTTAAAAAACAGCTTTACTGAGGCATAATTGACATACCACAATTCACCTGTTGTAAATGTTCAATTCAGTGATCTTTAGTAAATTTACAGAGTTGTGCAGCCATCGCCACAATACAATTTTAGAACATTTATCACCTAAAAAGAATCCCTGTGCCCGTTGGCACTACTCCCCTACCCATGAAGCCCCTGGCAACACAGTCTGTTTTGTGTCTCTATGGATTTGCCTGTTCTGGACATTTCAAACAAGTAGAATCATATAATATGTGTCTTTTGTGTCTGACCTTTCATTTAGCATACTGCTTTCTTAAATTTATTTATTTTTAGCTGCGTTGGGTCTTCGTTGCTGCACGTGGGCTCTCTCTAGTCGCGGCGAACGGGGGCTACTCTTCGTTGCGGGGCATGGGCTTCTCCTTGCGGTGGCTTCTCTTGTTGCGGAGCATGGGCTCTAGGTGCGTGGGCTTCAGTAGTGGCACGTGGGCTCAGTAGTTGTGGCGCACAGGCTCAGTAGTTGTGGTGCACGGGCTCAGTTGCTCCACAGCATGTGGGATCTTCCCAGACCAGGGCTCGAACCCGTGTCCCCTGCATCAGAAGGCGGATTCTTAACCACTGCGCCACCCGGGGAGTCCTTAGTATACTGCTTTCAGCGTTCATTCATGTTGTTGTGTGAGTCAGCACTTCACTCTTTTTTTATTGTTGAATGATATTCTGTTGTTATGAATATACCACATTTTGCTTATTCACTCATCAGTTGGTGGGTGTGTGGGCCGTTTCCACTTTTTGGCTCTTATGAATGAGCTGCTGTGACCATTGTTCATAGGTTTTTGTGTGGACGTCTGTCTTCATTTCTTTTGCGTCTATTCCTCAGAGTGGAATTGCCGGGCCATACGGTCACTCCATGTGTAACTTTCTGAGGGACAGCCAGACTGTTCTCCAAAGTGGCAGTGTCATTGTATGTTCCTCCCCACGATGTGTGAGCGTTCCAGTTCCTCCACATCCTCACCAGCACTTGTCATCATCTCTCAAAGAACTTCCTCAACCTCAGTTGTAAGGCCCACAGCGTCGCTTGTTGAGTAGGAAATGAGGGGTTTTCATCGCCTGCTTTAAAGATCACGAGTTCCTTGAAGAAAGGAGCTGAGCGGATCTTCTGTGTCTCTATAGGGTAATGAGCATCTCATAAAGCTTGGTCTGAGCAGATGGGAGAGCAGAGGAATTAACGAGTGATGCCCAAGAGAGGAAGAAACGGTGGCACTGACACCACCACCACCCTCACACCCGCCCAGAGGCCGCAGAGACTCAGGGCTCCTCGGGCACAAAGGATGAGTCAGGACGGGCGAGTCCATTCCCAAAGCCCCTGCAACAAGACTCGCTTGGACTCTAAAGGGACGGGCTGAGGGGTGAAACACTGGGAAGAAGAGTGCAGGTTTTCAGAACAGAATCCTCATCAGGAAATAGACAGCACGGCCATAGGACACGAAACCTGGCACTGCGGGGGACTTGGGGCCAGATGCTGAGGAAGTGAGACCCCGGCAAGGGTGAGGTGAACGAGCCCCCTTGGAGAGGCATGAAACTTAAGGAGGTGCTCACTCTCGGGGTCCCCACTCGCCTCCCCCTCATCCCACCCCGAGTGACTGAAGTCC
This sequence comes from Balaenoptera physalus, assembly GCF_965194825.1. Lineage (NCBI taxonomy): Eukaryota > Metazoa > Chordata > Mammalia > Artiodactyla > Balaenopteridae > Balaenoptera > Balaenoptera physalus. The sequence continues at coordinate 111,181,356 of NC_138885.1, read as the reverse complement.
TCCCTGCAGCCAGCATTGATGCTGCAGCTTCTCAAGCAGCTATAGAGACCACAGATGGATTGCACTCTACGTTCCCTGACGCCCAGATTATAATCCCTCTTAAAGGGGTTATAGCACAGAGGGAACTGGTATTCAGCAAGCAGGAGGCTGTATTTGGTTCCTGTGGTTCCTGGAACAAATGACCACAAACGTAGGGGCTTAAGATGACGTACGTTTAGTACTTCACGGTTCTGGAGGTCACAAGTCCAACACGGCTCTCCCTGGACTAAAATTGAGGTGTCTGCAGGGACACTTATTTTCTGGAGGCTCTAGGGGAAATATTTGTTTTGTTTTGTTTTCAGTTGCCTCTTGCAGCTTCCAGAAGCCGCCTGTGTTCCTTGGCTCCTGGCCCCTTCCTTACTCCCTCTTCAGAGCCAGCCATGGCTGAGTCTTTCTCACATTGCATTGCTTGGACGTTGGCTGTCCTGAAACCCTCTTCCCCACTAAAAGGACTCCCCTGATTACTTTGGGCCACCTGTGTAATCCAGGATAACTTTTTTTTTTTAGGGTTAGATTAGCAACCTGAATTCCATCTGCACTGTTAACTCCCCCGCTCCAGGGAACCTGCCATATTCACAGGTTCTGGGGATTAGGATGGGCACAACTTGGGTGCGGAGGGGTGACTCTGCTACCATAGATGGCATCGCTTACAGTAGTTTAACAATTTATTCTTGACCTGGTATTAGTCCCTACCGCCTGCTTTTCTGCTTTTCTGGTGTAGGAACCAGGGGTTCAGTCAGGAACTGCAAGGAGTGAGTTGGGTGTTTTCCGGAGCAGTGATGTTTTCCATTATGTATTTTGAGTGATGAGTTCCTAAACCTTTGGTTTAGGAAGATGTATGTGTGGCTTTGCAGGGGGAAAGATGAGGCAGGGGGAAAGATGAGGCAGGGGGAAGTTGTATGCAACAAGTTGTATGCAGCTGGATGCTCTGGACCCATTCACTTGGATAACTGTGGCCGTGACATGAGCCAGTGGAGGAGAGGGTTATAGAAACAGTAATGCCAGATGTCCCCGAGAAGTGGGAAGGATGAGGCCTGGTCATTACACTTGTTGGCTGTGTGGAAGGAGTGGATTATTTCAAGACAGCAGAGTAGGAAGCTTCCTTTGACAATTCACGTGGTTCTGACCGAGGGCCGCTTCCACCACCTTTGCTGTGTTAGGCTCTCCAGATTTAATAACTTCCTTCTTCTTTATGCAGAAACCCATGTCTGGGACCTTAGCATTCCTAGCTTGTTGTTCTGGAACCTAGGCCATCTTGGTTGTTGAGTCGAGCGGCCATATAATTTATTGTCCAAATTGGGGCACTTCTGAGAGGGAAAGGCAGCACTGTTAATAATTACCTTGGGACGGCGGGGATCAACCAGGATCGTCTCAAGAAGAAAGACAGGTGAATATCTTGCTGTGAAATAAAGGTCATGGTTAGCTCACGATGTTTTTCCTGAAGTTCTCAACTCAAATTTGTGGAAAAGTTTTAATGCCACATATTTTGTAATTATTTCTCAGGAAGCTTGGAAATTTGTTCACACACATACCAGGCATGGTTCACGTGTCGTGTGTGCTGCTATTCTGCAAATACCTTTAGACCCTATTGTGATTAACAGAACCATAAACAATTTCAAAGGCACCTTGGAATTAACTGCCATTATGTAGTCTTGCTATTAGGTGTTTTCCCTTAAACATTAGGTAATAAAATGCAGCTTTGTTTTTTAATTTTTAAAAAATTTTTGGCTGCGTTGGGTCTTCGTTGCTGTGTGCGGGCTTTCTCTAGTTGCGGAGGGCTTTCTCGTTGTGGCAAGCAGAGGCTACTCTTCATTGCGGTGCGCGGGCTTCTCATTGCGGTGGCTTCTCTTGTTGAGGAGCACGGGGTCTAGCCGCATGGGCTTCAGTAGTTGGGGCACGCGGGCTTCAGTAGTTGTGGCTCGCGGGCTCTAGAGCGCAGGCTCAGTAGTTGTGGCACACGGGCTTAGTTACTCCGCGGCATGTGGGATCTTCCCGGACCAGGGCTTGAACCCGTGTTCCCTACCTTGGCAGGCGGATTCTCAACCACTGAGCCACCAGGGAAGCCCCAGCTTTCTTTTTTTTAGTGTAGGTAGTTCGCAAAAGTTTTTGACACTTACAAAATGTTTCTCCTTGTTTTATTGGGGCATCGCTTACAATACCAAGCAATTGAACGCAGTGGTGAAAATCACAGTATGATCTAGCCCATACAGTCGGTTACTAGGCAACCATTAGAAGCAATACTGTAGAAGTGGTATATTTATTGGCACCAAAGTGTGTTTACGATATACAGTAATGTGTTTCTGCGACCCCAGGAGACCCGCCCCCCAGTTGGGACTTGGAGCACTTCTAAGACGTAGCCTTGGAGTAAACTGGGCTGTGCGGAGATCTACATGCTGCTACCATATTGTTACCCACTTGTAAATTTGATTTACTGAGCTGTGCTTTGGTGCTGTATGGTTATCTAACACTGAGGGTTATTTTAAAAGTGACCCAGTGAAAATCTGGTGGACAGCAGTTACTGAGGGTAGAGTTCTACCGAGTCCACAGTTTCCTCTCTGGGACCCATGGGGGAAATTTTATATGTGTATCAAACTCTAGAGGCTGTGTTTTTGATATTTGTATCTCCTTCATTTTTTGGATACTGTGAATCAAGCATCTAATTATATTTGTTTCTTTGAATCGATGTCTAGGAAACTCAGACTCTGATTTATATAGTTCCCTTCCAACTGATGTCAAGTTGTGTCTGATGGCAAACTTTGGGTCCTGTCTTCACCTTTCAGCTTTATCTCATTTTTTCGTGCCATTAATTTCTGTTTGCCCTGATTTACCCGGTTAATTATGTTACTTTTGCTACTTTGTGCGTGTGTGTGTTTGGGACCCACCTCAAATCATTTTCTTCCTTTCTTTTCCCAGGTGGGAAATTATTAGGTATTTTAGGGAATGAGAGAGTGCTGTGTCTTCTTGGAAGTTGCCGGCTTACAGTGGCTTTTGAGTTCTGATGCGCTAGCAGCATGTTATTTTAATGTAGCTGCTTGAATGTGTGCTGTTGAAGTCCGTTGGGGCAAAGTGTATGTCTAAATTTAGTACGATGAGGACTGAGTCAAAAGCAGCTGGTGAGCAGACCCTAGTTAAACTTTCTAGGCCTTTCAAGTGTGAAAATTAAAGTCCTTTAGAAACCAATCTATGAAAGAAAGATTCATAACAATTAACATAAGTCCTGAATCATTTAATTTTACTGGGGAAAAAAAGCCATTAAAAAATAAATTCCTGGGCTTAAAGGTACATTGAATGGAGCGGAAATTCTTTTTCTGTCTCCACAAGAGTGGTAGAGCACTTTCCTCTAAACTCCATTGAAAACTGGGCCTCAGAGCCTTGATTATGCTTCATAACTTTAGTTGAAAAGCAGGAAATGAAATCAAGGTTATTGAAGTAAAAGTTCTTATGGGTCTCCCGCTAAACAAGTATAAAGAATTAGTGCAGGAAGAATAGCTATTTCTCGAGTTTATGAGAAGGAAAGATTTGGAGTGACTTTTCTGGATCAGTTCAGGGCCTTGGCTATTCCCCGTTAATAACAGCCCGTAGTAATGGCCTCTGATTAATTGCTTTGATGCGCCAGGAGCTGTGCTGTGTATTTCACAATCAAGGTCTCTATTCCTCCCGACCGTCGTGTAACGTAGGCGTCCTTCGTCCCGTTTTTACAGGGAGAGGGAACTAGGAGGCTCACAGGTTCTTGTCTGGGGCCACACGTACACTTGGTGACGAGGCTGTAAGCTGATTCCGGAATGTGTGGACCACAGTGGTGAAAGGAGTTTTCTCCAATGCTTAGGTGGTGGTCTCTCTGTGCCAGGGAGGGTTCTCTGTCCTTTCTGTGCGTGTGCATGGTGGGGTCCACCCCTGATGTTGTTGTGAGGGTTCCGTCATTACCTTTCCCCTTTGTGCAGACGTGGAACTGCAGGCGTGGGGAAGCCTGGCCCAAGGATGCGTGCAGCCGGCCGGGGGTGGGTTGTCACAGCCCTTCTGGCCCCAGCTACCCCACTCCAGTTGCCAGGCCAACTGCATCCTGGATAGAATAACAGGACATGTCCGTATCACAACCAGAAGAGCTGCTAAGGCCGAGTTGCGTCTCGGTTCTCACGTTCATTATGGGACCCGAGGGGTGTGCCTGGAAGAAATGCCCCTGGCAGCAAGGCGTGGGGTCAGTGGGGCGCTTGCAGACAGGGTGAGAAGGGCAGGTGACTTGGAGATGCTACCAGCGATACAGTTCTCAGGGTCGAACGCATGGGTTCTCGCAAAGGCGCGAGGCTGGGGAACGTGAAACCAGCTAGGAGAGCTTGTTAACAGCCGGGGCAAAAGATTGGGGCTCGGGGGTGAGGCATGGCAGGGCCAGACAGAGTCTGTGGTGTGCTGAGGTAGACAGACTGGAGACGTGTTTGTTAGCTGAACTGCCTGAGCTTGCTGGTGATGGAGAAACCCTCAGTTTCAGCCTCAGGTGTGGCCACCTGAAACGTCTCCAGACATCTCTTGGGGACTGCAGTCACCCCCAGCTGGGAGCCACTGGTCTAAAGACTTGGGGGCAGGACTGACCCTCAGTGCAAACTGAAACAGAATTCCTAGTGACCCACCACCTCCCAGTCGTTAATTTGACAAATAAAAAAATTTTTTTCCCACTTTTGGAAAAGGCTGGGGTTTAAGTCATTTTGAGGGCATCTTGTTTCCAAAGGGGGAAGGATCAGAGAGTTGCATAATTTTGGTCTCTGCCTTATGAGTGTTCTTGAGCTTCTTTCAGTATAGTGAAACTCTAGTGTATTTGTGTGAGAGTGTTGGGTGTTTTGGTTTTAGTTTAAAATTTTTATTTTTACTTAGGACATCTTTCTGATGTCCTTAAATAGGGAGGTGACACTTGAAGAAGCACTTTGGTTTGTGAATAGGAAGATGTGTTTGTGTGCCTGTTTGTGTGTGTGTGTGCACGTGTGTTTTAATACTCTGTTCTTGAATTAGCTGGTCATTGCCATTGGTGTCCTAGATTTTGAGGTATTTAGGTAAGCACAGAATTGAATTTGTTTTCCCAAAGGGATTTGCTTGCTGTGTTGCTAAATGAAATTGAGGACGGTACACTTGACCTTTCCAGGTGAGGGGTGGGAGAGTAGGATGTGTTTGCAAATCATAGAAACTGAAACATGAACACCGGGACCATATGGCATTCAGAAACTTCTATGATAATTTCAGTGACTAAATAACGTGCTTGACAATTACATTTAAAAGTACACTTAGGGCTTCCCTGGTGGCGCAGTGGTTAAGAATCTGCCTGCCAATGCAGGGGACACGGGTTCGAGCCCTGGTCTGGGAAGATCCCACATGCCGCCGAGCAACTAAGCCCGTGAGGCACAACTACTGAGCCTGCGCGTCTAGAGCCTGTCCTCCGCAACAAGAGAAGCCACGACAATGAGAAGCCCGCGCACCGCGATGAAGAGTTGCCCCCGCTCGCCACAACTAGAGAAAGCACACGCACAGAAACGAAAACCCAACATAGTCAAAAATAAATAAATTTATTAAAAAAAAAAAAAAAAAAAAAAAGTACACTTAGTGCTCATTGCAAAATGTGGAGAGAGTGCTTTGGGAGTTGAGGAAGAGATTAATTGGCATTCTCTTCTACCCCATGGTACCCTCATTGTGTCATCTATAGACCAGAAACTGATGTGTCACCTGAAGATTATATCGATAGTTTGGTGTTATATCTGTGGGGAGCGATTCAGATTGCTGTTGGTTGACAATTTGCTGAATAAGAAAGATCATGCTTTCCTAATACTTTATTTATTTTTTAATAAATTTATTTATTTTTGGCTGCGTTGGGTCTTCTTTGCTGCGCGCGGGCTTTCTCTAGTTGCGGCGAGTGGGGGCTACTGTTCGTTGCGGTGTACGGGCTTCTCATTGCAGTGGCTTCTCTCGCTGAGGACGGAGCACGGGCTCTAGAGCTCAGGCTTAAGTAGTTGTGGCTCACGGGCTCTAGAGCGCAGGCTCAGTAGTTGTGGCGCACGGGCTTAGTTGCTCCGTGGCATATGGCATCTTCCTGGACCAGGGCTCGAATCCGTGTCCCCTGCATTGGCAGGCGGATTCTTAACCGCTGAGCCACCAGGGAAGTCCCTATCCTAATACTTTAATGTATCATCTTTAAATGTTGTGATTCTTTTTCTCTCACTAAATAAAATTTCATGCCACTGAATAAAATTTAACGCTTACAAACAAATATTGTGCGACTGATAGCTTATTAAAGTTTTTCGTGTTTTTTTTTCCGTTGATATTAGCTCTGGATGGATTATATAGTTGTAAGCCCAATTGGGTCATGTTATGTTACCTCTCTCATACCAGATTTTCATGTGACAAGTCCTGTCTTGGTCTTTGTATATGGGATTTATTTGGCATATCATGGTGTGAGTTGGGAAAGTGCTTTGCATTCGTCACGTGTGACATGTATATGGTTGAATCTGCTGTCGTGGGGTGATGGGTAAATGATACACATGTCTATATATATGTGCTCATATACATCAATGCATGCTCACAATACTGATTTTGCCAATTCTACAAGCGTTAAATACTTGTTATTAGTGTCATAATGCTTTAAAGAAGAAATCAAGTTTATATGTGTCTTGGTTAGTGTCTCTGTTTCTCCTCATTTGAATAACTCATACTTTTACACTGAACTTGTAAAACCTGCAAGCATAATAAAATGTCATTTTGCAGGAACGAATGGATATTAAATGACTTACCTGAAGAGTATATGAAGAAAATATGTTTCCCCATTGATTCTTAAATTAAAAATGAATGATGTTTCCTGACTATTTATTTCCCTGTACCTACAGTGCTACGTTTGTTTTTCTTCAGAGATTAAAAAAGAAGAGTGACTTTCTTTTGGTTGGGATCCTGCTGTTTGTTTTGAATGCACAGCTAGGGCATGCCGGCTGTATTCTGTACTCAGCCATAATAAAGTGGTTCTCAGTGATTCTGATGAAACAAGAGGCTGGTTGGCTTTGTGGCAGGTGCATAGGACTTGTGCAGTTTGGTTTTGTTCTGTTTTCTGTCTTGGTTGTTGCTAATAGATAGATGACAGTTTACGATATTTGTGACATTTGTTGAATGAGTAAGCGAATGAATGAATGCACAGAGAAGGCCTTGCGTGCTGTTCTAGTTTCTCTCCCCTGGAGCGTCCACTATGCAGAAGCAGTGTTTCTTGCCAAAGCATATGTAGAGAGCCGTGTTCTACACCCAAGTGTGATGGGGTGAGGGCTCCCTGACTGCCGTCATGAGGTGGCATTCAAAGAAGTTGCCATTAGCAACCTACCAGTTGTCCCTTGTGTTTTATTATTTTTTATGTTTCGCTGCTATTTTCTGCTATGATGTTGTGAGTACGGTACAAATTTCTGTTTTGTGAGGGACCTTCCTATCTCACCTCAGATGAAAGAGGGCCCTCGGTTGCCCTGTTTACACACTGGGTGTAATAAAATCCAGTCTTAGGTGCAGAGGGATGCTTCTGCTTGTGTGATATCATTCTAAAAGGTCCTCAAGTTCTTAACGAGGAAGGAGGCCCTAAGGAATTAAATCACAGAACCTTATATTGGAAATAGTAACGGCGGGGATTTAGAAATTGCTCTCAATTTTTTCTTCTGAACTCGTGTTTAATATCATCTCAGGGTGGGTGCTAACGGCACTGATCTTCCATTGCTGTCTTTTTTTCCTCTTTAGATTTGTGCTGTCACATATGGTAGCCACTGGCCACGTGTGGCTCTTTAAATTAAATGAATTAAAATTAAATTCAATTTAAAAGTCAGGCCCTCCGTTGTACTGGCCACATTTCAAGTGCTCAGTAGTCACATGTGGCTAAATGAATACCTTACTAGATAACGAAGGTACAGTGCAGAAAGCTTTATCAGATGAGAGATGGTTAGTTAGCTTTTTGCCTAACAGGTATTCCAGGAAAGAGAGGGAGGGGAAAATACCTCAAGTCTGAAGAAGAGAGAAATTTCAAACCAAGTGACTAGAACAGTGAATAAAAATTCAGCACATCAAAAAAATTACTACATGAAGGCTCATCATCATGTCATTTTAGAAAATCAGGGATAAAGGCAGTATCTAAGCACTTTGTAGATTTAAAAAAAAGTCATAGGAAGGATTTTGAATCAGAATGACATCATGTTTCTTAAATTAGAAAACAGACTGAGCTTAGAATTCTATGAAAATTTATTTTCACTCAGAATTTTGAAGTCATTCCCTCACTGGTTGTTAATTAAGAGTAGCATAAAGTTGTTTGTCCATGTTCAGGATATCAGTATAATTTAGATTTCATACATCACTTCTCAGAAAGCTACTAGAGAATGTGTCCCATCAGAATGAGAGAGTAAACCAAGAAAGGGGAAGATTTGGGGTCCTGGAAACAGAAAGAGGCAGAAGGAATTCTCAGGATGCTGGTGTGATCTCGGGGCATCTGCTCTGAGCCGACCCACCTCTGACGAGTACAGACTGGAGCAGAGACCAGAGGAAGGTCTGGTGTGTATATATTTGGGGAGAGGGGGTGGGGGTGAGGGCAGGATAGACATGGAACTGTGACAGATTATCCGAGTTAAAAATTGAAAGGTTGTGGAGGGTGTTGGAGGAATTATCAAAGAAAATAAAAACAGAGGCAAGCAATAATCCCAGGAAAATTTAAGAGTTGCATAAGAAAGGAATCATAATCACACTATACTGCTTGCTCAGCGGTACCGATTCCATTGTCAAAATAATACGTGTGCAGTCTAGATTTAACCCCCCAGATGTTATACTGTTGGGGAAACATGGGAGTGTAAGTCCAGGATTGGTGATGGGAATTTTAAAAACCAAAAATCCTCTTCCATGTGTGAGAAAATCAAGTTAAGTGGTATCTGACGTTGATAGGATATATTATAAGCAGCTTACTTAGAAACATGGAAGTCCATACTAGGGAGCACTGCCAATAACAGAAACAGTTGTAGGGTTTGAAAGTGGTTGCTCTGTGAAGTAGAATTGAGGATAGATGGTGCTGGAAAGCTTGCCGTGAAAAAGGAGGAGTGTTTTGCCTCCCCTGTGTGCGTGTACTACTTTGAAAAGAATAAAAGTGGTTTGGAAAATGAAAGTACACAGTATATATACCTTGGGCAGAATTATAGAAGTTTTAGTATGGTTCAGATTTGGGGTTCTCCACCTTGGTGATATTGACATTTGATCCAAATAATTCTTTGTGGAGGGGGCTCTATGCAGTGTGCTGTGGGATGTTTCGCAGCCTCCCTGGCCTCACCAGATGCCAGTAGCATTCTTCCCCGGAGTCCTGGCAACTAAAAATGTTTCCACACGTTGCCCCGTGTCCCAGGGTTGGGGCCGGGGGTGGGGCGAAATCAGCGCCATTGGAGAAGCACCGATTTAAAGGATTTAAAATCTGGTATGGAATGAATCATCTCAATATATAAAAACGCTGGTCAGCACAGTATGGGCAATGCAGGAAACAGCAGCCTCATCACGCAGAGCTTGAACCCCACATGGAGCAAATGAAGTGGTTTGGAATTCTCTGGCACCGTGAAGCGCCGCCGCCCACCCCTGCCTTTGGGACCAGAATGTGTCTTAGCCCCTGGCTCTTGGCCCGGTTAATTCAGGGCTCACTAAAAAAAGAAAAGGACTCAGGAGGAAACCGCGGCTCCTCTGTCATGCACCGTGGCTTCGGAAAACATATTTTAGATTTTTCACATTATTTTCAGGGTGATACAACTGAATTTCTCCAGAGTGGAAATGTTAATCATTATGGCAACTTCGGGGAAAAAAATGCGCGCTTTGGATATATTTCTCTGCTCAGTTGGCTGCAGGACGAGATACATTCCTTCTACCTCCACCCCCTCCCTCCCTCCCTCCCTCCCTCCCCCCTCCCTTCCCCCCTCCCCCAGCAATTCTTTTGCAAGTTCTTGGTTCAGTTCCTTGCAAGGTGTTTTCCCTTAGAATTTACAAAGGAAGTCAACAGGAAAACGGTTCCTCAGATTTTTTTTTTGATGTGGATGAAACCTCATAAATAATTTAATACCCTCATTTCACAGCTGAAGAGTCTCTGGTTCAGAGAGAGTTTCTTAATTAGGAGCAAAGTGAGGCCTGTAACTCTGCTCTTTTTTTTTTTTTTTTAACGTTTTCATTTAAACAAATAAAATGCATGGGCACAGTAATGCTGTGGAAGGGAGACAGAACAGGGCAGTGAAAGGGATCAGGCCTCTGGCGTGTTTTGTCAGCACCTCCATACAGTTCAGCGTTCTGAGCATGATCTGCCAGGAGCGTGTGCCCTTCCTTGTCAGCTTAGACAAAATGAAGGAAAAAAAAAAAGAAGCCAGAAGCTCACGAGGGGCTCCTGAACTCCAATTCCTGATGGTCCAGACAGAGCCCCTTTGGGGGGTAGGGGGTCTAGGATGACTCAGGAGCAAGTCAGGAAGGGAAGGCTCTGGTCCCCCCGTCTCCCAGCTCTTGTTGGGGCAGTCCTGGAGCCAGCATGCACAACCACTGCAGCTGTCCTCACACTGGTGGCCCAAAGAGTGACGTTGGTCCGTACCGTTCGGGCGACGCCTTCCTCCCTCTGCTGGATTGAGGCAGCCGCGTTCTCTCCACCGACTGGCCCTCCGGTACTCTGCTTGCTGTCAGCATCCTCATTCCTCAGTACCGTGATAGCGAGAGCATCCCCCGATATTTTGGGAAACTTCCGTGCCTTCCTGTTGCTCCCATTCGTTGCTTCCAGTACCGCTCAAGCAGTAGCCCCTTCCTCTTCTACCTTGCCTGACTTCTTGCGTCAACAAGTGCCACCTCCTCCATGAAGCCTCTCTAGATTTCTTCCATGCGGAGAAGACGGCGTGCATGAGTCCTGGTCATCCTGTCAGCCGCGGTCCTCCTTGTCCTCCATCTCAGTAGCAGTTGTTTGCTGGTCTTTGCCTGATTTTTGAGAGACGGCTGTCACTAGAAGCCAAGAACGCCACACTATTTTGGATTTCCGCCTACCTTGCTGTACTCTCCTCTGTCTCATTGGCCAGGTCCTTCTTCTCAGGGTTCAGTGGTCAGTATATATAATATATGTAATATATATATAATGGACTATATTATATATATAATGGATTATATAATGTATAGTTGATTATATACTATATATGTAGTCAATTATATATATCACATATATAATTGACTATATATATTACATATATAGTCAATTATATATATTATATATATAGTCGATTATATATGTATAATCTATTCTTTTTCAGATTCTTTTCCATTATAGGTTATTACAAGATACTGAATATAGTTCCCTGTGCTATACAGTAGGTCCTTGTTCTTTATTTCATATATAGTAGTGTGTATCTGTTAATCCCAAACTCCTAATTTATCCCTCCCCCCTTCTCCCTTGGGTAACCGTAAGTTTATTTTCTATGTCTGCGAGTCTGTCTCTGTTTTGTAAATAAGCTCATTTATATCATTTATTTATTTTTTATTTATTTATTTTTATTTATTTATTTATTTTTGCTGTGCTGCACGGCTTGTGGGATCTTAGTTCCCTGACCAGGGATTGAACCCAGGCCCTCGGCAGTGAAAGCTCGGGGTCCTAACCAATGGACTGCCAGGGAATTCCCTGTATCAGTTTTTTAGACGCCACATGTAAGTGATATCGTATGATATCACTTGTTTTTCTCGGTCTGACCTAACTTCACTTAGCATGACCATCTTGAGACCAGTGGTTCTCAACGGGGCGAGTATGCCCTCCAGGGGACGTGGGCAGTGTGGGTCAGTTTTGGTTGTCACCGCTTGGGAGGATGGGGGATTCCTATCGGTGTCTAGTGGGAAGAGCCTGGAATGCTGTTCAGTATCCTGCAGCGTAGAGGATAGCCCCACTGCAGACACAACGGTCTGATCTAAATGCCAGCAGTGCCGAGGATGAGAAATCCTGCATCAGATGCTTCCTTCCAGGCTCACAGCTTCAGATGTCATGGTTACTGCCGGACTTAACTCTGTGACTGTGACCTGTCCCACTTGCTCAGACCTGTGGGTTTAACTACCTAGTTAACAGCCTGCTTGCAGAGCCAGTGGGCGTTTCAAAGTTCACACCTTAAAGGACTCTTGATTTCTCTTCCGCTCAGCCTTCGTGCATCCCGGGCAATGGCCCCACCGTCCAAATTTTGCTCAAGCTCTGAACCTAGAAGTCGTCCTTGCTTCTTCCGTCCCCTCCCCAGCACGCCTCTGCCCTACCGGTGTGTCCTCCGCATCGCACCCCCAGGACACCTCAGACTCTGTGCGTCCCTCTCCATCTCGTCTCTCATCTTCCCCACCTGCACTGTGTGAGCCACTGTGTTCCTCTGCTGAGCAAGAGCTGCTTCGGGTTTTGTTCTAAGAACGATGGGAGCCCCTGAAGGGAGTCGAAGTAGAAAGATGGTCACATTTTCTTTTCTCGTTCAGTCTGGTGCTGGGTGAAGAGAGGTCAAGAAGAAAGGATCAGAGTCCTTTGCAAGGGCTGCAGAGTCCTCTGTGATCCAGGAGGACTCACTTCTGCTGCCCAGTCCGCTGACCTTCCTCCCTGTCTCCCAGTCGCCAAGGTCGATCTCACCACGGGACATTTGCACTTGCTGGCCACTCTCACTCCCATTCGAGGGCTCCCTCCTCGTAAAGCTCCATCCCAGCCCTGGTGTAAACTCAGCTCCTTGTCCGCTGGTCCCTTGTCTCCCACTACCAGTTTGAGCGACATCACTTCTCTCCTGTTAAACGGTCTCGTTGTGAGTTTTCTGGCGAGTTTATCGTCACTGATCTCCCCTCACTGAGATCCCCCCAACCCCCCTTCTCACTGTCCGGCCGGGTAAGTGTCACATGACGGCAGACCTCAGGTGTCCCGGAAACCAGGGCCGCACTGAGCAGCGTTTCCGCTTTCCACAGGACTGGGCGTGTAGTTCTCAGTAAGCATGTGCTGAGTTGCGTTGAATCTAGAAATACCTGTGTTTTCACTTAGCGTGTTTTAGGATGCTAGAGAAAAATGAGAGATGGGTAGATGTTTCAGTGACTGGAATTCCCTGGGAATGTGATCACAGTCGGTTCTCAGATAGCGAGACTTCTGAACAGATTTGTGTGTGTGGACAGTCGCGTCGTGTGCTTTACCTAGAGACGTAAGCCTGCCGTTCACCTACGGTGGTGGTCCGCCATCTGACGCCGTTATTATTTCAGCTTCTTAAGACCTCCTATTTCAGAAGTTTGCCTGCTTCGGGAATGGTCGAGAATGTATTCGAGATGTCTTCGTTGATATGTTTTGCCTGACTTTGGGTATTTTTTTCATTGACAGGTAACTGAAGACAGAAAACAGGCCTAAAAATAAACCCTAGAAGGAAGAAGGGATTTGCCTGCATTTGGCTCTGAGTAAGTGGAATTGTAAAATGGATTTCTTTCTTATTCCATAATGAATATCCTGTCAACCCCTCCACGTTTTCTGGGCTTAAAAATTAACTATTACTGTATTGGCTGTACGCACCGGAAACAGTGATTTCCCAGGATTTCTTGTAGTAGGTGATCTGGTAACCAGAAAATGCTTTGTATCTGCGTCGGCACTTCATAGCAAGCTCCTGTGTTATTTAGCTTCTGGAAGTCAGGAACTTCAGGAGAGAGAAGTGGAGATGGTCGTTAAAGTGCGTGTGCTTTCGAGGCAAGCGTCGTTGCTGCTGGTTTTTCCCATGTGCGTTTCAGGTACTTATTTTTCCTCAGATGGCTGATTTATAATAAACAGAGTTTTTTGACTCTTTTGCCTTTCACAGGCTCCCTTTGTCTTGTATGTGCCTCTCAGAATGTGTTTGGAAAATGACAGGCATCCACTGCTTGTGGACCAACCAGAATTTTCCATAAAAGCCTTGTTTGGTACCATTGTGAGGCAACGTGGCCTGTGCTCTAGGCCCCTGGGGAGGCGTTTTCCTTCTGTCTGAGCCCCACGTGGACTGTTGTGAGGGGTAGAGAGAACCCAGACTCACCGAGAACAGGGCCGTCTGGGTTCTGGAGTTGCCATCTTGGCTGCTGTATTTCACCCAGTTTACAGCGAGGCCCGATTCTCACCCACATCAAGAACATCCTTTTCAGACCACCTTTTATGAAAGTCTCCTATTTCTGGGATGACCATCCTTTGAATCTGTTACTTCTGGAGCATTGTGGAGTATACAAGGATGTGTGAGGTGTGTCTTGTGTTTTGGGGTAAGGGATTACAGGTGCTGGAAAGCCGTGGTGTGGATGGGCTGTGCCGTGGGTGGTGCAGACATCTCCTGCTGTGGGAATTCCTAGGAACGGTCTATCAGCCTGTGCTGGAGCAGCTGAGGAAGGCTGGACCTTTCTCTTGAAAGGGACACTTGGGTTGGGTTCGGTGCTGCATGGGATTTCAATACGTACTGAAGAAAGGCGTTCTAGACGGGGACTCTGTGGGCAAAGGGGAGGAGTCAGGAATAAGAAAGCTTTTATTTTTTTTAGGGAAAAGTGGATAGGCCAGCCTGGTGGAATGCAAGGGACTGGGGGGAGGGGCAGAAAAGGTATAAGGAAGAGGCAAGGACTCTGAACTCGACCCTGTCTGCACAGTGCCTAAAGGAGACTGATTCTGATTCTCTTAGCATTAGAGCTGCCATGTTTGTGCACCAAAGGTGACCTTTAGAACCAGCCCCTACGGGTGAAGAAGGATGAGTATATCATGGCAAAATACTTCTGTAACACTTACTGTGTGCCAGACACTGCCATAGTTTGGTTAACAACTTTATTGAGTCATAATTCACACAGCTGACAATTCACCCATCTGGAGTGCACATACAATTCAGTGGTTTTTAGTGTATTCACAGAGTTATGCAACCGTCACAGTTGATTTTAAAACATTTCATCACTCCCCAAAGAATCTCATACACGTTAGGAGTCACTCCCCATTCCCACCTCCCCCAGCCCCTGATCACCACCAGTCTACGGTCAGTGTCTGGGGATCTGCTCATTCTGGACATTTCATGTAAATGAAATAAATCATGTAATATGTGTGCTTTGTGACTGGTTTCTTTTTTACTTAGCATAATGTTTTCAAGTTTCTTTGTAGCATTCGTTTGCCAAGTAACATTCCATTGTATGAATAGACCACATTTTGTTTATCTGTTTATGAATCAGACACCGTTATTTTTGAAGACTTCTATTTTGAAGTAACGTTGGACTCAAAAAGAGGCTGCAGAAATAGTACAGTGAAGTCTAGAGCACCTTCCTCCGCCTTCCCCGGCTGATAACATCTTACGTGAAGGTACTGCTTATGGAGAGTAGGAAACTGACATGGGCAGTGTTGACACAAATGCAGCCCTTATCTGGATTTTAGCAGTTCTTATGTGCGTGCGTGTGTGGGTGCATGCGGACAGTGTATGAAATACAATCACGTGTAGATTCGAGCAACCCCCATTGTAATCTGGTGCAGAACTCTTCCATCAGCACAAGGAAAGCTCCGTGTGCCCCGTCTGTATGGTCACCCTCTCCAGCTCCTGGCAACAACTGGCTTCTCCGTCTCTGTAATTTCATCCTTCAAGAATGTTCCATAAATGGACTCGTGCAACGTGCGGCCTTTTGAGACTGCCTTTAGTGACTTAGCCTCCAGCCCTTCAGATCCATCCCAGGTGTTGTGTATCATTACCAGCGCCTATGCCTAGTATTCCACAGTCTGGGTGCAGCAGTGTGTATTTATCCACTCATGTGTTGAAGGGCGTCTGGGATCTTCCTGGTTTGAGGCTACGACAAACAGAGCTGCTGTGAACACCCACGCACAGGTTTCGGTGTGAGCCAGATGCTGTTTTCAGGTCCCATTTATTCCTCATGCCGTCCGGCGAGGTCGGTGCCATTGTTGCCTCTATTGCCCAGAGAAGGATGCTATGGCACAGAGGAACCCTGGGCCTCCCCAGGTCATGTGGGCAGTGCTGGAGCTGCCGAGTTCGGAAGATGCAGCGATGGCATTGGGCTTCCCCACCTTCAGGACGCTGCTCAGGAGAGAGTTCTGGCCCAGCTGATGCGGAGAGCAAGCCACCCCGCGTCCCCCGCCAAAGAGAAGAGTGCCAGCGTCAGGGCTGGGATCTGAGCCGTGCCGCTGGGGATGAATCCCTTTCGTGGACAGAAACAGACCCAGCTCGGAGGGAGCCAAGCCCGCTGTCCTGTTGAGCCGCATACCCCTTTGGAGGCCTCTGTGTGTGATCGGGGAGGAGGGTCAGGCAGCTGGGAGCCCGGGGAAGCCCTGCAGGTGTTGTCAGCTTTTGGGGTGATGGAAGTCAAACCCGCGGTCCACGGGGCACGCATCTGTGTCATTGCTGCCGAGAGCCACCCGGCTGCGCTCCCAGAGCTGCTGCCCACGCGCGTCTCCGGGAGCTGCCTTCAGAGGGGCTGCTTGCTTCCACCTGGAGTTCAGTCATCCAGGCGGCGAGAGGCTGAGCGGTGTCCTCTGTCACTGTTGTGGTAGTGCAAGGACAGAGGCAGGAGAGCAGGAGAGCCCCCCTGCTTCCATCACCCGCGCCTCTGGCCCATCTGGGAGGCTGGTGGGATCCTCTGAGCCTCGGTCTTCTTTTCTGTGCAGCGAGGAGGTTAATCCTGCTTCGTAGTGTTTCGGTACAGCGTGTGCAGCAGTGTCTTGAGTGCATCGAGTCAGCGCACATGCCTGTTCTTCCTCCTGCTCTTTTCCCACTTCCCCTGCCTTAGTCACAGTCTGGAAGTGATGGAGAACCCCGGACTACACAGTGTTTGTTTTGGGGCTGCGTTGTGTGTGTGTGTGTGCGCGCGCGCGCGCGCGCACGCGCGTGTTGCTTATTCTAAGCCTTCTGCTTTCTCATTGTTCTCTGCTGTTCTTTTTTTTTTTTTTGGTAGGGGGTTCCTAGTAACTGGGATGGGTGGCCAGTTCTCACCAATTCCTTTCTAGTCATAAAATCCAAGAAGGGCTCAAATGACCCAGGTAGCTGTCATTAAAAGGAGCCCTGACTGAGAGAAGTGGTTCCCTGGAGCCCAGAGAGAGTTTCCCGTTAGAATTAATTAGAAGTGGGCACAGAAACAAGGACAAAACAGTGTCTTTTGTGGATCTCATCTGGGTGGACCGTTGTGTTAAAGACCAAACCGGTTGCCGGGGTTTTCATACTAAGTTGGTGCAGGTGGCAGCCCGGGGAGGGGTGGGGTTTGTTCAGCAGGCCTGGGGTGCCATGGGCTAGAGTGGGGTGTTGCTCATTTGTCTTATCGAAAGCCATAAAGCGTCCCGGGTGCCCTCGGAACCATCGCCTGTTGATTTAAAGACATGAATTCCATGTGGTGGAACAATTGCATTTTCTGTGGTCTCCAGCTGATGAAACGTGCTTGATGAGGTGCTGTTGATAGTGTGATTCAGCCCTTCCTTCCTCCCTTCCGACCTTCGGTTCAGATTTATTCAGTGTACTGTTCTTTCAAACGACGTTTGTCTTCTTGAATGCCCAGAACACACAGGTCGAGCCCCACAGACACTCCCTCCCTCCATGTCATCAGGAAAACTGCTTTCCCCCGAGAAGCTGCTCCTTTCCTCTCGAACCCACGCAGGCTGGGCAAGGGCCGTCGGGAGCAACCATGTCCCAACTGAGGGATTGAAAGTCTGGTGAACTTCTTCACGATGGAATCTGATGCAGATAGACATTACGTTCTGATTAATTAAATTCAAGAATAAGCTCTTGAAATTGGCTGTCAATTCTGGTTGTAAACTGGCCCGAAAATGATGAGACGTTTCTTTCGCTTCTGACATCTGTTGCTACTTCTGGCTCTTGTACCAAATCAAAGTATGTTGTTTTTCTTAGTGTTTCCTTTTGGCTTTCCTTGTAAACATGGGTGGTTCCCAGAGATCTCTTTCTTGGTTATGGACAGTGGCTCTCAAGTGGGGGCAGTTTTTTACCCCCAGGGGACACTTGGCAAAGTCTAGAGACATATTTGATGGTCACGTTTGATTGATTTGATTGGGGGTGTGTGTGATACTGTTGTCAGTGGGTGCTGCCAAACATCCCACAATGGACGGGACAGTCTGCCGCACCCCGCCACACACCAGAGGATTATCTGGCCCCAGATGTCAGTAGTACAAGCTTGGCTGCTCTGGGGTTTGGCCCAAAACTTGGCACGTGTTGAACATCGCCCTCTGTCTTCTTTCACAGTAGTTCAGCGCCTGTTGGCATTGAGTCTGAAGCACCATGGTCAGGAGTTTTTGATCCTCCTACGATGTCACGAATACGCAGTATGACTATACTTTTAGAAAAGTATATGCTTGCATTTCTGTTCCTAAATTATGTTTTCCTTTGCAGGAAGAAATGCATTTTTGACAGTGTGATCGTATGTATAAATTCATAGGCATCAATTCAGTTCAACTTCATTTAATTTATAGTCTGTTAAAGAGTTTGCATAATTTGGTTTTTTTTTTTTATGGTCAGTGATAATTCTAAATCTTATTACTTAGAATAATTGCGGGGAATTTCCTGGCAGTCCAGTGGTTAGGACACTGCGCTTTCACTGCCCAGGGCCCAGGTTCGATCTCTGGTTGGGGAACGAAGATCCCACAAGGCATGCTGCACGGCCATCAGAAAAAAAAATTGTGGGATCCTCCAAGTTCCTACTTATTGATTGATTGATTGATTGGCTGTACGACGAGGCAGGCAGGATCTTAGTTCCCCGACCAGGGATCCAACCTGCGTTCCCTGCAGTGGAAGCTTGGAGTCTTAACCTCTGGACCACCAGGGAAGTCCCCAAGTTCCTACTTTTATAAGATACCTCTGTGCACAATTAGCAAATTTTTAAAGGAACCCCCGACATGAAAATAGTCCTCCGGAAGACTGTAACTGAAAGATCATGCCTTTACTTAATACCTATTTAAGTCAGATTTACAAGGGATTATTTTTTATAGTGATAATATGCGTAACATATAATTTACCATCCTAACCATTTTTTTCCCAATAGGTGACAGTTTTATTTCCCATCTTAACCATTTTTAAATGTACAGTTCAGTGTCGTTAAGTATGTTCACATTGTTGTGCAACCATCCACGTGCAGAACTTTTTTCATCTTCCCAAACTAACACTCTACACTCATTAAACAACTTTCTATTCCCCTCTCCCGGCCCCTGGCACCCACTATTCTTCTTTATGTCTCTGAATTTGACTATTCTAAGGACCTCACATAAGTGGAATCATACAAGATTTGTCCTTTCGTACCTGGTTAATTTCACGCAGTGAAATGTCTTCACAGTTCAGCGATGGTGTAGCATGTGTCAGAACCGTTTTCCTTTTTGTGGCTGAATAATGTTCCATTGTGTGTGTGCACCATAGTTTGTTTATCCTTTCCCCCATCGATGGATAGTTGAATGGTTTACAAAGAACTATTTTAAAGTTGGGTCCCTTTATGTCTGACTTGTGACCACTGTTTAGACATAGAAAGTGTTCCAGGTGGTGTGTGGGGAAATGACGAGGTACTCACATAGAACACTCCAGAATCTTCCTCATACTTTTCCTCAAGTGCCCTTAACACAATTCTCTGCTGATGTAGGAACTGTCTTCTGAGATGAGCTTATATGTTCATCCCACCTGCCTCGTTCCCGTCAGCTTCTGAAGGAGAGAGCAATAGAAGGAGTATTTTGATGGGTAGCGGAAGTGTTCAGAATGGCACCCTGTGCCAGCCCACGTCCCACCGTGCTCTCTTGCATTGAGGGCTCTTCCTCCTTAGCTTTTAACCAGAACCCCCTAATGGAGATGTGTGAATGTCCCCCGCTGCCCCTGAATATGTTTTCCTCTTTCCACCTCTTGTGCCTTTCCTTCTCTGCGAAAGTGTAAACTCTGGCTCTGGGTGTATAAACTTCTGAGACACTTTGCAATCAACATGATGAAGTCTTTATGTGAAAGAGTTCTTGATTATTCGGAAATGTGTCTGTAACTTAAGCATCATCTACTTAGCGCTCCTGTATTGGGATCTGATTTTGCCCTGACACGTTATTGCGGTACTTAATCCTAAAGCAACTGTTGTTTACTTGCAGGGGTGTCTTTTCAACTCTCATGAGCTTATAACTTTATTTACACAGAACAATTGAAATGAATTTCTTTGACATTTTGGTGCAAAGTAGGAAAACAGAATTCATGTTGTATCTGTTCTTTTGTTTCGCAGGTAAGGAGTGCCTTCTGAGTGCTGGGTGCTGAGAATGGAGCAGGATATTATTTTGCTAGGGGTGCCTGCCACACAAAGATTTGATCTGGTTTTTGGTCTGAGATGGAAATCGTAGGGTACAGACTTGGAGGTTGATGTAAGCGCAATAGAAATAGTTGAAAATCTGTTACAAAATTTATATTATCTCTGGCAAGTTACCTTACTCAACAAAGTGCTCTCGTGGCATTTTTAAGTCTTTTAAAATACACAGACACCAGCTACCTTTTGTTTTTTCGAACTAAATAAGGCGCCGTTGTATGCTTTTTTTTTTTTCTTTTTTGTAAACCTAAAGAAAAGCTTCATTTGAAAGGCAGATCCTCACAGCAGAAGGATTTTCTGGTTTATTTTATGTTGCTGATTAATTTGAAGTATGATTCAAGTTTTAACTTATAGTTTCTTTATTAAATTAATTACATTATTGGGTACGCATTTAGTCTTTATTTTTATGTTGCTGATTAATTTTAAGTGTGATTCACATTTTTTTCTTTGTTAAATTAATTACATTATTGGTTACTTTCATTCTTTCATTTACAAACCTAATCGGAGGCACTGCATTTGACAGTGATAAAGGGCTGGGTATTTCCTGACCTTTAATATTTTTCCATCCACTTTTTTTTAAAGTTTTTTTACATTAAATGTAAAGCTTTTTACATTTTTTACAGTAAATACATTAAAAAATGTATTTATTTAATTTATTTATTTTTGGCTGCGTTGGGTCTTCATTGCTGCACACAGGCTTTCTCTAGTTGCGGAGAGGGGGGGCAACTCTTTGTTGCTGTGCGCGGGTTTCACATTGTGGTGGCTTCTCTTGTTGCAGAGCACGGGCTCCAGGCACGCGGGCTTCAGTAGTTGTGGCTCTCGGGCTCAGTAGTTGTGGCTCGTGGGCTCTAGAGTGCAGGCTCAGTAGTTGTGGCTCACGGGCTCTAGAGCGCAGGCTCAGTAGTTGTGGCGCACGGGCTTAGTTGCTCCTCCCGTGGGATGCATGTGGGACCTTCCCGGACCAGGGCTTGAACCCGTGTCCCCTGCCTTGGCAGGCGGATTCTTAACTGCTGCG
This sequence comes from Balaenoptera physalus, assembly GCF_965194825.1. Taxonomy (NCBI): domain Eukaryota; kingdom Metazoa; phylum Chordata; class Mammalia; order Artiodactyla; family Balaenopteridae; genus Balaenoptera; species Balaenoptera physalus. The sequence continues at coordinate 111,160,043 of NC_138885.1, read as the reverse complement.
CCACCAGGGAAGACCTCCATCCACTTTGAAGGCATTTTTCTATGTGACCACATAGTGTTTGGTTTACAAAACGTATGTTCCTCTAAAACACCAAATCTAAGCTGCAAATGTGTTTTCAGCTGAGTCTTGTCACAGTGTTTACTGACATAGAATGTTGTCACTTTGCGTGCTGTAGCTATTTGTCTTTGTCAGTGGATGTAGGTAGAATATTAATCTTGTATGAAATTCAGATAAGCAGGGGGCAGATGGATTTATGGCGCTCGAAACCTGTAAACTCTGCAGCTGCGGTGAGTTCTTGAGCTGTGAATAAAGAAATTCTGGACTGTGGCTAGCAAGGGCTGGCGTGACCTGATGTGCCACAAAATACGTCACCCTGTCAGGGATCTGCTTCTTGCGACGTGTCTTCTCTGGTTTGGTCCTGATGCTGTGATGCTGCAGCCGTGCACTCCCTTTGAGAGGAGAGTGAGATGCCTCCTTCGTGTAGCAGCCCGGGCATGGGCAGAGCTGCTCCGCATCCCCGGGAGGCTTTGGGGTCCCAGTGGCTAAAGCAGGTTCTCGGGTCCATTTAGTCTCTGGAGGTTGAGGAGTGTCCGCACCACAGGCTCTGTGTCAGCCAGGTAGGGTGCACGCGAGGCTCGGCGAGCGGGCGCCCCTCCCGGCGTCACAGGACTTCATCGACAGGACTGCAGCACCTGCAGGACGAACGGAGTGGGGTGTACCGGGCCGTGCAGGGATTTTGGAAATGGCAGCCGAATTACTGCGTTTTGGAATCGCTTTTGGAATCCCAGAGTCACGGCTGGGACAGACTTCCTGCCCCGTGTGTCCACTGTCCCCCAGCAAGAAAGAATGTTCCTTGGAGAAAGTGCAGAAACGACTGTGAAAATGTTCCCTTCTGTTGATACTGCAGAAGTGATTATCAAAAGTGAGTGTCCCCTGCCACACACACACACACACACACACACACACACACACACTCTCTCTCTCTCTCTCTCTCTCTCTCTCTCTCTCTCTCTCTCTCTCTTCCCTAGAGTGGAAACATCCTCTGCTTGCTGACTGCATCCACTGTCTCAGAGAAGGAATGAGTTGTGTTAGTGCATTTGTGATTCATGGCCCAGGCTGGATGGCTTGTAGCCACTTCAGCCAGAGCCACTTTTTTCAGCAGCTTTATTGAGGTATGACTCACGTACCATCAAATTCACCCCCTTAAAGTGTATGATTTGATCGTGTTTAGGGTGTTCACAGAGCTGTACAGCCGTCACCACAGTCTAATTTTAGAGTATTTTCAGTACCCCCAAAAGAAAGCCCATACCCCTTAGCAGTCACTCCGCATTTCTTCCTCACTCTCCCCAGCCCCTGGCAACTGCAGATCTGCTTTCTGTCCCTGTGGATTTGCCTATTCTGGACTTTTCGCATAAATGGAATCATATGATACATGGCCTTTTGTGACTTGTCTCTTCCACTTTGCATAACGTGTTCAAGATTTCGTGCGTGCCCTAGCATGTGTCCGTGCTTCATTCCTTTTTATAGACAAATGATACTATTTCATTGTAGGGATAGACCCTATTTAGTCCATCCATTCATCAGTTGATGGACATGGGTTGTTTCCACGGTTTGACCATGGGAATCATGCTACCGTGAACATTCCAGTACAGGGTTTTGTGTGGATGTGTGCAAACGTAAGATCAAAATGACTCAGTGAACCGTTCGCTCTCAAAATATTGGATTGGCCAGAAAGATGTTAGATGTTCTTTCCGTAAGAGGTTACGGAAAACCCCGAACAAACTTTTTGGCCAACCCAATAACAAAGGGAGGTTTTTAAGATGAAAATGTACATTTTTTCAAGTTAAGGATTTTTAAGACAAGTATCCTTGGAAATGTGTTTTTGTCTTTTAGCACCCGCCCCGTCCCCCAGAGTATAGCACAACAGGGCTATTTGAAGTTTGGAAGCTGTTGCGTCCTTCCCTGGGTTGGGACAAGCCAGGGCACATGAGTGTGCTGTACCCAGGAATGCCTCGGACGCTGTGTGCCGCACACTTGGGCAGATGCCAGGCCTGCTGAAGGCGGTGCAGTATGGAAACAGGTTTGTAGACGGACCTGGAGAACTCCAGGAGCAGAGAACTGGGAGCAGGCTAATCAGGGAAGGTCGGGTAACGTGATGAGGTGCAGCAGGTCATTTAAATGGGCCCACGTAGCTTGTTTGGGTGAGGTAGGTGCAACCCTTTTCCTTTAACCTAGACTATATTTTTAGGCCCATCTAAGTATTTTCCAGGTTCATACATTTTTCATGTAGAGCCTGTAAATTTGGAATAAATGCCTTCTCTCTCGACTTCCTGTTTTTAAAAAATACAGTTCTTAAAATTACCAGCTTGTCCAAGGGTCCAGTGGTCAGTTTGTGGAAATTCCCATTCTTTAAATCTTTAAGAACCGCCACATTCTTTGCAATGAGTTATTCTTATTTTTCCGAGCCTACATCCTCCATCGTGCCTGGTGTTAATTTGCCTCCCGGTCATTCTTCTCCTGAGGCCCTCGAGAAGCACGCGTGGCGTTAGAACTGTAATGAACGCCGTTGGATGGCCTCGGGCAGCCGCCCCCGATGGAACTTCCTAGGAAGGTGGGGTCGTTCCACACCCGTGCCATCCGGTGGAGCAGCCCCTGGCCCCGTGTGGATCTTGAGCTCTTGAAATGTGGCCAGTGTGCCTGAGAAATTGGATTTTAGATTCGTTTCATTTTAATTCATTTAACATTAAAGAGCCACATGTGGCCAGGGGTTGCCCTTCATGGACAGAGCGGGTAGATCAGGAGCCTGATTTGATGGGTGAGTTCAGTGAGGCCCGCGGTGGTGGCAGGAGACAAGATGCGTCTGTAGAAGAGCCAGACTGACCTGGGCCTTTATCTGGGGGGATACCTGGAAACCTGTGTGGTCCCTGACCTCTGAGAGCAGTGGTTCTCTGAGGAGGTGGTTTGCGTTTGCCGCCCCTCCGCCTCCCCAGATATCTGGCAGTGTCTGCAGGCGTTCTGGGGTTGTCACCGCCGGGGGGCAGGGGAGCTCCTGGCATCTAGTGGGTGGCATGCTGCTCAGCATCCTGTGGTGCACAGGACGGCCCCCCACAGAGTAATTTGGTCCCAAATGTTACCAGTGCCGTGGGGGAGAAACCCTGCTGCAGATTCACGAGGCTGGCCTGGTCCTTCCATGGGGCGCAGACGGCCGCGGCCCCATCTTGTAAATGGCGAGAGGGAGCTTGCTCACGGGCTCGAGCCGGGGCAAGTGTGCCGCCCGGTGGGACCAAGGCGGAGGCGGTGAGTGGGGCGCCCGCCCCCCGTGTGCTGGTCCACTGAGTGTACGGTAGGAAGGCGGCGTTTGTCAGGGGTCAGTCTGAGAGTGTCCTTTTAAGTGACAGAAGCCACAAAGTCCTCCCTGCTCTGCGCTGCTTTCTCTCAAGTTGAATTACGGGAACCCTGCCCCTCCCTGGTCACCAGCGTGGCGGGAGACGGCCATGGGGCCTGGATGTGTCCTCGTCACTTCGGGTTTGGTGACTTACCCCTCCAAGATACTCAGAAAGCATTTGGAAAGGTCCTTTTTTGCGAACCCGTCATGGCAGTGTCGAGCCCGTGTCCTGGGTAGCCGCAGAGGGGCACCCACGTCTCGTTAGGGCCGTGAGGGAATTCTTAAGAACGTTTCCTGGGTGTAGTAAACGGCCCGGCACGCACCCCAGCTGGAGGCGGTCCCCCACCTCCCAGCACCCCCAGCCCTCCCCCCCAAAGCAAGCTGCTGCCGTGGGAGCTGGCCCTGGTCCCGAGAACGACGGGGCGTCGTGAGGACCGTGTGCACGTTTGAGGGTCGAGGCTGAGCGCTGCATCGTGCCAAGCTGGAGGAAGCGGGAAGGAGCCCTGGGAGATGCGGGGCCGAAAAGGGCTCTGTCGGTGGTGCAGACCGGAACGGGATGCTGCAGTCAGACAAGCGGCGTCCTGTGCTCGAGCACAGACGGGTCGCCGCGGCAGGTGCAGGGGCCGCTTCGGCAGCGAGGCCGCTCCTGGCATCGTGGAACTGAACGGGCCGTTTCTTCTAAGGATACTGCAAAGTCTTGCGACCTCTGTCATCCTGAGGAAGGTCGGACAGCTTGCCAAACAGATAACACTGATAATAAGAGGAAAAAGAAATGAAACCATGATGCTTCTATTCTATGGAAGTCATTTTTATCCTGTTTGCAGAAACCATAGATTTAAGTGGGACAGATGTGTCAGCAATTTAATAAGACAGTTATCCTAGGAGTTAAGTTGAAATCATTCACAAAAATAAGCTCTCTGGCAACTTGAAACCCCGGGGGGATTTTGGATCCTATTTAATGTAAAATGCCTTAAAGCGAAGAGTAGCAGGCATTTTGTTCCAGTTCCAGGCAGTTTATTGTTTTGTGTTTTTTTTCCCCTAAATATTTGTGAATGTGTGAATTACTCTGTGTGCCAGCCATGGAAAATAAAACCACAGAGAGGGGGAGGGAGGTGTCAGATAAATTCCTTTTCAGCAGAGAATTGAGGCGTCTTGTTGTAACAGAATTCATCTCCACAACAACGTGATGCAAGAAGCTGTAACAGAGCTGAACTTTGCGGACTGTATCTCCACCATCGATGCACTGGGAAGCCCACCCAGGCCTCGTCGCAAGCTCCAGTCTTAAATTTGGTGTGAAAGGGGCTTTAGGACACCTGCCTGTGGGGTAGCGAAGGCGCAGCTTCTAGGATTCCGATTTTATGTCTTCTAGGGACTGGCCTTGACATATCTTGCGTCGACGCTTACCGATAGAACTGGAAATCGGAACCAGAATAATTAGATTGACTTTTCAGATCCCGTATGTGAGCCGAGAAGGGACTCGAAAGCACGCCCTGTTTATTCTTGCGAGGCTGAGGGAGGAAACGACGGGGCCGTGAGTCGCTAAGAGCTGGTTGTCATTTTCCTTTACGCAGCACGGGATGCCCTCTGCATTTGGGGGTTCCGGATCTGGCGGGCTAGGATCCCCGTGCGGCCGTGAAGAGAAGTGAGCAGCATGGGACTGCTAGCTGGTTTACACCCTGACCTCCTCTCAACAAGTCAGCCTTTTAGTCCCTGCACGCCCCCGCCCCCCCCCCCCCCCGCCCCCCACCTAGAAGACAGCAAGGAGGGAGCCCACAGCCATTTCCCACGCTGGATGTGAGCACTTCTGCACCTGGGAGTGACAGAAGATCGAGGAAGGGAACGGGAAGATGGAGATGACACAGGGGATCTTTTAAGTGGGTTCATGAAAGTAAAGGGAACCACACTGGTACCAGCTTTTTTTTTTTTTTTTCCTGGCTGTGCCACCTGGCATGCGGGATCTTAATTCCCTGACCAGGGATTGAAGCCATCCCCCTGCAGTCGAAGCACGGAGTCCTAACCCCTGGACCGCCAGGGAATTCCCTGGTACCAGCCTTGATATTCGTTAAAATCATATTGATTTAACTGCTGTCATTATTAGTACTGCTGTGGTTCTTGTTGCTCTTGGAAAAATTATCGCACATCCATCTTGAGTCCCTAGAAATGACAGCCCTGCTGAGTGAAAATGGTAAAGACCCCTTTCACGTGAGGCCTGACGTTGCACAGGAACAGTTTTTTTTCATCTTCCCAAAGGCCGTCTGAGTGAGTCGGTTAAACTCGTGAGCTTGCACATCTGCAAGTTCTTTTCTCGTGCTCTCTGTTATGATTGGTTCTTCCATTTCTTGTCCACCAGGACGCATCAAAAGGAGTCAGAGTTCACACTTGGCTCCGGAACATTCCAGAACTGGACTAGGCTCCAGTGAGGAGCCTTCAAGGGCTCTGGTTCTCACTGAAGGGGGATCTTCCCCCCGGCGACTCTTGGCAATGTCTGAAGATGGTTTGGGTTGTCCCAGGGAGGGAGGCACTCCCCTCATCTCTTGGGCGGAGACCAGGAATGCTGCCCAACACCCTGCAGTGCACAGGACGGTCCCAACAGCGGTGCCACCCAGCCCCAAATGTCACCGGTGCCAAGGCTGAGAAACCCTGGCCTAGGGTGCTTTCCACTTGCTCGGTGCTGCAGGAACGGCTCTCTCCAAAGATTGTCTCCTTGGAGAGGGCCAGGTCCCTGTACACGGGCCAGCTGTGCAGGTCCCCGAACTCTGAAAGGAAGTTGGAAATGTGAGGGTCAAGTCAAAGGAAGCCTGCTGCCTGTTGAGCGAAGCAGGGACCCTACCCCTGTGAGCTGCTGGAGGTCTGCTGCCTGGCCCAGCCCGGCCAAGGCCTGGCTGCGTTTCTTTTTTTTTTCTCTTTAATTTTATTTATTTTTGGCTGCGTTGGGTGTTTGTCGCTGTGCGTGGGTTTTCTCTAGCTGCGGCGAGCAGGGGGCCACTCTTGGTTGCGGTGTGCGGGCTTCTCGTTCCGGTGGCTTCTCTTGTTGTGGAGCATGGGCTCTAGGTGTGCGGGCTTCAGTAGTTGTGGCACGTGGGTTCGGTAGTTGTGCCTCATAGGCTTCAGTAGCAGCACACAGGCTTCAGTAGTTGCGGCACGTGGGCTCAGTAGTTGTGGCTCGTGGGCTTCAGTAGTTGTGGCACTCGAGCTCAGTAGTGGCGCATGGGCTTAGTTGCTCCACGGCCTGCGGGATCTTCCCGGACCAGGGCTCGAACCCGTGTCCCCTGCATTGGCAGGCAGACTCTTAACCACTGCACCACCAGGGAAGCCCTATCTGCTCAATTTTCTGTAAACCTAAAACTGCTTTAAAAAATTGTTTATTAATTTTGTAAAAAGTGCAACCCATGGCTTGACCAGTTCTGTATATACCACTTTCTTAGGCAGTAAATTATCTTTGCAGAGCGCCTTTGGGCAACAAGCAATGATGCAGCATAGCCCACATAGACAGAAGGGTTTTGAAGACAACAAGCCTTCAAACTCATCCCCCCACTAGAGTGTGAGCAGGAATGACAGAAGGGGGAACAGAATGTGGTGTGTGGAACCCTGGGTCCCCCTTTTAGCTACAATCAAGGAGTCACTGAGCACATGAAGGCAGCCTCGCAGGGGTAGCACCGCTCTAAGAAACAAGCGACACTTCTGACTTGTTTTACCCAAATAACTTAAACAAGCAAATAATAACCAAGTGATTCATCCTACATGATCTTCAGTTTTCCCATTGATACAACTGACAGTATTATGCATTATAGATGCTGCTGTGTTGTTTTCAAGCCTTCCTTGAAAGCCTTCACAAAAACGTCAAAACATCCTCGCATATGATACTGATGATAAGGAAGTGGATATGTGTGATCACATATGAGATATCTTATTAAGGGAAGTGTGGGAGGGTTCTTCTTTAGAATATTTTCAAAAAGCTCTTCTAAACACTAGATATATTTTTTATTACTTTTACTGCTGTTCTTCTCCTACTTGTTAGCTGAAGTTTTGTCTAAGGACCGCAGGGGTTTTCTTAACCTTACAAGTAAGTTTCTGTTGAGTAGAACCTCGTCATGCTACTTGTTGCTATTGATAGAGTTTGTTAAGCCAACAGTGAAAGCAATCTGTCCTCTCAATGCATGGTAGCACTTCAATAGTGGAGATTCTGGAATGAATTTTAAAATCAGAGATGAGAAGCATTTCCCCCACCCACCTGGGATTGGAAAGAGAAAATTCAGTAAGACAAAACAGGATGCAGAGCTTAAGAAGTGGGTTAGAGCCCACGAAGTTCTAAGAATCACAACTGTTGAAGAAATATTAAGCAGACCAGAAAATTAGTGAAATGAGTCCAGGTTGAGTGAGACTGAATGCTTTCCCCAAGTCCCACATGGTAACTGCCTTTTTTCTTCTGTAGGGGGAGAAAGAATTGGGAAGAGATTTCAGATTTCTAGAGATTCCCCTGAATAGTTCCTACTGGACTGCTCACTGGGACAATATTCTTTTTCCTCCCCAAGGTGGCCATATGCAGCAGCAGTTCACCCCATCCATTCACTCTCATCACTTAGAATGGAGTTGTCCCCATGCAAACATCGAGCAATGGCACCGTGAGAATTGATAGGCTCATGAAAGCAAGGCTGATGGGAGCCCTGGGGTGCACCCCCAAACTAAAAGGACTCAGGTTGCAAGACCTGTCACTTAACAGTCACAGCAGGATATATTTTTGGTAATTGAAGCCTAATTTGGATTGTGTTTTTGGAAAACGATAACATTAGTTTTCTAAAAACTAGAAAATTTGTTAGGGGGGAGTGGTGGCTCTCTCCAACTCCACTTTGAAGCTAAAATGGCAAACTGTTTGGAATACAAACTTTTCCTTCCCGTGGATTTATGTAGTAGATGTTTCAAAATGACTGGCAAATACATAGAATTCATACAAAGTTAGAGGCAAAAGGGTGCTCCAGAACCCTCTGGTTGAATCTCTTCACTCTATAGTTGAGGAGAATGAGGTCCAGAGAGGCTAAGTGTTATGCCCAAGGGCACACAGCTGGCTCACAAGACGAGACTTGAATCCGGATTGCCTATGTACTGGCCAATGCTCTTCCCTCTCTACTGTGCTCTACTTCCCAGCACCACAAGAGGACACCTACTGTGTCTTGCAGAATCTAGACTATTTTTTGAAAGCTTGGAACTAAACTTGTGACTAATTAGAATACAGTGTTCCACCACCTTTAAGTCACCAGCTAAAATCCACTGCTCCCCGTCGCAGCACGCCCGAGGCCTTCTGGGTAACCAAAGAAAGATTATTGTCTCAACTCAGTTCTCTGTGTCTAGGTACCCACAAAATGGAAATCACTTTACTTGGGGAAGAGCAAGAGGACAAGATGAGATGAAAAGGAAGCATGTTTAAAATGGATAAAAGGAGGCACTTTTTCCCCACTACACACAATTGAACTGGGGAACTCACTGCAGCAGGATATTAAGATCAATGGTGAAGATTTGTGTTTTAAAAGATTAGACATTTCACATGCATATCATCAACAGCGACACTCAATGGGATGAAAGTAAGATGGATGAAAGTTCTCAAGCTTCAGTGCATAAGTTGATCACCAACTGGGTCAGGTGAAAAGAAAAAAAGTTGTCTACTGGATTAAAATTTCACAGAAAGGCAGATCTGGGGGGTTCCAGTCATTGCTGCTGTGTAACAAACCACTCCAAAGTAGTGGTGTGAACCAACAGGCATTTTATTATGCACATGGATACGGTGGATCAGGAATTTGGAGAGGGCACAGCAGGGATGGCTTGTCTCTGATTCATGACATCTGGGGCCTCAGTTGGGAAGACTTGAACAACTAGGAATGACTTGAGGTTGGGGGCTGGAATCATCTGGAAGCTTCTTTACCTAACCTGGGATGACTTGAAGGCTCACTCAGCTGGGACTGTCAAGTGGAGCATCTATATGTAGGTGTCAAGAGGGAGTGTCCCAAGAAAAAGCACTTCCAAAAAACAAGTGTCCCAAGAGACCCAGGTAGAAACTACACGGCCTTTTATGACCTATCCATGGAAGTTTTAGAGCATCACTTCCAGCACAGTCCATGGGTCAAAACCGTCACAAGCCCACTGAGATTCAAGAGGAGGAGACTTAGGACCGCCTACATCCCTCCCCTATGGGGAATGGCAAGATCACATTGCAGAAAAACCTGTGGGATGGGAGAGGTTTTCGCAGCCATCTTTGGAAAATGCAATCCCCCAGGGAAGTGGTGGGTGATGTGAGGTTACAAGAACACACAATCTAGTGGAAAAAAACTGACATATGAACAGAGAATCACAGTACAATAAAATAAATTTCAAGGTAGTTATTTCCCCCTCTTTTACAAGAATTCTTTTTTTTTCCCTTTGATAAGAGTCATCACATTAAAATTTTTTCATTCATTGTCTGTCTTCTACTAGATTGGAATCTCCATGCATTTAGTTTCCTACTGTAACCCCTGTGCCTAAAACACTACCAAGCCCCAAATAGGCACTCAATAAATATTTGCTGAAAGAGTACATGAGTAAAGTGCTGTAATAGAGAAGTAGTGGGAGGGCTGTGGGAGTACAGGCAATAACAAAGCACTCAGCTTGACAGAAATGACATTTGAGTGGGTCTTGAATGCTCTTGAAGGATAAACAACAATTTTTCTGGTGGAAAAAAAAGGGCATAAATTTTTCTCCTTAAATCTCCTCCAGAGACTTCATTAGCCAAGTTTAAGTGGGCAGATCTCATCCTAAGTGTACAGACTGCAAGTAGTAGTTACAATGTTCTTGGTTGCAAGTGAAAGAAAACAGGGACTCAAATGTATTAAAAAATAAGCAGCGTATCGTATCACATAACAACAAGTCTGGAGGCCAACAGTTCAGGCAGCCTCAATGCCATCCTTCTTCACTGGGTCAACTTAGCTCCTTTGTGGTTGCAAGATGGTGCCCACAGTGGTAGGCATCACAGGCAGACAAAACAATACCCAGCAGGGGAGAGGACTGCTTCTCCTTTGGAGTAAGAGCTTTCCCATAAGCCCCTGACAGACTTACCTCACACTGGCCCCCACACCACGCCTTATTGGCTAGAACTGTGTCCCATGCATGTATGTAACCTAAACGCTGATAAGAAGAAGGGGAGAAACACGAGCAGTTAGACTAATCACGTGTTACTCCTTGGGGCTTGACCTGAAGCTCCTGCCTCTCCTGAAGCACAGGGCTATGCAGAAAAGGGTGGATTCCCCCACAAAACAGAACAAAACAAATAACGGGGGTTTTGTTAGGAAGGAAAAAGGGGAGATGACTCCTCGGCACATAATCAACAGTGTTTGCAACATTAGGCTTGGGGAAGGTTAATGTTCTGTTTTCTTTGTGGATGACTATTACCTAACAATTTTATTTATTCTTTTTCATGCTTTTTGCTCCTTTCCTTTCTCCTCTGCACTAGTAGTCAGTTGAATACATCAAGCGCTGTATCAATAGGAAAGAGTGTCATGTGTACAGTGTACATACGAATCTAATTAATCAAAAATATGTTGATTAGACATGAGTGCACTTTCAGGTAAAAACCTTGATTCACATGCTTCTGATAGCATAGCCATGCCCAGCTGTTCACCACTTGAATCGTGCTCTTTCATGGCCTTGTGCCCGTTACTTGTGCTGATTCCACTGTCTAGGAAGTCCTTCTCAGTTTCCTTACCTATAGTGGATACTAGTGATTGCCTCTCCAGCGTCCATTCTATCCTTCTAGTAATTTGCTTGAAGAGATGGCGAACTGCCAAACTACTTTTTTCAGACTCCCTTGCAGCTAGGGTCTTGATCTGAAATAAGTTCAGTCAACCAGGTGCACTTGTGTAAGATTTGGAGGCAGATGCAAGGAGAAGGCATCATTCTGTTGCTGTTGCTGTTGGCCAGCAAGGTTTGAGCAATAATGTTAAGAGGCATTTAATGCTGTTGGACTCCATGTCCTGTTTCAGTGTCTAGTCACCAGTTTCATGGGTGTGAAGCGCCCTTGCTGCAGCACCATCCCAACTTCTGGAACATAGCTACTGTGGTAGGCCCATGAACTCAGTAGCCCAGGGGTACCCCCCTGACTTCTGCCCCTCCAGCTCATCAATTTTGTAAGCCTCTGTTTGATTCTCAGTATTAAATATTTCTCTGTTTGAAACACCTAGAGTGGTTTCTTCCTGTACTAAACCCTGACTCATAGATCACCTAATTCATATTCAGCCTTCCAGGCACAGCCTGGGTCTTCCCTGAGCCACCAGGTTGGGCCAGGTGCTTCCTCTGTGCTCCCACCACGTCCTGCCTGGTAAGCCCATGCCTCTTCATCTTTGCACCCCTGGCACCAGTGTTTGGCTCACAGCATGTGCAGCATCAATATTTACCGAACTGAAGCTCCCTCTGCCAAGATACCAGACAGGTCCTGAAATCTAGTCTAAAGGGTGCCCCACCTCATGCCTGGTCTGCAAAGCCCAAAGAACAAGTGGCTCTAGACTTATACTGGATTCTAGATGAATCCAGAGCCCTCAGCTTTTCCGTACTTTAGTCCCCCACACAAGAGGCCACACCAGAATTGAAAATTTGACCTGATCCCCAGGAAAAGGATGATAAGGAACAAGGGAAGTTGCTTATCTCAAGAGTTACCATCTGGTGGTTTTCAGGACCCTCTACTGCTGGGCCTACAACGAGGCCTGCAATCAATGGCAGCATAGCCTTTGGAGCGAGGAAAACCCAAGTTGGAAGGTGTGTGCCGTTGTGTAGCAAGTTATTTTCTGAACCTCAGATTCTTAATCTATAAAATGGGGTTGATAATATCAACCTCATAGGATTCTTGGGGGTAAAAGAGATTATATATGTAAAATGCTTAGCACAGTGCATGCACATTGGAAATGCCCAATACCCATCAGTTACTGTTACGGCCACCATTGTTGTTGACTGTGCCATCACTGTACCACAATTCTGTTACATATTTTTTACTTCATATACATATACTTTCCTTCAGCCCAAACAGACTCACATGCAGTTAGACTAGAACGTACTTCTCTATACTTTCTCCCGAGGTGTTCCATTTTACATCATGATGTGATTAACCCTTTTCTGCAGAAGATCCAGCTAGGCCCAAGTTTGGGGCTGTGCTGAGGAAATAACAAAACCATCTATGTCAGTGGCTCTCGACCCTAGCTGAAAATCAGGATCACCTGGAGAGCTAAAAACAAAACGGCAACAAAAAGAAACAAATAAAACGAAACCAAGAAACAATGTCTGGGTCCGTCAGCCAGAGATTCTGATTCAGTAGGGCCCAAGCATCAGTAGATCTTAAGGCTCCCCAGGTGATTGTAATGTGCAGCTGAGAGCCATTGCTGAGGGTGGGAAAGATTAACGCTTCCATCGCCTCTGGGAAAGAAGAAAGAAGCTCTTACTTTTCTATAATCGCCACCACAGTGGAGGAGGGGAGAGGACTAAAGATTACAGTTGAATGATTCCACTTATAATGTGAACAAGGCATTCTTATTATGAACCTGGATAAATGACTCATCATGTTAATCCTCTGATTAGTGTCTGGGTTTCTCATCTAGAGGTGTCTGATCTGATGAGAAGAGGAGTTATCAGAAATGCTCTAGGACATGGAAAAAGCTAGTCTGGAAATACCTGTGAGGGATTTCAAGTTGGCTTGTGGGTGTCTGTCCTGTGCCAGCCCTGTGCACACTCGCACACTTGCGGGCTGGTTGCTGATGTCAGGTGTACGCACTTTGATCCAGGGCAAGTGAAATGATCCCTGCTTTGGCATAAAATCTAGCTAATATCTAAATGCTAGAGATAGCTGGTGACAGCTGGGAGTGTGCTCAGACATAAAGTACAGGCATACCTCATTTGATTGCGCTTTGCAGACTTTGCTTTTTCACAAATTGAAGGTTTGTGACAACCCTGAGTTGTCAGATGATGGTTAGCATTTTTGAGAAATAAAGTATTTTTAAATTAAAATATGTACTTTTTTTAAAGACAGAATGCTCTTGCACACTTAATAGACTGAAGAATAGTGTAAACATAAGTTTTATAGACATTACTGGAAAACCAAAAAATCCATGTGACTCACTTTATTGTGATATTTCCTTTATTGCAGTGGTCTGGAAGCAAACCCACAATATCTCTGAGGTATGCCTGTACATCTAAAAAATGTAACTTTTTCCCCATTATTAAAGTGATACACAAAAGAAAATAGAGTGGGAAAACAGAAAAATAGCATGAACCCAGTAGAAACTAATAACAGACTTAAATAGAGTTACGAGGTGCTAGACATGGTTTTAAGCTCTTCACCATATAAATTCATTTACCCCTCTCTACAACTCTATGAGGGGTAACTCCACTTTACAGATGAGGAAAGAGGACCTGGAGCTGTCGTGTGACTTGTCCAAAGTGGCAGCTAGTAAAGGAAGAGCCAAGGTTTGGACTCATGCTGCATTTAACAGGGTAGGGTCAACCTCAGAGATATATATAGCTCATAAGGTAAGCTTTATCCAAGGATTCAATGCCACTTGCTAAAGTTTAAAAAGTTAATCTCAGTTGCCATTTATTCATCCATTTATTTCACAAATATTTACCAAAGGCATCTATGGGCAGCACACTGTTCCAGGCTTGATTATCAAGATACTGAAGAGTATACAGAGGCTACCTGTCCAGTCATTCCTATAGCATTGAACTCTCAAGTGTCTCAATATGTATAATCAATACAAGTATAGTAAGATTAGAAATGCAATAACTATTCTCTGATTACAAAATCCAAAACCAATACTTCAAAACTTTCAAAATGTCACAGTCTTACTGGATGGAATGTTTGGCATGATCCTCCGTATTTTCATCAATTAATAAGTACACCTTGGACAATAATTTAAGTTGAACCTCATGAATTCCACTTCGTAGCAACACGTTTAATATAACAGTAGTGTCTTCAAGTCAGAAATTTGGTGTTTTTGGATGGATGGATGGCTGGCTGGCTAGATGGAAGGATAGATGAGTGAATTAATAGCTAAGAATGCCTGGCAATGTTCTAGTTGCTTAAAAATTGCATCTTTAAAAATAATTCAGTGTTTTCCAGTTTGTTAAACAATAACTATGACTCAGAAGAAAATTGTGATTTCTGTCCTTTCCATGGACTAAACATGTAACTTCAAGGAAGCCATTATGATGCCAGTTCCCTCTGATTGTTGTGAGGATCAAATGAGCTAACTGAAATGAATTATGTAGCACCGTGCCTAATACATGTTAAACAGCATATTTTAAACTGCCTTTAAAGTGAAATACTATATGCAGAAAAGCAAAAATTCAAATGATACAAAAAGCTATACAATGCAAAATACGTTTCTTTTGGCCAAGTTTTCCCGCTATTATTACTACTATTATTAGAGATCTCCACGCAAAAATAACATCTCCCTGTTGATTAAGAAGGGAGAGGTTTACAGACTAGGAGATAACATCCTTTGAGTCAGAACCAAGTGAAATAACACATGTATTCTGGTTCAATTCCAGCATGAGTGATTAACATTCTCCAACTTCAAATAATTTTTATTATTAGCCAACACTTGTCCATCCCCAATAATACACATGTTGCATCCAGGCCACAGAATGAGGCAGCCTCTCTTGGCATGTTCACAATCTGTGCATACTTTCCACTGAGGGTTTCCCTTTCTTTTTGATTGCTATTCCATAGCTTTTCAACTCCCACTACTTTCAACCCTGGGATGTTTGCCGACACTGAGTGCCAAGTAGTTCCAAAAAAACCAAAAAAATATAAGCACCTGTAGACTCCCAGGGAATGAAAGAGGTAAAGTACATTTTAAACATATTTATTAACGGTTTTAATGTTTGTGAAGAGATTTATATTTATTTCTTTTAACTTTGAGGCTGGGATTAATACACGTATTCCTCATTATTTCTCACAAAGTCTTGTTGATAAGCAGGAGGAAGAGGGCTATTCTGCAATTTTGTCTCCCAGTCTGTGTAAGTGGGATCCAGGACACAAGAACGACTCAGCCCTAAAGTGCAGTCCTGAGTCCCTCAAGAACTCAGGCCCTCCTGCCTTTTTGCCGCCTTCTTCCAGTAGAAGGAAGGGGTGGGGGGAGCGGGAAACAATTCAAACCCTCTTTGTAAGGGGCGGGGCCGGGGCGGAGCCTCCCGGCGGGCATTAGAAGCAGGTGACCCAGGCTGGGCGGGAGAGGCCAGTCAGCCCGAGGCCGTGACTCCACTGCGGCCAGCGCCGCCGCCGCCGCGCGCAGTTCAATACCCGCCGGAGGTGGGCCAAAGGGTGCTAGAGCGCGGGGGAGGAGCGGAGCCCGGCGCGTCCCGGGAGAACCGCCACCGCCCCCAGGAGTCCGCTGGAGCGCGGATCCCCCTGCAGGGGAGGAGAAGAGCGGCGGGCGGGACGCGGCGGCGGGCGCGCACCATGCAGTCCTGTGAACACACACTGGCAGCGATGGGGGAAAATAAGTGTCCCTGGACTTTGGACTACATTACAGCCAGATATTCCAAAAGCATCGAGACACTGCTCTCTGCGGCCTCTGAAAACAAATGAGACCCATAACACCCTTGCATAAGCTTTTAAAACATGGATCAGTGCGGCAAAAGGAAAGCTGTTCCCCACCCCCCCTCACCTCAATATATTTTTCTCTTCCTCCTCTTCTGAGAAAGCCTATATAGTGATGAGCACACACTTTACTGTTAGAGAATTCTGTTTGCTTTTCTAATCTGTTGAACCATTCCCTCATTTATATATGAAAGTCTATGTATTGATGAATACACACGTACACACACCACGCATACATACTTTACTGTTAAAAATTCTGTTTGCTTTCCTAATCTATTTAACCATTCATTCAAGAAGAGTGTAAGGCCATTACTGGGGAAGGGGGTGACAGTGCATTGGCCAGCAGAATACCAGTGACCAGGACTGAGTGGGGACTAAATTTAAGAAGCTAAAATGGCAAAAACAATTAAAATTTGAGGATGTCTCCCTAGAAAAACAGCAAGTGTAGGGATTTGCGCTTCATTTATACCAAAGTTGGAAAAGTCAGATTTAAGCCCAGGTCAGTTTTTACATTATGGATATTAAGTAAACAAGTGTATAGTTTCCATAGTGTATTTAAGCACTTTGCTGGTGGAAAGAAGCCTGGTGTTATAGTTTTCATGGACTTTCAGAAGCTATTCACGTTTATAAAAATGCACTGCTCTTACACACTCATCCTCTGAATCAAAATTTCAGTATATTCGACAAAACCCTGTACACAGAGCTACAGAACTTTTTGCACATCTAATTCCTCTACTTGTTCAGAAGCTTCTTAGAACCTTGAAATAGATCCCCTGCCTGAGGGCCAGTTCCTCTCTTGTTTTTCAAATGAGGAACTTTTCTGATCACCTTGACCTCTTCCCTCAGTTAACATGTCTTCCCAGAAAGTACATAGATTATTCTGCTGCCTTAGGTTATTGTGCCTAATTTGGGTTTTTCCTCTTCCTTTTTTTTTTTTTTTTTTTTTTGTGGAGGAGTGTAAAGATGATGCAGAATGTATCTAAAAGTTGTGGGATGATGTGGTTGAAGTGATTTAATTCTTCCTGTTAAAACAACTATTTTTCATTTTGGCAACATACCAAACCTAAAAAGAACAACCAATTTACTTTAAAAAAAAAAAAAAAGACAGTTAAGACAAAGGACACTAAGCCAAGGAGAGGCAATACAGGTAATGCATTTGGAGGTCTAGGTCCAGGCCAACTCTCAGAGCTGCCTCTGTTTTCAGCCTCTGTTCTCACCGCTGCTCTCCCCCTCCCTTCCCTCAAAGATGAAGCCCACCTGCTTCCCTCAAGTCTTACCTCAGCCACCCCTCCCGCTACCCAGGGCAGAGAAGCCCATCTATTTATGGTCGCCCCCTATTTCCATCTCATATGCTGTTTTCTTCTGATTTTTATTTTTATTAGGCAAACAATCCACACTCATGAAAACAATTATAAACTGGAAGGTTGTGGGGTGGTTTAGCAGCTTCTTCACAGCCAGCTCTGTGATTTTAGTGAGGATTTAAGGCCCAGTTTAGTTTCACATGTACAGCTTTTGGGCTGTCCCTTTCATGGTTCAATTGTAAGCAACGTCTCCCATCACAGATTAGGGGGTAAAGATTTAGAAGGAACTAATATGTGACCTCTCAGTAAATCAGTTGATAAGACTTAGGAAGTCATTTTAATTTATATTATTAACCTCACACTTTGAAGCTGTCTAAATTGGCTGAAAATAAGTATTCTTGGTGCCTTATTGGTTTATCCTTGCAAACCTTTGTCATGTTTTCTCGTAGTCATTTCCAGTGATAAGCCTGTGTGTGTGTTGTGTGTAATTGTGAGCAATGTACAAGCTTAAATCACGTGCTGACACCACTGTTTCCAAGTTGGTATTCATTAGGCCGTTTCCTCCTGGGCTAGGGCTGCACTAATCCCGACACCGGCTGCCGGGAGAAAACCTCATGGAGCCCACAGCGCACCTTAATAACAGCATCCGTGACCTGCAGTCTCAAGTACAGAATGGGAACCCCAGAGCTATGAAATGTAGTTGTATATTTTAATGAACTGCTACCCCTGCTAAAGAGGCTTCTTTCACTTTTGTGCTCTACAGAAAGACCAAGGGGGGTAGGAGGGACAAAGCTTTGAATAACTGCTTTCTAACACCGAATGTGGCCAACAGGACAGAGAACATCACAAATCTAGGCAGGTGTGAGGTACAGTGGCTGAGGATTTCCTGCTCCCCCTGCATGCCCTTTCTTGCCTCCAAAGTCCGATCAAGTGATCCTGGGAAAGAAATACGCCTGGGTTGAGGAGGGTGGTTTTGAAAGAAAAAGCTACCAAGACATTAAAGCAGGGTGAATGAAGGGTAGGCAGGATGAAAGTAACTAAGTAACCTGGCTCAGAACTCTCAAAAGCTTCTAGCAGCTTGATGACAATTACAGGATTTATTTCAGTCTGTGGTACATCATTTGAAGACAATATTACTTCATGTTGTTACAAACTGTATGTATAGCGTGTATGTGTTGTGGGTGTGTATATAAATAATATATATTATATATATGAGAGATTTAGTGACTTTTGATACGGGTTTGGTGCAGGTGAATTTATTACTGAGCCAAGTGAGGCACATACTGAGTCAGTAGTTCGAGTCCAGGGCATTCAGTACTTTTCCTGATTTCCATGTGTGTATAGTGCCTGTCCCATGCGGTATTGTCAGTGTCATGTCAAATCCAGAACTCACAAAGCAGAGCCAGCGATATTTTATTTGTAGACAATCAACTAGAATCTATAAAATTATTACTGGCAGATGATTATAATTCCGGATCCCTAACACTAGCAAAAGGAAACCCAGAGCATCTTGATAAGAAGTTTTCTGTTTTTGTTTTGTTCCTGGAAGTCAGTAGAATAGCAGTTGTATGTGGTTATATTAGTGCCAAGATACTTAATTTGCTGACCTTATTATTTCAGAAAAAAAAAATTGTATGTATTATATTTGTGGGAAGTTAAAATAATGCTTTGAGATTTTTATCAAATATGGAGAGTAGTTATTTATGAAAAACAAAGAAATGTCTATTTTTGTTTCTTTGTTCCCAATTAATGTAGCTAAATTTTAAAGTGCATTAAAGCAATGGTAAAGCAAATAAGATGCTGTACAAGTAGTTTTCTCATGCTTTCATGGAGAGACACTGTGTTCTAAGAGTATCTGAAGGAGGTATGTGCATTCTAACTTCATGATCAGATTTCTCGGATGTACTTTGAATATAAGTGGCAACGTTTTTATTGATAATAAAATCAAAGAAATTCCAATCACCAGAAGGAGAACTAATGAAAACATGTTTTACCTGAATGAATATACTTCATAGGTTTCTCCTGCTGATCCTGTGATTGTTTCATGATTCACTTGAAGAAATGAAGGAAAATACACATAAGAACAGAGACATTACCTGAGATTGTGTTCTATTTTATCAACCCTCCATCTATACTCTGTACTGAAGCAATTTGGATAGAAGTGCTGCTGTTGTTGTGTGTGTCTGGTTTGCAGTCAGAAACTCCCAAAACTTCATCATTCAGCAGTTAGATCCACAACTTTGTATTAAGGTCTAAATACAAGTCAGGGAACCCAGCTAAGATAAGAGGATATATGGTTCTCCCTCTGTATTTGTGGGTCATTGGTTCCAGTAGTCTCCCTCCCCCCCGTGCCACCCCATACCAAAATCCATGGATGCTCAAGTCCCTTATAGAAAACGGTGCAGTATTTACATATAACCTACGCACAATCCTCCCATCTTCCCCCGCACCCTCCTTTATACTTTAAGTCATGTCTAGATTACTTATAACACCAAATACAAATCCTAAGTAAGTAGTTGTAAATATAATGCAAATGGTTGGTGGTGTGCAGCAAATTCAAGTTTTGCTTTCTGTAACTTTCTGAAATTTTTTTCCCTAAGTATTTTCAGTCCATGGTTGGTTGAATCCACTGATGCAGAACCTGTGGATACGGAGGGCCAACTGTAAATTGATTTAGAGTTGGCACTTCCCTGACAATCTGGACAGATGCTTAGTAAACCTGAGATAATTAATTTAGCATCAAAGTGAGTACTATGAGCATTATTAGATTGGTACATGTTAGGGCATTTGGGAGAACAGAAAATACAGCAGTTGAGCTGGATCCTGGTGCAAGAGCCACTGTGCCTTACCCGTCCAGGTCTCTAGTTGGCACATCTTCCCAATGCTTTCTCATTGTTCATTCCCCCCAGTGGAAAAGGGGGGCACTGTTGGACTTAGGAAGTTGGAGAAATAGGTAATAATGCTTCTTTTAGTGATTTAGTTACAGAGCTCTTACGTGCAACAGAATGAGAGGAAGTAGAATGGTTCTGTGCATAGATTTGGGAGCTAGACTGATTAGGGATTCAACTCCCAGCTCCATCATTCATGGGCTGTTGATCCTGAACAAATTACTTAAGCTCTTAGTACTTCGTTTGTGTACTGCATCTTAGTACTTTCTCATCTGTGAAAGGGGGATAATGATAGTACTTATATTTTAGGGTTGAGAGGATCTAAAAGATGAAATCAGGTTAAGGTAAGTAAAACAAGGAGGAAGCAGCCATTCAGGCATGGAATGGAAAGGGAATTGAAAGACTAGTTTTCAAGTTTGTGTCTGCATAAGAATCATTTGGGCTTCCTATTAGAAATGTAGATTCCCAGGCTTCAGCTCCAGGAATTGAGATTAATTTGGGATCCAAGAATTAGGTCTTTTTGTTCTGTTTTAGTAAACTTTTAGAATGATTTTAGGTTTACAGACAAGTTGCAAAGATATATCCGTTTTGCCCTAATATTAACATATTATCATAGCACATTTGTTAAACTAAGAAGTCAACATTAACGCACTACTGTTAACTCCAGACTTCATTTGGATTTCACCAGATTTTCCACTGATGTTCTTTATCTGTTCTAGGATTCCGCGTTGCATTTAGAGAAGCTTCATTTCTTACAGGGACTTTCAGCCCATGAGAGGCAGGTGGTCTGGAGACCACATCTTGAGAAACACTAGGACATGTCAAGGGCTGAGGAAGGTCAAATTGCCCCATCCTCACCACCATCCTGGTGGTGGGGGTGTTGGATATAGAAATTTGATTTGAAGAGTTGGGATGGAATCCTCTCCCTTAGATGAGAGGGGTTACCTTAAGAAGTGAGGCATCTATTCCTAATGCCAGATGAAATGAGTTTTGGAGTTTGGAAGGTGGGGTTGCTGCCTAGCCTGAGGAGATACATCTAGGGATGTGGGCAGATCAGGGGAGTGAGTGCAGCAAATTGGGAACAACTACTTTGTGGGAACACAGGAGGGCTCAAGTAGTTGATTAAAGGGGATTACAAGGGGCCAGTTAGCCCGTGAGCCATAGAAATCCTGTATTTCCTGGAACCTGGTGATAGTGTTTTAGAAATGGCTCATAGTAGTAACCAACATCAAGCACTGCCACATTGGACACGAGCAGAGAGTCAAAGGGTGAAGCTGAGATGACCTTGTTGAGAGAGGGCAGTGGGAGGTGGACAAAACACTGATGCCCTGCGTTTGGAAGAGTCGGTTCCCACAGTGAGGAGATAAAGGGCCACCATCTGGGGAGCTAGAAGTAAAGGTCAGTAGAATTGAGAACGGTAAGATGAAGGAATAGATGTTGTAAGAAAAAGCTAGCAGAGTAATTTGAGGTCTTGAAGTTGAGATCGACATATTCTTGAGGACCTTAGGTTCTGAGGCTGTCACTGACTTTCTCTAATCACATTCAAATTATTTAGCTGCCCTCACAGCAATTAAGTAATCACCTAACCTGTGCCTTCTTTTTTTTTTTTTTTTTTTTTTTTTTAAAGAACATTCACCTCTTTTCATTTGACTCTGGATTTCTCTTAATTTCTATACTACTTCACTTTCCTGGTTCTTTCTGCATGTTAGCGATCCTAAACCATAAACTGGTATTCATAACATTTCTTTCACATGAAGTACATGTTATCTCATCTGCCAAACCCATTTAAAACGGACTAGTGGAAATTGCCTCAGAAGCCAAACAGATTGCACCTGTGTACAAGGGACCAGGTGTCTCTGAAGGGCTCCTAGATCTTTTGTATTCTTGCTGGCACGGTGTCAGGCTGGCCAGGCTGGTGAGTGGCTAACAGTTAAGATTTTAGGTGATCTAATCCTTAACTTGATAGATGCTGGGTGTAATCTACAGATTCTGCATAGAAATTAGCACTTACCCCTGGGAGAGCCCCTACCAGCTGTCAAGTGCTTTACCAAATAGCTCTATACTCAAGAATGCGGCTTCTGGGTGAGGGAACAGTCGTAGTCATTTTACATGTGGTTAGAGAGAAGTCTTGGGTGATGAAAGATTTTAGCTAACCTACACGCTATAGGTAAACATTTCCAAAAACATTGCATAACCTGAATACAGAGTGAATTGTTTTCCAGTAAATACTGGCTTCAGCATTTTTCAAAAATCAAGGAATGGTATATTTTATAGAATGGGAAAACTAAGAAATGAAATTTGACCTGTTGTAAAACTAGGATTTAGTGCTGTTGAATTTCAAGAATGGGCATACAGGGTACATTAGGAGTAAATGTGAAAGCATAGGGTCATGATGGAATCTGATACAGGGTGGAAAAAATTTCTCTTAACCAGAAACACTGGGCCCTAAGAAGTTGTCTTAGGGTCAACCACATGAATTTAACATACAAAAATGGCAATTTAATTTGGTTCAAACATACATTTCAAACTTTTGTCTTTTCCTTGTAAAGAATAAAGTTCAGTTCACGGTATATCAGAGTTAAAATTGCACAGATGTCAGTATTCCAATAGAGAAAAATAATTTTTCTTAAAAAGCGAAAAAATAAAATTTGAGTTCAGGTAGTCAGATATTCTTTTATAGTCTTACTACTTTAGGGAACAAACCCTTCCTCGGTATAAAAATCTGGAAAAAAATGCCATAGTTGCCACCCTATTAATAACTAGTTTCCATGCCCCATATTTGTTGGAGAACCTACTTTGTGATGTTTAAATTTTTACCTTAAGTTGCCTCAATTTCCCATTTATTAAAATGGCTGTATTGCCTCTAGAATTAAAGCTGAAGGGGAAAAGCAATTTTTAGCGATTCCCCTTATTCTACCAACTTGTTCTTGAAGCTACAGTCATGCCCAATGTTCCTACCCCCAATTTTTTTTTTCAAACCTTCGACCACTCGAGATATGTCAGCATTTCTGCTTAGTAACTGGCATATTACTACGCGGTGCAAACTATTGATATAAACAGTGACTTGTGATCGATTTTTTTTCCCTTCTGTACTAAATCAGATCATTTCTCCTCATCAGCAACTTAACAAGAACAAAGTTAAAGATGTGACCTTAGGAAGGTAATTAAGGTGGATGAAATACTACGGCAATACTATCAGGACTGATGGAATATTGCTCAAGTGCAGTGGCTAGGGTCTAAAAGAAACTTTAGAGATCTGGTATATTTCCAACTGAATGTTAAGTGAAATAGCATGTTAAAGTCAAATTACGTGGCTTGTTTAAAAGTCACCCTCTTAACAGCAACCACAATTCTACTGCTTCCTGTTTTTCCATTTTCTTTCCTGTTCAATTGCTTGAAACCCTCAAACAACAAGTTCTGATTCTACAGTATTCCTGTAATTCCTTTCTCTGTGTATTTACCTACTTTTATCTTTCAATGTGCATTTCCATCTTGGCACCATAACAAACAATTCAAAAATGCCATCTAATGCATTATGCCACTGAGCACTGTAGCCAGTGATTTTAAGTGTACTAGATTATCTTCAGGTTGAAAAGAGCGTAAGCTGAAGAAATAAATGTCTACATCTTAACTAAAGGCAGGGGTCAAAACAACTTATGAATGGTTAGTTGGAAAATGCTTTAAGGCCCGACTGTCAGAGCTGACTGAAAACATTTGAGTTAGGCAGAGTTGTAATGTTATGTGAACAGTGAGAAGTGTTACAAACACAGTAGCCATATATTTTAATTAAAACAGAGTTTATTAGCTTTTCTTTTAATATAAACATGAGGAAGAAAAACCACATAAGTTGTAGCATTCTTTTCAAAATAAAACTGCAATCAGTACTTGAATTTCCAAGCTCCAAACTCCATAAACAATATTTTTTGAGGTGGTAGATTGTAGTATTTTATATACCATAATTTATCATTTATGTCTCTGTCCCTTAAAAATGATGGAACCTGCAGCACTCAGTATAATGTGAAGCCTTGCTATAAAGAGAGAAAGTACTTCTGGCCCAGAAATGCTTTGTTTACAGGCAAAATTCCTAGGATTACATTTGAGAAGGTAGGAGGAGAAAGATTTCACATAGTTGAGAACACTTTTTTTTTTTTTTTTTTAAATATTTCAAGTTTAGGTGACATCGTTACCAATCTCCAAAAAGACTGATTACTGGACCTCCCTGCCTTTTAAAGCCTGAGGTAAGGGTTCCTAAGGTTTATATGTTTCCTCTTACATAGAACTTGAAGTGAGACACCTACAGCCAGGTTAACACACAGGATAGAAAAGCTGTTTCGTATCACTTACTCTCCTGTCACTACTACTAGGGTCCAGTTCTTTTCAATTTATTACATGTGAATTAACACTGTTGTTCATAATTCCTTTACCAAATCTAGAAAAAAGAAACTTAGGTGATCAAGCAGGTAAGCAGCCCAGCCTTGCAAAGGACTATTTTAAAAAGAGGAGGGGAGGTATCCCCTCAAGTCTTAGTGCAATTTTAAGCTTTGATACTTGTAGAAGTATAAATGCCACAAACTTACGAAACATCATTTGAAAGTTTAATCGAATTTCTTCTAAACTCATTTAGTTTTGTAAATTTTAAACGTTAAGCGTTTATTGTTTTATTTTTTATTTTTTAAAATTTATGTATTTATTTATTTATGGCTGTGTTGGGTCTTCGTTTCTGTGCGAGGGCTTTCTCTAGTTGTGGCAAGTGGGGGCCACTCTTCATCGCGGTGCGCGGGCCTCTCATTATCGCGGCCTCTCTTGTTGCGGAGCACAGGCTCCAGACTCGCAGGCTCAGTAATTGTGGCTCACGGGCCTTCCCAAGCCAGGGCTCGAACCTGTGTCCCCAACAAGAGAGCCTGCGACAGTGAGAGGCCCGCGCACCGCGATGAAGAGTGGCCCCCGCTTGCCACAACTAGAGAAAGCCCTCACACAGAAACGACCCAACACGCCATTAAATAAATTAATTCATTTAAAAAAATAAAAAAATAAAAGCTTAATGTTTAAAATGTACAAAAGTAAATGAGTTTAGAAGAAATTCGATTAAAGTTTCAAGTGATGTTTTGCCAGTCTAGCATTTATACTTCTGCGACACTGTTCTGGAGTATCCAAGCACACTATATTAAAGCTTAAAATTGTTCTAAGACTTTTGGGACACCTTCTATTTCATCACCGGCTTGTTAATTACTGGACCACCATGTTGGCTGGAATTATGAAAATATCCTTTAACACAAGTATATAACAAAGAGGAAAATCATCACAAAATCAGAAGCACCATTATAGTTAACAAGAAATGCAGCACGGACCCAATAGAAGGAAATAACCTACTTTCTCTGTTTATGATCGCAAACATGCTAATATGCTAATAAGTACTGCCTGCAAAGAGTTTGGATGACATGTGTTATTCAGCAGCTTTTTGGTTTAAATTGATTGCCAATAATGACTAGCAGCTTCAATGATATAGTAGGGAGGAAGAACCCTGCAAAACCTAACGATGCTACAACAGTCTGTTCCGAAGTTTGGCTTTATGAGTTGTTAGGAGTCCCATGTTTTTTTTTTGTTTTTTTTCTTTTTTGTTTTTTTTTTGTTTTTTTTTATTTTTTGTTTTTTTTTTGTTTTTTTTTCTTTTTTTGTTTTTTTACTTTTTTTTTTTTTGGAGTCCCATTTTTTGATGGTAATACTGCACTGATTCTAAAGGAATATGCAGCAGTATGGGACAGTGAGGTAAGAAAAACATAGAAGTTATATAGCTAGTGTCTTTAAAGTCTAAAAATTTAAACTATTAATTAAAAAACCTCACATAGCTCACAGCTATCAGATATCTGTGCGTGGATTGGGAGCAGATATCTGTGCGTGGATTGGGAGCTTTTAGCTTTGGAGTGGTTTTTGTAACTCTGTTTACAATAAAAAGGACAGAAGAGCGTGTTACATTGACGAGGTCCCGTTCTTTCCTATGAGCATAATCTTCGCTTGTCCATGAGTCTCTTGAATTCAATGTCTTTCTTTAAGGTGAAAATACTAACTTTGCTGGTTTCTGAGCAGGAGAGGTGATATTTCTCCAGTCTTTGTTTCGAGGGGTTTATGATGTTACAACCCCTCACTTCTCCCTTAAGAGAGGATGGCATTGGAGCGCCGAATACCAATGAAATGATCAGCGCTGAAAGACCTTCTCATAGCAGCTCTACACACGTCTTTGTATTTGTCGTCACACAATCTGGAAATGGCCTAGGAAAGTCAATCAGGTAGAACATAGGTATAATTAGGGGGGAAAAAAAAATGTTCGGACCTTAAAAAAACAAAAAAAGCATCATTGATAAGCCACACATCTCCATTCGTTTAGATAGTTCATAGTTAACTGCTACTTTGGATAGCTGATATCTACACTAACTGACAGTTCCCTAAGGTAATAACCTTTAAGGGCTATGATTAGATTGCTGGGGCAAGGGGTAACTTGCCCTAATAACTTAGAGTTACTTAAAAATTGGGTTCCTAATGATAGGCTCCTAATAGCAATATCATCTGTTACCTACACACGTGATCCTTAAACGTAATGGACATACACTTGGGCAAAATCAGTGTTTACTCAGCTATTCAACTTCTCTTCAGTTTTCATTAGTTATTACATACTCTAAGAAAATTTTAATCAGGTAGGTATGTGCTGAAGGTAGGAGAGGTCTAATGACAAGCGCTGAAAGGTGCTATTTCACTTGCACATAAATTATGTTAGAAAAACATCTTATTCTAAAGTACCACCAAGGTACCACAGAAAGTATCAATTTTAAATGTGTTCACTTCAGTTGTGAATTTTGCTGTATACCCACCAAAAATCATAAGCCATAAGTATTACGTTGTTCCATGTACGTTACCATGTATATTAAAAACTCATGTACTTTCTACATCCAGTATCTGAATCCACATTATACCTTCCAAGTATAGGTCTCTCAGGTTAGCCACGGATGCTTTGTCTAATAAACTCATGGGACTGAACTGTGATACACATACACATACACACACACACACACACACACACACACACACACACGAACTGCAAGCTGAGTAAAAAACAGTTAAGAGGGAATTCCCTGGTGGCGCAGTGGTTAAGAATCCGCCTGCCAATGCAGGGGACACGGGTTTGAGCCCTGGTCCGGGAAGATCCCACATGCCGAGGAGCAACTAAGCCCGTGCGCCACAACTACTGACCCTGCGCTCTAGAGCCCGTGCTCTGCAACAAGGGCAGCCACTGCAATGAGAAGCCTGCGCACCGCAATGAAGAGCAGCCCCCGCCCGCCGCAGCTAGAGAAAGCCCGCGTGCAGCAGCGAAGACCCAATGCAGCCATAAATAAATAAATACATTTATTTATTTATTAAAAATATCAAGACAGTAGAAATAGTCCAAAACATCAATTATTAAAAAAAAAAAAAGACAGTTAAGAGTGGTAAGTAGATTATGTAGGTACATCTGATTAGGGATACAATTTTAAGAAATTATTCATGTATGGTTATATGTAAGTGTAGAGGTTCAAATGGAAAACCATTAACAGATTAAATATGATTGAAAGTATTCTGAATTATGGTTACAGAAGAGACAATTTTTTTTTTTATAATGTGGGATCCCTGTATAAACCATAAAAGACACAGGAAATATGATGCCAACGGGTCAATAAGCTCTTCAAACTGTTAACAGCTTTCCATTTTCCTAATCACTGCTTAATATAATTTAGCTACAGGTGTGGCTTCGGTGGCTGACAGAAAACCCCAGTTAGTGATTTCACAGCCTTACCTCTAAGTTCTGTGCTCTTTCTTTGCTAAGAGGAGTGAATAGAACATTCAGGTTGTTGTCATCTGCTAAGGAGCGAAGGTCAAAGTAGTATTTGGCATATACACTGAAAGGAACATTAATATTAAACTGAA
Organism: Balaenoptera physalus; assembly: GCF_965194825.1. NCBI lineage: Eukaryota > Metazoa > Chordata > Mammalia > Artiodactyla > Balaenopteridae > Balaenoptera > Balaenoptera physalus. The sequence continues at coordinate 111,131,909 of NC_138885.1, read as the reverse complement.
GTAGCTCCAGGAAGTGCCTTTCCATCTCATTCCTGGGGGAGGAGGAGAAGACAAAACCAACACAGGACAATTTTAGTCAACTGGGCTATCTTCAAAAATACCATTCTGAGCTACTAGGATGGCTCTAAATACTGTTTTGAAACAAATAATGGCTACCCAGCTGGATTAATACCCTAATGTTCAAACAAGGTACAGCTATTTGTGGTCCTTTCTGCGTCCCAGCACTTTGAGTCTGGGACAAGGGGGAAGAGGTCATGGCCCTCTTATGCACTCATGCTGCTGACTCAGGGGCTCATTCTTCAGAGTTCCATTAGTGCAGCTGTACGATTCATGCTCCACACTCACTCACGAGGCCCCGCTCTAGTGATCAGTTGAAAGGAATGATGTATGCTGTTTATTAGCTCTGCAGAACTTGCAGACATTTTCACCGGGCTGGTGACAGGAAGGGGCTTACTGAAGTAGAGACGAGCCAACAAAAGGAGTGGGCACATCACCACGGCAACAAATGGATCCATCGAGAGCCACTGCTATTATCTCTGAGGGGGGAAAACTCTTGAGGCAACAAGGATTCATCTCAAGTAAATAAATAAATAAGCTACATTCGATGGGAACGGGAATCCCCCCACCCCCACCCCGTGCATGGGGCTGTGTCAAAGGGCATAATGCAAGTTTCTGTTCACCTTAAAACCTTACTAGGGTGACTTGTCGTCACCATGACAGGACAGGATGCACTTTTTAAGCTTAGGAAGGCAGTAAGATTATGTCTCAGCTAGACTAAACCCACTTTACGATACGACCTCTGATAGAGCAGTTGTTGCCCCCGGTGTTAGGAGAGCAGCCCAGAATGTTCAGACCTACCGCCCCCTGCCAGGACAGACTGCACACGCCCACAGAGGGCGAATTCAATGAAGTGGGAAAGTAGAGTGCTGGGAGCAGGCTTCTGCTATATGACCATATCCAGCCATTTGCTTGCCAAATGTTTAAGTAAATAAATATAAAGTTAGAGTAAATCTTACCACTTTTCACAGCAATCACTTTAGAGAGTTGATTAGATAAAAATGATAAATACCCAAACAAACATGCAAGTGGCTTATTTTACAATACATTTGGTTTCTTGGTTTTCAAGTGTTAATATTTTATCCATTGGATAAATCAACAAATGCTCCATGTTCTCCTGTATGGAGAGCAGAGTATGAGCAGAAATGAGGTTTCTCATTTGTTGAACTTTAAACCTAACTGAACCTACTTCCAAAATTAATTTCCTGTTCATACGGCCAGAAGTCTATAGAAATGTAAATCAGATAATGTTTTGATAATCAGCTAATCAGGACTTAATTTACTACAGGAATAAATGCACTTCACTATCCCTTTTATATTTTCTCCACTAACACATTTTAATTGTGTGGAAATACAGTACTTCATAGGATTAACATGTCTATTAATAGAGCTTTAATCACTGAAGAAAAGCATTATGCCTACAGAATATGCATCTTCTGTGTTTTTTGCTGTTTGTAAATGGCTAGGTGGCTGAAGAGCCTACCACTTACAGGCGCAGCAAACTGTCTGAACAGCAGCTGCTCAGTTTAACTTACTCTTTTGAAGGGAAATATATATTTAACAAGACACAGAGATGTTAGAAAGTTTTAAGGAAAAGCTGATAGACAGCAATTTTTCAATTCAGACTCAAAATGAGACCATTACAAATAGTAGTCAACAGCAGAGGGATGAAACAAATGTGTATTAAACACTTTGTTGTAATGCTTTCCAACTCCCAAAGATCATAAACAAAAGCAGCCTATTATAAACATAACTCCTGGTGATTCTCCGTTCTACACAGAAAAGCGTTGTTTAGAATTAGTTTCTTCATAGCTGGACAGTGCCGCCAATGCTCCTGGGCTCAATGTCTATGAACACCCACACGTTTCCCTGCATGTTCTCGGATGTTGTACCTGGAACCAGAGCCCCAGTCAGCTCAGCTGCAGATTCTGAGAAAATTTCAGCTGCCATCATGGCAGGGATGGTGTTCACGATTACAAATTTTCCTTCCTTCAAGGGACCAGTTCAAAGACTGATGATAGTGTTGGTCAACGTCACTTTAGTTTCTGCAACTTCCAAAAGTACTTCTATTCATTTCAAATTCATTATCTGCTGTTCCACTGTTTGCTAAGATTGCTACCAGCAATATCACCACGACCACCTGGTTTACATGATCACCAAAGTGGGCATTTTCACCAAAAGCCACTTTGACAGCTACTGACAGTCACTGGTCCCTTCTCTTAGTCACAGCTTTCCTCGCTTCAGCTGTAAATATGCACTTTGGTAATTGTGAATTATCTAGGGTAAGGGGCAAAGGTAACAAAAACAAACTCTTGCCCCTGCCTGCCATCTTGATCGGCCGCTGCTGTCCAATATAATCAAGAGGTGTCCTTTCACATTTTCCTGAATGCCACCCACAAAGACAGGTTCACTGTCAAGCGGGCACTTCGAGAGTCTGCTGGAATTACCTCTCTGGCTCATCCTGCTTCCCACCCTTGGGGCCCTTCACCAGAGCCAGATTGGAAGCCTGGCGTTTCATGCCAATGTGAGCGTGCCATCTGTGAGGAGAACCTGCCTAGTTAACTCAAGGCCCCACAAAGTGCCGCTGTGTTTGCTGAGTGCCCTGGGTGAGGCCCCAGGGATGCTTCCCGGACGACCTGAGAGGTAGGTGTTTCCTAGCTCAGCAGACTTTAGGGGAGGAGACAGGAACACAGGGATCTGAAACCTTTATATGTGGCTACCTGTACATCATAGTTTCTGTAACAACAGAACCTCAGATAAAAAGGAGAAAAAGACCAGCAAAAGCAAATACACAATGTGTGACTCAGGTTGAAATTATAACCTGTCAGTAGTCTAGAGGCCCTAAGACCTTAACAGTGGCCACTTGCTTCAAAGACCAGGCATGTGCCCCTTAAAAATGGACTGGACCTGGTAGACAGCTTTAAGAAAGCTGTCAAGTTACTTACTGTACCATGTTGCTCTGGTAGTGAGCTTGTAAAATGTTTGGCAAAAACCACCAGAAAAATAATTTCAATTTCTCAAGCAGAATATTACAACAATAACACAGCAAGACCTACCAATGAATGAGGGGAAATACAAATTGTTATACTACAGCTAGATAGAAAGAAGGCTGTAATTTTATGTCTATTTCAGCTCTCTGCACAAGGTAACCTTTCTTAAAATGTAACATTTCTTAAAAATGTAAACTTTATGAGAGCAAATGAGGTATTGGAAAATGGTTAGAAAGTTCAGGGTAATCTTACAAACTCACATGTCCTCAACTGTAACGTCCTTGAGGATCTGGCAGTCGTCCACATTCCATACAGCCCGATCGTCCCAAAACTTGGAGGCAAGAAGAATGGCTCCCAAAACAATTCTTTTCCAGTTAGTGGGGCAAATGTCGATCTCAGCATAAGTTAAAAGCCTTTCTAAGTAAACCTGCAAAAGTAGAGCACTGATCTTTGATTTTCGTTCAGTTTAAGTGCTGTGATAAGAATTGTTAGGAATGACAGATTTCATCTCTTTTTGACACCCCTTTTATTCCTAGGTTCTACAAAGACTTTGCTCAGCCAAGCCAAGGCCAGAGGCCAGGTCACAGTTGTAAGTCAGATATTTCTATGAGTCTGATATTTCTACTCTGCCCGTGTGAATTTCCAACCCAATTTTGGTCACAGGAATGAAAGGACATCTCAGCAAAGGGCATTCTAAAGACACGCATTGTATTATTACCTTCCCACTTGTCAAGGGCAGCACATACAGCCCAGTGTCGACTTCAACTGTTCAGTAAATGCTTGAGTGCCTATCACGTGCAATGTTAACTACAAGACTGGTGGTGGTTGCATGGCGATTTTACATAACGCTTGAGTGTGTAAAATTCTGGTAAGACTGAGCACATCTTTACCTTCTCTTCAGAGTCAGTCACCAGTCCTTTTGTGGCATGAACTTGAAGATAAAAACTGGTGGTCAAGAGAGCCTCCCAGTGGCTGCTGCGTGGCACAGCAGGACAGGCAGTACAAAGGGGCTTTACAACTGTCAAGTATTCCCATATTTTAGTGCCTTTTTAAGGAACACACATGCATACAAAGGGTAGTCCTTTTCATAGCCCCAATTTTTCACATCTCCATTATCATTTCATTATTCATTTCTGTCTTACATAATCTGCAGCTTAGTCAATTCTTTTGGTTTTAAGGTGGGAAGACCTGCCTGTGTCTGTATCCGTGGGGCTCCTCTAAACCTGCCGGTTTGTGAGATGATTTCACGGTTTCTTTTACATGTATCAAATGTCTACCCTACAAAGAACTGGATGGAGTTAACAGCTGAGCAAAGATTAGAGAGGTAAGCTGTGATTTGTTGTTAGCTCTGTAGAAGAGTGTATATGCCATTTGACAAAAAGAAAAATGTCCAGTTTGAAAGAGTCTGTTTACTCTCTGAAGGGTTATCAGATTGACAGCTCAGATTCGCCCATGCCCTCCAAACTCTACTGTGTTTTCAAACACGGGTATTGAGATTATATGTTCTTAGTGAAATTCGGCTCCCATTCCCCAAAGAACTCAGCACTCTCTAGTACCCTAAGAACGACTCTCCCCGCAAGGTTCAACTCTCTACTTTATGGGACTCATCAGAGGCACTGAAACGACACTGGCAATCTCTCAACTTCCTCTCACCTTTGTACTGGCAAACTTGGTACACGTGCCGATATTCATTTATCCCACTTGCCCTCCTGTCTCGGAGGAAGCGAGATTTCTTTCTTTTCACTGAAGCTAACTCTCCTATGAATGAAGTTGATCCCACCTCACTTCTGCAGAGCACTGTGCCCACAGTTAGTCTCCTTTTGAACAACTTCTCCCTCTCTGTCAGAGGCTTCCTCCAGTGTGAATGCTTCCATGTCCCCAGCCTGTCCCCCACTGCCCCTAGACGGCGTCCTCAGGGCTGAGGCCAGCTCCTCATCTCCCATCCTCTCCTTAACCCACTTCAGTCAGCCTCCTGCTGCTACCACTCTACAGAGACTACTCTTGCCGTGGTCACCGGTGCCTTCGCACAAACAACCCAGAGCTCTTCGTCCCAGAGCTCCACTCCCCAGGCCTTCCCTCATAAATGAAAGAGCACTGCCACACGCCCAGTCGCTGAGACCAAAAACCTGCACTTGAGTGTATCCTGCTCCAATCTGTTAGAACTTCTTGTTATCTCTACCTTCACTGGTACCCTGACCGCTTTTCTGTCTGTCACTTCTGACTTGTATCGCTGCCACTGCCTAACTTCTCTGCCTCCCAACAGACTACAGTCTGTTCTCCCCAAAGCAGCCAGGAGAGCCTCTTCAAATAAGAGTACTTTATGCGCCTGCTCCAGATCTGCCAGAGGTTTCCCATCAAACAAATACCTTCTTCTCGTGGCCTGCAAGTTACGAGGCCCTGTGCGGTACGGCCTTGTCCTTCCGTGACCTCATCACCTATGCTCTTTCCCTCATTCCCCGCTCGGATCACAATGGCCACCTTGCTTTTCCTTGAACACACAGAACAAGTTCCTGTCTCAGAGCCTTGCACTTGTCCCCTCTGCCCGTAATCCCAGCGTACCTGATCTTCCCCAGTTCAGCCAGGTCCTGGGTTCAAACATTACCTCTTTAAAGAGGCTCTTCCTGAGCTTTCTAGTAAGCCCCTCTAATCACTTTATCCCTTTACCTTGCTTTCTCTTCATGGTTTTTACCACTACTTGAAATAGTCATCTTTTAAAAAACACTCATTAAAAAAAAAACACTTATACTTTGCTATACACCTGAAACTAACACAACACTGTAAATCAACTGTACTCCGATAAAAAAAAAAAAAAAAAAAAATTTACGTCTTCCACACTTGCCCCATAAAGGCGAGAACTTTATTTATCCAACTTGTTCTCTCCTCCACCCCCCACATGTAGAAAAGTGACACAGAGTAGGTATTCAGTGACATGGTATTTATGACATGAGCAACTTCTTGGTAGCATTTAGCGTTTGGACCATACTCTCCTTCTTGAACCTCTCCTGGTGTCTCTTAGGGTTCTCTGCTGGGTTTCCTACCACTGTAGCCACTCCTCTGGGGATCTGTCCCTTAAGTGCTGACAGTCCCTAGTAGGATCTATCTTCTACCCACTTTTTATTTTACATACTTTCTCTGCATTTGAACAGCTACACTTAATTCCCTCCCTCTAGCTCAGATTCATGCTCCAATCCCATATATTCAAATGATTACTAGACACTGCCATTCTGCTGTCTCGCAGGTACATCAAGCTTAACTTGTCTACAAAGAAATGCCCCTCTTCCAACCCAAATACTCTCCTTCCTGCATTTCCTAGCTCTCCATATGCAAGCACCATTCCTGCCTCTCTCAAGCATGTGCTAAGCACTCCAAGTGGCCTGTAGCGCCAAGAAAAGGCCTGTGTCTGATCCAGTACCCACTGAGGGGTCTCTTTTCAAAAGGACAAGCCTCCTGTCCTAAATTCTGCCTTGATAGGAGCAGGCAGTGAGTGGCCTAAGTATTCCTTCCCTGCAGACCACGCAGCTGACTTTCCCCCCTACAGGTTTGCTATAGGGAGGAGTAAAACAATCCCAACTACCTCTCACTTGAATATGATTTATTATTCAAATGATAAAATCTTACCATAGGAATTAGGAATGGATGACAAAAAGGTCCTTACACAGCTGTAGCTTAGCAGGCTAACTAGAGTAAAGCCTTCTGAAGTCCTACTGGCACCCTAGTCCTGGGCAACTTCACATGCAGGCAGTAAGAGGACAGCAGGGATGGTTAACACCATTATCCATTATCCAAGGAACAGAGAACTGAGGGCAGTAGTTCTCAGTCAGGACACACATCAGAACTGCCTAGGCAGTGCAGTCTGGGACTCAGCTTCAAACTCCCCGGAACCTGTTTCTGCCTGTGGACCAGAGCGCTCAGTGATTGCCCCGCCCCACCACCACCACACGCGTCGTCTGTGTGTGCGTGTGTGCACTGTGCGTGCGTGTGTCCCCTCAGGTGTGGAAGGAGAAACCAGAAATCTCTCCTGCTGCCTTTAATAGCAATTGTTTTGTGATGAGAAAAGCAATGGCAACGTTTTAAATCATAATGATGATTAAAGCTCAAATGTGTATACTTTACTTTCTTTTGATAGGTTTCTCTTAATAAAGTTCTAATGATCGTTTCAGGAACCTACTTTCATTTGGGAAAAACAGGACCATACCATGTGTACAAGACAGAAATTTCTACAGATGCTTTATGAAAGAAAAAATATCTTACCAAAGTTACTACTGCACCTTCAGCAGTTAGCTGTGCGGCACTAGAAAGAGTATGAACAAATCCGTAAATGAATTTGTGTTCAGGATCATGCTCGAAGTATTCCTCTGGAATCTTTTCTCGCTGAAGGGAGAAAAAATGCAATTTAAGTATCCACGGAAGAAAAATACTTAAAAGTACCCTTAAGATAGCAGTCTTCACACTTGGGCCCACGTGCCCCTTAAAATAATTCTGATTGGGTGACATGTCTTGTAGTCTTTTAAATCTAAACAATGGGATCCTAAAATACCACAGTGATCCAGTACTCACCACCATTCATTAAAGAAAAATACAGGCACAACCGCAGAAAATTTATGTATTTCCACGTTCCTCCCCACAGAATTCTAACCAAATGTAAACTATTGGGTTGGCCAAAAAGTTCATTTGGTTTTAAGTAAAAATAAAAGACACAGTTTTCATTTTCACCAAGCATTTTATTGAACAATATATTCACTAACCAAACAAACTTTTTGGCCAACCCAATATTTTTAGGCTCAAAAGTCTTGCTGATCACCATATGTCATACTTTTCTGTAGTCAACTTTGAAAACACATTTCCAGTGTCCTGTAACCATAAGGCTCTAAGAATGTGCTGTCCTGTACAGCAGTCGCCAGCCACGTGTGGCCACAGAGCACCCGGAGAAGTGAATTTTAAAACTTTGTCATTTTAATTCGTTTAAAATTTAAACAGTTTTCTAATTTTCTTCTTAGAGGCCTTATCATATTAGGTTTATTTACAAATATTTATATTGTTTGTTGCTGTGGAACATCATCCTTTAAAAAGATACATTTTCTGTTACTTGGGTATGTTTACTTACCTGCTCACTATTCACACAAAGTGCACCTCGGTTCATATCCATCAACCCCTTATACAGCACGCCTTCGGGAAAATGACTAGACACAACATGGCGTGGGGAAGAAGACTTAAAGGAAGATGAATTTGACTTCGAGCTGGAGGAAGTAATTTTCTTCTAGTAATTAATTTCAAAGCAAATCAGCATGAAATAAACACAACTGTATAAGAGAAAAATACCACTTCAATAAAACTGACACTTACTGTGAGTGGATGTAATCTCTCATCAAAAATATCCAAGGATCTATCTGCATCTCTATAAAATAAGAATGTGCATTTAAAAAATTAATTCAGGAGTTACTATCATAGTAACATATCTGCTAGGAGTAGAGAGAGGGGTAGAGGAAGCTTAACCTTCAACGAAGCAAACAGTTTTATAAATTCTTCTCCTGGATTCCACCCTTAGAAAGGTTTCCTGACCTATTTTTACTCAGCACATCACGTTCTGTGAAATCTTTTCTACAACAACCAGCCAGAGTTGCCTCTATAAGCACTGACCCTCCCTAACAGGCAATGCTAGTAAACCAATATATTTTCACTCCTCTAACCTCACACTGGAATATGCAAGAACATTTTATGAAGCAGTGGTGGTGGGCAATAAATTCTTCTCACTTCAATCAATGTGAATATGAGATTCATGGTTTTTTCCCGTTTTTTTCTCTTTAGTTCTTTATATCCTTATTGTGTATTTCTTCTTGTCTCTTTTAAATAGTTTGAGTTAAAAATGTAATTGTCTTTTTATTTTAAAAGAAACCAGGCTTTTTAATTTAAAATTTCACCACACTAATACACTGCACTCATTTGAACAGCGGTTCTCTAAATGTGGTCTGCAGGCCTCTGGGATTCTCCCCTATCCCCTCCTTCAGGAGGCCCAAGAGGTCAAAACTGCTTTTATAAGAATACTAAGACACTACCTGCCCTTCACATTGTGTGACATTTGCTATGGATGTATAAAAGCAAAAGTGGGTAAAACTGCTGGTTTCTGAGCATGAATCAAGGCAGTGGTACCAAACTGAATTAGAAGTCATTCAATTATTCACTGCCACTTGCAGTTAAAAAATCTGCTTGAAGAACATCCTTGATAAAAGAGTAAAAATTAATAGTGTTCTTAAACCTTGGTCCTTCTTTTTAATATTCTGAATAAGTGGAAAGTATGCATTAAGCACTTTTACATACTGAAATATGGCTGTGTTAAGGAAAAGCACTTGTGACTTGGCGGTAAGTCATTTTTTTCATAGAACACCATCTTTATTTGAAACACTTTTTTCATCGAACACCATCGTTATTTGAATGTACAACTGACACAGTCATTCTTTCAAAAATGAACAAAGTGAGCCTGTCACTTCAAGGAAAATAACTCCAAAGTTATTTGTTGCCAATGATAAAATTCAAGCCATCAAGCTAAAAATATCAGGATTTTTGGAAAACTTCTACCTTCGATTGTGAACTTGACAACTTCTCAACACTTAAAAGACTTTTCTGGTAAGACTGGTGGTGATACTAACAAAAGTGAGTTTTTGACACTGTCTAAAGAAATGTGAACCAATACTTTCCAAATGACCAATGGATAATATTATAAAGTCAGGTACAGGTAAAAAGATCTACTCAGTATGCATGACAGATCAATGGGTATTAATTTAACATAGTATTTATTACAAGTTCATTGATATGATTTAGAATTCCATTTTAACTAATTTAAGAAACTAGCACATGCAGACTTTTGGTACAGTATCAAAGAATATACCAAATTATCTGAAGGCTTTAAAAATACACCTTTTTCCAACTATATATCTGCAAGCGGCTGGATCTTCTTCATATTGTTTCTTCAAAACAAATGACTGAAGACAGAATAGATATGAGAATCAGCTGTCTTCTATTGAGGAGATACTTTTCTCTCAATATTTTTTGTTGTGGAAAATAGATATTTTTCATTAAAAAAAAATGACTTATGTTGAACACTGGGGTTCCCAATCAGGGGTGATTTCGTCCCCCAGGGGACTTCTGGCCATGGCTGGAGACAGTTTTGGTTGTCGTAATGTGGAGGGAAGAAGGTGCTACTGGCATCTAGTGAGTAGAGGCCAAGGGTGCTGCTATATATCCTATAAGACACAGGACGACACCCCACAACAAAGCATTATCTAGCTCAAAATTTCAGTAGTGCTAAGGCAAACTCTGTTTTAACATACAATGGATTTAATTTTTTAAATTCTCAATTTCAATTTCTAATACAGTAAATTATCAATATAACCCATATAAACAAATACTCTTTGGGATGCTCAGTAACCTAAGAATTAAGGGTCCTAAGAGAAAAATAAATGATTCACTTCTATATTGTAATAAAAGCACTCTAATAATAAAAGCTTATGCCAGTAACATCTATAGTTATTACCTAACACTAAACTTGATACCTTGTAAATTAATTAGCTGGAATAACAAGATAGGTTTTAAAAGAGCTCACCTGTTCTTGATGTGGTAATATATTGCTAAGGTCATACTGTGGAGGAAAAAAAATACATTGTAATAACTGATTTTTATCATATCAGGCCTGAAGACATTTTTAAAAAGGGGTTAGCAAGGAGGGAAGAGCTTCCAGAGGCCCAGTGGCCCCGAAATCCTCGAATTCAGAACAGTACCACATGGGTGCTTTCCCCCTTGTTTTAGGTTCTTCAGCTTTTAGCAAAATTAGGAGACCCAAAATGCTAGATATGCTGTTAGAAGGCATGTTTTGGTTGATTATTATAATATATAAATTATTACATACTTCCCCTGTCATTTGTCCTTCTACCCACAAAACCTTCTGTCCTGTACAAGTTATATCTATCTATACACATGCTTAAATTTAAGCCATATAGTAGTTTGTGTGTGGGGGTGTGTGTGGGGGTGTGGTTTTTTTGTTAGCCCCTGCATTTCAGTTGATTTAGTTCGCTATCCACCTACCCATCCGTTTTCCATTATTTCCCTAAAAGTAAATAATAAAAGTGCTCTATACCAAAATGATTTCAAATCACTTTTACATAATTATTAGAAAATTTAATAGCAAAATTTTATAGCCACAAAACTGATGATAGGTCTAGCTATCCTGAAATAAGCAGTGCTAATAAGACAGCATAATACTACACAGTATCCTATTAATGACAGGTATTTCCAAATTATTTTAAATAAAGTATTAACGAACAGATAGATACAAGTCCTTAGGTAGTCTTTTTTAAGTTACTATATTCCTAAGTTATTCACAGATGTTGTATATTAGGCAACAAAGGGGTTCTCTGGTTAAGTTATATGCTCCCCTTTGTTCTCAGTGTCTAAAATGAAACTCAAAATAATTGAGGGAAGGCAAATCTGAATTTTAGAATAGGTCTATAGAATCTTAGCACTTGTATAAAGGCCTGTAACACCGTTAGCATCAAAGATGGATACTTCTATAGTGCTTCAAAGTTTCATCTTCAAATTGATTTTAAAATCACAGCATTAGAAGTTTTATGATGGAAAGGACCACTGAACCGTAGATGACATTTAATTGAACCACCCATTTTACAGATAAGGGAACCAAGGCTTAAAACTGACTTACCTAAGGTCCCACTAATTATCAGAAGCAGTTCTCTTTCTCCTGCCCTCTAACCAAATAGTGGCTCCCAAGCTCAGCTGCACACTGGGATCATCTGAGAAGCTTTAAAAACTGCCTGGCTTCTGCTTCAAGATGTTCTGATTTAACCGGCACTGGGTATGACTTGGGCATCAGGACTGTTTTTAAACATCCCCAGATGACTGCAGCGTGCAGCAAAGTTTAGGGATGAATGAGTTAGGGTTAAGATCGGAGAATCACTCGGGATGCTTTTGTCCATATAATCATGCTTCACATCATTCCCCATCTTGTCAACAGGTGTGTGTGCGTGGGTGAGAGAGAGACAGACAGACAGACACACACACACTGTGTCTTGGAGGCGGGGGCAGGCGGGTGGACTTTGTGCATCCAGAAACATACATCTTGAAAAGTTGCATAAGTGATTCTAATAAGGCTCACCTACCCCACTGAGAACAACTACCCCACTGAAAACTAACCCCATGATAAACATTTTCAAAATCATTCCTAAAAGCCAATTGGCCCTATTAATTTTCTCAGTAAACCTTTATTTCACCAATAATGAATGTGATGAATGATCATTTCTAAAACTTCATGAGAGCAAATTAAAATTTACTGTACTTCCAAAAATTAGACTAGGTCGGGAAAAAAAAGGATGAAACCTTCTTGTCTGAACAAGGTTAATCTTTTTTTTTTTTTTTTTTAATTTTATTTAATTTTACTTAATTTGGGCTGCATGGGGTCTTTGTTACTGCGCGCGGGCTTTCTCTAGTTGCCAAGAGCGGGGGCTGCTCTTTGTCATGGTGCGTGGCCTTCTCACTGTGGTGGCTTCTCTTGTTGCACGGCACGGGCTCTAGGTGCGTGGGCTTCAGTAGTTGTGGCACACGGGCTCAGTAGTTGTGGCTCGCGGGCTCTACGGCACAGGCTCAGTAGTTGTGGCGCACGGGTTTAATTGCTCTGCGGCATGTGGGATCTTCCCGGACCAGGGCTCGAACCTGTGTCCCCTGTGTTGGCAGGCAGATTCTTAAACCACTACACCACCAGGGAAGTCCCTGAGCAAGGTTAACCTTCAAAGTACTTTTGAATTATATACTGGACATGAGGTGCTCCCAGAAATTAAAGAATAGTTTCCATCATCATGACACTGTTCGTGTCTCCTTAAGTATAAGCCTGACCACAGCCATGTTTCCGAAACCTCACCTCTTTTATTGTTCTCTGCTGTGATTGATACAGTGTGTTGGAGATATATTTACATATATAAACAAAACTTAAATGTGTCTATTCAGTTAAAACCTCAGTTGAACAAATTTCATCTACAAAGAAATTAAGCTTGAGTGTGTATTTCTTAAGACTGGTTTGATATATTCTCCCCCTCTTTGGGGGACAGGAAGGAGAAGTAAAATTTCATACAGAAAGAGTGCAGGAAAAAAAAAAATGCACAGTGGGATAAATCTGACAAACTCCAATTAAATTTAAATGCAGCTTCGCTTTGGTGCCAGTAGGGGACAAGCTGTTCCTTCTTCTAAGAGCAGCTTCCAAAGTAGTGCACATTGTTTGAGGACTACAACTCATACAGAAATAATTGTCTCTAGAAACAGCCAATCAAAAGCACCTCTCTTTCTCACTGTGTTCAACAATGGCTTAACAACAGAAACGCGTCAAATAAAGATTTATACTTTTTCTGGGCTTTCTTATTTGCTAACTGGCTTTCCCTTCTATCATGCGCTCTAAGATTAAAATGGAAACTGAAAATTCATATTTAGGTCCTTGAAATCAATCTATAGTTGACACCAGTTTTTTAACCTGATCACTGAAAAGGACAATTCAAATGAATGAACTTATGTATGGCTAGGATGCTTTTAGCGATAAGGGGGTCTGTCACTCAGCCCTTGGCAACCTACTTGTACTCACCATTTTACTGTGGTTCTAAGATTAGGCTGGCTGACCGTGCTGTCATCTAGAAATATTGTTGAGCATGAGCTATACTTTTTAGTAAGCTGCCCTGGAGATACCTGAAGGGGAAGGGAAATAGAAGAAAATGTCACAGTAAGTTAAACCTATCAAGTGTGTTTTTTTCCTTGGTTAAAATGTCAAACGGTAAAGCATTAAGATTTTTCTTACACTCCATGAACTGCCTGAGTGTGATATCATGTGCAGCTCTATGGGAAACCTCTATACTCTGACTTCCACAGACGAGCTTTGAGAAATGGGTTATAAAATGCTGCCTTGATATAGTACCTATAATCAAACCTGGCAAGCACCTATTATAAATTACCTTTATAATAATGTAAAAAGTTTAGAATAAGATTTCAGGGTTTTTTCCTTAAGCAATGAAATGCAGCTGAGATTTCCTATTTCTATTCCTTTACTACAATAAAACGTAATGCTTTATATAATACCGATGTAGGAGCATTTCACTGCAGTAAATGAACACCAATAATAAATGTTCAGGAGACAGTGTGACGAAACAAACGTTTTCCAATCAGAGGCTGGGCATGCCAGGGCTGCTCTATCACTAAAAGGCTGGGGGCCATAAGTCTCTCTGGGCCTCAATTTCCTTATCTGGAGGACAAAAAGGTACTGCTTAAAGATTCTCTCGCATCCAAAAAAAAACGGATAAAACAACTCTGAGAATTTAACTTCTCACTTCATGTTTAAGTAAGACTGCCATTACATTACTCAAGTGAGAACCTCAGAGAATACTTGCCATTCATTTCAAAATTGTACTAATTCTGTTCTACGTGTTATTTGACACTCCTGCCTCACCCATGCTGCTCTCTGCCTGCAATGCCTTTTTCTTCCTCCTGTCCCAGCAAGCTTGACCCCATCTGCCTCTAGGATCCCTTTGCCAGCAGGCACACCACAAAACTTCTCACTTTCTGCACACTCACACATCTAATTTACCAACTGTTCCATGGTCTCAGCTGCTTGCATAGTACCACCCTCTTAAGTAAACAAGCTTCTCCAGGTTAGGAAGATTCTTCTCCTACCTCCAGCTACTGAGCACAGAATCTGGGACAAATTAGGATTCGACAAGTGTTTGAGAAATTATTTAAGATCAGTTACAACTGGAGGTAAATCTTACTAAAGGTACAAATTCGTGAGAATTTATCTACAGTGGTGTTGGATAGGTGACAAAGAACTTTTTGAGACCCTCTAGAGAATGAACTATCTTTAAAACACTTTAGAAGTATCCATTTATTTGTGAAGAGCCCATGAACACGGCAATAGTCAAATACTAAAATGGCCTAAACTATGTTAGGACAACTCTCTTCCTTAAAGTAAGGCCAATAACCAAATCCCAATCACTGAAAGCCACTGGAAGGAAGAGTAGCATTCTTTAATACCACAGAATACGAACAATTTTAAAGCTGGGTTTTGGTTTTGGTTTTTGTTTGTTTACTAATTCAGATGAGCCTTCCTTCCTCCTATTCATATAAAATAGTTTTCACCATGCTGTCACACTCTCCCATCAATGTCCTCCACAAATACATGAAAGGTGAGGCAGGGAGAAAATCTAGTTGATGCTTTTTAAAATACAGAGCATTTAAATAAAAATTGCCAGTATCCAATAATCAGAAATATCCAAATGGCATATGTAAAACACCATTTTGCTTGTTTCAGATGCTTTATGCAAAGCCACTTATTCCTTATTAACAAAAAGTTCTAGATGTAACATATTTGAAACAGTATCACTATTTGGAAGACTAATTTCTCCTTCAAGCTAGAAATGTTTTAAACTAAAACTCTGATATGGTCCTTAAGCTATTTGGTTAATGTGTAATTTTAGAATCTCAAAAAACAGATACAGCATGAAAAATGAAAATTCACTCATTCAAATACTTTGATTCTAAACGAAGCAGGTTATCTTTTAAGGTCACTACTATTAGGGTATAATATGACATACACTACACGTAATAAAAGTCAATGCTGACCAAAAATCTATATATATGAGGGGAATAAAAATAGTAAGGAAATGTACCAAAATATAGACTAGTTGGTAGAGCTTTGGGTGCTATTTATCCTGTTTTCCTCTATTAAAAACTTTCTTTTCTATTATGAATGTATATTGATTTGTCTTTGGAAATATTACTGCTAAAACATTTAAAATTTTTAATTAGATGTGCTCTAGAGTCCTATGGGGGCTCATTTAAGTTGTATCAGCAACTTACAGTCTACTGGCTCGATCCTACAAAAGAAACACTTCCACAGGCCTACTCCTGAAACTATTCAAACTTTCCAGCATCTAGTGTTCACTAAAGGATGGCAGAATTGAAGCCTCTGAGCAAAGCCTAGATATGTTAGCTGCCAGCAGATTACTTTCCTCTCATCTTGCTTGAAAATTTAAGATAACTGTCCTTTATGATAAAAGCCTTACCATTGCTGGCTCACAACCTCAATAAACTGCACTGACACACATAAGGGTATAAAATGCAAATACAAAAAAAAAAAACAAGTAGCAAAAAACACTACTGACAGTTTAATGTTCACAGGTATTATTTCAATTGGTCACTGAAGAAGAGTATTTATCTTCATTCAGCACTAAGGACAAAATACATGGACTTTTACAATCTTTATAAGGGGAAAGGTTGCTTAGTAGACTGCAGGTTTAATGGTGAAGACTAGAAAATAATCATACCTAGGAGGCTAGTAAGTAACAACCCTCAAAGCTTATCACTAAAGGTCAAGTACCTGTTGAAATCCTGCCCCCACCCAATGACTCTTCCCATTGTGCCTACCGCCTCTGATTTTAACCCATTAAAAGAATAAAGCTGGAGAGAGCGAGAGTACGAAGTGCGGCAACCCGAGTCATGGCAGGACAGGCATTTAGAAAGTTTCTTCCCCTCTTTGACCGAGTATTAGTTGAAAGAAGTGCACCCGAAGTTGTAACCAAAGGAGGCATTATGCTTCCAGAAAAATCGCAAGGAAAAGTATTGCAAGCAATGGTAGTAGCTGTTGGATCAGGCTCTAAAGGAAAGGGTGGAGAGATTCAACCAGTTAGTGTGAAAGTTGGAGATAAAGTTCTTCTCCCAGAATATGGAGGCACCAAAGTAGTTCTAGATGACAAGGATTATTTCTTATTTAGAGATGGTGACATTCTTGGAAAATATGTCGACTAAAATAAGTCACTATTGAAATGGCATCACGTGAAGCTGCCCGTTCCCCCAATGGCATCACGTGAAGCTGCCACTGAAGTTCTGAAATCTTTCATCCTGTAAATAATTTCCGTGTTTCTTTTATAATAAAGTAATGATATCCAAACTAATGATATTCATTGTCTCTGAAATTTCGTTTTCTCTGTATTGATTTAAACATTCCCAAATAAAAGTATATAAATGAAAAAAAAAAAAAAAGAGAGAGAATAAAGCTGAAGTTCACTTTTTTCTTCCCCCTTTTCACAAGTTTTGGATACGTTTATTAAGAATCAATGACTTTAACTGAAAAGTCTGTAATACTCCATCTATGTTGCACATTAATGGACAATATGGTAGGGTGAGTGGTTTGAATAGAATTCATACTCAAGGCCTTAGTAGAAAAGTATAATATTCTAATTATAGGTATAATCAAAAATATTGTCTGAATTAATATCGTTAATTATATTGCATTAAACTTCAAACTCAGAACCTATATTCAAAGAATAAATCTAACTTTGAGTAGACTGACCACAAATCTATTTCCTCTCCCCCTTCTTTCAGATATCATCTCATTAGAATTAAAGGCATTTTTTAAAAAAGCTATACATAAGACAGGATAAACAGCAGATGATTTTTAATGTTTGAAAGGTGAAAAGACTAGATAAAGGAGTGGTTACTGACCTGGCAGAACAGAGGAAGCACAACCTTGGTACCTACAGAGGCTGACTAGGACAGGAACAAGAAAACCAGTTTGTCTTACAGAACCCAAGGCAGGCTCAGAGTTCAGAGGCGTGGTCCCCAAATCCTTGCAGTGAGGCCCATCAGTTAACGAGTTGTCCAAGTGATGCTTCCAATTAGATCTTAACAGACAGCCAAGGACCATCACACGTTTGAGGGAAGCCCCCAACAACTAAGAGATCAAAACAGGAAGAAGGAATGGGACTTCCCTGGTGGCGCAGTGGTTAAGAATCCGCCTGCCAATGCAGGGGACACGGGTTCGAGCCCTGGCCCAGAAAGATCCCACATACCACAGAGCAACTGAGCCCATGCGCCACAACTACTGAGCCTGCGCTCTAGAGCCCATGAGCCGCAACTACTGAAGCCCGCACGCCCTAGAGCCTGTGCTCCGCAACAAGAGAAGCCACTGCAATGAGAAGCCCACGCACCCAACAAAGAGTAGGCCCAGCTCACCGCAACCAGAGAAAGCCCACGTGCAGAAACCAAGACCCAATGCAGCCAAAAAATAAATAAATAAAATAAAATATAAGGACGCTTTAAAAAAAAACAAAACAAAACGGGAAGAAGGAATTGATGGGAGTGATAAAAACTCAGGAGCAAATGAAAACTTGAAATTGCAACAGTGAAAAAAAGAATGACAGGATATAAGAGAACTCTATAAATTGAAAATAAGGTAGACAAAACAATATATTCAATAGAAGGATTAGAGCACAGTCAAGGAAATCTCCAGGAAGCAGGACAAAAAGACAAAATGCAAAGCAGGAGGGGAAAAAAGTTAGCGATCTGGTAAGTCTAAGACTTCCAACATCTGAATAATAGGAACCTGGAAGAAAAAAACAGAATATCAAAGAAACACACCAAAAAGGTCTATACCAAACCAAATTATGAAATTTCAAAATCCCAGGGAGAGGGAAGGTACTAAAAGGTTCCCGAGAAGGAAGGGATGGGGGAAAATGACTAAAATCGGTCATGTACAATGTACCATACAATGTCAACAGGTTTAAGAGCAACAGTGTAAATGAGAAGATGAGAGGGAAATGTCTTTAGAACGGCAACAATTAGTTTCAACTGAGAATTCTATACTTTATCAAATAGAAGGAGTTTCAGAGAGGCTAGATCTCTATAAACTTTCTGCCCATGTGCCCTTTTCCCAGGAAAATGTGCTCCAGTAAAACAAGGAAGTATAACAAGACAAGAGGGAAACAGAATCTAGGACATAGGGGATCCAACATAAGAGAGCAGAGTTATGTGAGATCCCAGATGACTTCACACAGATATCCCAGGAAAAGAGGCATAGAGCAGGCCTAGGGGAACACTAGTCTATATGGGACTAGGAAGACAAAAGATTGGGGCAAAGTGTCTCCAAGAAAAAAATGGAACAGATGTGGCTTAGTAGACGGAAAATAGTTTTCATAGGCATGTGACAAATGTTAAAACATTTGGGGAAAAAAATAGCTGTTAGAAAACAGGCAAGTGAATATAGTCAGGAAATTAATTCCACAGAAAAAATGAAGAATGTGAAAGCAGGGAGACCGGGCAGGGAGCTACTTACTGCATTTGGCTGTGTGAGATCACGTTGGCTAGGAAAAGGGGGATTGGGTTATCCTAGAGAAGTGCAGAAGTGCTCCAATTTCATTAATATTTAAGAAAAAGAATGAAGGGTGTACAAGGAGGGGAGGCACAGTCAGAGAACTCTATGGCTCAGCAATGCACAATATTTGCAGAGTCGTAGTAATGTAAACATTGATTCTGATTTAATAAAAACTGATACATGTTGAGGGAACACAGGGAGGGAAATAACGTCATGGTGGAGCGAAGAAGCTCAGCTTTCACCTGCTATGACAAGAAGTCAATGGACAGTGCTAAAAATTAACTTACCTGTTATACTTTTATTACTTTGGTTAAAAAATAAGATCAAAAAAATAAGGCAAAAGAATTTAAGGCAGATCTTTATACTACAACCGTATTAGTGAAATTTAACGTAAATGTCAGAACCCTTAAAAAATGGGCACTACTAAGTCAAAGACTTTCCTGAATCCATTTGATAATTAGGAAAATAGAGATTTAGAAAATCTACAAAAAAGAGGTCCATGCTAACAGTATTGGATCCATCATATTTTTAGGAATCATGGCAGACATATTTTTAATTCAAACTATTAATTTCTTAACTTTTCAACTGTTTACTTACATGGTTGAAATGGTTGCTCCTCCTCTTTTCCCGCACTAAGAATAAAAAAAATTAACTGATGAATTCTGATACAAATGCCATAGAAAAATAAAAGTAGTCACTAATTATCTGATGGATTACCAATAACACAATGAGATAAAATTCCATTCTATTTTTTAAAATAATTTCCAACAAAATATATAATTTAAATCACCCAGCAAGATGAGTCCTATAAATAAAATCTAAAAACTTAGTTTCACTTTTTTGACCTAATAGATACTCTGTATTAGGCACAAATGAAAGACTCCCCATTTACAAAAGAAAAGGACAAAGCAAATTAGGCCAGGTGAGAAACTTAGCTAATAAAAAAATTTACCTGCTGCATAGCTGAACTACTAGCCAGGAGTATTTTCTAAGTCTTCATTTACACACAGCTTACTTTAATTACCACAATCTACAGATGACAACTCTACGAACCAGTTTCTGGCCAGGCACTCATCTCCCAACGCACCAGGATCTCTGGAAGCATCCTGAACCACTTAATGGTAACCTACTCAAATACCTTACTGAAAAAATACACAACTGGAAAGTAACCTATGTTAAACGTAAATTTTAAAATGAGTGTGCTGACCTAAATGAACATATCTACAGCACACAAAACGGTTTTGCTCCAACAAAGGCCAGAAGAATAAAAGCCTGAAGAGGGTCTTAGGCCACACTCTTGCTCACATTGCCTCCTTTAACTCCAGACAGGCATCACAGGCACGGATTCCTTAAGGCTGAAGAGAGAGACAGGCATGGGACAGCTTTTCTTTTACTGTCTCCAGAGCCCCTCTACATGTGAGCAGCTCATGGCTCTGGAAGAAACTGAGAAATAGAGCAATCCTAACCAGAAAGGAGTGGCTCAAGTAGACACACTAGAAAAATGCAAGTTAGAAACCCCAGGAGCTTCCAGGTTGGTGAGCATGTAGTACCCTTGCAGAGGGCATCAAAGCTCTGTGCCCTGTCCCCATGCCTGGCCCTATGCATCTCTTCCATCTGGCTGTTCCTGAGTTATATCCTTTTATAAAAACCAGTGATCTAACGGAAAAAAACCAAAAGCAAAACAACAACAACAAAAAGCAAACCTCCGTTTTTTATTGTGCTGCATCACTTTAAATATTATGGAATGTTCACTTCTTGTATTCCTGCTCTCGTAATCAACTGAAAAACTTGGTCACGTATGGCTTTTTAGCAAATAAACTAGGATTTAACATAACATTCAGGAAGACAAGCAGGCAAGCAGGAGTGCAAAAAATTCTACGGTTCTGATTCTCATCTTAAAACAAGGAGGACACAGGAAATTTATATGAGTTTCACATGCTGAGGATAATCTTCTGGAAAACCCCATATGGCATGTTGCTCTTATTACCCTGGCACAGCACTACATTAGGATAAGAAAGTTTTGAATAGCTTAAAAGTTCTGAGTGGCATAAATCTGGATGTGAGATAGGCTCGTCTGGTTGAACACTGTGTAAAACAGGGCCAAAATCACAAGGCTCAATTCCCATATATAACAACTGATTTTTCTGATTTGATCAAATGAAAACCTAACTGTGACCTAAACCCTATCATTTGTCTTTAACATATATGTGTGCTCTTCGGAGCAAGGGGAAAAGGACAAAGTAGCATGGAGAAATAGACCACATCTAAATCATGTGGCCAGTTGACTATGTTGATAAAGAGGTGGCAAAATGTATAAACAGATAGTCTAAGTGTTCTCCTCCCTAAAACACTGACAACTAAAGGAAACTGTATCATCAACATATTAAAATAAGACAAGTGAATACATAAAAAAGTGAAACATTTAAACCACTGTAAGAGTTTTTCTAAATACCTCCTATAATACACAAAACAAAAACAGTTTTCACTCTTTTTCTCAGGGAAAAAAAAGCATTGCCTTACCATCTGTTTGAGATTTGCTCGGAAAAATGGTGCTTGCCCTTGGGTGGTCAGAAGGGTTTGGTTCCAAAGCTAAGTCTGTATAGGAAGAAGAGAAAAAGGTGTGGTGATTTAGTTGAGTAGAAAAATACATGATTTTAAAAATAGCTACACATTGATTGAAACCACTTATTAATAGTCTTGAGAAGAGCTTTTAGTAATGACAAAAAGGCAATTTTAGTAAAGGCACAATATAAAAACTCTATTGGGAAACAGCAAAATTGTAGAAACTCTCCATACATGTGGAGTAAAACCATGGCTATGTCTTAGACTTCTTTAACTTGCACCTAAATAATCTATGCCATTTTTAGATGAATCATATATGTGACTCCCCTCCTATTTATCAATTAAAAATTCAGTCACCCTCTTTTAAAGCTGATATTACTAGCACATTCCAGGAACAGTCTCAAGAAGCAAGTTATGCTGTGGCCAACTACTGTCAGATACCAGCTCAATATATCAAATATGCCAAAACGAAGTGAGTTGCTTTTGGCAAATGTTCTTCAGACAATCAAATGGCTAATTCTAACTCCATTCAACAAATGAACTCATTTCATTGGCTGTGGTTTATCTGGGGGCTATTCATCATGGCAGATTTAAGAGGACTACATAAAAGTTCAATGTTCTAATCTAGAGGAACACTTCCATGAGAGTGATTTTTAACTTTGCCCTCTATTTCCAAAGCTAAACTCACTACTTCATTCCACGCTGCATGATTAATTTGGGGCTTCAATAAGAGTACTTTCTGGAGCAGATCATAGGGCTACTAGAAAAAAATTTTGGCCATACCTACACGAAAAGGTGGGTCTGCCTGTAGCCCACCTTGCACCAAGGTGGGATAGCGTCTTCTATTTAGGCAGAAATACAAAACAAGCACAAGCTACCACACAGGATAGTAAGGTTGTTGTTTCAAACAAACAAACAAACATCAAAGCCCTATGACACTTCCTCAGCAAAGTCCATCTCAAACCATTTAACCAATCTTTTAAGAAACTGGACCAAGATTCAGATAAAGAGTAATGGTTAAGCCAATTATTTCCCAAACCACATAATAACTGATCTGTTTTTGAAAGATGGCTTTGATGGTCAAAGTGAAATACAAATATATCCCTGCCTCTTAGAGAATCCAAAGAATACACACATTGATATATTAAAAACTAATTAGTCTAGTAGTGAATTCTGTCTAACCCAGCATTTCACAAATGTATCTACCTAGAATCCCCTTTTCCCACCCAGAAAGAATTTTGCACGAACAGTAATTTTGGACTTCCCGTTTTAACAGGAATCTGAGCCATCCATTTTAATGTCATTGCCAGCACTAGTAATTTACAGAGCTAAACCAACTGCTTTGTTCTTCAGGAAAATTCCTTCACTGAATTTGAAGTTTATCAAGCTGCTTTTGGAGAAAATATTCTATTCAACATTTTTATGTAAAAGACCCATATAATTATTTTAAAGTTTTTTTCTCCTACATATTTGAAAAACTAAGACAATGGGAAAATAAATTATTTCAGCTGTACACAAAATGGCAGGCAGAGACTTTCACAGCTGCCTCTAACCTATAGCTTCCGAAAGAATTCATGACTACTTACCTATACCAAAAAGAAAGTAAATAGACTACATTTGAATCTAAAAAATAAGCAGAAATGTTTGCAAAGTAGCTGTCTTATTTATCAGTGTCTATGGCATGGTAAAACTTAACAATTTTCAATGGAAGTCCAGGAAAATTAAGTGCCAGAATCAAAGAGAAGCAAGCTTTAACACACACACACACACACACCCGCCAAACCAAGATGTGCTACTACAGATCTAAATACAAAAATCAAGAAGGCTGGGATAAAAGAAATGACAACATGAAAAAAAAAAAAGTAAACTTAGCCCAAGTGACCAGAAAAAAGCTGGCACTCTCCCTACTCTATCCTAGGGGGTTCAAAGGTAGGCACAGGACCCAGGACCGGCCAATCAATCACAGCTGTCCTGGGGCTTGCCAAGAAAAGAGAAAGGCAGAACTGTACTCTAGGATCCTTAGCTAGTCTTGAGCTGCTGGACACTCCCCTTGCTATCATGAGGGGAAAGGCTTTTCAGGAGACATCAACAGAGGAGAGCAGAACTGAGGAGATCATTTAACTCCTGGGTCAAGTAGTGCTTAACTCTGTGATGTTCTTTTAACTTGCAACTGAAGGAGACCTGGTAAATCAGCAGTACTGATGATCACACTAAAGGTGGGGAAAGGTAAAAGTCACTTGCTCATTCCTTTAACAAATATCATGAACAAAAATCTGCATGAGACAAAACGATGCTCTGTTTAAAAGTTACACACAACCATTCACAATCATTAACACACAATGATTCACAACCGTTACTTTTAGTTGCTTTTCTTATACGTTAAAAAAAGCTCTAATTAGTGTACAATTTATGTCTTCTTGTTACTAACAAGCGCTCTCCACCCCACTGTTGCATATTTATTGTTTAATGAATACACACTGGCCCATCAAGTGTTATTCCTATACTGGACTTAGCCAATCCCCTATTGCTGGGGATTGGTGCTTACAAAGTTCTATTCTTAAAATATTATGAGGAAAATCTTCATGTACATAGTTTTTTAAAATAATGGTTTTATCTCCTTAGCAAAGATCTTCGGAAGTGGAATGACTAAGCCAAAAGATTAGATCACTTTCACGGCTCCATGTACAATGCTAAATTGCTTCCTAAAGAAGGTGGGGGGCACATTAGGGTATAATGCTACCAATCATGACATTTTGAGTTCCTACCCTTGCTTTGGATACTTGAAAAAAAAAAAAAAATTCCTACTGATATGAATGAGGAACCTCACTGTAGATCTAATTTGTATTTCTTTTGATTACAGTTTGACCATTTTCCCACAGTTATCAGTGTTATTTCCACTTTGGTGAGTTGGCCTATCATTTGAATGTACTGTAAACACCAGGGCCCTACTGCTGTCAGTTTGCATGAGGTTTTCAGAAAATATTAATCTTTTGTTTATAGCCTATATAACTAACAATTTTCTATATAACTTGCACTTTTTGCTAATGAAAAATACCACATCACTATCTTATAGAATGGACATGTGAGCCATTAGACAGTAAACTCATACATACACACAATATTTCTGCACTTCCCATGAACTATCTTCCCAAGAGCCTAAGGAGACTATGATAAAACCTACCACACTCTTCACTATCACAAAGGTAAGACTGCCAACTATTAAGCAAAGCTTTACCACCCACCATCCCTCTCATCCCTCTCCCCACCACATGCACACACAGTAATTTAGAGACTTCAGGAAATTACTGTGCATTCAGGAAATTACATGGATTCTTCCGAAAGTTATTTCTTTAGAAACCTCTAAGAATGTTTTACCCAGGAGAAATATTCTTGAGCTCATGATTAGGGGTTATGATTAAAACTGTATTTTAAGACCCATCATTTTTGTATTATCAATTTAAATTGCAACTTATTTGACAGCATGATAGGTCGATGTAGAAAAAGTATGATTAAAAAAAAATTAAACTCGGTCTTCATGTAAACATTCCTCAGAGGAAACCTGTAAAACACCACCGACACTGAATACTGTTTTTCCTCCAATCTAAGATTCTACCAGTTGTTAAGATCCATCTCAATTGCAGTTGTTAAAAGTGTGAAAACATAGGCAACTTAGAACAAATGAAATGCATTACTGAAGGCTAAAAGTGTTAAAACTATGCTATCAAACTGTCGATAAATGATTTGTCCTTGTTAAAATATTAGAGGGAGAGGGAAGTGACCAAGAAAGCATCTGACAGAAGCAGCATATTTCAGAAAGCGATTAATATCGACATATTGATTTCAATATATTCCAAATAAACAGGAGATGTCAGCAGTTTCTGGGCCAACTGCTGAGCACCAGTTTACTTAACGGTAACCACTGCATTTACTGAACTGCCCTAGCATCCCTATACTGTGCAGTGTATTAGTTTTATGGCTCATAATACAAACATTACAATCTTTACAATTACCATGTAAACTGATGATTTCATCTCTTTGCGTCCACACTTTCCACCGCAGTCAGGGAGTTCCTGCCAGCCAGCCCTGAGCTGGGCTGCCTCACCAGCGGGTACACAGCAGGCTCCTGCACCTGCCAGGCTACTGCTCACACAAGCCTTGATCCTGCTTTCCTAGCTTCGGACAATCCTGGCTTCCAAACTTCCCAGCTCTGGTTTCCAACTGCTTCTGTACCTGCCTCTACCCTGGTTCTCAGTTTTGCCTTATTTTAATCCTCAATCAGTGTTACAGTGATCATGACTGAGAGGTGACACATAGGTAAGTACACCTGGCTTTATATATTTCTAAAGAGTACTTTACTCAGTTTCTTGGACTTTTAAGAACCTTTCTGGGTTGCAAGTTACCTTCATTTCATTTCACATTACGCAGTGTTACTGTTTTAACTCTTAAGTTTTATTACTTTCATACACTAAAACAACAACAACGAAAAAGGCTGAGAAAAAAGGTAGTATTCCAAAGAAGCTCACATAATGTCAACAATAAATTCTGTTCCTATATGCCATGCATTTGGAATTTACAGTCCTACTCTCTATCAATACTCATTTTTAAAACCTTGGACAACTCAATTTATACCTAAGAGAAGAACTCCTACACTACCTAACTCAGAACATGGTGAGAATCAAATGAAATGCAAGAGCAATCTATATACTACAGCCTATTTTAGACCCTTATTAATATCGCTTTTTTGTTCAAGCCACTGTTGGCTCTCACCTGAGCTACCGCACCAGCCTCCTAACTGGTCTCCCTCTCTGCTTCCTTCCACCCTTACAGTCTATTCTCACACAGTAGCTGGTCTGATCTCCCTCCACCCTCTCTACCCCCCTTCCCTTTTTCTAAGAATTAACATCATTCCCCTGCATATAATCCTTCAATGGTTTCCCATTACAATTATACTAAAATTCATATTTTTTGGTCAAGGCCCACTAGGCATACAAGGTCTTAATCCCCCATATTCCTCCTGGCATTCATTCACTCAGCTGCAGCCACCCATCTTTCTGTCCTTGGCACGCATCAAGCATATTCCCTTCTTAGGAACTGCACAGAAGCCTCTTCTCCCACAGCCTCACACGGCTCTCTTAGGACTGCTCATGGGTCGCTTAAGGAGAGAAGCTGTCTTTAACCACCCCTTGTAAAACTGTCCTCCTCCCCAGCCCATTACCTTCATTTTCTTTCTTAGTGTTCTCACTACCTGATGTTATTCTTGTGTCGTCAGCCCCCAGGCACCTCTAGAAAGTAAGGACCTGAGTTAGGATACGGGTTTTGTCTTGTCTAACCACTGTTTGTCCTGCCTCTGGAATGGTGCCTAATAATCATGTTTCAGTGTACCCAAAACCAGTTAAGGTTCTCCCAATTTTCCCACATCATCTAAGATTTCTTCTAATGCTGTCTTTTGATGTGTCTGTCACCTAAGACCAGAGTTAATTTCAGATCTCTTAGAGTAGTAGTTTAGTTACTCAGAATCAAAGACACAAGACAGGTTACCAAGAACCACGAAAACCTAAAAGAGGAAATCTAATGTTCAGTGAAAAATCAATGGTAACTTTAATTTGGGAAAAGAACATTTAATGTTAAAATACCTTTACTACAAAATGACTCACCCTAGGAATTTAATTAAGTCGTAAGACAAAGTGTACAATCAGAATGCTATAGGGAAGTATCAATACAATGCATCAGTTTTTATCTGTGTCCCCTGAATAAAGCATTATAATGGGATTATAAAAGATGCTCAACCATAAAGGCTGGGTAAATGAATTATGCTCCAACCATTCGATGGCACAGTAAACAGTTGGTAAAAGGCAGGCTGTAGAGCTATGCGCAGTTGCATGGAAAGACATCACCCTGGAGCACTCTCTAGGTGTCAGCACGGTTACAGGAGCTTCATGTCGTTACTTTTCTTTATAACACAAAGTTACAAAGTGGCACATAAAGAACAATCCCATCTTTGTAAAATAAACACAATGTTATGTTTATATGCATACAAAAGGTTCAGGAAGAATCAACACCAAAATATTAATAAAAATTCTGGATATTCTGAGTGTGAGTGAAGGACTTTTCTGTGTTTTCTCAATCTTTCACATCAAATGTTCATTAATACTGTCACCAAAAAAAAGGAAAGATCTGTTGCTCAGAGGTTTTTCCACATCATATTGCCAATTCCTTCCCTACCCACTCTTCAGGGGGATGGGAGGTAGGGGTCACTTGAGAGAGCACCTTTCACCAGAAAATTAGCAAAGCTCCTAAGGTCAGAACATAAAGGTTGTATGAAAAGTTGATGAATAAAAGGAAAATCAGATAATAGGACCGTAGCATCTTCTTTTCTATTATGACACTACCATCAGTTATATTAGATATACTGTTAAAGACAAAGTAGTAAAAAATTCTTTTGAGTCTATCTGAAATCTATACTACGTTCTTAGGAGTTACTTTTTTGAGATGGCTTGAAGAAATCATGTTCTTCTCCAATGTTTCTGAAGAACAAGACAGAGCATCATTTATGTACGATTTTCTCTAAGTAACCAAATAATTCTTCACTGTAGAAAAGCCAAAATGTTTTATATCTGAGTAGGTATTTCTCAGTTTCCAGGGAAACTGATACAAAATTGTCTGAAATAAAGACATGAAGAGCAAACTTCCAATGTGCCTGTACTTTATATTTGGTGTTCTGACCTTGTTTCTATGGAAACTTAATTAATAGGCAAATGCTGAAATTGAGGTTTCTCTTATCACTTTATCGAATGCCCCCCCAAAAAAGACAAATTGAAATGAAATTTTAACAATCATGTTAAACATAAAAAGGTAAATTC
Source organism: Balaenoptera physalus (assembly GCF_965194825.1). Taxonomy (NCBI): domain Eukaryota; kingdom Metazoa; phylum Chordata; class Mammalia; order Artiodactyla; family Balaenopteridae; genus Balaenoptera; species Balaenoptera physalus. The sequence continues at coordinate 111,103,257 of NC_138885.1, read as the reverse complement.
TGTACTCATGAACTCTATTTTTCCAGTTCCTGATTTAGCACTCCTTCCTTATCATACATAGTCGTATGCTAAATGCTTAGTACCTTACCTGCCCGCTTACCAGCTTCCCCTAATGTCCCTCTGTCCAGGGCATTCTCGGCTTCAATTGGATTTCACCAGAACAAACTCTTTAAATTATATCAACGTGTTTACCTGACTGATAAATTTAGGCTATTTCATGACTTCTACCTTTATTCATATCCATTGCAATGTATGTACAGACAGAGAATGGAGAGGTAAATGTTGCTTCTGAGTTGTGTACAATAAACTGGAATGGCAATAATCAAAACTGGAGTATGCTGAGATAGGCCTAACTTATGGATAAATTATAATAAAATATAAGGTGCACTCTAAACAGTTTCTTAAGCATCCCAAGAACTGAATTTGGCATATCTACCACCTCCCAAGTCTGTCTCTTTTGTTCAGTAGCTGTGTTACACAGTCATTTCAGATCTCTAAGTCTTGGCTTCTTCATCGGCAACAGAGGGAGAATATATACGGGCCTTATTTGTAAATGGAAGGGCCGAGTGAAATACACAAGAAAATGCATTGTAAATCTTAAAAGAATTCTATAAAGGTCCAATTTTCGTCTCTCATCCTACACTAGCCAACTACTAACTGTTTTTAAAAATCATTTAGAGGCTTACCTTATAGCAACAAGCAGAGCAGTTTTCACAAGTACTTACATGCTTTGTGTTTAAAGCTACAATTAATTCACATAATTTGTTCATTCTTTCACAATATCTAACGATTCTGAAAAGGGAGTACTTTCCACTTACAAAGCCACGTCCATCATAAGGGTGAATCCACAGGCTTAATTATTCTAACTTTTAAAGAAATTAAATAAACCCAACTAGAATTTAAATAGAAGAGCTGTAAGACATTTCGTCTATGAAATAATGAAATAATCTCTGGCATTTAAATGAAACAAATGGGCCAGTGGGGCTTTAACATCTTTATGATACAATGTTTTATACTTCAAAGAACAGTCTTTATTAAAGTGCCACTATGCTACCCAGAAATTTTTTTTTTTTTAACCTAGAGCCATCCCTTTCCAAAATTCTAGAGGCAAAAATCAAAACATTTCCTCTCTTCTCTCTCTCCTCTCCTCCCCGACAACACCCACCCCCAGCCACTTAGTCTTCAGAACTTTTACCTGAACATTCTTAAAGTTAAATAGTATTCTACTGGGGGGGGGGGCGGAGGAGGAGGGAGCCATGGAGACATTTTTCTGCAGGATGGATGTGGTATGTTAACTCCCAAACCTTTATATTACAAATTACAATCTGAATTTGTTTTTTCTCCTTTGAAACTTGTGTCCAGCAGTCTCAGGAACCACCTCACCCCTCCCTTAGAACAGGCAACGTGCAAAAGAAGTCGGTTAAGGCTGTGCAACTGAAGACATACTTGTGTCAAAGTGGGAATTTAAAAGTAATCAGAACTCCATGGGGTCTCCTTTGGTAAAGAAAAAAAACCCAACAACTATTCTCTGCAGCCGTGGCAGTAACGTTTCACACCGTTCACAGTTATTTTAAGCCCGTCTCCCACCATTTTCTTTCCTATCGTGTTCAAATTATAGTTAGAAGGGATAAAGTAGCTTCTATCAGGGCGACTGAAAACATTAAAATCCAAAGAATTTTAGTTAAGAACACCACACTGACTCTGTCCATCTCTATTTTGAATTTAAATGACAAATCCTCTAATGTTTGTCTTAATTGTCTCGAGTATCAACTACCTTAACGAATAGAAGTCTATCATCAGGCCCTTACCTAGTTCCTTCGCTTAGGTACCATCTGGATGGGGAGACGGGATGGATACGCCAAAGTTAGAGTATTTAAGTTTGCATTAAGAAAAGAGAGAATACACCAGAAAGTCTCTGCTAAGTCCCACGAGATGTTAAATAGAACCACGAACAGGAAGGGCCGCGGATTGGAGGGTCTCAGGCCGGGCTGGGAAATGGGAACGGGGGAAAGAATTGGGCATTCGGGTAGGGAAGAGGGAAGGAGACTGGCCGGACGCGACTGGTAAAGAATAAGGGGTGGGGACGCCAAGCAGAGCCAGCCTTCGTCCCCGGTGCCCAGCCCTGGGAGAGCCAACTCCGGGCAAGAAGGAGCCCTAGGCGGCGTCTCCCTCCCGGGGGACCCTGGGGGCGGCGGAGGCCAGAGGTAAGCCCGAGAGCAGACGGCGCCGACCCCGCGAGGGGCGAGGCGCGCCCGCCGCTTCTTACCTTCGGGCATCTCCCGGTCGCTGATGTGCTGCAGGTGGTGGCCTTCGCCACCTGCGAAATCCAACTCGGCGGGTTCCACGGTAGCCGCCGCCGGAGCTACTGCCACCGCGTTCCCGGCCGCCGCCTTGTAGACCTCAGACTCGCAGTCCGGCTCCGCTGACCCCCTGCGCCGGCCCGACTTGGGGCTGGCATTGGGGGACAGGCAACAACACAGCGAGTTCCCCATGGGGCGCCTTCACTCCTCGCCGCCGCCGCCTCCGCTCGTCCCCCGACTCCGCCGAGCTCAGAAGCCGCCCCCTCCCCCAACAATGGCGCGGCGGGCACTGGCAGCCCCGGGCTATGCCGGGGCTGTGCCGCACATGCAGACGCGACTTCGCCCGCCGCTCTCCTGTCCGCCCAGCCGCCGGGGCCCCGGGCAGGGGTACGGCCCCGGCCGCACCCCCGCCCAGCCGCCGGGCCCCGGGCAGGGGTCCGGCCCCGGCCGCACCCCTGCCGCCGCCTCCCCGGAACCAACTAGTCTGTGAGGGCGGTGACCAGACCGGCTTATTTAAAAGGGCTGGGAACCAGACAAGTGCTGAGACGCGCAGCCACTGAGGGAGAGAGCGCAGCCGGAGCGCCTCCTCCTTCCGCCGCAGCCTCCCGACTGAAAGTAGCTAGCCCGGCCGGCCCTTGCCTACCGGAATGTGTCCTTCGGTTACCTGGTTACGACGGACCAATCACGACCAGAGTTCCCTCCACGCGCCCTCCTCAGAGCACAGGCATGTGACTCACAATGCCCCGCCCCCGCCCGCGGCTGCCCCGCCCCCCGAGCAGCGCGCCCCAGTCTGGTTTCCATTCATCTCTCGCGCTCCGAGCTTTCCGGTCCTGCGGGAAGCGCCGCGGGAGTTTGTTAATCGAAGCCGTCCTGAGTCAGTGGGCTCTGTAGAAAGCCCCTGTTCGTAAAATGCCAGTTCAGTTAGCAACTCGCTTTCACCGGGTCCACAGTTGACTCATTTGATGTATTGCTCAACGAACTTAGTTTCACCCCAATTTTTGACCGTTTTTTATAACTGAATGCTCCTCCTGTCTTGCCTTCCAAAGAGTGTTAGTTTCCGCCTACAGTTTAACCATAGCAACCCCCGGGGCCCTGGTCCTACTCTCAATAAAGAGCTGTGGCTGTGTCTTGAATGAGACTCGAGGACACGTCACCCCTCCACTTCCTCATCAGTAAATTAGGGACCGAACTCCTCCCTCCCACCTCTGAGGCGCTGGGATTCAGCAACTCGCTTTTCTCGCCTGTTGCTCTCTTCCACGGCAGGAGTTTCCAGGTTTCCCTACTTTAGCCAACAACAACGCATAAAGCACGATTTTCTCATACAAACTTGAGAGTCACAAAGTGAAGTACCACGGTCTTGATTTGATGAAGATGATAACGATAGTTAACATTTGGCAAACACTATGCGCCCGCCCCCGTTCCAAGTGAGGTACTCATTTAACCCTCGGGAACAAAATCCTCAGAAACCTTCATTTTACAGATTTTACAGAAGCTAAGTCACGTTCCCAAGGTCACATGATTGCTCAGGGGTGTGGCCAGGATTTGATCCCCGATTGTGCGGATCCCCAAAGGCACCTTATTGTGATCATCAGAAAATAAAGGTCGAAGTCAAATTTGGTTGGAAGTGGCATAGTGTATCAGGATTTTCTTTTTTTAAGGAGGAACAATTTTTTGATGTGGATTTTAAAATACTTTCCCTTCATTCAACATTGATTAGTCCCTCCTACATGCCAGGCACCCGTGTGTGAAAAATAGTCCTGCCCTCAGTGACCTCAGGCACGGTGAGAAAACAAAGGCTTAGAAAGCCCAACAGTCTGAGGTCACACTGCTGCAAAGTACTTAAACCTGAAATTCAAACCTAGATCTATTAACCCCAAGTAGATGCTGGGGTAAAGAGCTTGGTTTTCTTCCCAGAAACATGAGAGCCATTGAATGTTGTGAAGTTAAGGAGTCACTATCAGGTGGTTTGTAGTGAGGTCACGCTTGAGAATAAGTAGGACTGATGGAAGCAACAAAACCCATTAAGAGACTTTATATTCATCTAAGAGAGGAGTGAGGGCTCAAACTAAAGGCAGTGGCAGAGATTGGAGTGGAGGGAAAGGATCTGAGGTCATCTGGGAGGTAGAATAGAAGTGCTCAGTGACTAGATATGGAGCGGGAAGGGGAAAAGAGAAGCAAAAATGGCTGCTAGGGTTCTGGCTTAGGGAACTATGTAGAGTGTGGTTATTTTTTCTTAGATAGTGCAGGAAAAGGAAGAGGTTTGGGAAGGAAGATCATTTTGGGTTCTGTTAAGCGGAACATGGAAATGGAGCTCTCTGGTTGAAAGTAAGCCTCTGCAGGCTAAGTCCATTTTGTGATATCCCAACTTATGTTTTCAAAAATAACACATTAAATCAATTTAAAAATGTGATTGGGGAAATTCCCTAATGTTGACAGCTAAGAATATCACATTTTTCATGGAGCAACTTGGAATCTATGGTTTTAGTAAATGAGGCATCCTATGTAAAATAAAACTGGTAAATGAGAGCTCTACCCACCACCAGAGCCTCCCATCAAGCCTCTTAGATAGCCTCAACCACCAGAGGGCAGACAGCAGAAGCAAGAAAAACTACAATCCTGCAGCCTGTGGACCAAGAAACACAGTTAGAGAAAGATAGACAAGATGAAAAGGCAGAGGGCTAGGTACCAGATGAAGGAACAAGAAAAAACCCCAGAAAAACAACTAAATGAAATGGAGATAGGCAACCTTCCAGAGAAAGAATTCAGAATAATGATAGTGAAGATGATCCAGGACCTCGGAATAAGAATGGAGGCAAAGATTGAGAAGATGCAAGAAATGATTCACAAAGACCTAGAAGAATTAAAGAACAAACAAACAGAGATGACCAATACAATAACTGAAATGAAAACTACACTAGAAGGAATCAATAGCAGAATAACTGAGGCAGAAGAACGGATAAGTGACCTGGAAGACAGAATGGTGGAATTCACTGCTGTGGAACAGACTAAAGAAAAAAGAATGAAAAGAAATGAAGACAGCCTAAGAGACCTCTGGGACAACATGAAACGCAACAACATTCGCATTATAGGGGTCCCAGAAGGAGAAGAGAGAGAGAAAGGACCCGAGAAAATATTGGAAGAGATTATAGTCAAAAATTTCCCTAACATGGGAAAGGAAACAGCCACCCAAGTCCAGGAAGCACAGAGAGTCTCAGGCAGGATAAACCCAAGGAGAAACACGCCAAGACACATAGTAATCAAACTGACAAAAATTAAAGACAAAGAAAAATTATTAAAAGCAACAAGGGACAACCGACAAATAACATACAAGGGAACTCCCATAAGGTTAACAGCTGATTTCTCAGCAGAAACTCTACAAGCCAGAAGGAGTGGGACGATATATTTAAAGTGATGAAGGAGAAGAACTTGTAACTAAGATTACTCTACCTAGCAAGGACCTCATTCAGATTTGATGGAGAAAGCAAAAGCTTTACAGACAAGCAAAAGCTAAGAGAATTCAGCACCACCAAACCAGCTCTGCAACAAATGCTAAAGGAACTTCGTTAAGTGGGAAACACAAGAGAAGAAAAGGACCTACAAAAACAAACCCCAAACAATTAAGAAAATGGTAATAGGAACAAACATATCGAAAACTACCTTAAATGTGAACGGATTAAATGCTCCAAGCAAAAGACACAGTCTCGCTATATGGATACAAAAACAAGACCCACGTATATGCTGTCTACAAGAGACCCACTTCAGACCTAGGGACACATACAGACTGAAAGTGAGGGGATGGAAAAAGATATTCCATGAAAATGGAAATCAAAAGAAAGCTGGAGTAGCAATACTCATATCACATAAAATAGACTTTAAAATAAAGAATGTTACAAGAGACAACGAAGGACACTACATAATGAGCAAGGGATCAATCCAAGAAGAGGATATAACAATTATAAATATATATGCACGCAACATAGGAGCACCTCAATACATAAGGTAAATGCTAACAGCTATAAAAGAGGAAATCGACAGTAACACAATAAGAGTGGGGGACTTTAACACCTCAATTACACCAATGGACAGATCATCCAGCCAGAAAATTAATAAGGAAACACAAGCTTTAAATGACACAAGAGACCAGATATATTTAATTGATATTTATAGGATATTTCATCTGAAAAGAGCAGATTACACTTTCTTCTCAAGTGCACATGGAACATTCTCCAGGATAGATCATATCTTGGGTCACAAATCTAGCCTTGGTAAATTTAAGAAAACTGAAATCATATCAAGTGGCTTTTCCAAACACAATATTATGAGATTAGAAATCAATTACAGGAAAAAAACATAAAAAACACAATCACATGGAGGCTAAACAGTACATTACTAAATAACCAAGAGATCACTGAAGAAATCAAAGAGGAAATCAAAAAATACCTAGAGACAAATGACAATGAAAACATGATGATCCAAAACCTATGGGATGCAGCAAAAGCAGTTCTAAGAGGGAAGTTTATAGTAATGCAATCCTACCTCAAGAAACAAGAAAAATCTCAAATAAACAATCTAACCTTACACCTAAAGGAACTAGAGAAAGAGGAACAAACAAAACCCAAAGTTAGTAGGAGGAAAGAAAACATAAAGATCAGAGCAGAAATAAATGAAATAGAAACAACACAAGAGCAAATATCAGTGAAACTAAAAGCTGGTTCTTTGAGAAGATAAACAAAATTGATAAACCTTTAGCCAGACTCACCAAGAAAAAGACGGAGAGAACTCAAATTAATAGAATTAGAAATAAAAAAGGAGAAGTTACAACAGACACTGCAGAAATACAAAGGATCATAAGAGACTACTACAAGCAACTCTATGCCAGTAAACTGGACAACCTGGAAGAAATGGACAAATTCTTAGAAAGGTGTAACTTTCCAAGACTGAACCAGGAAGAAATAGAAAATATGAACAGACCAATCACAAGTAATGAAACTGAAACTGTGATTAAAAACAAAAGTCCAGGACCAGACGTCTTCACAGGTGAATTCTATCAAACATTTAGAGACCAGCTAACACCCATCCTTCTCAAACTCTTCCAAAAAATTGCAGAGGAGGGAACAATCCCAAACTCATTCTATGAGACCACCATCACCCTGATACCAAAACCAGACAAAGATACTACAAAAAAAGAAAATTACAGACCAATATCACTGATGAATATAGATGCAAAAATCCTCAACAAAATACTAGCAAACAGAATCCAACAACACATTAAAAGGATCATACACCATGATAAAGTGGGATTTATCCCAGGAATGCAAGAATTCTTCAATATATGCATATCATTCAGTGTGATAAACCATACTAACAAATTGGAGAATAAAAACCATAGGATCGTCTCAATAGATGCAGAAAAAGCTTTTGACAGAATTCAAAACCCATTTATGATAAAAATCCTCCAGAAAGTGGGCATAGAGGGAACCTACCTCAACATAATAAAGGCCATACACGACAAACCCACAGCAAACATCATTCTCAGTGGTGAAAAACTGAAACCATTTCCTCTAAGATCAGGAACAAGACAAGGATGTCCACTCTTGCCACTCCTATTCAACATAGTTTTGCAAAAAACTATGTAAATAGTGCTGTCAGGTAGTGCTTCTTCTTTGGAAGAAGAAAAAGAAATAAAAGGAATAGAAACTGAAAAGAAGAAGTAAAACTGTCACTGTTTGCAGATAACATGATACTATACATAGAGAATCCTAAAGATGCCACCAGAAAACTACTAGAGCTAATCAATGAATTTGGTAAAGTTGCAGGATACAAATTAATGCACAGAAATCTCTTGCATTCCTATGCAGTAACAATGAAAGATCAGAAAGATAAATTAAGGAAATGATCCCATTCACCATTGCAACAAAAAGAATAAAATACCTAAGAATAAACCTACCTAAGGAGATAAAAGACCTCTACTCAGAAAACTTTAAGACACTGATGAAAGAAATCAAGGATGACACAAACAGATGGAGAGATATACCATGTTCTTGGATTGGAAGAATCAATATTGTGAAAATGACTATACTACCCAAAGCAATCTGCAGATTCAATGCAATCCCTATCAAATTACCAATGGCATTTTTTACAGAACTACAACAAAAAATCTTAAAATGTGTATGGAGACACAAAAGACCCCGGATAGCCAAAGCAATCTTGAGGGAAAAAAACGGAGCTGGAGGAATCAGACTCCCTGACTTCAGACTATACTACAAAGCTACAGTAATCAACACAATATGGTACTGGCCCAAAAAAGAAATATAGATCAGTGGAACAGGATAGAAAGCCCAGAGGTAAACCCACACACCTATGGTCAACTAATCTATGACAAAGGAGGCAAGGATATACAATGGAGAAAAGACAGTCTCTTCAATAAGTGGTGCTGGAAAAACTGGACAGCTACATGTAAAAGAATGAAATTAGAACACTCCCTAGCACCATACACAAAAATAAACTCCAAATGGATTAAAGACCTAAAAGTAAGACCAGACACTATAAAACCCTTAGAGAAAAACATAGGAAGAACACTCTTTGACATAAATCACAGCAAGATCTTTTTTGACCCACCTCCTAGAGAAATGAAATAGAAACAAAAATAAACAAATGGGACCTAATGAAACTTAAAAGCTTTTGCACAGCAAAGGAAACTATATACAAGATGAAAAGACAACTCTCAGAATGGGAGAAAATATTTGCAAATGAATCAATGGACAAAGGATTAATCTCTAAAATATATAAACAGCTAATGCAGCTCAATATTAAAAAAAAAAAAAACCCAATCAAAAAATGGGCAGAAGACCTAAATAGACATCTCTCCAAAGAACACATACAGATGGCCAAGAGGCACATGAAAAGCTGCTCAACATCATTAATTATTAAAGAAATGCAAATCAAAACTACAATGAGGTATCACCTCACACTGTTCAGAATGACCATCATCAAAAAATCTACAAACAGTAAATGTTGGAGAGGGTGTGGAGAAAAGGGAACCCTCTTGCAGTGTTGGTGGGAATGTAAATTGATACAGCCACTATGGAGAACAGTATGGAGCTTCCTTAAAAAACTAAAACTAGAACTACCATACGACCCAGCAATCCCACTACTGGGCATATACCCAGAGAAAACCATAATTCAAAAAGACACATGCACTCCAATGTTCATTGCAGCACTATTTATAACAGCCAGGTCATGGAAGCAACCTAAGTGTCCATCGACAGACAAATGGATACAGAAGATGTGGTACATATACGCAGTGGAATATTACTCAGCCATAAAAAGAAACGAAACTGAGTTATTTGTAGAGATGTGGATGGACCCAGAGACTGTCATACTGAGTGAAGTAAGTCAGAAAGAGGAAAACAAATATTGTATATTAACGCATATTTGTGGACTCTAGAAACATGGTACAGATGAACCGGTGTGCAAGGCAGAAATAGAGACACAAATATAGAGAACAAACATACGGACACCAAGGAGGGAAAGCGGGGGCAGGGTGGTGGTGGTGTTGGGATGAATTGGGAGATTGGGAATGACTTATATACACTAATGTGTATAATATAGATAACTAATAAGAGCAAATGATTTTTCCAAATGTGCTATAACATACACACACACATGCACGCACACACTGTCTCCTGTTTGTAATCAATTCTATCCCACCTGGATCTTTTGTTATTAATCCCCCTCAAAAAAAAGAATTAAATGATAGTCATTATTCTAGAGATATGAGTATCCTCCCTACTTTTCTCCCGACCTTACAGGTGAGTCACACAAAGAAGTTGGTACCTGCTCACCGTCGCACAGAGTCACCTGAGAGCATCCAGGCCCCAGACTCTGGGGTCACAGAGCCAGGGTACAACCGGGCAGCTGATGGTCCAGGCAGCCTCCCGAGACGCCAAGCTGAGCACTTATGATTAACACATACGGTATTCTCGGAAGGTCGTGTCTCTCTCCCTCATAACAGCCATAAACATCTGCGATCATGTTTTCCGTGTGTCACTCTTTTCCTGTGCACACAGCCACAGCCGTACCCCCAGCAACAAGCAGCAGTCACCACTCGGGGCAGGAAGGAAGCACCTGTCGCCCGCCACTCACGCCCCCCTGCCCCGCCCCAAAGCCTGCGCTTCCAGAATCTACCTCCTCTAGTGGTCATGGGTGGGGGGAGCTGGGGGGTGCTCACCGGCATGCACCTTGTGTCTGGACCCCTTCTGTCCTGCTTTGTCCTCTCAGCTCCCAGCACAGCTCCTAACAGGTGCTCAGACTTTGCTCTGTTAGTGATGTACACGCATAAATGGTGTGCACGCAGGTGCAGGTACGTACACATCTGTAACCACAAAGTACTTTTCCAAATGACATTTAAGTTTACCTTCATAAAGTCCTGACCCCTTCAGGAAAACCCTCACGGCTGTGGAAAAGGCCAGCTTGGCGCCACTTCTCCTGGCTGCCCTCCCCGGCAGGAAGGCAGTGAAACCTCTGGCGTTTCTAATGCCACAAATGCAGAAGCTGCTATTTGTCTACCTTGTCACACAAGCCATGACAGCCTGGATCTATCACCAAGATGACAGGACTAGCACTGCCTATGTCGAGCCCACACACCTTCCCCAAAGCACTGCTGCCGCCTCAAGGGGTCCGAATGTCCCCAGGTTTACAGTTGAGGAGTAATTTCATGCTCCTCAGCACGTAACAAAAACTTAAGATAATTATAATGTGAAGAGTCAACTAATGGAGCCATTTGGTAAAGTATAATTATCTGAAGAGAAATCATTAAGGATAATATTCAGCAGGATAGAGATGAGAAGAGAATACGGTATATTTTACCATTAACAGTTATGCTGATTTGTAAAATTGATATCAAAATGCAGCAATTATAAAAATATAAAGGCACAATTTTATTCAAACCCGAAATAGCTAATCAGGGATTCCCTGATGGCACAGTGGTTAAGAATCCACCTGCCAATGCAGGGGACGCGGGTTCGAGCCCTGGTCCAGGAAGACGCCACATGCCGCGGGGCAACTAAGCCCGTGCGCCACAACTACTGAGCCTGCGCTCTAGTGCCCACGAGCCACAACTACTGAGCCCCCGTGCCACAACTACTGAAGCCCGCACGCCTAGAACCTGTGCTCTGCAACAAGAGAAGCCACCGCAATGAGAAGCCCACGCGCAGCAACGAAGACCCAATGCAGCCTAAAATAAATAAATAAATAAATAAATTTACAAAATAGCTAATCATAAATATAAATTCTCAGTACAAGAGCCAGAAACAGAACTTCCTCCCTCTTACAGCATGACATACCATTAATTCAGATAAATACTTATGATTCAACAGTGCGTATCAGCTGTTACGTACCAGGCATGTAATTTATTCACCCAGTCTTGCGTCTCTTTCTGAAAGAAAGGGGAACTTCCCCCCTCACTCACAAGCAGCCTCACTGGCAAAGCTGCAATCATGCCCTTTCCAAAGGCAATCATTGACTTAGACTGGTCCATATTTACACCTGAGGGTGGGATGAGGCCCATAAAGCATACGGGCACCAGATACCCAGACAAACGTGGGTTCTGAAAGCAAGAGAGAAGGGGCGCGGCTGTGACTGGGAATGAGCAGGGCTGATGGAGGCTGGGACAGAGGCCAGGGACGGGGTCAACGTCCAGGGAGAGACGAGAGCGTGAGCAAAGGCCCTGAGGCGGCCTCAAGGGCACGAGCACATCAGACAGAGACATGAGCTGGCTGGGTGGTGCTGCCGTTGTCTGACATATAAACACAGAGAGAGAGCGGGGTTTCGGGATTCAGATTAGGCGGAGGATCTTGGAAGTGTTAACTGGACAGCCAAGCGGGGCTCACCGAGGCACCGTGTTGGGCATCAGTGGGTTAACCAGAGGCAGGTGAGGCCACCTGGAAACATACAGCGAGAAAAGAACCTACAGCAGAAGGTCTGTACACCGCACTCTGAAAGGCAGAGCAGAGGACCAGGTCCCCAAAGAGCCGGAGACGGAAGGAGGAAAAGCAGAGGGTCGGGGAGGGAGGCGTGCCAGGTGAGCCGTCAGCAGCTCAAACCCCTTGGAGGTGAAGCCAGAGGGGCAGCAGGTCTGGGGACACGGTGGCCTAAGTGTTGCAGGGACAGAGGTGAAGATGGCCAGCTGGGGGCAGGGACCACGAAGGGACAGCTCCCAGGGCAACACACTCGGAGGGAAAGAGTCAGGGAGGTGGGTTCAGCTCCCCTGCCACCTCTTGGATTCTGACTTAGCAAGGGAAGCTGGTCTCCCTTTAAAGAAGACCCGACGGCCACCGCACTTAGTTTCTGAAAGTCGTGTCACGCAAAATGTGTGCGAACGTTGTCAAATGTGACATTTATTGTCAATAGAAAGTGTTGTAATTCCTGATAGGAATAATTGGCAGTTATGTCACACTTTATAAATACAGATTATTCTCCTAAACACTAGCTCAATGAACAAAAATGTCCTAATGTAGAATCTGGGTGCATCCATGTGGTTATATTCTTACTGATATGAATTCATAAAACAGACAATAAAATATACACCTGCTGAGAGCATTCACATTCATTCTAGAAATGGAATTGGATTCTTACAATGATTTGTCATTCAAACTACTTCGATTAAAATACAAATAATTGGGACTTCCCTGGTGGTGCAGTGGTTAAGAATCCGCCTGCCAATGCAGGCGACACGGGTTCGAGCCCTGGCCCGGGAAGATCCCACATGCCGCGGAGCAACTAAGCCTGTGAGCCACAACTACTGAGCCCGCGTGCTGCAACTAATGAAGCCCACACACCTAGAACCCGTGCTCGGCAACAAGAGAAGCCACCGCAATGAGAGCCCGTGCACCGCATCGAAGCGTAGCCCCCACTCGCCGCAACTAGAGAAAGCCCGTGCGCAGCAACGAAGATGCAAAGCAGCCAAAAATAAATAAATATAAATAAATGAATGTATAAGATAAAAATACAAATAAATAAATAAATTTATTAAAAAAAAAAATACAAATAATTACAGTTACTTCTCTTTTAGTCAACGCTTAAATGCAATTACCACTCACTGGAAGGGGAGGGGAGTCAGCCTTCAACTAAAATCAGCACGAGAAATAAAACAGTATGAATGCTAATAACACGATGAGATTTACAATACTGAACCTTACCATTTATATGATCGTATTTATAATAGTACAATTCAGCGCCATAATACAATGGTATTCATCCAAATTTCAAATGAATTTTGGTGCCTATCAAAACTAGAATTGCTGTCAAATGTCAACAGTTTAGAGTCAGATTTATTCACTCAGAATAATAAGTGTGACTGTAAATAACCTGCAGACAGTGTTGAGTGCAAAGCGCCGAGACTCAGCCGCTCTGGAAACTCTCACAAGGTCATCGCCGGTGCCAGGGCTCCACAGCAGGGCAGCTCGGCGCCCACACGTAACTGGCCTTTTCTAACTGTTTCCAACAGGGCCTGCTGAGTGGTCCGCTAAGCAAGCTAAGAGTCACATTCACTTTTTAAAAGTCCTACTTCTTGCTTCATTAAAAGATAGCTAGTTAACAATATTTATGGATGTAAAACTACAGCCTCCGTAGAAAACAGAAACTGTCTCACCAATAATTTCAATTGAGAAATCACAACAGCATAATATTCGCCACACTTTTGCAACAGCCTTGAAGATGAGACGCAAGAGAGGAAGGAGGTGAGGCTGCGGGGAGGCCGGAGGGCGGGCGTCCAGGGCGCCGAGCCTCCGCTGCTCAGCGCAGAATGAGTGGGGACCTCGGTGGCCTGGGGGAAACTGACATCCAGTGTTCCCTGAAAACAAGCCCAAAGCTCTCCAAAGGTACAATCTGAATGACAACATGCAGTAACCAGCTGATACTAAGGAAAAGCACACGCCAGTCGAAACACAAATACTTTTTTCCACGAAATTCGCATGCACTTTTCCCCCAAAAGCATTTCTTGAACCTGCCTTGGTACATTGCAAAAAATACAGGTAGATTCTAATTAGCGAGTTTCTGAGGATGTCGGAATCAGGTCTGAAGTGACTCAGAACCCAGACCACAGGTTCTTCGGGCGAGGGGGAGGCAGGGGACACACGGTTCCCCGTCCCCGTCCCGCCTGGAGCGGCCACCCATCACCCGTGTCCACGTGCCTCAGAGCGAGTGTCTGCTCTGAGAAGGACAGCGCGGGGGCCTGGGGTACAGAGACGGACCTCACGTGCCCGACGCCACCTGCTTCCTGTGGTGGCAGGCGAGCTGCTCTCATAATTCTGCAGCTGGGGTACCCGTGTGACAGAGAGGGAACCGGGCTATAAACTCACTGACACGAGCTCCCTCCCTCCACCCAGCGATAAAGCAGCTCAACGTCTCCGTCTGCCACTCACTCCCTTGACCGAACTCACATCAGTGCTGCCCTCTTGTCACCCTTCGTAAGTGTGTCTCCTGGGACATCTAGGGACATGGAACTAAATTAACGTTGAAATTTAAAAAGCCACATTTATGTTTATGTAGCTATACAGACATGTAGATATAAAAGGCTGTTCTACACATGTTTGGTGAAATACGGCAATTTTTACATCTGGTATTTTCAATAAATAAGCACACTTTTTAAACTTGGATCTTGGAAACCTATCCAAGATAGGAAACCTATCTCCTGGTAAAGTCAGGTAATTCCCCATCTTAAAATATGTGAATCTTGCTTACGACATCATAGAGATCATCAGAAATTCTACACTTGAAATCAAAGATGAGTCAGCAAGGATGAGAAACACGTGACAAAAGCCTAGAACAAACGGACATCCTTCCCCAGAGGTTACCTGTTTCCTTTAGCTCCCGCGACAACTCACATCTCTAACTAGATGACGAAGTGGTGACATTACTAGATGCATACTTTAAATGACCTGACATGCTCTCACCTTCCAGTCGCCAAGCTCACCGTGAGAACTCACATATGACTGGCTCTCCCAGGCTTCCAGCCCCTCGACTGAAGCAGTGATGTTAATTAAAAACAGAAAATTGCGTTCAGCACAAACCAACAGCAGTGTTTGAACAGGAAAGCAGGACACCTTTACACACTGCACTGGCGGTTCTCCACCCAGGGGTTTAACCACAGGGACACAGGAGACTCAGGGACACAGGTATACGAACTGGCTCAACTTAGGGAATACATGTAACAGGGTACGGCTACCTAAAACGAAAGAGAAAAAGAAGTTCCAATCCTGAGCAAGAGACATTCAAATGTGGCCAAATTCTCATGATTCAAACCAGCAGTCATAAAGAACATGTTGTTTTTCTGACTTCAAAAAAATGTTTACAACTAGAAATATAATGGGTTTGAAACGATTTTCTTGTATGTCATCATTTTTCTAATTAGAAGCACTAAGTTCTCCTTCTTAACTGAAATGATTAAATAACTCTGTAAACTCAATGATGTTATGGACAGTTACTGATAAGAAAAGCAGCAAATCTGCATGCTTGTCTAGACTCCAAGGATTCAAGTGAAAAATTTATGGCCATCAGAGGTCCACAGTGCAAAGATGTTTAGGGCCATTTTCCAGCCAAGGTTCCAGCCATGATTGTGAGCTATGAATGTTCCCGTTTTAAAAGACACATGTGTAGACAGAACAGTTAACAGATTTGTTATAAATGAGCAAGAATCTGAGCTCTGCTGTAGGCTGGAGCACGCAGCATCTGAGCACACCTGATTACTTAGGACACCGGAGGGACCACTCCTGCTATTACGGGATCCATGTTACTATTCCAACACTTGTCCTTTGGTGCTGACAGAACTTCCTGGCTGGAACACAATCATGGCTGGAACCTTGGCTGGAAAATGGCCCTAAACATCTTTGCACTGTGGACCTCTGATGGCCATAAATTTTTCACTTGAATCCTTGGAATCTAGACAAGCATGCAGGTTTGCTGCTTTTCTTATCAGTAACTGTCCATAACATCATTGAGTTTACATAGTTATTTCATCATTTCAGTTAAGAAGGAGAACTTAGTGCTTCTAATTAGAAAAATGATGACATACAAGAAAGTCGTTTCAAACCCAGTATGAGGCACATAGGATGCATCTTATAATCAAGGTTCTTATTACAAATAAGCACTAGTTACAGCCTCAGCAAATGGGGTATGGAGCCCCTTTCTGAGCCCCCAATTTAGTATCTTAATGGAGTCAACATTTAGCACCCTGGAGAGTACTTATTTGAGAACCTGCAGTTGACATATTTTTTAAAAACTTAAGTTATTGCCAATAACTCGTCCACGGAGTCAATTATGCAGTATGATCAATCCACTTGGTTCTTCCACTATAATTACGGTGGTTACACACAGGACGGCTGCAAGAACACCTCAAGCAGATGCGCAGCTCCTAACCAGCGAGCGCATGGCCGCAAGACTCCAGGCAGTGACAGAACTCCCAGCCTCTTTCTTATGCACTTGACTTCCGACTACCCCAAGCACGTCTTCCCGGTTTAAGGAAAACTGCTCCGTGACAAAGTACTTTACACAATCAGCACGGAACTTCACATGAAATTTAATTTCAAGATTTTGTGGAAACACCCCAGAATTGTATAACTTGATGGAAGAAGCAACTGTCTCTACATAAGCTTTTTTTTTTTTTTTAAGAAAATCATACAGTCATTAGTACTGCCCTGGTTTAGAAGCATCCTGACACACAGGAATTTATAAAAGCCTTCAACCCATAGTCTCCGAAACATTTCTCTGTTATCCTGAAAAGGACTGCTAGACACACGCCGGTTTTTACTGTCGCTCCCGGGCTTAGGGAGTCTGTGAGGACAAACCCGAAGGGAGGCGGTTCCAGCCGGATTAGTCAATCAGTCGGGGAGCCTCGGCTGCGGTTCCTAAACTGTTTCCAGAACACTCGGTTATGCTGGGGGTGGCGACGCGAAGGCTTCCAAGAACTTTTCGTTTTTGACTGAGCCACATTTCTGTTTTCCCCCAACAGTTAAGTTATTTAGAAGTAAGAGGGTGGAGGGGAGTCGTCTGGGGCAGGGATAAGAAGAGATGTCACACAGACACGCACGCACGAATCGGTATCACAAACTGGGCGTCCAGAGCTGAGCTGTCCCCTAAGTAGCGGGGCGCTCGGCCGGGGGGCACCCCAGCCCGGGCAGAGGCCCCCCCAAGACGGAGAGGAGCTCAGGAGGACGCCCGCCGCGGCCCCCGAGGCCAGGAGCCGCTCGCAGGGAGACAGGAGGGGCGAACCCCGAACCCCCAACCCTGGAGAACCTGATTCCCACGGGCCACGGAGCCGCTGCACCTTCACGACGGGGAAAGGCAGACCCTACAAGTTTCCGTCTGGGATGCTGGGCCGGGAGGACGGAGGGTCAGGGGGGCTGCGCCCGCCCGCCCGCACGCACGAGCCGCCCCGGGAGATGGAGATGGGGACGCAAGAGGGAAGGGGGCGCCGGGTGAGGAGGGGGCGGAGGATGAGGAGGGGGCACGGGGAGGGAAGACGGGTCACGGAGGAGAGACAGGGGCGCTGAGAAGGGGAGGGCCTGGAGGGAGAAAGGGGTGCAGAGGGGAAGGGGGCGCAGGGAGAGGAGGGGCGCGCGCAGAAAAAACGGCCGGGAGGTCCGGCACTCACCCTCGCGGGCACTAGCAGGCGGCCGGGGCGCCCGCGGGGGGCAGCCGGGGGGAAGGGTCCCTCGGCGCTCATCGCCGCCCACTCGGCGGGACCAGCGCTCCGGGCCGCGCGAGCTCAGCGCCGAGGACCCGCGCGAGCCTCCTAGGGCCCCGCGGTCGCCACGTCCGCGCCCCTCAGCGCTTCGGCGCCGCTCGGGCTCGGCTCGGGCTCCGCGGGCTGCGGCGGGAGGAGCCGAGCACCGCCCACCGCCCGTGAGCACCGCCCACCGACCTGAGCACCGCCCACCGCCCGTGACCACCGCCCGCCGCCCGTGAGCACCGCCCACCGTCCTGAGCACCGCCCACCGCCCGTGACCACCGCCCCCCGCCCTGAGCACCGCCCACCGCCCGTGACCACCGCCCACCGACCTGAGCACCGCCCACCGCCCGTGACCGCCGCCCACCGTCCTGAGCGCCGCCCACCGCCCGTAACCGCCGCCCGCCGCCCGTGAGCACCGCCCACCGTCCTGAGCACCGCCTACCGCCCGTGACCACCGCCCCCCACCCTGAGCACCGCCCACCGCCCGTGACCACCGCTCGCCGCCCGTGAGCACCGCCCGCCGCCCTGAGCACCGCCCACCGCCCGTGACCGCCGCCCACCGCCCGTGACCGCCGCCCGCCGCCCGTGAGCACCGCTCACCGCCCGTGACCACCGCCCACCGCCCTGAGCACCGCCCACCGCCCGTGACCACCGCCCACCGCCCTGAGCACCGCCCACCGCCCGTGACCGCCGCCCACGCGACGCGCCGGGAGAGGAGGGGCGCGCGGCTGCCGAGGGGCGGGACGCGTCCCGGGCTGCGGCGCTCCGGGGGAGAGCGGGAGAGGTGATAGCCTCTGGGGGCTGCCGCTCCCCCGGGCCGGGGCCGAGCGCTCCTGCCGCTCGGCGGCCCCTCCCCGCCCCTGCTCCCCGGTGGATCTGACCTGGGGCGTCCCCCCGTCCGCAGTCGGGTGCTTTCGGGCCTTCCCCTCCCTCGGAGGGTCGCAGGGCAGCTGCCTGCCGGGTCCCTGGGGACCCCTCCGCCGGGGTCTCCCCGTCACGTGGAGCTGGTGCTGGACCCTGGGGACTGTCCAGAAGAGGAAAGGACGCCTCTCGCGCCCGCGCGCCCCACCCGCGCCCCGGGCTGGCGGCTCAGCGGCGCCCGTGTCCTCGCTGCGGACCCGGCGACGCCCCGGGGCGCGGGGCTGGGCGCACCTCCGGGCAGTGGGGCAGCAGCCGGTCGGCGAGTCCCTTGCTTTCTCAGGACAGTATCAGGCTGCGTAGACTCAAGTCATCCTCGTTCAAGCGTAAATGAAAGTTTGGCATAAATCTCAGGAAAACACACAAACCCCCTCCTCAAGCTACCAATGACTGGTAGTTTTCTCTTTTAAGGATTGTGTACAGAGTAGTAATGTCAGGGTTATAAACACAATGAAAAAAAAAGAAAAAAAGTATGATAAGAAACAGGATATGTGCATATTGTCAAATTATCTCCTCACAAGATATTTTTTAATTTCAAAGGAGAAACAGTAACTTTACAGTGGAGAATCCTGGGAGACACAACTGTAACCAAATGATCAAGGTTAATCTCACCAGTAACGAAACATGCTGACATCAAGTGTTCCCTGATATGATGCACTGAGAAGAAGACAGTTTCGATTCTGTAGTATTCTTGCCAAAAATGCATAACCTAAATTTAATCTTGAGGAAATACCAGGAAAACCCATTCACTTAACAGGTGGCCAATACTCTTCACAAATGTAAAAATCATGAAAGGGAAAGAAAGATTCTGAAACTGCCCAGATTGAAGAAAACTAAGAATATACCACAACAAAATACAATGTGGGATCCCAGACTAGGAAAAAGACATTAATGGGGAAACTGTTGAAACCTGAATAAAATCTGCAGGCCAGTTAACAGTATCATATCAATGTTATTGTTTCTTCATTCTGATCATTGTGCTATGGCTATGTAAGATGTTAACATTTTTAAAAGCTGGGGGAAAGGGATATGGGAAGATTGTGTACTAGTTTTGCAACATTGTTTGTAAGTCTCAAGTTTCTGCAGAATGAAAAACTAATAATAATTTTTCTTTTCTGCACCCGGTCAACAGCTTTTGGAGAAGCAGGTGGACTGTCAGAAAGACACTCCCAAGTCAAATTCTGGATCTGATATTTATCTAGCCACGTGACTTCAAGGTAGTTATTTACACCCACTAACCCTGAGCTAGTCCTCCAGCTGTACGGTACTCACCATGATCCCCACTTTACAGATGAGTCAGCTGAGGCAGTGCACATAAAGTGCTTATGACCTGGTATATATTATTATTGTTATTATTATTATTATTATTATTAGACATAAGGGAATGTCATTATGCAAGCAAAATCACCTATTTCAATTATTTTTATTAAGAACTTCCTCATCTAACGAAGAATCAAAGGAAGAAGGCAGGGATGCAGTGAGTGGGAAAGAAAAGAAAAAAGGAGCTAGAAGGAGGAGGCAAGGGCTAGAGAGAGGGAAGTGGGAAGCAAAAGAACTGCTCCTTAAATGATAATAAAAGCTACTTTTCAGTAACATGAATAAGCCACTGCACAAAAAAATAATGTAGGAACTACATCCTTTTTTCACCCTTTTTTAAAAATATTTATTTATTTATTTATTTTTGCGGCAAGCAGGGACTACTCTTCATTGTGGTGCGTGGGCTTCTAACTGCGGTGGCTTCCCTTGTTGTGGAGCATGGGCTCTAAGTGCACAGGCTTCAGCAGTTGTGGTGCACAGGCTCAGTAGTTGTGGCTCGCGGGCTCTAGAGCTCAGGCTCAGTAGTTGTGGTGCGGTGCACGGGCTTAGTTGCTCCACGGCATGTGGGATCTTCCCGGACCAGGGCTCGAACCCGTGTCCCCTGCATTGGCAGGCGGATTCTTAACCACTGCGCCACCAGGGAAGCCCTTTCACCCTTTTTATACTGGGAGTTTCAAAAAATTCATATTCACACTAATATAGTTAACAAAGTAACTGCTAATGTAAAAATTGAATTCTACATGATATTTAATCACTGTCTCCTCATTACTAATCAATCATGGTAATTGATAATGATGATGACAAATCCATTTCCCTCCAGAAGCCACCTCAAGTCTAACCTCTTACCTAATACTCTCCATGGAAGCCAGGGTCACCCTACCCAGGTTAGTGCTTCCTATCTGGAACCTAATTACAGATAGGCAGACAGATAGATAGATAGACAGACAGATAGATAGATAGATATGGACAAGAGAATAGACGTATATATGTCAATCCCAACTAATAAGAACCTGCTGTTGAAAAGTAAATAAAATAAAATTCAAAAATTAAAAAAAAAAAGAGAAGAGATGGATGGATGGATAGATAGATGATAGATCAGTGAATAGGTAGAGGGCAGAGATGGATAAACAGATGATAGATTGATAGATAGATAATCTTTGGATTTATGCATTCATATCATCACTGGAAGAGTCAGATAAAATTCTTGAGTAAAGTGATATCCAACTAACATAAGTACGATACATCACCCGAATCAAAATTACTATTTAGGAACACATTTGTATATTAATTTATTTACATAACATATCATTTATTCACTCAGTGAGTACCAGCTTCTAGACACTGAGGTGGAAAGCAAGGAACAAAACAAATTTCTTGCGCCATCAAGATTACTTTCCAATGGAGAAGACAGAAATAAAGTTAAAAATGTATTATGGCAAGTCGAGACAAATGCTATGAAGAAACATAAGGCATAGTAAGGGGCAAGAGATTTCAGAGGGGCTATCTGAGCATGAATGGTCAGAAAAGGCCTCTTGGGTGAATAAAGAGCCATGTGCGTATCTGGGGGAAAGGGCTCCAAATCAAGAACGCTGCACGTGCAAATGCCCAAGGACTCGACTGAGGAACACAGAGAAGAACATGCTGCTTGCACATCGAGATAGGAGAGAACAGTAGATGAGAGGGAGTCAGCGGCCCCATCGCTCAGGGTCGAGTAGGCCAAGGGACGCCATATATGTCACCACTGGGGGTACGCGTGCATATCATCACGGGAAGACTCAGGTAAAATTCTTCAAGATTACACAGGAACTTGCAAAAACCCATGGGAAGCCAGCTCCTGTTTTTTCTCTGGAGTCCACCGGTTCCTGAAACCCAAGGCAGCCTGAAACAGGTGTGCACAGGGCTAGTAAACCTTGGTGAGGTGAGCAAGACTCTCTAGGTGAGACAGACATCTCTTCCTCGCTCTGTTTTTCTTGCCTTTCACATGTGACTTTCTTATGTTACTTTCAGACAACGCATGTCTGATTATGCAAAAGGTTCAGAGCCAGGTAGCATGGAAAAACGTAGCTTTCTGTTTATTTCTAGGCCCAAGTCTCTTCAGGCAGCGATGCCCACAGATCTCCACCCTTACTGGAGGCGGCAGAAGGAAAGGAGGCTAGAGCCAAGCCCAGCCTCCTAGAGCGTCCAAACCTGATTTAAAGCTATTTTGGAGCCAAGGACATTTTCCTGAATCCATTCCAAACAAGAATGAAGATGTTGGTGCATGATATTTTTGCAAAATATGCAGGCTCAGGAATTGACAGACTTTACATTTACATCAAACATGAAGAACCATTTGTGAATCCTTGCTGCAGAAAGCTGCTGTCTGCAAGCCAAAAATAATAGCATAAAGAATAATAATAAAACAAAGCTGGCACAAAACCTTGTCTTCCTGGAAGAGGGCCAATTTTTAGTTTGATAATAGCGCTGACTCTTGGAACCCGAAAGGAAAATAAATTCCTACCCACACAATCTGCATTGTTCCTCTCCTCCTCGTGTTAATTTTATCTCACACCTCAAACACATACAATCATTTATTTTTTTCTTATTGAAAGTGCAAGGTGTTTGTTCTAAAAGTAAGTTGTCTGCATCTGATTCCATAAACAGTTTCTTCCTGATGATTGCTATTTTTAAGGCTGTTGCTTTAACTAAAGTTATAGTAAAAAATTAGAAATATTTTCTTCCAGTATTCTTTTGAGATATGTGTGTGTGTGTACATACAGTCTTTATAACATGAGAACTAACTGCCCATTAGGCCTATTCAAATACACAATCAAATATTTCCATAAAGAAAAAAATAATAATCAAACTTGTTTGCTGCATGTTGAGCAAGAACTAGAAACTCCATTTTTTACCCCCAGTCAAGGGCCACACACAATGAAAAACTCATCCCGTCCAAGAGCCACTCAAGTCAGCTAGTATTTTTAAAAACTGGATTATAAATATAAACTCACCTGATTCTTAAACAACACAATATGAAATGGTCAAGCACACAAATATTTCTGGAATGCTTTGATTCCACTAGGTGACCAGTTACCTGGAAGAACACCCAGAGCAAGAGATAGAAAACAGGAGCTGACAAATTCATGCTCGCATCAGAAGCCCCTGCGGGGCATGTCATGATACGGACTGCTGGGCCCCACTGTCAAAGTGTCTGATTCTGGAGGTCTGGGGTGAAAACTGAAACCCTACAGCTCTAACACGCTCGCAGGGGATGCTGATGATGGACCACAGACCATACTGAGCCATAATGAGAGACTGGAGGGAGGAAAACAGGAGAGGAAGGAAACATGGAGGGGAAATGAAGGAGAGCAACGTAGAGTGAGGCAGGCGGGGTGGTGTGTGAACCTGTCACCGCCTTGGCCCACTGAGAGGACCATCAACACATACTCCCCCAACCCCCTCTGCAAGCCAGCAGTGCAGAAGTAAAACAATGAACTCTAACAGACCTTCTGAGTTGGCTGATCCCGCCCCTTCCACAGCCCTGGTTAAGTAACTGACTTAGTCCTGGCCAATGAGAAGTAAGTGAAAGCCACAGGGTAAGTGCGGCTTCAAGGAAAGTTACACTCTTGGTCCCACTGTTCCTTTTCCTTCTTCCTGCCCATACAGAGACCTGAGCCAGGAGATGCAGTAGCCACTCAACAGCCATGTAGGCATGAGGACACAGGCATCCTCCTATGCCAGGTGGAGAAAAGAAAAAAAAATGGGAAGTGCCTGCCTGTATCACGGAGCCACGGTCCCACCACGCCCACCATGACGTCCTACGCCCAGTCTTCACGATGGGCAAGGCAAGAACATCCCTCTCTGTTTAAACCTCTGTTTGTTGGGTTTTCCAGTACCTTCAGCTGAATGATCCCAACTAATATAAAAACTAGCCAAGTACTTACTAGGTGCCTGACACTATGTGACTGCGATACATGAATTATCTCATTTAAAATAATAATGATTTAATCGAGCACAAAACTCTCAAGTGCTCTGCTGATGCATTCAGAAATACATTAAGTTCCTACTTTATTCCAGCCATGGAAAGCACAGAACCTGAACGCAAAGGACTCACAGGTAATATTCGTACCATAGTGATCCCATAGGAGAAGCAAGCAGAGCTTGTGGTGGGGGACCCACAAGAGCCTCCGAACAAAACCAGGTGGATGGAACGATCAGGAAGGCTTTCTGGAGGCAGAGACCCCTGAGCTTGATACTGAAGGATGAGTAGGAACTGAGCTTATTCTTACACATGCAGCAATGCCTCTTTAAATGTGATGGCAACCGCAACCCAAGGGGAAAGAGGGGAAGAAAATCTTTTCTGGACTTCTACAGCAGTGACCAAACAAGGTGCAGCCAACTCTAAATGCACATACAAGTGGAGGGGACACTGGGTGGATGGTGGTTAAAAAAAAAAAAGTTTGATGCCATCATCAAAGATACACGCTCTTCTTTGTTAGCTACATCTTGAGATTAACTGCCTTTCTTAAATACAAGTGAAACAGATGCATGGCAATCAAAGAACAACAGTCTGGGGAAAAGGTTGACGCTTCTGAATATGTCTTTTCTGCAAAAATTAGGACTCAAATAGGACCTGGGAGAAAATAATTGTATTTGTAAATAACACCAAAATACATTTTTCCGGTAGACATGAGAAAACTGTGCAAAGCTCTGTTCTTTGAAAGCAAAGATCTTATGCCCACAACACAGACTCAGCTATGGTCTTTAATAATTGTCAAAGGCATCATGTTTTATTTGTTTTTGAACCTTAAAAACAAAAGAAACACTTTAGAGACTCACGTTGCATTTCATCCCTCAGCTATGTTACTAGATGGCATCAAATCACCAGGGAGAGTAGGTCCACCTGTACCTTCGGCTACACAGGCACACAGTAAAACAGAAGAATGGGCAAAGGACTTTGAGAACTTTTTCAGACTTTTTTCCTGATAAACAAGGACTTCTTAAGTGGTGCTGAATTCAAGTTATATGACAACTCTGTTTCTGCCACAAGCAAACTGACTTCCCATAGTCATCACTTGTCCTCATGTGCTGGGGCAGCCTGGGTATATGTGCTATTTATTTGCCTGTATATCTGAGGATCCAGAGACAAAGTCTAAGAACAATAAGATACTGGAACATAAGTAGACCTTAATGTTTCATATTTAAAATTTAAAGCTCTAAATAATTTAACACAATTATTTTCTACCGATGACATCATTTATAATATGCCAGGAACCAGGATAAATGCTTTACACATATTATTATTAATCCTTATAAAACCTGGCAAAATCAGCATTATTGTCCCTGTCTTCTTTAAAAAGATGAGCAAACCCAAACTGAAACAAAGAAAGGTTAATTCCCTGCCCAAGATCACACAGCAAGTAATGGAAAAAAAAAAAAAAAATGGAAATACAAACCCAGGTGTATTTGATTCTTAAGTTCTGGCTTTTAACTGACATTTTATATTGTTTCTCATCATCTTCACCAAGGGTTGGCAAACTTCTACCCATGGGCCAGTGCACACAATATAATGAGAGGGGGTGGAATTGCATCTGATCTCCCTAGCACCTAGCCTATCGGCAACGGCTAATTACCTAAAGGCTCAATTACACACCACTCAAACTCTGCAAAGGAGCAAAGAAATCTATTATACGCAGAAAACCTTCATCCTAATAAAATCATTAGCTTCAAGAGGAAAAGGAGTAATTCAAACTTGGAAAGCAGAAGTATCTGATGGCTTATGGCATTACAAGATTCTATTCTGCTTGTAAGAGAAAAAAAAAAATCTGTTGGCATGTTTTATGTGTCAGATGAAAACTGTATCACCCAACAGAGCCTGCCTACATTCTAGAAATTAATGTGTTTGTGGGGAGGAGTTCTTTTTCAAACCAGGTCATAATGTACGCCTGCCAAGTGAACCCTCTCTCTTCAGGAATATTCAAAGCACAAGTAGCAACAGGACAGAGGCAGAGCTGCCCCTGAAGGAACAGCCAGGCGTGTTTTATTACCAAGAAAGAGGGAAAGCAAAAGAACATTCTGCGTAACCAAATTAAGTTGTGAAATACCCAAAAGTAACATGTCAAGAAACTCTTATTTGTAGGTGGAATTAAAAACAACACAACAAAAAGATCAATTTATGCTTGAGCTGCATCAGGGGCCGTTTCAGGTCTTCTGTTATAGAAGGTCTCGATCTGCACTTACAGACACAGCAATCAGACTTCATTACAGACAGTATTTACGTCTGAAAATTCTGTTTCAACTTCCCCACACCCAGCCCCTGAGAAACTTCGGTGTGAAATTATCCTGAAATCAGGAGAGCACAAATAGCTTTTCCAATGGGAGGCAGGAGGTTCCTTTTTCCATTGTGGATGGCATGTCCACCTCCAACACCCTGTGCAGACAGGCTCCCAAGCTCCCTACCTCTTCACGCCCCTGACCCTTTCTCGCTATCACAGCTTCACAGCTCTCTGTCCTGTCCCATGAGGACCAAATCCCAGTTGTGGCGTAAATGGCCCTGGCCATGGAAGAGCACAAGGGTCACAACGCTACCCAAGCCACACAGAAGCATTTTTTTTTAATTAATTAATAAATTTATTTATTTATTTTTGGCTGTGTTGGGTCTTCATTTCTGTGCAAGGGCTTTCTCTAGTTGTGGCAAGCGGGGGCCACTCTTCATCACGGTGAGCGGGCCTCTCACTATCGCGGCCTCTCTTGTTGCGGAGCACAGGCTCCAGACGCGCAGGCTCAGTAATTGTGGCTCACGGGCCCAGTTGCTCCGCGGCATGTGGGATCTTCCCGGACCAGGGCTCGAACCCGTGTCCCCTGCATTAGCAGGCAGATTCTCAACCACTGCGCCACCAGGGAAGCCCCACACAGAAGCATTTTAAAGAGCTCTTCCACAGAGCACTTACAATCTTCTAACATAGCATATAATTCTGTTATTTGTTATTGTCACGCGTTGCCTCTCTCCCTCCGCTAGCATGCAGAGCCATGTTCCTTGGGCACCTCTGCATGTTTTATACATGGATATATTTATCCCAAATATTAAGTGCAGTGCATGGGAATTCCTGGCAATAGGTGCTCCAACAATATGTGTTGAATCAAGATGTGTTGAATGTGCTGAGACTTCCCATTTTTAGTGCACATACTTTTTAGCAGTATTGCTTTTAAGCAGAATATATTTATGCCTCCATGGGGAATTACAACAGCTATGATTGCAAAAAGGAAACAGGAGAAATAAAGAGCATACAAAAAAGACTGAGATAATATGTCATCCTGCATTCATGTAACAGAACGATAGGCGACCAAGTGAAGATGATTAAGGTCAGATGTCAAGGACAAATGGTGGCGTCTTCAGGTCTTGTGCTGCGTTCATGCAGAAGATAATCTGGGTCCATGGAGCTTTATCAACCCCGTAGAGGTAACTATGCCTGGCATGATGATCATTTTCGTAGAAGTCTACAGAGTTGACCCCTCCATACTTTTTAGGTTTTGAAATGATAACTGTCTTGACTTAACAGGATGCTGCTCGTATTGACACACTCAAGAGCATACAGGGAAAACAGGTTAAATGGTAGAGGACTGTCCCACTTGCATTTCTGAAACTCAGATCTAACGATGACATTCTCATCTTCACATCCTCAATGATTGCTGGTTGCCCATGTGCTAAGGGCTGATTTCTTTGTGTGGCAAACTTGCTCAGCTCTTTGGAACATTCTCCAGCTATCTATCTCCATATCCAAGTTTTCATCACCCCCTTTCCACCTCCCTTCCTCCAAAGATCTTTAGACCTGGGGCTCCAGGTCCACCCTCATGAAAAACTGAGAAAAAAGCATCATTCAGTTTGTCAAATTTTCATAACCCCTAAGTCACTCTTTGTCCAATAACCATCCATTTATTTTAAAACAAACAAACAAACAAACAGGTTCTAGTTAAGGAAAAGCTATGTACCAGGCATGGGGTTTAAAAAAAAAAAAAAAAAAAAAAAAAGGAAAAAAATTCATTTGCATTATTTCACTTTAATACTAAAAAACAAAATCCTATCAACACAAATGTCATTCTGCATGTATATATATAGACGCTCAATAAGTATAAGTGCACTTCACCCAAGAACAGATAAAGATGGCCTATAAACACAGGAGAAAATGTTTAGCATCTTTAGCCATTAGGGAACTGGAAATTAAAATCACAATAAAATACCACTATTAAATGGATAACTTTTTTAAACCGACCGTACCCAGACTGGCAAGGGGGTAGAGCAACTGTGACTCTCACGCACTGCTGGTAGGAAAGTAAAACAGCACAGCAACTTTGGAAAACAGTTTGGTGGGTTTCTTACACAGCTGAACACTCATTTAATGCACGAGGCAGCAATCACACTCCTGGGGATGTATACAAGTGAAATGAAATCACGTGTTCACGCCAAGACACAGGTGTACAAGTATGCAGTGACTTTATTCATAGTCACTCAAACCTGGAAACAACCCAATGGCCTTCAACTGATGGGCGGATAAACAAACTACAGTAAGTACATCCATACAAGGGAAGACTATGCAACAGTAAAAAGAAAAGACCACTGATGCTCTCAACAAATTGGACGACCCTCAGAGGTGTTATGCCAAGGGAAAGAAGCCAGACACCAAAGCCTCATGCTGTATGATTTACTTTCCATGAGATTTCGGAAGCGGCAAAACTGTGGACAGAGATGAGATGGGTGGCTGCCAGAAGCTAGGAGGGGGAGGGCCTGACCACAAAGGGACAAGAGAGAACTCTGGGAGGGTGACGGAACAATTCTATATCATGATTGTGATGGTGATTACATGGTTATAAGCGTTTGTCAAATCTCAAACCATATACTTAAAGTGGATGTGTCTGACTGGATGCAAATTACACATCAACAAAGCTTAGCGTAAAAAACAATCAGTCACCAGAAAGAAACACAGGTGCCTTGTCGTAGACCACAAGGCTCCTGAATGGTCAAGCCGGAGTGTGCATCTGCAGTATGCTTATTTATGTATTTCCAAATGACTTACCAGTACTGCTGCCGCTCAGGAATATAGTACAGCACAAAAATACGTACATAGGAAAACATCTATCATTATCAAACTTGGACATAAAACCATATAGTCTTCTTGATCGTTTTTATTTATTTTTTCGGGGGCGGTCAACTTTTTGCCAGATGTGACAGGGACAACGTTCTGACCTCACAATATAGCAAACAACAAATACAAATCAGACATTTTTCTTGCGGTTCGCTGTGCTTGGAGGAGTACGCTTGGTTTTAACAGGTTGTGTGTTTTCAGACTTCTTTTTAAGCTACTCAAATGTCCTGTGGAGGTTGGCTCTCCATAAACTTCACGACATAATCTCTAGATCAGCCTGCCCACACGTGAGCGAGGCCAGGCACGTGCCAGTGTCTTGGGCGCTCTTTCCTCGGATTACCTCTCCTCCTGCTTCTGACGCGGGACACCTACCACACAGCTTGGGTGTGAGCACCAGGAAGGGTCTGTATGCGTGTTGACAATGCTAAAGACCTTCTGACACTGACACGTATTGTTTATTCTTTCAAAATGGTCTCGTATTTTCTTCCCCCATGCAACAGACTGTCACAAACACCTCCTTTTATGTTTGCCCAATGTGGAGATGTCTCTTCCAGTTGGCCTCCTTTCCCTAAGATACTTAAAGATATTTTACAGTTTCCATTTCTTTGCCAAGTCTTATACATCTTGGACCCATCATCAGATCTGACACACATTGGTCATGCATCTGACTCCCCTTTTCCTATTTATGGAAAGCAATCTTTTTTCCTGCTAGTATCATTCTGGAACATTTCTTCAAGAATGACATTTCTAGGACACTGCCTTAAGAATGACATTTAGAGAAAATTCTTCAGTGTATGTTTTTTGTAGATTTCCAGAAACAAGTGTAAATAGTCTAAAGGTCTCTTGCAAGTAACTAACTTCCTTAATCCTACCTTTCAAGGCTGGGGGCTTTTTTGCTTTCCTTTGCCAATACTGAATGGAGTGCTGGGGGGGGTCACCTTCCTTTAGTTTTATGACTTTTATTGTGCTGTGCTCATTAAAATTTAGGGACTCCCACACAGCCCACTTCTGACGAGGCCTTATTTGCCGCTTCCCATTGCTTTGTTTAGACCTCCAAGTTTTCTGTTTAATTTCTCTTTCACTGTAAGCTTGAACCTATAACCATCAACTTTTTTCAAGTTTTTCTCAACTCATCACTGGGGACATTTGGGCCAAATCACCCTTTATTGTGGTGCCGGGGCCACGGGGTTGGGAGGCCGTCCCGGGCACTGTAGGACGCTGAGCAGCGTCCCTGGCCTCCGCCCACTAGATGCCAGGAGCACCCCCTCCCCCAGGTTGTGACAACAGAAAATGTCTCCAGACATTACCCAGTGTCTCCTTGGGGGCATGATCGCCCCCAGCTGAAAACCACTGCTACCAAACGACCCGTTCCATTTAAAAGAAGACCCTCAGCAC
Organism: Balaenoptera physalus; assembly: GCF_965194825.1. Taxonomy (NCBI): domain Eukaryota; kingdom Metazoa; phylum Chordata; class Mammalia; order Artiodactyla; family Balaenopteridae; genus Balaenoptera; species Balaenoptera physalus. The sequence continues at coordinate 111,072,481 of NC_138885.1, read as the reverse complement.
TAACAGCTCAGGAAACTATATATTAAATTTGCCAGCAAGTTGCAAGTAACACCCAGCAGCCGATTACTTAACAAAATGGAAGTACTCATTTTCTTAGGGGAGACTGAGAAATTCTTCCTTTTCAATAAGAAAAGAAAAGATCATTCCAGGTATCTATTCTGCTTCTCTATAGAGAAGTGCCTCCTAAAGATATCTGTTCCTTCCCCCACAATGTCCTCACAGGGATGAGCGCTCCCCTTCACCTTCCCCTGCAGAAAACAGGCTGGCCATACCAAACATCCTTCACGTTCAGCCCATCTGAACAATGGGGATAATAACACTAGTGCCCACCACATAGGGGCAGCAGGAGGATTACATGAGTTAACATGGACGGTGTGTCTAAAACAGCCCTCCTGTGCAGTAAGTGTCTTACAAGGAGTAGCTCTTAACATCGTGACAGCCAGAAAGTGCCATTACTCAATCACTTACTCACATTCTCATTTCACAACAAAGTCTTTACTGAACATCTGTGCTATGTAGACACTCTGCTGGACCAATGTCATTGTGCTCAAGAAGGGTACACTCTGTAAGGAGATGATGATGATAAAAGTGTAAACAAGACACAAAGGTGCCAGACAGGGTGCCAACTGTGTCTAGAGGAGTCAGGGAAGGCTTCCTGAAGGAGAAGGTAGTCGAGCTGAGATCTGAATGACAAGAAGAAATTCTCCAGGGGGCAAGGAGGATGGAGGGCACTGCATTCAGAGGTCAAAGCAAAGGCTAAAAGTCCAAGAGCATGAAGTAGACTTCAAAATCACTACCAGTAAAAATGTGATCGGGGAGCTACGGGAAATGAGGCTAAAGAGCAAGCTGGGGTCAGCTCATGACCAGCCTCATGGAAAGTACAGCCTCTCCCAGAAGGCACTGAGGACACAAATGCCACGGGGTGTTACAAGGTTGACATGTGGGAGGTGCAGGGTCAACCAAGACCATGAGAAATGCCCGGTCAAACCTAAATGAGTTTCTTGACGACAGGACTTTCCAAAACATTTAAAATGCCAAAGGTGATTATGAGTTTCCAAAGGGAAAAACTTTAAGCAGCAGTTCCCAAACTTAGGTGACAATCTCGTAAGAGCAGAGCTCCGGAAGGGATCTGGACTGGGAAATATCGCTGAGCGAATGAGAAGACATTAAAGACTGTTTAATAAAGGAATCTCATCACCAGTTTTGCACATGAGAAATGTCACTCTAATCTGACCAACATGGAGAGATTAAATGGGATTGGAGTAAGCCCGGAGGCAGGAAAAAACAGAGGGAGAGCCACACAATATTCCAAAGGATAATAAGAGACCCAGTTAGGGTCACAGGGAGTGGACACGGAGAGGGCAGAATGCCTTGGAGAGACATTAAGAGGTAGGAGCGATGTGATGGTGGGTAACGAATGTTAGTCCTGAGAGAGAGGGAGACGTACAAAAATACCCAAGTTTTCACCTTAAGCAATAAGTGAGATGCTGGAACTACTCACTAAGAAAGAAATCAGGAAGAAAAAAGTTGGTCTGAGGAGGAAGACAAGGAGGACCGTTTTAATGGGTTGCGTGTGAGGTACCTGTGAACGTTCATGGGTATGCGGGTAGGGGCGGCAAAGACCCAGACTAGAGAGAGAAATGCCAGAGCCATTGCCAGAGAAGTGGGTTGAAACCGCTGGCATCAAGAGGACTGGCCAGTGAAAGAGTGCAGAGTGAAAAAAGAAAGGTGACACAGACCAGACCTGCGGAAGAACACCATTTAAGGGCCGGACGGAAGGGGGAGCCTGCAAAACAAGTCACGGAAGAGGTGGGATGAGAAAAGAGAGCGTAGTACCACGTGACGCAGGAAGGACAGATAATTACAAAGGAGGGAACGGCTCCATCCGGACTGAAGGTGAAGTGAGGGGAGGAGGAACACTAAAGATCCCACACCGGATGCTTCTGACAACACCCCTCCAGGAAAACAACTGTGGGAGCCCCGGTTCAGTGGTTCTCAAATTGACTGTGCGTCAGGATCCCCTGGAGGGCTTGTTCAAAGCCAGCCTGTGGGGCTGCCCCCAGAGTTTCTGATTCACGAGGTCCCAGGTGATGGTGGTGCTGCTCCGGAACCCCCCTTTAGAACCACAGCTCTAGATAAGGAACGCTGACCTTTCCTCTCTGCCTTGAGCAGAACTGTCAGCTGGGGAAAACACAAATGTTTCATCTTCTTTCTCTCTGGCCCTCTGATTCCAGAAGACGGAAGTTAATTCATTTTATTGCCTTCTCGTTCCAACTTAAGGAGCCCAAATCTACCACATTTCACCAAACATAAGAGGGTTTCGACTACAAGACACACCTTTATTTTACATAAGAAGAAAAAGATGCCAATAATTATGAGACGTGGCTGATTGTGAGAAGCAGTCTGATTTCAGAACGTGCTATCTTACAAAAATGTACATTTCAGAATTGATAAAACGTGGCCAGTCCTGTCCTCTAGGGCCACCTGGGCAAAGTCTGAACAGAAGCCTGCTCGCCAGTGGGACCTATGATTCTGTGTCTCCTCTGCTCTTCCTCTTGTGGGATATACACACGTGCTGGCATCCACCTACCAGACCCAAGAACTCTGCTGCTCCTGGGATCTCCTAGAAGCTGGGTCCTTCACCTGAGCCTCCAAAAGCATCTAACCCCACATTCCTCCAGTTCTTCAGAAGTCCTCAAAACTCATTATCAAATGTATGGGCACATTTGCACGTAACTCCTGCATTTCCCACATTTACCCAGGACAATGAGTAGCCCAACCCAGAGTGTTCTAGCCCAGACAGCCTACCACAGAGACGATCAATTCAAGAAATGCCATCACTATAAACAGCAAAAGTTAAAAGGAAACAGACACCCTCACGCTATTTTTTCTCCTCTTAACCAGGAGAAATCTTCTGAATTGCATGTATGATTAATTCAAAATGACTTATAGCCAATGGTTACTGTTTATTTGAACCTAGCTGCATGACAGATGCTTCTATCTGTATATTCTTTCTCAAAAGAAGCATTCAAGGTAGATTATCTTTTAATGTGAAACTAAGACTCAGATGTTGGTGGTGGAGCCAAGATTAAACAAATAATAAGGGATTCATTTCAAGAGTATAAAATTTTCATACACACGCTATTTTATAAAGACTTCCCCTAGCCTGACACTGGCCAGTGTCCACGGCCAAAATACTCAGGCAGCGCCAAAAGCACAAGCGACCCTTTCACCTTTTGTGGTACCTAGAAGAAAATGTCTTTGACTCTAGTCTATGGAGTGAACTTTCCACAGAAAGTCAAAGCAAAATAGCTATCGATCTCTGCTCTTTCGCGGGGAGTCTCACAGCACTCCCTTCTCTTCTGAGAGAATTCTGCTTCCCCACTTTGTGCCCCTTTGCTCTCAGAAGTACAAGTTGAAGGCAATCTGTCAACTTCTGTGGGGCCTCCCAAAGCCAGGCATTGCTGGGGTGGTCATGCTACAATAAACAACCACGCTTTTATCACCAACACTCCCTTGTAAGATACAACACTTTACATATGTTCTACAAAACGTGAAAATGGCTACACGACGGGCAGGCACATCGGAAACAGAGGGAGGCCATAAGACTATCTGTTGAGACATTTTCCGGGTCTAATCCTGAGGCCACGCTTCCTCTGAGGGGACCCAAACCTAGAAGGAGCCACAGCTAGAACGTTCTTACCCAGGCAGCCCCTTCCACACCATTAACACAGCAGACGAAAGGTCAACCAAAACAAATGCCTTATACAAACAGTCGCCAACATAAAGTCTTTTTCCTTGGGAGAGAGCTTGGACATGACAGGAGGAAACCTGACCCCTACCTGAATGTCCCAGGAGAGTGCCCAGTAGTAGCAAATCCTCCAAGAGGGTCAAAATTGCCTGTTATTTTTAAAACCTGAAACTTAAAATAATCCCAGACCCCTTGGCCACATGTCGTAAAAACTGCCAGATAAGTTATACACATGGAATTGATTCCAACAATCCACCAGAGAAAGGGGTCTCTCAAATTTGGCAGCGTCTCATTTCCACATGGAAAGAATTACTGGAACTGGGCAGAGGTGGAAGGGCAGGGGAGGAAGGGTGCGGAAGGCCGGTGATGATTCCAATGAGCGGAACCATATTGCACTATCAAGTATGCAGTGTGGTCCGAGCACAAGTCACTGTAAACGCTTGGAGGAAGACTTTTAGGAAAGCTTATCCTTTTAAAGATAGTTTCATACTTTAGAAAGACAACAACTAAAGATAGTGAGTTAAAGACAGTTTCATAGTTTGTTACAGTTTCTACAGTTGTTCTTGCTCTGGCAAGGTTTTTTGTTGGGTTTTTTTTTTTTTTTTTTTAACCTTTCCCAAATCTGAAAGCAATTAGTCCTCTGTATTCAAGCTCTCGTATTTGGAAAAGTCATCATTATGAATAGGTCGACTATGAGCTACCTGCAGGATTTCAGCTCTCCCACATGTGGGAAATGCTGACCCAACATCTGTTTTCCAGTAAGATCCTGTCTTGACACAATTTGATAAGTACATCTGCATTGCCCCCAGGTGTTGGAAGGTCAAGTGATAGATCCAAGGTCACACAGAAAACTAGGCTCCCTTTTAATTACCTGAATTCTTCTGGAAAGGTTTCTAAAGTAAATGGGTTCCAGGAAACCTGAGAAGCAATACCCAATGTTCACAGGTTTGGTTTGGTTAGAAGACACTAGTAAATAAAGCATCATTCCCACAGTCTTCTTCCGAGTTTAGATACAGCTTTTGAGGCTCTCTCTCTCTGAAATTCTGTAAAATTGTGCAGCTCACTGGAATCATCACCAGCCTCTCCTGGTTGCTTGCAACTGCCCAATCTATCTACAAAAAGCAGACGTTACCTAAAGCCTCCACACTCAGAGTGTGGTTTAAGAGGCAGCAGCAACAGCATCTCCTGGGAGCTTGTTAGAAACACAGAATCTCTCTCCGCCACCTCTCATCTACTGAACCATAAACTTCATTTTAACAAGTTCCCTAGGTGACCTGTATGCACTGACTAAACCAGGGGAAGGCAGACTACGGATGCGCAGGCCAAATCCGGTGCTGTCTGTTTTTGTAAATAAAGTTTTACTGAAACACAGCCAGAGCCATTAACTTGTCTTTGCTTGCTTTCACACTAGCATGGCAGAATTGAGAAGCTGCAAATATGTACATGGCCCTTTACAGAAAAATGTTTACTAACCCCTGATCTCAACCTTTACTGTGGTGGCAAAGGGGGCGCTAGACACCTATGCTAAAACCACAGCAGGAAATTATCGTAACGACAAAGTAGACAGTCTTTTTTTGATGAGAGATCTGCTTGGCCCATTAGGTAATGGAAATCATCAGGCAAATTTCTAGACCTCATTCAAGTTAAACCCCCCAAGGTCCAGCACCATTTTCTACCCTATGGACCCTGCCAAAGAAACACAGTGTCTGTCTTTATGAAATTTACAGGCAGAGAAGATGTAATTAGCATGAACTTAACATGGCACCCGGTATATAATTCATTAATGCATTAGAAGGACACAATTTTTTAAAATTAATTTATTTATTTATTATTTATTTTTGGCGGCATTGGGTCTTTGTTGCTGTGCGCGGCTTTCTCTAGTTGTGGCGAGTGGGGGCTACTCTTCGTTGCGGTGCGTAGACTTCTCATTGTGGTGGCTTCTCTTGTTGCAGAGCTTGGGCTCTAGGCGCGCGGGCTTCGGTAGTTGTGGCTCGTGGGCTCTAGAGCACAGACTCAGTAGTCGTGGAGCACGGGCTTATTTGCCCCGCGGCATGTGGGATCTTCGAGGACCAGGGCTCGAACCCATGTCCTCTGCACTGGCAGGCAGATTCTTAACCGCTGCGTCACCAGGGAAGCCCGGACACAATTTTTTTAATACCAAGTTCTGGTTATTTAAGCCACACGTGAAATAGTTAAATAGAAATCGCCAGTGAAAGAGCAGGTGGGAAGCTTTTAACTGAAGCCACCACTGCTGCTATGGGGGTGGTTGATGGGGAGACTCAGGGTATAGCCACATGCATGAGGCTTGATGTACCAAGTGAAGAATATTCTCCCTGCCCCAAATCTCTCCCCTTCTGTCCCTCCCTCTCTCTCGCCATCCCTCCATGTCCCTCTTCTTCTCCCCTCCCTGCACCTTTGCCCAACATGTGATTTTAAAGTCTACAACCTGCATTTCCTCGATTGCAAGACCTCTGCTGAGATGCCACCAGTGGTTTTGTAATAGGGAAGAACAAATGTGACTCTATATTAGATTTCTTTCTTTTACTTTAACCTTTGTATTCTATCGTCTTTGCTTCCAGTTAAGAATGTTGCCCATACCGTGAAATATATAGGACAGCCCATTCTCAAGGCTATGAACTTTAACGGTATAACACTTTTCCATTCATATAGCGATTAAAAGTTTCAGAACAGAGGATAACATTTGTCTTGTTGGAGGATTATAGGAACATTGTGACCTAACCTACGTGGACAGCTGCAAGAACGAAGGATTCCGACACCAAGAAGTTTGCAAGAACCAACCACAGCCCCTCCCCTTGTAGTATACTAAAAGAAGCCTGCATTCTGACTTGGGTAAGATGGTTTTCTAGGACATTAGTCTGCCATCTTCTCGGAGTCCTGGCTTTCCAAATGAAGTCATTATTCCTTGCCTCAACACCTCGTCTCCCGATTTACTGGCCTGTCGTGCAGTGAGCGGAACGAGTCTGGACTCGGTAACAGTTTTGGCAAAAATGAGAAGACTTTCGATCTGAGCCCCACCTCCAGGGCCTGCACCATGTCACTCTCTGAGAAGAAACCTGGCCAACACAAAACATACAGGGTCTACCTTAGAAGGAGAAGAGCAGCCGGGAGGAGAAAAGAGGGGAGGGTCCCAAGGAGAAGGTCCTGGAGACACTGGGGCTGAGACAGTCCCATAGACACATGTGTGGTACCTTCCAGGTGCCTCAACACCCAAGGTCGCATCCCACACAGGCCGGGCGGCCTGCTGCTACCCTGCTGGCTGTTTGTGTTTGTTCACGTGCTTACTGGTCTGTGGTTAGGTTAGCTTTAAGCAAACTGTGGATGATCATCCTACTGTATGGTTTTGGTTATTCTCAAGTAATCATTGCTTTAGAAAAATCACAAGTACTGAAAAAAAATTTTTAATTAAAAACTTTTAGAGTAGCAGAGTCACAAAACTCACACCCCTACTTGGACGAGCAGAAAAGGTGCTCTGTAGTTCTCCATAAAGTATTATACCTTACTCCTAAAACAAACTCTCCCCTCTGACCCAATCATGAGCAAGAAAAAAAAATTTACTTTATGTCCACTCCAGTGCAAAGCATAGTCTTACAGAACAACATAGGTGAGTGGCCCCCAAGGTGTGGTTCCTGGTACCACCTGGGAGCATGTGGGAAATGCAGAGTCTCAGGCCCCACCCCAGACGGGCCAAATCAGAAACCTCAGGGGTGGGGCCCTGCAATCTGTGTTTAGCAAGCCCTCCAGATGGTTCTGATGCACATTCAAGTTGGAGAACCATCGATTAGATAGACAATCCCTTTAGATAAACAAAGGTGTGTTAGCGTGTTCTTCCCTTGGGTTTTCTCACCCCTAAGACTCTGTGTGTGTGTGTGTGTGTGTGTGTGTCTGTGTGTCTGTCTGTGTGTAGGGGGTGGGGGAAGTTCGGAGGCTTTGGGGACCTCATGTCAGTAAATGAAGGGCCAGGTCCATGGGGGGTTGTCCTCTGCCCTCAACAGTACCAGGAGGTATTTCTCATGCACCTGGTGTTGCATTCTCAGCAGACATCTGAGGCTCAAATATTAGAGCACTGGTTGCAAACTTTTTCTGCAAAGGGTCAGGCAGTAAACAGCTTTAACAGCCATAGGGTCTCAGTTACAACTACTCCTGTCCGCCGTTGTAGTGGGAAAGCAGCCACGGGAATATGTGACTGAATGAGTGTGGCTGAGCGCCAACAAAACTTTATTTACAGGAACAGGCAACGGGCTAATCTGGCTCACAGGCTGTAGGCTGCTGAACCCTGAGTTAGAGTAACATGAGCTGCCACAACAAATAAGCCCACATGTCTCAATGGCTTTTAGGATACAAGTTTACTCTTACTCTTGTACCAGTCCAACGCAGTCCAGCGTTCCTAGCTGTCAGAAAGGTTTCCTCCAAGGACGCTCCGGACACCCAGGCTCCTCCTGCTTTGTGGCTCCACTCTCCCCCCACCTATTCCCAAAGGGACACGCATATCTCACCAGCAAATGAGTCACCACACCCCTCCTCAAGGCAAGAGGGCTACAAAACAGACTTGACCTGGACACCCACTCCCAGCAACATCTCCACACTACGGAAGGGGAAGTGAATTCTGGAGACCATTTAGCCATCCTTTTCACACAGGAGAAGAGAAACAGGTGGTGGCTGGAGGAAGATAAGATGTCAAGGAAGAGCTTTCATAAGATGAAATTCATGTGCACGTTTGTACATGTATATAAAGGTCTTTTCCATCATTTATCAATGTACACAACTTTTTTTTAATCTGGCAGGTGGAGGGGTGGATGGGAGACATCTGTGGCCTGAGGAAAGTAAGGTGAAGCCCCTCATGGAAGGGGAAGTGAAGATGAGGGAAGGAAAGCTGGGGCACACTAGGATGGACACCCCCCGGCCCTCCACCTCTGCCGGGATTAAAACCTACATCAGATATTGGCGCCAATGTACTAATAAAGCCAGATTCTGGAAAGATGTGAGATAAAATCTTTACGGCCTGTAGACAGACACTCCTTTACAGACCTTAGTATTTGGAATCTTAGTACAGTTCTATACACCGAAGGCCCTTATCAAAATGAGACTCCAGATGCGTGACAAATTGTGTTTTGAAAAAAAATCATATTTGAATTGCACAAGTTTAAATAAGCCAGTGATAAGCCAAATAGCCTGCCTCTTGGAGAGCTGGAAAGAGAAAAGGGTCAGGACGGGAAATCATAAAATAAACAAATCACTGCTATGAAACTTTATATGGCTCACCCCACCTCTGAAATGAGAGTTCAAAATAGAAATGCGTACTCCTTACCACTGGCTATTAGATCAAGATGTGTTTAATTCGTGAGTGTGCTGGATGCCATTATTCAGCCATGCTGTATATTTTTCCATAGATCTGAAATATCCACTGTTTCCTTTGCTGCCTCCTCCCACATACCAGATACTTGAGAGCAAATCTCATTTAGATGATGTTTTGTCTAGAGGCAGCCGAGCGGCTTCGTAATAAGGCAGATGCAGAACACGCCATTTCAAGCACTAGCATTCAAAAGCACAGAGCTAATTACCTGTAACTGGGGAAACAAGGCAGAGACGGATCCCCTGTTTGTGTTCCAGCAGGAGGCGATCAGAAAGGTCTGTGTGCCAGGGCAGAAGAGAGCAAAGAGCTGGGTGGATTGCAGGGCTGGGGGCCATGGAAGCAGCCCAACCACGTCGCAGGGTGCCATCCTCAGACGTGTGAACTTGGAGACGCTGAAGACTACAAGCAAAATGGCCGTGCAGCTGCACTGCCGGAGGACGGCCATACCGTACTTTGTAGGAAGTCCTGGCTGCAGCAGAAAACCAACATATGTGGTCCTTCTCAAGACGCAGTACCTGCCATCCCAAGGGGGCCAAAAAAACCAACAAGAAACAAAATAAACACACATTTCGGTTCCTTAGATCATTTGCCCTTCACCTTTTTTTTTCTCTGTTTTTCATTTAACAGTTGGCCATCTCTTTCCTTTTAAACACAGTTGTAAGGTATACCAAGTTTTCGTCACTAATTATTTCTCTTTTTCAGAGAAATAATTAGTGACGAAAACTTGGTATACCTTACAACTGTGTTTAAAAGGAAAGAGATGGCCCAAATGGAGTCTGGCCTTTATAAAGTCTGACTTTTCTCAAAATTAGCTCATTGCAATTTAGGGGGAAAGTACAGATGGAGGAAGAAGGTCAAAAGTGACAGGATAGGGGTTTCCCTGGTGGCGCAGTGGTTGAGAATCTGCCTGCTAATGCAGGCGACACGGGTTCGAGCCCTGGTCTGGGAAGATCCCACATGCCGCGGAGCAACTAGGCCCGTGAGCCACAACTACTGAGCCTGCGCGTCTGGAGCCTGTGCTCCGCAACGAGAGGCCGCGATAGTGAAGAGGCCCTCGCACCGCGATGAAGAGCGACCCCCGCTTGCCGCAACTAGAGAAAGCCCTCGCACAGAAACAAAGACCCAACACAGCCAAAAATAAATATAAAAATAAATAAATAATTACTATTAAAAAAAAAAGTGACAGGATACACCTAGAATTCTTTTACACTAATAGCAAGTTCTTGGAATTTATAAATATCACCAATCTTTGAAATGCTGGATGGGGAAGACACTGATCCCACACTTTTCCTGTTTCCCTCTGCCTATAATGTCCTACCTACTCTTCCCCATCTTGCAAAATCTGCAGTGTTTCAAACTGCAGCTCCTGGGAGTTTGGTGTTGGTAGATGCAAACAATTACACACAGCACGGATGGACAACAAGGTCCCACTGTAGAGCACAGGGAACCTATATTCAATTGTCCTGGGTTAAACCATAATGGGAAAGAATATTAAAAAGTATGTGTGTGTGTGTGTATATAACTGACTCACTTTGCTGTACAGCAGAAATTACCACAACATTGTCAATCAACTATACTTCAATTAATAAATAAATTACTCAAATTGCAGCTCCTTTCCTAAGCCTTCCAGCCAGAGTTCACCCGCCCTGCCCCAAACTATTGTCTAATGCTTAGGGGCTACTCCCCTAATTTTCTGCTTTTAATTCTTAGTTATCTTTTTCATGTATTTCTGTTTTAAATGCCTCGACTTGATTGCAAGTTCCTTAAAGACAGAGACTGTTATCACGTGTCTTCTTTGTCATACATCTTTGTATCTTTTCTCCCTCTGAAGTGTTTCCAACTTCAGCTGAAAGTAAAAAGTAGAAGCCCAAAGTTTTCAACACAGGTTAAAGAATATTTGCCCCTCATATGCTTAAAGAACTGCTGGGTAAATTAAACCATAAATCTGAGACAGCAGAGCCATTTCTCCACTGCCTAGCAGACCTAGCTAGTCCAGGTCAATAGGACTGAAGACAAACAAAACAAAACAAAACAAAAAACCCACCATCATAAACACCATGAAATGTGCAGGCTGAAATTTGCCACTAAAAGCAAAGCAAAGCTTTCCAAGGACAAAGTTACTTTGAAATCCCATTTTAATTTCTGACATGTAATTATTACTACATAAGCTGGGCTGAGAAAATTTACACTTTTTTTGAAACATAGTCAAGAAAAGTTAATTGCAAGTGTAATATTTTCAGTAAATTATTTGGAAGAATGGGGGATGACAAACATTCTACTCTAGTATAATGTACTGAAAAATTGGTTGTAATCATCTACTACAATCAAACGTGAAGATTACATACATATACATAAATACGTATATATATATGTATTATGCACAAAGTATATTACAAACACATACACTTTTGTTGTTCTGCTTGTTTATTTTGAATTAATTTTATTGTTTGGATTATTAGAGTTTGGACACTGGCCTCATTCCCCACCTAAACTATAAATTGAGAACCAGGGGTCCTGTTAGAAATTCCAATCGGGCTTTCTATAGTTGAACCTCTCACCCCTGCAGTTTATAAAGTGTTTTCACTTTGTTTTGTTTTGTTAATATTTGGAGTTGTCTCTGTCCTCACTTGCTCTCCTCAGCTAGGCATTTCTATGTCCAAATGGTACAGGTTGCATTTTTCATTAGATTAGAAGAAAAGTTCCTGCTTAAAGTTCTTGATTCACTATGAGGCAAATCCTAAACTTGTCTGACTTATTTTAGCAAATTCTTGACATAAAAACTTGAGAACCTGTGCTGCATTTTGCATCATCATGAAAGAGTAGATTTACCTGAAAGAGTCCCCTTTGTGGCTTTAAACTACTTCTACTACATAACAGAATTTAGATTATTTTCCTCCAATGCAAATTCCCGTTTCTGTTTGGTTGGCTTTCTCACGAGTCTGACATCAGTGCCCAGAATGAACAGAAGCGATGGATGTGCACAGGCTCTAATTGGGACTCTAATTATTAAGCTGGATCTTGCTTGGGGGCTGTAATTATGATGTGAAACCGTATTCCCTGTTGCCCACACTGCTACTGCAAGCTAATCCTCCAAGGCCCCAAGTCCGTCTCCAAGGGGTGAACACGCTGACGGGACACCCAGGTGACCTCCTGTTTACCATGTGAAGCCACTGCCGCCAAGAGAGACAAATCCAAGGTCAAGGTTTCACCTACCGTGCTCTGAGACCTCCAAATCCGGAACATTTCTGAGCATACGTGTGGTTTGTTTAACATGTTTCCCTGAAAAGAGCCTGAGAGTCTCAAAAGATGTCTAACTGTACCAATGACTCGTCCACAACACAATTTCTTTCAGAGGAAACTGGGCAAGACTCCACGGAAGGGCCCTGGGACTGCAGGCAGCAAAAACACCCAAGGGCACAGGTGCTGCTTCTCGCGAGCGCCTCTGGTGAGAACACGAAGGGGGCTGTACTCGGGAAGGCCGGCTCTGGGGCCTCCCGCCCGCCGTGGCTGGGAGCTTAGCCACGTCAACAGCAGGTGCCTGAGTCACGGCATAGTCCAGGAAGCAGGCAAGCGGGCCCACAGTCCACACCGTCCCCTGAACCCCGGCCTCGTGGGCAGCACCCCTCCCGTCCAGTCCCGAGAGAAAGCCCACCGCCGCCGGCCCGCTCGCGCGTGACCGAGCACAGGCCACACGCGCTCCACATGCCAGCAAAGCGGCCCCACGCCCCTGTGAACTGTAGCACACGAAAAATACCTCCTGAGGGAGAGGCCATGAGAGCTGCAGTCTTCTGGCAGGAAAGTCATGACATAAAGAATCCACCCAGGCGATCCCAGCGTCGGCCGAGGCTGCTGCCTGCCCTGCTTGCACACGCGCCTGGGCACCAGGACTCGCTGGTGACAGATCACTGCACCTGCAGCTCTGCCGTACTGACTCGTTCATTTTATCAAAGACCAAGAATTTACAACGGTTTGGATTTCTTTGGCTGCCCTGTAAACGGCCATGGGCATGAGTCGTGCGTGGCCACGTAGCCACGTCAGGACACCAGGGGGTTCTGGGAGAAGACGGGTGGGGTGCGATGGTGTGGGGAATCGCCACCACTACAGGTTGAACTGGGTCCCCTCAGAAAGATATGTTGTGGTCCCAACCCCCCGGACCTCACAATGTGGCCTTATTTGGAACTAGGTTTGTTGCAGACAGAATTCATCAAGATGAAATGCAAATCAAAACCACAATACACAACCTCACACCTGTCAGAATGGTCATCACCAAAAAGACAACAAATAACAAGGGTTAGCGAGGATGTGGAGAAAAGGGAACCCTGACACAGTGATGGTGGGAAGGGAAACCGGGGCAGTCACTGCGGAAGACAGTATGGAGGTTCCTCAAAAAACTAAAAACAGAACTACCACACGACCTAGCAGTTCCACTTCTAGGTATTTTCCTGAAGAAAACACAAACACTGATTTGAAGAGATATACACAGCCCTATGTTCATTGCAGCACTGTTTACAATTGCCAAGATATGGAAGCAACCTAAATGTTCATCAACAGATGAATGGGTAAAGAAAATGTGTATACACACACACACACACACACACACACACAAAGAGGAATACTGCTCAGCCATAAAAAAGAATGAAATCTTGCCATCTGTGACAACATGGATGGACCTGGAGGGTATTATGCTAAGTGAAATAAGTCAAAGAGAAATACTGCCTGATTTCACTTACATGTGGAATCTAAAAAACAAAACAAATGAACAAACACAACAAAACAGAAACAGACTCATAGAAACAGGTAGTTGTAGAGGCGAGGGGGTGGGGGGTGAGTGAAATAGGTGAGGAGCTTAAGGGGTACAGACTTCCAGCTACAAAATAAATGAGTCACGGGGATGAAATGTAGAGCATGGGGAATACAGTCAATAATAATGTCGTATCTCTGTATGGTGACAGATGGTTAACGACTTACCGTGGTGATCATTCTGTCATGTACAGAAATACTGAGCCACTATGTTGTACACCTGGAAATAACATAGTGCTGTAGGTCAATTGTATGTCAATAAAAATACAACAGAGAGAGAAAGAAAATGCACACACACACAGAGAATTCATCAAATGAGGTCACAGAGGAGTAGGGTGGGCCCTTAATCCAATAATGACTGGGTGTGCTTGTAAGAAGATGGTCACATGAAGACAAAGACACACAGAAGGCAGAGATTGGAGTGACACGTCTACAAGTCTAGGAATGTCAGGGCTTGTCAGAAACCACGGAAGATAGGACACAAGCAAGGAAGGCCCTACAGAGGAGGGCCGCCCCGGTGGCACCTTGATCTGGGACTTCTGGCCCCCAGGACTGTGAGAGAACCAATTTCTGTTGTTGTAAGTCAGTTTGTGGTACTTTTGTTACGGCGGCCCTAGGAAACCGATACAATCACTAAGAATCATGGTTTCTGCTCTACTTTATAATCAAGACAAGTGCTTATTAAAATACTGTTTTGGATGCTGGCTGTAATGTAGCAGCAATTTTCATAATAAAAGACATGCATCGCTTTAAAAAAAAAAAAAGGCTTCCCTCGCAGCCTTTCAGAGCATCCCTGCCTAAGGAAACGGTCCCTCTGATGGGCTCTGGTCCTGCGTTGGGACTTCAGCCCATCCTCACCCGGGTGGTTTCTCTGCTCAACCACAGTCACCTGCATGTCCTGGGAGGAACCTGGGGTTCGGGGGGGAGTGGAGAGGGACAACGTACAAGATCCCAAGTTACCGAGTTGACAAAATGCTGCCTACAAATGTATACATAAAAAAGCATGTTTTAAAAAAAAAAGCATGTTTGTTTATATGACTGCTATCTACACGCGTCCCCGTATGCATTTTTAGATCCTTTAAAACAGCACAATTTTTACTGTTTAACATCACTAGATAATTATTCTAAAAACCAAGGTGGTGTGTGGGTTTCAGATCAGTAAAAGAGGCCCTGGAACTAGAGCCTAGCCGGGCCCCCAGGGTCTATGACATCAACCAAACCACAGAACAGATGAGAAACCATTACCATAATGAGCTCTTTCTCCATTCCTCCCAGTAATGAGTCTTCTTGAAGAATTCATTCAAAATTCTGAAACGGTTTCTCTTCAAAAGGAGAAAGATACGCTTATTGAGAAGGGCAGAAACCAGCTCGTATCTGTGTGTGCATATGTTCACCCTCTTGTCTCCTCACCTTTTAGGATGTCTGAAAAGTGAAGGGATCTTCACTTACTCCAGGAGTTCTCCGGCATATCAGCCAACGATTCATGCTTCTCGTTTACCAGGACTGAAAAGAATGCCGACTCCACACGGATTAATGGCAAACAGTTCTGTATGTGATCAAGAACTAAGTCTGCTCACTCAGCCATAAACGAGAACAAACTAATGCCATCTGCAGCAACACGGATGGACCCAGAGATTGTCATGCTGAGTGATGTAAGTCAGACACAGAAAGACAAACATCATATGATATCACTTATATGTGGAATCTTAAAAAAAGGACACAAATGAACTTATTTACAAAACAGAAACAGAGTCACAGATGTAGAAAACAAACTCATGGTTACCAGGGGATGGGGGGGAGGGATAAACTGGGAGGTTGGGACTGACATATTCACACTACTAACATATAAAACAGATAACTAAGTAAGGACCTACTGTACAGCACAGGGAACTCTACTCCGTACTCTGTCATGGCCTATATGGGAAAAGAATCTGAAAAAGAATGGATATAGGTATATGTATAACTGATTCACTCAGCTGTACACCTGAAACTAACATAACATTGTCAATCAACTATACTCCAATAAAAATTAAAAAAAAAAAAAAAGAAAAAGAAAAAAAGGACTAAGTCTGCTCTTCGAACTTCTGGATTCTGTTATTCCACACCCAGCCAACCAGGATCAATTATTAGAAAATACAAGGGACAACACCATTGAGGATTTCGTGACATTTATAAAAGCAAAAAAACACGGTCTATTGCCATTTATTAAATAGTATACACCTTATAAGAATGGAAATTCAATGAGTACATATATATGAGAAAAAAGGTGAAGAAATCTTTAGTCAACTCTACCTAATACTCGTCATCCATTTGGTGTGAAAGAAACCATCTCTTGACTTTATCTAATTAATTAATCAGCTACCATTTAAAAAATATATGGGGCTTCCCTGGTGGCGCACTGGTTGAGAGTCTGCCTGCCAATGCAGGGGACACGGGTTCGAGCCATGGTCTGGGAGGATCCCACATGCCGTGGAGCAACTAAGCCCATGAGCCACAGCTACTGAGCCTGCGTGTCTGGAGCCCGTGCTCCGCCACGGGAGAGGCCGCCACAGGGAGAGGCCTGCGCACCGCGATGAAGAGCGGCCCCCGCTCGCCGCAACTGGAGAAAGCCCTCGCACAGAAACGAGGACCCAACACAGCCAAAAATAAATAAATTAATTAATTAAAAAAAAAAACAAAATCTACATTAAAAAAATATATATATGTTAACATTCAACTTCAAAGCTATATATTTTATTTTTTTAAATAAATTTATTTATTTTATTTATTTATTTTTGGCTGCATTGGGTCTTCGTTGTGGCGTGCCGGCTTCTCACTGCAGTGGCTTCTCTTGTTGTGGAGCACAGGCTCAGTAGTTGTGGCACATGGGCTTAGTTGCTCCGCGGCATGTGGGATCTTCCTGGAACAAGGCTTGAACCCGTGTCCCCTGCATGGGCAGGTGGATTCTTAACCACTGCGCCACCAGGACAGCCCAAAAGCTACATATTTTAAAGCAGATGAGCTCTAAATCCAGGACCAGTCACTGCTGTTGACTCGATTTCACAACAAAGCTCTCTGAGCCAGGAATTCTCAGAACCAACAGGAAGGGCTTACCAAGGATACAATTCACCTTGGTCAGGAAACCAGAAAACTGGTGGCAAGACAAGCTGAAATGCTAAGGCTCCCAGTCTACAGCAGAAGAAAAGGAACCTGAAGACAAATGTATCGGTAATGATCATCAATTGTATCCTTCACAGCCTTGAAGTCACCTCATTGAGCTTCAACAGTATTACGAGGCATTCCAGATCGTTCTACAGATGAGAACTACACACAGCACAGAATACTGCCGTGCTCGTAACCATCTCTCTCAGAAAGACAGCATTTGCGTGTGACGACGAAAAGAAGGAAAACGCAGTCACGGGGTGATCACACACCTGACTTCCCGTGGACACAGCCAGCATTTCTGCCTCACTTGAGCACACACCAGTGGGCCAGGGCTGCAATTCCTGCACATGGTTCCCTGGGCTCTCTTCCTGCCCACCCGAGACCCCACAGCCCCTCACCACCCCAGTCACAGAGGTGGGAGAGGGGCCCGAAGCAGAGTGAACGGGGAGCCGGGATCCCAGAAACGTGAAATGGGGGGTCCCGGATGGAGGACATCACGCTGCCTTATTTCCTTACGCGACCTTCATGCCCACGTCACACTTCTAGGGGGAGTGAACGGGTCTGTGTCTGCTACTAGCTTCCAGAAACAAGTTCTGTCCTTACAGAGGCTGCCCAAAGCTGGACAGCTGTCACCAACCTTTGCAATTCACGTGATAAAATACCCTATACATACCCAGCCAAGGAGCACATTCCTGTAGGAGAGGCCAGCCCTCACCCACAACCCCCTTCCTGCAAACTCCATGGAGCCCACACGTGGCCACGAGAATCCCAGCGCTACCTGACCCAGATGTTCGTGGTGGTCTAACTGTGAGGACAGAGATTAGCTGGCAGAGGCCGATGGTAGGGGCAGGGGTGCCATCCTCCAGGCCCTGAACGCCCCCCGGATTTCTGCCACAGTTTGTCACTGATGCGCTCACCCCAGAGACTCAGACCCACCGCTGCCAAAGGTAACCCCCTAGAACACGTTACATCATTCTCCAATCAACAAACTCTCCAGTGGTCCCCTGAGCACCTGTAACGCAGCCCACATGCCCTGACCGGTTTGTTCCCTCTAGCAAGAAAGAAAACCCGTCTCTCTGCTCCAATATTACTGAGGGGTCTGGCCATGTTCAGGCCTGTCCTATCCAATCAGATGATAAACTGAAGTTTTATTTCTCGGTATACCTCCCGTGCCCAGCACAGCGCCTGATCCGCACGACAGACTCAGCAAGTACCGGCTGCGCTGAATTAAATTCAGATACAATATTATGAAAACACTGCAGGAAAAAGCATGGCTTTCCATGCATCTAGGAACAACACAGGCAGGCTTCTGGGCCTCTTCAATTTTATGACTCAAATACCCGTCAAGAAGTATTTCCAACTGGGGTCAGAAATGCTCATCGACGTTACCTAAGTGGAGAGGTGAGTATTCTTCTCTGTTACAAAGGAACGATGCTCTTTGGTACTTTTTCCAAGCTGTGACATCCTGCAGGGTTTCCATCATAAGCAGTTAAAAGCAAATGAAGACCTGGGGAGCTTTACTGATCCAACAGAGAGAGACACAGCAGCGCCAAAGATTGATTTCCCACCACGGATGCAGGTTTAGTACAGCCATACAGCAGAGAATCACAGACTGAACAGGCGTTCTCACTGGTTCCTCCACTCTCTCTCCAGTGCTTCTGTGGGGTTCACATATGAGCACCTCTTCCTTTTATAAAGATCCCCCCCAAACTGGAAGTTTCAGTAATACCCCGGAAGCCCAATGTTCATGATCTTTAATAAAAGGAACCACGGCCCTGTAGCTGCTTCCGAAGTGGCACTAACCACCCTGCTCTGTGCTCCAAGGTGGTGCAGGAAAACTGGGCCCCATCTTCTAACTCCTCATCCTCACCAAGACCAAATCAGCTCCTAGAAACCAGAGGCTGGTAGGAGGAAGCACATTTAAATTCTTCATAACACCTACTGTTTTCCTGTGAACGCAAGAGAGTTTTTTACTCTTCCCTTTCCCACCAGGGAGCCCCAATTGGGGGTGGGAGCTTCAATTCCAAATCTAAGTAAGAGTTCCCTATCAGTAGCCTGCCTGACAGTACAAACCGCAGTACTCTTGGAAACTCACATCCAGCTCTGGCCCAATAAAACCCTGGGTACTTGTCAGTGTCTCTGCTTCCCTTCCACCTCTAACGTCCAGGAGTGCTTGGGCATCATCCATCACGTGATGGAGACACTTATTTTTCCTCCCAGTGTGTATCCTTCTACACCCTCCCCCCCCAATTTATTCATGGAAGAGTCTAAGCTTGGTCATCCACTATGAATTGGTGTTATGGCTACATCTAAAATGAAAAAGATTAAGAGAACAAAAAAACCCTCTTTTCCTTGTATTCCAACGTATGATGTATTTTATTTTCCAATCAAGATATTGCTTGTGGGTTATATACTCTTTTCTATGAGCAAAATTTGTAACACATTCATGGGTGTCCATTTTTTTCTAGCTCTGGGGAGACCTATACTCCAAAATGAATTTTGAATTATAAACAAGTCATTGAATCAGTTGCACTGGAAGTAGCAATGTGGCCAGAGCCATCGCAGGAAACGGGGGAGGATGAAGATGAGAAGTTTCGAGGCTTCCAAGAGAACACTTCTGAAAACAATCAAGTTAACTCTCCACACAAACTCACGGGTTCACGGCACACCGCCTCGAACGAGACCCCATCTGCTCTGTGTCCCTCTCCCTCTCGCTGCAATGACCCTACCCTGCTGAGAAAGACCCTCCCACCAACTCCAGCTGGGGAGTTCCACCGAACCATGTGGCAGTGTGTAGGAGGAGACAACAGAACCTTCTCATTCAAGATGCTTTGGGTTGACTTACGTTTCCCCCAAAAGATATACTGAAGTCTTTGCCCCCAGTACCTCAAAATGTACCTTGTTTGGAAATATGGCCTTTGCAGAAGGAATCAAGATAACTTCATTACAATGTTCCTTTTCCTCAAAAAAGTCCCAGGTTCATTTCATGGACGGAAATATATGGAAAGACCAGTGCCAATGTACTAGTTTCATAGGGCAAACAGTTTTTTTCGTTGTTTCATAGGGCTACCAAAACAAAGGACCACAAGCTGTCGGCTAAACAGAAACGCATTCCCTCACAGTTCTGGAGCCTGGAAGTCCTAGATCAAGCAGCCGGCAGGGTTGGTTCCATCTGAGGGCTGGGAGGGAAAATCTGTTCCAGGCCTTTCTCCTTGGCTTACAGATGGGCATCTTCATGTTCACATGCATCTGTGTCCAAATCTCCTCTTTTTATGGGACACCAGTCATACGGGATCAGGGGCCACCCCAATGACCTCCCTGGCTTGGTTACCTCTATAAGACTCTACCGCCAAATGAGGTCACATTCCAAGGTGCCAGGGGTTGGGACTCCAACATATCTTTCTTTGCGGGATGGGGGAGACAGTTCAATCCATAACAATGATGTTGACTATATAATATGTAAAGCCCTAATAGTGGCAAGAGTTAACAACAGATGCAGGAAAGGAGAACACTGCTTAAAGACAGGACTAGGGTGGCCTTAGAACTCCTTACTTGGGCTTGTGCTTGGGTAAAACATCTGAGCCTGTATCAGTGGGGGGCAGGCCAGGCCAAGGGCCATCCCACTGTACAACTCCTAAAGGACACACACTTGACTCAAGGGATGCTTGATCGAAACACTTTCCATAAATTTGGGGCATATCATGAATTTCTTTCTTTAAAGAAAAAAAAAGGATTCTGTCAGTGTCTATGACTTTGGGCATTTAGATATACTCTGGCCAGTGGGTGGTTGAATATGTGTGTGGGCTAGAGAACCGCGAGAGAGTGGGCATTCACTGTTGTTCCCGATTAACATCTTTGGGAGGAAAAATGCTCCCATAATTTCATAAAGAAAATGAAAAGCAAAGAATTCTATAGGGTCCAGGGGCAGAGGCACTTCAGTCCTCTGAAATCGACAGCTAAGCTCACATTCTAAAATAAAGCAGTGGATATGCCTCAAGCCTAAAGCTTTGTAAACACCCTTCCCCATTTTTATTGGCATTGAATCTGTATTTCTAACTTACTTTCCCGATTCTTCTATCCACTGAGGTCTTATAGCCTCTTCCTCACCATTAGTTTCCCTTATGACTTTCTCCTTATGACTGTTTTCGAATCAATGTCAAAAATGTATATAGCCTCCACCCCATCACCTATAATGAGGTGCTCCAGGCATGATTGGTGTTAAGGGGAACCATGGCATGGGGGCTTCAGGATCCTCCAGCTTATTCCCAGGT
This sequence comes from Balaenoptera physalus, assembly GCF_965194825.1. NCBI lineage: Eukaryota > Metazoa > Chordata > Mammalia > Artiodactyla > Balaenopteridae > Balaenoptera > Balaenoptera physalus. Next base: position 111,051,144 of record NC_138885.1, on the reverse strand, counting down.
CTTCCCTAAAAAGGTTGGGGGAAACTGCAAGGAGACACTTAACGATTACACAGCCCTCTCTACTTGGGTTGGACACCTGCACCTCGTGCGGCTTTACTTTAAAAGTGAGAAAAAAGCACGGCTACAGGACTGCTCGGGGCACGTTATGGACTGTTACATATACCTTGGCGACGACCTAGTCCACACTCGGATTCACAGAGGGAAAGCTCTGTGATGACTTTCCAGCCTCCTGCACACGTCTCATGCACACGCACTTCACACATCCACCAGCCTCCATGAAGAACTTTAAAGTGACATCCAAAACAATATAAAATTTATGCAACCCAGAGAGGGTACCGCGAGATGCTAACGTGTGCATTTCCAGAGACTACGGCACAAGTCATGGGCCGTGCCAGAGGATGGCACTCTAGACGATGAGGAATGAGGACCTGGGGTTCTCTTTCTGCCCCTACAAGATATTAAGCCAGTTTCCCAGGGACCGCTTAACTCCCCTGAACTCAAGAGGCCACAAAGAGAGGGAAGGGCATTCAATGGGCGGCTGCAGAGCCTCAGAGTTGATAGGGCGGTGGTTCCCAAACAGGGGCGGTAACGCCCTCAGAGGATGCTGGACAATGTCTGCAGACGTTCTGGGCTGCCCCGAAGGGAAGGGGCGGGTTCTCCTGGCATCTACCAGGGGGTTGGCTCCTCATGGTGGAGGCTGGCCTGTGCACTGTAGGACGCTGAGCAGCATTCCTGGCCTCCATCCACTAGATGCCAGAAGCACCCTTACCCCCAGCTGTGACAATCAACAGTATCTCCATACCCTGCCAAGAGGCCCCTAGGAGGCAAAACCGCCCTGGCTTGGGACTGCCATTCTAGGGTGAACGGCCCACTTTGCTGACCCATGCCTCCTATGGATACTCGTATTTAGAGGGCTGGCTTGCATGACAAATAATTGTAAACATTTCTTATCTTCCCTACAAGCCATCAGCAACTTGAGAGGAGCCACATCGGAACCATCTTTAGCTCAACATTTTCAAGCACTTTTTAAACACTGCACATCTATTTTTCACCAATGAAGCCACACATTTGCCTGCAACATTCTCCCAGTCACTACTGCAACCGTCTGGTCCCTTACTAGACTAAACAGTCTCCTTGTGATTTTATTTACAAAATAATTTATTTCGTTGAGGCCAGGTGAATGGTAAAATGTCACCAAGTGCAGACTGGAAAAAAACCCCACATGCACAGTGTTTCTGTGTACTTGATTTTTAGCTCTCCTGAAGTTTAGGAGAATGACTTTATGTCAACAATTAAATTAAAACGGAATTACCTAAAACTTCAGGAAGGACACCCCCAACACTTTTTGCATGATTTCATGGTAAACGGTTTCAAATGTAGCACAGTACAAGTCAGACTTGAGGGATACTGTTGCCAGATGTCAGCTGTGAAAATCTTGGCGCTGGTTTAAACTCCGGCTGGTGACCAAACCCATTTGGGGCGCTGGCACACTTAAAAGAAAAAGCACCTCAATTTATAAGTTGTGCTTGTTTCCACTGAGGGTTTTCAATTCCTAAAATGTCCTAGGAATTTGAGCCATGGTTAAGGATTCCCTTTCATGTTTGTCTACCTTTTCCTAAAAGCCAGCAAGACGTTGAAGAGAACGGCACCTAACACGTGGCTCCCAGGAGCCATGAAGTCAGTGACTCTGTCAAGGGAATTATTTATTATATGAACCCTTTAAATCGAAAAACTGAAACAAGATTAACATTTGGGCAAAAAGGTATTTACATTTCAAACACGAAATAATGAGTTCCCTCTTATCAGCAAGGTTGTTAAGCCACTTCGCTGCCAGCAACGGAAATAAAACGTGATGCACCCATCTAACGTTATTACTGACGAGAAAACCTTCACGACTAGAGTCGCTGGACCATTTCCCAGCCACCTGTGGCCGTGGGTGAGCCCCATTTTTGACAGTGTCAGACACGGATAAGAACCGCCAACTATCTCACAGGGCGGGGGGGACAGCCCACCACACAAGAGTCAGGACATGGCTTTGCCACCTCCCTGCAAGGCTCCGAAGCCCCCCTCCCCATTCACTAGGCTGCCAAAGCAACTCTCCCTCCGAAGCGTAACTTCTGGAACCTCATGAAAAGAAAAGCTCAGCTCTGCAAATACAAAGGTGAGAAGGGAAAACATCTCAGAGGTGAGAGACTTCGCAAAGGGAGGGCATGCACCTGCCCAGTCTGTTCTGTTCTATTTCGACGTGTCTACATCTTAACATCACGAAACTTATCTGATTTGACTGTAACTCTGCTTTGCAGACCTTTGAAAGTGTGACACCTCCACTCCCGTAGCTGACAACGAGGTGAGAATGAAATCCAAGTTCTGAAACCTCCGAGTGCCGCTTAAAGGGTTCCGCCTCAGACAGAGGAAATGCAAACTGCGGCATTTGGAGAGTTTGGGGGATGGGGGAGAAGCCTCCAAGCATTCAGGTATGTGCTAATAATTCGAGATAGGAAAGTAAAATAAACCCACCAAGGTACTACATAGTGATTCGAGTATGTGGCTCTAAAAAAAACCCGTTCTGTTTGAAGCTCTAATCTCACAAGACACTACAAGGATCCCTTCAGGCTAAAATCTATTTCCGGTGGATTCTTAAGAAGTTAGTCTCCCAAATAATTCTCCCCCCATCTAGGGAAGGCACCACAAAGAGGGCTAAGGTTAAATTCTTATAATAAACCCCAGAAAGAGAGCAAACCAGGACGGGGCAGAAGCAGCATCAATAGGGAACATTTTCATGGAGAAATTTTCCCAAGAAATTTTTCCAAGTACTATTAATACCAACGCTATCAAATTACCACCTAGGAATCCCTGAGAACTGGAACACATTACTCTCTGCTTACAATGTGCCCCCTTACCACTCTGTTCCTTTTAGAGTAAAGACACCTAGAACCGGGGAGGTTATTACAATAACATATGCACGGATATGAAAAATGGTTTAAGGTGTTTTGTCAGGAATCTCGGACAAGTTCACTCTGGGAGAGTGCCTTGCTTTATAAACTTAATTTTAATACACCCTGGTGCTTCCAGGACTCTGACTTGTGATGCTCTATCCTAAGAAATGCATTTCCTTGAATAACCGCACCAGTGGAGTCTCTCTGCATCCCATTTTAAAGGTATGGGCTCCGGGGGGCTGTCTCAGGTGGGGAGGCAGTAGGCTCTGGGGGTGAGGCCAGGGCAGGTGCAGGCATGGGAGAGGGGAAGCAATGGTAGAGGCAGGGCAGTTAGGAGGTGAGGGAGGGGAAGGGATGGAGATGGCGTACGGCAGAAGACGGGCCCTGGGTAGAGGGTGGGCTTGGGGAAGGGTGGGGTGCAGTAGGGAGATGGAGGGCTTTGGGTTTGGGAGGGCAGGGAGCTGGGTGCAGGACGGGGAGTAGGTGCAGGATAGGTGAAAGGGCACCAGGGGGAGGGGAGCGGGTAGGAGAGAACCCGTCCCCAGACCACAGCCATTCCTGTGGCGCCCACCTGGCCTTACACCTCCCCACACTAGATCTGGGCAGCAGGTAGAGGTGGGTGACACCTGGGGCACCAGGAGGCCTCCATCTGCTAAATGAACTTCAGCTGCTGTTCTTCAACCTGGGGGCATTCCAAACAGGTGAGCACTGTCACCCACCACCCCTTCCATCCATCGTTCCCTCACCCCAGACACCGTATGGTACAAGCAGAGCGTATCTGAATGTACTCCGTGGTGTTCGAGGGGTTTCCTCGCATTCAGGGGCAGGAAGCTAGGCTAACCCGTGCGTGTACACCCCCTTCACCATGGAGACACCTGCGGACTTCACAGAGGTGTGGTCTGCTTCAAGTTCCTAAGCAGGACTTAGGGATGCCTGAAGACAAGAAGAAGAATTTGCTCTCATTAGGGCAGTAGCCAAGACTTCATTTGACACCATGCGTCCTATTTATTCACCCCTGAAAGCGTGAAAAGCAGCCGATTTCTCTACAATACAGAACACAGAAAATATCCCAGCTGAATTCTTCACCACCTTCGTGTCGGATGTGCCCTAATCTTCTAGTGACGTGTCAACACCAGGATGAGACAGCACCAGGCCCCCGGAAGCCAAAAAGATGCCCACCCACCTCCCACCCCAGACACATATTTATTTTTCCCCTCAAGTAGAGAGGAATTATGTAGATTGCATCGCAGTGATCCAAGACCCAGAAAAAAGTCCTCCTTAGAAATCAGTTACAAATGGTGGTGATGAATCACGCTTAAATTGATTTTTTTTCACGGCTGTGGCTATTCTCATGTAAAAGAAAAAACAGGAAACATGAGTTTTAAAAGGCACTGGATGAGATATACAGAAACAAATATTAAACCCCTTTATTTGAAATTAAAAAGTCTAACAATTCCTTGAGAAGGCAAGATAAACACCTAGGGAAGAGGATGTAGCTGAGCCAAGTACATCCTGAAGCTACAAACTCTCCCGTGGGGGGGGACGGGGCCTGTGCCCGTCCACTAGTTTGTAGTCAGTGCTCAAAGCAATGCCCCACCTGGTACAAGCTCGGGAAATGCTGGCTAAATGATGAAGAGAGGGAAGAGGGGAGGAGGGAAGGGGGGGGAGGGAGGAAGGGAGGGAGGGAAGGAGGGAAGGAGGGAGGGAGGGAGGAAGGAAGGAAAGGAGGGAGGGAGGGAAGGAGGAAGGAAGGAAGAAAGGAAGGAAGGAAGGAAGGAAGGAAAGAAGGAAGGGAGGGAGGGAGGAAGGAAGGAAGGGAGGAAGGGAGGGAGGGAAGGAGGGAGGAAGGAAGGAAGGGAGGAAGGGAGGGAGGAAGGAAGGGAGGGAGGAGGGGAGGGAGGGAGGAGGGGAAGGAAGGAAGGAAGGAAGGGCTCTGTCTGGTCTGACTAGGTCAGACGGGGGCAATCCCATTACGAAGGTATCAAAGAGACAAAGTACCACATCCCACGCCCACCCCTCCAGAAGCGAGGTGTGAAAACAGGCAACATACGTGAAAACTCAGAGGAAACGTCTCTCCCATGCAGCACATGGTACAACATGTAACATGGGAAGACCCACGAGCACTCTGGCCTCTGGCACCCCGACGTGGGCAGTACACTGACCGCTGTTCTGAAAGGAGAGGCGACCACATGGTGGCCTAGTAGTCAGCCATAAGAAGTGATGGAACCGTGACACAGGCTACAACATGGAAGGACCCTGGAAACACTGTGCCTGGGGAAATAAGCCAGACACGAAAGGACACGTATTATATGATTCTACATATATGCGGCACCTAGAATAGTCAAATTCTTAGAGACCGGAAGTAGAACGTAGGTTACAAGGCGCTGGGGGCAGGGAGAGATAGGGAAGGGTGAGGTATTGTTTCACTGGTTCAGAGTTATTTGGGGGCGATGATGAAAAAGTTGCAGGTAGAGATGGTTGGCTACACAACATTATGAATGTATTTAATGCCACTGAACTGTACATTTATGAATGGTTAAAATGATATTGTTATGTATATTTTCCACAATAAAAACAAAAAAAGAGGGCCTTCCCTGGCGGTCCAGTGGTTAAGACTCTGCACTTCCAATGCAAGGGGCGCGGGTTCGATGCCTGGTTGGGGAACTAAGATCTCACATGCCACGGGGCGTGGCCATAAAATTTTAAAAAAAGAAAAAATACGTGACTGGATATGAAAGTTTTCATAACTACTAGGTAGTCTCTTTGACCTGCTATACAAATAACGACCCAAGGGTTAAGATTTCGTAACTATCCACAACCAAGGTGGGTGAGAAGTCCCAGGTTCGAGAAGCCACAGCTACACCCCAGGAGCTGTGACACGATCTCACTTGGCAGCAAGGTCTCACTTGGCAGCAAGGTCGGCGCCTCGGGCAGTAAACAGAGTGGACACGTGGGAAGAAGCAAAGGAAGAAGGATGCGGAGCAGTGGGTAACGATAAACGTCAAGAAGGCAAAGATTATGAAAGAAAAAGCAGACGCAGGAGACAGGAACAGGAGTCAGCAAGAAGAGAAAATATGGCATCAATAGATAAGGAAATTTATAGAAGCTTAAGGGAATGAACGATTAAGCAACGCATTTGCCTGTGGAAAACTGAGTTTTACAATCCTATTCAAAACAACGTAGATTACCACAATAAAATCAAAGCTGTTCTTCGGGTGACCAAGTGGCTTTGTTTCACTCATTAATAAACGAGCTGGCTGGTTCCCAGGCAACGCTCTGGACCAGCACCTGCCCCCTGGGCATTCTCCCTGGTCCCAGCTGCACGGAAGGCCCCATTTCCCAGACATGCCCGAGGAGTACATGCGGCCCTCTTAGGCAAGGATGCCTGCCTCTGGACTCCAGAAACCTCTTCGTCACCGGTGCGCTGGCTCAGACGTCACCTCCCCGACCTCCAGAAGGCAGGTGCAGCCCCGCACAGCTGTCATCACCCCGCAGGAGGACGAGGACACTCAGGGGCCCCCCCTTCCCAGCAGAAGGGGCAGGGCTTTGCACCCCGTCAGGCATTCCCTAAGACGGCTGACGACTGGCTGGTCCTCTGCACTCCCCGACCCACCCCACTGCCACCACTTGATTATAATAACCGGCACAGAGCATGAGTCACTACGTCATCCTTGAATGAATACATACATGTCAGAATAACAACGATTTAGTCCGTAAGTATAGCAACTGGTAAGAGACAGATTAAATCAGCTGGGACAAGGGAGAGCGGTGAACTGGGAGATAGAGCCTGGCATCTGAGCAGAGAGAGGCAGACAGGAGGCTGTGCGACTCCGTGACCTCTTCTGCTACAAAATGAGGACAGAAGAGAACATCAAATGGGCCTAGTGGCTGCTGAAGGGCCAGGCATTGTGCTAAGTGCTTTCCGTGGACAACTGCATTTAATTCTCATATGAGGGGAAAGATGTTCTTTGACAGAGCACAAAACTTAGGCTTAAAACTTGGAGCTTTTGCTCAAGAGCACATGGAGTGAACAAGAGTCCCAGCTGGGATGGCAGAGCCTGAGAAATGTCGGACCAGCTCCATCTCTGGGATCTGTACCGGGTCTTCCCTGCTGGGTTCCTCCTGGCCCCGACCCACTTTTTCCGCCACTCCTCCCTCCACAAGCCCCCCACACCCCATAATGACTTGGATTGGGGGTAGCCCCTGAGTCTCTGAGGGATGCCCCCAGGGGCATCCTTTGCCCTATGGGATGCGCCAATCAGGACTCAAACAGCCCCACCTTCTCACTGGTGTCTCTTAACATTGCTAAGAACGGGAAGGAGGGGCCCCTTCCAGTGAGGTTGAGGATAAGACTACAGATCAACCAGAATGACATGCAGCGCTGATTTAAAAGCTAAATTCAGAATATCCCTGAACAGCCCTACTCATAATAAGCAAAGCAAAAGTAAGGGGAAAAAAATCTTTAAAAATTCAAATGCCTTTAAAAGATGCTGTGTTTTGAACATGGGTGGGTTTTCTTCCAAGGAGAGGAACACTGCAAAATGAACTTCCTTAAAAAAAACGTGCAAATGTTCAGAATTCCAATGTAAAACCAGCCCTACCTCTGTGACATTTTGTTCAAACTAAATAAGGTCTCAGTTGATAGTTTTGCATGAAAATACATTTTGGTACATTCTTTACAAAGAAACATAACTGCTAAAAGTTATGGCAACACCAACCAAAACATTAGTTAATCATATTAAATCGCATGTAAAATAATTCCTTGGGAAAAAAAAAAAACCCTCTTTGTTTTAAAATAAGTTTAGACTTATAAAAAGTTGCAGAAATACTAGAGAGTTCCCACGTAGCCTTCACCTAGCTTCCTGTTGTGTTGACATCCTAAATAAACATAGCAATGGTCAAAACAAAGAAATCAACACGGGCACAATACACCTAACTAAACTACAGACTTTAAGCAAACTCACAGGTCCTTTTTCTGTCTCCGATTTCCATCCAGGACCCCACAACCCATTGATCTGTGATAGTCACCCTTTCTTTCCTTGCCATTCAAAGCCAGACTCTTTGGACGAGCACAAGAAGTTATTTCGTGCACGAGAAATTATTTCGTAGAATGCCGCCCCCCACCCCACCCCCCCGTTTGGGTTTGTCCAATTCGTCTCTCGATTAGATGCAGGTTATGCATTCCGGGCAGGAACACCACAGAAGTGATGCTGTGTCCTTCTCAGGGCATCACATGATGTCACTATGCCTTATTCCTGGTGAGGTTATCCATAGCAGCTGGGCTCAGGTGGTGGTATCTGCTGAGACTCTTCCCCATAAATCACTGCTCTCCTCTCCTTGGTAATCGGCAAATATCTTAGGGGAGATACTCTGAGCCCATACTAGTATTACGGCATGATTCTTACACGTTAGGGATATAAAAATTACCACATGGCTAACAATGTATACTTTAAATGGTTAACATCATTTGTATCCTTTTCAAAAGGAGAACTCCCAAGAGGAAATCTTTAACAACCCAATTTTTTTTTTTTAATATTTTTTTTTTAATTTTATAGCTACTTTTTATTTTTATTTATTTATTTTTATTTTTGGCATTTAACAACCCAATTTTTAAAAAGAACTTTTGAGTTCAATCATTGATGAAGAGTTAAGCAAGAGTAAGTACAGGGCTTCCCTGGTGGGCCAGTGGTTGAGAGTCTGCCTGCCAATGCAGGGGACACGGGTTCGAGCCCTGGTCTGGGAAGATCCCACATGCCGTGAAGCAACTGGGCCCGTGAGCCACAACTACTGAGCGTGGGCATCTGGAGCCTGTGCTCCGCAACGGGAGAGGCCGCGACAGTGAGAGGCCTGCGCACCACAATGAATAGTGGCCCCTGCTTGCCACAACTAGAGAAAGCCCTCGCACAGAAACGAAGATCCGACACAACCATAAACAAACAAACAAACAAAAAAGAGTAAGTACAATACTTAAAATGTCAAGGGATTAGCTGTGTCTGAGGAGGAATCCAGGCAGCTGAGAGCAGCAAGAAAGTCAATCCCAAAAACACATCCTAAGAGGAAGCCTTGGTCCATGAGGCATCTTGCCAGGAATCTATCCGAAGGACGTTCCGAATCATCACTTAATTTTGTGTAATTTTTATCCTGAGTATAAACAAAAGTTCTCTTAGAGTATCCATTTCAAAATGATACTGTAAATACAAGTAAGTTGAGGGCTAAGTTTATTGCCAATAAACACTTTCACTAAAAAGAAGAATGATTTCTGTACCCCATACATTGTTTTAAAAAAACAGTCTATTCGTCTTAAAAAATGAGTTACGATGCCCTGTGGTAGAAAACGCCCACATGACCTGAAGTCACAAGCAAACTAGCATCCTAGACCCATCACTGAGACCTAAGAGCATGATTAGTTCATCTGCAAGCATCGGTCTGCAACCCCGATGGGGCTCAACCCAACGGAAAGACCCCTTCAGATGGGCATGGTGGGTGGGGTACAAATGAGAAGCAGGGCCAACTTTAGCATACTTAAAGAAATACACTAGAGACACAGTTATGTAAAGTTTTAAAATACATTTAAAACTCTAGTGAAAAAATAGTGTGTTCTTAGAGCACCAACAATTTGCTTAAATAATTAAAAAGGAGTGGATGTACAGTCTTACAGACACACGGAGATCATCCAATACACAGTTTACTTTCTAAGACTTCAAGCAAACGCATCTCATGAACCTGCACTATAAACCGTAGCCGGTTTCCTTGGATTTGGAGCCAGACAGGGTTCTTCCCCAGCCCCACTGCTCGCAAGAAGTGTGACCCTGAGCAAGTACGCTCACTTCCCTCCTGGGGATGGGATGACAGGTAAAACCACCTCTCAATTAAAGGCAACCATCTGTATAATGAACACGTTCCAGCAAAGATTTTCTGGTAGCTGGTGAGTTAATCAACTCAGCACATTTGGCTCAGAGTTAAGCTCACAGTCACTGGGTGGGGTGAATGGTGTCCCCTGAAAAACGTACGTTGAAGTTGTAACTCCCGGTACTCGTGAATGTGACCTTATATAGGAATCAGGTCTTTTGCAGATGGAATCAAATTAAGATGAGGTCATACTGGACTAGGGCGGGCCTTAAGTGCAATGACTGGCGTCTTTAGAAGAGAAAGGAGAGATTTGGAAACATAGACACCTGGAAGAAGGCCGTGTGAAGATGAAGGCAGAGACTGGAGTGATGCGACCACCAGCCAAGGAACGCCCGGGGCCACCGGAAGCTAGGAGAGAGGCATGGAGTAGATTCTCCCTCAAAGCTTCCAAAAGGAACCAACCTTTCCAATACTTTCATTTTGAACTTCTGATCTCCTGATCTGTGAGAAAATCCATTTCTGCTGTTTTAAGACCCCCTAGTTTGTAGTAATTTGTTTACAGCAGCCAGAGAAAACTCATACAGGATAATGATGGTATTTGGTAAATACATTTAAAAAAATACTTCTATATTAGAGATACATCCGAAAATACTCAGGGGTGAAATAACACGATGCCTGAGATTTGCTTTAAATTACTCTAATAAAAAGAAAAAAAAACAGTGAGGGGACAGGTGACACCAGCTCATGAAATCTTGACAGTGGTTGAAGCAGGGTGAGGGGGAATATACCAAAATATTCTATACACTTTTGTATGTTTGACAATTTCCATGTTAACAAGCTAACAGTGTATATGTCAGACGTTAGCCGACTAGCATCTAAACTATATATGCAGCGCTGTCCCAATCTTTAACCAATGCAATCAACTTTAATATCCAATTTTACTTACTAGCCTCTTTGAAACAGGAACAGCAGCAAAACCACGGGAACCCCATTCATTAAAGCAGCCATCACATAGCGACGAATGGCCGGTAATCATCCAACTCAGTTTCTTGAAATAAACCTGAAATTCATAAACCTCAACTCCCTATATGCTTGATCAGATAAACAGTATCACAAGCATCACGGACTTAGGTGCACTGGATAAAAATAAGGAAGTCTTTTTTCTAGGCACTAGGGCCGTAGCGCGCAAACAGAACTAAGAAATGGAATCAACACGTTGAACGCTTGACCCTTTCCTAAGGCTACCCCTGTGGGGATTAGGTTCCCCTGGGGAGCATCAGCAAAGAAGCGTTCAGCTTATAGACCTAATGAATGCAACGCGGGCGGGTCCAACAATATGACCATCATATGAGAGATCGCACTTCAAGTGAGTACGAAAACACTGCTTAAACATTCACTTGCTGTTCTGAAGCCATAATTAAGGCTGTGAGTGTACTGGCTGGGGGCCTTCACAACACATCTCATTTGTGCAGTGGAAGCCACAGGAATCTGCTACCCGGTCTCCAACCCTCGGGAAATGGTCAGCAACATTCTGGTAACGATGCTGAAGTTTCCCGATACGTTCATTTAGCAAACGCGGGCCTGATTCTCATAACCCCTCCTCGGGGAACACTGGGCTCACGCTTCACCTAAACTGCCCTGGAAAGAAATGAAACCGGAGGGGCAGCCCTGAGTCAGCGTCCTTCAGGAGAAACCTTGGCGAAACCTACGTGAAAAATGAGATGAGAAACACAGTCAGGGGGACCTCCCTGGTGGCGCAGTGGTTAAGAGTCTGCCTGCCAATGCAGGGGACACGGGTTCGAGCCCTGGTCCGGGAAGATCCCGCAGGCCGTGGAGCAACTAAGCCCATGCGCCACTACTGAGCTCGAGTGCCACAACTACTGAAGCCCACGAGCCACAACTACTGAGCCCACGTGCCGCAACTACTGAAGCCTGTGAGCCACAAGTACCGAGCCCACGTGTCACTACTACTGAAGCCCACACACCTAGAGCCCATGCTCCACAACAAGAGAAGCCACCGGAATGAGAAGCCCGCACATCGCAACCAAGAGTGGCCCCCTGCTCGCCGCAGCTAGAGAAAACCCACGCACAGCGACAAAGACCCAACGCAGCCAAAAATAAATAAAATTAAAGAGAAAAAAAAAAAGAAACGCAGCCAGGCCTTGGCCGGGCTGGGCCAGGCAGCAGACCTCCAGCAGCTCACAGGGGTCCCTGCTTCGCTCAACAGGCAGCAGGCTTCCTTTGACTTGACCCTCACATTTCCAACTTCCTTTCAGAGTTCGGGGACCTGCACAGCTGGCCCGTGTACAGGGACCTGGCCCTCTCCAAGGAGACAATCTTTGGAGAGAGCCGTTCCTGCAGCACCGAGCAAGTGGAAAGCACCCTAGGCCAGGGTTTCTCAGCCTTGGCACCGGTGACATTTGGGGCTGGGTGGCACCGCTGTTGGGACCGTCCTGTGCACTGCAGGGTGTTGGGCAGCATTCCTGTTCTCCACCCCAGAGATGAGGGGAGCGCCTCCCTCCCTGGGACAACCCAAACCATCTTCAGACATTGCCAAGAGTCGCCGGGGGGCAAGATCCCCCTTCAGTGAGAACCAGAGCCCTTGAAGGCTCCTCACTGGAGCCTAGTCCAGTTCTGGAATGTTCCGGAGCCAAGTGTGAACTCTGACTCCTTTTGATGCGTCCTGGTGGACAAGAAATGGAAGAACCAATCATAACAGAGAGCACGAGAAAAGAACTTGCAGATGTGCAAGCTCACGAGTTTAACCGACTCACTCAGACGGCCTTTGGGAAGATGAAAAAAAACTGTTCCTGTGCAACGTCAGGCCTCACGTGAAAGGGGTCTTTACCATTTTCACTCAGCAGGGCTGTCATTTCTAGGGACTCAAGATGGATGTGCGATAATTTTTCCAAGAGCAACAAGAACCACAGCAGTACTAATAATGACAGGGGTTAAATCAATATGATTTTAACGAATATCAAGGCTGGTACCAGGGAATTCCCTGGCGGTCCAGGGGTTAGGACTCCGTGCTTCGACTGCAGGGGGATGGCTTCAATCCCTGGTCAGGGAATTAAGATCCCGCATGCCAGGCGGCACAGCCAGGGAAAAAAAAAAAAAAGCTGGTACCAGTGTGGTTCCCTTTACTTTCATGAACCCACTTAAAAGATCCCCTCTGTCATCTCCATCTTCCCGTTCCCTTCCTCAACCTTCTGTCACTCCCAGGTGCAGAAGTGCTCACATCCAGCGTGGGAAATGGCTGTGGGCTCCCTCCTTGCTGTCTTCTGGGGGGGGGGGGCAGGGACTAAAAGGCTGACTTGTCGAGAGGAGGTCAGGGTGTAAACCAGCTAGCAGTCCCATGCTGCTCACTTCTCTTCACGGCCGCACGGGGATCCTAGCCCGCCAGATCCGGAACCCCCAAATGCAGAGGGCATCCCGTGCTGCGTAAAGGAAAATGACAACCAGCTCTTAGCGATTCACGGCCCCGTCGTTTCCTCCCTCAGCCTCGCAAGAATAAACAGGGCGTGCTTTCGAGTCCCTTCTCGGCTCACATACGGGATCTGTAAAGTCAATCTAATTATTCTGGTTCCGATTTCCAGTTCTATCGGTAAGCATCGACGCAAGATATGTCAAGGCCAGTCCCTAGAAGACATAAAATCGGAATCCTAGAAGCTGCGCCTTCGCTACCCCACAGGCAGGTGTCCTAAAGCCCCTTTCACACCAAATTTAAGACTGGAGCTTGCGACGAGGCCTGGGTGGGCTTCCCAGTGCATCGACGGTGGAGATACAGTCCGCAAAGTTCAGCTCTGTTACAGCTTCTTGCATCACGTTGTTGTGGAGATGAATTCTGTTATAACAAGACGCCTCAATTCTCTGCTGAAAAGGAATTTATCTGACACCTCCCTCCCCCTCTCTGTGGTTTTATTTTCCATGGCTGGCACACAGAGTAATTCACACATTCACAAATATTTAGGGGAAAAAAACACAAAACAATAAACTGCCTGGAACTGGAACAAAATGCCTGCTACTCTTCGCTTTAAGGCATTTTACATTAAATAGGATCCAAAATCCCCCCGGGGTTTCAAGTTGCCAGAGAGCTTATTTTTGTGAATGATTTCAACTTAACTCCTAGGATAACTGTCTTATTAAATTGCTGACACATCTGTCCCACTTAAATCTATGGTTTCTGCAAACAGGATAAAAATGACTTCCATAGAATAGAAGCATCATGGTTTCATTTCTTTTTCCTCTTATTATCAGTGTTATCTGTTTGGCAAGCTGTCCGACCTTCCTCAGGATGACAGAGGTCGCAAGACTTTGCAGTATCCTTAGAAGAAACGGCCCGTTCAGTTCCACGATGCCAGGAGCGGCCTCGCTGCCGAAGCGGCCCCTGCACCTGCCGCGGCGACCCGTCTGTGCTCGAGCACAGGACGCCGCTTGTCTGACTGCAGCATCCCGTTCCGGTCTGCACCACCGACAGAGCCCTTTTCGGCCCCGCATCTCCCAGGGCTCCTTCCCGCTTCCTCCAGCTTGGCGCGATGCAGCGCTCAGCCTCGACCCGCAAACGTGCACGCGGTCCTCACGACGCCCTGTCGTTCTCGGGACCAGGGCCAGCTCCCACGGCAGCAGCTTGCTTTGGGGGGGAGGGCTGGGGGTGCTGGGAGGTGGGGGACCGCCTCCAGCTGGGGTGCGTGCCGGGCCGTTTACTACACCCAGGAAACGTTCTTAAGAATTCCCTCACGGCCCTAACGAGACGTGGGTGCCCCTCTGCGGCTACCCAGCGGACACGGGCTCGACACTGCCAAGACGGGTTCGCAAAAAAGGACCTTTCCAAATGCTTTCTGAGTATCTTGGAGGGGTAAGTCACCAAACCCGAAGTGACGAGGACACATCCAGGCCCCATGGCCGTCTCCCGCCACGCTGGTGACCAGGGAGGGGCAGGGTTCCCGTAATTCAACTTGAGAGAAAGCAGCGCAGAGCAGGGAGGACTTTGTGGCTTCTGTCACTTAAAAGGACACTCTCAGACTGACCCCTGACAAACGCCGCCTTCCTACCGTACACTCAGTGGACCAGCACACGGGGGGCGGGCGCCCCACTCACCGCCTCCGCCTTGGTCCCACCGGGCGGCACACTTGCCCCGGTTCGAGCCCGTGAGCAAGCTCCCTCTCGCCATTTACAAGATGGGGCCGCGGCCGTCTGCGCCCCATGGAAGGACCAGGCCAGCCTCGTGAATCTGCAGCAGGGTTTCTCCCCCACGGCACTGGTAACATTTGGGACCAAATCACTCTGTGGGGGGCCGTCCTGTGCACCACAGGATGCTGAGCAGCATGCCACCCACTAGATGCCAGGAGCTCCCCTGTCCCCCGGCGGTGACAACCCCAGAACGCCTGCAGACACTGCCAGATATCTGCGGAGGCGGAGGGGCGGCAAACGCAAACCACCTCCTCAGAGAACCACTGCTCTCAGGGGTCAGGGACCACACAGGTTTCCAGGTATCCCCCCAGATAAAGGCCCAGGTCAGTCTGGCTCTTCTACAGACGCATCTTGTCTCCTGCCACCACCGCGGGCCTCACTGAACTCACCCATCAAATCAGGCTCCTGATCTACCCGCTCTGTCCACGAAGGGCAACCCCTGGCCACATGTGGCTCTTTAATGTTAAATGAATTAAAATGAAACGAATCTAAAATCCACTTTCTCAGGCACAACGGCCACATTTCAAGAGCTCAAGATCCACACGGGGCCAGGGGCTGCTCCACCGGATGGCACGGGTGTGGAACGACCCCACCTTCCTAGGAAGTTCCATCGGGGGCGGCTGCCCGAGGCCATCCGACGGAGTTCATTACAGTTCTAACGCCACGCGTGCTTCTCGAGGGCCTCAGGAGAAGAATGACCGGGAGGCAAATTAACACCAGGCACGATGGAGGATGTAGGCTCGGAAAAATAAGAGTAACTCATTGCAAAGAATGTGGCGGTTCTTAAAGATTTAAAGAATGGGAATTTCCACAAACTGACCACTGGACCCTTGGACAAGCTGGTAATTTTAAGAACTGTATTTTTTAAAAACAGGAAGTCGAGAGAGAAGGCATTTATTCCAAATTTACAGGCCATACATGAAAAATGTATGAACCTGGAAAATACTTAGATGGGCCTAAAAATATAGTCTAGGTTAAAGGAAAAGAGTTGCACCTACCTCACCCAAACAAGCTACGTGGGCCCATTTAAATGACCTGCTGCACCTCATCACGTTACCTGACCTTCCCTGATTAGCCTGCTCCCAGTTCTCTGCTCCTGGAGTTCTCCAGGTCCGTCTACAAACCTGTTTCCATACTGCACCGCCTTCAGCAGGCCTGGCATCTGCCCAAGTGTGCGGCACACAGCGTCCGAGGCATTCCTGGGTACAGCACACTCATGTGCCCTGGCTTGTCCCAACCCAGGGAAGGACGCAACACCTTCCAAACTTCAAATAGCCCTGTTGTGCTATACTCTGGGGGACGGGGCGGGTGCTAAAAGACAAAAACACATTTCCAAGGATACCTGTCTTAAAAATCCTTAACTTGAAAAAATGTACATTTTCATCTTAAAAACCTCCCTTTGTTATTGGGTTGGCCAAAAAGTTTGTTCGGGGTTTTCCGTAACCTCTTACGGAAGGAACATCTAACATCTTTCTGGCCAATCCAATATTTTGAGAGCGAACGGTTCACTGGGTCATTTTGATCTTACGTTTGCACACATCCACACAAAACCCTGTACTGGAATGTTCACGGTAGCATGATTCCCATGGTCAAACCGTGGAAACAACCCATGTCCATCAACTGATGAATGGATGGACT
This sequence comes from Balaenoptera physalus, assembly GCF_965194825.1. Lineage (NCBI taxonomy): Eukaryota > Metazoa > Chordata > Mammalia > Artiodactyla > Balaenopteridae > Balaenoptera > Balaenoptera physalus. The sequence continues at coordinate 111,034,531 of NC_138885.1, read as the reverse complement.
AAATAGGGTCCTATCCCTACAATGAAATAGTATCATTTGTCTATAAAAAGGAATGAAGCACGGACACATGCTAGGGCACACACGAAATCTTGAACACGTTATGCAAAGTGGAAGAGACAAGTCACAAAAGGCCATGTATCATATGATTCCATTTATGCGGAAAGTCCAGAATAGGCAAATCCACAGGGACAGAAAGCAGATCTGCAGTTGCCAGGGGCTGGGGAGAGTGAGGAAGAAATGCGGAGTGACTGCTAAGGGGTATGGGCTTTCTTTTGGGGGTACTGAAAATACTCTAAAATTAGATTGTGGTGACGGCTGTACAGCTCTGTGAACACCCTAAACACGATCAAATCATACACTTTAAGGGGGTGAATTTGATGGTACGTGAATCATACCTCAATAAAGCTGCTGAAAAAAGTGGCTCTGGCTGAAGTGGCTACAAGCCATCCAGCCTGGGCCATGAATCACAAATGCACTAACACAGCTCATTCCTTCTCTGAGACAGTGGATGCAGTCAGCAAGCAGAGGATGTTTCCACTCTAGGGAAGAGAGAGAGAGAGAGAGAGAGAGAGAGAGAGAGAGAGAGAGAGTGTGTGTGTGTGTGTGTGTGTGTGTGTGTGTGTGTGGCAGGGGACACTCACTTTTGATAATCACTTCTGCAGTATCAACAGAAGGGAACATTTTCACAGTCGTTTCTGCACTTTCTCCAAGGAACATTCTTTCTTGCTGGGGGACAGTGGACACACGGGGCAGGAAGTCTGTCCCAGCCGTGACTCTGGGATTCCAAAAGCGATTCCAAAATGCAGTAATTCGGCTGCCATTTCCAAAATCCCTGCACGGCCCGGTACACCCCACTCTGTTCGTCCTGCAGGTGCTGCAGTCCTGTCGATGAAGTCCTGTGACGCCGGGAGGGGCGCCCGCTCGCCGAGCCTCGCGTGCACCCTACCTGGCTGACACAGAGCCTGTGGTGCGGACACTCCTCAACCTCCAGAGACTAAATGGACCCGAGAACCTGCTTTAGCCACTGGGACCCCAAAGCCTCCCGGGGATGCGGAGCAGCTCTGCCCATGCCCGGGCTGCTACACGAAGGAGGCATCTCACTCTCCTCTCAAAGGGAGTGCACGGCTGCAGCATCACAGCATCAGGACCAAACCAGAGAAGACACGTCGCAAGAAGCAGATCCCTGACAGCGTGACGTATTTTGTGGCACATCAGGTCACGCCAGCCCTTGCTAGCCACAGTCCAGAATTTCTTTATTCACAGCTCAAGAACTCACCGCAGCTGCAGAGTTTACAGGTTTCGAGCGCCATAAATCCATCTGCCCCCTGCTTATCTGAATTTCATACAAGATTAATATTCTACCTACATCCACTGACAAAGACAAATAGCTACAGCACGCAAAGTGACAACATTCTATGTCAGTAAACACTGTGACAAGACTCAGCTGAAAACACATTTGCAGCTTAGATTTGGTGTTTTAGAGGAACATACGTTTTGTAAACCAAACACTATGTGGTCACATAGAAAAATGCCTTCAAAGTGGATGGAGGTCTTCCCTGGTGGCGCAGCAGTTAAGAATCCGCCTGCCAAGGCAGGGGACACGGGTTCAAGCCCTGGCCCGGGAAGGTCCCACATGCATCCCACGGGAGGAGCAACTAAGCCTGTGCGCCACAACTACTGAGCCTGCGCTCTAGAGCCCGTGAGCCACAACTACTGAGCCTGCACTCTAGAGCCCACGAGCCACAACTACTGAGCCCGAGAGCCACAACTACTGAAGCCCGCGTGCCTGGAGCCCGTGCTCTGCAACAAGAGAAGCCACCACAATGTGAAACCCGCGCACAGCAACAAAGAGTTGCCCCCCCTCTCCGCAACTAGAGAAAGCCTGTGTGCAGCAATGAAGACCCAACGCAGCCAAAAATAAATAAATTAAATAAATACATTTTTTAATGTATTTACTGTAAAAAATGTAAAAAGCTTTACATTTAATGTAAAAAAACTTTAAAAAAAAGTGGATGGAAAAATATTAAAGGTCAGGAAATACCCAGCCCTTTATCACTGTCAAATGCAGTGCCTCCGATTAGGTTTGTAAATGAAAGAATGAAAGTAACCAATAATGTAATTAATTTAACAAAGAAAAAAATGTGAATCACACTTAAAATTAATCAGCAACATAAAAATAAAGACTAAATGCGTACCCAATAATGTAATTAATTTAATAAAGAAACTATAAGTTAAAACTTGAATCATACTTCAAATTAATCAGCAACATAAAATAAACCAGAAAATCCTTCTGCTGTGAGGATCTGCCTTTCAAATGAAGCTTTTCTTTAGGTTTACAAAAAAAAAAAAAAAAAAAAGCATACAACGGCGCCTTATTTAGTTCGAAAAAACAAAAGGTAGCTGGTGTCTGTGTATTTTAAAAGACTTAAAAATGCCACGAGAGCACTTTGTTGAGTAAGGTAACTTGCCAGAGATAATATAAATTTTGTAACAGATTTTCAACTATTTCTATTGCGCTTACATCAACCTCCAAGTCTGCACCCTACGATTTCCATCTCAGACCAAAAACCAGATCAAATCTTTGTGTGGCAGGCACCCCTAGCAAAATAATATCCTGCTCCATTCTCAGCACCCAGCACTCAGAAGGCACTCCTTACCTGCGAAACAAAAGAACAGATACAACATGAATTCTGTTTTCCTACTTTGCACCAAAATGTCAAAGAAATTCATTTCAATTGTTCTGTGTAAATAAAGTTATAAGCTCATGAGAGTTGAAAAGACACCCCTGCAAGTAAACAACAGCTGCTTTAGGATTAAGTACCGCAATAACGTGTCAGGACAAAATCAGATCCCAATACAGGAGCGCTAAGTAGATGATGCTTAAGTTACAGACACATTTCCGAATAATCAAGAACTCTTTCACATAAAGACTTCATCATGTTGATTGCAAAGTGTCTCAGAAGTTTATACACCCAGAGCCAGAGTTTACACTTTCGCAGAGAAGGAAAGGCACAAGAGGTGGAAAGAGGAAAACATATTCAGGGGCAGCGGGGGACATTCACACATCTCCATTAGGGGGTTCTGGTTAAAACCTAAGGAGGAAGAGCCCTCAACGCAAGAGAGCACGGTGGGACGTGGGCTGGCACAGGGTGCCATTCTGAACACTTCCGCTACCCATCAAAATACTCCTTCTATTGCTCTCTCCTTCAGAAGCTGACGGGAACGAGGCAGGTGGGATGAACATATAAGCTCATCTCAGAAGACAGTTCCTACATCAGCAGAGAATTGTGTTAAGGGCACTTGAGGAAAAGTATGAGGAAGATTCTGGAGTGTTCTATGTGAGTACCTCGTCATTTCCCCACACACCACCTGGAACACTTTCTATGTCTAAACAGTGGTCACAAGTCAGACATAAAGGGACCCAACTTTAAAATAGTTCTTTGTAAACCATTCAACTATCCATCGATGGGGGAAAGGATAAACAAACTATGGTGCACACACACAATGGAACATTATTCAGCCACAAAAAGGAAAACGGTTCTGACACATGCTACACCATCGCTTAACTGTGAAGACATTTCACTGGGTGAAATTAACCAGGTACGAAAGGACAAATCTTGTATGATTCCACTTATGTGAGGTCCTTAGAATAGTCAAATTCAGAGACATAAAGAAGAATAGTGGGTGCCAGGGGCCGGGAGAGGGGAATAGAGAGTTATTTAATGAGTGTAGAGTGTTAGTTTGGGAAGATGAAAAAAGTTCTGCACGTGGATGGTTGCACAACAATGTGAACATACTTAACGACACTGAACTGTACATTTAAAAATGGTTAAGATGGGAAATAAAACTGTCACCTATTGGGAAAAAAATGGTTAGGATGGTAAATTATATGTTACGCATATTATCACTATAAAAAATAATCCCTTGTAAATCTGACTTAAATAGGTATTAAGTAAAGGCATGATCTTTCAGTTACAGTCTTCCGGAGGACTATTTTCATGTCGGGAGTTCCTTTAAAAATTTGCTAATTGTGCACAGAGGTATCTTATAAAAGTAGGAACTTGGGGACTTCCCTGGTGGTCCAGAGGTTAAGACTCCAAGCTTCCACTGCAGGGAACGCAGGTTGGATCCCTGGTCGGGGAACTAAGATCCTGCCTGCCTCGTCGTACAGCCAATCAATCAATCAATCAATAAGTAGGAACTTGGAGGATCCCACAATTTTTTTTTCTGATGGCCGTGCAGCATGCCTTGTGGGATCTTCGTTCCCCAACCAGAGATCGAACCTGGGCCCTGGGCAGTGAAAGCGCAGTGTCCTAACCACTGGACTGCCAGGAAATTCCCCGCAATTATTCTAAGTAATAAGATTTAGAATTATCACTGACCATAAAAAAAAAAAACAAATTATGCAAACTCTTTAACAGACTATAAATTAAATGAAGTTGAACTGAATTGATGCCTATGAATTTATACATACGATCACACTGTCAAAAATGCATTTCTTCCTGCAAAGGAGAACATAATTTAGGAACAGAAATGCAAGCATATACTTTTCTAAAAGTATAGTCATACTGCGTATTCGTGACATCGTAGGAGGATCAAAAACTCCTGACCATGGTGCTTCAGAGTCAATGCCAACAGGCGCTGAACTACTGTGAAAGAAGACAGAGAGCGATGTTCAACACGTGCCAAGTTTTGGGCCAAACCCCAGAGCAGCCAAGCTCGTACTACTGACATCTGGGGCCAGATAATCCTCTGGTGTGTGGCGGGGTGCGGCAGACTGTCCCGTCCATTGTGGTTTGTTTGGCAGCACCCACTGACACCAGTATCACACACACCCCCAATCAAATCAATCAAACGTGACCATCAAATATGTCTCTAGACTTTGCCAAGTGTCCCCTGGGGGTAAAAAACTGCCCCCACTTGAGAGCCACTGTCCATAACCAAGAAAGAGATCTCTGGGAACCACCCATGTTTACAAGGAAAGCCAAAAGGAAACACTAAGAAAAACAACATACTTTGATTTGGTACAAGAGCCAGAAGTAGCAACAGATGTCAGAAACGAAAGAAACGTCTCACCATTTTCGGGCCAGTTTACAACCAGAATTGACAGCCAATTTCAAGAGCTTATTCTTGAATTTAATTAATCAGAACGTAATGTCTATCTGCATCAGATTCCATCGTGAAGAAGTTCACCAGACTTTCAATCCCTCAGTTGGGACATGGCTGCTCCCGACGGCCCTTGCCCAGCCTGCGTGGGTTCGAGAGGAAAGGAGCAGCTTCTCGGGGGAAAGCAGTTTTCCTGATGACATGGAGGGAGGGAGTGTCTGTGGGGCTCGACCTGTGTGTTCTGGGCATTCAAGAAGACAAACGTCGTTTGAAAGAACAGTACACTGAATAAATCTGAACCGAAGGTCGGAAGGGAGGAAGGAAGGGCTGAATCACACTATCAACAGCACCTCATCAAGCACGTTTCATCAGCTGGAGACCACAGAAAATGCAATTGTTCCACCACATGGAATTCATGTCTTTAAATCAACAGGCGATGGTTCCGAGGGCACCCGGGACGCTTTATGGCTTTCGATAAGACAAATGAGCAACACCCCACTCTAGCCCATGGCAGCCCAGGCCTGCTGAACAAACCCCACCCCTCCCCGGGCTGCCACCTGCACCAACTTAGTATGAAAACCCCGGCAACCGGTTTGGTCTTTAACACAACGGTCCACCCAGATGAGATCCACAAAAGACACTGTTTTGTCCTTGTTTCTGTGCCCACTTCTAATTAATTCTAACGGGAAACTCTCTCTGGGCTCCAGGGAACCACTTCTCTCAGTCAGGGCTCCTTTTAATGACAGCTACCTGGGTCATTTGAGCCCTTCTTGGATTTTATGAATAGAAAGGAATTGGTGAGAACTGGCCACCCATCCCAGTTACTAGGAACCCCCTACCAAAAAAAAAAAAAAGAACAGCAGAGAACAATGAGAAAGCAGAAGGCTTAGAATAAGCAACACGCGTGCACGCGCGCACACACACACACACACACACACACACACACACACACAACGCAGCCCCAAAACAAACACTGTGTAGTCCGGGGTTCTCCATCACTTCCAGACTGTGACTAAGGCAGGGGAAGTGGGAAAAGAGCAGGAGGAAGAACAGGCATGTGCGCTGACTCGATGCACTCAAGACACTGCTGCACACGCTGTACCGAAACACTACGAAGCAGGATTAACCTCCTCGCTGCACAGAAAAGAAGACCGAGGCTCAGAGGATCCCACCAGCCTCCCACATGGGCCAGAGGCGCGGGTGATGGAAGCAGGGGGGCTCTCCTGCTCTCCTGCATCTGTCCTTGCACTACCACAACAGTGACAGAGGACACTGCTCAGCCTCTCGCCGCCTGGATGACTGAACTCCAGGTGGAAGCAAGCAGCCCCTCTGAAGGCAGCTCCCGGAGACGCGCGTGGGCAGCAGCTCTGGGAGCGCAGCCGGGTGGCTCTCGGCAGCAATGACACGGATGCGTGCCCCGTGGACCGCGGGTTTGACTTCCATCACCCCAAAAGCTGACAACACCTGCAGGGCTTCCCCGGGCTCCCAGCTGCCTGACCCTCCTCCCCGATCACACACAGAGGCCTCCAAAGGGGGATGCAGCTCAACAGGACAGCGGGCTTGGCTCCCTCCGAGCTGGGTCTGTTTCTGTCCACGAAAGGGATTCATCCCCAGCGGCACGGCTCAGATCCCAGCCCTGACCCTGGCACTCTTCTCTTTGGCGGGGGACGCGGGGTGGCTTGCTCTCCGCATCAGCTGGGCCAGAACTCTCTCCTGAGCAGCGTCCTGAAGGTGGGGAAGCCCAATGCCATCGCTGCATCTTCCGAACTCGGCAGCTCCAGCACTGCCCACATGACCTGGGGAGGCCCAGGGCTCCTCTGTGCCATAGCATCCTTCTCTGGGCAATAGAGGCAACAATGGCACCGACCTCGCCGGACGGCATGAGGAATAAATGGGACCTGAAAACAGCATCTGGCTCACACCGAAACCTGTGCGTGGGTGTTCACAGCAGCTCTGTTTGTCGTAGCCTCAAACCAGGAAGATCCCAGACGCCCTTCAACACATGAGTGGATAAATACACACTGCTGCACCCAGACTGTGGAATACTAGGCATAGGCGCTGGTAATGATACACAACACCTGGGATGGATCTGAAGGGCTGGAGGCTAAGTCACTAAAGGCAGTCTCAAAAGGCTGCACGTTGCACGAGTCCATTTATGGAACATTCTTGAAGGATGAAATTACAGAGACGGAGAAGCCAGTTGTTGCCAGGAGCTGGAGAGGGTGACCATACAGACGGGGCACACGGAGCTTTCCTTGTGCTGATGGAAGAGTTCTGCACCAGATTACAATGGGGGTTGCTCGAATCTACATGTGATTGTATTTCATACACTGTCCGCATGCACCCACACACGCACGCACATAAGAACTGCTAAAATCCAGATAAGGGCTGCATTTGTGTCAACACTGCCCATGTCAGTTTCCTACTCTCCATAAGCAGTACCTTCACGTAAGATGTTATCAGCCGGGGAAGGCGGAGGAAGGTGCTCTAGACTTCACTGTACTATTTCTGCAGCCTCTTTTTGAGTCCAACGTTACTTCAAAATAGAAGTCTTCAAAAATAACGGTGTCTGATTCATGAACAGATAAACAAAATGTGGTCTATTCATACAATGGAATGTTACTTGGCAAACAAAAGGAATGCTACAAAGAAACTTGAAAACATTATGCTAAGTAAAAAAGAAACCAGTCACAAAGCCCACATATTACATGATTTATTTCATTTACATGAAATGTCCAGAATGAGCAGATCCCCAGACACTGACCGTAGACTGGTGGTGATCAGGGGCTGGGGGAGGTGGGAATGGGGAGTGACTCCTAACGTGTATGAGATTCTTTGGGGAGTGATGAAATGTTTTAAAATCAACTGTGACGGTTGCATAACTCTGTGAATACACTAAAAACCACTGAATTGTATGTGCACTCCAGATGGGTGAATTGTCAGCTGTGTGAATTATGACTCAATAAAGTTGTTAACCAAACTATGGCAGTGTCTGGCACACAGTAAGTGTTACAGAAGTATTTTGCCATGATATACTCATCCTTCTTCACCCGTAGGGGCTGGTTCTAAAGGTCACCTTTGGTGCACAAACATGGCAGCTCTAATGCTAAGAGAATCAGAATCAGTCTCCTTTAGGCACTGTGCAGACAGGGTCGAGTTCAGAGTCCTTGCCTCTTCCTTATACCTTTTCTGCCCCTCCCCCCAGTCCCTTGCATTCCACCAGGCTGGCCTATCCACTTTTCCCTAAAAAAAATAAAAGCTTTCTTATTCCTGACTCCTCCCCTTTGCCCACAGAGTCCCCGTCTAGAACGCCTTTCTTCAGTACGTATTGAAATCCCATGCAGCACCGAACCCAACCCAAGTGTCCCTTTCAAGAGAAAGGTCCAGCCTTCCTCAGCTGCTCCAGCACAGGCTGATAGACCCTTCCTAGGAATTCCCACAGCAGGAGATGTCTGCACCACCCACGGCACAGCCCATCCACACCACGGCTTTCCAGCACCTGTAATCCCTTACCCCAAAACACAAGACACACCTCACACATCCTTGTATACTCCACAATGCTCCAGAAGTAACAGATTCAAAGGATGGTCATCCCAGAAATAGGAGACTTTCATAAAAGGTGGTCTGAAAAGGATGTTCTTGATGTGGGTGAGAATCGGGCCTCGCTGTAAACTGGGTGAAATACAGCAGCCAAGATGGCAACTCCAGAACCCAGACGGCCCTGTTCTCGGTGAGTCTGGGTTCTCTCTACCCCTCACAACAGTCCACGTGGGGCTCAGACAGAAGGAAAACGCCTCCCCAGGGGCCTAGAGCACAGGCCACGTTGCCTCACAATGGTACCAAACAAGGCTTTTATGGAAAATTCTGGTTGGTCCACAAGCAGTGGATGCCTGTCATTTTCCAAACACATTCTGAGAGGCACATACAAGACAAAGGGAGCCTGTAAAAGGCAAAAGAGTCAAAAAACTCTGCTTATTATACATCAGCCATCTGAGGAAAAATAAGTACCTGAAACGCACATGGGAAAAAACAGCAGCAATGATGCTTGCCTCGGAAGCACACGCACTTTAACAAGCATCTCCACTTCTCTCTCCTCAAGTTCCTGACTTCCAGAAGCTAAATAACATAGGAGCTTGCTATGAAGTGCCGACGCAGATACAAAGCATTTTCTGGTTACCAAATCACCTACTACAAGAAATCCTGGGAATTCACTGTTTCCGGTACGTACAGCCAATACAGTAATAGTTAATTTTTAAGCCCAGAAAACGTGGAGGGGTTGACAGGATATTCATTATGGAATAAGAAAGAAATCCATTTTACAATTCCACTTACTCAGAGCCAAATGCAGGCAAATCCCTTCTTCCTTCTAGGGTTTATTTTTAGGCCTGTTTTCTGTCTTCAGTTACCTGTCAATGAAAAAAATACCCAAAGTCAGGCAAAACATATCAACGAAGACATCTCGAATACATTCTCGACCATTCCCGAAGCAGGCAGACTTCTGAAATAGGAGGTCTTAAGAAGCTGAAATAATAACGGCGTCAGATGGCGGACCACCACCGTAGGTGAACGGCAGGCTTACGTCTCTAGGTAAAGCACACGACGCGACTGTCCACACACACAAATCTGTTCAGAAGTCTCGCTATCTGAGAACCGACTGTGATCACATTCCCAGGGAATTCCAGTCACTGAAACATCTACCCATCTCTCATTTTTCTCTAGCATCCTAAAAGACGCTAAGTGAAAACACAGGTATTTCTAGATTCAACGCAACTCAGCACATGCTTACTGAGAACTACACGCCCAGTCCTGTGGAAAGCGGAAACGCTGCTCAGTGCGGCCCTGGTTTCTGGGACACCTGAGGTCTGCCGTCATGTGACACTTACCCGGCCGGACAGTGAGAAGGGGGGTTGGAGGGATCTCAGTGAGGGGAGATCAGTGACGATAAACTCGCCAGAAAACTCACAACGAGACCGTTTAACAGGAGAGAAGTGATGTCGCTCAAACTGGTAGTGAGAGACAAGGGACCAGCGGACAAGGAGCTGAGTTTACACCGGGGGCTGGGATGGAGCTCTACGAGGAGGGAGCCCTCGAATGGGAGTGAGAGTGGCCAGCAAGTGCGAACGTCCCGTGGTGAGATCGACCTTGGCGACTGGGAGACAGGGAGGAAGGCCAGCGGACTGGGCAGCAGAAGTGAGTGATAGCAGGTCCTGGATCACAGAGGACTCTGCAGCCCTTGCAAAGGACTCTGATCCTTTCTTCTTGACCTCTCTTCACCCAGCACCAGACTGAACGAGAAAAGAAAATGTGACCATCTTTCTACTTCGACACCCTTCAGGGGCTCCCATCGTTCTTAGAACAAAACCCGAAGCAGCTCTTGCTCAGCAGAGGAACACAGTGGCTCACACAGTGCAGGTGGGGAAGATGAGAGACGAGATGGAGAGGGACGCACAGAGTCTGAGGTGTCCTGGGGGTGCGATGCGGAGGACACACCGGTAGGGCAGAGGCGTGCTGGGGAGGGGACGGAAGAAGCAAGGACGACTTCTAGGTTCAGAGCTTGAGCAAAATTTGGACGGTGGGGCCATTGCCCGGGATGCACGAAGGCTGAGCGGAAGAGAAATCAAGAGTCTTTTAAGGTGTGAACTTTGAAACGCCCACTGGCTCTGCAAGCAGGCTATTAACTAGGTAGTTAAACACACAGGTCTGAGCAAGTGGGACAGGTCACAGTCACAGAGTTAAGTCCGGCAGTAACCATGACCTCTGAAGCTGTGGGCCTGGATGGAAGCATCTGATGCAGGATTTCATCCTCGGCACTGCTGGCATTTAGATCAGACCGTTGTGTCTGCGGTGGGGCTGTCCTCTACGCTGCAGGATACTGAACAGCATTCCAGGCTCTTCCCACTAGACACCGATAGGAATCCCCCATCCTCCCAAGCGGTGACAACCAAAACTGACCCACACTGCCCAAGTACCCTGGAGGGCATACTCGCCCCGTTGAGAACCACTGGTCTCAAGATGGTCATGCTAAGTGAAGTTAGGTCAGACTGAGAAAGACAAGTGATATCATACGATATCACTTACATGTGGCGTCTAAAAAACTGATACAGGGAATTCCCTGGCAGTCCATTGGTTAGGACCCCGAGCTTTCACTGCCGAGGGCCTGGGTTCAATCCCTGGTCAGGGAACTAAGATCCCACAAGCCGTGCAGCACAGCAAAATTAAATAAATAAAAATAAATAAATAAATAAATAAAAATGATATAAATGAGCTTATTTACAAAACAGAGACAGACTCGCAGACATAGAAAATAAACTTACGGTTACCCAAGGGAGAAGGGGGGAGGGATAAATTAGGAGTTTGGGATTAACAGATACACACTACTATATATGAAATAAAGAACAAGGACCTACTGTATAGCACAGGGAACTATATTCAGTATCTTGTAATAACCTATAATGGAAAAGAATCTGAAAAAGAATAGATTATACATAAATAATCGACTATATATATAATATATATAATTGACTACATATGTAATATATATAGTCGGTAATATATGTGATATATATAATCAACTACATATATAGTATATAATCAACTATATATTATATAATCGATTATATATATAATATAGTCGATTATATATATATTATATATACTGCCCACTGAACCCTGAGAAGAAGGACCTGGCCAATGAGACAGAGGAGAGTACAGCAAGGTAGGAGGAAATCCAAAATGTGTGGCGTTCTTGGCTTCTAGTGACAGCCGTCTCTCAAAAATCAGGCAAAGACCAGCAAACAACTGCTACTGAGATGGAGGACAAGGAGGACCGCGGCTGACAGGATGACCAGGACTCATGCACGCCGTCTTCTCCGCATGGAAGAAATCTAGAGAGGCTTCATGGAGGAGGTGGCACTTGTTGGCGCAAGAAGTCAGGCAAGGTAGAAGAGGAAGGGGCTACTGCTTGAGCGGTACTGGAAGCAACGAATGGGAGCAAGAGGAAGGCACGGAAGTTTCCCAAAATATCGGGGGATGCTCTCGCTATCACGGTACTGAGGAATGAGGATGCTGACAGCAAGCAGAGTACCGGAGGGCCAGTCGGTGGAGAGAACGCGGCTGCCTCAATCCAGCAGAGGGAGGAAGGCGTCGCCCAAACGGTACGGACCAACGTCACTCTTTGGGCCACCAGTGTGAGGACAGCTGCAGTGGTTTTGCATGCTGGCTCCAGGACTGCCCCAACAAGAGCCGGGAGACGGGGGGACCAGAGCCTTCCCTTCCTGACTTGCTCCTGAGTCATCCTAGACCCCCTACCCCCCAAAGGGGCTCTGTCTGGACCATCAGGAATTGGAGTTCAGGAGCCCCTCGTGAGCTTCTGGCTTCTTTTTTTTTTTCCTTCATTTTGTCTAAGCTGACAAGGAAGGGCACACGCTCCTGGCAGATCATGCTCAGAACGCTGAACTGTATGGAGGTGCTGACAAAACACGCCAGAGGCCTGATCCCTTTCACTGCCCTGTTCTGTCTCCCTTCCACAGCATTACTGTGCACATGCATTTTATTTGTTTAAATGAAAACGTTAAAAAAAAAAAAAAGAGCAGAGTTACAGGCCTCACTTTGCTCCTAATTAAGAAACTCTCTCTGAACCAGAGACTCTTCAGCTGTGAAATGAGGGTATTAAATTATTTATGAGGTTTCATCCACATCAAAAAAAAAATCTGAGGAACCGTTTTCCTGTTGACTTCCTTTGTAAATTCTAAGGGAAAACACCTTGCAAGGAACTGAACCAAGAACTTGCAAAAGAATTGCTGGGGGAGGGGGGGAGGGAGGGAGGGAGGGAGGGAGGGGGTGGAGGTAGGAGGAATGTATCTCGTCCTGCAGCCAACTGAGCAGAGAAATATATCCAAAGCGCGCATTTTTTTCCCCGAAGTTGCCATAATGATTAACATTTCCACTCTGGAGAAATTCAGTTGTGTCACCCTGAAAATAATGTGAAAAATCTAAAATATGTTTTCCGAAGCCACGGTGCATGACAGAGGAGCCGCGGTTTCCTCCTGAGTCCTTTTCTTTTTTTAGTGAGCCCTGAATTAACCGGGCCAAGAGCCAGGGGCTAAGACACATTCTGGTCCCAAAGGCAGGGGTGGGCGGCGGCGGTTCACGGTGCCAGAGAATTCCAAACCACTTCATTTGCTCCATGTGGGGTTCAAGCTCTGCGTGATGAGGCTGCTGTTTCCTGCATTGCCCATACTGTGCTGACCAGCGTTTTTATATATTGAGATGATTCATTCCATACCAGATTTTAAATCCTTTAAATCGGTGCTTCTCCAATGGCGCTGATTTCGCCCCACCCCCGGCCCCAACCCTGGGACACGGGGCAACGTGTGGAAACATTTTTAGTTGCCAGGACTCCGGGGAAGAATGCTACTGGCATCTGGTGAGGCCAGGGAGGCTGCGAAACATCCCACAGCACACTGCATAGAGCCCCCTCCACAAAGAATTATTTGGATCAAATGTCAATATCACCAAGGTGGAGAACCCCAAATCTGAACCATACTAAAACTTCTATAATTCTGCCCAAGGTATATATACTGTGTACTTTCATTTTCCAAACCATTTTTATTCTTTTCAAAGTAGTACACGCACACAGGGGAGGCAAAACACTCCTCCTTTTTCACGTCAAGCTTTCCAGCACCATCTATCCTCAATTCTACTTCACAGAGCAACCACTTTCAAACCTTACAACTGTTCCTGTTATTGGCAGTGCTCCCTAGTATGGACTTCCATGTTTCTAAGTAAGCTGCTTATAATATATCCTATCAACGTCAGATACCACTTTACTTGATTTTCTCACACATGGAAGAGGATTTTTGGTTTTTAAAATTCCCATCACCAATCCTGGACTTACCCTCCCATGTTTCCCCAACAGTATAACATTTGGGGGGTTAAATCTAGACTGCACACGTATTATTTTGACAATGGAATCGGTACCGCTGAGCAAGCAGTATAGTGTGATTATGATTCCTTTCTTATGCAACTCTTAAATTTTCCTGGGATTATTGGTTGCCTCTGTTTTTATTTTCTTTGATAATTCCTCCAACACCCTCCACAACCTTTCAATTTTTAACTCGGATAATCTGTCACAGTTCCATGTCTATCCTGCCCTCACCCCCACCCCCTCTCCCCAAATATATACACACCAGACCTTCCTCTGGTCTCTGCTCCAGTCTGTACTCGTCAGAGGTGGGTCGGCTCAGAGCAGATGCCCCGAGATCACACCAGCATCCTGAGAATTCCTTCTGCCTCTTTCTGTTTCCAGGACCCCAAATCTTCCCCTTTCTTGGTTTACTCTCTCATTCTGATGGGACACATTCTCTAGTAGCTTCCTGAGAAGTGATGTATGAAATCTAAATTATACTGATATCCTGAACATGGACAAACAACTTTATGCTACTCTTAATTAACAACCAGTGAGGGAATGACTTCAAAATTCTGAGTGAAAATAAATTTTCATAGAATTCTAAGCTCAGTCTGTTTTCTAATTTAAGAAACATGATGTCATTCTGATTCAAAATCCTTCCTATGACTTTTTTTTAAATCTAGAAAGTGCTTAGATACTGCCTTTATCCCTGATTTTCTAAAATGACATGATGATGAGCCTTCATGTAGTAATTTTTTTGATGTGCTGAATTTTTATTCACTGTTCTAGTCACTTGGTTTGAAATTTCTCTCTTCTTCAGACTTGAGGTATTTTCCCCTCCCTCTCTTTCCTGGAATACCTGTTAGGCAAAAAGCTAACTAACCATCTCTCATCTGATAAAGCTTTCTGCACTGTACCTTCGTTATCTAGTAAGGTATTCATTTAGCCACATGTGACTACTGAGCACTTGAAATGTGGCCAGTACAACTGAGGGCCTGACTTTTAAATTGAATTTAATTTTAATTCATTTAATTTAAAGAGCCACACGTGGCCAGTGGCTACCATATGTGACAGCACAAATCTAAAGAGGAAAAAAAGACAGCAATGGAAGATCAGTGCCGTTAGCACCCACCCTGAGATGATATTAAACACGAGTTCAGAAGAAAAAATTGAGAGCAATTTCTAAATCCCCGCCGTTACTATTTCCAATATAAGGTTCTGTGATTTAATTCCTTAGGGCCTCCTTCCTCGTTAAGAACTTGAGGACCTTTTAGAATGATATCACACAAGCAGAAGCATCCCTCTGCACCTAAGACTGGATTTTATTACACCCAGTGTGTAAACAGGGCAACCGAGGGCCCTCTTTCATCTGAGGTGAGATAGGAAGGTCCCTCACAAAACAGAAATTTGTACCGTACTCACAACATCATAGCAGAAAATAGCAGCGAAACATAAAAAATAATAAAACACAAGGGACAACTGGTAGGTTGCTAATGGCAACTTCTTTGAATGCCACCTCATGACGGCAGTCAGGGAGCCCTCACCCCATCACACTTGGGTGTAGAACACGGCTCTCTACATATGCTTTGGCAAGAAACACTGCTTCTGCATAGTGGACGCTCCAGGGGAGAGAAACTAGAACAGCACGCAAGGCCTTCTCTGTGCATTCATTCATTCGCTTACTCATTCAACAAATGTCACAAATATCATAAACTGTCATCTATCTATTAGCAACAACCAAGACAGAAAACAGAACAAAACCAAACTGCACAAGTCCTATGCACCTGCCACAAAGCCAACCAGCCTCTTGTTTCATCAGAATCACTGAGAACCACTTTATTATGGCTGAGTACAGAATACAGCCGGCATGCCCTAGCTGTGCATTCAAAACAAACAGCAGGATCCCAACCAAAAGAAAGTCACTCTTCTTTTTTAATCTCTGAAGAAAAACAAACGTAGCACTGTAGGTACAGGGAAATAAATAGTCAGGAAACATCATTCATTTTTAATTTAAGAATCAATGGGGAAACATATTTTCTTCATATACTCTTCAGGTAAGTCATTTAATATCCATTCGTTCCTGCAAAATGACATTTTATTATGCTTGCAGGTTTTACAAGTTCAGTGTAAAAGTATGAGTTATTCAAATGAGGAGAAACAGAGACACTAACCAAGACACATATAAACTTGATTTCTTCTTTAAAGCATTATGACACTAATAACAAGTATTTAACGCTTGTAGAATTGGCAAAATCAGTATTGTGAGCATGCATTGATGTATATGAGCACATATATATAGACATGTGTATCATTTACCCATCACCCCACGACAGCAGATTCAACCATATACATGTCACACGTGACGAATGCAAAGCACTTTCCCAACTCACACCATGATATGCCAAATAAATCCCATATACAAAGACCAAGACAGGACTTGTCACATGAAAATCTGGTATGAGAGAGGTAACATAACATGACCCAATTGGGCTTACAACTATATAATCCATCCAGAGCTAATATCAACGGAAAAAAAAACACGAAAAACTTTAATAAGCTATCAGTCGCACAATATTTGTTTGTAAGCGTTAAATTTTATTCAGTGGCATGAAATTTTATTTAGTGAGAGAAAAAGAATCACAACATTTAAAGATGATACATTAAAGTATTAGGATAGGGACTTCCCTGGTGGCTCAGCGGTTAAGAATCCGCCTGCCAATGCAGGGGACACGGATTCGAGCCCTGGTCCAGGAAGATGCCATATGCCACGGAGCAACTAAGCCCGTGCGCCACAACTACTGAGCCTGCGCTCTAGAGCCCGTGAGCCACAACTACTTAAGCCTGAGCTCTAGAGCCCGTGCTCCGTCCTCAGCGAGAGAAGCCACTGCAATGAGAAGCCCGTACACCGCAACGAACAGTAGCCCCCACTCGCCGCAACTAGAGAAAGCCCGCGCGCAGCAAAGAAGACCCAACGCAGCCAAAAATAAATAAATTTATTAAAAAATAAATAAAGTATTAGGAAAGCATGATCTTTCTTATTCAGCAAATTGTCAACCAACAGCAATCTGAATCGCTCCCCACAGATATAACACCAAACTATCGATATAATCTTCAGGTGACACATCAGTTTCTGGTCTATAGATGACACAATGAGGGTACCATGGGGTAGAAGAGAATGCCAATTAATCTCTTCCTCAACTCCCAAAGCACTCTCTCCACATTTTGCAATGAGCACTAAGTGTACTTTTTTTTTTTTTTTTTTAATAAATTTATTTATTTTTGACTGTGTTGGGTTTTCGTTTCTGTGCGTGTGCTTTCTCTAGTTGTGGCGAGCGGGGGCAACTCTTCATCGCGGTGCGCGGGCTTCTCATTGTCGTGGCTTCTCTTGTTGCGGAGGACAGGCTCTAGACGTGCAGGCTCAGTAGTTGTGCCTCACGGGCTTAGTTGCTCGGCGGCATGTGGGATCTTCCCAGACCAGGGCTCGAACCCGTGTCCCCTGCATTGGCAGGCAGATTCTTAACCACTGCGCCACCAGGGAAGCCCTAAGTGTACTTTTAAATGTAATTGTCAAGCACGTTATTTAGTCACTGAAATTATCATAGAAGTTTCTGAACGCCATATGGTCCCGGTGTTCATGTTTCAGTTGCAAACACATCCTACTCTCCCACCCCTCACCTGGAAAGGTCAAGTGTACCGTCCTCAATTTCATTTAGCAACACAGCAAGCAAATCCCTTTGGGAAAACAAATTCAATTCTGTGCTTACCTAAATACCTCAAAATCTAGGACACCAATGGCAATGACCAGCTAATTCAAGAACAGAGTATTAAAACACACGTGCACACACACACACAAACAGGCACACAAACACATCTTCCTATTCACAAACCAAAGTGCTTCTTCAAGTGTCACCTCCCTATTTAAGGACATCAGAAAGATGTCCTAAGTAAAAATAAAAATTTTAAACTAAAACCAAAACACCCAACACTCTCACACAAATACACTAGAGTTTCACTATACTGAAAGAAGCTCAAGAACACTCATAAGGCAGAGACCAAAATTATGCAACTCTCTGATCCTTCCCCCTTTGGAAACAAGATGCCCTCAAAATGACTTAAACCCCAGCCTTTTCCAAAAGTGGGAAAAAAATTTTTTTATTTGTCAAATTAACGACTGGGAGGTGGTGGGTCACTAGGAATTCTGTTTCAGTTTGCACTGAGGGTCAGTCCTGCCCCCAAGTCTTTAGACCAGTGGCTCCCAGCTGGGGGTGACTGCGGTCCCCAAGAGATGTCTAGAGACGTTTCAGGTGGCCACACCTGAGGCTGAAACTGAGGGTTTCTCCATCACCAGCAAGCTCAGGCAGTTCAGCTAACAAACACGTCTCCAGTCTGTCTACAGCTGCCTCAGCACACCACAGACTCTGTCTGGCCCTGCCATGCCTCACCCCCGAGCCCCAATCTTTTGCCCCGGCTGTTAACAAGCTCTCCTAGCTGGTTTCACGTTCCCCAGCCTCGCGCCTTTGCGAGAACCCATGCGTTCGACCCTGAGAACTGTATCGCTGGTAGCATCTCCAAGTCACCTGCCCTTCTCACCCTGTCTGCAAGCGCCCCACTGACCCCATGCCTTGCTGCCAGGGGCATTTCTTCCAGGCACACCCCTCGGGTCCCATAATGAACGTGAGAACCGAGACGCAACTCGGCCTTAGCAGCTCTTCTGGTTGTGATACGGACATGTCCTGTTATTCTATCCAGGATGCAGTTGGCCTGGCAACTGGAGTGGGGTAGCTGGGGCCAGAAGGGCTGTGACAACCCACCCCCGGCCGGCTGCACGCATCCTTGGGCCAGGCTTCCCCACGCCTGCAGTTCCACGTCTGCACAAAGGGGAAAGGTAATGACGGAACCCTCACAACAACATCAGGGGTGGACCCCACCATGCACACGCACAGAAAGGACAGAGAACCCTCCCTGGCACAGAGAGACCACCACCTAAGCATTGGAGAAAACTCCTTTCACCACTGTGGTCCACACATTCCGGAATCAGCTTACAGCCTCGTCACCAAGTGTACGTGTGGCCCCAGACAAGAACCTGTGAGCCTCCTAGTTCCCTCTCCCTGTAAAAACGGGACGAAGGACGCCTACGTTACACGACGGTCGGGAGGAATAGAGACCTTGATTGTGAAATACACAGCACAGCTCCTGGCGCATCAAAGCAATTAATCAGAGGCCATTACTACGGGCTGTTATTAACGGGGAATAGCCAAGGCCCTGAACTGATCCAGAAAAGTCACTCCAAATCTTTCCTTCTCATAAACTCGAGAAATAGCTATTCTTCCTGCACTAATTCTTTATACTTGTTTAGCGGGAGACCCATAAGAACTTTTACTTCAATAACCTTGATTTCATTTCCTGCTTTTCAACTAAAGTTATGAAGCATAATCAAGGCTCTGAGGCCCAGTTTTCAATGGAGTTTAGAGGAAAGTGCTCTACCACTCTTGTGGAGACAGAAAAAGAATTTCCGCTCCATTCAATGTACCT
The DNA here is from genome assembly GCF_965194825.1 of Balaenoptera physalus. Lineage (NCBI taxonomy): Eukaryota > Metazoa > Chordata > Mammalia > Artiodactyla > Balaenopteridae > Balaenoptera > Balaenoptera physalus. The sequence continues at coordinate 111,014,985 of NC_138885.1, read as the reverse complement.
TTAAGCCCAGGAATTTATTTTTTAATGGCTTTTTTCCCCCAGTAAAATTAAATGATTCAGGACTTATGTTAATTGTTATGAATCTTTCTTTCATAGATTGGTTTCTAAAGGACTTTAATTTTCACACTTGAAAGGCCTAGAAAGTTTAACTAGGGTCTGCTCACCAGCTGCTTTTGACTCAGTCCTCATCGTACTAAATTTAGACATACACTTTGCCCCGACGGACTTCAACAGCACACATTCAAGCAGCTACATTAAAATAACATGCTGCTAGCGCATCAGAACTCAAAAGCCACTGTAAGCCGGCAACTTCCAAGAAGACACAGCACTCTCTCATTCCCTAAAATACCTAATAATTTCCCACCTGGGAAAAGAAAGGAAGAAAATGACTTGAGGTGGGTACCAAACACACACACGCACAAAATAGCAAAAGTAACATAATTAACCGGGTAAATCAGGGCAAACAGAAATTAATGGCACGAAAAAATGAGATAAAGCTGAAAGGTGAGGACAGGACCCAAAGTTTGCCATCAGACACAACTTGACATCAGTTGGAAGGGAACTATATAAATCAGAGTCTGAGTTTCCTAGACATCGATTCAAAGAAACAAATATAATTAGATGCTTGATTCACAGTATCCAAAAAATGAAGGAGATACAAATATCAAAAACACAGCCTCTAGAGTTTGATACACATATAAAATTTCCCCCATGGGTCCCAGAGAGGAAACTGTGGACTCGGTAGAACTCTACCCTCAGTAACTGCTGTCCACCAGATTTTCACTGGGTCACTTTTAAAATAACCCTCAGTGTTAGATAACCATACAGCACCAAAGCACAGCTCAGTAAATCAAATTTACAAGTGGGTAACAATATGGTAGCAGCATGTAGATCTCCGCACAGCCCAGTTTACTCCAAGGCTACGTCTTAGAAGTGCTCCAAGTCCCAACTGGGGGGCGGGTCTCCTGGGGTCGCAGAAACACATTACTGTATATCGTAAACACACTTTGGTGCCAATAAATATACCACTTCTACAGTATTGCTTCTAATGGTTGCCTAGTAACCGACTGTATGGGCTAGATCATACTGTGATTTTCACCACTGCGTTCAATTGCTTGGTATTGTAAGCGATGCCCCAATAAAACAAGGAGAAACATTTTGTAAGTGTCAAAAACTTTTGCGAACTACCTACACTAAAAAAAAGAAAGCTGGGGCTTCCCTGGTGGCTCAGTGGTTGAGAATCCGCCTGCCAAGGTAGGGAACACGGGTTCAAGCCCTGGTCCGGGAAGATCCCACATGCCGCGGAGTAACTAAGCCCGTGTGCCACAACTACTGAGCCTGCGCTCTAGAGCCCGCGAGCCACAACTACTGAAGCCCGCGTGCCCCAACTACTGAAGCCCATGCGGCTAGACCCCGTGCTCCTCAACAAGAGAAGCCACCGCAATGAGAAGCCCGCGCACCGCAATGAAGAGTAGCCTCTGCTTGCCACAACTAGAGAAAGCCCGCCGCAACTAGAGAAAGCCCGCACACAGCAACGAAGACCCAACGCAGCCAAAAATTTTTTAAAAATTAAAAAACAAAGCTGCATTTTATTACCTAATGTTTAAGGGAAAACACCTAATAGCAAGACTACATAATGGCAGTTAATTCCAAGGTGCCTTTGAAATTGTTTATGGTTCTGTTAATCACAATAGGGTCTAAAGGTATTTGCAGAATAGCAGCACACACGACACGTGAACCATGCCTGGTATGTGTGTGAACAAATTTCCAGGCTTCCTGAGAAATAATTACAAAATATGTGGCATTAAAACTTTTCCACAAATTTGAGTTGAGAACTTCAGGAAAAACATCATGAGCTAACCATGACCTTTATTTCACAGCAAGATATTCACCTGTCTTTCTTCTTGAGACGATCCTGGTTGATCCCCGCCGTCCCAAGGTAATTATTAACAGTGCTGCCTTTCCCTCTCAGAAGTGCCCCAATTTGGACAATAAATTATATGGCCGCTCGACTCAACAACCAAGATGGCCTAGGTTCCAGAACAACAAGCTAGGAATGCTAAGGTCCCAGACATGGGTTTCTGCATAAAGAAGAAGGAAGTTATTAAATCTGGAGAGCCTAACACAGCAAAGGTGGTGGAAGCGGCCCTCGGTCAGAACCACGTGAATTGTCAAAGGAAGCTTCCTACTCTGCTGTCTTGAAATAATCCACTCCTTCCACACAGCCAACAAGTGTAATGACCAGGCCTCATCCTTCCCACTTCTCGGGGACATCTGGCATTACTGTTTCTATAACCCTCTCCTCCACTGGCTCATGTCACGGCCACAGTTATCCAAGTGAATGGGTCCAGAGCATCCAGCTGCATACAACTTGTTGCATACAACTTCCCCCTGCCTCATCTTTCCCCCTGCAAAGCCACACATACATCTTCCTAAACCAAAGGTTTAGGAACTCATCACTCAAAATACATAATGGAAAACATCACTGCTCCGGAAAACACCCAACTCACTCCTTGCAGTTCCTGACTGAACCCCTGGTTCCTACACCAGAAAAGCAGAAAAGCAGGCGGTAGGGACTAATACCAGGTCAAGAATAAATTGTTAAACTACTGTAACCGATGCCATCTATGGTAGCAGAGTCACCCCTCCGCACCCAAGTTGTGCCCATCCTAATCCCCAGAACCTGTGAATATGGCAGGTTCCCTGGAGCGGGGGAGTTAACAGTGCAGATGGAATTCAGGTTGCTAATCTAACCCTAAAAAAAAAAAGTTATCCTGGATTACACAGGTGGCCCAAAGTAATCAGGGGAGTCCTTTTAGTGGGGAAGAGGGTTTCAGGACAGCCAACGTCCAAGCAATGCAATGTGAGAAAGACTCAGCCATGGCTGGCTCTGAAGAGGGAGTAAGGAAGGGGCCAGGAGCCAAGGAACACAGGCGGCTTCTGGAAGCTGCAAGAGGCAACTGAAAACAAAACAAAACAAATATTTCCCCTAGAGCCTCCAGAAAATAAGTGTCCCTGCAGACACCTCAATTTTAGTCCAGGGAGAGCCGTGTTGGACTTGTGACCTCCAGAACCGTGAAGTACTAAACGTACGTCATCTTAAGCCCCTACGTTTGTGGTCATTTGTTCCAGGAACCACAGGAACCAAATACAGCCTCCTGCTTGCTGAATACCAGTTCCCTCTGTGCTATAACCCCTTTAAGAGGGATTATAATCTGGGCGTCAGGGAACGTAGAGTGCAATCCATCTGTGGTCTCTATAGCTGCTTGAGAAGCTGCAGCATCAATGCTGGCTGCAGGGAGGACTTCAGTCACTCGGGGTGGGATGAGGGGGAGGCGAGTGGGGACCCCGAGAGTGAGCACCTCCTTAAGTTTCATGCCTCTCCAAGGGGGCTCGTTCACCTCACCCTTGCCGGGGTCTCACTTCCTCAGCATCTGGCCCCAAGTCCCCCGCAGTGCCAGGTTTCGTGTCCTATGGCCGTGCTGTCTATTTCCTGATGAGGATTCTGTTCTGAAAACCTGCACTCTTCTTCCCAGTGTTTCACCCCTCAGCCCGTCCCTTTAGAGTCCAAGCGAGTCTTGTTGCAGGGGCTTTGGGAATGGACTCGCCCGTCCTGACTCATCCTTTGTGCCCGAGGAGCCCTGAGTCTCTGCGGCCTCTGGGCGGGTGTGAGGGTGGTGGTGGTGTCAGTGCCACCGTTTCTTCCTCTCTTGGGCATCACTCGTTAATTCCTCTGCTCTCCCATCTGCTCAGACCAAGCTTTATGAGATGCTCATTACCCTATAGAGACACAGAAGATCCGCTCAGCTCCTTTCTTCAAGGAACTCGTGATCTTTAAAGCAGGCGATGAAAACCCCTCATTTCCTACTCAACAAGCGACGCTGTGGGCCTTACAACTGAGGTTGAGGAAGTTCTTTGAGAGATGATGACAAGTGCTGGTGAGGATGTGGAGGAACTGGAACGCTCACACATCGTGGGGAGGAACATACAATGACACTGCCACTTTGGAGAACAGTCTGGCTGTCCCTCAGAAAGTTACACATGGAGTGACCGTATGGCCCGGCAATTCCACTCTGAGGAATAGACGCAAAAGAAATGAAGACAGACGTCCACACAAAAACCTATGAACAATGGTCACAGCAGCTCATTCATAAGAGCCAAAAAGTGGAAACGGCCCACACACCCACCAACTGATGAGTGAATAAGCAAAATGTGGTATATTCATAACAACAGAATATCATTCAACAATAAAAAAAGAGTGAAGTGCTGACTCACACAACAACATGAATGAACGCTGAAAGCAGTATACTAAGGACTCCCCGGGTGGCGCAGTGGTTAAGAATCCGCCTTCTGATGCAGGGGACACGGGTTCGAGCCCTGGTCTGGGAAGATCCCACATGCTGTGGAGCAACTGAGCCCGTGCACCACAACTACTGAGCCTGTGCGCCACAACTACTGAGCCCACGTGCCACTACTGAAGCCCACGCACCTAGAGCCCATGCTCCGCAACAAGAGAAGCCACCGCAAGGAGAAGCCCATGCCCCGCAACGAAGAGTAGCCCCCGTTCGCCGCGACTAGAGAGAGCCCACGTGCAGCAACGAAGACCCAACGCAGCTAAAAATAAATAAATTTAAGAAAGCAGTATGCTAAATGAAAGGTCAGACACAAAAGACACATATTATATGATTCTACTTGTTTGAAATGTCCAGAACAGGCAAATCCATAGAGACACAAAACAGACTGTGTTGCCAGGGGCTTCATGGGTAGGGGAGTAGTGCCAACGGGCACAGGGATTCTTTTTAGGTGATAAATGTTCTAAAATTGTATTGTGGCGATGGCTGCACAACTCTGTAAATTTACTAAAGATCACTGAATTGAACATTTACAACAGGTGAATTGTGGTATGTCAATTATGCCTCAGTAAAGCTGTTTTTTAAAAAAACCTCTCTGAGATCCTTAAAGCAAAGATTAGCTATGTATATGTGCACAAATGTACAACAAAACATACAGTTACATTGTTATCATACAATCTAAAATCTAGAGACAACTTCCAATTTTTTTAAAAAATGAAAACTCTTTATTTGTTCTGTTACAAAGGATTTAAATAAGCTCACTGCCTCTAATGTCAAATGCCTAATTGCATAATTTAAGTTGGTAAGAGGCCTATAGATAGGCTTTCTCATTCAAATTACACCTGAACAATAAGTTTTATTCCATCAACTCATATTTATACATAACATGATTTTCAGCCGGTTTGAGATGAAAACTGAACACGTAAAACATTTCTTCTTATAGTCACAACAGAATCCAGAAGATGAAACTCACTAGAATATCTGCTTATTAGGACTCAAGAATCGTAACACCTGAAGCCCTAGTTTAAGTGGATTTTAAATTCAGTATAAGTGGATTAAGAAATCCAATTTTCTGGTGTCATACATGACAAAAGCTTCAAGAATGACAGTAAATTATATATTTTTAAATTGCCCAGTAGCTAATAAACCTGTTGTTGGGTTTTTTCCAGATGGCGTAAATTTCAGCCCTGCTTAGAAAAAAAAAAAAAAAAAAAGACGTATGGAACTCACACACTTTAATGTCAGCTCATTTCTGTGAAAGTACTCTTCCATGTCGGACTGAACCATCATTATAAAATCAGAATTTTGTAGGGCTATTATTTTTCCCAGGTTCTGCAAAAGAACATGGTCAAATCTGGTCAATCTTGGCAGCACACGTCACACTGGGCAGAAACAGGATCTAGGAAGATGGCAACAGCAAACACCGCCAGGCTGTATGTCTCACTGCAAGAGGAGGAAGCAAAGTCCTGGACCCTGACCTCCTACCACTTGCTAGCTGAACCCCTTCGACCCTGCGTATGAAACTCCTGACTGGAGCACCTAGACGGGTGTGTCCCCTATCTTAGTATGCTATGGCTGTTGTAGCAAATGACCACACACTCAGCAGCTTTAAGCAACGCAGACTGACTGTGTTACACTCTGGAGATCAGGTGTCAACAGTGGGTCACAGGGCTGTGCTCCTTCTAGAGGCACCAGGGAGGGGAGAAGCTGGGTCCTGACCTTGTGCAGCTTCCGGAGGCCGCCTGCCTTCCTTGGCACATGGGCCCACATCACTCCAGCCTGTGCTTCACTGGGCACATCCCCTCTGATGCTCACCCCCTCTTCGTCCACTGCGACGTACCTCTGTGGTGACGACTCTGGGCTCAGGAGGATCATGTCCCCACCTGCAGATCCTGGAATCACATCTGCAAAGTCCCTTTTGCCGTGTGAGGTCACACGTTCAAAGGCTCCAGCATCAGGCCTGGGACGTCCTTCGAGGGCCATGACTCTGCCTACCACAAGTACCAAGGACCAACTTGAGAAATGTGAAAAGAACCTGGAGTCTATGAAACACGACACAAGAGTAAGGCACGGCGGAGGGAACAGAGATTGGAAACAGCAGTGTTCATTTTTACAACGTTGACCGGTGGTGGTAGTAGCCTTTCTCTGCTGTAGGCCAATCCACACATTTCTGCCTGTTTCTGGTGGCCTCTGGCCTCCACCTCACCATCTGTACAGAACTGTGGTCAAGGGAGCGGGCAGAGGTGGGCTCCGCCTTGTGAACTTCACGGTTCAGGCTGGAGCCCCAGAAGTGGAGGCAAGCCCGGCCAGCTCCTACTCACAGGAGCTTGCCTTGGAAGGCACACAAACTCTTGAGTCTTACCCTATCTAATCCTCCCACGGACTACGATCCCCACATCACAGATAAACAGACCGAGGCCAGATGATTTTCACAGGATCACACAGCTACGCGGCAGCAGAGTCCTAGACCGGCCCCTCGTCCACCGCACAGAAAGGCCATGGCATCTTCCTTCCTCAAAGGCTATGGGGTCAGCCCAGCCCCTAAATGCCTCCACTCTTTTTCCTAAAACACCCAAACCAGAAGCACGTGACCTCACAGCCAAGAGAAATACAACCACGAGATTCACAGCCCCAAATGGAGGCACAGTCGAGGCCCCCTCGGCAAGCTGGGCCCAGCTTTGCATGACGTGGCCCTGCCCACTCGGGGCCTCACACACCTGCCCTGCTCCCTCACCTAAGGGCCTTGCACCCACACGTCCAGCAGGTCCTTCTCAGGGCACACGGCAACACCCATACCTTCACCCCAGCTCTGCCCCCTGCAATGGGGGCCACTGGCACCACACCCGCCTCTCCGAAGAGCTAAAGTTCTCCAGGGGAGTGATATGCTTGTTCTCTACGACTCCAAGCCAGCTGAGCGCCTGGCACAGCACGTGCTTATGAAACGTGGGCACCGTGAATCCACATTCTTCACCTCCACGGGCAAAGCTGAACATGGACAAATGTCCCATGTCCTCTCCACAAACATTCTGGAACACAAGCATTTCCAAAAACTAGCATGTGCCAATACAGTTCTTCCTCCATATTTACAGGGAGCTGTATGTTCGCATAAGAGCCCCTCTCTCTTTACCCGTCTCTGCTTCTGGACCAGGAAGTTGTATAGGAGAACAGTGCAACATAACCAACTTACGTGTGCAAAAGAAAATTTTGTTGAAATGTGCCACGCTAAAAATTAGAATGTTGTAAACTACATTTTGAAAATACAAAATCAACTCTACTTTGCACCCTTGAGTGGAAGAAGAAATGAGGCCCTTTGGTCTTAATGTCACTACCACCACCATCATCAACAAGACATATGCAGCAGCACACAGGAAATTACAATCTCTGCGGAAATGCTGCGGATTCATTTTAAAACCAGATTTCAAGGCACAGTCCCACAGCACACGTCCTGTGTACAGTGGCAGTGGCAGTGTTGTGTGTGTGTACCTGTGTGTGTGTGTGAGAGAGAGAGACAGAGTGCATGCCTGTGCACATGTGTATATGTGTCTGTGCATATATAATATCTTACATTAAAAAAATCATTAAGTGGGACTTCCCTGGTGGCGCAGTGGATAAGATTCTGCACTCCCAATGCAGGGGGCCCGGGTTCGTTCCCTGCTCAGGGAACTAGATCCCACATGCATGCCACAACCAAGAGTTTGCATGCCACAACTAAGGAGCCCACATGCCTCAACTAAGGAGCCGGTGATCCACAACTAAGGAGCCCGGGAGCTGCAACTAAGGACCCCGCCTGCCACAACTAAGGAGCCCACGTGCTGCAACTAAGGAGCCTATGAGCCACAATTAAGGAGCCCATGAGCCACAACTAAGGAGCCCGCCTGCCGCAACTAGGACCCCGTGCAAATAAATAAATAAATAAAAATAAAATTTTTAAAACGTCATGAAGTGAGGCTCCAAAACACCCTCGAGTCCCGAGTTTGCGAGCCTCAGTACTATGAACGTTTGGGTCCAGTCGTTTCTGGAGTGGGAGCTGCTGTGTGCATTGTAGGATGTCTAGCAGCATCCTTGGCCTCCACGCACTAGAAGCCAAGAACATTCCTCTTAATCTCCACCTGTGACAACCAAAAATGTCTCCAGACATTGCCAGATATTCCCTGGGGGACACAGTTGCCCCTGGTTGAGAACCACAGCTCTCAGCTACCAAAAAGTCCCCAGGATGAGTGTGGCCGGATTATTTAAAGCATACAGGGTCCCTGAAACCAGAACAATCTACTTTCCCAGATTATTATGAATTACAATGAGAATTATCTTTCTTTGAGGGGGTCTTAAAAACGCAATAAATTCTGCATTACACTTTGTTGACCTACATTCTGTTAAAACGACCAAAATGTTAAGCTCTTACAAAGGAAACCTTTCGAAGTCATTTTTCCACACAACGAAAGAGTCAGTATTTTACTGAGATGATTTTGAAGAGTCTAACAAAAATCAAAACTGCTTTCTTTCATTAGTCTTACACCGAAGCCTGTAATCAGGGAGAGAACGCAGCAGACAGTCCTGCATTAACCCAGATTCCATCTTTCCCTCGTTTGACCGAGATTTTCATAGGTTACACAAATATTACCTTTAAATTAGTGTTTCTCTTCCTCCAACATGTGGACAAAGAATGAAATGTATTGCTGGAAACAGAGTCTACATAAAAGCTTTAATTTTCTCCTTTATCCAGAACGCCAATGAGAATTCTCAACGCTTTCGTCTACCTGACTCTTCCCCCACCACTAATGGCATAGAGCCTTTTGGGCAGGATCAGAGAGCAGTACTTCTGGGATCCCAGGCCCATGGCTCCTCTTAAAAACAACTGTGATCCGAAGCGAAGGGGCTCTGAGTGATTTCTAAGCTGGATCCTCCAGGTGGGCACGGAGTAGGGGAACGGGCCACGTCTGCCCATCGTGCCCTGAATCCTCCGAAAGCTCTGTGATCTGTTCCCGCCATCCCTCCAGGCTTCCATCCCACACTGAAGGCTGCATAAAGTGAAAGCTTCCTTCACAACTACTTTTAGAACCTGGGTAGAGGGGAGCCGACCCCGTACTCTTTTTCTCCAGAGTTTGAGAGGGAACTGACCGGTGCACATGACTAAGTCCAGGCCGTGAGGTGTCCAAGTCACGTCCGACCCCCCAACACACACACCCCCATGCTCAAAAACCACCGGCAGGTGAAAGCATCGCAAAACAAACTCTGCAGGGTGAGCCCAAGGTACGACGGAACTCCCGCTCGCAAGAGGGCCTGCTTGGTGCAGAAGGAAGCAAACCATTCCCCTGATTTCTACTCATAAAGCGTAAGAATTGGGGCAGCTTTTATAACGTCTTGGGACACACAATCCGTAGCATCTGTTCGGAGGGTCTGATTCCATACAGTTGGAGTCAGTGGATCTTTCTGGAAAGGGCGAGACAGGAAATATTTTAAGGTTGGTAATTGAGAATACAGCGTAGAAATTATATAACGAGAGAGAAAACAAATTTTCCCCAAACTTTCACTGACACAAATCAAAATTTTGTGAATTCAAAATTTGCATTTCCTATCATTTTCATGCGTCATGAAATATTCCTCTGTGATGTTTTCCCCCCAATCATTAAATAATGTCAAAACCATTCTCAGCTGGAAGGCTGCACAAAGACAGGCAGTGGGTGGGTTTGGCTTGGGGGCTGCAAAGGTGGACCCCACCTCCTGGGGGCAGACCCTGCAGGCCCAGCTCAGGGCCTGGGGAGGACAGAAGGCTGCGCAGGCAGCCGCAGGCAAAGACGAGAGAGGGAGAGAGAGAGAGAGAGAGAGAGAGAGAGAGAGAGAGAGAGAGAGAGGGGGAGAGAGAGAGAGAGAGAGAGGGAAATCCAGACGGAGACATCACCGGGGCAAAGGGCTTTCTGAGCCCAAAACGCTATCTTTGTGTTGTCTGTGCTAAGAAACCTGTATCAGGGGACAACTGATATCTTCAAGTGTGAGAAAGGCGTGGTATTTTGTATATAAACGACACTGCTTACCCCCATAACTTTGCGCCTTTCAGTGTGGCTGGCTTGTGATAACTTCTTTTATGTGTTACACACACATAATTTGAATGCTGAGTGATCACAAATGGCCCTAGTTGTACATCTCTTCACCACGTCACTGGAGAAACCCTTATAATTCCAAAAGAGCACTGAAAGTCCTACAAACCAAGCTTAATAAACGGTAAAACATGTGATGCTAAAGTGGGATGCATCCACAGGTTAGCCACTGACTTTATGAAATGTACACCCAACTTGAGCAGGTGTCTGACAGATAAAAGTATGTTTTATTGACAGTTCTCACGAAACTGGTGTCCAGGTACAAATGTCCCCACCCTTTCAGCTCTGCACACAGCCTAAGACCATTGTGATGGGAACTCCCCAGAGGGCCTTTATCAACGTTCACAATTTTCATGCTTTCATAATGATCAGTCACAAACCCTACTTAAAGAGGTGACATTCTGTTTATATAAGAATCATCAATAGGGCTTCCCTGGTGGCGCAGTGGTTAAGAATCCGCCTGCCAAGGCAGGGGACATGGGTTCAAGCCCTGGTCCGGGAAGATCCCACATGCCACGGACCAGCTAAGCCTGTGCGTCACAGCTACTGAGCATGCGCCCTAGAGCCCACGAGCCACAACTACTGAGCCCGCGTGCCACAACTACTGAAGCCCGTGCGCCTAGAGCCCATGCTCCGCAACAAGAGAAGCCACCGCAATGAGAAGCCCGCACACCACAACGAAGCCCGCGTGCAGCAACGAAGACCTGACACAGCCAATAAATAAATAAGTATAATAAATTTATAAAAAAAAAAATCATCAATAGATCTTTAAAGGGGGGCTTTTAATCACGTTAAAGAAATGCAGAAAGAACAAAGAAAAGAAGGAGAAAGCCATGAGGATGGACTGAACAGGTGAAGTGAAAATAGTGTGGAAGTGTAAGGACAGAAAAGGGACTCCTCAGTACAAATACACATAGAGTGTCAACTTTTGGACCATGTAAATGTTTTTTACATCCAAAAATATCCTTACTCTCCAAAGGTTCAGCAAAGAAGAAAGAGGAAAGGGAGAGGAAGAAAGAGAAAGAAAGGGAAAGAAATTTACTGTTCGAGAGATAAAGCAAATACGGCAAAATGTTAACACCTGATGAATGTATTCTTTACGTTTTCCATGGGTTTGAAATTTTTCAAAATACAAAGTGGAGGAAAAGAACGGAATACAGCTTGGCTTTAACTGAGTTATTCTGCCCTCTGACACCAGCTCCACTGGCTACTATTTGTCTTCAACAAAACATCCAGTTCGGTCAGTCTTAATATTGAAATAAAAGTTCAAATTATTCTTATTTAAAAAAACAAAAACAAAAACCAAACCCACTGACTCGGCACTTGTGTCGAGCTGGATATTTCTGGTTCACCGTGCGAGTGTTACTAGTCTCTCCAAGTCTCTCTGGAGAGCCGGGCTGGCGTGCCCATCCTCCCCCTGCAGACTCCGTGAGGCCTGGCCTTGGGCAGGTGACCTCGAGTGTGGCAGAGTGAAAACCAGGCCAGAATCTCCACAGACATGATGCACCCCCGGATCCCCAGCTAGGACACCTCCCCAGAAAGTCTCACAGATCCCACAGGGTAGCAAGAGGCATATTTCTCGTGCTCCTGACTGAGCAAATACCTAATGATTAGTAGGAGTTAGGAATATATATTATTTTTGGCTGTGTTGGGTCCTCGTTGCTGCTTACGGGCTTCCTCTAGTTGCGGCAAGTGGGGGCTACTCTTCATTGCGGTGCGCGGGCTTCTCACTGCGGTGGCTTCTCTTGTTGCGGAACACGGGCTCTAGGCACGCGGGCTTCAATAGTTGTGGCTCACGGGCTCAGTAGTTGTGGCTCGTGGGCTCTATAGCGCAGACTCAGTAGTTGTGGCGCACGGGCTTAGTTGCTCCGTGGCATGTGGGATCTTCCCAGACGAGGGCTCGAACCCATGTCCCCTGCCTTGGCAGGCGGATTCTTAACCACTGCGCCACCAGGGAAGCCCCCCAGATTAGCCTTTTAAACCCCAGTGAAAGCTGCACAGAACTTCTCATTCTCGCCCTTTGTTAGTGACCTGCTCCTTAGACAAGCCTTCCTGGAGGCGACATGTAAGAAAGAGCACTTAGAATCATCTCTTCCTTAGGGAAAGCACTTCCTTGAGAGAAACCCCGAATACCTCAGAGTTGTGCCAGACCTACAACCTCAACGTATGACAAGACACTCCCTGCACACGGGCTGAAGCCCGCTGGAGGGCTCTGGGCTATTTCGGAGACTGAGCTTTACAGCTGGGCGGAGCACTGCTGTCTGGGGCCCAAGAGGGCTCTCATTCTGGCTCCGGTCCTCTTAGTTTTCACCCTTGTGGGACACTTGTGTTGGTGAAACGCTTAGTTCTCCTAGTTTAGAGTTTCTTTTTCACATGTGATCTTCGAGGAGCTGCATTTTCCCTGGCACCTGGCTGATTCAGATACCACCTCAAGAACCTTTCTGGGCGGCTGCGACCTGGCCATGATGGAGAGCAGGGGCACGCGGTTGTTGGTTTTTGTACGAGAAGCTTGTGTTTGTGTGAGAATGTACTATTTCCCCCTTTCCAGGCACCACACCTGGCACCTAGGAGACCTCACCTAAGTCCAACCAAATAAATTAGAGAGTGAGGTTTAACAGAGGGTCCTCACGCTTGTCCCTTACAACCACTGACAGAGCAGGAGAGCTGCATGCCACCAGCATGCAGGCGACACACCCTAATGTCTCTGCACACCCTGCCTCCTGTGGTTTGCTTTCAGTCCACTGGACGGGCTTGCATACCCCACCCAGGATGTGAGCTGGTCCGAGAAGGGCCGGGGGAAGAGGAGGAGAGAAGAAAGGACCCAAACCTCTTACTCACAATCAGGAAAACATACATTTGATTCCAACAGCTCCAGCATCCCTGCTGCCTTAAGAAGTGAGACCCACAGGGGCCTTCACGGTGGCAGAGATCGATGGCCGGCGCACCTCTAAGTCAGCTGATTTCCTGCTCCGTCCCCTCGTCCCACCCACACAAGACACTCACGCAGGCACCCAGAACAGTCGTAAATCAAGTCCAGGGTGGCACAGAGGCAGCAGGGACATTCAACTGGAATGCCAAGGCACAGGTGCTTGTCACCACTCACCGTGACTTCCAGACCCGTGAACTGCACTCTCCTTGCTCCTCAAATGGGGCAACAAGGCCTGGCCTACCTGTCTCACGGGGATGCACGGAGACGTGCTCAAAACCACAAAGCACGGCAACCGTTCGCTATGATGAGCGCTGAGGGGGGAGACAGGCCGAGGGCTCACGCTGCACTCGCCCGACGCGCGCCCAGGGACTGAACAGCTGAGCAGTCACAGCACGGGCCCACTGACAGCTTCTCGGGACACCACAGTTCCCTGCCATCTGGGGCTCCCGTACACACCAAACACACAGCGTCGTGCGAAATCCCATCCTCACTCTACAGTGCAGTCTGAGACAGTCTAGCACGTGGACGTTTACCAGGTTTTAACTGTCCCTGCCCTAGCCCTCTTCCTAACTGTTCCCCAGTTTCTTTACGGGGAATTTCTTTTCCTCTTCTGTCTCACCCCCCATAGTGCTGGGAACAGAGGAGAAGTGACCATGGCACGAAGGAAGACCCAACTCCCTCTCACTCTGCTCTCTCCCAAGGTTTTAGGAGCAGTCGAAGCACAGTGTTCACAAGCTCGTATGACTATGAAAATCTGCAAAAGCAAGACATGTTACCATCAGTGATCAGGTAAGTCCTCTGCCCCTTGCACTCTCTCTCCCGACCAAGAGAGGACGAGGGGAAGCGGAGCCATCTCGATACATCCGCCCTGGCTCAGCGGGATACAGCTGTGAGATTCGCACACGTCCCCTTGTACGGCTGCGTCACTGCTGGCTGTGCCGGAATTAAGAATGGCTTCCAGAAATACTTTATTTTAGGACAAATTATCCAATGTCAGGGCACAGTGGGCAGTGCCAGATGGACTAGCATGATATAAACTGCATGAGGGCAGAGGAGAAACAAAACTGGAAACTATCAAAGCCAGAAGCTAGCCTATGGAAAATTCTTCCACAGAATTTTTATCACTTATCAAGTCATTTGTCAATTTTTACCATTTATCTCATAAAATTACTAGAGACTTTCCAAAGTTTAAGAAGCCAAAAAAGTTCACACCACATTAGCAATAATGGGCCATGAATCACCATAACAGCAGCAGCAGCTGGTCACCAGGCTACAGGAAACCCTGAATGGTGTATTTCCTCTATGGAAAATGATACTGTAAAGCTACTGTCATAGAAAGAGGTCACACCTAAGAATACACAACTTAAGAAAAAAAATGGAAAAAAATAGAGAGGCATGTCAGGCCATGAATTCATTCATAAATGTTATTTTCCCAGAATGTGCTATCTGCAGTACCTGCCAACTTTGAAAAATTGTCTAAGTACTTACGCCCCTCAAAACCTGGCGAGGGCAAGTCCTTGTGGGAAGACTGCCAAGCTGGCTCTACTGAGCCCCTGGTCTAGCCTAGAGATGGGCACATGCTTCCAGGTCAGCCAATTAAATATGCACATGTGCACGGGCACGCACACACACATACACACACACACACACACTTTGAATCTTGAGGTACTGACACAGAACAGAGATGTAGTTGGAGTTTCTTTTATGGTCTTGGTTACACTGGCGTGATGATATCTCGTTCCTGCCGGAGCGAGAATTCTCAATTCTGCAGACTGTCCTTGATCCCTGCTGCTCCCAAGACTGGCCTCACTGCCCCTCTTCAATTCCCAAGGGTCCACCTTAAGTCAGGCAGGAACTGTTTCTCTTGTTTAAAACCAAGAACCCTACAGGATACTCACTGGATCTACAAAGGGATTTATGTCTCCTGGTATACCAATATGCCCAAGATATATGTGCTTATGTGTGTGTATTTTATTAATAGGTTTGTTTTTGTTTAAAATCGAGCTGTAAATAAAGTACACACAACACACATGCTTATAACTGCATGCAAAACATCAGGAAAAATACACAAGAAACTATCAACAGTGTTTACTCTGGGAAGTGAGATTATGAGGGAGAAAGAGGCTTTTACTTCTAACTCATACCCTTCAGTACTCCTTGAATTGTTAAGTAAATAAACAGCATGTACTATAATAAATGCATACAAAACTAAAAGGAGGGCCAAACCTACAGAATAAACTCTCACCCATGAGAAACGCTTCATCTCCTCTTGAATCTTTTTTTCCCCCTTCCTTGTAAGGCAATTCCCTCTGACAATATTCACCCTGAGGCTCATCTCCGTCCGTGGGCCAAGTTCAGTCTAACCACCCAGTGTTCCAAGGAGCAAGACAGAAACCTCTTTCTCTCAGAGAAGCAGAACTGAATTGCCAAATCTAGCCTTAGTAGCTCAAGCTCGACACACCGACTTTCCCACGTTAGGTGCTTCACGTTTAATGAGTAAAAAAATTCACGAATGAATGAGTTGCACCATAATGAATGAGTTGGCCTTATGATCATTTGTTTCTACAATATTGAATTAGTACAGCTAATTATAGTTAAATTCCACCAAAAACACCTTTGCTTTTTTGTTTCGTTTTGTTCTTACATTGCTTGATTCCCAGCGTCCTTCTTTACCCTGGTGAGTGAAATTCTCTCTTTAATTGTTCGTTACTTACACCTCATACAAACAGCACATTCTTAACAAATGCTGGAGAGGGTGTGGAGAAAAGGGAACCCTCTTGCACTGTTGGTGGGAATGTAAATTGATACAGCCACTGTGGAGAACAGTATGGAGGTTCCTTAAAAAACTAAAACTAGAACTACCATACGACCCAGCAATCCCACTACTGGGCATATACCCAGAGAAAACCACAATTCAAAAAGACACATGCACCACAATGTTCACTGCAGCACTATTTACAATAGCCAGGACATGGAAGCAACCTAAGTGTCCATCAACAGACGAATGGATAAAGAAGATGTGGTACATATATACGATGGAATATTACTCAGGCATAAAAAGGAACAAAATTGGGTCAGTTGTAGAGACGTGGATGGACCTAGAGACTGTTATACAGAGTGAAGTAAGTCAGAAAGAGAAAAACAAATATCGTATATTAATGTATATATGTGAAATCTAGAAAAATGGTACAGATGAACCAGTTTGCAGGGTAGAAACTGAGACACAGAGGTAGAGAACAAACGTATGGACACCAAGGGGGGAAAGTGGCGGGGGGTGGTGGTGGGATGAATTGGGAGATTGGGATTGACATGTATACATGAATATGTATAAAATAGATAACTAATAAGAACCTGCTGTATAAAAAAATAAAATAAGATAAAATTTAAAAAAAATAGTACATTCTGTCTTTATTACCAATTAGAAAGGAAAAGCAAAGTTAGAGACTGGGAGAAAATTAACGCTGCATTCATATTTGATTAGACTGATAGAAAAAGCACTTTTACATCCTTAACATGACAATGAGAGAGGGATACATATACAATATGTTAGACCAACTAATAGTAACAGTCCCTGGGGCTTGTCATTAAATTGGAGGGTTTTCCAAAGAACACCCCAAGCATTAGTGAATGCATAAGCATCTTCTCTCCCACTTTTATCCGTAAGAAAAACTACAGAGAAAAGAAATCCTGCCTAACCCACTGAATTTGGATTTGATTGTAATTAACTGTCCTTTCGCACCTGTTAATATAAAACATTTTGCTATTTCTAAATTAGCACATATTGGAAGGGAAGATCATTTCCTGGGGCATCACTTCCCTCAGCTGCTCCAGCCTTCTACTAATGAGCCCAAAGTATTTAAATTTAACCCTGGCGAAGAAAGATTAACTTTACAAGGAGGAAAACACAGCAAGACAACTTCACAGTTGTCTGTGAAGGAGCCAGTGCCAGAGCTGGGCCTTTCTGGTTCACAGTTTCTCTCTGGCTTCACCTGCCAAATGACTTGATCTCTCCAGCACAAGACACAGATTTCAACAACCGTTACTTAGGGCACTGGGAAGCCCGGGCGGACCGTCTGGCTCCGACCATGTCCTCTGAGTGTGATGCTCAAGCTCTAGCGTGCCTTGGTCCTGTGACTCAGTAGCCACCCAGGGTGTGGTTTCTTTGTAACCTGCACTCCATGCCTCGTCCTTTGTCCTGGTAACCCCCTAGGACACTAGACCCTCTAGAACCCGAATCCTGCCTGGCACATAGTAAGTGCTCAATGCGTGTGAGCTCTGACAATGAAATAATGATGATGCTGATAAGCTACTATGATCTCTGTCCACAGGGTCCACAACTTCACTTCTTGTGCCAAATTCTCCCCAAGCTACACCTAGCACTTGTGGTATCCGTACAAACTCTGGATGTTCTGCTCTACTGCCAACTATGGATGTCTTCTAAGATTCCACCCAGAACCAAATCTATCCCCTGGCACCTTTCTGAGCCCACCGGGTCAGTCTAGTTCTAACTCAGCCTACTGTCTACATGGATTATCTGCAACTGATGGGACATGCCCATCCCGTGAATTGCTAACAGGGGTGGATGAGAAGAGTCAACCGCCTGGTCTTCACCTGTTTGCCCGAGCACACGCAGGTGCCAGGCTCTGTGGGAGGTACAGGACTACACGACGAATGTGACGCAGCCCTGGCTGTGACACAAGAACAGTTTGGTGTGGAGAAACATATATCTATAGACTATCATAAAACAACAGAGACGTGCTTATAACAAACTGCCCCTGGCATATTATAAAACACAGACCAAAAAAAGCCATCTGGGTGGGAGACAAAGGCCTGCTGGAGAAGGTGATACAGGATCCAAGTTTTAAAGAAAACGCAAAGTTAGGAGGAAAAGGGAATAGGGACCATCACAAAATGCCCCTCGTTTATAACAGAAACTAGCCTTTCCCAAGTGCCCATGTACCAAGATTTTCACCTGTGTCCATCTCATCTCATTGAGTTCATTCAACTACCTTATAAAGTAAATAGCGTCAACTCCATTCTCCTGATTCAGAGACCAAGGCAGAAAGGTTACCTCGGCCAGGCTCCACACCCATTCAATGGAGGAGCCTCATTCCACCCTGATCCAAGTCACTCCCAGACCACGCAACTTCCAGGACACCTACGACCTTCGTGGGACCACAGTATCGTGACGAAGGTCACAAGAAGGGCTTGTGCCTTTAAACAAGTTAACACGTGCCCAAACATTCCTCTTCATCCCCAAACACAATCTCTCCTCTCCCTCGTTGCAGCCACTCAAAGGCCCGTGAAGGGTAAGAAAATCAACACCCTAATTCCCTCTTGTCAGTCCCCTTCAACCTGAACTCTACCCTGCCCCTCCTCGGCCCTCCCGTTCCAGCACCATGTTCCCTGAGCGTCGGCAGCCCAGGACCACCACGCGCTCCACCTGCCCGCCGTCCTCCGCCCTAGCCGGCGCTGACGGCAGCAGCCCCGCACCTGCCTCTCCCAAAGGTGCACCCACACCTCGGCATCCAAGCATGCAACTTCTCCCCTGGCCACCTCTACCCGCCAAAGGTTCATTGGTAGATAACAGACGTGCTCTGGGGTCTGGACACGTGACACAAAAAATATAAGAACAAATACCATTGAGGAAACTGATACATAAGACAGAGCTGGACGCTCCCGTCAACGCTTTACTATAAGAAAAGTCACATAAACCAGGCAGAAATTATTAAAACTAAGAGAGCAGCATGACTGTCACGAAGACAGGACCCTTGAGGGAGGAAAAACAAAACAGAACAAAATCCAGACAAAATAAATCAATCTCCATACATCATTATGTTTAAATAATTAACGGAACCCTCAGACACCAAACAGCACAGATGCGCCAGTGGTTAACACTTAAACTCCTCGAGTCAGCGTCCCGACCTCTCCATGGCCCTCAATGTCAGTGACCTGATCTCAGCTGCACAGATGCGCTCCCACCACCTCGAACGGGGGCACATCTTGAAGCTGCTCGTGGTCACAGAGAATCACGTCCCTTCCAAAGTCTTCAATGCTGCAAGTTCTACCGTGCCACCCACCTCTCCCACGAGCGGTGCCACAAGCCCCCATGTGCCTCTGCAAACTTTTTAAGTATAAATTGAATTTAAGTTCATAGCAGCACTATTCAGAGTAGTCAAAAGGGAGCGATAACCCAAGTGTCTATCAACAGATGAATGGATAGAAAAAATGTGACTTATACCCACAACGGAATATGACTCAGGCTTGCTCGCTCTCTCTCTCTCTGTCTCTCTCTTTCTTTGGCTGCGCTGGGTCTTCGTTGCTGCGCGTGGGCTTTCTCTAGTTGCGGCGAGCGGGGGCTACTCTTTCTTGCGGTGTGCGGGCTTCTCTTCGCAGTGGCTTCTCCTGTTGTGGAGCATTGCTCCGCGGCATGTGGGATCTTCCCGAACGAGGGCTCGAACCCGTGTCCCCTGCATTGGCAGGCGGATTCTTAACCATTGCTCCACCAGGGAAGTCCCTGACTCAGGCTTTAAAAGGGAAGTCTGACAAATGCTCCAACACGGAATGAGCCTCAAGGACATGATGCCAAGTGAAACAAGCCCATCACAAAAGGATGAATTCTGCATGATTCCACTCATGAGTCACCCAGAGTAGTCAAATCCATAGAGACAGACAGCAGAATAGAGGTTATCAGGGGCTGGGGGAGGGGAGGAAGGGGAATCATTGTTTAATGGGGAGAGAGTTTCCATTTGGGCAGATGGAAAAGTTCTGGAGATGGACGGCTGTACAACCATGTGAACGTAGTTAAAGCCACAGAAGTCTACATTTCAGAATGGTTAAAACGGTAAATTTTGTTGTATTTGTTTTATCACAATAAAAAAGGTAAACGAAATTTAAAGTTCAATTCTTCTGTCCCACGAGCCCCATCTCAGGTGCTCACCGGCCTCACCTGAACGGCTACCACGTGCCAGCACAGATCACTGAAGGTTTCCGCCCCTGCAGAAAGTGAGTGGCTAACATGGGTTAGTGGCTGCTGACCACGTTTCCCTGGACTAAGGAACTGGCCTGACCGGTACCTCGGAAAAGCTACATTCCCATATTGAACCAGCCCACTGTGCTATCCAGCGTGCATTCATTCATTCATTCATTCAGCAAGCATTGCTGAACACCATTCATCTTGGTGCCAGGCACTTGGTCTGAGTGCTGATAAATAAAAATTATCAAGACATTCTTGGCAGCTAACGCTTCCTAGGATGGCGGAGGAGCACACAGTTTAAAGAGAAATCACAATGTAACGCGACATGTGACCTTTCACCCACATAAGCCAAATGCTAACTGCCTCCGGACTTTGTTCTTTCCAGCACACATTCCAGAATGCTCTACGTTGCTCAAGGGCCAGCTCCCTAACCCAGTGCAGGCAGGTCACGCTGCACCTAGACTTCTGCAGAGTCTCCACTTCTCTCCTCCCCACCCAAGAGCTCATCTTCCCTCCCACTGTCTCAAAGGAAGAATTAGTCTTTACCTTCCCAAAGTTAATCCCGCCAACACTTCTTGATTCCATCCTCTCCTGCCTGTTCTGGGCCCCTCTCCATCCTCATCTCTTACCTCTCCGTATCCATAATTCCAAAGGACCCCCTACCCTTAGTCTACAGACAAGCTCAACTTGCTCTTAGTATAGGGAAAGCCAGGTTGTCCTCTCCTTTCCAATCCAACAGGGCTAGGCAAACTACTTCGGAGAAAGGCCAGGTAATAAACTTCGCAGGCTTTGCAGATCACAGGCCGTCTGTGCTGTATATTGCTCTTTACCCTTCTTTCACTACTCTTTAAAATGCAAAAAGCGCTCTTAGCTTGGGGGCAGGGTGGAGGTGTACAGGGATCTGGCCCGTGGGACACAGGGCGACAGCTCGACCTACGTGGTACTCTCAGATCATTTTTTCTTAGGTACAGTTTTTGATGTGTCCCTTCTCTGTCCAAAAAGACAACACTTGGTGGTCTCCTCTCTTTCCATAGAGTAGGAAGGGTGGGCCTTCAATACCCCAACCCACCCTCTGAAAGTCCCAGCTCCCTCTCCCCTTCAAACACCTTTGAGCACCACCCAAATGGCCCACTCCGTGCCACCCTCCTTGTCCTGCCACCGGGCTGCGACCACACTGTCTAGTGATCCTTGCCCAGATCCATCACACGTGCAGAGCCCCGTGCAAACGCCACCACGTTTACAAAGATCACTGTCTCCGGTTACAGTGACCTTCCTGGGCTGCCACTAACCCAAGCTTCCCTAACCTATCGTGCCATCTCCCCAAGACACCGAGAACAAGTTATTCCTGATATGCTACAGTTGCTCAACGAAGGTTTTCTTAAAGAATGACAACTCTCAACTTATACAATATTGTAACTCAACTATACTTCAATTAAAAAGATTAAAGTAAAATGCACCTGCCCACACAAAGAAAGAATGAGAACTCTCATCTCCACGGGGGCATCAGAAGCAGAATTTGAGCTGTTCTCACCTTGATCACCACTAAGCACCACCACAGCAGGGCTGCACAATTCCTTGTCTGACCTGTGAATCAGAGAACCGGTTCCATTCCTCTGTCTACTGGGAGTGCCTCTCAGGAGAGGGCATACCCCATAGGCCATCACCAAAGTCACCTATTTTTATATGATCACTGCTATGGACTGAACGTTTGTGTCCCCCCAAAATTCAGACGTGGAAACCTACTCCCCAGTGTGACAATATCTGGAGGTGGGGCCTTTGGGAGGTGATTAGGTCGTGAGAGCGGAGTCCTCAAGAACAGCAGTAGTGCCCTTATACATGAGACCCCAGAGAGCTCCCTCAGCCCTTCCACCGGTGGGGACACAGCAAGGAAATGACCATCTGTGAACCAGGAAGCAGGTTCTCACCAGCCACCAAATCTGCCTGCACCATGATGCTGGACTTCCAGCCTCCAGAACTGTGAGAAATAAATTTCTGCGGTTTATAAACCAGCCAGCTTACGCTATTTTGTTAAAGCAGCACGAAGGGACTAAGACAAATCACCCCTGAGCAGATTCAAAGCTCTCAGGTGTCTGGGTAGTCATCAATGTCAAGACCAGCATCAATTAACAAGCATCAGGGGTTAATGCTCCTCAACACAGCCGAAGCCTTTCACGACACAGTGCAGACTGCAGGCAGGTCAAGGTCATTCTTCCACTCACTCCACAGGTACTTAGTAAGCACCTACTATATGCCAACACAGTGCTGGAGAGTGAGGTACAATAGGAAGCAAAACTGCCTCTAACAGCAAACTCTTTAATACAGCCAAACAAGAATGCGACGACATTTCTGAAACCAACATACACAGATCACGCAAGACAGTACACGCCTCAACGGTAAGGACCAAGATCCCTGAGACGCCCCACCTGGCCACCACGCTGTGCTTCGCTCCAAGTGAGCGCTCAATAAATACCGGCCACACAGAACCGCGCTCCAAATGATTACATCAAAAGCCTTCGGTAACTCTGGAAGGAATTAGGACTGACCTTTGAGTAATTACTTCAAGACTGAAAAAGGAACAGCAGCAACGCAGAGCCTCAAAACCACTCCAGGAATAATCAAAATAAGAGAAAGATGTTTGGGAACAGATTCTGCAGTTCAGTTTCTGTTAAAGGGAGATGGCTCTCATCCTTCAAGCAGAAGAGAAACTAAAGTCATCGCCTGAATCCAATAGCTGGAAAATGTCTTTATCGTGAAAATTCAATTAGCAGTCTGTGACCTCCACGTCACTTCTCGGTCTGTAGCTCCACTCCCTTCCCGCTGAGGTTAAATGCACCACAGAGGTCAGGAAGCGCCCCATTTAGAAGATGCGCCCTCGCCTTTTTAGAATGAGCTGTGCTTTGATTTTACACCTACGCTAAAGAGGCTGCTGGGTCAACGTTTATACGCGGGTTCCGTGGAAATTATTTCGCAATTATTACCTGTGTGTACCAAACGGAACTTATTTAAGTTTCCAGGGTATTGGCAGTACGACACCACCACCACATGATAAAAGTGCTCAATTCCAACGCTTGGCCAAACAAGAACTGTCCAATACACTTAAAATCTGATAGCTTTTATATAACAGCCACTTAATAACTATCATAATACCTGCTTGTAAGGTACTTTAAAACATAGAGGGCGTGGACTGAACTCATCATGGGATAAGAATGCCTGTTGCTGTGCACTTCAAGCTGTCAGACTTCATGAAAGATCACGGCACAACTGGGTATCTGACTGGTATAATATGGGTGCCAAGGCGCTCGCTGGCTAATTCAGGCTGATCAATTTCAAGCCATTCTAGTGTAAAGAGTGAATTATTCATAAACGTTTAGGGAACAAATCATATGACCTTAAACATTCATGCCCCCCACCTCAATTTCACCAATCTTTGTCTCCGATACTCTACTGCTGGTCTGTTAAATGTACATCACTGTAATCCTCCCACACCCATGATTCCATTCAAACAGCTCGCTCTAAATAGTCTTTTCACAGTAGGAATGTACAGAGGTACGCCTGGCTACAGAACTTTATACAGAGACTAGTCTATCTATTTATACCCACACAAAGAGAATACAAAGCACGCCGTTCATGAATACTAAGCGCTCAGCATTAATGACACCCCTTAATGATGGGTCTGCTGACCTCTAAGCCAGTGATACACGAAGCACGGATCTGGGCTGAACTCAACCACAGCCAGAGGAGGTCTGCTGGGTGCTGCCCTCCTCTCCCAGGAGCACCAAGTACGACAGCCACAAGCAGAGCCAGTGACCAGGTCGGAGTT
Organism: Balaenoptera physalus; assembly: GCF_965194825.1. Taxonomy (NCBI): domain Eukaryota; kingdom Metazoa; phylum Chordata; class Mammalia; order Artiodactyla; family Balaenopteridae; genus Balaenoptera; species Balaenoptera physalus. Next base: position 110,990,816 of record NC_138885.1, on the reverse strand, counting down.
TCTGGCAACTCGACCCTTCTGGCCTGGTAATTCAGCATCCCTCATGTTTTCAAAATACCACCAAGCATCACTCTGTCCTAACTCTGGGTCTACCGTGTTCGAGGCAGTCCCTTTTTTGCCTTGGAAATTGCGCTGGCCTTAGTGCCGCCTAACACGCATCAGGAATGTCCACAGAGGAGTCCAGAGCAATCTGACGATTTTCTTTGTGCTTAGAACTTGAAAACTGCATTTTCTCAACACCGGGAAAAAGGGAAGTATGTCTTTTCATTGAAGATTTTCACTGAGAAGGAAACCAAAGCTTCGCAAAAACTGTCTTCCCAATTTATCTCCCTAACATCAGAACATTTATCTGAAGTGTAGCACTGACATTTACAAAATTTCATTTAGACACCGTTAAGGACCATAAGGTTTCTCTGAAAAACCAGAGGGGAGGGGGAAGGGAATGCATGGTTACAAAATAAGAAGGTAGAGAAAACCATCCCAAAGGACGCAGAAAGGAAACACGCTCTCCCATATCCGACACACCTGTGTCAAGTGTTCACGCTATTAGAGCTGAACCGTGTCTCCCCAAGGCTCAGATGCTGAAGCCCCAACCTCCCAGGACCTCAGAATCTGGCTGTATTTGAAGACAGGTCTTTAAAGGGATGATTAAGTTAAATGAGGTCACTAGGGTGGGTCCTACTCCAAGAGGACTGGTGTCCTTGTAAGAAGAGGAGATGAGGACACAGACACACACAGAGGGACAACCACGTGAGGACACAGGGAGGAGACGGCCGTCTACACGCCCAGGAGAGAGGCCTCAGGAGGAACTAGCCCTGCCCACACCTGGATCTCACATTCCAGCCTCCAGCACAGGGAGGAATAAACGTTTTGAAGCCTGCCCCACCCTGTCTGTGGCACTTTGTTACGGCAGCCCTCGCAGACTAATTAATACACGCTATGCCATGCTCTGTGCCAGGCCCTGCTCTCGCTCCGAGGTATGGACAGAAAAAGCAGAAGGGAAGAGCTTTCAAGGTTGGTCTTGCCCCGGGCCCTCGTGTGTTTGGGTGGAACTCCGCTTTTTTCTCTACGCCTCTCTTTTCTCACCTGTATAATGGGATAATATGACATGAAGGCCATCATTAGGATTTCCTGAGAGAGTGAATACACAGTACCCAACAGAACTCCTCATACATCCCAAGCATGCAATGCACACTATCGTTTTTAAAACTGGGCCGCACCCAGGCCAATTCAACCTGTCTCTATGAGGTAGGAATTGGGCACCAGAAAAATCTGTAAAGCTCCTGGGGGCTGGGGCAGAGGTGGGCACACAGGTGGAGCAGAAAGATGAAGATCAGGAAGCCCGCCGGGCCCAAAGGCTTTTTTACCTTGAATCTCACGATGCCGTTGTTAAATCCACACTATTATTATTCCCAAATTAAGAACAGTGGCCAGCGCTGGGGCAGTTCTGGCAGGGGGTGGGAGAGGCGGAAACAGAGGTAAATAATCTTTTAGGCGCGCCGATCCTACGATCCTACGCGACGGCCCAGGGGAGATGTGTGGGGGCAGCAGGTGACACTGCTCTGAGCCCAGCAGAGCCAGGGCGGGGAGGAGGGTAGCGGATCAGTGAGGCCTCACCCCTCAGGGGGATCTGGGGTACCCCCTGGGCCTCTCCTGCTCCTCATCCAGTTCACCAGCCCAGCCGGCAACGTGCTCACATCAACACGCCCGTCCCGGCTCCAGGGTTACCTGCTGATTGCCTATGGGACCGCTTTACAAACAGCCCAGGGAAAATGCTCTTACAGTGACTGTGTTTAATCTTTAATGTGAAACATTCCATTGTTTGAGAAGGGGAGCTGTTTCTAATTGAATACATCTACAAATACGATGAGAAGGTATGAATTAAGGTGAAAGGGTAAAATGTGCCATTGAAAAAACAGATGTATTTTGGAACAAATCCAGAAATGTCTTCCTCCTGTTACATGTTAAGATTTCACGGGTTGAAGTCAAGCCAGAAACACGCATATTTGTGATGGAAAGACAAGTACTACTCCTTAAAATTGAGAGACCAGCAGGATTTTCTCACTTTATTCTGAAAGAAAAATGTAAATACTTTTGAAGGGGTAGTGGGGAAAAAAGGAAACATGCAATACTTTAAAAAAAAGAGCACTGTTTTACCACTTTAAAGCCATGGATAATTTAAGAACATAAAAATATGTGATGTGGTCTGTTCATTAAAGTGTAAGATTTAGTATACATTGAATTTTAAACTATAATTTACCCAGACAACAATTTCAAATGTAATGACTGAATATGCTTTAACTGCTTCTAAATCCTGCTGGCAAAATTTAAGGAAACTCTTAATTTCTGCCAATTTATTAAGAAGCAGGCAAACTTGAGTACAGAAAAAAATCATTAATAAAAAAGTTTTCTGAACTTGGTGACCCCACAAGGTCAAGCAGACCCAGAAGCTACTTGTTTAACAAAAGAAGAGGAGCCAAGATGAGAGAAAAGACCACCTCATTCCATTAAAATAACATCTGGCTTCTTATCGACATGTGTTCATTTGAAAGACAACGATAAACAGGATCCTTCTCATGTTCGCTTTTCAAAATTACCCTTTTAAGTCGAGGAATTCATAAATGCTTTCCCTCACGTTTACGAGGTTTTCTATTCTGTCCTGGGTTGTGTTTACGCCTCCATGTGGTGTGTTTCTAGACATTAACCTGTTCATCCACGTTTTGGAGAGGAAAAGCATCTGGAACGGAGGTTTCCTACCAGTTTTCACCCACAGCCTCCTAAGCCCTTCTTGCTCTTCTTCCCTGTCAACAGCCGAGGAAATGCAGCACCCACGACCGAGGGTGGCGTGTCTCAGCCCTGGAAACCAGCGGGACTCCGGCTACTTCGTGGGGCAGCCGTGCAGAACCGCAGACTGCACTCCAGCTCCCCGCGCCTACGCGGATTCTGAGCTCATCGCACTCCTCGGGGGCCCATCCTTCAACCAGCCTGAAATTCTGCACTGCGGGCCAACGCTGAGTGTGCGATCGACCCTCCCAAGACGGGTGAGGGATGAGTGAACAGGAAAGGGAAATGAAGAGGGACCAACTTCCATTACACAATAAGTGGGTCACGGGCATGAAACGTACAGCGTGCGGAACACAGTCAGTAATAATGTCATATCTTTGTATGGTGACAGATGGTAGCTAGACTTACCGTGGTCATTATTTTGAAATGTACAGACATAGTGAATCACTATGTTGTGCACCTGGAAATGACACAGCGTTGTAGGTCAATTAAACTTCAAAAACAATCAAACAGACAATCAAAGTCACAGAAAAAGAGATCAGATTTGTGCTTACCAGAGGAGGGGGCTGGCAGGAGGTGGAAGTGGACGAAGGCAGTGAAACGGTACAAACTCCCAGTTATAAAGATAAATAAGTACTAGGAATATGTAATGTACAGCATGGTGAATATAATCAACACTGCTGTATGTTACACATGAAAGTTGTTAAGAGAGCAAATCCTAAGAGCTCTCACCACAAGGAAGAAGTATTTTTCTCTTCTTCTTTTATTTTGTATCTATCAGAGATGATGGACGTTCCCTAAACTTACTGTGGTCATCATTTCATGATATATGTAAGTCAAATCATTGTGCTGTACACCTTACACTTATACAGTGCTGTATGTCAATTACATCTCACTAAAACCGGGAGAGAGGGGGGAAAAAAAAAAAAAAGACTGCCTTTGACTTCTGGATCCCAGAAAGCTGTGGCCACTGCACAGAGCAGGGGTGGCAAATGTCTCCTACAAAGGAGCAGATAATAAATATTTTCAACTCTGTGATCAGGACAGTATCTGTAGCTACTACCCACTCTGCCCCCAGGGCAGAAAGTCTTGGGGAAAACAATGCGTGTGGCCATGTCCCAATAAAACTCGATTTTCAAAAATGGGCCACAGAAGTAAATACTTTCCCCTGACACAGAACCTTATCAAAATCTCACTTCAGGCACTTCCTTTGTGATTACATTTTAACAAGTCATACCCTGATTTTTAAACAGCTTTCCAAGAGAAACAAAAAACAAATGAAACAATCAGAGAACTTCCCGCCTCAGTAATTTTTCGATGCCGGTTTCCCGGGAATGGTCAACAAGAGACTTCATCGGGGCAATGGGAGCTACACTGTGCTGCTGAGATCCCCCCAAAGGGCAGCAGTGGCCTTCAGCCAAGGTCAGGCGCCAGCAAACGGCCAGTGGGGGGCAGTTACAAGGGCGTCTAGACTGCAGTGGGGTCGCCCGAGGCCCCGTGAGTCCCTCCCAGCCCGGCTTCCCCTTCCCCCGAACCTGGCCTCTTCCCGCCTCTCCCACCCACAGGTGCTGATCCTGAGAGCCCTCACCGGCAGCCCGAGCCTCCCCACCTCGGAAACCCAACCTGCGCAAGTGGGCTCGCCTTCTCAGGGGGCCCCCAACTCCGAGCTAAGCCAATGAAGAAAGCCTGGTGAATTCTGGGTACCATTCTCGGTGTTCCCTCCTAAGCTTCTATTTCACAGACGTTTTCCCTAATTCAAGACGCCAACACCGTACAATTTGTACTTCACAATCAAGGGAGCTCCAGGGCCTCTCAAGGACTCCTCACTGTTCAAATGGGAAAGTCTGTGTGTTCCTAAGACTTCCTTCCATGAGGACAATGCCTAGGAAACTGTGCTGAGCTAAGGTGGAACTTCCCTGGTGGCGCAGCGGTTAAGAATCTGCCTGCCAATGCAGGGGACGTGGGTTCGAGCCCTGGTCCGTGAAGATCCCACATGCCGCGGAGCAACTAAGCCCGCGAGCCACAACTACTGAAGCCTGTGCGCTCTAGAGCCCGTGCACCGCAACTACTGAGCCCACACGCCACAACTACTGAAGCCCGTGCGCTCTAGGGCCTGTGCTCCGCAACAAGAAAAGCCACCGCAATGAGAAGCCCACGCACCACAACGAAGAGTAGCCCCTGCTCGCCGCAACCAGAGAAAATCCCGTGTGCAGCAACGAAGACCCAAAGCAGCCAAAATAAAATAAAAAAAAAAAATAAAGCAATAAAAATGACTTTAAGTAACCAAAGAAAGTCTACTTTCAATAACTTATTTGCTGGTATATAACAACAGTGGAATATTATTCAGCCGTAAAAAGGAAGGAAATTCTAACACACCCTACAAAATGGATGAACCTTGAGGACATAACGCTCAGTGAAAACAAGCCAGTCACAAAAGGACAAACACTGTGTGACTCCACTTCTATGAGGTCCCAGAGTCATCAAATTCACAGATGCAGAAAGCAGAACAGTGGTTGCCGGGGGTTGAGGAGGGGAGCGGGCAGCCGTTGCTTAATGGATACAGAGCTTACTTCTGCGACGGGAAAGAAGTTCCAGTGACTGGCTGCACAACAGTGAAAATATCTGTCCATATAATCAATGGCCACTTTTTGCCACACGGTGTCTAGATATCATATGGTCCGAAAAACCCAAAATTCTGACCATCTGGCGTTTTACACAAAAGTTTGCTGACCCCTGAAAAAAATGAACCAAAATATCAAAAAAAAATTTCTAATGCACATGTAGGGTCAGTGAGTAAATCCAGGCTAAAGGGATTATGGTAAACCCTTTCTTTTTTTAAGTCACACTGCAATTAATAAAGCACTGATGAGATCTGAATAGTCCTTTTCCTCAAAGGGCCCCGTACAACAAATGTGTCTCTGGTCCTTTTTCCTTTCTTTCATTAAGAATAAACCACGGTAGGGACTTCCCTGGTGGTCCAGCAGTTAAGAATCCGCCTTCCAATGCAGGGGACACGGGTTCGAGCCCTGGTCGGGGAACTAAGATCCCACGTGCCGAGGGGCAACGAAGCCCGAGCGCTCTAGAGGCCACGTGCCACAACTAAAGAGCCCACGTGCTGCAACCAAGAACCGACGCAGCCCCGGTATCTGAGGAAGCACGGAGGACATCTTCAGAGGTGCTGGGGGGTGTGTTTCTCAGCTACAGTCATGCTTCAAAAGCCCAACCTTTAGAAGTCACATATGACCCAGCAGTTCCACTCCTGGGTAGATGTCCAAAAAACCAAAACCCCTAATTTGAAAAGGTACATGCGGCCCAGTGTTCACAGCAGCATTATTTACAGTAGCCAAAATATGGAAGCAACCTAAGTGTCATCAACAGATAAATGGAAAAAGATGTGGTATACATACAGCGGAATATTAGCCATAAAAAGAACGAAATCTTGCCACGTGCAGCCACATGGGTGGACCTGGAAGCTATTATACCAAGCGAAGTAAGTCCGACAGAGAAAGACAAACACTGTACACTATCACTTATATGTGGAATCTAAAAAACCAAATGAATGTACATAACAAAAAAGAAACAGACTCACAGATATAGAGAACCAACTCGTGGTTCCCAGTGGCAAGAGGGAAGGGGGGGAGAGACAATGGAGGGGTAGGGGAGGAAGAAGAACAAACCACTAGGTATGAAATAAATAAGCTACAGGGACATTGTCCAACACAGGGAACAGAGCCGATATTTTATAACTGTAAGTGTAGTATAACCTTAGAAATTGTGCATCACTGTGTTGCATACCTGAAACTACATTCAACTGTATGTACCTCAATGCAGCCAACCAACCAACCAACCAACCACGACCTCCTGCAGACCTCCCACCCAGCTTGCCAACAGGGAAAGCAGCAGGGGAGAGGGAAGAAGAGGGCCAGTGGGCGAGCGTGCAGGGGTCACTGACAAGCAGGACTTGCCCCCTCCTGGCCCATCTGAACTCCCACCCAACCTCCAGGTCTCAGCTTTCTCCTGGCTCTGCCCAGGGGGAGAGCCCGTCTAGACCTCTAGAGCACGGCAGCTCCGAGATCACCGGGTGCTGCCCTCTGGTACCCTGGTGTGGTCTCTAAGTGTTTTTCCATACCTGTCTCCCCCACCTGCCTGTCACCTCCAGGAGGGCAAGAACCGACGCCCTCGTTTCCCTTGACCTCACCAACAGCAGGCCCCCGGCTTGCACAGATTCAGCTACCAAAAGTATTTACCGAGGAAACTCACCACCTGACCTATGGATGAACAGAGCAAACACAGAATCACGCTGAAAGGAAACCGCTTCTTCCCAGAACACACCTATGAACAAATCCATCATCCGCAGACACGGACACTTAGTCCAACGCATGTCAAGAAAATGAGGAGAGACTGCTCTGAGATAGAAACAGCCTAAACACGTGCACTGAGAAGCACACAGACCTACACAACGCGTGTGTGGGCCAGAGCACCGCCAGCCACAGCCCGCGGGCCCAACGCAGCCCACTGCCTGTTTTAGACAGCCCACGAGCTAAGGATAGTTTTTACATTTTTTAAGTGGTTGGTGGGAGGAAAAAAATCCAAAGAGGAATAATCTTTCATGAGACATGAAGACTACATGAGATTCCAATTCCAGTGGCCATAAATGGAATCTTACTGGGGCAAGGCCACGCTCAGTTATCGGATGGGTCAAGGGCTGAGCTCCCACTCCCGGCAGCGGGGAACGGAGCTGCCTGAAATGTGCGGACTTCCAGGGCCAAAACAGGTACGACTCGGCCCTACACAGACAAACGTCAACAGCCATGAAGACAGAGATCCCGGGGCCAAGCCCAGGCCCCAGCACTGCCTGTGAGGGAGCCGGGTAGGCCCAGGGGGCAGGCTCTCCCTCCCCAGGCTCCACAGCCACGCCAGGAAGGGACCAGGCCGGACAGCCATCCACAGAAGGGGGAAGGAAAACAGGGGCATCATGTGTAAAAGCACAGTCTCTTCTGCTAGTTTTCTGTGCTTAGTTTGAACTCATCTGCACCTCTCACCCCAAAATGAGCGGGGAGAAGTTCAGTAAAGCTCCCAGAGCCAGACTTCTGGTGAGAGCTGGCTGGACTTTACAAAGAGACTGTGTTCTCCCTCTCTCTCTCTCTCTCTCTGTCACACACACACACACGCGCGCACACACACACACACACACACCCTTCATTCTGAACCATGGTGCACTCGTTACTCTGATTTCTTCCACAGGAAACAGGACTAGAAGGAAAAATAAGGTAGGAATGTGCCCGTGCGCACTCACATCGCTAAATCCTTCAGCATTCAACCCTCTCAGGCAGAAAGAGGAAAAATAAAGCCAAAACAGCCTGCACTTCAAACAGGATTGGGCCTTGTTTTAACCCAAAAGCTCTCTGGGAAAAATTATTTACCCCATGCGAACAAGGAAAAATACAGAGAGTGCGTGCACGCCAGAATATCTGATTTACATAATGACTGACACGGCAGCCTGGCTGGTATTGTTTTATGGGTCACATACGCTTTAAAGACCAACACACATTTATATTACAGACGAAATGGGTTATTTCCTCCGGCTCATAATCAGCTCTTAGAACACAACCGAAGGCAAAACAACACTCAGAGGAGACTATATAGTTTTTCCACTAGAATCCAGATAATTTCTTTTTAAAAAGCAAAATCTATAATGTAAATCTCAGTGAAAATGTCTCCTTATTAAGCAATCACACCGCACTTGGATACTCTTGGGAAGGCCTCAGGAGCTCAGGCTCACAGCATTCCCCACAGTATCTGCTGCTACAAGTTAAAGTTACGTTTTCACTTTTTTCACTGGGAAATGTGTCCAAACGCCTAGGAATGCAGAGTCCAAAAAAAAAAAAAAAAGCATACATTCAATTCAATAATTATGGATAATATCTTAAATACTCAAACCAAGTAAAGCTAAGTCTCTGCCCTCAAGGCTAATAGGAATTTAAAAGAAATACACTTTAAGACAGGAATATAAGCACATAAGCGGAATAGAGCGTTACCGGTTTCACTGGAAGGGGAGTGAGGGGAGAGGAAAACTGACAGAAATCGAGAAACCTAATAAATCCCAGAGTCTGGTCTCTAACTGACACCCTCCTCCCCGTGTCCTGGACCACCCCCTGGGCCAAGTAACCACTCCTCTAGAATATTCTAGTAGGTGTCATCGGTCAACCCACTTCGCTGTTAACTTCCTCCAAATCGTCCTCCACTGAGACGCCAAAGCCCACCTCAACCTGGCATTCCCCTCCACCGACGCTGCCCAATACTCCAGGGTAAGAGCTAACTGCCTAACTCAGCTCACAGAGGCACGGCCAAGGGGCCCTGGCCAGGCTCTCTCCCCCTCTGCTCGTCCACTCCTGGCCAACCTCAGGACCTTTGCATAAGCTGTTCCTTGGCCAGGCATCCCTTCCCACTCCACTCACTCCTCAGGTCCCATCTTAAACGCCCCCGCCCCTGTGACTAATGAAGACAGACTCTCACAGCTGCCTGGATTTCCTCGTGATGCTTATCACTGCTGAGATCCCGTAACCTGTGTGTGCACACACTGGCTTCCCTTGCCCCTCTCCGGTGGGGCTGCCCACACCACGGCAACAAGAACCTCATGTGTTTTCCTCACCGCTGTGAATCCCGAGCACCTAGGGAAGCACTCATCACACAGAGCTGACCAAATATCCGTTGAATGAATGACTAAATGAGTGGGTGAGAGGAAGCAGCCACAGCTAAGCAAGCATTTTCAGTAGGTGGGATATTAGTTGGAGGTAACAGAGCAGAGCGATGCGGTCTCCGCAGCGACAGAGGTGGAAAGTTTCACGTGGGTTCCGGGAAAGTCAGTCTCCCGACTTGGCTGGAACTTGGCTGGAATTTACGTGCGGGCCAAAGTTCAACGGGGTCAGTGAATCTGGATGGGCTTTGCGGAGGCAGGGGAAGCAACAACTTTATTTTCACTAACCTTTCACCTAACTCCATTAGAAACGTAGGCAACAAACCCTTGTGGAAACAGAACACTCCCAAGATTTTCACCAATAGGAACTGCAGACATTTTCATATCAGGTTACAGATGCCTCAGAGACTTTAAAATACTGCTGACACTCACCACTGCTTGGAAATGATGGTAGCGGTTAAAGCCATTGCTAGATAGTGCTATTTAAAATGTTCAAAAAGCACCTATCAAAGAATCGAGGACTTCCCTGGTGATGCAGTGGTTAAGATCTGCCTGGCAATGCAGGGGACACGGATTCGAGCCCTGGTCCGGGAAGATCCCACATGCCGCAGAGCAACTAAGCCCGTGAGCCACAACTACTGAGCCTGTGCTCTAGGGCCCGTGAGCCACAACTACTGAGCCCACGTGCCACAACTGCTGAAGCCCCCGTGCCTAGAGCCCGTGCTCCGCAACATGAGAAGCCACCACAATGAGAAGCCCGCACACTGAAACAAAGAGTAGTCCCCGCTCGCCGCAACTAGAGAAAGCCCGCACGCAGCAACGAAGACCCAACGCAGCCAAAAAAAAAAAAAAAAAAAAGAATCGAAAGCAGGTCTCAAAGAGATGTTTGTACACTCAGTTTCATAGCAGCATCATTCCCAATAGCCGAAAGGTATAAGGGACCCAAATGTCCATCAACAGATGAGTGGATACACGAAATGTGGTCTATCCATACAGTGGAATATGATTCAGCCTTAAAAAGGAAGGAAATTCTGACACAGGCTACAACAGAGCTGAACCTTGAGAACATCATGCCAAGCGAAATGAGCAGACCTAAAAGGACAAATGCTGTATGATTCCACTGATAGGAAGCACCTAGAACAGTCAGATTCATAGAGGCCGAAAGTGGAGTAGTGGGGGCCAGGGGCTGAGGGTGCGGGCATGTGGAGTTAGTCTTTGATGGGAACAGACTTTCAGTCTGAGAAGACGAACAAGTTCTGGAGACGGATGGTGGTGATGGCTGCACAGTAATGGGAATGTACTAACGCCACTGAACTGTGCACCAGAAAATGGGTGAGATGATACATTTCACATCAGGTATGTTTCACCACCGTAAAACAAGGAAGAGGGCAGGAGGGTGACAGCACACAGGAATTTTGTCTATGACAGCACTGGTAATTGCTTCCCTTGCCAACCTATCTATCTTTTAATGCACTTGAAAATCCCACTCTGAGATGCCTCCAAGGCTTCGATGGACAGCTGAGGGGGTCCACACACAAAAAGAAAGCTGAGGACCCTGGTCTCTGAGAAGGGGACAAACAAGGAGGCTGTTCAGAGCCTTGGGCGCAGAGGTCTGAAGTCAGTATCGCCGAGCGGGGACTCACCGCAGTGCCTCCCTGACACTGCTGCTTGAACACTGGGGTTCTGGGGAGCCCCTCGGGCAGCTGGGGGACGCAGGGAGGGGGAACGGAGAGGGCGGGGTGGAGCCGCGGCCAAGGGTCAGGGGCCCCGGGGAGGGCGCTGGCAGAGCCTGGGGGGCGGGGGGAGCGGCCCCCACAATCTCAGGATCACGGCGACTCGGAGGAGTGCTTCTTCAAAGGGGGGGTGGACGCCAGACTGCACGTGGTCCAGGAGAGTGTGGGGTCAGAGGGGAAAGGCAGGGGAGTGTGGAACTGTGCTCTGAAGAAGTGTGATGAGGGGGAGAAAGACAGAAATAGAGCGAGAAGCTAGCGGATCAAGCAAAGGGTTTTGCTGATGTTTCATAATGCTCTGCTTGTGTTTGCAGCGCTAGACTAAAGGCATTAGGGAGTCTGCAGAAGATAGAGGTGCGAGAGGTTTTGTTTCCTTACAAAGCCTACAGTTTTTAACAGATCCCAAACCACATGAATTCTTACTGAGCTCACAAAATTAAGCCCACGTTTTCAACATGTTCAGAAACCCCTGCTCACAGATCGAAACTTTGAGATGGCCTTTTCCTTTCTGAAGGCTAAATATCAACAGAGAGGAGGAGGGCTTGACAAGAGTTGACATTTAAAGATGCGAGGCGAGAAAGTGAGGTAAATGGAGGAGGTGTTTCTGGCGTGGAGAAGTTCTCCTGCCCTCCCTGAACCCAAGGAGATCAAGCCATCTCTCCAGTGCTTGTCATTAGAGACGGCCTTCAGTGATCCATTAGCGAAGAATTAGCAAAAGGCTGCTGGGGCCGATCACTTTCCCAGGCTTAGCAGAAAAACCGCAGAGTCCCAAACTTCCTGTAGTTTACAGCATAATTAATAAGTAAGAAGAAATATCAATAGAAGCAAGTAAAATATAGTTAGTCCAGCTTTGGTTCATGGGGGCCGTGAGCACCTAGACTTTTCCCCCTACTAGTCCTCTGCCCTCACCCTGCCCCGGCCACTTCCCCGCCAGCCACTTTCAGCCTTACCCAAGCCACGGCCCCTGGAGGCTCTGCTGACAGACCATCCCACTCAGGCATTTACATAAGCCCTCGTGGGCTTCCTTGGTGGCACAGTGGTTCAAAATCTGCCTGCCAGGCTTCCCTGGTGGCGCAGTGGTTGAGAATCTCTGCCTGCGAATGCAGGGGACACGTGTTCGATCCCTAGTCTGGGAAGATCCCACATGCCGCGGAGCAACTGGGCCCGTGAGCCACAATTGCTGAGCCTGCGCGTCTGGAGCCTGTGCTCCGCAACAAGAGAGGCCGCGATAGTGAGAGGCCCGCGCACCGCGATGAAGAGTGGCACCCGCTTGCCGCAACTAGAGAAAGCCCTCGCACAGAAACGAAGACCCAACACAGCCATAAATAAATAAATTTAAAAAAAAAAAAAGATACCAAAACTTAAAAAAAAAACAAACAAAAAAAAGAATCTGCCTGCCAGTGCAGGGGACATGGGTTCGAGCCCTGGTCTGGAAAGATCCCACATGCCGCGGAGCAACGAAGCCCGTGCGCCACAACTACTGAGCCTGTGCTCTAGAGCCCGTGAGCCACAACTACTGAGCCCATGTGCCACAACTACTGGAGCCCATGCGCCTAGAGCCCGCGCTCCGCAACAAGAGTAGCCCCCACTCGCCACAACTTGAGAGAGCCGGCGCGCAGCCACGAAGACCCAACACAGCCAAAAATAAATATAAATAAAATAAATAAATTTATTAAATAAAAAAATAGATAAATAAGCCCTCCTTGTCGTGCCCTCTCATTAGAAGCCCAGACAACCCACAGCCACACATGGCCAGTGGCTCTCCTACTAGACAGTGTGGATACAGAACACGTCATCACGGCAGAAAGCGCCGCTGGAGAGTGCTCGGTAAGACCACCTTCAAGCAATCCTTTTCAGTCTGCCCTGGTTTAGGCTTCAATCCATCGATTTTTTTTTTTTTTTTTTTTTTGGTTGCGTTGGGTCTTCCCTTAGCTGCTCTGCGGCATGTGGGATCTTCCGGGACCAGGGCTCAAACCCATGTCCCCTGCATTGGCAGGCAGACTCCCAATCACTGCACCACCAGGGAAGCACAATCCATCGATTTTTAAAAACCAAACGAGTGAGTTCAAATAACCTCTCAAACAGAAAGCCTTACCTAGGGTAGGTTAAACAGGGCACTTACGATTCCAAGTAGGGTTGGTGATAGCAGAGGGGGTGAGGCAGGAAGAAGAGAAGCTGCCAAGCTCCCCAGCCCAAGCTCACACCCTCTGTTCCCAAGGACAGTCGGAAAGCCTAATCTGTCTCCTGCATCAGCTTATCCTACCATCTCTGGCTTCCCTTGAGTCAGGACCCCCTGTTCTCTTAGAAAACCAAGACCTTCATCTTGGTAAAAGTCTTAAGAGGAATCATCTTCCTTTCTGCTCCCAAAGTCTATGCACTTACCACCTTCTCATCTGTCCCAAAAGCAATGTCCCCACTACTCCTTTTCCAAGGCAAAGAACTACAGTCCCCGTCCTTTATCTCACCTCCTGAACCTCTCACTTCCTGTTAGCTTTCACTCAAACACCACGCCTTCCCCCCACTAAAAACCCCTTCCCCCATACTGGCTTCCCTCCCAAAGGCTGTTCTCCCCTGACCTTTGAGGTTGGACCTCTCCCCCGAGATATGCGCACCCACTGCCTCCAGCCTTTCACCCGTCATCACACATACTCCGTCTTCAGCTGCAGACTCACCACTCCTACCCTGAAAACCACACCTGGATTCTCACAAGTCACCCCCAGTCTCTATGTGCCAAATCCCACCTCGGCAGCCCTGACAACCCTGCTTCTCTGGCTCCTCCTCCCACCTCTTCTGACTCCGTGGGCTCTTAGGGACACACTCCTTCACAGCTCTCCTCCACGGAGGGTTCCACCTCATCTCTGTCCCTGGTTCCAGGCCATTTCACCAGCTCTCAGCTCATGCAATCCCCACCTCCACGCTCCAGGGCACTCCCGACACCTCTACTACACGTGAAATCCAACCCTGCCATTGTGTTCCCCAGCTATACCACAGGGCCTCTGGGAGTCAAATATTTGTTCTACTTCTTCTGGAACAGGAGGCCCTCAATAAAACAGCTAACAAATCCAGTCCAACCGTTCTCTATAAAGGTGGGATCTGTCCTGTTCCAGTCTTCCGTACACATGCTCCAGCTGGTGGGACGTAAAGGGAAGGTGTGCAGAGAGAATATTTAGAGAAGCAAGAAACGGAAAGCAGGGACAGACCCAGGAAGATTACAGTAACAGGCCCCACCCACCGTCCCCCGCTCCCCGCACACTCGCTGCAGAACACCGAGTCCCTGGGAGCCTCTGCTCCTAACCAGAAACATCCCAGGCCAAGGAGATCAAAGGGCCATGTACCCAGCTCCTCCTTACGTTATTTTTAGATCTTAGCAGAGGAGGACAAGAGAAACCAGAGAATTGCCACTCTACCACCGTTCTGGCAGCTTTCAAAGTAGGCTAACAGGAAAAATGATCTGGCTGTCACTGTTGCTCTTAAATTCTGGCGAATTTTAACCCTTCTCCCAACCCCCTCTCCCTGCCACTCCCAACCAGAAGACGTAGATGCCTCCACCACATTGTCGTAAGGGTTTGACAAATTCGGAAAGAAAGCAGAAGAACTGCGAAGGAAAGAAGCCGCCCTGGACACCACAGCTAACGGAACGCTCTGGCTTCCCACCATGCACATCAAAACAAGACAAGTGTAAAGAAGAAATCTTGACAGTAGAGCGGCCTCCAAATTACAGATGGGATACTGTCCAAGGCTTCACTGGTTTCTCACTCAAAAATGTTTTTCCCCTAGAAACAATGCTATAAAACTATGATCAAGGGCTTCCCTGGTGGCGCAGTGGTTGAGAATCTGCCTGCCAATGCAGGGGACACGGGTTCGAGCCCTGGTTTGGGAAGATCCCACATGCCGCGGAGCAACTAGGCCCGTGAGCCACAACTACTGAGCCTGCGCATCTGGAGCCTGTGCTCCGCAACAAGAGAGGCCGTGATAGTGAGAGGCCCGCGCACCGCGATGAAGAGTGGCCCCCGCTTGCCGCAACTAGACAAAGCCCTCGCACAGAAACGAAGACCCAACACAGCCAAAAATAAATAAACAAATAAATAAATTAAAAAAAAAAAAAAAAAAAAACTATGATCAAGTTCCCAGCCAGTCTAGAATGGCCTTGTAAAGCCTGCAAATGTAACTGAAATGTAAACTGGCCATGAAAAATATCCAAGTAGCACACCATAGTGTGGCGATCGTATGCTTCAATGCCGAGCATCTGAATCACCATGCTGTTTCTGGGGGAAGTGGGTTTTCTCCCATGTATGGGGTACCAGGTACTACGGGCAAGACAGGAATTAGTAACATTTCATCTTCCCCACATGTTTTCACTGTTGTCTAGGCTTCAAGAGAAGCAACCATCAAAAACAGCCGAGTAAAAAGGCAAGAAGTGGGTCACCACCCTTAGTATGTTAAGACAAGCCTTCCACAGAAGGCACTGGAATGTAGCTAGCATCAGGGGTCAAGAAGAAGACTGTGCAAGCCAAATGCCAGTGGTACCACTTCCTAGCTGTGGGCCCTGCCTTACAATTCCGCTCTGAGCAGCCCAGGCATTTGGCTGTCACCCAGGCCTATTGTGGGCAGGGCATCTTCCAGGGAGAAGAGGCGCTTTGCTGTGGCCTTCGTCCACCAACACTGCCAGCCTCTGGGTGACTGAGGCGGGGATGCAGAAAAAGCAGGACATGAACAAAGGTCTCTTCTGGATGACCCAACTTCCCCTCTTCTCCCACCAAGCATAGCAGCACCCTGTACCCCCTCCTTTTATGCTACAGCCCTGCTCTGCTCTGACAAAGCCAGCATCAATCCCTTCCAATCCTGTGGTATAAATGACTGGTAGAGCTTAATGTATTACCTCTCCTGGGACTCCCAGGATTTTAATTGGGACAAAGTTTCATGTCAAACAAATGACTCTCTAATCGTGGAATACCAGGCTCCAGCAAGCAAGGTTAGATGGGAATAGGATGCAAATGAAGATTAGATCAGGAGAGAGGAGGAAGTGCAGGTCACACCAGGGAGGTGGTATGGGCCTCAGAACAGGCAGGGATCACATGCTGGTTCTGGAAAGGGCCAGAGAGTCAACACTTCAGGCTTCCAGGGGCCAGAGGGTCTCTGTTGCAACAGCCTGTGTAGGGAATAAGCAACCACAGACAGTATCTAAATGAGTGGGTGTGGCTGGGTTCCAAGAAAACTTTGAATTTCATATCATTTTCATGTGTCACAGAACATTATTCTTTTCTTGGCCGTTTAAAAATATAAAACCATTCTTAGCTCGCAGGCTGTACAAAAACAGGTGGCAGGCCAAGTTTGGCCCCTGCCTTCAAGGAAGCCTATCTCAAGCTTTGGCTCAAGAGACGTTTTTGGAATCGGACACCGTCATTTTTCCAGGGCTCCCACGTACACAACCCTGGCATCCAGCCACCGGCCCGTACCCCACGACTCCCGAGAGCCCCTGTGGAATCCTAAGACTGAATAGTGTAATGAACTCAGGGTAAAAAAACCTTCCACTGTTGAGAAGCACGGTGCTGCCCTGGGAGAGAGCGTGGGCTTTGAAGTCCCAGTTCCAAGTGGTAGACCTGGTACGTCACTGCCCTGACCTCAGTTTCCCCACCTGCAAAACAGGAAGAGCCTTTCTGGATTTGGATTTGTTGTGCAGGCTCAAAAGCAACTACAGAAAGTACCCAGGACACTGCCTTGCGGTCAGCGGGCACCCAAAAAGTCACAGGTCCAACACGAACGATTTTTATATCCTTATCTCACGCCCTCTCTCCCACCCCACCCCCGCCTCCAGGCTCAATTACATCCCTATTCAAGCCCCAAAGTTCAGGTTCAGGTGTCAACCTAGGGATGTGACCCTGGCACTGAGAATGAACCAGGTACACGTGAATGAAACCACAGTCCAAACAGCAGAGGTCAAAGGCAGGACAGGCCACTCAGGTTTCAACATGCAGGAAGTCACAAAGAAATCCCCTCTCCGCAGATTAAACTCTCACACACACAAAGGAGCGTTGCTTGGTTCCACCAGGGGGGCCCTGCCTCCCCACTCTCCTGGGCCACTTCCTCGTTCACTGCTCTCCATCCAGCTATCTCAGTCTCTAGCCTCTATCTTCAGCTCTCCCTCACACTGTATAGCAGGTACAGCTTGCAACAAGACATGTTACCACGTGCAGCAACAAAAGAGCAAAAGACAGCTGTTGAGACAACGTTTCTTTAGGAGACTAAGTGCTGATGGTTTTTTAACCTGACCGGCAATTGGGCAATTTCAGTCATTCTGTGACTAGCTTCAGCACCCGGCCAATTCCACAAAGCTCATGGCAAAATCGCTGAGTGTTAGGAAATATTAAATGACCACCTGGATGTGCTTTTTATTGAGCTCCGCTTATGAATGGAGAAATAGTTCACATTCCTTCGAGCGATGCGCTTCTAATCACCTCCAAGCAAGATTCCCTGGAGAGCAACACAGAGAGAGGCCATCCATCTGCAGCACGTGCACTGTATGCATTTCCCTTGCCCAAGGAAGGAAAACCACCTATGTCGGTTTCAACCAAGGTGAAAAGGGTGACTTGAGATACTACTGTTTTCAAAATTTTCCTTACCTCTCAATAGTCAGAAGGACGCATTACAAGTCTGCCCTCTGCTATCTCCATCTTTGTCTCTTATGTTGGCCCTTGAGAAAGGGTGGGCTGCTGTACGTTGGCTTTATTTTCCCTCCCGTATATATGCACTCTTCTAACAGAATGCGGCCATTCAGCCATGCCACATCCCCATCTCACGCTTTCTCTTGGTTGGTTGTTTGTTTGTTGTTTGGGGGAGGGGAGGCGGCTAAGGAGGGTGAGAAAAGGGAAAACATACAACAGAGAGGACAGCGCCCACTTCCTCTGATATCAGCCACACTCTGCCCGCTCACCGCGGACGCCTGGTTCTTAATTGTGGCGGAGTAGAGATAACAGACAGGGACACGTTTTCCGGAACTGATCACTCTGAAACTGCTCTCCCCACACGCAAAGTTACACCATGTCCATGCACGAGGAGCTTCTACCACCACGTGAGATCACGTGCCATATTTTCAGAGCAAGCTTCAAAGTATGAAAGCGGTTCCGAACCCTCTGTAAAAGAGCTTTATTGAGATACAGATCACATACCCCACAATTCACCCGTCGGAAGTATACAGTTCAATTGCTTTCAGTATATTCACAGAGCTGTGCAACCATGATCAGTACAATCAACCTTGGAACATGTGCATTATATCCCCAGAAGCAGCCCTGGACCCTCTCCTTCAGCAGTCACTACCCAAACCCCCAGTCCTAGGCAACCACTCATCTACTTCCTGACGATCAAACCCTTTTTTGTTCAGCGCGCAAGCCTCTGTAAGTGTCTGACAGGCTCCCTGGTACCAACGGCCCTCACAGCTACCTTCCCAGTCTCATCACATCTCAGGGGCGCGAGCCAGTCCAGCAGCCCGGCCCCGGTCTCCATAAGCCACCATGGCTTCTGCAAGTCCACTCCCCGCCTCACTCACAGGACCTTCTCAAGGCCCAGACTGCAAGCTCCTGCCCTCAGCTCGCGCAGAACCCCCAGGCAGGGAACGCGCCGCAACGTGGCTCTCGAGATAAACTGCTGTCACACCCCCCCCAACAGAGAGTCACACAACTCGGGGGTGTCTCATGACTATCATTAACCAGTTCCAACTTGTCACCTTCACGGCAAGAGAGGTGGGAAGGAAAAATCATTCGGCCCCATTCCATGCAGTGGAAGATTCACGTCCATTATACGCTTAGTTTACATCTCCACTTTCCTAGCCAGACATGTGGCAAACCATCCAAACGGAAGAGAAGAAAGAAATTCCAAAGTGAGGTCCAAGTGGGGTGGATAACGCCAAACACAGTAACTACCGTCACCGAAGGGGAGAAAAGAGGTTGTTCCATCCGTTTGCAAAATAAGGGGTATGGGAACTGATTAAGTAACTGAATCCGGGGCCAGTGATTTCGGGTTGTGATGGACAAGCTGCGGGGTTCTCCTCCCCATTATATTCTCCATCAATCTGCCTAGAGCTTGAAGGGGAAATGGTTTCTCTCACCTGAGCATTGAAAACAAAAGGCGCATGCCCCACATGGGGCTCAGGCACCGCCCGCATCTGGATTTTAACCACCCAAAGCATCCTCTTGCCTTCCAGGGGGGCTGTTGCCACCTGCCCCGTCCACTTCGGCCGCCAAGAAAGTCAAGGGGATCTTTCACGGGTGCTTGTTTAACAGCCTCAACTCATTCCGTCCCTTTCTGCTCAACTTATGCTCCATTGGAGTTTTGCAAGAGAAGATATTACTCATGCTTATCTTTAAGTCATAAGAGAGTACAAGCAGACACTGGTGAACTCCCAGTAATGACTGCGGATGAGGTAACCATACTGCGCCGTACCGATGTCCTGGTTTTGTTGTTGCTCTAAGCTTATGTAAGACGTCACCGTCGGAGGAAGCTGGCTGACACCACACAGGACCTCTCGGCGCTATTTCTGCAACTTCTTGTGGTCTATAATCAACCAAAATAAATCGTTTTAAATGAAAATTACCTAAATAAATTTTTAAAAAATCGAACACAGTCTCTGTTACTGGTGCCCTGGAGAACTAAAAAGCGGCAAACCCAAAGGAAGCCAACGAATCCTCAGAAGGTCTTCCTGGTCATTAAAAACGCAGTGCCACAGACACAGGCAGTGAACCAGGAAAAAAAATCTCTTTCTGTAACTAGCAAGAAAAAAGGTCTCCTATTGCCTTAAAATGTAATATCCTGCAAGTACTTGACGTGAACAATCTGAAAATGAAATTAAGAAAATATCATTCACAAAAGCATCAAAAAGAATACACCCAAAACTCTAAAACATAAACCACAAACAAGTGCCAACATTACAACTCAACCTCCACTAAGCCTGACGTTCTATAATGCCGAGTCACGCTCAGCTCCCTTCCCAGCAAGGCTCTGCTGGAATTAAGCTGGTCTTCCATCAGCATCAAAAGCTAAAAGGTGACACCAGGACCACATCCAGTTGTTACAAGGCATGGTATTAAAAACGAGTGATCATTAAGAAGCACACACCCACCCAATCAATCACTCATCTAGTCTCTCAATCACGTACGTATTAAGCAATAGAGAAAAGCAGCCACTGGCAGCTGGGAGCTGGCCTGGCACTCACGGCTAAGCTGCAGCCTTCTCCTGCTGGAACATAAACAATACAGAGACCACTAATCTCAGACAGGGACCCGATTCCTTAAACCCTGCCCAACTCTTTTAAGGTCTTCTTAGCACCCTGTGACTGAGATGTCCCACGGTCCCCTCAACGCAACAGGTCAGCAAACCCAACCTCATCCAACTACAGCTTTGTGTGTTCCTGGAGACTATTTGGCTGAAGGACCTTGTACCTAGGAATGCAGGTGAGGACAAATGCCTTTTAAAGAACGAGTCTCAGCATACAGATGGCCAACAGGCACATGAAAAGATGATCAACATCACTAATTATTAGAGAAATGCAAATCAAAACTACAGTGAGGTATCACCTCACACCGGTCAGAATGGCCATCATCAAAAAGTCTACAAACAATAAATGCTGGAGAGGGTGTGGAGAAAAGGGAACCCTCCTACACTGCTGGCGGGAATGTAAGTTGGTGCAGCCACTACGGAAAAGAGTATGGAGGTTCCTCAAAAAACTAAAAATAGAGTTGCCATATGACCCTGCAATCCCACTCCTGGGTATATATCTGGAGAAAACTATAATTTGAATAGATACACGCACCCCAATGCTCACAGCAGCACTCTTCACAATAGCCAAGACAGGGAAACAACCGAAATATCCATCAACAGATGAAGGGATAGAGAAGATGTGGTGTGTATATATATATATATATATATATATATATATATACACACACACACACACACACACACACACACACACACACACAATGGAATACTACTCAGCCATAAAGAAGAATAAAATAATGCCATTTGCAGCAATAGGGATGGACTTAGAGATTTTCAAACTAAGTGCAGTAAGTCAGAAAGAGAAAGACAAATACCATAGGAAGTCTACAATATGACACAGATGAACATACCTACTAAACAGAAACAGACTCACAGGCACAGAGAACAGACTTGTGGTTGCCAAGGGGAGGAGGGGTGGGGGAGGGATGGAGTGGGAGGTTGGGGTTAGCAGACGCAAACCAGTACATACAGAGAATGGATCAACAACAAGGTCCTACTGTAGAGCACAGGGCACTGTAGTCAACATCCTGTGATAAACCATCATGGAAAAGAACATGAAAAAGAGTGTGTGTGTGTGTGTCTGTATGCATATAAATATATATAAAAAACTGAATCACTTTGCTGTACACCTGAAACTAACACAACATTGTAAATCACCTATACTTCAATTAGAGTCTCACACTTTATCTCACCTGAAACAGACAAAACCAAACTGCTTATAGAACTTATCTATATGAACTGCAAATCACAACAAAGCACTATCCTTTCAATTTTTAAAAATTGACTCTACCACCATTGGAAGCCACCCATCCTTTACCACTTAGGTATTTTTAATGAAACAAACTGCGTGTATTTGGTTTTAAGACCAAGTTGAGAAGTTATTAACTTGACACAGTGGTGGTTACATGGTCAACCAAATGGCACTGAATATTCCCCATCACTGCAGAAGCTGTAATTGTAAATCTGCCGTTTGTTCTTAAAACACCTACTCAATGACAGAGCTCCAGTGTCCAGCACCCATAACACCTGAAGGCAAAGGAAGGAGCTGCTCAAAAAAGCTTGTGTTCACGGATTGAAACCACCTGAAACATACACACAAAGGCAGCACCTCCTCATACTACCTTGATTCTCTTTCTAGCATCATTTGGGGGAGGGGCTGTCCTGATAAAACCAAGCATCATCCGGGAGTCCGGACACCATGGACTGGCTTCCATGGCGGGTCAAGACATGCTTCGGATGAGGTACAGTGGATTTTTCTCAACAAGCAATTTAAGACATAGATGTTACCCTCATCTTAAACAATGTCATTATACCTTGAAAAGATTCTGTTGGGTTTGACCGTTAGACGCTGCCGGTACTTGACGACTTTTGATCCGAAATGGTGATGCCGCTTCATTCAACCTCATATGGGCGCAAAATAATTTTTTAATATATAAAACTGAAATCCAAAGTGTGGTTTACAACTGCGCCAGAATGGAGATGCATAGTTCTTCCTTTCAAGAAAGAAAGAACCTGCCCATCCTCCATGGCTCTGTTCTGAGCAGCCCCACGACTGAGCAAGACCATTTCTCTCTAACCATCAGGCAATCTCCACTCCAGAGCTCACGGGGTGGCGGGGGGGGGCGCTGGCTCAAACTTTATCAGATTCGCGTCGAGGTTCTGAAGCTTTCCTTACTCAGTCCTGTCTCCCATTTATCTCTCACAGGCCTTTGCCCCCCATTAAAACACTTGAACCTCTCACTGCATCTCCAGAGGGACCAGAGGACACAACTATCGAGGCTGGCCAAAAGGTTCGTTCAGATTTTTCCGAAACCCGAACGAACTTTGGAGCCAACCCAATGTTATAATGCTGACTGCTTTCAGGTCGTTAAAGTCCCTGAAAATAGACACCTGTGTACGTGTGTGTATCTAACGCCCGGGGACACACACTGTGTATACACATAGAGTCAATTTTCATGATTTGAGGATACAGTATTCGTGAATTTGCCTATTTGCTAAAATCTATCTGTAACCCCAGATCAATACCTGAGGTGGTGTGGTCCCTGAAGGACCAAGCACGGTGTGAAAAGGTCGAGCCGCTCGGTGCACACGTCCCAGTGAAGTAAGTCAGAAAGAGAAAAACAAATATCATATATTAATGCATGTATGTGGAACCTAGAAAAATGGTACAGATGAGCCAGTTTGCAGGGCAGAAGTTGAGACACAGATGTAGAGAATGGACATATGGACACCAAGGGGGGAAAACTGCGGTGAGGTGGGGATGGTGGTGTGCTGAACTGGGCGATTGGGATTGACATGTATACACTGATATGTATAAAATTGATGCCTAATAAGAACCTGCAGTATAAAAAAACAAACAAAACAACTAATACTAAACTTTCATTGGGTTATTTGTATGGAAATATGTTAATATAAATGTTTCAGACATTATATGAAATTACTAAAAATCTTATATTTGTATTTGTATGGAAATATGTATGGAAATATGTTAATATAAATGTTTCAGACATTACATGAAATTTCTAAAAATCTTATATTTGTATTTGTATGGAAATATGTATGGAAATATGTTAATATAAATGTTTCAGACATTACATGAAATTTCTAAAAATCTTATATGTTCTGGTATAATGTTATAAGTAATAATCCTAGTTATTACTTTAAAATGTATATCTCAGAAATAACTAATTTTCTTGTCAACTGCATTATTATGAACTTTCATCAAATCTTTTACCGTGGTCATTTTTAAGTCTTTTGTCATTTACAGACAGTTCTGGGTGTACTCTGATGATTTTGCAAATATGTTCCTATAAAAGGGTTTCATCTTCAAGAAATTCATGGAAAAGACTCTGACAAGTACAGGTTTCTGGTAACTGACTGTACTGCTGAACTGAATGAATAAGCATTTTCAGAACTCTGATGAAAAACTGATGAACTCATAAAAGTGCTAACAAAAGATCAAGATGAAAAAAAACAATTAATTACATGGGACTGAGTGAACTGATGAGGATGAGTATAATTTTTGTGACTTTCTGTCTGAATTAAAAAAAAAAAAAAAAAATCCCACAAGGACTCAGAGGCAAAGAATATACAAATCAATTTTCACTGCAAAGTAAAGGAGCTGTTACAGTGGAGGATTACTGGACTGAATGTCAATATTATGACATAGTATGAGTGTGTTTCATGTTTGGTAATTGCAATCATTGTTGCTTTTGTTGTGGTCATCCATGTACAATGCTTGGTGTCAGTCTATTTATCTCTTGTAAAAATAAAATACAGTGTGTGTGTGTGAGAAAAAAATAAAATAAAAAAAAATAAAATAAAATAAAAATGCACCAAAGGGAAAAATAAATAAATAAATAAAAATAAAAATAAAAAAATAAACAAATCTGCAAAAGATTACTGATTTTCAATGAAGATTCTCAAGCTAAATATTTTAATACAAAAAATTTAACTACGGCTTTTTTCTTTGTTTGTTTTGCTTTGTTTTTTGTTTGTCTGGTCGGTTTTGGTTTTACACCAAATAGTCTATGACATGATTCCCCAAGGACTTTTCAGGGAAAAAAGCAGGAAAAAAATCCCTCCATATGTGATGCTTGTCACATGTGGTACAAGCTTGTATATCCTCCAAAGAAAGCTTAGATAATGAGATAAAGGTAACCGTATTCCTCACTTCTATTTAGACTAAGTGTCTGAACTTGATTTTCTCCGACAGGGTCCAAACTGGCCTTTAGTGAAGTCACACCCACCTGACTAGTTAATCAAGAAATGCTCTCAGACCTCAATTCTAAGACAACCCCACAGAATGGAATCTGCTGGAAGGTGGGCCTTTCCTGGTTCCTGTTCAAGGCAGTTTAGTCATTAAAAGTTCCAGGGAACATAATTATTACAGCGCATTCCCTAATAGGTGACAAGAGAACATTCCAAAGACAGCTTTCTGGCCACTGGGTTTCACCATACACAGTTTTTACCGCTGCGAGTGATAGAGCAATCCCCCATAATAGCAGTAACTCAAACTAGGGGCTGAGGACAGTCTTGAAAATGGATCAATCACATTGTGTGCTGGAACCTTTTGGAGAACATGTGGCCCAAGTGATCAGCTGACAGAAGAAACAGGATGATTCCTTTATTCTCTTGGGGCCAGTGTCACATGGGTGGTTGATGATAGCATTAGGCCTAAAATTCAATCTTTCTGCTCCTATTCAAGGGCTCTTTCCAGGGAAACATCAGTCTTGGTATCGGACCAAAAAAAAAAAAAAAAAACAGACTTATAACCTACAGTTATATGGACCTTCTTTGATTTAATGCAGTAAATCTTGGGTAAGGTCAGCAACTGACTTGCATTGGCTCAAATAACCCCAATTTCCAAACAGGAGAACCCACCTACCTCTAAAAGTCTTCATTTCCCATTATACGTGTTCCACAGGTGGACCGTGAGGGCAGGTACCCTGTGAGAAGTCAGAGGCCAGGAAGATCACGGGCAACTCTCCACTGATAAATCACACAATCATCAAAGGAACGTGGAGACTGCTCATAACGCCAGTTCCCAGTTCTTTAAACCACAGTGAAGCGAGAGGAGAAATACCATCTCCGTCTAGCATAAAGAGTTCCTAGAAAGTGTTCTGGAAAGCTGAATGAGACACTGCCCCGTGGCACCGATAAGAAGGAGGCTGGAAGCAAATGACCACTGGAATCTCCCTCCTTCACACTGTCTGAGTCACAGGTCACAAACTCAGCCTATTGCCAAAAGTTTACTGTTTGTCCTCGAAAGCACATCTTCTAACATATTCCCTGCATTCCAAACGGTTTCATCAGGCTGCTCCTCTCCCCCCTTCGTGCACTCACACACTCACCCACCCCCAACCTCAACAACGTTCTACTCCGTAAACGACAGTAACGTGAATCACCACCTGCTGTGAGACAAGAATCGGGGCTCAGAACGTCTTGATACAGGCACGCCAAACAGAACGGGAAGTTCCATTTCCTCCCAAGTGCCTTTCAGCTCAACCTGTTCGCCATGAATAACAGTCCAGGTGCCTCTTGGGGGGGAGGGGGGTGTCGGGTCTGACAAGGTGAGGGTCGCTTTCCCCAAACCTGACTCTAGTTTCCTAACCACTAAGTTCCAAGGGATGGGCTCATTTTCATGTAAGTTGTATTTTAGACAAAAGGACAGCTGGAAAAATTACCAAGGTTGATAGCATAACATGTGACATTGCTAGCCTTGCATGCAGAAATGTGGCAGCTCAGGGCCTTTCTCATTTTTTAGTTCACATAATTTTAATTTAGTTCACATACTTCTATTTTCATCTTCTCTTTTACTACGTGTGACTTTCTAGGTCATCTGCTTTGTCAGACACACTAACTCGGTGTCCTCACAGCCAAGGAGGTGACAGGGAAGGCAACAAGTTGGGAAAGAAGAACTGACACCTCAAAGGCACAGAGAACAGATGGTAGTGGCCAGAGGTGGCGGGAGAGGGGATGTGGGTGAAGAGCATCAAAGGTGCAGACTTCCAGCCATAAAATAAGTTAAGTCCTGGGACTTCCCTGGTGGTCCAGCGGCTAGGACACCTCACTCCCAACGCAGGGGGCCCGAGTTCCATCCCTGGTCAGGGAACTAGATCCCACATGCCGCAACGAAAGATCCCGCATGTGCGACTAAGATCCAGTGCAGCCAAATAAATAAATAAATAAGTAAGTAAGTAAGTAAGTAAGTAAATGAGTCCTGGGGATTCAACATAATACATGACTATAGTTAACAATACTGGAGAGTATATCTGAACGTTGCTAAGAGAATAAATCTTAAAAGTTCTCATCATGGGACTTCTCTGGTGGTGCAGTGGTTAAGAATCCGCCTGCCAATGCAGGGGACATGGGTTCCAGCCCTGGTCCGGGAAGATCCCACATGCATCCCACGGGCGGAGCAACTAAGCCCGTGTGCCACAACTACTGAGGCCGTCTGCCACAACTACTGAAGCCCGCGTGCCTAGAGCCCGTGCTCCGCAACGAGAGAAGCCACCGCAATGAGAAGCCCGCGCACCGCAACCAAGAGTAGCCCCCGCTCACTGCAACTAGAGAAAGCCCACACACAACAACGAAGAACCAACGCGGCCAAAAATAAATAAATAACTAAAGATTTAAAAAAAAAAAAAGTTCTCATCACAAGAAAAAGAAATGAGTAACTATGTGTGATGATGGATGTTAACTAAACCTATTGTGATGATCATATCACCATGTTTACATATATCAAATCATTATGTTACACACCTTAAGCTAATACAACGTTATATGTCAATTATATCTCAATTTTTAAAAAATGAAATGAAAATTAAAAAGGACAGCTGAAGGATGGAACTGTCTCGGTGGGTCCTGACCCTCCCCCCGCTGCATCCCACTAGCCAGGAGATGTCTTTTCTCACACAGGGAATCAGGAAGAACAAAAGCCTTGCTCTCACAACTACTGTACTAAAGACACAATCAAGGAGAACCATTTCATTTAAACAGCACTCAACCGAAGGAGAAAAGAGAAAGAATGAAACAGAGAAATAGAAAGTTCTGCACAGCAAAGTTATTTCCGTCACTTGCTGGTCGCCCCAAGAGGTGATACTTGGCTGATCTGATGACAGCAAATTCTAGGTGACACAGCATCCTCTAGAGCAAATGCTTCCCCAACCAGGTTTTGAGGCGAAAAACTCGATTTGCCTGCTGTGCACGATGCGGGTGGGAACAGACAGGCTTTCGCTCACTCACTCACAGCACTGTCCTCTGCTTGTCCTGCCAGCGAGTCAAACACCCTGATTTTTTTTTTTCATACCCTCAACATTTCAATCACCAAAATAAACAACACTTGTGTGGGAGGAGGAAGGTGGCTGTCAGCCTCTCAATGACACGGCTCCTTCCTCTAATGAGGTCAAAACTTCCTTTTAGCCACATAGCAACTGAGTGTCAACACACTAACCATCAGCCCCTAAAGACTGGAAACAGAATTTACAGCAAGATACAAAAGGCTGGTCCATGGAAACGTGACCAACGACCCTTAACCACGCAGCACAACGTGCACTGCAAAGGACACCATGAGCAACTGCCCCATAATTACCACGTGCTCGCTACGGTGCAGAGCAGAAAGGAAACCTAAGGCATGATCTCTGCTACCAAGTACTTGCATGCAGTCTTGCTGGTACGGAAGAAGAAAATACATGCGTAAGAGAAACAGTGGGCAAAAGGCCACCTGGAAAAAAAGAGTATTAAGCTCATAATGGAAATCTCCTCATAAAAAACAGATTTTTCAACACCAAATAAATGGTCCATTTATTAGGCTGTGCAATAACAAAAAAAAAATAAAACTTAAAGAATTAAGACAATTAAGACAAAGCCAATGAGAATAAGTCACAGAAATCATAGAGACCTAGCCAAGACCCTTGGGTTGTAACTTGCTTCCACACAGCCACCTGTGAGAGGTTAAACAACTCCTTTTTCCTCGGGAGGGCTTTATGTCTTTATATGGAAAGGACTGCCAACTGCCCTTCCCAGTGGAGACAGTCCTGTGAGACGTGGTACTCAAACTTCAAAGTGCACGCAGTCACCTGGAAACTGCATCTGTGCAGGGCTCTTCAGCCTGGGCACATGTGCACCCAGGCCAGGTAATTCCTTGTGGGGGGCGGTCCTGTGCACTCTTAGATGCTGAGCAGCATGCCTGGCCTCTGCCCACTAGATGCCAGGAGCACCCTCTCCCCTAGTTACTACAACAGAAGGTCTCCAGATGTTGCCAAATGTCCCCGGGGGTCATGACTGCCCCCCCCACCTCCCCCCCACTACCACCTCCCCAGCTGAGAAGCCCTGTTCTAAGATGGAACCAAGGAAGCTACATATTTCACAAGCACCTGCTGCTTCCAACATCCGCCTACGGGGCTACTTTCCTGGATACAACTGGGTGCCTCAGTCTCGTCCACTGGGGTCATCTTCCTTCCCACACACCAACAGGGCAGAAGGTATCACAATCCCACTTCTTCCCTCTTGCCCCTTAACACACGTGCATTTTGCCCCCTCTGCTGTGTGACTCTGCATGACCTCCCAACTAGAACAGCCCTCCCCAGCCCATGGATGTGGGATCTGGCCACGTCACTTGCTCTGGTCAACGAGCATTAGTTGGGGGGGACAGGCAGAGGTTTTAAACGGGACTGCGTGATGTAGCTTGGCTTCTTCTTATGCCAGATAGGAGAGGCAGAAGTACATGCCCCAAGAGCCTACTAGCCTCAGAAGGAGGAAATTAGGAGCTCAGTCCTAAACCCAGCCCAGAGCCTAACCAGGCCTCCCTGATCCCACCCAGCTGAGCCCAGAAGAGCCACACCTCACCACCCACTGACCAGTAAACAAGAAATAAGTGCTTGGTGCTCTTTTCAGCAGCACTTATATTAAAACTGGAAAGATACAGAGATTAACATGGCTCCTGTACAAGGGTAACACAAAAATTCATGAAGCATTCCATATTTTTGATGGAAACTAAACTTTCGGTGGTGAGCACGCTCTAGTGTACAGAGATGTCAAAATACAGTATTGTACACATAAAACTTACATGTTATAAGCCAACGTTACCTCAATTTTAAAAAATTCTGTAAAGAAATAAGTGCTTGTTTCTGTAAGCCTTTGTATGCGGGGGTGCTGTTTGTTACGCATCATCAGCAAAGCAGAAAGCTGACTAATACACTCCCCAAATATCTCTGAACCAAAATGCTGATTAACAAGTGGATATTATTATGACTTTTCTGTCCCTACCCCCACCTGTCTTCCTCCACTCTTTTATGGAGCCACAAACCCACCAATTCAGTCCCCATAAAGGCACACATGGTATCTTTGAAGTCCTGGGGGCCAAGCCCCACTCTTCTCACATCATGGTGGTCTTTCCCACAGCTGACTCAGACTCTGAGACACTAACTCCAGGGAATAGTTCTGTCAGAGTCCCCGAGAGACCCTCAAACTGACAGTGGCAGGGCCACCCACCAAGTATGGAGTTCTTGGGAAGAAGAGAGGGTCTAGACGTACAAATGTGTTCGATCGGCACCAAAAATCCCGGGTCCTTCCACGAAAGAAAACAACCGGGTGTGCTCAGAGTTAAATCAAGACTCAGCCAGTGGCTGCACCTCAGTGAAAGGCAGGCATGCCAACCAAACAGCTCCATGACTTCTGAATCACTCAGGAGACAAACAGCAAATATTAAATAAATATACAAACCTTGCAGGGTTCAGAGGAATAAATTAAGAGACAGAATACAAAGGAAATAAGTCTCCTTGAAGACTGTCAATGGAGCCAGAGAATAATGGCCCCCAGAAAGTCCCATGCCCTAATCCCTGGGCCCTGTGATAACGTTACCGTGCACGGCAAAAAGGACTCTGCAGATGCGATGAAGTTAAGGATCCTGAGGCGGGGAGATTATCTTGGATATGGGGGGGCCCAATGTAATCACGTGAGCCCTAAAAAGTGGGCAATCTCTCCAGGCTGTGGTCAGAGAGAGATGTGACCAAAGAGGAATGATCAAAGAAATGCCGCACTGCTGGCTTTGAAGATGGAAGAAGGGGCCATGAGCCAGAGAATGCAGGAGGCCTCTAGAAGCAGGAAGAGGCAAGGAGTGGCTTCTCCCGAAAGCCTCTGGAAAAGAAGGCGGCCCCACTGACACAGTGAGACCCATCTCAGACTTGTAACCTCTGGAACTATAAGATAATAAAGTGGAGTTGTTCAAGTCAGGAAGTTTGGGGTCATCTGTCCCAAGAGTGACAGGAAACTAACACAGTCAATTATAAGATCAATGGAGAAAATACACATGACCTTCAGCCTTACCAATAAGCTCTTGGTTCGAGGCACAGACACCCCAGAAAGTTGTGCCTATGGATAGCTGGAGAAAAATCAGCCTCCATATTCTCCCACTTGACCCTGGAACGATAATTTATGGCTCTACACAGGCAGAAGGTTTATAAATTCAGAAAAGTAAACAACTCTACGACTCTGTTTCAGTCTAAGCCAGCACTGTGGCTTCAGGGAGGCCCCAGAAAGCAGCCAAAGTCTAGCTGGTTGGAACCCTATGACCCCAGAGCAACTTCACACCACCCCCTTGAGAACTACAGGCTTCCTATGTCTCACACCAAGAAAGAACACTCTAAAATCCCATCCAGGGACTTCCCTGGTGGCGCAGTGGTTAAGAATCCGCCTGTCAATGCAGAGGAGACGGGCTCGAGCCCTGGTCCGGGAAGATCCCACATGCCGCGGAGCAGCTAAGCCTGTGCGCCACAACTACTGAGCCTGCGCTCTAGAGCCCACGAGCCACAACTACTGAGCCCACGTGCCACCACTACTGAAGCCCACATGCCCTGAAGGCCGCGTGCCACAACTCTTGAGCCTGCGTGCTGCAACTACTGAAGCCCACGGGCCTAGAGCCCATGCTCCACAACAAGAGAAGCCACCGCAATGAGAAGCCCGCGCACCGCAACGAAGAGTAGCCCCCGCTCGCCACAACTAGAGGAAGCCTGCACATAGCAACACAGACCCAACACAGACAAAAATAAATTTAAAAAATAAAATAAAATAAAACCCCATCCAAAAAGGCAGCACAAAAGAGGGGTCAGCAGGTACAGCTTTCATTGACCAAAACTGTTTTCTATGTTGATCTTTAGGGGAAGAGATGGAACAACTAAAGAGAAGGAGAAAACAGATACAGTTTACACCCAACTGGAAGCTGAACTGGAAATGGTTTTATAAACATTGCTCCATCTATGAACTATTTTCCATTTCAACGTAATCTGAAAGGAGCAGCCCGTGCCCCGGGTTTACCCAGCCCGTAACATTCTTCCACCTGATTCCCCACCCCAGGCCCCAAGCCCTCCTTGATGACCCAGAGATTCCACAAAATGTTTACGAAGAAACTGGAATAACACACACTACAACATGGACAAACCTCAAAGACCTGATGCTAAGGGAAAAAAGCTAGACAGCAAAGGGTACATATTGTGTGATTCCACTTATAGAAAATGTCCAGAATAGGCAAATCCACAGGGACAGAAAGCAGATCAGTGGTTGCCAGGGGCTGGGTGGAGAGGGGATTTGGGAAGTGATGGCTTAATGGGTAAGGAGTTTCTTTCAGGGTGATAAAAATGCTATAGAATTAGACAGTGGTGATGACTGCACAACTCTGTAAAAATACCAGGAAAGTACTGAGTTATACACTTTGAATGAGTGAGTTGCATGGTATGTAAGTTATATCTCAATAAAGCTGTCATATTAAAAAATAGAAGAAGAAGAGAGAGGAAGAGGAAGAAGAAACAACCACTAGGATGTTAGCCAATGATTACAAGTCACTGCAAACTTTAAAAAATTTAACTATCCCAAGGAGGTTAGTTTACTTAACAAGCCTGGAATCCTGCGCACCAACCCACTCCACAGTAAAGATTCTGAAACGCCTGAGCAGAGGTCAGTAGCAAACTGTGACCAGAAGTGGTTTATGGAACGGGCTCACGAGCAAAGTGGGACGACTGGGGTTCATGATGAAATGCAGGAAGATGATTTTGCAAAAGTAACCGTTCTCAGTAAGTTAAAGCAACTCTCTACAATGAAAGTATTACCTCTCTCCAAAATAAAAAAAATAACTGGAACAAATATATTGGCTACGGCAGCAAACGTCTACTGATAACTTCTGGCTGCTCCAAGTTAGCCGATTCAGATTAGACCCCTGAAAAGCAAACTGAAAGTAAAATACGTTTATTGGTTTGGGACTGGCTGTTTCAGATGGGAGGGGATGGGATGGAGAAAGGATGGATATAGTTCCCCTGTGAGAGGAAAGGCGGGTGAGCAGCCTTAAGATTCCAGTGGACACAGCAGCATGCGGAGCCCCTGGCGCAGGGCCTGGGTCCAATGCCGCCCCACCTGGGCTTGGACCATTTCCTCAGAAGGTGACCCCAGCAACCGCAGACAGGGCACAAGTTAGATCCCACAAAAGTCGGTGGGGGTACCACGGCTGGCGTTTGGCGTTCATCAGCACGCCGACCCACACATCCCGAGTTATTCTTCTTGGTATTAGCCCCTTGACGTAATAAGGAAGCCAAGAGGAAAGACTGACACTTCAAGCGTACAAAAATGCAAAGCTTGGGGCTTCCCTGGTGGCGCAGTGGTTGAGAATCTGCCTGCCAATGCAGCGGACACGGGTTCGAGCCCTGGTCTGGGAAGATCCCACATGCCGCGGAGCAACTAGGCCCGTGAGCCACAACTACGGACCCTGCACGTCTGGAGCCTGTGTTCCGCGATGAAGAGTGGCCCCCGCTCGCCGCAACTAGAGAAAGCCCTTGCACAGAAACGAACACCCAACACAGCCCAAAATAAATAAATAAATAAATAAAAAGGAATTCCTTTAAAAAAAAAAAAAATGCGAAGCTTGGTGACTGAGACCATAAGCAACATTAGAAGACAAGGAACCGCCTAGGCGAGAAATATTTGGAACACCTAACGATCAGAGTCTACAGAGACCTCCTCTAAGGCACGCGTGGGCCTCAGACCAGGAGCGCCAGCATCAGCGGGGAACTTGCTGGACATGCAGCGTCTCGGGCCCCACCCAGACTTACTGACTCAGAAATCCTGGGGATGGGGCCTGGCAACCTGCGTTTTCACAAGCCCTCCACAGGGTGCTGGTACACAATGAAGTTTGAGAACCACTGGTAAGGTCACAGAAATATTTGGAGCAGCACTATTCATAATAACCCCCAAAATGGAAACAAGGCAGATGTCCAACAACGGGTGAATGGATCAACGGCGGTGCGCCCACACCTGATGGAATCCTACCCAGTTACAAAAAGGGATGAATTAGTGGCACAGGCCACAACATGGATGAAGCCGAAAATCACCATGCTGCGTGAAAGAAGCCAGGCAAAATAATGAGTATATATTGTGTGATTTCACTGATATAAAATTCTAGGATATGCAAACTAACCTATCTAGTAATAGAAAGCCATCAATGGTTGCCCGGAGGCGGAGGGAAGCAGAGAGAGATTACAGAAAGGCACAGGGAAATTTGGAAGCCACGAAAATACGTGTTATCTTGATATGCACGTGTCCGAGAAGCCAGCACCACAATCAAGACAGCAAACATAGGAGAAAACTGATGAACGTGCACACCTTACACACGCCTGGTTTACTGTACTTCAATTGCACCTTAACAAAGCGGTAAAAAACGCAAGCAAGCAGATGCAGCAAAACCAGTGTGATATGAGCCCGTATAGATAAACACGCAAGACCACACAGCTGTACGTGCACAGCTGAACGTGCCAGAAACAGACTCTCCCACATCGCACTGCGGACTGTTAATATCGGTTGTTCTGCCGGAGGAGCTGGACGCTACAGCCCCACAGTGCGGGAACTCAGGGAAACCAGCATGTTCTCAGGTGTCACCTGAGAAACAGGAACGAGCTCAGAACAGGAAGAAGAAACAAAAACCAGAATCTGTCCAGAGGAAAAGCCTTGCATTTTGGAAGCCCCCAAAGCAAGGCCGGCTGCCGGGGTGCAGGCAGGGAGAGGCCCCCAGGGTAGAAACACGCGCCGCAGGGGTGCGGGGCAGCTCCTGCTGGGAGATGCAGGACAGAGAAGGGGACGCACGCAGGTAAGCGGGCTGGGGCCCAGGCAGGGGGCCCTGAACTTCTCAGGAGGCTCAAAGGTTGACCAGAGGAAGAAAACAAGGGGTGGAGGCCTGGCTATTATGACACCCTGCGCACTCCGGGAAGCAACTGAAAACCCTATAGAAACCGAGAGAAACCAAAACCCCGGAGGGAGGGAGGGAGGGCCGTGGGCCGTAAGCAGAGCACTGAAAGGCTGGGCTCACAGCAGGCACTCCCTTCCAGCACATTCATCACGTGTAGTCTTTACTCAGGCTTAGGATCTTTCGCCCTCCTTTCTCAGTTCTTGGGGAAGAGATAATAAGGATGAAGTGTGATTTCCAGATCAAAGCCAAGGGGTGGCCCCAGACGTCTCGTGTAATTTCGCTGTTTATTTGTAAATGAATACTTCTAAAGGAATTTCTTTTCTCTCTAAAGTTAGCTCCCAAAACCTTGCTTGTCCTTTGCTTTAGAAAAAGATCCATATTTCCCTGGAATGCATGAGGAGTGAAAGATTTCTGAACTTCTTTTGTAAGTCTGATGGGGGATATAGTCCTTCAACTTTACTAAGTCTTCAACCACGAGATTCAAGCTTCTAAGGCAGGGTACTTGACCTCGGCACTAAGGACCTCTTGGGCTGAGTAATTCTTTGTGGGCCTTGGGGCCTCATCCCCTGCGTTACAGGATGCTGGGCAGCGGCCCTGACCTCTATCCACTAGATGCCAGTGACACCCCTTCCCCACTGGTAACAACCAGAAAGGCCCCCAGGCATCGTCCAGCGTCCCTTGGGAGCAAAACTGCCCTTGGTGGAGGACCACTGAGCTAAGGTATTTCCCGACCAAGATGGAACTTCCGTCAAAGTCTAACATCCAATGTCATGAAAGAAACAGGACGGGATTTCAAGAAGGAGGCAGCAGGGGCATGGAGGGTTGACTGCCCTATGGCTGTGTCCTGGGTTCTCCAGGGACTGAGCCCATCACTGTAAACGCAGTTCCCTTTCCAGACTCCTCACCTGTCCAATGCAGCCCTTTATGCACGATTCTTCACGATTAACACGACCCTAAATATACGAGGAACTCCTCTAGATTCACAGTTTGCTGACTACAAGTAAACGTTTCTCTTTTTTTTTGGCCCTGCCGCAAGGGCATGCGGGATCTTAGTTCACCGACCAGGGATCAAACCTGTGCGCCCTGCAGTGGAAGCGCAGAGTCTTAACTACTGAACTGCCAGGGAAGTCCCTAAACGTAAACGTTTTGGTCTTTTTACAGAGCGACTTACTTCCCGCATGGCTCCACCTTGAGAGCTTGCAACCAACCCATCACTATCCTGATTTTACAGGGAGGAAACCAAGGCTCCTCGTCGCGTCCTGCACTCTCCCCATGTACCCCTCTCCTGGACAGGGGGCGGGGAAGGTTCACTAAGTCACCGCTCACCATCGAGCTCTGAGCAAAGGGAAATCTCCAGAGACAGAAAGGAGATTAGTGGCTGCCTGGGGCTGGCAGGGGGGGCAGGAATGGATGACGTGACGTTCCCGAAGACGTGAGTGATCTTACTGGGGAATGAAAATGTTTGAAACCTGGATGATGACCGATGACCGCACCACTCGGTAAACTGACTAAAAATCACTGAAACTGCACACTTGAAACGGGTGCTTTTTATGGTATGTAATTTATACCTCAGTAACACTGTTCCTGAAAATCAACTAGACCTTAAACGGGATTTAGAGATCTTCGTGAAATTAATCACCGCAAGTGGCCATCTACAGCCATCCCAAGGCCGAGCAAACATCTATGGCAAACCCAAATAAAACAAAGTATCACATAGCTTGCAAAAGGAATGACAGCCCAACCTGAATCTACAGTGTGTCCAACTCAATACTAGGAACTATAGAACAACCAAACTGCCCAATGGCAGCAGTTTGGAGAGAGAGAAATTCTACTCTGATGAACATCTGGGCCATCAGAAACCCATACAGAAAAATACATTTCTTGTCTAAATATAGAACATTCAACGGAAAAGCAAACACGACAGGTAATTCAAGAAGGTTGAACATACTCTTAGATAGCAAAGTATGAACCAAACCCAAACTTCCCTTAAAGCAAAAGCCATGCAGAAAAATGGGACCCCAGCTTACCCCTCTATTGTGCCAGGAGCTGAGAAAATTAAAATTCACAAAGGACAGCTTATTCTGTGCACCATTTCATGTTTAAATATGAATTGGGAAATAGTGAAAACACACAGTCTCTGGTTTTATTCAGTTAACTTTTCTGGAAACACAGGATGATCAAAAAATTACATAATGGAATTAAAAACTATTAACTATTGGGCGAACAGGAGCTGTACCTACTGAGAGAAAAAGGAACTATTTCCATGAGCTAATCTTATCCTATATTTAGTTTGAGTATACTCATGTAATTAACCAGGGGTGTGTAATTTTGCTAACTTCAAATTTCCAGTTGTAAAGCCCCACATACAATTATCTGAACTACAATTGATTTTTATTTTTGTGGGAAAATGAAGATAGCTAATTTTAATAACCCAAGCTTCCCAAGAAGAAGTAACTGCCTTCCTTGACAGAAATTACGTGAATGGTAATTCACAAAGCCACAAACTCATTTGTTTTTAGATCTTCCCTCAAAGGTTAGCATACTTGGAGAGTTCATGTCCCGTTGACTCAACCATTTGGTGCTACTATTCCCCTACGTTCCTGCTCTGTACACCTGTGCCTCTAATTCCCAGAGAGTATACACAGGTCTCTGCACTTCATGAGTACCTGAGGTATGCATTTAGGAAATAAAATCAAATTTTGTGCCCACTTCTGCGAACAGTCTCAGGATGGGGCTATTCTCGGATACATCTCTGAATATTATTTAGGGTAATTTGGCTGGCAAATAATCACATGAATAATTATTAGAAAATTATCAACAACAAAGACAGAAAAAGATTCCTGTCCAGAGCTGAAGCGATTGACCAGTGTCTAGCTGACCTGCTGGCAATACGAAGTCAGGACTTGGACAAGGCTCAAGGAAACCGGCTAAAAGCAAAATACTTTGTGTAATTTCTCCCTCCTCTTAGATGGGCAGGCACGGGGCAGATAAAGGACATTCCCCAAGACTTTCATTAAAACTAAATTTGTTACAGGAGCTTAAATGTCCTGATCTCTGGAGAGCAGAGACAAAGGTGCATAATGTAGATGTCAAAAAATTCTACTTCCTGGGAATTCCCTGGCCGTCCAGTGGTTGGAACTCCGTGCTTTCACTGCCGAGGGCCTGGGTTTGATCCCTGGTGGGGGAACTAAGATCCCGCAGGCCACGTGGTACAGACAAAAAAAAAAATTCTACTTCCTGCTTCTCCCCTCTTCACAGTAGGTGCCTTCTGAATTATTACTGTAAAGAGAAGCAATCTTTTTTTTTTTAAGTAGGAGATAAATATATTATTCTACCAAAGGACAAATGAATGTCCACGTGGATCCTGACGGGAGTGAAATGAGGTGTGCTCCTGGTGCCCGGACGGTATGGAGAACAAGAGCATCGTTAGCTGCAGGCGTCTGCATGCACAGTGCAGGTCTCTGCTTCCCTTTACATACAAAGCTACGCTGCAAACTCAGTATCCACAAAGGGAAAAATAGGCACAAACACCAAAACCGAAGCTAACGTATCAATCATTTCAAATTAAACAAACAAAAACGCTGCTGTGGAAACCTGGAACTACTTGCGGTCGACATTTAGTGTCATGAAAACCAAAGCTTCAGCCATTCTCAGCAAACGACCTCAGCCAAAGACCTGAAGTTTGGAGGTGAGTCCTATGTCTCACCTCCACAGCCCACAATGTGGTCTGGGTTGTGAATGTAACTTTTGTATTTATTTACTCTCTGTAACACCAGTAATACAGCATCAACCAAAATGACAGTTTTCTCTTTTAAAAAGCCTCTAATGTGAAATGCAAAAAGTAAAAAAATAAAAGATTTAATGACAACCATGATGGATGAAATATGTTTCTGGAAAAAAACAACAACAAATAAACAGCCAGACTGAAGGCACCCAGAGACTTTTATCACAACCCAGTTCCAGCGCTCTCTCACATATTTCAAAGTTTGAATCACGTATTCGACAAAAAGCCTGGTTTTTGGGAGCCCTGAGGGCATCCATCAATGAAAGCAGCTGATTTATAAACAGAATTAAGTGATTATGAAAACACTGCGGCGTCATGAAATGCTTAAAAAGCACAGCATTGTTCCAAAGTTTCCTCGTGCACCTGCAACTGGGATATTGTCATCTGGTTCTGAAACACATATATTTTTTCAGCTTTAAAAACACGCACAATCCTGTAGATCCAAAACGTGCCCAGTACCCTGTCAACGTTGTTCTTTCTTCCCCAAATCACATCATTAATAGCTGTGCCTCTGGAGGGATGTCCAATCTTTAAGCTGGCAGATCTCAGTCACAACACATGTGTGTGTATATACACACACACACACACACACACACACATCGTGGCAGGGGAATACATCTGTGTCCCACTTTATTCAGGGACTTCAATATCAGCCCCTCGTCACCTCTGGGGACCCCATCAGTGATCTCTAGATGCTTTTTCATTGCATATCCCTCTCAGTGAAAACCTTTTAAGCATTAACTCCAACTCATGTAACCTATTAACTAGAGATAACACACAACAAACATTATATGCATTTTTCATAGACCACAAATAGACATTTTGTAACTATTAAATAAAAATACATAAACAGAGAACTTAAGTTTCTTCCTGCACTCCAGTAAATCCCATTGTCACTGCCAGAGGATATGCAGTCCACTTGGGAGCCCACTTTGTGAATTAAAACCTGAGACAAGGCATTTCTGTCACCCTCTGCCCCAACTAAACATGGAGACTATTGGTTTCAAGGAAATGTACTAGGAGGCCCATGAAATTTATCAGGCAAGTCTAATTTCCACAGGCCTCTCCCCTTGTTCTCATCTGGTCTACAACAGTTTCTGTCATGCACTGGACACATGAGATCATTACTTCTTATTTTCACCAACTTCTGAGCTGGGTGCCCCTCCAACGCTGTTTCTCCTGGCAAGGCTTTTTGAAGAATTACGCTACAGATCTCTGGAAATTGTTGAAACTGGCACAGAATCATCGTGCATCTTAGAAATACAAACCTAATGTGATATTTTTTCATAATCAAATTAGGAGTGAAACCAAAGCGTGTCTCCCAAGACTGACCTGTGACTGTCAGGGACTGGCAACCCTTGTTTTTACGTTGATCACTGTGAATACTTGAGTCTTTACCAACACAGAGTTGGCATTCAAGTTTCAAGGGATTAGAATGCCTGATAAGATTCTGCTGGGAAAAGAACCTAAGGCAAGGACCCAAGTTTATTCTGTCTCCCAAATGAATCAAATGGTAGAGACATCAGTTCTCTGCTCAGTTGCTTTTCTAAATACAGCCTAAAACTCGGCAACCACCTGGAACTTTATAGGTGCTGAGAATTATGTCTGCATACCGGTGCTACAGATGTCTGCATCATATGAACGGGGTAACATCCCTCCAACTCCACTTTCTCATTTCTCATCTTCAAACGGATGTCAAGATAAGAAGGGTACCTCGACGGGTAGAGCTGACCCAGCTAAGGCTAAAAATCACCCCAACGCACTAGAAACAAAAAGCACTGCTCAGTTACACAGAATTTTCTCCAGTTCCCAATCATGACTTACGTGGTCTTACCATATTAAAGTATTTGTTATTACTGATTTAAGAAATAAAATGGCATCACATACAGTAAGCTTCTTTTGCCCAAATTTCCATCTATTGGAAAGTTTAAACAAGCAGAAGTGTTTGCAAATTCGATACCGGATGTTCACACAGACTCTAAAGCCCAATGACAACGGGCAAGTCTATAATAGTATGAGCCAAGCTCTCCCAAGAAGCGGACAGTGTCTCTCTAGCCTTGCTCCAACATGGATGAGGCTGGGTGTCCAGGTTGCGGTAGACATGAGGAAAGTCTTCAACATATTGGAGAGAGAGAAGGTGATCATCACGCCGGTGGGGGGGTGGGGGGGGGCGGGGAGAGTCCTCACCTCCTCCTGCCTCTGTATTCTCCCTGGGGGTTGGTGTTAAGTGTTCCAGAAAGGAAAGTGCTCCGGGCTGGCTATCTCGCGTCATATTCTGGGTTCCAGACTCAAGGGAAGTAAGCAAAGAAAACTCTCATGTTTTTTTTCAGTATTCCAGCTCCATCCACCACGATAGGAAAAAATGACAGAAATTCAAGGCAGAGATACTCTCTTCAAGAATAAACACTATGAATTTTGCCGTGAGCATTGTTTGTGCTTATTTTACAGGGTCTCCTGAAACTGGGAAACTACAGCACTCGTAAGAGTTATTCAGAGGCACCCCACAGCCCAAAGTGTCTTCTGAATTGCTGGGGTCTTTTTTTACAGTAAAACATACAACTAACTTAGCAATGTTAAGTTGAATATTGTTTATTTCAATCATGGGTAAAATGTTAGTTAAAGCATGGAACATAGTTTACCCAAATTGCTAGTTAATATAAAACCACCATAATCCTTAACCTACAAAAGTGTTAAAAAAAAAAAAAAAAAAAAGAGCCTACGCAACATTTAACGTGTGCCTTTTCCACATTACAATCCGCAAACACGGGGTAGGAGAGGCCTCAAGATCAGCTCATCAAGCCTTTCAC
The DNA here is from genome assembly GCF_965194825.1 of Balaenoptera physalus. Lineage (NCBI taxonomy): Eukaryota > Metazoa > Chordata > Mammalia > Artiodactyla > Balaenopteridae > Balaenoptera > Balaenoptera physalus. The sequence goes on along the minus strand of NC_138885.1, from coordinate 110,949,517 downwards.
TCTACACGTGAGGACACACACAGGTTCAACAACTTCACACAAGCAGGCAGGCAACCCAAGGCAGGACACAAGTGACCAAAACGCCAGGCAAAGGATTCTCTAGAAAACATGATATTCCTTATTTGATCACAAATAGTGAAATTACGACCCAAGGTAAAATTCAGGTGAACAACCACATAGAAACACAGACGTAGGAATTTATTTCTACAACAAACTAATGCAAACACAACTGGATATTTTTAGTGTACTTTTTGGTCACGTTATCAACCCACTGGGAAAACCACGCCTCTTAATGTGTGTCCTGTTTTTGAAACTAAAGACATGAGTCTAACCTACTGATACATTTTACATAGTACTGCTCCAGAAACAGTCTCTGAAAGTGCATCCAAAAATGTCCCATCTCAACTGATTTGGCAGCAAGGATCAACTGGCAGAGGAAATGTGCAAATCCTATAGGCAGCTCCAACAAGATACCCGATATTTTTTCACTATGATTTCTTACAAGTATTAAGAAGCTCTAAGTTTTGGCTTTTCCTTGCTTTTGATAATATCCACAGTGCAAAATCATTCTGAGAAAAACACATGGGCCCAAGTGTGCCACAGTATAAAATTCATGAGTCAAGGAAGGTGCTCGAAGAGTGGAGAGATTCACTATTAGGCATTTCATCCTGAGTTAAAATGTGATTACCAAGACCAGGAGAGCAGAGCTGATCGGCAGGTGCCCCGAGTTAGGGGCTGAGAGAGCGGGGAGTATGGAGGGAAAGCACCACGGACACCTTTGGGGTGACGGAATTTAGTTGTTTGGTATCCTGATGATGGTGGTGGTTACAGAAATTTAAGCATGCTGAAATTCATAATTTATCACATAGTAAATTTAGGAAATATACAGAGAATACATATGTGTCTGAATACAGCACGTGTGTGTGTTTGTGTGCGTATGCCAGCCCTGAAATTTAACTTAAGAAAAGCAAGCAAGCAATTGATGGAGACCACCGTAACTAAAAAAGATATATTATTACTGTCATTATTGGATATTTCCACACCAATTCCCAACTTCAGAGTAGAGGAAAACCTAAGGACACTGGGCTCCAAGCATGATAATAATCCTCCTTCTGTTAATACAAGCCTGAGAAACAGATTTTATTTTCTTTCTCTCTCAAGAAGAAAACTAAGGCCAGAGAAGGTAACATGTGCCCAGAGGCGGTCAGTGCATGGTGAGCTGGCTGCAAACCAAGTGTCCCCGACCCCATGACCACCGGGAGCCCACAGGGCCCCCAACCAGGCTGGGCTTGGCGCTCCTCTTGGGCGGGGGGGGTCACAGGCCACGGGGCCACGGGCTGGCTCAGGAGGACCAGACTCCAGGCGCCAGCAGTGCCCATTCGTGGGAGAGGGCCCCACTGCAGGTCCGCACCCAGCTGCCCCCAGCCGTTCACGAATCAACTACTCACAGGAGAGGACAGGGCCTGAAACAGCATCCAGAGTCCTGCAGGCCGCAAACGCCTCCCACACTGATGTGTCCGCCCGCCCTCCCAAGCACGGCGGTGGAGGTTACCCCAAGTCCAGGTTAACCGACATCTCGCTGGGCACAGAGAGGGTCCGAAAACAGCAGACAGGTACCAGGTGTTCCCCTGATAAATACCCAAGTCCCAAGAAGCCGACCAAAGGTGAGACCCGCTAAATCTGCAATGACATCCGCAAAACCAGCAGGAAGGAGCCCTGCAGGCGCGCTGGCATCAGGGCTCTAAAATACTCGAGTTGAGACAGAGCTCAGGCGACTCGCAGCCGCCCCCCCGCCCCCAACACCTCCTGGCCTTGCGCCGCTCCCGCCATCCACTTCCCACCTCCTCCTTTCCCTTCTCATTTACTTCCTAATGTATCCCAAAACGGCCTACGGGAGCCGGAGCCGTGAGAACCACAGCGCCGGATACCTATCTTGACATCCAGCTGCCCGTGGACCTTGCTCAAGACAGGACTGCACGGCTGACAGCAGAACTCAGGGCTGGTGTCTCCACCCTGGCATCACGGCCATTAAGCGCCGGGTCGCTCTCTGGGGTGGGTCTGTCCCGTGCACTGTGGGATGTTACGCAGCATCCACGGACCCCCCCCCCGCCCCCCCGGACGCCAGGAGCATCACCGTCCCCCTCCCCCAACTTGTGACAACCACACGTCTCCAGATATTGCCAAAAGCTGCTTGACGGTAGGGGACAAAACTGCCCTGAGAACCATGGGCTGACCACAAGCTTCTAGAGCTCAACGCTGAAAACACGGTTCCAGTAAGCCACCATCTCCGCTACCTTCGTCCCTACGACGTCCCTTTCTCTCGAACCTGCGAGTCACACGCTCCATCTCCACCTCTTCCTTTCCAGCTACCAAGAACAAACCAAAGCCATGGAAACGGTACCCAACTTCCTCCATCAGAAGAAAATACTCTCTCCTCTGTTTCCAAGTTTAAATTTGCTCCAATTTAACTTTTCAATGGCTTCCAGTTCACATCTGCAATCTTCAATCAGGCAGTGGATTCTCAATAAATATTTGACGACGGCGATAATGCACAGAAGTGCTTTGCAGGAGGCGGCCACCTCCATGGTCAAGTTCCCGGGGAGCACATTCCTTAATGACTGCGTTTTTCCCCTGAGGTTTTAAACTCATTTTCTCAGAGCAGGCTCTCTTTCCCTCTACAAACATGTTGACTGTTTGTCCCTTCCCACATCCAGCGTTTATTTTGGTTGCTGGGTCTCGCTCTACTCACGTGGCCGGGGCCATCCAGTTGGTCGAGCCCCATGGAAAGGATGGACAGGAGGGAGGGCCAAGGAGGGCAAGACCCGAGGGAGAAACTCACATCCAGTCTCCACTCACGAGGCCAGTTACTTCCTTCACGCTAAAAATAGGTATGGAAAAAAAAAAAAAAAAGTTTATCTTTCCAACTTAAAATACAAAAAAGTTTACAAAATGACTTTAGTCTTGCTTCCTGATTGAAACTATTTTTTAAACGTCTTGGGTGGTGAAAGATTAACAACTTATTGGAAGTCACGTACTCTTCCTTTTTAAGGGAGAAAAAGGAGGCAAATGCAAGGTATCCGGGGACACCACACCTGGGACAGTCTCGCCTCACAGGGCAGAGTGATCGTGCTTGTCCTCTGGCCCGGGTCAGGCCTGGCAATAACCACGTGTGCAGAGCCCAAGACCCAGACACCTGGCGGAAAGCTCAAGGAGGGGGCAGCCTCAGGGTTGGGGTGTGGGGTCCTCCCTCCCAATAGGTAACTGATGAAGGGTCTGAATTCCTGACACTCAGGACCTACATGAGATGGCTCTTGTGGGCCTGGCTTCCCTCTGCAGGAACCCATTGCCCGCCTCTGGAAGAGAATCATGGATATCCCAGGTGTCTCAAAAGCTTGACAGGTCACAGCAGTCCTGAGAGAAAGCAAGAGTGAGGACAAATGGCAGAGGGGGATCTGGGAAGTCACCTCTCTCACAGATGCAAAACTGGGTTTTTCCCCCCAACCACAAATAAAATTTCTAATACGTTGCTATAAAAAAATACAAAAGACTATGCAAAGAACACACCAACTAAGTAATAAAAATAACATCCTGACTCAGGGACCAGTATACAGGAAACGGCCAGCACTCAGCCGCTTTTAAAAAATACTTTGACTATTGTTAAGCCTCACTTTGTTGGAAGGATTCCTGATCAGTCTTTTAATAAGAGAAGATTTGACCCTCAAGAAATTAAACCTTAAAACTTAAGACATAAACTTGGGGGGAGGGGTAGGTAGCCCATGGCGAACACCGCTTTAAACATATCAGATAAGGCCTCTACATCACCTAAGGCCTCTAAATCACCTACGAGGGGCTTCACTGACGGTCACACCTTGGGCTCCCCACCATCCCAAGAGATGTTCGCCACGACACACTCAAAGGCAGGCAACATGGGGACTGGCTATGCCATTTTTCACATGGGGAAACTGAGGCACAAAGACACTAAATGCCGTGTCCAAGGTTAAATACTCAGTGAGAGACTCCAGCTTGGAGTTCTGGTTTTCTAATTCAAAAGTGATCCAAACCACCTCAATCTAAAAAACCACAGCTGTCAACCTCACTGAAATCACTTTCCTAGGTCACCTGCTAGCTGAAATGGGCCTGCCTTTTTTTTTTTTAAAGTCTACCAGTAAATTATTTCAAACTCTTACAGCCTCTCCCCTCCTCCCACAAAAAGTAAACTAACTCTCTTTACTGCCTTCTTTATCAATCCTTACTTGCAGTAACTATAGAGAATCGCCTTCCAATAGAACATTCTGCAAGTTCTGCGCTGTCCCAATATGGCGGCCACTAGTTACACACATCTATTGGGTATGTGAATTATGGGTAGAGCACTGAAAGAACAGAATTGTTTATTTTAGTAACAACAGAATTGTTACTGAATCTTAGTTAATTTGAATCTAAATATGCCCATGTTGGCTAGTGGCTGCCACACCAGATAATTAAGCTACAGATGAAAACAATCTTTCCAATGTGGTGGACATTTCATGATTTCTGCTGAGATTCATCTAGGTGTACAAACAGATTTCAATGTAGGTTCTTCTGTGTGGGAGAGGGAGAGAAAGAGAGAGAGAGAGAGAGAAAGAGAAATGGTGTGTGTGTGTGTGTGTGTGTGTGTGTGTGTGTGTAATTTAACGAGCTTGTCTCCAAGTGGGAAGATTCACACTATGTATACACAGGAAGGCAAAATAACACCAAGCTTAAGAGCTGGGCTTTCGGAATCAAACAATCCTCCCTCCACCATATATTAACAAGTCAGTGTCCTCTGAAGTAGAATGAAAATAATTGCTGCACACAGGGCATTAAGTGCCTGTAAAATCCTCACTGCATGGCATTAGAGTAACATTAGGAAAACTACTCTACCTGCACAATACCATAACAACTAAAACTTACAGGCAGCGTTGTAGTTTTCAAAAAAAATTACACGTACATTCCCTCTTTCTGTCCTTGCACTACCCAATGAGCACCACGATTTCAGTTCCCGTTTTTATTTTTACATACAGAAAACGACACTCAGAAAAGTTACAGGACTTGAAGGTCAACGGTAGAGCAGAACAACAGGGTGGGCCCTTTCACTAGTTCAGGCCAAACGGGGACAAAGGCTGCTTTTCTAGCAAAGCGTTAGGTGTCCTGATGGAGCTGGACTCGGGCTCTATTCCCCTTTCTGCTGGCTAGCGCTGAAACCCTCCTAACAGCTCACCCAGGTAGACTCATGATGCCATCACACAGATGAGAAAACTGACACTCCCATGGTTAAAGGTGAGATTCGAGACCAACTAGGATACCACACACTTCATTTAAACACCCAAACTTTCAGGAGGGGTGAGCTTTGGGAGATTTAAGGGTCAAGGTGTGAAATTTAAATGAGGGGTGTTGACAATTCCCAGAGTGACTTAAGCCCTGGACAGAAGCACAAGAAGAGCCAACCTCAGAAGATCCAATGACACACACCCTGCTGTGCACAACACCAAATCAACACCTGAAGTCTCCATTTTCGTCCCACAGGTGTGTGTTCCCTTCAGGTCTAGAATATCCTTAAGGGGCTATCTTAATAAGTGGGTCAAGTGATGCACTTCAACTTTCATCCCTGGATTCATCATCCAGCTGGGGGGTTTTCCACGAAAATCTGCCGTACGTTTGCGATATTAACATCCCTAAACATAAAAGAGTCATCTTCACGTCTCAACTGTTCCATACTCAACATTCGCGCCCCCCTCCCACCCATCGCGTCTTTCCTAGGAATGACTAGTTGTAAACTTTTCATAAAATCGTCCTGGGCAATTTCCTACACCGAGGCCACCGTTCAGGACGGAAGAGTGGCGCTCCCCTCCCCCTCCCAGGCTGGAGTCCCGCCCCTCCCCTTTCAGGTTAACCCAGGGACCCAGGCGGCGCGCCTGGAGAGAAAAACATCCAGCAGTCAGGTCAAACCACATGTGACAAAGCAAAGCAGAAACCGTGGCACAAGGAATAGGGCATGGCTTTCTATTTCTTTTGGGGTTCTGCTCTACAACATCAGCGACAGAAAAGAAAGAAGGAAAAAAAAAAAAACACCCCACCTCCGACTCTAACTTTGTGGAATTTCCAAAGCGAGGGGCTCGGAGAATGCGAGGCCGTGCTAAGAACGAGCCCCGGCGCGGGCCTCACCGCGCACGGACAGCGCACGTGAAGGGCAGGACCTAACCCAGCGCCCGCGGGCCTCTGGCAGCCCCCAACTGTCAAGGACCCGGCGACCTCCGGCGACCCCCGAAGGCGCGCCCCACCCCGTTCCGAACACCGGCCCCCGTGGGCAAGGTCCCCCTGGGGAGCAGCGCCCAGGACGCGAATCTGGGGGCACCCCTCCCCCCAGCCCGGGAGCAACAGATCTGCAGCCTCCCCAGGCCGCGCTCCGCAGACCCGGCCCGACCAGGGACGCCCCCCGTCCGCCGAAGTCGCCCCCAGCCCGCACTCCTCGCCCGGGCTGGGGAGCTCCCGACTTCCTTGACGGTTTCTGCGGCTCATGAACTGAGCCGCCCAGGGCCCGCGCCGCCGCGCTTCCAGCCGGCCCGGGGCTGGCCGGCCCGCGCCCGGGGATGAATGGGGCTCCCCTCCCCCCACGGGGGATCCCGCGGCGGCGCAGGTCCGTCCAGCCAACCCCGGGTTGGGCAGACAAAGGGGCACCGGGGGACAAATCGAGCGCTTCCCCAAACTTGCCGGCCGCCTCCCCCGCCCCGAAACAAAGGAGCCCCCCAGCCTCCGCCCGCCCCCAACGCGCCGGCACTTTGGGGAGCAGCCAAAACGGGGTATTGTGCAGCCTGCAGGGAGCGCGCCGCACCCCAGCCCAAGCCCGAGAGACACTTGGGGACCTGCCCCTCCAAAGCCCCGGAGGCGGACGGAGCGTGCGGGCGCCCCAGGCCGCCGGCCTGACCCCGGAGGGAGGGAACCGCCGGCCCCCATGCGGGACAAGTTGGCGTCCCCCCCCGCCCCACCCCGCGCCCGGCCAGCCGGCCGGCCGAGCCCCGCGCACTCACCTCGCCGCGAGCAGCGCAACTTGCGGCGGCGCCGCCGCCCCGAACCTCCCTCCAGCCGGCCGTCGCCGAGCCCGGGCCGTGCCGCGGCCGAGGAGGGCCCGGCACCCGGAGCAGCCGCGCGCCGCCCCCGGGCCGCCCCCGCCCCGCCGCAGCCGAGTCCCCGAGAGGCGCGGGCGCTGGAAAGTTTCGGATGCCGAATGGCGGCCGAATGGCGGCCGAATGGCGGCCGAATGGCGGCCGAATGGCGGCCGAATGGCGGCCGAATGGCGGCCGAATGGCGGCCGAATGGCGGCCGAATGGCGGCCGAGGGCGCGGCGGCGGCGGCGGCGGCGGCGGCGGCGGCGGCGGCGGCGGCGGCGGCGGCGGCGGCGGCGCGGGGGCGCTGGCGGCACCTCGCTCCCGAGCGCAGAGAGTGCGGGGGGGTGAGAGGGGCTGGGGCGGGAGCGGTGGCGGCGGCAGAGGGCAGGACGGCAGGAGGGACCGGCACGGGCAGTGACCTCCGGGGGGAGCGGCCGCCAGCGCGCCGACCCCGGCCGGGAGGACTGCCAGGGAGGCCGCCTCCGCCGCCGGGCCGGCCCCTCCCCCCACGGCCCCCAGCCCGCACCCTCCCCCACCGCCGGGGAACGGGAGCCCGAGTCCTCCCCCCCCGACACCCCCCCCCACACGCCCGGGGGGGAGGGGCGCGTCTCAAGCCGGTCCCTCCCCCACGGAGGGTGACGCCACCAGGCCTGCCCTCCCCCACAGCCAAGAGGGGGAGAGTCCGCCCCCAACACAGCCCCTCCCCCAGGGCTCCAGGGAAGACTCGCGTCCAGAGCCGCCCCGTCCCCACGGCGGGGGAACCTGCAACCCTCCCCCGTCCCTCACCCCTGACTCTGCTCTCCCCGCCGCGCCCGGGGTGGCTGAAGGGAACCCGGGTCTCCCTAGTGTATCCGAACCCCGTCCCTTCCTCGTGGCCTCCATGCGGGCGGAAGGAGACGCAGGCCTGTGCCCACCCCGTCCCAGGCCCGGACCCAGCCAGGAGGGGACAGGAGCCCGGTCACCAGCACCGCGGTTTCCAGGGGAGGGGGGAACCGGGCCACCGCTCTGTTACCCTCCCCCACCTCCAAGAAGCAGCCGCCCAGCTGCCCTAGCAGAACCCTTGCAACCTGCCTGAGGACGCCGCTCCCTCAAAATCGGCGGCCAGCAGGGCCCCCCAGTGGTCTCCTCCCCTCCCCGGAAAAGTGGGGGCCCAGGGGGGAGCCTCGACCTTTGCAAAATGCCTCCAGCGAAGAGCCGGCAGTGCGTGGGGAGAAAGAAACTCGGGCCCAGCGGGGTGGAGGCTCCCGGCGGGGGCAGGGGGAAGAAGCCGGGCGCTCGGGCCTTCTCACCCCCGCCCCCGCCCGGAGGCGTCGGGCCTCGGGCCCCGGCCAAGTGCTAAGGTTGCCGCAGCTCACTCGGCCCAGCTCTGGTGAACCCGAGGCCCCAGCGCTCCTGCCTCCCCTCCTGCTTGGCGACAACTGCCCCCCACTCGAGGCCTGAGTTCACTTAAACAAACATCTGCACCCACCCGCCGGCACCTTGGGTGTCTGCTTTGCCGAATATTTTAGAATAAGTTTGCCCCTCCCTTTGGCGTATAAGGAGCTTCGCCCCAAGAGCCCAGTACACACTCAGCGTTTTACACTGGCACCTCACTTGCTCCTTGCTGGGACACCGGGCCATTTGCTGTACTGGTTGTGCGGAGAGGGGGCCCGAAGTGAGTGTTTAAGGGGCTGGTCCTCCATCAAAAAGGCAGACTAAAAATTATGCTGCCAAATATTGCTGTGAAACGTCAGTGATGTAAAACACGGTTGCTGCACATTATTATTAGAGCACAGCAATAAAAGATACACTTACACAGTCTCCATAATTGTGAATCAGCAGAATAGATTTTGCCTTATTTTGTATCAGTTGCCATTCAAGGCCCCCCAAAAGGACGTGGTGGGACCTTCCCTTGAGCTTGCCCGTCGTTGCTCCCGGGCTCCCTGGGCTCGTGAGGACTGATGCTGAGGTATTAACAGGCAATCGAAAAACCAGGGGGGCAACAGAAAACCCGAGCGAGCTCCTGATGCAACCCTGCCCGGGTTACACGTGCTTCCCTTCCCCCACCGCCTGCTGATGGGAGCGCTGCGTTTTTTCCGCCTGTAGGGTCACATTGTGGTTGATTGATTCTCCTTTCGCCTTGCTCAGTCATTCAGATTTGGAAAGTAAATAACAAGTTGACAGCATTACAGCTCTCGCCTTTACTGGGACACGGCCCCCGGCTACCGCACACTCTCGAGTAGCCGCGCAGCCAAACTGGCCCTCTGGCTTGCCAGCCGTGCTTGTCCTTAGCCGCTTGGAAATTCCGAACTGAACACGATGAAAAGGTTCCTTGGTATGTTTTGATTACTTGGCAGACGCCAATCATTTAAAGTATGAGAAAGTGGTGGAAATCCTCGCTTCCAAACTAGGACCCGGTGTGACCACTTTTTTTACAGCTGGTCTTCCGTAGCTAACAATGCGAGGGAGCTTGGAATCCATCTTGCCTGTTTGATCGTGTCCCAATAATCCCAACGATCTTCTTGCAAGTAAGGAGTCGAGCACTTTTACCACAGACTCCTAGGAGCCCCCAGGGACTCTGTAAGACCTCAGACAGGAAACGCGACCCCCTACATTTATCCTAATAACACCGAGAAATTCCACCTTCTGAATGCTAGACGGGTGGTAGGAACGTGTTAAATTAGACTATTTTATTTCATCTGTTTTGCAGATTTTTCGAATGGTGTAAGAAAAGAGGAGAAAAAGCACATTAAAGTAGAGCAGGAAAGGAGCTAGTGCGTTCTGACAAAAGTATAAAGGTTAATTTGGAGGCCGTGAGCAGCAACGATCTACACAGGTATCCACTGCACAATATCTATATTCCAAACAAGTATTTTTGGTTGCTGACTGCAGGGGGCTGGAATACAAGAATCCGCTCGCAACAAATGCTATCAGTATTCCCCCTAAACAGTAGCCAAATGTTTAATAAAAAGGCAGCAGGAACCCACACAAATATAGTCAACTAATTTTTGACAAAAGAGCAAAGGTATTTCAATGGAGAAAGAATATCCTTTTTAACAAATGGTGCTGGAACAACAGACATCCATAGACAAAACAAACAAAAAAATTAATCTAGCCCAGACCTCAAGGCTTTTCACGGAAACTAACTTAAAATTGATCATGGGCCTAAAAGTCAAAAGCAAAAACATAAAACTCCTAGAAGATAATGTAGGAGAAAATCTAGACGACCTTGGGTTTAGCAGTGAGTTTTTAGATACAACACCAAAAACATGATCCGTGAACAAAAAAAAACTGATGAATTGGACTTACTGAAATTAAAAACTTCTGCTCTGCAAAAGACACTGTTAATGAAAAGACAAACCACAGACTGGGAGATATATTTGCAAAATCCATATCTGATAAAGGATTATATCCAAAATATGCAAAGAACTCTCAAAACTCAACAATAAGAAAACAATACAGAATAAAAATGGGCAAAAGATCTGGGAAAAAAAAACTCACCAAAGAGATATACAGATGGCAAACAAGCATATGAAAAGATGCAGAATATCACATATCACAATGAAAACGCACATTAAGACAAAATATGGGGAATTCCCTGGCAATTCAGGGGTTAGGACTTGGCGCTTTCATTGCCGGGGCTGTGTTCTGTCCCTGGTCTTGGGACTAAGATCCCACAAGCCACGCAGCTCGGCAAAAAATCAAATGCTAACAGGGTGCTGAGCAACAGGAACTCTTCCGCGTTGCTGGTGGGAATGCAAAACGTAAGACCACTTTGGAAGACAGTTTGGCAGTCTCTTACAAAGCAAAACATACGATCCAGCAACCATGCTCCTAGGTGTTTACCCAACTAAGTTGAAAACTTATGTCTGCACAAAAACCCGCACAGGAATGTTCAACAGTTTTACTCACCAAACACCGAAAGCAACCAAGATGGTCCTCAGTAGGTGAATGGATAAACAAACTGTGGCACATCCACACAATAGAATATCATTCTGCAATAAAAAGAAATGAGCTATCAAGGCATGGGAAGACAAGGAGGAACTTTAAATGCCTATCACTAAGTGAAAGAGGCCAATCTGAAAAGTCTACATACTGTATGAGTCCAACTCTACGGCATTCTAGAAAAGGCAAAACTGAAAAGATCAGTGGTTGCCAGGGGTTCTGGGGATGGGAAAGAAGGGACGCATATGGGGAACACAAGGGATTTTCAGGGCAGTCAATGGATTCTGCATGATACTGTAGTGGCAGATACATGACATTTTGCATTTGTCCAAACAGGTAGACCTGTACAGAAACGGAAGTGAACTCCAATGTCAGCTGTGGATTTTATCAATATTGATTCATTCATTGTAACAAATGTACTACTGTTACACAAAAGATGTTAACACTGGAAATGGTGTGTGGGAGGAGGAAAATTGGGAACTCTCTGTACTATATGCTAAACCGTTCTGTACATCTAAAACTGCTCTTTAAAAAAAAGTCTATTATTTAAAAAAAAAAAAAAAAAAGACAGTAGGAAGAGGTGTTAAACTTCTCGTGAGAATTACTGCCCAGTTTTCATGGAATCCAATATGTAATTTCATCTGATGTTCTACGGCTCCTAACACATAGGCCAATATTTGTTTGCATGACTGGCCTACTCAGAAAGGCCTGCGAGTCCAGGAGTCGTGTGCTCCATGCCGCAGTGGCCTCTCGGTGATGTTTGCAGAGCATGTCTCAGCTGTGAGGAAGCATCTGCCACAAGCTTCTCGTGTGAAACAAAGAAGAGGGGTGTGCTCGCCAACTTCACTTACAACCCTCTGGCCGAGGTTTGCTTTGGGGCTTGCTTCTACTTTTCCTCAGGGAGACTGGAACCGAAACTACAAAGGGAGATGGTTGTATCAGGTGGTAGCACGTGGTGAACGCACTTGGAGAAGTAAACAGGAGTGAGGACAGAGATTTCCATCACCTGCCTGCCGTGGATGCGAGATGAGGTGGGTGGTCGCCCCTTCTGCTCCCCTTGACCTGGGTAGGCATCCAGTCTTTTTTTCAAGATAGGATGAATTGTGTCTCCCGCCTCAAATTCATATGTTGAAGTCCTAACCCCCAGCACCTTAGCATGCGACTATTTTTGGAAAGACAGCCTTTAAAGGAGTAAATAAATCAAATGCAGTCATTAGGGTGACCCTTCCTTATCCAATCTGACTGGTGTCCTTATAAGAAGAGGAGACTGGGACACAGACATGCACAGAGGGAAGACCGTGTGAAGACACAGCAAGGAGGGAGGACTCGGGAGAAACCCACCCTGCCGACACCTTGACTTGAACTTCCAGCCTCCAAGACTGTGAGAAAATAAGTTCTGTTTGTTTCTCATTCTTTTTGGCTACGCCGAGTGCAGGATCTTAGCTCCCCGATCAGGGATCGACCCCGTGCCACCTGCATTGGGAGTGCAGAGTCTTAACCGCTGGACCGCCAGGGAAGTCCTAATAAATTTCTGTTATTTAAACCACCCAATCTTCGGTGCTTTGTTATGGCAGCACGAGCAGCAAATGCATGTGAGTTATTGCTGTTTCTTTTCTATTTGGAATGTCACATTCACTTCACATCCTTTGAATACTGAAAACACCTCACATTGGGCATGGGGATGTTCGTGCACAGTGTCGAATTTGATCCTCCCAGTAATACTGGAGGGCAGGGATTTTTATCTCCAATGCTCAGAGTAAAAGACTTGGCCCAAGAGGTTAAAGGATTGAGAGGAGGGGGTTTGTAAGCACTTCTACGCCCCAGACCTTCTTTGGCAAGTTACTGACTATATTGATTACCACTGCATAAATACATAAAATAATATACATAAGATTACAAGGAAACTCGATTCTGTAAAAATATAGTTAAATTAAAAAAAGAAATTCTTGGGACTTCTCTGGTGGTCCAGTGGCTAAGACCCTGCGCTCCCAATGCAGGGGGCCTGGGTTCGATCCCTGGCCAGGGAACTAGATCCCACATACTGCAACTAAGAGTTTGCATGCTGCAACTAAAAGACCCCACGTGCCGCAACTAAGACCCAGCGCGGCCAAATAAATAAATAAATATTTAAAAAAAAAAAAAAAGAAATTCCAATGTCATAATACATGTGCTTCTTTCTCAGTACTTCCAATCATAAGCTCTAGAGGTGGTACTAATAACTTCTGTCATTTCAAAGTAGTGGTGGGTACAAATAAAATCTGCTTCAACTCTAACCTGCTCTGAAAATACATCAGACTTCTCTTGGTGACAAATTGGTAACAAATCAAAGATACAGTTAATGCTACTGTCATCTCCTCTATAGTCATAGTTGTCAGAAATGCTCAATTTGGGTTAACTGCAGAGGTTTTCCCCATCCATGTTCATGGACCCCCTGCAATCTCTCCCTGGGACCTTCCTGCCAAGGGAGGAAGTGCAAGCTGCATCCCATGACTCTCTATGGCCCTTCTGCCTACCTAGACTCATCCATGCCACCACCATGGACCCCCTCCCATGGCTCATGGGCCGGGACCCTAGAGTGAGATGACTTTAAGGGGATGCCAAAAACTTACTCATCCAGATAAGTAATACGTGCTTCCCTGGTGGCGCAGTGGTTGAGAATCTGCCTGCCAATGCAGGGGACACGGGTTCGAGCCCTGGTCTGGGAAGATCCCACATGCCGCGGAGCGACTAGGCCCGTGAGCCACAATTGCTGAGCCTGCGCGTCTGCAGCCTGTGCTCCACAACAAGAGAGGCCGCGATAGTGAGAGGCCCACGCACCGCGATGAAGAGTGGCCCCCGCTTGCCGCAACTAGAGAAAGCCCTCGCACAGAAACAAAGACCCAACACAGCCATAAATAAATAAATAAATAAATAAAATTTTAAAAATAAAGCAAATAATTTTTTAAAAAGATAAGTAATATTATAACGCCGTATTTTAAAACTCTAGATTAATGCCAAAAAATGCCTCCCTGATGAGCAAAATATCAAAAGGTGTTATAAAGACAGGTTCTGGGAAGGAGTAATTAACAAGACAGGCAAAATTCCCTGCCCTGATGGAGATTCTGTGCTAGGACAGGAGGTGGCAGAGGACAGCTCTGATACCTGTTTTTGCACAGCCTGCAAGCTAAGGATACGTTTTTTTAAAGACTGGGGAAAAAAATCAAAAGAATAATGATACTTTGTGAGATGGAAATTGTGTAAAATTTGCATTTCAGTGTCCGTATAAATAAAGTTTTATTGCAACACAAACATGCCTACTCCTTTCCAGCTTACAGCGCTGTAATAGCAGAGCCAAGTGGCTCACGAAGCGGGAATAACGTTGACTTTTTGGCCTAGAAACCCTTGTTTCTAGGAGACTGAAGGACTCAAGGTTGCTAACCTCTTCCTAGGAAAATTGTTTTCTTTATTATAGTGTGTTTTCAAAAACTTTTCAGAAAAAGTTAAATTAAGGAACAACCTTTTTTTACATATTTAAGAAAAAGGAGGAGGAAAATGATGGTGGAAAAGAAGCAGAGGGTGTCTTTAGGAACCAAGCCCATCCTGTTTGTGGGTGGGGACGGATCTTAGAAGAGCAGAAATGCCTGGGGACAGCCCCCCACTCAAAGTGGGTAGGGGCCATCCAAAGGACTCAGCAAAATTAAATGTATCTTGATAGGAGAAGATGCCGGTGAGCAAAGGAAGAACCGAGCTGACAGGAGCTGTATGTCTTTCCTATGTGACAAAGTTTTCTTATAGTTTTCTAAACGTTTTCAAAGACAACCTCACCCATTGTCGTAGCAACCTATGATGTGACTGGGGAGATACAATTGCCATCATACTCATTGTACAGGGGAGGAAAGTTGAATCTCACAGAGGTTAGTGGCTGTATCAGTTTCCTCTTGCTGCTGTAACAAATTACCACACACTTAGTGGCTTAAGAAAAACTTATTATCTGACCATTCTGGAGGCCAGAAGTCCCACATGGGTCTCACTGGGCTAATTAATATTGAGTTGTTGGCAGGACTGATTCTTTCCAGAGGCTCCAGGGGAGAATCTGTTTCCTTGCCTTTCGAAGTGTCTAGAGCCCAAATTCCTCGGCATGTGACCTCCTTCTGGTCCTGTCCTTCTCACAATCCCCAGCTGCTCTTCTGCTGCCCCGCCCCCTTCCAATTTCAAAGATCCTGGTGATTAGATTAGGCTAAACTGTCTAATCCAGTCTAAACTCTCCATTGCAAGATTCTAAATTTAGCCACATCTGCAAAGTCCCTTTTGCCACAGAAGGTGGCATTTTCACAGGTTTCAGGGCATTCAAGTGTAGACACCCTTAGAGGACCATATTCTGCTTTCCAGAGTGGCCCAACTCCTCTGATTCCAAAGCCGATGGCCTTCCTAACACAAACCACGTTGCCTCTCCATCCGTGAATAATTTCACAGCCCACCCACCCAGCAACAACCAGAACAGCAACAGAAAAGGCTGCTGCACATGATGGGTAAGAGTACCGATTTCCCCCAAATAATACGTGGCTGTTACAGTTACAAAATAGCAGGAGATTATAATTTTCAAAAGGCCGTTCCTCCACCCTCTCTCTTTTGGTAACCATATTTCATTAAAAGACATTATGTGGGTTTTTTCCCCTCCCTTTGTTTCCACTTCTGCATTTAGTGTTTAAAACTCGCTGTGGAGAACAAGCCTGGGAGAGAAGATGATTTTATAAATAGTTGCCACACAAAAATCATCTCCCACATAATCAAGCTCAACACCACATTGACAAAGAAAATCCAGCAGGTTCAAGAAAAGCACAGGTGAAACTACATGGAGGTGGAACATTTGCATTTTTCTCCGGTGCCTTTGTCAGAAGGCCTCTTTGATGTTGTTTTTACGAAATGAACAGCCACCCGATAAGATCGTACATATATATGTCATGTGCACAGACAACGCAGCCATCACCTCCTCCTTAGGCACCTAAGAGAAGTGAAAATGTAGGTTCACACAAAAACCTCTACACGCGTAGGTTGGTTTATAGTTGCCAAAGCCTGGAAACAACCCAGATGTCCTTCGGCAGGGGAAGGGATAAGCTCACTGCGGTATATGCATGTGTTGGAGCACTAATGAACCCCAGAAAGGAACAGCTTTGGCCTGTGCCACAACGTGGATGAATCTCAGCTGTAAACTGAGAGGTGAGAGAAGCCAGACTCAAAGGGCGACATTCTCTAGGATTCCATTTATCCGGTGTTCTGGAAAATGCAAAACCACTGGGACCGAAAACAGATCATTGGTTGCCAGCATTGGGCATCAGGAAAGAGGTGGACGACAGAGGCCCACGGGGATGCTTTGGGGGGGTGACCCAGCGGTTTTGTATCTTGATTTGGGTGCCGTCACATGACTGTAAGTGTTGGTCAGAATTCGTAGAACTGTATTCTAAAAGGGTGGACTTTATGTAAATGACACCTCAGTAAACTTGACTTCAAAAAAAAAAAAAGAAAAGAAAACCCAGCAGATTCAAGGAACGCACCATAAAACTCAAAGGGCTTTGAACACAGGGCTTTTCTCTAGTACCTGTGTAAGAAACGTTTTTTGTTTGCTGTTATTTTCACTAGATCGAGGACATTTACTAAGATCAGATATATGTCATCTGTGATTCTTAAAATGTCTGTAAGGGAGAGAGGGAGGGAAAGAACATCTTAATATATTTTTGAGATAGTAATGGGAATCGGTCACATTTCTAGAAGTAACTGTTTTGGATCAAACCCTCCCCAGTCACAGAAGCCCACAGTGGTACACTGCCGTCTAGTCGCTCGGGTATGGGGCTGACTTGTGCAGTCAGTGGGTTTCCAAGGCATGGTCTGAGCCGTGGCTAAGAGCACAGAAGTGCTCTTCTAGCTTTCCGTATTTTTATGGAAAGAGGACAAAGATAGACGTGATGGTCACTAAATAAATGATTCTAAACAAATGATCACAACTACTAAATACATGATTTCTAGCTTAAATATGATTCTTGTTTTAAGATATATTAATGTCTGTTGAAACATTATAGGCAAAGAAACGTAAATAAAAACTTGAGCGTGTCCAAAACCCCATAAGCCCGGTCTAATCATGAGAAAAACAGGAGACAAACCCAAATTGAAGGACATTCTATAAAATACGTGACCAGCATTCCTCAAAACTGTCAAGGTCGTCAAAAACAAGGAAGGATGGAGACCCTGTCACATCCCAGAGGCACGTAAGGAGACAACTAAACTCTGTCCTGGGACAGAAAAGAACATTAGTGGAGAGACTGGGGAAATCCAAATATAGTCTGGACTCTAGTTCATAGTATTGGACCAAGGTTGACTTGTTAGTTGTGAGAAAAGCATGAATATGGGGAAACTGGGTGAGGGGGTAGACGGAGCTCTCAGCCTTAAGTCTGTGTCACTCTACAAGTACTCCAAAATTGTTAAAGTTTGCTTCAACAAATCAGAATGCTCTATTTCAGTTGACTTGACAGATGACTATTTTTAAATATAAAACACTTCTACTTGTACACACAGACACAATCCCATTTTGAAGAAACGGAAAATGAAAGGACTTGAGGATAGTACTGGCCTCTGGGGAAGAGACAGGAACAACATTTTATATAAAAATTTCAAGCCATACAGACAGAGGATATATACATGCGTGTAGTTCATGTATATTTAAAGACAAGTGAAAATTAATAGGAGGCAGGAGACTCTACTTCTCCCACTTTCCCTGCACCTACTTGGTTCCTGCCCTGCCTGCACCCCAGCCTGTGCTGTTCCCTAAATTTTCCCAGCTTGCTCCTGCCCCTGTACCCACTGTTTCTTTGGCCAACCGTTCCTCTTCCTGTTACCCCAGGCCCCCTCACTGCACTAAGGGCTCTGTCAGGATGTGGGACCCCCGCCCCCCATCAATCTGTCTTTCATGAGCCAACATGTTGATGTTTATTTGTTTTCGTTGGCTTTTCTACCAACTAGGATAAGAGCTCCGTGGAGGAGAGGAAGATTAGGACAGAGGGATAAGAAAGGAAGGCAGGTGTCATGGTCTTTTGTTGTCTCAACTTCGCATATCACACTGTTGGCAGTTATTCAATCAGACACTGTGTCTATTTGCTAGGGCTGTTGTAACAAAGTACCATACACCGGGTGGCTTAAAACAATACAAATTTACTTTTTCACAGTCCTGGAGTCCAGAAGTCCAAAATCAAGGTATTGAGAGGAACATGTTTCCATGGGAGGCTCTAGGGGAAAACGCTTCCTCGTGTGTTCCGGTTATTGGTGGAATCTGACAATCCTTAGTGTTTGTTAGCTTGGAGCTGCATCATTCCAATCTCTGCCTCCATCTTCACATGGCTGTGTGTGTGTGTGTGTGTGTGTGTGTGTGTGTGTGTGTCTAAACTTCCCTGGATTTAGGACCTACCTTAATCCATTATGACCTCATCTTAATTTGATTCTACCTGCAAAGACCCTATGTCCAGATAAGATCACTTTCACAGGTACCAGGGGTTGGGATTTCAACATATCTTTTTTGGATGGGACACACTTTAACCCACTGCTAACACTATCATAGGTATTGCTGTGGAGGTATTTTGTAAATGTGATTAAGACCCATCATCATCTGACTTTGAACGAGGGAGATTACGTCGGATAATCTGGGTGGGTCTCATGCGGTCAGGTAAAAGGCCTGCTGCGCTGGGCTGAGGTTTCTATGAAAAAGAAGAAGTTTCTTTTGGGGACGGCAGTTTCCGTCAGTTCCCAAGGACATTCCAGCCTGCCCTTCCTAACTGCAGGCCCTACAGATGTCAGCCTTGCCTACCCCTCCCACACAATGGCATAAGCCAATCTTGGCAGCAAATCTCCTAGCATGTGTCTTCTACCGGTTCTGTTTCTCTGGCTGAACCGCAACTGCTACATCCAGATTGAAGAACTGCGTTGAATTTATCAGACATATATATACACATAGAATCACAAAGCAGAATATCTTTTTTATTTGCTACAGTAAATTGCATGAAAATGTTTACGCTATGCCTTGAATATAATCCAAAATACTGTGGATGAAAACACTCAGTCATTTATAAAGAGAACTAGAAATAATCCTCAAAGCTAAAACGCGAAAGCGCTGGGGAAATGACTTTTCAAACGCTGTAACGTATTTCTGAGCCATTAGGTTCAGATCTCATGTAACCTTATACCTTAAAGATCAAATTATCATCTTGGTTCTGCCTCAACAATATTTCGGGGTTTTCCAGGATATGAATGCCCACTGGGACTGGTTGGCAATAGTGGCCAGGAACTAGAGGTTTTCCAAAGAAGAAAGTTGATGAGACCCCGAGAGAGGGGCAAAAAGGAGGAGGGTGAGTTAGGGGTTTCAAGCGGTCTGAAATCAAGGGAAGGCCAGACCAAGAAATCACATGCTGTGTGATTCCATTTGCATGGTGGATCAATCTGCGAGGGCTGCCATAATAAAGCACCACAGACTGGGTGACTCCAACTGCAGACATCTACTGTCCCCGGGTCCTGGAGGCTGCAGTCTGAGATCCAGGCATGGGCAGGGCTGGTTCCTCCTGAGGTGAGGCCTCTCTCCTGGGCATGTGGACGGCCGTCTCCTCCCTGTGTCCTTATGTGGTCATCCCTCTGTGTGTGTCTGTGTCCTGATCGCCTCTTCTTACAGAGGACACCAGTCCTATGGGATCAGGGCCCACCCTAGTGACCTCACTGTACCTTCATCCCCTCTTTAAAGACCTCATCTCCAAATCTGGTTACATTCTGAGATACTAGGAATTAAGATTTCAACATGTGAATTTTGAGGGATGCAATCCAGCCTGCAACATATGGAATGTCCAGAACAGGCAAATCCATAGAGACAGAAAGCAGATTAGTGGCTGCCAGGGGCTGGGGGACTGCGGGGCATGGAGTGACTGCTAAGGGGCACAGAGTTTCTTTTTTTTTTTTTTTAAATTGGAGTACAGTTTATTTACAATGTTGTGCTAGCTTCAGGTATACAAGCATAGTGATTCTTTTTTTTTTTTTTTTCAGAGTTTCCTTTTGAAGTGAGGAAAATGTTCTGGGACTAGACAGCAATGGCACAACCCTATGAGTATATGAAAAACCACTGAATTGCACACTTTGAAAGGATGAATTTAATGGTACATGAATGATAGCTCAATAAAGTTGTAATAAACAAACAAAAACCCCAAGGGTACAAAGAGGAAGGGAGTTAAAAGTGGCATCACGTATAAAGGATTTGAGGAGAATATAGAGGTTTTCTTTTCACGACTTGCCCTTACTGTGTTTTTGGACAAAGACTTATTACCCCCAGACCCCCTAGGATCCATGACAATAAATCAGATGACAGGACTTCCCTGGTGGCTCAGTGGTTAAGAATCTACGTGCCAATGCAGGGGACACAGGTTCGAGCTCTGCCCCAGGAAGATCCCACATGCCACAGAGCAACTAAGCCCGTGCACCACAACTACTGAGCCTGCGTGCCACAACTACTGAGCCCACGTGCCTAGAGCCAGTGCTCCGCAACAAGAGAAGCCGCCACAATGAGAAGCCCATGCACCGCAGCGAAGAGTAGCCCCCTCGCCGCAACTAGAGAAAGCCCGTGTGCAGCAACGAAGACCCAATGCAGCCAAAAATAAAAATAAATAATTGATTAATTAATTTTTAAGAAAAAGAAAGAAAGAAAGAAAAGAATCCGCCTGCCAATGCAGGGGACATGGGTTCGAGCCCTGGTTTGGAAGATCCCACATGCTGCGGAGCAGCTTCGCCCGTGCGTCACAACTACTGAAGCCCATGCGCCTAAAGCCCGTGCTCTGCAACCAAGAGAAGTCACCGTGCTGAGAAGCCCGCGCACCGCAACGAAGAGTAGCCCTTGCTCACTGCAACTAGAGAAAGCCCATGCTCAGCAACGAAGACCCAACGCAGCCAAAAATTAAAACTTAATTAATTAATTAATTAAGAAAAGAATGCCAAACGCTTTAAGTGAAAAAAAAATTTTTTTAAAAAAGAAGGAAATTAGAGGACTTCTGGTCCCTTTCAGTAGCGCCTACAACCTCTGCATATGGGCCCCTAGATCAGCGCCGCTTGAACGCCACTGAGCACTCACGTCACCTGGGACACCTTGTCACACTGCGGACTTGGGTTCCACTGGGCTGGGCTGGGGCCCAAGTCTCTGCATTTCTCACCAGCTTCCAGATGGCGCTGATGCGGCAGGTCCACGGACCTCACTCTGAGTAGCAGGGACCTGGGTTTCTCCATCTCGGCACTCGGTTATCATTTGGGGCCTGATCCTGCTTCGTCAGGGAAGTGCCCTCTGCGTTGGAGGGTGTTGAGCAGCATGCCTGGTCTCCACCTACGTGATGTCAGTAGCACCCCTCCCTCCAAACTGTCTTTGTTCACTGACAAGTGTCCCTAGGCAGTGGGGGACAAAACTGCTCTAGTTGGAAACCCCTAGTCTAGAAAAAGCGTTTAAAAATGAGTAAGACACAGCTCTGACTTGGAGCGGGGTTGCTTATCCTTGGCAGGGCTGACATCTGGGGCCAGATCATCCTTTGGTGTAGGGAGACACCCCGAGCCTTGCAGGGTGTCTAATCGCACCCCTGGTCTCTACTCCCTAGATGCCAGTAATCCCTCCCCCTCCACCCAGCTGTAATGATCCAAACTGTCTCCAGGCCTTGCCCGACACCCCCGGGGCACCATCGCCCCACTTAGCCACTGCCCTGGACGCGTGCTGGTCGTGGGACCTCCTTTGCTGTGTTACCCGGGCTCCCTATCTCCTTGTCCACCAGGGAAACTCTCTCTTTGCTTTGTGGATTCCAGTGGCCATTTTGTCACATACATAGATACATAAAGTACATATTAAAAAATAAGTATGTGTGTATATACATATGCACCTGACCTTCTCATGAGACGGAGCTGCCCAGAGCAGATGCATCATTGCCGCTCCTCCAGCTGGGTCAGGCAGCCCTCCAGGGGTCTGTGTGGTCCTCCTCAGCCTCGGAGCTGGACCTGTCACTTCTCCCAGCTGCGCTGGCTGCTAGTGGGTTTATCCGGCGTTTTTCACTTTTCTTCTATGGGCAGCCCCAGGTGGGTGGGTGGTTTTGTGTGTGTGTGTGTGTGTGTGTGTGTGTGTGTGTGTGAGGCTGTGGGTGAGCCTCGGAGGCCTAACTTCCTGGTACATTTTAGTCCAGCTGCATCTCGGCAAGAATGACCCACGGAGGCGGCGGCTGCCTTTCCGACGAAAACCCCCAGAAGCTGGCAACGACATCAAGACCACGGCGGGGCTCTGGGACTCGCCGCACACAGACCGCAGCACACTTGGGGGTGTAGGCGTCTCTTAGATTCCATCTTGCCTCTCATGTGTGGTTTGTCATTGTTTGGAAGTCAAATGAACCCCCCCAAAATTACGTGCAAATTGACTGCCAGAATGGCCAAACTGTCCACGGGCCGTCCGCTTAGTAAAAGCCGTGATAAGATTGGGCTTCTCTGAGTCGCTGTTCTGGAACGAGGCTGCGTCTGCCACGCTGACGTGTGACATCTGTCGTGGAGGGGACCTATGAGAATCGATGGCCTCTGCAGAATCTGGGGGGGCTCTGATCCTCCTTGAGACTAGGACCCTGTGCCCATAGGATGACTGGCCAGTAGCACTGTGTCCTGGGAATCTTCCTCCCTCCCACAAGGCCACCCCACGTGCAGTGCGGGGGACCCCAAAATCAACCCCGCTTTTCCTCACGACCCCCTCCATTCCCTCAGAGCAAGCCCAGCGTGCTTTGATGACATCATTCCAAAGTGGGTTCTTGGCAGTACTGAGAGCAGGAGGGTGTCGTGGTCAAGAGCAGAGCTGGAGACAGATAAACACGCACAGGTCCTGGCACCGCTCCTCAGAGCCACGTGGCCTTGAGCGAGTTACCAAACGTCTAGTCACTTCCTCTGGGTCTGGCCAGGTCGTTGCTGTCACAGGGATGCTCCGGCAGACGTCCAGGTGGCCAAGGTGTTGCTGGAGCCCTGTGCGTCCCAAGCACTCCCCGAGGGTCAGGCTGTGGAGACAGCGCGCCCCTGAGGGGCTGCCCATGCCGGGTGGGGCACTGCAGCCTGTCTGAACCAGGGCAGCTCTCCGAGGCTGCCCTCCCCGGCACCCCCAGGGGGGCACAACACAGGCACTGGGGTTCGTCCACCCCTTCTGTGTTATCTGACTTGACCGGAGCCGAACGGACTGTCACAGAGCAAAACAGAGCCCGGCAGCTGGGTCGACCCCCAGGCCCTCCCTCCTGGCAGACACACCGTTTCCGATGGGGTAAGGGCCCCTGGCGAAGGAAAGCTTCTTCAGCCACGACTGGCGTTCCATAACTGCCCCCACACCAGCTGAGTGTTGGCCGAGGAGCATGTCCACCAAAGCGAAGGCACACGGTTCATGGCTTCAGGCAGGAGGGGTGCAGGGTGGGAGAGCAGGCGGGCACCGAGGCTCCGAGGACGCTCGTCTCTTCGCTCCTGAGCAGCCCGACGCTGCAGCTGAGGTGTAAAGCCACGGGTTCAGGGAGCGGGTACCGGGCTCGGCAAACGTACCTGCGACGCCGCAGCTGAGGTGTAAAGCCACGGGATCAGGGAGCGGGTACCGGGCTCGGCAAACGTACCTGCCCCGGGCCTGCTCGCACCTCCGGAGAGCCAACCGACTTACTCTTGGGGAGGGAACTGGCTACACAGTGGCACCTCCAGGGGCGACTGCTGCTCTCCACAGCTTCCCTCCCCTCGCAGGAGGGAGGGAAATGCAGTGGGTGAGTGTGAGCCCCGTGAGGGACGGGGCCTCCAGGATAGGGCCCAGCGGACCTGGGCTGCGCTCAGAGGACTGAGGGAGCCTCCTTTCGGGGCTGGGGTGACAGCTCAGATGGTTTCCCAGCCTCCCTCCTCTCCTCTCTCTCTTTCTTCCTTTGTCTCTCTTTCTCCTTTCCCTTCTCCTTCTTCTTCTCTCTCTCTCTGACTCCACTAAGGCCTTTCAATTTTGGGTGTAACAACTATTTTACACCGAAGGAGCCAGGTGCAGCACGGAGAGGCTCCGACGTGTCCACCTTCCCTGGGGCGCCCTCCAAAAGTGCAGAGGAACCCCGGCAGCGGCCCCGTCCGCCCGCTGGGCTGGCCGCACGCTGGCACCTGGGCCTGGCAGCAGGCTGACTTGACCCCCGGATCGAGCCTGACTGCCGTGGTCCAGGGCTCCAGCTTCAGCCCCCCACACGCTCGGCCCTGCTCAGACATCACCATGACGTTGGAAGGAGGTTATTCAGCTACTTTGTCCAAGAAACTGGAGGAGGAAATGTATTTCACAGGGAAGGGCAGCAAAGACTCCAGAAATAGTTCCAGGCCGAGAGCAGTGAGGCAGCCATGGGCTGGGGCTCCGGTAGGATGAGGGCGGCCAGCAGGGAATTCAGGGCCCGCGCCGGGGCTGAGTGGGGCACACTCGGAAGGAGGGGACGTGCTGTCTGGGCCCCACTGCCACTCTCCTGTCCTTCAGCCCCTCCCCTCCATGGGTCCCCTAGGTGTGCGGACAGCCAGGTGTGTGGGGAGAGCCGGAGGACAGCCCGGGGACCACCTGCATCGCACACCTCCCCATTCTCTGCCGTCCTGCTGGGGGCCCAGCGGAGGAGGGCTGGGGAGGGGTGCCAACCAAACACACACTGGGCCCCCAGCCCCAGAAAAACACTGAGCTCCGGGGAGCAGAGATCACTGGTTCAAAAGCAGGAGCTGAGGATTAGAAACAAGTGATGGAAAGAGGATGTTACAGTGAAAAGACCCAGGTGACATCTGTCTGTTTCATGCCATCTCTCACCCATTCACGGAAGACAGGATTTGGACAAAAAGAGGAAGAAGGGTGTGAAGGACTTCCAGGGCAGGGCCCTGATCAACCGCCTTGGCCAGGTTAGGTGGGAGTGTGTGCCTCACTGGGGTTATACATCTGGTGTGTATATATATCCATGTAGGCGTACATCTATGTATACATAGTACACCTCATACAGATATTATACAATTAGCGGGACGAAGTACGCTCTGTGATCCGGGAGCCCTCCGCCAGGCAGGTCCTGGCCTCCAACACCACCCACTTCCCACCCCGCAAGCCACAGCAAGATTCCTCTGCCCGCAAAGGTGATTAGTTTAGGCCACGTCGATGCCAAGGGCTTCATTCTGAACTGAGTTCTCATGAACTAGTTTCTACTTAAGCACACTCAGTAAAGCATTTTCCGGCTTATGAAGGGTCCAGGTTTAGTATTTTATACCAGACCACAGGGATAGCTGTGGATATCTGGCTTTGCTGGTGCATAGGCAGCCAGGAGATGGGGCAAGGCTTGCAGTGCCCCCCGAGTGCCAAGGTTTTCCCTTGTAAGTAGGGAGGGGACAGTAACAGTAACGGCAGTGATAACACGTTGCTACTTTCATCACTGGGCGGCTGCGAAAGTTGCATCAGCTATTATGGTTAAAATTAATTTAGCTCAAAAATATGCATGTGCTAATTTCCACTTGTCTCCTCTAAATTATATATTTGTGTCAGAGTCTCTATACAGGTGGACAAGATAAGGGTTTTTTTCTCCTTCAGGAGATCTTTCTGCTACAACCTCAAAAAAAAATCATTTAGGTTAAAACACTTTAGATTCTTTTAACTGTCAGTTCAGTTGGCTTGGAAAAAAACACCTTTGCCAGAACCTATGTGCAAATTTCACAGGTTGCATAAAAATGGCAGGCACACAGTTGGATATAAAGTACATAAAATACTTCAGAAAGGAAACAACAATTGGATAAATTAATTTAAAAAGCAGGTAAAAAATCTGTCAGGATACATTTGTACTAAAATCATTGAAAACTGTAACTTGGATGAAAAGCACAACCCAACTTTCCTTTCAAATTGCATTAGTTATTACTTCTTACTGAATCTGGATGTTTTTAGGAATTTCTTCACTTAATACAATTGTGACTTCTTAAGCAACGAACTGTTCCTAGAATAGCAATTCAATGGGTCCTCTAGAAAAAATACACAAACTGAAACAAAAAACATTTTAGTAACGTAAATATAATTCTCTTCAAACAAACCTTGAGTGCACTTTATGGATCCACAGGGGGAAAAATGAAGCACTAAGACACAGTCCTACCTTCCAGAAGCTTCTACTCGAGTAGGAGACAAAGTTGTGGGTGATACATGGTAGAAATGAGTGATTGTGTGTGTGCGTGTGAAGGTTCATTATCCCATAAGAATTTATCTCATTTCTTAATTCAGACTTTGCCTACTGGGCATTCTAAAAACTTGGAATTCTCTGTTCCTTTCTTTTTGAAATTGCCCTACTTATAATTTCACTCAATGAAATGCAGAAATATTAAAATGAAATGAGGGCTTCCCTGGTGGCGCAGTGGATGAGAATCCGCCTGCCAATGCAGGGGACACGGGTTCGAGCCCTGGTCTGGGAAGATCCCACATGCTGCGGAGCAACTGGGCCCGTGAGCCACAACTACTGAGCCTGCGCGTCTGGAGCTTGTGCTCCGCAACAAAAGAGGCCGCGACAGTGAGAGGCCCGCGCACTGCGATGAAGAGTGGTCCCCCGCTTGCTACAACTGGAGAAAGCCCTTACACAGAAACGAAGACCCAACACAGCCAAAAATAAATAAATTAATTAATTAATTTAAAAAAAAAATAGAGTTGAGTAAATAACTACGGCCTGTACCACCTCCCTAAGGGGTAAAAACAAGTTCAGTTTGGCCATGCACACCTTTATAAAAAAAAAAAGAAAAAGAAAAAAGAAACGAAAAAGCATGTCTCTTGTGACTTCATAACATTCCACCATTTCAGGTAATTGAGGAAACTATGTTCACCAAAATCTTGAGGCTGGCAAATGAGACACTCTAGATTTCAGTGCTGACCTGAAAAAACTCAAAGCAGCCTAAGCCTGTTATCTGACATGGAACCTTTCCCTCTACCTCTCCCACACCTTTAACCGGCTGTAACTTGGTGGCTGGTTTTCTGGGAGGTTCTAGGGAAGGTCTGGTTTACGTTCACTGTCTACCGGTAATTAGCCACGCCCCACCCATCCCCAAGAATAAGACCAGGAAAGAGATCCTTTCTGGTCCTTGTGTTGGAGAGGGCGGGCAGGGCCGTGGATTTCAGGGCTCAGGTCTCTGACCACAGCGCCATGGCCAGAGGAGGACAT
This sequence comes from Balaenoptera physalus, assembly GCF_965194825.1. Lineage (NCBI taxonomy): Eukaryota > Metazoa > Chordata > Mammalia > Artiodactyla > Balaenopteridae > Balaenoptera > Balaenoptera physalus. Next base: position 110,922,276 of record NC_138885.1, on the reverse strand, counting down.
CCTGTTTTGGGGGGGATCCTGCTGAACGGCCCAGCAGGTCTCTGGACATGTTTATCACTTGGCTGGACTAGTGAAACAAGAGCTAGAAGTAGGACACCGTTTCCACCGTGAGAAATGGTCTGGTTGAGGCTCATGCATCATTTAGCTGTTCATAGAAACATGTAACATCTGCGGTGCATTGTGATGTACACTCTTCAATCTCTGGGAGCTCCCAATGCCTAAGCATTCCAAAAACAAATGTGACAGGTGTCACGCTTCATGCCAAGCAGCGGCCATAATGCTTGTGTGTGTCAAATCACTGTCACCTTTCCCAGCACCGAAGGAGGGTGACTCGGCCTGAGGGTCTTGGGGCTGTACCCATCCACTCCCAGTAACGGTCTGGCACAAGCATGCCCTTCACCCAACAAGGAAACGCTGTCCCCATTTCTGAATTTCTAGTTTTCTCCCAGTTCTACAGACTCCACCCTTGAAACCATCTGCAACTTCTTGCTCCCCACAGACCCCCAGGAAATCGAATCCGGCTGTCCATTCCAGCTCCTTCTGCCCTTGCTGCCTGTCTACCACCTGCCCCTTCATTTCACCCCCCACCCAGGACCTCATCACCCACGCTGGACTCTTACAAGCGTGTACTCGTTGCCCGTGCCCACGATCCACCCCGGCTTGCATTGCAGCGCGTCTTTGTTCTCGATTGCTCTGTCGCGACCTCCCTGCTCTTCTGTACCCACATCACCCCCTGACTGCTTTTCAAATTGCACTCAGCTCTTTCTATCTTCTCTGAATATCTGGAGCACTTAAGGGCTCTACCAGTTGGGGGTACCTTGCAGTATGGGCCTTGGAGCCCAACAGATGGTTTCCCTTTATGTTTTGTGTTTTTTTTTCCAGCTAAGTTGGAAGGTCCGTTAGGCCCCAGCATCACCGACAATGCCCAAGGTGTACCCGGACAGAGAAACTCTGTCTTTTTTGATTGAACAGTTATTCTAAGAGTATGATACACTTGGTGACGATATAAAGGAGGAAGCCGCTCTGCCTGGGGGGTGGAGAGATGGGTCTGGAAGAGGGCGGAGGAGGTTGCCACGGGGAGGAGGGGAGAGGGGAGCGAAGTCAGATACGCAGAGCAAAGTCTCCACACACAAGACTTGTTGAGAGAGCCATAAGGATGGAAAGAGAGGCATGATGGGAAATTCATTTGGCATCATAGAGGAAGCTGCAGAACTTGCAGCCCTTGGGTGCAGGAAGACCTCGTGGTCGCCGTCATTCGCACCTGAGCTGGAGCAGCCGGGGAATCAGACGGTGGCCGTGGGGAGGTTGGAGGAAGCAAAGGGAGAGGGGTTACTTTCTCTTTGCTTCCCTTTCTTGTGGGCCAGTTTCAACATCTACCATGTGCTCACTTCCAAATAAGTCTTGACTCTGAACAAGATAGCTTATTTGTGCCTTGTCTCGTATTCTTGCAGCTAAGTCTTGGCTCAAATCTCCCCTTTGGCCACAAGGCCCTCACCCTGACCTCTCCATGTCCCCCACCCACCTCCAATAGAGTCTGACTGTTCCTTCAAAGCCCATTTCACATCAGAGGGCCTCGAGGGGCCTTTACCTCTCGGGCCACCCCCTCCTCGCTTCCCTCCCCCTCCCCCTTCCCGACCTGGACAAACCAGGTTGCCGGCCATTGCTCACGCTGCTGTCTGCATCTTGCCTTGGTGTCCTTTCTCCCCTGCCAGCGTGCAGCGCTCCTGAGGGCTGACTCTTCTTCGTGATATTCACAGGCCTCTGCATCCTGTTATGGACACACTATGAATTAAAATGACAATTCTTTTTCCCCTCTTTTTTTTGTTTTTACTGTTTGCATGCTATATCTTTTTTTTTTTTTAATGACAATTCTAAAATGAGTCTGTGCTTTCAGGGGAAATGGACATTGCTCTAAAGAAAGGTGGGAGGGGAGGGAGAATAAATCCCCCCAAAGATGAAAGGCTTTGAGTCACAGGATCTGGCTAATTTGGGAACCCACCTGGCACAGTTTTATGTCAGAGACTGTGGCATGGGGGTGGGGTGCTCCAGTGACCAGGGCAGGCTTATTTCGGGGAGAAGGTCAACGTTTACATCATGCTAAATACAGTCTACTGCCTTGCACACAGCAGGTGCTCAATAAACGAACACCTAAAGTGCGTTCAAAATTATTTTTTTATCTAAAATTATTTTCATTTAAAAATGAATTTAATGAATTACTGACACATGCTGCAACATGGAGGAATCTCAGAAACATGCTGACTGAAAGAAGCCAGAGAGGAAAGGTCACATGTGACATGATTTCGTTTACATGAAATACCCAGGACAGGTAATCATCAGAGACACAAAGCAGATTCAAGGTTGCCTGGGACCAGAGCAAAGGCAGACTGGAATGAGGAGTTTGAAGGCTGTGAATAAACTATGCATGCCACTGAATTGTCTGCTAATTTCATGTTGGCCAAAAAAAAAAAAAAAAAGGGCTTCCCTGGCGGCGCAGTGGTTGAGAATCTGCCTGCCAATGCAGGGGACACGGGTTCGAGCCCTGGTCTGGGAAGATCCCATATGCCGCGGAGCGACTAGGCCCGTGAGCCACAATTGCTGAGCCTGCGCGTCTGGAGCCTGTGCTCCGCAACAAGAGAGGCCGCAATAATGAGAGGCCCGCGCACCGCGATGAAGAGCGGCCCCCACTTGCTACAACTAGAGAAAGCCCTTGCACAGAAACGAAGACCCAACACAGCCATAAATAATAAATAAAATAAATTAAAAAAAAAAAAAGAAGACAGAAAAAAGTACAAGGGAAGTTCCTAAAATATAAACATTGTTTTTCAAAATAAAATTAAATTAAAATTGGAAAAAGTAGTCAAAAGTTATTTTCCCACTAGACTGCAAAAACACAAAAGGCTCTTCCATTGGAATATGTGGCTGCACTTTAATTTCAGAGAAACGCACGTGCAGTAAGACCCACCACAAGTACACACATTCATGTGCGTGGTTCAGAATCCACGAGAACTCTCCCCTCAGCCACCCAGAATGAAATCCAGATACTGGCTGCTTGAGCTTCTTGAGGCAAAGAACCATATTTTCCTTAATAGAAGCAGTAAATGACAACAACATAGCTAAACAGATAAAGGATAAGCAATGCCAGGTTTTGTGTGCTGCCTACTAAAAGTCGCATTGACCTACTGGTTTGACTGTCCCCAGAAACACAGGTCAGCGACGGTGACAACAACAGCCTGCAGGGCAAAACCAAGGTAGAGAGATACATTTCGTATTTCTTCCTCTCCTTGGAAGGATGGAATTAGAAAACATTCAAGAGGGAAATATGAGTAATCTGACATTAAACTCTTAAAATGCTACATCTTTGTGCCAGAAGCTGGTTGAAAAAGAATAAACTATCACGCAACAAAGATAGATTTGGAGGGGAGAGGAAGGAAGAGGAAGGTGGGGTGCGGTGAGGGCGGGGAGGAGGGGGAGGGGAGTAAAACAGAATATTCCAGATGGTGGGTCTGAATGATGTTTGTTGATTTTTAGTCGCTGGTTTCACATTCTGTTGCAGTGTCTACTACACCAGCCTTAGGTTAGGTTGGATTTTTGTCTTTAACCTCTGATTATAACTTGCATACAGTAAGTGCAAAAAATCATGTGTTTTACCTATGGGCACACCTGAGCAACCATCAGCCACATCGAGACGCGGCTCTTGTCTACAAGGGGCCCTCATTGCGCTCAGAGTCGATAACTCCCACGGAAGTTCGCTAATGGTTCTGATTTCTCTCACTGCAGGTGATTTTTATCGTTGGGATTTTAATCAGTTTCAAGTGACTCTACAGCAAAATGTTTATTCTAACTACAGCTGGAAGAACAACAAATGTATTGTCTTATGGAGTCTTAGAGAGTCATTTTTCTGTCTTCCAGACACATCTTTTTCATTAGATCCATTTGAGAATGTATGATTAGTGATTGTGAAATCAACAGATACAAAAGGAACCTGCAGCCCAAAGACACAAGGCAGAAGAGGTGGGCCGAATCTGTAGGTGTATTTTTCCCTCTGCCTCGTTTATCTTTTTCCCCCTCCCTCCTTCTCTGCTTAAACAGCTCCAGATCAATAGGGGGGAAAAAAATCAAATGGATGTACGCCCTACAAGGGTGGTTTTTCCTCTCTCTTGCAGAACATGTTCTATTTATGTAAAAACATCAACTCTGAAAAGCATAATGCATTCATTCCACCAAATATAGCGCATTAGGGTTTATTAGCATTTGGGAACTTCAAGTAATGGAAAAACTGAGCCACATAAAAAGAGACACATGATAAGTAGCTCTGAATTTAGCACCGTTTTATTAAGAAGCCAGCACAGCCAGTTGACAAATGGGCCAGACATGCTGACCTGCTTCACCTCCCCTAAAAGCTCAGATGAAAACACAAAGTTCTCTAAGCAGATGAAAATAGCTACAAAAATAAATACGATATCTTGCTACAGGTTCAGTGGCTTCCAGTAGGGGTTTGGAAGATATTAAATGTTTAAAACAGAAAGGCGGTTAAAAATAGAGAGCAAATGTAAATAACCAGGGATTTTTTTCCTCCAAGTTATTCTGAGGCTAAAACTTGCAGGTGGAGGGAGATGACTAAGTAATGCTTAAAAGTAATCTTTCCCTTGATTGTGTTTTTAATTCCAGTCTTAATTGTAAGCTCTTAGAAAAGACCTGCTGCCCCATGTTTTCGGGGTGAAAGGTCTGACTACCTATCTTTGAGGTCTGCTGGCCAGATTCGGGGCAACCTCATGCAAACTCAAGAAGGAGCAAAGTGTCCCCCTGGCTGGCTTTCCATGAACACTTCTCCCCTCAGTTCTCCCACCCTGAAGGCGTGTTGGACAGACCCTAGGCAGCCCGCGTGAGTCCTGCCCCCTGGTGTTCGTGCCTTTGTGGGGGTCCCATCCCCTGAAGTGTGGGCAGGACTTGTGACTCAGTTCTAACCGAGAGAGTATGGGTGGTGGTCACTCCTTTGATTAAGTTGGAGCTAGAAGCTCTAGAGACCACCTTGCAGGATTGAGGAAGTAAGCTGCTGTGTGGGGAGGAATCAAGGGCAGCCAGCACGAAGCCAGGGCCCTACATCCTGCAGTTGCAAGGAAATGAATTCTTCCAACAACCTGAGGGAGCTTGGGAGCTGACTCTGCCTCAGTTGAACCTCCAGATGGGAACGCAGCCCAGTTGACATCTGGACTGCAGACCCTGTGAGCCCCCAAGCAGAGGAGCTGGTTAAGCTGTGCCTGGACTCCTGGTGCATAGAAATGTGAGCTAAATAAAATGTGTGTGGGTTTTAGTTTTTGTTTTTTTTTTTTGCTGCGCCACTCAGCTTGCAGGATCTTAGTTCCCTGACCAGGGATTGAACCTGCGCCCTCGGCAGTGAAAGCGTGGAGTCCTAACCACTGGACTGCCAGGGAATTCCCAAAATGTGTGTGTTTAAAGCCACTGAACTTGTGGTAATTTGTTACGGAGCAATAGACAACTAACACGCATGGACTTACGTTTTATTCTATTTCGACAGGAACTCCTGTCTGGTCGTTGACCAATTCCATTCATCACTATGCATGCCCTACCTCTACACCTATCACTCTCTTCCTTTTCCAAAAATAATATGACGCAGACACAAAAGGGCAAATATCACATGATTCTACTTATATGGGGTACCCAGCATAGGCAAATTCATAGAAACAGAAAGAATCGTTGTCACCAGGGGCTGGGGGACAAAGGGATGGAGATGTTGTTTAATGGGAACAGAGTTTCTCTTGGGGGTGATGAAAAAGTTCAGGCTGTGGATGGTAGTGATAGACACACAATATTGTACACGCACTTAATGCCACTGAATTGTACGCTTAAAAACGATTCAAATGGTAAATTTTATGTTATGTATATTTTAGCGCCATAGAAAAATCCAAACAAAATATGACCAAGTTTTATAACGTTACTTCTCCATTTTATTAGGAGAGTCCTGAAAAGGGAAAGGTTTTAAGGCCCCAAAGGACTGTGTCATGACATGAGAACCTGAGAGGAGGAAGCAACATGGCGGCAGGAGGTTGAATCCCTTTTCCCTCAGTTTTCCTGGTGCTCGGGCACCACGGGACAACTCCTTCCATTGCAGGGCCAAGAGGGCCAGGAGGCAGGAGGGGGAACTGCCAGCCTTTGTCTGGGGGGTTGCTTAAGGACCCCCCGATATAATTGTGGTGCCGCATCCAATGTCACAGAGATGGCTGGTGGCGCCCGAAATGCTGCAGAGGCCAGATGTAGAGGGGAAGGGGCAGCTGGAAGCCCTGGGGATGGGTCCCAGGTGAGAGGGGGACAAAGCGGTATGAAGACGGCGGTGGTGGAAGCTGATTCCAGGACCAGCTGGAGGGAGCAGGGAGTTTGGAGCAGAGTGGAAGGGCCAAGTGGCTTTCACAGGGTGCCAGAGCGACACGGACAAGGAAGACCTTCACGTGCCTTGGACATAGTCTGCTCTATTCCTTAAAGCGGCTTTGGTCGTCCCCAGAACAAAAGAATAGCTCGGCAAATAAGCTTTGGAATGAACACAGCGCATGATTAAGCAACACCACAAGAAGCGAGGGACCTTCCGTCTGATGCCCTCCAACCTCCCCTGGTGGCACTTCACTTTACCTATGTCAAGCTGCTTCTCGTGGCAAAATATTTGGATGCAATAAACAGTTGGTGCCCTTTAAAAGTCAGAGTCTAAGGTTCTGAAACTGTTTAGTCTGGGGTTACAAGCACCGATTCTGGAGTGAGACACCGTGGCTTTGAATTTCGAGTCGGTGCTGGCTGTGGGATGTGGTGCATACGTTATTTACAGGGCTCTGCTCCAGGTTCTGCCTCTGAAAGTTGGGGCCAAGGCTACCTCTTCTTCTGAGGCTGATTCGAGAGGAAGATTTCTGCATTCAGGTCTACGATTAGTACACAGTCACTGCTCAACAAATTGAAGCTACGATGATTCCACTGAAATACGTGTCTCAAACAATTAGGAACAATGTGAGCAGACACCATATTAATTACATGATTTGGAGAACTTCAGCTCAAAATCCAAAATAAAACAACTACCAAAAAATCGGGGGAAAGAGACCCGGGAATTATTAAGGGACTGATTGCCTGAAAAATACAAAACATTAGGCTAGAGCAGTGACTCTCAAACTAAAAGTGCAGCAGAACCTCTGGGAGGACTTACCAAACCCAGGCGGCTGGGCCCCAGTCCTGGGGTTTTTGATTCAGCAGGTCTGGGGGAAACCCAAGAATCTGCATTTCAAACAAGTTCCCAGCAGAGGCTGACGCTGGTCTGAGAAGTGCACTTTGAGAACCGCTATGCTACAGAAACTTGCCATTGGGATATTATTACTAGCTCATGCATTTGATCAGCATTTGGCGGACTGCAAGTGTGCCTTTGGTTAAGTGCTCAGGAAAACCTGAAGTCGTGATTCTTGCCTGGAAAAGCGGGAAGCTTAAGGAAGCACATAAGCCAACCCCACACTGGTTGAGAGGGAATGCTTTCACAAGGCCCTGCAGAGTGGGTCGGGGGGCCCTGGGCAGGGACCCCGCCTCTCCCGGGAAGCAGAGGGGACCTGCCAGAAGCCTGCGGTTGAGATTCAGGTAAGTGAAGAGCTTAGAAAGGGTTAGAATAAAACAGCCCCCCAGGGACTTCCCTGGTGGTCCAGTGGTTAAGAATCCACCTTCCAGCGCAGGGGACTCGAGTTCCGAGTTCCATCCCTGGTCAGGGAACTAAGATCCCACGTGCCGTGGGGCAACTAAGCTCTCGCGCTGCAACTACTGAGCCCACGTGCCCCAACGAAAGATCCCATGTGCTGCAACTAAGACCCGACGCAGCCAAAAAAACAAAAACAAAAACTTGAAGGAACCAGCCCCCCAGTTACCCTGGAAAGTGATGGTAGCAAGCCTCCTGCAGGGAATCCGGCTGATTCCTCCAAGACCGGCCCTCTCTTCACTGAAGTCATGTGAATAAATGACAAAGGGAATGCAACTCATTTTGTTTTCATCATAGCCAGTAAAAAAAAAAGTATTAAATGGTGCCTGACTGAGGGTGTATATATGTTCCCTAGTGGATTGGCTTTCTACTGCTGCATTACCAATTACCCCAAATTTAGAGACTTCAAACAGCACACGTTTGTCCTCTCAGTTTCCTGGGTCAGGAATCTGGACATGGCATAACTAGGTCCTCTGCTCAGGGTCTCACTAGGCTGCATTCAAGGTGTTGGCTCGGGCTGCCTTTTCATCTGAAGCTCAGGGTTCTCTCCCAGACTCACTGGTTTTTGGCTAATTCAGTCCCTCGTGGTTGCAGGACTGAGGCCCTCAGCCACAACCCTAGAAACCACCCTTTTCCATAGGCAGCTCACAAGTTGCTGTTTGTTTCGTGTTTGAGACCAGCAGGAGGGTCTCTCTGCTTTTATAAAGCTCACGTGATTAAGCCAGGCCCACATTTCACAAATCTCCCCTGATTAGGTCAGGCCCACCCAGGGTAGTCTCCCTTTTGATTGACTCACAGTCAACTGATTAGTCCCCTAATCACAGGAGTTGCATCTCGTCATGTTCACAGGTCCCACGCACACTCAAGGGGAGGGGATTATGCAAGGCATGCCCATGGGGGATGGGAATCATGGGGCCCCCTGAGCATCTGCCTACCATGCTTTCATGGGGAGCTTCCTCCTCCCCACCCCCCCATGCCACCTTCACCTCCATGTGGCACCCTCTGCCCCCCTCCTCCAGAAGTGTTATTATACAAGCATAAATGGGGCCAGCTAGACTAGAAGGGGAGGGGGACGTGGGTTAAGCATGCTGACTCCTGAGCCCTCAGTCAGTCTCAGTGGGTGGGGCTTGGGCTTCTCCAGGTGAGTCTTGGGCACCCTGAATTTCCAGGCTCCTTCAGTGCTGGCTCTCAATATCTGCTTGCCAGCTGGGTTCCAACATCTCTGCCTCTCCCTCTTCCCTTCTCCCTCTTCCATATCCCCTTCTACAGCCTCTGTTCATACATCCCAAGAGGGATCCATGTTGGGTTCTCTGTGTCCTTGCCTCTCACGGGCAAGCTTGGCTCTGGCCTCCAGAGACTGGAACACAGCGCAGGAATGGGTCCTGCTTCCTGCAGATGGATATCTCTCTACCTTACTTGGACTTCTGGCAAAACTGACTTTCAATTGCCATGCTCTGTATAGTCTAGGGATGCCCACACACTGTGCCGTGTTGAATTCTTCCCAACCTGGTCCAATGCTGAAAATCTCCTGGAATTAGCATCTTTTATTCACTTGTAGACCTACCCTGGTCCCCCACTCCCATCGCCTGAGTTCAGTGTTTTTCTCCCTTTAGTGGTTCTCAAAGTGTGGTCCTGGGATCAGCAACATCCGCATCACCTGGCAAATTACGGGAACTACAAACGACCCAGCCCCTCTCCAAACCTCCTGAATTGAGAATCCTAGGGGTAGGGCCAAGAACTCCTGTGTTTTAACAGACCTCCGGGGTGCCCAGGTGAATGCTGAAGTTGGGGAACCACTGCTTTAGATCAGCAATTCTCAATCTTGGCTGCACAGCGAAAACCCTAGAAGAGCCTTTAAAAACTCCACAGCCCAGGCCACGCCCCACAGCAGTGAATTAAGCAGACTTCACTGAGGGCAGGATCCGGGCTGCACTCGTGTTCAAAGCTACAATGTGCTACCAGTTTCAGGACAATTCTTGGATTCTAAGCACAGCGCTTACTTTCCCCATCACCTCTTGGTGGGTACAGTGTAGGCGTGGCATGACAAAGTGGCATCACCAGTCATTTTCCCCCTGGGAAAGGGGACCTTTCTCCATCCGCTCTCAGGAATTGTACGTGCCCATTTTTCCCTTCCTAGAATGCCCTCTCTCCCCTCTGCCTGGGTCAGCCCACTAGACTTCACCTTCGGTCTTGCTTCCCCAGCAAAGCCTTCTGTTACCCTGACTGCTAACCTAGGTCATCCTGTTTAAGACCCTCTACCTCTCCTGTGTAGGATTCTAATTTAAAATATTAGAAGGTCAAATTCCTCAGCAAGATTTCATCTTAAACGATGAGTAAAGATGAGGTCAGATTGCCACAAAGAAAAATAAGAAAATCCGTTTCTTGTTTCTATCCAGCGTGAGCCATGTAGAGAATTCAACAAGGTGACAGGTACGTGACCTTGACCGGCAAAGGCCCGGATTATCCTCCCCTCCTCCCCTGTATTTCCTGTCTCCCTCACATCTCTTGGTGAGCTGGGTGGGGCACCCACACAGCTGGAGACATTTACCAGTGCATACTTATGACAGTGCCCGCCACTGGAATCTACAGACAGGTGGGTCCCTGACATTAAGGAATGTATAGGGGGTTGAGAAATGTCAGCCTTGTCAAGGATAAGCTTCCTGGGTCACCACAGTGCCATGCAGGGCACCACTGTCTTCTCCTCTGCCTTGGTCATTGCCCTCAGTGTACTACAAGCCCTCACAAGTCAAAGCAGGGGTGGCTTTGTATGTGTGACCCTCTGCTGGGAAGGGACCACATCACCACTACTTGAACCCCAGAGTGTCTCATGCAGTCCTTGGTGGTTGCCCCTTTCCTCATAGGACTGGAACATGAATCCAGTGCAAAGCCAGGCTGGGAGACGAACCCCAGTGTTAGTGTGATGCCATCCTGGGCAGAGTCCTCTCTGCTCTCCACTCCTCTTCTCATTCAGCCTGCTCTGTTGGCCTCCTCCACATGGCTTGAAGTCTCTTGCCCAAAGTCCCTCATGAAAGTAACTCTCTCTAGGTTTCTTCCACCATGCTCTGCCGTGGTGGCTCTCCCCCACTGGTCCCCAGATCCATTCACAGCCCTGCTCTGCCATGTGATGTGCACTGGAGGCTGGTCCCTGCAGACTGCATCCTCTGGTGTACTGTACGAGCTTTGTCTGCTGCAGCTGCAGCAATCCTTTATTTCTTGCTCACAATGCATGCAGGCTGTGCTTCAACTTTGCCCTTGCTGAGCTCTGCTGAGCTAGGATTGGCTCAGCTCCATGTGTCTTCCTAAACCTGGAGCCAAGTTCTGTCTGGAGGTCAAAGGCTTTCGTCTGCAAATCCAGCAACACTGTATCTCTCTCACCATTCTTCCATAGTCAAATCTTCTCTGATCTGAATTTTTCTGCCTTCCTCTTCCACGTTTAAGGACTCCTGTCATTACATTGGGCCCACCCAGATAATCCAGGATTTACATAGCCTTGCAAGAGAACTGTCCTATTTCACACACACCTAAAGGTGGGGGAATGATTCCACACCTCACTCAATGAGGCTTTCAGAAGTTGTGCTAAGTACAGACATGAAAATTAAGAGCCACCTGGACTAACAAAGAATCGCTAGCGGCAGACCTGACGTTCATTTCACTTGGCATTGAATCCCTCAGTCTTCATGTTTCCTGTTGGCTTGAGGTTGTTCCCTCCAGACCGGAAGTAGAGCTCTCAGATCCTATCTGACCTTCAGCTTCCTGTCTCTCACTGCAAAATCCCAAATAAACTTGAGAGTGGACATGACTGAGTGGCAAGTGCTCTTCTAGAATTTCCAACCCAAAGAGGAGAGGATGGACCCAGAAGTTCTATCACATCAAACCCCAACAGAACGTTGCTTTCTCTCAGTTTTAATAAAATTGGATAACCAGGTTACGGCCCTCATGACAGTGCTGAGCTGGTCGATGACTGGGCATGTAGGAGGATCGCCACTGTAGAAGGTTGAAAGCTGAGGCTTAGCTGTTAACTGAATTGCCTAAAGTCACACAGCTCAAGGGAAGGGCCCTTCACACTCAGCTTCCTTCCTTCCTTCCTCCTTCCCCCTTTCCTTCCTTCCTTCTCTCCCTTCCTCTTTCTCTTCTCTCCTCTCTTCTCTTCTCTTCTCTTTATTCCCCTATGATGTTCTGAGTATCAACAATGCTTATTTAGGTTGGGCGATCAGAACAGAGTTGACGGGGCTTCCCTGGTGGCGCAGTGGTTGAGAGCCTGCCTGCCAATGCAGGGGACACGGGTTCGAGCCCTGGTCTGGGAAGATCCCACATGCCGCGGAGCAACTAGGCCCGTGAGCCACAACTACTGAGCCTGCGCGTCTGGAGCCTGTGCCCCACAACAAGACAGGCCACGACAGTGAAAGGCCCGCGCACCGCGATGAAGAGTGGCCCCCACTTGCCGCAACTAAAGAAAGCCCTCGCACAGAAACGAAGACCCAACACAGCCAAAAATAAATATAAATAAAATAAAATTAATTAAAAAAAAAAAAAAGAACAGAGTTGACTCTTGGGGAGGTCATGAGGGGAAGGGAGCTTCTTGGGTATGGTAATGTCCTCTTTCTTGACATGAATGTGGGTTACACAAGTGTGTTCAGTTTAAGAAAATTCATTAAACTGCACACTTAAGGTTTTTGTATGTTTCTATATATATATTCTTCCATAACAAGTGAAAAGAAAAGCTCTCATAGTAAACTGTAAATAAGGCATAAAGGGAGCAAGAAAATTTCCCTCTTATGAGCTCGCCCCTGGTGTACAAATACAGTTTGTCAACTGGTCTTTGTACTGTTAATTTTGTTGTTTTGTAGTCCAGAAAGATGATAATTCTGTGATGGTCCAGGAATCCCACATCCAGAGATACAGATGGATAGACAGGTCTTCAAAAGAACTGAAAGCACGGTCTTGAAGAGATATTCACACACCCACATTCATAGCGAAATTATTCACAATAGCCAAGAGGTGGAAGTAACCCAAATGCCTATCAAAGGATAAACAAAATGTGGTCTATACACACAATATATGTATACACAATGGAATATGATTCAGCCTTAAAAGAGAAGGAAATCCTATCACATGATTTAGCCTTAAGAGAGAAGGAAATCCTGTCACATGTCCTCCAACATGGATAAACCTTGAGGCCAGGGACTTCCCTGGTGGTCCAGTGGTTAAGAATCCGCCTTCCAATGCAGGGGACGTGGGTTCGATCCCTGGTCAGGGAACTAAGATCCCACATGCTGCGGGGCAACCAAACCCGTGTGCGGGCTCAGCAGTTGTGGCGCTTGGGCTCTAGAGCGCCACAACTAGAGAGAAGCCCGTGTGCCACAACGAAGATCCTGTGTGCCGCAACTAAGACCCGATGCAGCCAAATAAATAAATAAATAAATATTTTTTAAAACCCCAAAACCTTGAGGCCATTATGCTAACTGACGTAAGCCAGTCACAAAAAGGCAAATACTATAGGATTCCACTTCTCTGAGGTGTATAAAGTACTCAAATTCACAGAAGCAGAAAGTAGAAATGAGGAGTTGTTTAAGTTTTGCAAGATGAAGAAGTTCTGAAGATCTGTTTCCCAAAAATGTGAATATACTTAACATCATTGAACTCTACATTTAAAAATGGATAAGATGGTAAATTTTATGTTATGTTTTTTACCACACACACACACACACACAACTGTGAAAACACCCAAGTCGCATAGATTTTTCGCTATTTGTATGTCTTAAAGACATAAAATTGCTTCTGTCTATCATGGTAACAAAGGAAAAAGATCACTAGGCAGATGTCCTCTTGGGTCCACATAATTGGCAGACATGTCTGATTCGCACACGGCACGCTGTATCATACACCTATTTTTTTCTCTTGGACGTTTTTTCAGAAAACATGCTGCCAGAAGAGCAGTTAGTTGTCTTAAGCGGTGTGTGATGGCCTATCGATCCCACACCTCCACCCTCTCCAACTCTCCAGCCACAAATTGATCAGGTTCGTAGGGATGGATGGTATTGCGGGTCAAATTACGGCCCACCGTGATGCTCGGAGATGAGGGTTCATCAAATAGTCATGTCGGTTGAGCAGACAACGGCTCCTTTCCCTCTGAGGTCTCTTGCTCTGCTGGATCATCATAAAGCAAAGGAGGTCCACAGGTGCCTGTCCTTGTGTGGGTATTCGAGATGCTGACTAAGGGGGACTTCCCTGGTGGCACAGTGCTTAAGACTCCAAGCTCCCAATGCAGGGGGCCCAGGTTCGATCCCTAGTTGGGGAGCTAGATCCCACATGCATGCCGCAACTAAGAGTTTGCATGCCACAGCTAAGGAGCTGGTGAGCTGCAACTAAGGAGCCCGCCTGCTGCAACTAAGACCCGGTGCAACCAAATAAATAAATAAATAAATATTGAGAAAAAAAAAAGATGCTGATGAAGGGATTAGGGCCAGGCCCCCATGTCTGGGCAGGCGGAAGGTAATGCACGCCCGGTGCCTGGCTTACGATTCCTGCCTGTGTGTCCCTTACCCATGAGGGGCCACCCTCGTGGGACTCTCAAGGAACTTCCTTTCTCTTCCCTTTCTTTTCTGAGTGCTGAAGATTTCGCTCCTGAAGGCTTCTCGTGGTTCCTCCTCACCCAGTTCCCCTGCTCTCCGAAGGGCAGCTTAGGTACTTAACTGTGTTTTTCTATCAAGCATGAGTGTTGTGCATGACTACTAGGATGGCTATAATGAAAACAAACAGAAAATAGCAAGTGTTGGCCAGGATGTGGAGAAATGGGAACCCTAGCACGCTGTTGATGGGAATGTAAAATGGTGCAGCTGCTGTGGGAAACAGTTGGTGGTGCCTAAAAAAGTTAAATATAGAGTTACCATATGACCCAATAATTCAACCTCTAGGTATAAACCCTGAAGCAGGAACCCAAACAGATACTGAACACCAACATTAACTGCAGCATTATTCACAATAGCCGAAAGGTACAAGCAGCCTAACTGTCCTTCAATAGATGAGTAGATGAACAAAATGGGGTCTATCCATGTGATGGAATATTATTCAGCCTAAAAAAAGGAAAGAACTTCTGATTCGCTCTTCAACACAAATGGACCTTAAAAGTATTACACTGGCTGAAATAAGGTGGACAACACAAAAAGACAAATATTGTACGACTCCTCTTATATGAAATATCCAGAATGGGCAGATTCATAGAGACAGAAAATAGATTTGAGGTTACCAGGGCGGGGCTGGAAGAGGAGGTAGTGGAGAGGTATTGTTCTATTGTTACAGAGTCTCAGTGTGAGAAGATGAAAAAGTTCTGGAGATGTTGTACATCAACTATACCTTGGGACTTCCCTGGTGGTCCAGTGATTAAGACTCTGCGCTTACAATGCAGGGGCCGTGGGTTTGATCCCTGGTCAGGGAACTAAGATCCCATCTGCAGTGCGGTGCAGCCAAAAAATTTTAAAAATTAAAAAAAAAAAAGGAAATAAATAAAAAAGATCTAAAACTATACCTCAAGGGGAAAAAGAAGACTTATACGATTACAAAAAAAGAAAAAGTTCTCAAGATGGATAATGGTAATGTTTGTATGACAATGTGAATGTCCTTAATGCCACTGGATTGAGGTTAAAAATAGTTACAATGGCAAATTTTATGTTACATATGTCTTATCACATTTAGAAGACAAGTAATGAGTGATGAGAACAGTGTTGGGTCAAGCGGGCCTTGGTGATGAAAGGTACCAGGAGACAGGCTTTCCAGGGCAGGCCCGGGGGAAGAGGGGGCCCAGTCCCTCCTTGGGTGCCACGCCCGCCTGAGTTCTCTGCCTCAGCACAGTGGCCAGGGGACAGAGGTGGTGGCGTGCAGGGAGGAATGACCTCCACTCCTCCTCCGCATTCCTTACTCCCCTCATCGCTAGTGCTCAATCCTCCCCGCGTTCCTTCCCCACGGCTGCTGTAATTAATTATCACAAGCTGAAAGTGCCTTAAAGCAACACACATTTAAGTTCTCATGGTGCTGGAGGTGAGCAGTCTAAAAGGAGTTGTTGGCAGGGCTGGGTCCTTCTTCAGGCTCTCAGGGGACTCTCTGTTTTTCTGCCTCTTCCAGGTTCTGGAGGCCGCCTGCTTTCCTTGGCTCCTGGCCCCTCTTTCCATCTTCCAAGCCAGTCGCGTAACATCTTCACATCCTGACTCACCTCTGCTTCCATCCGCACGCACATCTCCTTTTCTGCCCCTGACTTTCTCACCTTCCTCTTATAAGGACCCTTGGGACCTACTTGGCCTGCTCGGATAATCCAGGATAAGCGCCCCATCTCCAGATCTGTGGTTTATTCACATCCCTTTTGCCACGCAAGGTCACAGATTCACAGGCATTGAGGATTAGCATATGCACATCTTTGGGGGCCTTTATTCTGCCTACCACACTCCTCCTCCCCCTCTACGCAAGCTCATCTTCTCCTAAGGGTTCCGTCTCCCAAGCTGACTCATCATGCCAACTCCCTGCCCCAGTTTTTGGACCTTTCAAACCTCCCATTCCTGCTGCTCCTGGCTGATCTGCAGCCCCTATGCTAGGAGACAGAGCTATGCCTGCTTCCTGAAGGTGCCTTGCTCCCTGGCCCTCCATCTCACCTGACACGGAATCGTGGTACAGGTCGATCTGAAATTCCAGGTTGGATCACCCACCAAAGGTATTTCTCCAGGAAAATACCAGGTCCCATACGACTATGGCTAGGTCCTCAGGGAGAGTTTATCTATGGGAGGCTTTTGTTGCGTGGCCTGGGACAGCCCACCATTTTAGGACATTAATTTCATAGAAAAATGTTTCTTGTTCCAAGCAAATCACTTAATAAGACGCAGTGTTGGAAGCCAGCCTGGGTGTGTAAGAACGCTCTGCTGACATTTAGTATCATACATCCAAACATCTGAAGCAAATAAATAAGATAACTAAGCAAATATAAAACGTAAAAAGAAGGGGGGTGGAAAGTTAGAGTCAGCAGGAGAATACTGCAGGAGCTTCACATGCACTGAGAGAAGCGGCGTATGCAGTCAAACAAACGGACAATTCAGAACTGCAGACGATTCAGTGGAGCAAGCGTTGCCTCTGACTCGCCCGGTCTTGACTTTTTTATGAGACGTAACCCAAGACGCCAAGCTCTCCAGAGTCGACTGTAGGTTTTCTGTTCTCCTAGCGGCTGGCTGACGTAGGACTGTGGTCCGCTCTCACTTGCCACGCTGTGAGGCACACACACTTCCTCCCTAGCTGTCCTCCCCTCCCTTCTGGGAGCCTGGCTTCTCCCTGGGGCTGACAGCACCACGCCCTGCTTCCCACCAGCTTAAAACCATGTGTTCTCTGCTGCCTCTGCTCTGTCCAATCAGGCAGCCTCTCACATTCCAGAACCTTCCGACACCTTTTCCCTCCATCTTCAAAACTTGCCTGCTCTTGTATTAGTCCTTTGCTAATGGACTGAAAAAAAAATCAGCATATCAGGGTCCACCTGGGCAGGAAACAGGGTTTCCTGAACTGGACAATTTGAAGAGCGTTTCACACAGCGAGGGGCATGGCCTAGGGCAGGGTTCCTCAAGCTGGACCCCAAAATGTATCTCCCACAGAGAGACGCCTGAACGTCTCACTTGATCCCTTCCGGGGTTGAGGCAGGGTTTCTCAGACTCAGCCCTACTGACCTCATGGGCGGGGTCGTTGTCTGTGGTGGAGGCCATCCTGAGCATTGGGGGACATCTAGCAGCATCCCTGGATAGATCTGAGACCCCGGAGCCCGCGGGTGACCTTTAGATTGTGAGGATCTACCCAAAACTGCGGCTGCCTTCAGGTGTGGGGCCCGCCTTGAGCAGCAAGACATCCTCTACCAGCGGTGGCTTCACCTCGCTGCACGCCTCCAGCGAGCTGAGCAGAAAGCAAGCGACGTCGCAGCTCACATGTTAGGGGCTGAATTGTGTCTCCCCCTCCAAAAGATATGGGCAGTTCCAAGCTCTAGTTCTCGTGAACGTCATCTTAGCTGGAGACCGGGCCTTTGCAGACGTCATTAGTTAGGAGGAGGTCCTACTGGATCAAGGAGGGCACTGACGCAGTAGGACTGATGTCCTTGTGAGGAGAGACGATGACACACAGACACAGACACGCACGGAGGGACGAGGACACGAGGACACCCAGGCAGAAGACCATGTGATGACAGAGGTTGGAGGGATGCGTCCCCGAGCCAAGCGACACCAAGGATTGCCAGCAGTGCCCGAAGCTAAGAGAAAGGCATGAAATGCATTTCCCCCCAAGGCCCTCAGAGGGCATGGCACTGCCACGACACCTTGATTTCAGACTTCTGGCCTCCAGAACTGGGGGAGAATAGATTTCTGTTGTTTTAAGTCACCCGGTTTGTGGTACCAGTTATGGCAGCCCTAGGAAACGAATATAGCATCCCACCCCTATTTCTGTGGATGGTACAGAATGTGGTTGCACAGGTATCTCTGGCACACTCTTCCTGGGTCTCCCTCTCCTGTGCACTAAAGACTCAAACTTGTTGGCCTGGCCTCATGGCGGAAGCAGAGGGATGTTGGAGACCTGGGCTCAGAGGCCCACATGGCACTTGAGAGGTCAGGCCACTCAGTGAGTCCCTCAAACCTCAGTATGCCTTATTTTCTGTACCTGAAGCGTGGGTCCACTAATACGTCACAAGCAAGTTGTGAGGAACGTCTAGTGCCGTGGCCACCAGAACTGGAGCCCCAGGGGACCATTCCTAGCCTCCTCCCACTGCTGGTGGGAGCTCTAATTGAGCTCAGGTGGAGGGCAACCCTGGCACTGCTGAGAAAGCACCTTCACATTAACATTGCTGGGGAACAGGAGGAAGGCTGGGAGAAGCAGTCTCGTGGGCAAAGGTACTGGGGCACAGAGAGTAGGCGCCAATCCTGCAGACAGAGGTGTTTATACATCCCTGCAGCCGACCCTGAGGGCGGCTCCTGTCCCAGGTGCTGGGAGGCTCCAGGGAAAGGAGTGGAGGGAGATGGATCCCACCCCAAGGGACTTACCCTCTGGGTTGGGGGGAGGGGCCTCCAGCCAAGGCTTTGTTGCCTACCTTTGTCCAGGCCTCGCCGTGCGCTGGGTGCCAAGGTGGGTTATGTCTCAGCCGTCTGGGTGCAGGGCAGGCAGCAAACAGAAATGAGAGTTTCCATCTCTTGCTGGGAGGCGTGCATTCCGTGCACTTTGTGGTTAGCGATGGCACCGCCTGTGCTCATTCTGAAAGGATGGGTCAGGAATCAGGGTGAACTGACAGTGAGTCAGATTATTTGGGAGGTTGCCATAAATTCATAGGCAAGTTCTGAATGTAAAATATTTGAAAGGCTGTATTATTTTAAGAACATAGAATAGCCTGGTTTAGGTTAATAAATTGTCATCTTAAGGATGTCCTTTGAGGGCTTGCTTTAATGAACAAATGAGGATAATTCATAATTAGCGTGCTCTTTTTTGGGAGCATGGGGAAAACAATCCCAGTGAAATTAAGTACTAATTACCATGGTAGAACCCAGGAATATTTCTGGAATATCCAAGGTCACATTTTTGGATGCATGCTAAAAATATCAGCACCACAATAAGGGATAACCCAATTTCAAGTTATCTAATATTTATTACACGCATGAAAAATAATTTATTAGTTGTGTTAAAGAGAGAAGCACGAGAAAATGGTGCCATTTAATTTACCAGAGCTATATTTTAATAGACTTTTGAAGACACTTGTCCTGAATTAGTTAATTGTTCCTACATAGTTATTACTGAAAAATCATATTAAAACTCAAAAGCCACATTCCTGTATTCATTCATTTTCCTGACGATTAATTCGAAGGTAATTGCGTTGCCACCAGTATACGAACTCCTCATAGCTCACGTACAGATTTGCAATTTCCACTTCTTTTTCTCAGACTAGAATATATATCCCTGACCCTTCACTGTCTCCCAAAACTGGAGGCTTTATCTCAAAAGTCTCTGCTTCCGAGTTTGGAATATTTATGTATCCTGTCAATGCTATCTTTAGGAAATTTACAGCAAGGTTTTGCTTGTTGACTCAGAAAACCGTTTTTCTCTTTTAGCAGTCTCTCCACCTAGGGTTGCTTGTTAAGTAAGAGCTCCAATAGCTCAGAACTGTTGAAGTGCAAGACGCGTAGGATTTTAAGAGACGAGATCATAATTATACATTCCCAGGTCCGTGTGGCTGCAAGAGGCTCAGGGGAAACCACGACTGGGCAAACACAGATGTAACAACAAAGCCAAAAAAAAAAAAAAAAAAAAAGGCAGGACGCTTGCATTACCCAAGAACGTGATAGCTAAACCAATGGTCCTGAAAACAAAAGATCAGCTCTTATTATTACGTGTATGAAATTGCACGTGCTGGTATATAGGCGTAAACAAGCATCATAGCTCCATGATCTGAAAAACAGATTAATCCAGTCCCTGCAATGTTTACTCTATTACAGTGATTAGCCAGCCTTTTCTTCACAGAGTGAAGGTTCACTCTGGCCCAGCTTCTGTCAAAACCATCATATAATGCAAATAAGTGGAGTCCAAATTTATCAGATCTTATTAATTATGAGCTTGCTGGTTCCTAGCAAGACACATACAAGGGATCTGAGACTCACCAACATGTTGAAAACCCTGAAAGTCAGAAAGTTGAATCAGGCAGAAAGGAAAAGGTAGAGTAAACGTTCATAGTTGGAAACAGTAGGGAGCCTCACCCGGCTGGAATGTGCTCAAGTGGGATTTTCATATTCTAAGGTACTACCAGCCGGTGAGCTATGCCCTCTGTCTCTAGCTGGCTCTCTGCGGCAGTGAGGGTGGATGAGGGGGCCAGACTCGGTGAAACCGGAAAGGGTCAGGACGGAAGCCCCAGGGAGCACGTGGAACTCAGACCTTGCTGGGAGTGCCGCCTCGGCTCTGGATTTACACCCATTCTGCACAATTCAGTTCAAAGCCCCCGGGCTTTGTTTCCAGCGCAGACCACGTCACGGCGAAGCACCCACACTTGCCGTGCTCCACCTCACTGTGCGGGAGCCCCGTGGAGACGGGGAGCCACCAGCAGTGGCCGAGAGCTTGGAGCGTGGAGCCACTGCCTGGGGACACACCTGAACTATACACTGACCCTCTCGGGGCCTCGGCATTCTCATCCTTAGAATGGGGACAGGGCTGTGATGAGGCTAAAATGAGGGCATATTTGCAGAAGGGTTTAGAACAGTGGCAGGCTGAGAATGAGCGCTGTGTAAATGATGTAAATGTTTGACAAGCAAAGTAGGACCTTGCTCTTGTCTGTAGTTTGAAGATGACAGATACAAGTGGGGAATCCTTCGCCGCCTGAGTGAGCATAAAAGGTCCCCTGGTGGGCACCTCTGGGTCTTGACTGTCATGGGGACTGGGGGAGGGGCACGGCAGAGGAGGAGGAGGGGACAGGGGAAGAGGAGAGAGAGAGGGAGACAGAGAAGACAGAGAGAGAGAGAAGGGGAAGGAGAGTAGCCCTGTCCTGTATTCCTTCCTCCTGCCCTCCGCCCCTCGGCCCGTCACCCAACCTGAGACCCACTGGGCAGGGGCCGGCCCTCTGCTGGCCGTATACCCAGTTTCCTTTTTGCCTGTTACCCAGTAAGGCCCAAAGAGTCACTTCTTCCAGGAATTGTGGGTTCTTTCACAGAAAATGTTGCAAACCTGAAGACTCCTCCAGGACTCCAAGAACACATCTCAAATGTTGGGCCCTGTGTCAGAGGCTAGAGAAGTCCTGGGGCAGTGACATGACCTGCTGTGTGACGGCCACCTACCAGGAAGGTTGGCCAGCTTTGTATCCACAAAGACCCTCTTCCTCACCCAAATACTTGAGCACCCAGGCTCACTGGACATGTCAGGTCCGAATCAAGTGGGCTGTGAGTGTGCTATACACACCTGATTTCAAAGACCTCCCCAAGGTAAAACCTCTCATTGATCATTTTTATATTGATTACAGGTCGAAACCATTACATTTTTGATATACTGGATAAATAAAATATATTCTTAAAATTAATGTCACATCTTTCTTTTTTACCTTTTAAATTGCAGCTATTAGACCACTGACTTTGGGGCACCTGTTCTATTTCTAGGGGTGAAAAGGTTCTGCAGAGGAAAACAAGTCATTTCCGACGAGGTTGAACAAGAGTCCAAGGGCAGTTGGATCCTTAGGGCAGCAGGACCAGAAGGAAAGCAGAGAACATTCTGAGGACGTTTCCAATGCAGACAGCTCTCTCTCAGGTAGAACCGAGGGGTCGAGGGAGCAGGTTCCGCCTCCTGCAAAGATAGCAACGGTAGGCACCTCACCCGCACACTCTCTTCGGAAGCTCCTGGAGAATGTGTTTCTGAAACACGAAGTAGTAAACCGAGAACGGGGAACACAAGGAGACCAGGAGGCGAGAGCCAGTGCAGGAGAGAGGCTGGGGTGTTTCAGCACAAGCCGTGTGCTGGTTTCCAGATCAAACCAGTGCGTTGCAGAGCAGGCGGGTGAAGTGGTGGTCTCTGCATGGGGAAAACGAGGACGGTTAGGTTACTTAATGTGCCTGAGCATTTGGGGGAGTCATCAATGGACAGTGCAAAGCATGTGGAAGAAACTGGCATACATCCCTAGAAAACTAAGCAATGGCATGCGACAGGTTTTAATTCCAGAAAATATTCAGAGCTCAACAAGAAAGGAAATGTAATCATAGCTTGCCACTTGGATTAGCAGAGAACATAGGAAGCCATAATAATACAAAGACTAGGGACTTCCCTCATGGTGCAGTGGTCTCCAATGCAGGGGACACGGGTTCGATCCCTGGTCCGGGGAGGTCCCACATGCCGCGGAGCAGCTAAGCCCAGGCGCCACAACTACTGAGCCTGCGCTCTAGAGCCCGCACGCCACAACTACTGAGCCTGTGTGCCACAGCTACTGAAGCCCACATGCCTAGAGCCCATGCTCCGCAACAAGAGAAGCCACCGCAATGAGAAGCCCGCGCACCGCAACCAAGAGTAGCCCCCGCTCGCCGCAACTAGCGAAAGCCCACGTGCAGCAACGAAGAACCAACGGAGCCACAAATAAATAAATAAACAAATACATTTATAAAAAAATAATAGAAAGACTATATAAACAAAAATCATAACATCTAAGTTGAGGGGCTGGAGGGAGTTGAACTGGGGTGGTTACACCAGCCAAATCCCCAGGTACCATCATAGAAGTTGACTGAAATGAACAAATCAAGAAATAACAGCATGTGCATATTATTAGTACTTAGAAATATGGAGAGAAATTCTAGAAGAAACAGGTAGGAATGGAAAGTTGTTGCTTGGGGTGGGTGAATGGGATGGGGGTGAGGAGAGATGGAGTGGGGCATTGAGAGTTAGTCGTTTTGATTGAATTCCATGCGAGCTTTAGTTTGATTTAATACTTTTTTTTTCAAGTACAAGGAGATTCCTCGCCAGCCGAGCTACCTTGTATGAAATGAAATGTCCCCAGAATTTGAGTCTTTATGGTGTGATTTTCCTCATACAACATAAAGGAGCAAGTTTCAAAAATATGCTACCCTTGGGCTTCCCTGGTTGCGCAGTGGTTAAGAATCCGCCTACCAATGCAGGGGACACGGGTTCGAGCCCTGGTCCGGGAAGATCCCATATGCCACGGAGCAGCTAAGCCCGTGCGCCACAACTACTGAGCCTGCGCTCTAGAGCCCACGAGCCACAACTACTGAAGCCCGCGCGCCTAGAGCCCATGCTCTGCGACAAGGGAAGCCACTGCAATGAGAAGCCCGCGCACAGCAACGAAGAGTAATCCCCGCTTCCCACAGCTAGAGAAAGCCTGTGTGCAACAACGAAGACCCAACGCAGCCAAAAAAAAAAAAAAAAAGCTACCCTTGCAAACGAATTTCCCAAGCCAGGGGGTTAAGAGCATCCTCAGTGAGTCACCCCTGCCCTCCGCTCACCCCTGTCCTCTCCGCTTGGAGGCTGACCCAGGAGTCTGCCCCTCACCACCAAGACAGCAAGTTTCTCCTTTCCCTCCACTCAGCTCCTCCTGTCTATGCATTCTTCTCAGAACCTTTCCTCCTCCTGCTACTCCCCAGCTATTTAGGTCATCGTACCCAATTTTAGAGACTGAGGAGAAGACACTAATGCATACTTTGGCTAGCATTTGTTACAAATAAAATGCTGGCATGCATATTTTAACAGGAAACAGTTTGGATCTGAAAATAGACACAGAGATGGGGAAGACACACAAAGGGACCTCTTTTCTCTCCTACTTATTTCATCAACTCAAGAAAACTTGTTGTTCACGGCAGCTATTGCCCTACCTAATTGCATCACCTTTTCCCCCCAGCTACATGTTCAGAGAAAGTGTTCGCACAACTTGGACTTCACAACGGACAGTCGGTGAGGTGGCAGCGGTACACACAGAGTCCTTGCTCTCTGCATTCTGGGGAAGGAATGAGATTGTGCCTGAATGGCAATGTAAACAGGGCCCTCAGTAAGCCTCTGCCCATTGGGTGGGGAAGTGGAGACTGTGGTGCATGGCTCTGGCCATGCCCTACCTAAGCAGCCCTTGCCAGACTTTGGCGGGGGATGCTGGTCTTCTTCCCCCTCCTCCAGGAGCCTGGGACACACCATCTCCTTCTGGCCAGAAGCAAGTCATTGAAACTTGCCTTCTTACTCAACATTGTTTTTCCCCTGGAGCATAAAAATCACTGCTTAATTTCTACTGTGGGCAATGGAAACCAACAATGCAAACAAGACGTAGTGAAAAATTAACCTTGTGGGTAGTACCTGCTTTTTTTTACCTACTCATCATCAAAGAGGTGCTGGTTTCAAAACGACCCAAAGCAAATGTGACTTGGGGAGAGGGGGGTTTGGGGGCCGTTGGGCCAGTCTTAACAGATGTCCTGTTCCCAAGCCTCAAGTCTCAGATCCGAGTCCAAGGTGGAGGAACTGGCAAGGAAACACTGCTCCCCATACAAATGTGGGTTTTCTTGAGCGATACTTACTTCCAGTAGGTGCTGCAAAGGAATCCCACGGGACCCTGCGGTACATTATCCATGTCTGGGAGGAGATCTTGTTCACGAGAGCCTGCCGTATGAAAGCCTGCATTGTTTTCTAGACTTCTTTGGCCCTTGACAGATATCTCTTAGAAACTCTTTTTCTTTTGCTTTCTTTTTCTTTTTTGGCCGCGTTGCACGGCATGTGGAATCTTGGCTCCCCAGCAAGGGATTGAACCTGTGCCCCCTGCACTGGGAGTGCGGAGTCTTAACCACTGGACTGCCAGGGAAGTCCCTCTTTTGCTTTCTTAAAGCAAGAGCTTGAACCAGCTCTTACTGAACCAAGCTTGGGTCCCATCGCCTGCGCACAGTAAAGCCCATCTATTGACCAGGGGCTGTGGTGAAGGAATGTGCAGCCTTCATTGCAGGCACCGTGCAAGGAGTCCAGGGCAGCTAGTGCTCAAAAAGCCCGAATTCCCAAATGGGTTTCAGAAAAGCATTTTTAAAGCCCAGCTTAGGGAGGCAGGTGGCAGGGTGTGTGATCAGCTTGTACACAGTTCTCTGACTGGCTGATGGTGAGGTAACAGGGAGTGTCCCGTGGGTTAACATTATCACTCCTTAGGCTCTAGTAGGCCCGGGGGCTATGGGCTCATGGTCACCAAGTAGCTAGCTCTTCCATTTGGTGGGGGCTTAGCATCTGTAAAACAACTCAGGAAGGTGCATCAAGTACTGTTATCTAGGTACTTCAGAGAGGAGCTACAGTAGAGAATGAATATGGGGGAGGGGTCTGTCCCAGGAAGGCCCCAGAAGGTCCTGCTCGGTTACACGAACACCTGTTTGCAGAGAAAGTTTGTCTTCCTCCCCTCCTCGCCCCATAGGAAAGACTTATTTCTAATCCAGATTTCTTGCATAAACAGAAGAGATTGAATAATAGTCACTGAAGCCAGGGTGTTCCCTGCCTTTGGGGGCTAACGGTACATCTCGTCAGGAACCCAAACAGTTGGTGCACACCAGTGGTTTGCTCTGGAACTGGAATAGGGGGACAAACGTAAAATCATTCAACTTTGCTGGATCCCTCTCTGGAAATCTGGACAACAGCAGTCACCCCTGGGCATTTATCACAGAGAAACGAAAACTGAGGTTCACACAGACACTGGCCCACAGCAGCCAAATATGTAAGAGCCCAAAACTGGTATCAGTCTGGACGCCCTTCAGTGTAGACACACTATTTATTGATACGCGCAACAACTTGGAAGAATCTCCAGGGAATTATGCAGAGTGTACAAAGCCAATCTCAGAAGGTCACATATTTTATGACTGCATTGCAGAACTTCCTGAATATAACAAAAGTATAGAGATGGAAACCAGATCATTGGCTGCCAGGGGCTGGGGAAGAAGGGGGATGTGAGAGTAAAGAGATGACATGGGGATTTCCCTCGTGGTGATGGAAGAGTTCTGTGTCTTGATAGTGGCAGTGTTATACAAATCTAAAAGTGGTACAACTTCATACAGTTACACACAATGACACACCCATTTCATGAGTGGCACAAAAAAATGTGAAATCCGAGTAAGGACTGTAGGCTAGTTCATTGTACTGTGCCTTTGTCGATTCCCTGGCTTTGATAACGTGCCATGGTTTTATGTGAGATGCTGCCATTGGGGAAAAAAGGGTGATGGGAACAAGAGACTCCTTTGCATTATTCTTGCAACTTCCTGTGAATCTATAATTAGCTCAAAATACAAGTTATTTGGTGGAAAAAATATTGGCTCCTAGGCAATCCTCCGTGAGATCTGCTGGATTAGTTCATTCACACACCTGGTGACAAGTTCACCTGGAATGGATCGCGTATTCTGCGCCTTCCAGCTTCTTATCAGGCAAGTAACAATACTTAGCCGGCAATATTAAGAGAAGCAAGTGCCTCAAGTACCTTTGTCTAAAAATCACATTTTCTCTAAGAATCCGCAATTACAGAGAAAGACACAAGCCAAACACACGATGAAGGCACAATTATTCAGTCTCGGTCTGCTAATGGGTAGGGGCATTTGCGTTAAGACCGTTTTTTCTTTTTTAAAAAATTAATTAATTAATCTTTGGCTGCTTTGGGTCTTTGCTGCTGCGTGTGGTCTTTCTCTAGTTGCGGCGAGCGGGGGCTACTGTTCGGTGTGGTGCGAGGGCTTCTCATTGCGGTGGCTTCTTTTGCTGCGGAGCACCGGCTCTAGGTGCGTGGGCTTCAGGAGTTGTGGAGCGCAGGCTCAGTAGTTGGGGCGCACGGGCTTAGCTGCTCCGCGGCATGTGGCATCTTCCCGGACCAGAGCTCGAACCCGTGTCCCCTGCATTGGCAGGTGGATTTGTAACCACTGCGCCACCAGGGAAGCCCGCGTTAAGATCGTTTCTGCGTTTTATGTCTGTACCCTCCCTCTTCTGAAGCATGCGGTCCACTGTGGGGCCGACTGTGCCCGCCCTCACACCTGTCGCAGCCTCCGTGGCTCCTTCCTCCCCGGACCCAACCAGCAGCAGCAAGTTCAGACTCTCGCTCTATTGCATCTGAATTCTAAAGTGGCGGCATGCCCTGCTTTCTTCTCTCTGACTGTGTGGCCAGAGATGCGTCTTGGGAACTCTCATTGAATAATTAATTTTCAGTTTTAAATAATTCACTAGTCCTGGCCTGCATAATTGCTGGGGACCAAAGAATTAATTAGTTGGATGGTTTTCCTCTTCCCCACTTTGCTTGGTGGGAGGGCCAGGCATTGCTGAGTGGAACATGACCAAGCAGCCTCTAACTAGGCCGTTACCGCAACAATATCTGAGCGCGTAATGGTGAGAGGACAGTAATGATCACGAGCCCGCTGGGGCATAAAGCAGAGGTTGTGCTTTCAGCTGAAGCCCACAGTCCCTTCCCTGGCAGCCCACTCATCACTCCTGGATTATTTTTCGCGGGGAGGACCAGGCCAACTATAGGTAAGTAAAATCAAAACGTGGTCGCAAACCCTCAGTTTACAACAAGCGCTGGCAAACTGTAGACCATGGGTCAAGTAAGGTGCACTGTCTATTTCTGCAAATAAAGTTTTATTGGCACACACCCACTCCCGTTCATGAACATAGTGTCTCTGGCTGCTTTCAGCCTCAATGGCAGAGTTGAGTGGTTGCGACAGAGACCGAATGGAAGGCAAGGTCTAAAATACCTATTCTCTGGCCCCTTGCAGAAAAGTCTGCCGACTCCTGGTTCAGAAGGCCATTGAAGCCATCTGTCTCTCCTGAGTTTACAACAGCTCTGTTAGGACTTGACACTGTGGAGCTTCAGGTTTGAATAGGGTTTCTTCTCACCTTATCAAGGGGAGGGAGGGAGGAGAAATAGAGACAAGAAGCAAGAACCCCGGATAATCCCTGACTGGGGATTATTTGAGAGGAGGACCTGGGTTCTTGGGCAGGGAGGTGCGGGGGTTTGTAGGTTGGGGAGGAGAGGCCACGCACACTCGGAGATGTAAAGCACTCGTCATGGTGCCTGGCATGTAGTAAATAGCCGGGCTCTTTGGTTGATGTTATCGTTATAATGACGGTTTCCCCAAGATAAATTTTATCTTTCAGTGATGAGTTTATCAGATAAACTACAATTTTCTCTGTATTTATCGTTTGAATTAGAAATTACAATCCTAACCACTTGTGGAGCTGGAAAAGCTCGATCTGTGTCAGCAGGGCCTTAGAAATGGGTAAGATGCCTGAAGGGCAGTCTAGCTTTTTGAACTGGTTGATGCCTGTCTCTCCTTAGGGACTTAGGCCCTGTCTCCAACAGCAGAAAGCCGGCATGCTTTGGGATAAACACAGCTATGGAAAAAATGGAAATATTTACAATGCAAAATCCATACTGTCTCCAATAGCAGGCCATGCAGGTGTATTATTAAAAGCGAGAGAAGTGTGAAAAGAGCAAAATAATTTCTGAGACGTCTTTGCCCCGATGACCTGGTGCTTTATCTTTGCCTTCCCTGCCTTCCTCATCCGCAGACGCTCGTCACCATGCCCTGACTTCTTCCCGATGTGACCTTCGTCTGCTGTTTTCCTCCCGTCACTCACTACTCCCGCACTCTCATTTCCCTCCTGAATTAAATGATCTTACCTGGTCTCCCTAACTCCAGACTTGTCTCTCCCTATTCACAGCCACACTGATCTTCCCCAAACAAACTCCATGGTACCATACTCCCTCTCAAAGAAACTGTGGTAATGCACGCATAACATAAAACTGACGGCTAGTGACATTCAGTACATTCACGACGTTGTGCCACCTTCAGCTCTCTAGTTCCAGGACACTTCCATCACCCCCAAAGGCAGCCCTGCACCCACTAAGCAGTCTCTCACCATTCTCCCCCCAACACGAAGCCCCTGGCAACCACTTACTCGCTTTCTGTCTCTATGGAGTTGCCAAATCTGGATAGTTCATGTAAGTGGAATCACACAATATGCTTTGGTCTGGCTTCTTTGACTTAGCACAGTATTTTCAAGGTTCATCCACACTGTAGCATGTATCAGTTCTTCACTCTTTTTTATACTGGAATAATATTCCATTATAATACCACACTTTATTTATCCATTCACCTGTTGGTGGACATTTGGGTTGTTTCCAATTTGGGGCTATTGTAAATTGTGTTGCTGTGAACATTTGTGTGCACATATTTGTTTGAGCCCCTGTGTTCCAGTTCTTTGGGGTACATACCCAGGAGTAGAATTGCTGGGTCCTATGAGAATTTCATATTTAACTTATCGAGGAACCATCAAAACATTTTCCACTGCGGCCATACCCTTTTACATCCCCGCTCACGTTCCTTCATAAATCCAAAAACATGGCTTCCCATTGTCCTCTGAGTAACAGCCACATTTTTGACATGACAAGCTTTCCAAGACCTGGCCCCTGCCTACCTATTCTGCTCCACACGTGGTATTCTTTGCTTACCACGCTCTTTCTCACCACTCTCTCTCATCTGTCCTATAGGCTCATGACTCGGCCTGGAACCCCCCCGTCTTTCCACCTGCTTTGGCAGTTCACCCTCCCAGACGTTCTCTACGAAGCCCTCAAGTCCTAGATAGGTGCCTCCTACGTGCTTCCTGACCATGGTCCTCACTGCACTGTCCTGAAGTTCCTTTCTATTTGGCGACTTTCACCCACTAAATATTGAACAGTATCCTCCATGAAGGCAGGGGTAACATCTGCCCTGTTCATGACCTTATACTCAATGCTCAGTGCAAAATTAAGGCTTAATAAATATCTGAATGAATTAAATTCCAACCATCACCCATGACAAACTCAAGACCGTCAAAGATGATTAAGGGGCTGGACACGTTTAATCCTGGATAGTAGTGGCCTGGTTTCTGGTTTTCAACCCCCTCTCCCACATGCTCATTTCTGTTTATTCATTATCATCACATGTCCCAGTGGCTCTTAACCTTATGATGGGGTACTTGAACAAGCTGCCTCTGTGATGCGAATGAGTTAGCCCAAATCATTATTGTTTAGTGAAACAAGTGTTGCTCAACATTTGCATGCAAAGGAAACTTTTAAAAAGAAGTTATTTGGGGGCTTCCCTGGGGACCCAGTGGTTAAGAATCCGCCTGTCAATGCAGGGGACAAGGGTTGAAGCCCTGGTCCAGGAAGATCCCACAGGCCGCGGAGCAACTAAGCCCGCGAGCCACAACCACTGAGCCCGCCTGCCGCAACTACTGAAGCCTGCGCGCCTAGAACCCGTGCTCCGCAACAAGAGAAGCCACCACAATGAGAAGCCCGTGCACCACGACGAAGAGTAGCCCCCGCTCGCTGCAACTAGAGAAAGCCGGCACGCAGCAACAAAGATCCAGTGCAGCCAAAAATAAATAAATAAATTAAAAAAAAAAAAAAGAAGTTATTTGGGCTGCAATGAAATACCATGTCCTGGAATGGCTCAGTTATTGACCACACTGAAGGAGGGCAAGGATGTGGAGCCACCAGAATTCTCACACAGTGATGGTGGGAATTTAAAATAACACAAGTGCTTTGGAAAAATGACTGGCATTTTGTTAAGAAGTTTAGAACGTATCAGTTCTATGCCCAGCAACTTTACTCATAGGTAGTTATCTAAGATAAATTAAAATGTATGTCTACAACAGCCTAGTGCAAGAATGTTCATAGCACAGTATGGAGGTTCCTTAAAAAACTAAAAATAGAACTACCATACGACCCAGCAAACCCACTACTGGGCATATACCCTGAGAAAACCACAATTCAAAAAGAGTCATGTACCACACTGTCCATTGCAGCACTATTTACAATAGCCAGGTCATGGAAGCAACCTAAGTGTCTGTAGACAGATGAATGGATAAAGAAGATGTGGTACATATATACAATGGCATATTACTCAGCCATAAAAAGAAACAAAATTGAGTTATTTGTAGTGAGGTGGATGGACCTAGAGTCTGTCATACAGAGTGAAGTTAAGTCAGAAAGAGAAAAACAAATACTGTATGCTAACACATATATATGGAATCTAAAAAAAAAAAATGGTTCTGAAGAAACTAGGGGCAGGACAGGAATAAAGATGCAGACGTAGAGAATGGACTTGAGGACTTGGGGAGGGGGAAGGGTAAGCTGGGACGAAGTGAGAGAGTGGCATGGACATATATACACTACCAAATGTCAAACAGATAGCTAGTGGGAAGCAGCCGCATAGCACGGGGACATCAGCTCGGTGCTTTGTGACCACCTAGAGGGGTGGGATATGGAGGGTGGGAGGGAGACGCAAGAGGGAAGAGATATGGGGATATATGTATATGTATAGCTGATTCACTTTGTTATAAAGCAAAAACTAACACACCGTTGTAAAGCAATTATACTCCAATAAAGATGTTAAAAAAAACCAAAATACACCCCCCCCCCAAAAAAGAATGTTCATAGCTGTTTTATTTCCAGTCACCAAAAACTGGAAACAGTCCAGGCATCTTTCAGTAGGAAAATGGGTAAATAAGCAGTGGCCTAGCCATGGAATGGAATACTACTCAGCACTAAAAAGGAAAGAGCTATTGCTACATGCACCAACATACAAAGATGAATTTCCAAAACGTTTTGCTGAGTGAAAGAAGCCAGTCATGAAAGAGTACATACTACATGATTTATGACATTCTAGGAAAGACAGATCTAATTTTTAGTGACAGAAGGCAGATCAGTGGTTGCTTCTGGGTAGAGGTTTAACTAGGAAGAGGCATGAGGGAATTGTCTGGATGATGGAAATGTTCTATATTTTGATAGGGGCTTGGGTTACATGTGCATATGCATCATTAAAACTGATCTAACTGAACATTTAGACTTATGCATTTCACTGTATGGAAACTAGACTTCAATTTAAAAAATGTGAAAGTTATCTTGCTACTTGTAAATAAAAAGATGATGTATGTAAATAGCTGTGGGTTTTTTTGTGGTTAGATCTATGGAACAATTTAATCCCACAGGATCTGTGACCATGTTTTAGATGGTGATATTTGGTGGCATTCTTTGCTTTCTACTCTATGATCATTTAATTTTTTAAAAAATTGTGCTTTAAGATTAAATTTTTTTCACCACTGTAAACGTTGTTTTTGAGTTGCTGAATGATTTTCAGACCATCACTCTTGTATGCTCATTAGAGCTAAAAAAAAAATAACTCTTCAAAGTATTTGTATTGGTTAACTTTTGCTGTTTGACACACAGCTCCGAAATTTAATGGCTTAAGACAAACACCATTTATTTTGCTCATGGTTCTTGGGCCAGCAGTTCGGGTTGGGCTCAGACAGGTGCTTCTTCTGGTCTTGGTGGGGCTCAGCGGCGCAGAAAGTTACCTTCCTACTTGTACAGGATGAGTTACCCATGCACGCCATCATCAGCTGTAACACCCGAGAGAAGGCCAAGGTTGTGGGAATCCAAAATAGGCATGACCGAAAGACAGAAGCGAGAAGTTAATTTCACCGTCTTCCCCAGCCCCCTACTTTCGGCCTTGAGAAGAGATCCCTTCTCAATTTGGCTTCTCTTGTGAAGTAGGGTTGGAAACACTCCTCATAGTAAAAGCTAGCTGGTTTGTCCTCCTCGGCACTCGTGAGTAGCAGGAAAGCAAGCTTGATGTATTACTGCAAATATGCAAGAAAACCCCTGTGGAGATTCAAGCCAGGAGCCAACACAGTTGCAGGAAGCTTAAGATGATGCCGCAACTCAAATAGAGCAATCCACTATGTATTTTTAGTAGATTCGGGTTTGATCATCACTGAACCAAAAAGAATAGAAAGATTTAAATGGCTGAAATGAACCATCATTGCTTATTTCATATTTTAAGAAGTCACAGTAAGAAACTGTTATGTTTCCTTGTTAAAAACAGAAATGATCTCCCTGAATGCTTAGAAGGATGATGAGAAGCAGATTTTTGAAGTATCTTTTAAAATCTAGTTGGTTTGTTTTTATCATTTACTTACTATATGTAATAATGACTTTTCCATCCATTACAATAGAAGCAATCATGTTTAAAAAAAAAAAAAAATCCATCCGAGACTACGAGAGATAGTAAGAGTCTTTTCAACCTCGCACGTGTGCACTGAGTTTTAATGCAACAGCTAATAATTCTGACATTCAAATTTCACTAGCACTAATGTAAAGCTATATTTTCTCTGCAAGGGGCGGGGCATCATATTTTTTTCAGCGACAATTAATGGCTAACAATCTCAGTAAAATGGTTCTTCCAAAAATCACTTATCCTATAAAAGGTGGGACGTTGTCATGGACGTGTAGGGGGATTTGAATATTCCTTCTACGTAGGGGTTAACGAGGCAGATGCAGGGAATAGAGGAGGAGAAATAAAGATGGTTCTCTCCCTGCCCCCACTGAGAATCAATATTTAATCTTTTCTGCTTGAGAAGTCTGATCCAGTAAGTCAGGTAATTGAGACTGTGATGTGGTGTCCCATGTGTTCCCTTCTCTGGTCGCTCTTTTTTCCACAGAGATGTTGTTTTCTGAAGGGTCAGGTGTCTGAGCTGTAGAGCAATTGATTTAGCTTTGACATGCTACATTTATGAACCAAACAGAAAAAAACATTAACCGTTAATCACATCCGCCGTGGGGCCTGTACTTTCCCGTCGGCAGTCCCTGGTGCTGGTGCACCCTCTCTTTAGACCGCAGCTGACAACTGTCTGCTAATCCCCACAGCCAAGGGCTAAGGAGCCCACGCTCTGTCTTGCTGCTGCACTGTCGTCATCTTAAAACGTGAATGGACCCAAGTCTTCTTCATGCCTACAGTGGGGCTCTAAGTTGTATAACTGTCCAGATCTGGGTTTCCCCAAAAGCGGACCCTGAGACAGGCTTTGAGTGCAAGCAGGTTGACATGTGAGCAAATCCCAGGAGACAGCTGTAGCAGAGTGAGGAGGTGAGAAAGGGAACTGAAGGTGGCCAATAAGGGGAGCGTCACCAAGCCTGCGAGCACCGTGGGCAGCTGGAGCCCAATCCCCGGGGCGGGGCGGGGGGTGGGGGAACCTGCCGGGAGACAGCGTAGCTCATGCACCTCGGAGCTCTCGCTGCTCAGGAGGAGGGAGCTGGGGTATTTATACACTGGCTCCCAAGAGCCGTTTGCTGAGCACTGCTTCCAGGAGCCTCAACTCTTCAGCATGGTGGCTTGTCGCACACACGGGGGAACTTGCTCCTTTGTATGTGAACATGAGTGGGGAAGAAATGTGGACACACCCTCACAGTGTCAGTCAGCTACGGCATAGCACTACCACGTTGGGCCCGCAGAAGCCCTAAGAAAGAAGTACTTCCCTGTGATTCCTGCAGCACAAAGACGACCAACTATAGGACTTGGCGGGGAAAGACCAGAGTAGCTTTCTATAAACAGAAATGAATGAATATTATTGGCGAGGCTCGTTACGCAATTATAGAGTCCAGTGCAAGATGCACATTCTTCAGGGTCTCTGTTCAAAATGCTGGAAGAATGTACCTGGATGAGGGTGGGTAGGAGACTCCCTCCCTCCTCCCCTGACCACTTTACCCACTGCATGTGCCATGGAGCTGCCATCCTGGGATGGGGACGGCCACCAAAGAACCTTGCCGCAGAGCATGTCCCTGCTAGGGATGAGAGGGGCCCGTGATGGCTGGGGTGTGAGGTGGGGTACAGCAAGGGGCAGGAGGCAGGGGAGTGGGCAGGCAAGAACCCCTCCCAGGGCATCAGATGAATTTTTAAAAACCATTTTTAAAACATAAACATCACTCATAGCTCATGAGTCGTACAAAAAATAGGCAGGGGGCTGGAGTTGGCTCCCAAGCTGTATTTTGCTGACCCTGTCATCGGAGAGCCTCAGTGTTTACGGATTCAGTTGTGGAGGAGTCGATAATGTGGGAGTGGCCCCCGAGGTCCCGGCAGTCGAGCTGTCATTTTTGCTGAGGCCATGATTTAGGCTGTGGATTCGGTGGGGCTCCGCGCTGTGGTGGACCACTCAGCTGGAGACTGAGGCCAGCCGAGCACGGGCCTCGTGCATTGTTAGGTGCTTAGCCGCCCCCCTGGCTGCCACCCACCAGATGCCAGTGGGATGCTTCCCCCCAGTCATGACAAATGTCTCCAGACACGGCCAGATGTCCCCTGTGGGTAAAATCACCCAGGTTGAGAACTCCTGCAGCAGAAGGAAGGGAGGATGGATACTGAGACACAGCTCAATGCCATCCCTTGCCTGAAAACGGGTTCTCCTTCCTGTGTCTAGGCCAACCCTCCTTTCTTATTCAAGGTAGAGCTGTGCTGTTATTTCCAGCTGTGTCAGCAGTCTGGTCCTCGCGGGAGCTGTTCTGTCATGTTTTGGCACCACTTCTGACCTTGCCAGCTCCATGTCTGAGACAGCCTCTTGGAGACTCTGTGAACTACTTATTATTCCCTAATAAATTCATTTTCTGTTTAAACTAGCCAGAGTTAAGTCCTACTGTTTACAACTAAGAATCCAGACTGATACAATCGGCCTCATCAAGATTCACCCATGATCTCCTTTTAAAACCTTGGTCTTTTATCCTTGGTTTAAGAAGCCAGGCAAATATGCTAGGAATAACTCACACAGGCAAATTCCCATGCATGAGACCCATGGGAACATGTTAGTTTCCACACGAACTTATAAGCTAAATTCTGTCTCTGTTATCTTTTGTTTTTTCTCCCCCTTTTAGGACTAGTTGAGAAAGTTTGTAGGAATCAAAATTCCCTCTGGATCTCTACACACTTATTTATGCTTTCCTGTCCTCTGGCTTCCAAATGCAGTCCACGCCTAATCCTCTCCACTCCTCTTGTTTTCCTTTCTCTCCACTGCAGTGATACATTTCTCTCTTCCGAGTTTCTTCTGCCTCCTTTTTCTTCTGGCCCCATCTCTTCTCCACTTAGTTTTATCCTCTTTTCCTCTTGCTGCATCTTTTTCTTCTGCCTCCTCGTGCAAGTCTCCCGTAAAGCATACCAACCTTGCTGCCCACCCTGATCGTGAGGTTGGAGGCTCCTGTGTTTCTATTCTCTTCACCCTCTGCTGCTCCTCTGAGGGTGTTTGCGGGACCAGCGAACGTTTTCAGCAGTGACCACCTGCATGCAGAGGTAGGGATGCTGGGCCCTGAGCATAGGTGGAGAGCTTGGCAGTAACATGAATGGGACCTGTGTGTTCAGAGGGGCCAGGTTGCCTCAAAGCTCCACCAGCTTCAAAGAAACTGTCCTAATACTGCAGCAATCCTCCTCCGCCTCCCAGCCTGTGACAGCCTGCCCATCCCTTCATCCCTCCTCTGCACTGTTCACCATGACTGATTTGTCTTAGGGAGACAAAAGGAGCCCTTGACTCCAATAAATGTTTAAAACAAACAAACAAAAATAACAAATCACTGATTCCCAGGCTGGTGGGAGGAAGCGAGGTGGAGGTGACATTTTCCCACTATTGTACTAACATGGATTAATTAGTCAGGTTAGCTGCTTAACACCTGGGAAGGTGTGGAAAGGCATGAGAGGGTGAAGCTGAGTGCAGTGGAGGACAAGGAAGTCTGGGGCAAAGTGGAGTGCATGGACTAGGGAAAGGGGGTCTGCAGAGGGTCAGGGGACAACCCTGCATTCTGAGAGGTGAGTCAAGGCTCTACGAGCAAGCGTCAGCACCAGGCAGGGCTCTAGGCACTTTACATATGTTATTTCATATAATCCGCACGACCCTATGAGGTAGGTTCCATCATTGCCACCTGTATTGGTTAGCTGGCGTGTCAAAAATGCTGTGTAACAAACATCTCCACAAAAATTTCTTTGGCTTCACACATCAATTGTTTAATCTCCTTCGTGTGTCCACTGTCCACAGTTCAGCTGAGAGTCAGTGGATCCAGTCTGGGCACAGCTGGGTCAGGCTGGGCTCAGGTTTGCTCCAGGTACCTCCCTTTGTCTTTGAGCCAGTGGACTAACTGTACCGTGTGTTTCCCATAGTGATGGAGACATGCACGAGGGTAAGCAAAACCGTGCACTCATTTCGGGCTTCTACTTGTGTCATATCTGCCCACATTGGCCAAACCAAGGTGCATTGCTGAATCTAAAACCCAGAAATGGGGAGGTACACTCTGCCTACCATGAGTTCAAAGCAACTCACAGAGCCCAGCCCAGTGCTGATGAGGTGGGGAATTATTCTCCTCTCGTGAATGCTGCAGGGGGTGGGGGAGGAGACAGTGTCGCGAATGAATTTTTTCCAAACTATAATCTAGCCTACTGCATTTTAAATATGTGGCCACTGAGTCACAAAGGGATTAAGCAATCTGCGTGAGGCCACAGAGTAAGTGGCAGGCTGGAACGTGAACCCCAACGGTGTGGTCGGAGAGCCTTTGTCGCACAGCACTGCGCTCTAAACCACTGTACTATACACACCACATCCTGCCACTGTACCCCACTGCTTGCTAGCTTATGCTGCCTGTGGTAGCAAGTCTCCAAGACAGTCCCCGATGATCCTCACCTCCTGGGGTTCACACCGTTGCCTCAGCTCCTCCCTCGTTGAATATGGCCGCGCTCTGCGGCCCACAGAATACTGAGAAAGTGATGGTGTGTGACTTTGGAGGCTGGGTCATAGCAACCATTTCAGGGTCCTCGTTGGAGCCTTGGGTCGCTCACTCTGGGGGAGCCAGCCGCCCTGTTAGGATGCTCAAGCCGCCCTGTGGAGAGGGCCACGTGCAGAGGAACTGAGGCCTCTCCAGCACTGATGCACCTGCCAAGTCGGATGGAGGTCCTCCAGCCTCCAGTCTTTAGATGCTCTGGTCTCCAGTCTTTAAGTCTCCCGCAGAAGGCCAAATAATGTGAATCCAGGACAAGCTGTCCCTTCTGCGCCCTGTCTGGATTCCTGACCCAAAGGAACTTTGACATGTAATAAATATTTATGGTGGTTTTACTTTCCTAAATTAGGGAAGGACTTATTATGCAGCAACTAACACACAGCCTTTCCCAAGTACTGGAGACATCACCCAGTACTCAAAAGCAGAGCTGAAGTGTGAACTCGAATACTCTGAACTCTAACCCGTAATCTGATAGCACACTGCCGCAGGAGCACAGACGAGGAGCTGGTGAAAGGAATCACACGCACCCTGGGTGCTCGGTGGTTGGTGCACGGCAGATGTGAAATAGATAAGGAACCTTGAAAGCTTATCTATGGCTGAAGACACTGAAGGTTTCAAAGCCCCAGTTAAGTCACAGAATTGCAACACTTGCAAAGTGTCTCCACTGGAAGATGTTATGACTCCCCCCTAGAATATCTCCCTCTACAGATTGCCTCCCAATCTACAAGACATGTGGCCAACAGCTCCCTTCCTACATACGCGTTTCCCATCTGCAGGACGTACTTCCCACACTCAGAAATAGTTCTCATTCATTCATCTGTGTTGCCTGCAAATAAGCATGTCAGCTTCCATCTTCCATTTTAATTTGTCCTTCACTTCATTGAAGTAAATCTGTCCCTGACTGGCTCCTGGGCATAGTCACAATTTCCACTTAAAAGACAGTTCTTGTCATCGCAATCAACTAAAGACACCATGGAAAGGAGGAGACACCAGCTCTCCCCCCCCTGCCCTGCCCCCAACACACAAAAGGAAGATAAGAAAACCCCATTGGATTTTTATAATATTTTAGATAGTAAACTGATGCCAGCCCACAAATGTGGAAACCTGACAGCCTTGGCAAGGATTCTTGCAGCTGGGGAGGCAGACTATTCTAAATATAACAATTTAAAAAAGCATTCATCACTCGAATCACTCTCTCACCATTCACCTGTCTCCCAGTGATCATTCTGATATGTTGTGTCGGGCACAGCTTGTGATAAATGCTATGTACATACAGGAAGAAAGGTCCCCTTTGAAGCATCATTTGGAAGCTGGGATTGCTAAGTGGTCCAGGGACAGGCTGCAAGATGATTTCCTTGATTCAAGTGATGGGGGTGGGGAAAGGTCAGTCTTGGCCACATCATCAGTGAGACCAGTCAGGAGTTTGATAGCTTCTGGAAGAAATGGTTTAAACCAACAGGTTCTCCTGTCTGTGACTTCCTTGGCCTCAAAGACTCAGCAAGGGTACGGGACTGCTCTAGAATATGCAGTGTGATTCTCTGTCTCGTACACCATCAGTGAGGACACGGGGCCTCCGCGTGTGTTCTTTTAATGGGAGAGGGAAAAAAATAAAAAGCAAAGCATAGTACACATGACGTACACACACTCCCCACACATCTGTTAGAATGTCCTCTGTTTTAGATACACATCACCGTGATAAATGTTTAGCATGTTTAAATGTTTGGATTTAATAGAAGACACTGCAGAGAGTCCTAAGTTAAATTCAGGAGGTCCCCAGGGGTTCACAGGTGAGAAAACCAAACTTAAAACATTCAGACCTGAAATATTTGAAAATAAGCATATAACTGTATGGGTATCGTCTGGCGTGTTATTTTAACAATCACTTGAATACTAAGCACACGCCCTTGCTAGGTAATCAAATCACGAGTTTACGCTCACGGAGACTCACCATGGACTAAGCACTTCACTTCATTGACTCCCCTAATTCTCACTGCTACCAGCTGGTAGGGAAAGGAGCATCTGCACTCACAGAAAGATTACAGAACCTGCCCAACGCCACACAACCAATAAAAGGCGGAGCTGGGGCTCAACCCGAGAATGGCCCACCTCCAAAACCCAGGTTCTTGCACTGCCTGAAGCTGTCTCTCTCTCTTTTTTTAAAATTAATTTATTTTATTTTTGGCTGCGTTGGGTCTTCGTTGCTGTGCGTGGGCTTTCCCTAGTTGCGGCGAGCTGGGGCTACTCTTTGTTGCGGTGCGTGGGCTTCT
This sequence comes from Balaenoptera physalus, assembly GCF_965194825.1. NCBI lineage: Eukaryota > Metazoa > Chordata > Mammalia > Artiodactyla > Balaenopteridae > Balaenoptera > Balaenoptera physalus. Next base: position 110,882,210 of record NC_138885.1, on the reverse strand, counting down.
CATTGTGGTGGCTTCTCTTGTTGTGGAGCATGGGCTCTAGGTGCGTGGGCTTCAGTAGTTGTGGCACACGGGCTCAGTAGTTGTGGCTCGCAGGCTCAGTAGTTGTGGCTCGTGGGCTTAGTTGCACCACAGCATGAAGGATCTTCCCGGACCAGGGCTCGAACCCGTGTCCTCTGCATTGGCAGGCGGCTTCTTAACCACTGCGCCACCAGGGAAGCCCGACGCTGTCTCTTTATAGGCATAAACTTCTGCACGTTTGTACGGCACTTTAAAATGCATCTCAGTGAATGTGTTTGAGTTGATCATGCAATGAGTCATCTGCAAACTAGAATTCCTGCCTTTCTTTTTTGACAGTTTTACTCCCAATATATTTATTCTTCAAAACCCAGGTCAAATATCACCGACTGTGAGAAGCTAGCCCCAAACCCCAGCCAGGACTCTGCTCTGCCCTTTATGTTCAGCACCTTACCTTTCTCCTTATTGTTGGGCTCTTTTGTATTTGTTTGCTTGTATGACCTCCTTTAGAGCAGAGCTAATATCTCTTTACCTTTGTTGGCCCGCTGGAAACTTTATTTTAAACATCTCAATGCATGGAGGTATAATTAGTATGCAGTAAGAAGCACAGCTCTTTTGTGTACTGTTGGGTGGGTTTTGACACCTATGTACCCAATGTCCCAGTCAAGATGCAGAACATGTCCAGCACCCCTTGTGCCCCTTCAGGCAACCTCAGATGGGAGGTTATAAAAACTGTGTATTGTAAAAACTCTTCAGACTCCAACCTGTCTGATAGATTCTGTGTCTGTCGTCCTTACTCCAGTGAATGCTACTGGAATCCTGCTGGCGGCCCAGGTTCTAAAGCCAAAAGCCTTTGTGTCCCACCCTTTCCCCTCATCCTCAACCGGTGGCTGCTGATCTAGCCAACGTGGAGGAGCACCTACGTTCCCCCTGAGGTTCCTTGCTGAGGGTTGAGTCCTCGGCAAGGCCGGTGAGCGCCAGCTTCCCGAAGCTCTTCCTTGGAGCCTCGTTTCCTCTGCCCACTGCCCGGTTCACGGCCTCCTCCTCATCACACCGTGACTCCCCAGCCATGGAGCGGGTCTTGCCATCTCCTCTTCTTTCAATACACCACCCCCAGGGCTCCCGGCTGCTGCCAGAAAGTTTCCACGTCTCCCCATTCAAGACCAACCACAACACACACAATAATGTATCCCTCAGCCCAGTTTCAGGAGATTTCACAATCTTAGCTCCAGGCTTTTTCTTTTCCAACTTTTCCTCATCTGCTTCCGTGAGACTTAAACTCCAGCTACCCTTGGCCGACTTGCCTCTTTCAAAAGATGTTTTGTTCTCTCCTAACTCTGTGCCTTTGCCCAGGCTGTGCGCACTGCATGGAAGGCTGTTCTTTCTGCCTCTTTGGAAATCTGACCCACTTTCGGGGTTCTGTTCCCCCAGGTCTTTCCAGGTGCCCTTCTTCTGTTCCCCTATGGAGGGTCCCATCTATCCATCCACACTCCACCCTTGCACCTGCTGGCTGCTATTCACCTTGTCTCCCGGTGTGTCTACCGGCTACACTGTTAGCCTCAGGCCATGGCGGGAGCCCACGTTGTGAGAATAAGGGAGAGAAGGAACGCTCTTTCAGGGAGAATAGCAGTGTTTGTTCTGCTATATTTGCTCTGCTTGTTTCCACACTGTGGATACACGGGTGATCGTGTTTCTCCCTTCACGCTGGCTGCTGGGAAGCTTGGAGCCAAATATAGAGTCCTCCTCTGACCTGGAGCCACAGAAGGAATCCTGAGGGCTGCTGTTACTTCTGGCTTTGTCTCCTGTTGCCTCTCTTATGTTCCCAACATCCATGTGTCTTCATCTGTTTTCATCTCCTAGATGGGTTTTACTATGTTTCTGATCAGAGTAGTTCACTGGAATGCAGCAGAGAAAACACGACGACAACTGAGCCAGCGGAGGGACGTCTCTTTGATCCAACTGTATGCCACTCCTCCACCCCAAGAGCCTAGCACAGAGCTTGGCGCATAGTAGAAACTCGATAAATGCTCAGTTTCATCGAATTGAAAAAGGGGGGGGGGAGGGGAGGCGGATGGGAGCTCCAAATCATCAGTGAACGGTTTTAGTAAAATCCCTGAAAATAAAGTTGTTTCTACTCTAGGATTATTATGAAATTATGGGCATTGAGCTCGTGAGTTAAGGAAGAGATTGCTTTTGGACTTTAAGATGTGCTGTTTCGCTCCGAGCATTATTCAGCTATGCAAAAGCCTGCCAAAGAAGGAGCCGTGGCTACAAGTACTGGAGCATGTAAATACGGAATGAATCAGTGTCCTGGGAGCCCTCACGTTTCTGGGGATCTGTCGACAGGCTGGTTGCTTCTGTCACAACAAAAGGAAAACAAAAAATGAAATTAATTCTTCTTGATATGCCTCTTTATACACTTACGTCAATCCCACTGTATAGAAACTTAAGGTTTATGCATTCATAAAGACAGCACGGAACAAACAAAGCCCAGAAAATTTAAAGGCTGATAGAGGGAATTGTTTCTCCTGACCATGGCACCTGCTCTCACTTTGTATCTCCCTCCAGAAAGAGCCCTCGACCATCATATCCCGATAAGTCTAACTCTGCGTCTCTGTGTGGGTCTCCCTGAGTCCCTCGGGGTGTCTCTCAGATGCAGATGCCCACATCCCCCCGGGTTCTGACTCAGCAGGACATGACCGCACCAGCTCAGGAGAACTCGCCAGGCTTCATTCGTCAGGAGAGCAACACACAGCCCTCCCGCTGCTGAGACGCGCTTGCCGCAGACGGGCCAGAGGCCGGCCCTTCGGGGCGGAGAGCTGGAGGCGAGGGCAGTCCTGAGAACGAATCCCACCTGCCCCGTTCACCGCTCCCTCAGCCGTCGTCCTGTTCATCTACGAAGCCACTTAGAGAAGCAGGGTGTCTTGGTTGGGCCCCCAAACGATGGCCAGCAGGTCTGTGCTCCATCCTCAGGCAGTCCTGCCCCACCGGTGACATCTGTTCTTCCTATGGAACCTCCCAGAAGCAGAACTCACGGCGTTCATTTTGGTGTCCGATCCCTACCGCGGGACAACCCTACCTCGCAGACGCCTCGTATCCATCCTGCAAGCGTTCAGCCAGGCCGGCAACACGCAGGGAGCCCCAGCAGGTGTGGAAAGGCAGCCTCCCGGTTACCAAGAATCATCTCCTCCCGGGGCAACTTGATGGGAGGTTCCAAAACTGGCCTGCATCTTGCTGTATTTTTTTCTGCGGGCAGTTAAACAAGATAACTCTATCCTCATCTGGTTTGCATTTCAGTAAATTTTTTTAACCTGAGAAATAATGGTGGGGTTTTTTTCTTTTTTTTTTCTGATTTTCCACAGACAAACATCAAATACACCAAACACAGCAACCTGCCTCTGGGAGCAGATACGCTTGCTTCCATCGCTTTCTTTGGCATCTTTGACCTTCAACCCTTGGCCCTCAGTGGCTGTAAGTCAGGGTCTCTCAGCCTCGGCATAACTGACACCTGGGGCTGGATAAGCCTTGCTTGTGAGGCTGTTCTGCACACTGCAGGACGGTTAGCTGCACCCCTGCTCTCTTCCCACTCGGTGCCAGGACCACCCCTCCTTTCCCAGGCGTGGCAACCAAACGTGTCTCTGGACATTGCCGAATGTTCCCTGGGGATAAAAACCACGCCAGTTGAGAACTGCTGCTGTAGGGGAAAGAGGCTGGGAGAGTCAGGGCAAGAACTGCTCTTTGAAGGTGGTCGTTTCAGCTGCGAAGCTTTACAAAAGGCACGGACACACGCGCCTCTCCCTTATCATTACCCACTTCCTCATCCTCTCCAATGCTACCAGGGAAGGTGGGAGCCACAGGATAGCAAGCCTCAAGAGGGAGACGGGCATTTGTCACGTAGAACTGCGTTGATGGATCTTCAGGGAATTTTCCCAGACCTGAGGCCTCAAGGTAGGAGCTAGGAGAGCTGGGGGGAGCCAAGGATGGGGAAACTGGACTAGTTTTCATCTTAAAGTAACTTAAGTCTGTGTTGCATTGAGAAAATGCCCAAATCGGGCTTTCGTTCATGGTCCAGGGTAGCAGAACTTTGTTAAAGCCTTTTCCCTCCTCTCTCTGGCTTATTATCACACATAAACGGCAAATGTCCTCAGAGTATCTTCTCCCCACTCACTGACCTCTCCCCAGTTTGCCCTCAAGCACGGCATTGCTCACGGACTCCTTTGTCCAACCCATCCCTACATTTCTCTCCTGCTTTCTCCCCCCTCTTGTTCTTTGCCTTACAGACATCTCCTGCCTTCCAGGGTTGCTCTCACGATAGCTTCAGGCCGGTCGTAGGCTACGGGGTGAAGCCTCCTGCCACCGGGTGAAGGGGTTTGGTTCTACGTGATACAAACTTTTCCCCCATTAATACGAGAATCAGCTCTGTGGTCGACTTACTGAATTACTGTGTTGTTTTGAACTCTGTATTAGTTTTCTATTGCTACCTCACAAATCATCGCACACTTATCAGCTTGAAGTCACAGCCGTTTATCAGCTCGTACTTGGAAGGTAGGTCAGAAGTCTGGGTACGTGCAGCTGCGTCCTCTGTTCCGCTCTCCCTGGGCTGCCGTCGAGGTGTTGGCCTGGCTGGGGCTGTGGAGCTGTGCTTCCCAGCTGAAGATGGGGGTCCTTGCCCAGGTGCAACTGGGTGTGGCGGAATTCAGCTCTGTGCAGTTGTAAAGCTGAGGCCCGGGTTTCCTGTGGGCTGTCAGCTGGGGCTTGCTTTCGGCTCCCAGAAGCCACCCATGGTCTTTGCCACAGGGCTTCCTTCATCTTTTAATCCAGTAGAGAGACTCCGCCTCACCCGATTCCCCCTCATGCTTCAAATCTCGCTTTCCAGGAAAAGCCCTGTCACCTTTAAGGCCTCACCTAACTAGGTCAGACCCACTGAGGGTAATCTCCCTTTCTTAAGGGCAGTCGATCTGGGATTTAATTCCACCTGCAAAATCCCCTCAGAAGCACCTAGGTTTTAGCATGTGATTAACTCGGAGAAGCCGAGTGTATGCCAGGGGTCAGGAATGTCAGGGTCACCTTAGAATTCTGCCCACCACAACCTCTAATATGAAAATGGTGGTCTCCTGTCACTAGAAAGCCACCAGCGTGTCCAGGAATCATTGACTGATTGATTCATTCATTCATTTTGCTGACATCAGCACAGAACATGCAAGATGTCCTTAAGTAATATTCATTGACCTAATGTTTTTGAGAAGTAAATGAACTCATTCAACAAATATTTATTCAACATCAGACTTTTCTAGGCATAGAAGACACAATGGTGAACTGTCAGAGTCTTGTTCCAATGGGTGACTGAACGAATGAACAAACACTGGAGACTTCCCAGACCACAAGGTCCTCACTGGCCTAGCTTCTCGTTCAGTAAACACTTACTGGTTGCTGACTTTTCATGAGTTAAGTCTGAACCTTTAATCAGTTCTTCCTTAAGGGAAATAAAGAGAGTTTGCTCAAGGCAACTGATGAGACAGAATGTGGAACCAAGTATGGCAGACCCGTTCACCAACTTGCAGATTCCTTCACTGTGTTGTCCTTAGGGTCAGTGGAAGAAAGGCCAGATGGTAGTTACTGGATCCCCTTGCCTTGACTGCGTGTGGAGGTGAAAACAGGGTGGTAGAGCTATGGGCCCAGCTGGTGAGGTTCCGAGGTTCCTGGGCTGCCTGATGAGAATTTCTTCCTCTTGGAGACCCGAGAGCAGGAGACTGGGGACCTAGAAGAAAGGGCTGAGTGGGAGGTCCAACAATTCTTGTAAGGGGGGGGTCAGACGTAGGTCTCACTGCCTGGATTGGAGGCAGAAATCCAAGAGTCAGGTTGTGGAGAAGAATGGCAGCTGGATTGTAATTGTGAGCAGCCGTGAAGACTTGCTTTTCTTGGGCAGTTGTAGCGGGTGTTCGGGTGGGCTGGCCAGTCGTGAACATGAGATCAGGACAGGACTGCAGGCAGGACTGCGTCTCTACATCTCAGCCTGATGCTTCTCACCGGGAGGTGACTGTGTCCTCACATTCCCTCTGAAACATGTGGCCACGTCTGTAGACATTTTTGGTTGTCGTCACAGGGGTGGGGGTAAGTTCCAGCATCTAGTGGGTGGAGGCCAGGATGCTGGTAAACATTGTGCAGTGCACAGGACGGCCCCCGGCAATAAAGAAAGATCTCGTCCCAAACGTCAAGAGTGCTGAGGCTGAGCAATCCTGTGCTCACCGGATCCACGTGTTGGGATCAATGGCCAAATGATGAGTGACCCAAAGGACATGACACTCAGTTAACTGTGTTGGCAACTGACACCCATTCAGGGCTCCACATTCAACCAGTCTCATGGCCACAGACACAAACTGGACCCTGGTCTGCTGTCATGAGCGTGTCCCATTCACAAGAGGGTAAACACATGACAGGAGACTTTTGGTTTCCTGTTCATCAAGTGATAATTCCTGTTACGTATAATTTGGAATACTGAATTTATAGTTTTTCTTATTTAGTTTTTGATTCAGATCTACCTTTTGTGTGAAGAAAGCACAATTTTAGGTTTCAAAGCACAATTAACCCTTAGGAAGTAGGTTGTGAATTTTCTGGTTTCCTCAAGCTTCATCAAAAGATCCTAGATTCTGCCTTGTTGCAACACACACAAAATATTTCATTCCTCGTTCCTCCTGAAGGGAGTGCAGCCTGCGGGTCCAACGTCATCTTCCCTTGCATCCTAACAAGCCCTGTACTTTAAGGAAGGGCTGATTTCTATCTAATGGCCCCAGTATACACTCTGGAAGCTGCATTTTCAATGAAGTCCTAGAGACTTTCCCCTTCCTCATCATCCACTTCTTTTATGAAATCAGGTTTTGGAAAGCATAGTTTTGATTGGGGTATGTTCTGACTCTTTGAGAACACACAGTGTTTTAAATGTTTCAAGTTTAGGGCAAATGCTATCTTTTTTGGGTGAGATTATGAAAATCAAAGACAGATGCCCAAACGGCGTGAATCCCTTGAACTCTAGAGAAAGCAGTGTCGGAAATAGAGCCCTTGACGGTTTTTCTTCTACTTTATACATTTCCTGTGATTAATCCTTCATTGTGGCCTTGATGCCCTAGAGGTGTTTTAGAAGTGGTTTCCCAGGCTTAGAGAGACGGTATGGTCCTGCTTGGGTATGATGGCGGGTGGTCCAGTTTGGAAGCTGCGTTGCGCAAGCAGATAAATACTGGGGCCTCAAAGGTAATCTTTCCAACAGTAAAAAAAAAAAAAGTGCTGCAGGTCATCAGTCTCTTTTTTCTTCTTTTTTTGTGCTTTTATCCTTGGTCTGTTTGGCAGTTACCCAAATTATAAGACTTGCCAGTCATTTCTGTTTAATAATTTTGCTTAGAAACTCAAGAAGTGCCCTGCACGCAGCCCTGTCAACAGGGAATCATTAACGCTGAGCAGACAAAATGTATATGCTTAATTGCTTTTATTGAAATAAACGCCCTGGGTACCCCCTGCTATTTAATGAGCACACACAGGTTCACTAGGACAGGACGCCAGTCACAGCTGCCATCTTTGATTACTCGCTTTTGCACTTGAAGGTAGAAACGAGGCTTGTTTTTATGAGAAATAGGACTTCACCTTTTTGATTTTAACCCGCACCTCACCCCAGCCTATTTCCCAGAGTAAAACGAGTTGGATTAACGGAGCAGGAATGAAGACATTTAAAACCTTCTTTGTTGGCACCTCTTTACTCCCCATTGGATAATTGGTGTTTCAAGTAAAACTAAGATGCCGGCAAAGCTTTTTAGAGTTCTATTAGAATTTTAGTCAGGCTGTGGTACATTCCTGTTTTGTAGGAAAAACTGGAAGCCAGACCTGTATCCAAGCGCCTGCTATTCCTTTGTGAGAAGACAAGAATGTCAGCCTAATTGTCAATGAACACCCTAAATTTCACTACCTAAGGCCAGTCTTCCCTCCCTCCCTCTCTTCTTTCCTTCCTTCCTTCTTCCCTCCCTCCCTCCCTTCCTTTTTACGTGCTTCATTTAAAAATCAAGAGAACTGTAGCCCTACTTCAAGATTCTTGATTCTGAAATGGAAGGTTTCAGATGGTGCCTGTTGGAACCAAGGGGCTATTCGTTTTCCATCAAAATCACCCCTATTTATGAAGTTTCCCAAACTCCCAGATGCCAGACTGAACGGTATTTTCCCCGCCCAGCTCTGCTTCTTTTCCATCTTGTTTACTGAAATGGATCCATCTTCCAACTAGTCTTCCTGCCTGACATCTTTAACTCACTTTTCAGCTACATCACAGTCAATATTCATACAGAAAAGTGCACACACGGTAAGTCAAGGCTCCCTGAATTTTCAGTCTAAATGCTCTCATGGAACCAGCACCAGAAGAAGAAGCAAAACACCACCGGCACCCTAGTACCAAGAAGTAGAAAGGAGAGGCAGGAACGAGGTCACCGTCGTCAGCTGCAGAGCGTTCTCCTTCAGCCTCGTCTCAGAGTTAACTACAAGACCTGTTCAGAGGGTCCTCCTCTGCTGGTTACTTTGCTCGAGCTGAGAGAAGAGCTTCTCAGCCTTGGCACGATGGCTGTTTGGGGCCAGATCGTCCTCCGCTGTGGGCGCTGTGCTGGGCACTGTCGGACGTTGAGTAGCATCCTCGGCCTCCACCCACCAGATGCCAGGAGCAACCCCCTGTCCACTTGTGACAACCAAAAGGTCTGCATATATTGCCTAATACCCCCGTGGATCAGTATTTTCTGAACTGGGGAGGGAGGGTCACTCATGTGATTAGACAGTTGTGAGTTCAATGGAGTAGGTGGTGACCAGCGTTGAAAAAATGAAATGAAAGTGGATAAACAAGAAAGTTACAGGTTGTCACACATGGCAAGGGTAAGGGTGATTTCATGAGCATTTGGGTTCGACGCGAAATGTGCTTCTGACTGTGGATGGTCAGGAGCACATTTCCTATCTGGAGAGAAGGAAAGATAAAAGAGCTCAGCTAAGTGTGGTGAGGTTAGCTGGAGGAAACCCTGCACTGTAGCCTCAGGAATCAGGGGTTAACTGTATAAATCTCCCGTGAGATCAATTCATGGAGTCTTTTGTAGGGTATTTGGGAGAGGCGGCCAAGCATACCATCACAAGGCTCCTCGGGCAGAATGCAGGAAGACACAAAAGACTACAAGGACTGAGCCCAAGTGTATAGATGGAGTGATTAGGGCTCAGACCCGGTAGGATCGGGGTCACAGAGAAACACCTCAAAGAAAAAGCCAGTGTCTGGCACAGGGTTGCTCTACCATGTGCTAGTGTCAGGGTGGCTTATTTTGAAGATACTCTGTCTTCAATAGGTCTGTGTTAGAGGCCCCTTTTCACTTAGAGACAGTGTCTGCAAAAATTGCATTATATTACTGCCTTAAAAAATTCTTTTATTGAGATACAATTTACATCCCATAAAATCCACCCACCGTAAGTGTATAATTCAGTGCTTTTTCTTTGTATATTCTGAGTTGTGCAACCATGACTACAAATCTAGTTTTAAAACATATTCATCACCCCCAAAAGAAACGTGGCACTCATCACCTGTCACTCCCCATCTCTCCCCTCCTATAGCTGGCAATAACCACTCAGCTACCTCCTGTCTCCGTAGGTTAATCCTTCCTGGACGTTTCAAAGACATGGCATCAAATAATAGGCAGCCTTTTGTGTCCCAGCATAATGTTTCTGAGTTGTAACCACGCTATAGCACGAATCAGTATTTCATTTCTTTTTATGGCTGACTCATATTCCATTGTGTGGAGAGACCACATTCTGTTTATCCACTCAGCTGCTGATGGACGTCTGGGGTGATTCCAGTTTTTCTTTGAATAATGCTGCTGTGAACACTGCTCTAGGAGCCTGTGTGGACGTGTGTCTTCTTTCCTCTTGGGTGGCTATTTACGACTGGTCACACTATAACACTGAAGTTGTCGATTCAAAGAACAAAAAATTCACTACGTGAGTGTTCTGCAGAGATACAAGAACGCCTCTGGAATTAGTTCTCGACTATAGAACCCAAGTTGAGGGGTCTTGCTTCGTGAAATGAAAGGCTGTGCATTTTTCTCACATCTCTTCTTTTCACAGTCCGTGTTGAAGCATGGGAAAAAATAACCTGGGGAAACAATCTGCTTACAAAGTCCGTGTGATGGGTACCAAAAGAGGGAATCATTCAAACCCATCACCCCGATGTCTCCCAGGCCTGTGAAGTTTGTCATTAACAGGCGGGGACTGATGTCTTCTCTCGGTGATGCCTCCTTGCCCTACCACGTAATTTTGTGCGTTCAAAGTCATTCAATTTTTATGTAATTAGTGATATCCATCATGCCCCTAAAATGTGCATGTGTATATAAACAAAAACTGTGTACTTAACAGAATACAACAGAGGGAAAATTTCCACTCCTCACCATGAACGTTTTGGCTTTGCTGGATATCCCAGGGAACGTGACAGGCAGTGCTTTGGGACAGAGAGCTTCCCATCCCAGATCCTTCCGAGACCAGGGTATTCAGGTATTTTTGGTTTTCTCCAGTCACCTGAAGCATGCTTTTTCCCCCTTCAGGCCCACCTCTTCTCTGATCTGAGGTCTCAAAGGACAGGAAGCAGCTCTTGGCTTGGAAAATTTGCCAATGTTTTTTCTACCTTTAACACCGGAAAGCTTCAAATAGGAATACCAAATAATCCCAAAGCAAGCAGTCAACACACTTATCCATGGCAGGAGGAAACTGTAACCATTTTTTTTTTTTCCCTGCGGGTTGCGGGTAAAGAAAGTTACTTGTATAACTACACAAGGAGGTAATTTAGGATAAATTTCTTTAGGGTTGAACAAGAAGAATGCTCTGCACTAAGGAAATTAAAACTGTATACACTGGAATTTTAAGCCGTCATTAAAAGTATGCCTTTGAAAAATATTTAGCGACCTAAAAAAATAGTTTTAAGGCTAGGTAACCAAATCAGAATGCTAAGCTATTTAGACAGTGCGAGCCCCATTTTATTATTCACCTCCCTGCTACCCTCAACTCCCATGTTTGGATGGAACATTTTTTTCTGCAGAGAAAAACGACAGGCATGTCATGCACGCAAACATTAACACCGGTTTTCTCTGGGAATCTTTATTTTCCTGGACAGAAAACTGGCTATGCTTCGCTTTGTATTAGGAAGAGTAAACATCATTTAACGTCTAAGCGGTAAAGTCTCAGGAAAGTGGCAAATATTTCATCAGGAGGCTCAGGAATGAACCCGACCGTCTCCGATAACTTTGCGAACCCTCTCGCCACTACACCGTACCAGACGCTTCTGAGGTTACATTTATGGGGCGTCTGATACTAGGCAGGCAGCACACAGCAGTTCCAGGGCCCAGCCTCCCGCGCGGTCCTACTGGGGGTTTAATTATAGGGCTGGGTAGTGGGGAGCGGTTCTCAAACTGTGCAGCGGGTACTTCACCATTTTGACATTCAGCAGAAATTCAGAGAAACCCTCCTGCGTCCACCGACAGGACGGAGAGCCCTAAACGTGTGGATCTGGCTTTTCCCTTCCCTGAATCCTCCACCTCCGTCCCCCAGTGCTACCACAAAGCACCCCCGGCCTCCAGGACCTTCCCCTTTACCTTTGGCCCCCCGCGTCCACCTATCCCCAGACCCACCCGCCAGTCCCCCGCGGCCCAGCCCCTCTGCTGTCCCTTTCCCGTTTCTCCGCAGCCCCCACTCCCCGCCCCGAAAGGCCCTAGGATCCCCGGGAGCAAACTGTGAGCCCTAGCAGTGTTTTGGGAGCAGAGGATTTAGAGAGAGCAGGGCCAGCAGGGCCGGCAGGCCTGGGGGGAGGGGCCGGGGTGGGGGGGCGCTGCGAGTGCGCCGCTCTTCGAAGGTCGTCGGTAACTCCTTCCTGGCGGGGCTGGGCGCTGGCGTTGACCTCTTAACAAAGAACAGGTTCGGCCGCCGCCCCTCCCCCGTCCCGGAGGCCGAGGAGGCCACATGACCTTTCCAGGCTCGCCCCTCCCCCGCCGCGAGTGGCTGGAGGAGGGAAGGAGTATGGGGGAGGGGAGGGAGTATGGGGGGAGGGGAGATGGAAGGAGGAGGAGGAGGGAGCCTGCAGTTGCGGCGGGAAGGTGGTCGCAGCGAGCAGGAGGGAGTGGAGGGCAAAGGGAGAAGGGGGCGGTGAGGAATGGGAGGTGGAACAGAGGAGTGGGAGGAGGAGGGAGGGGAAGGGGGAAGGGACGGGGAGGGGGAAGGGAGGCGGAGGGGGAGGGGATGGCAAGTAGAGGAGGAGGGGGAAGGGAGCAGAGGAGGGAGGGGGATGGGAGGAGGAGGGGGATGGGAGGAGGAGGGGGAGGGAAGGTAGAGGGGGAGGGGGAGGGAAGGTAGAGGAGGAGGGAGAAGGGAGCAGAGGACGGAGGAGGGACGGAAGGCTAAGGACAGGGGCGTTGGAACCCCATTCCGGAGACTCATTAGGATGTAATTGCCAATTTCTTTTTTTTTTTTAAAAAAACCAGACTGTATAAATTTACAGTTTCCTTTTCAGCTGAAGCAGACAATGTTAAAACACATTAGATTTTCTGTTTCGGAATGCAAATTAAACATAGCCGAGCTTTTGGAAGGCTTAATTAAGGGCTTAAGAAAATATGAGATTTAAAACATGGATACTTGAGTAAGGCAGATTTTAGTCTGAGGGGAAATGTGGCCTTTTTTTTTTTTTTAAACTTAAAAAGAAAATTGCTTAATAATAAAACGGCCCAAGCCTTCCTTGAACATAACAGGAAGTCTGCTTAAAAAAACATTTTTTTTTTTTTTAAACAACCACTTGTTCACAGACTGAGAGGGGGTGGGTTTGAGGTGGAGGCTGGGTGCCCTGAGACCCAGCAGCGGAGCTGCCTGCCAGGTCATCATAGAGGGACCCCCCCCAAGCTTGCTCACCCGCCAGCCGCAGCAGTCCTGAGCCCTTCCCCCTCTCGTCTAGAGAGGACTTTCCTAAATAGCTGCCTGTAACTGGGTTCCCTTCTGTTCCCTGCTCCCGTCGTCTTCAGCCCCAAAGCAAAACAACAAAACCAACCAACCAGAAAAGCCACCGCCTCCCTCCCCCAAACCAAAACCAAAACCCACCCCAAACTTTGCATCAGCTGTTCTTGCTCACGTTACGTGAACTTCGTGGGCTATTTTCTGCTCTTTTCTTTCCCTTGAGAGATATTTAAGGCCTTTAAATGCCATTCTGTGCACACAAAACTTAAAAATGGTCTGACACGGGGGAAAATTGGCAAACGTATAGTTCACAATCTGTTACCATCACGTGAAGCCAGATTCAGTAAAATCTCCACTGGCTCTTTCTTCCAAGCCAGGTTATGCAACATCTTAAAATCCTTAAAATCGTCTGGGGACTTGTCTGAGAGAGGAAGAAGGGGGAGCCATGAGGGAGAGGAAGACAGGATTTGGTTGCCACGTGTAAGTTTTTTCTGGGGGGGATGGGTCGTCGTGGGTGTAGCACACGTTTGGGTTTAGTAAGCTATACCATTTCAGTCTAAAGAGCAAGAAGTCTCTGGCATTTTAACTATCTGGGCTTTGCAAATTGGGAAGGAAAAAAAAACCAAAAGGCATCCTTTGAACCTGAGAGTTTCTGCAGGGTCTCTGCATCCGGCAGCAGAGCAGTGGACTGGCTTTGCCGGGACTGCCATGTCGGAGTAGCACAGACAAGGCTGCTTAAACAACAGGAATTTATTTCCTCATAGTCCGGAGGCCAGAGTTCAAGATCAAGGTGTCGGCAGCATTGGTTTCTCCTGAGGCCTCTCTCCTTGGCTTGTAGACGCCACCGTCTTCTCCCTGTGTCCTCACATGATCTCTCCTCTGCGAGCGTCTGTGTCCTAATCTCCTCTTCTTATAGGGACACCCGTCCTGTTGGGTTAGGGCCTACCCTGATGACTTCATTTTAACTTAATCATCTCTTTAAAGGCCCCCTTTCCAAATATAGTCATGTTCCGGCCTACTGGGAGTGAGGATTGCAGTTTACGAATTTTGGGGAGGACACAACTATGGTCCTAATAGGACTGAGGGCTTCACACAGGAGGAGGGAGAGAGGGTGGCTAAGGCACTCCCACCCCTTCTGCACCCTGGCCTCGGGGTGCCCCGTGGTCTCTCGGCACCTGGGCTGTGCAGTCTGGAGGGAGGAGTGGGTGGAGGAGGTGGGGGACCTGCCCGTGGGTGGTGCAAGGGCAGTGGCTAACTGCCAGACCTGGGCCCTGCGCCCTTAACGACAGCTGCAGTTTTAATTCTCTTTTCTGGGAGATGAGAGGTTTTTAAAAAGAGATTACTTCAGTATTCCACCTTCACCGCAGCCTGTGTGTCATCTGAATATGCTGCTAGGGGTGAATTATTCCCAAGTAATATCTTTTTGACAGGAGTTGTATCTTGTTCATGTTTGGGTCCCCAGAGCTTGCTAGAGAGCTGGGCACCTAGGAGGGAGCCTAAGGTGTATCTGTGGACTGATCATGTGGGTTTTCCAGATGTTAATTTAATCTTCATTGATCCGATGTACCAGGAACCACAAAGCCTTCTGTTGTGAAATGATTACTGGTAATTACTGAAAAGAGACAGTTTTGTCTTTCTTCTTTGTTTTAATTGGGAAGAAATATCCCTGCTGTGAATGTTCTGATGTTGCTGGTTTCCTCAAGCCATTCTCAGGAAGGAGATGTCCTAAGGCTAAAAAGTCTGTTGGAGCTTCTGTTTCAGTGGACTTCATTAACACTCGATTCCAGTGCAGGGGTGACTGGAAGGGGTTGGTGATCTCAGGATGCTTTTAAATGTGCGCAGATCAGCCTTGCAGTTCAGCCGTGGCAGTGTCGGCAGAAGCAGAGAGGATACAGCGAACCGCAGACATAATTCTGGAGACGTTTTTGCTTGTGATTATCTTGAAATGGTCCTGGAGCACGGGCTGGCTTGGTCACTGGTAGGCGGCTTGTCCTTTGCCTCTGGGGGAAATCCATCCTGTCCTGGACGCTCCCAGGGCATTGGTGACCTCCCCCTGTATACACTTTAAGGAGCGCAGTGCGTTCTGTCGTCCCCTGAGGCTCTGGGGCAGAAGTTGCTGGTCACTGGGCGAAGCTGAGGGAGCTGGGTCAATCCGGCACCCTTCATGGTCCTGCCAAGCCGAACAATTCTAATCTGCTGCACCGCGCGAGCAGGAATCTATTGTCAGTAAGTCACTAGCAATTATATATCAGGGCTGATGGAAAGCTTTGACACAAAGTTCCGTTAGGTAATTAATGACAGGCCAAAGGTTGGGGAAAATGGCATCACTCATTCTTTCAGTCCTTTTGCTCCCTTCTAAATTCTTGGGTCTTTTTCCGTGTATTTTGCTTATCTTGTTTGCCTTTGCACTTTATTTGGGAGAGGGCTGGAAAGGAAGTGAAGTGTTTGAAATATAGGAGTAGGAAATGAAAGGAAATTACTGCTTGGTGACAGCACCAAAGAAAGGTGGAAATATCTGTAGTGGACACTGGTGGGTTTTGTCTGCTCCCCTGTCCACCCCCTGTCTTATGGTTAAAACAAGTCAGGTTTCCTTTAGGGAACACATGGCTACGTGTTCTTTAGGGAACTCTCAGGCCCTGTGATATAAAGCTCCAGGGGTAGACCTGGAGACCAGGCCTGGCCAAACAGCATTTCAAATCCCTTGACTACAGTGACTGGTTAGGCAGAAGTCTGTGACCCATGATCTAGAGACTCTAGAGACAGCCAGATGTGGGCTTTTGCTAGAATTTCTAACAAAGAGACTTGTTTATTTATAAATCCATCTTTATCAGTCCTTGAGACTGAAGACAGCACTGAGGCACTGAGAAACACGGAGCCAAGGAGTGGAGAGAGAAAGACCATAGTAGGTAGCATTTTAGCACCTGGACCTAGCCAAGCCTGAATAATATTAACTTGCTTTTTTTTTTTTAAACACAATTTGAGTTGCTCATGCTTGCCATTGGAAGAACACATCCTGGCTTATTAGAATACTAACTAACCTCTGTTTTGTAGAGAATTAAAATGATATTGAATGCTACTTATAGAGTCACAGAGATTCCCTCCTTTCTTCTTTCACTATGATGTATGATCTATGGGCATAAAAATGCATTCAAGATCCATATGTTTTACTGAATAATAGAAAAGGAACAATCAGCAATCACTCAAGTCACGAAAGAGAACACGGCCAGTGCTTCCGTCATCACCACCCATCTTTCCCTACTAGAAGTTACCACTCTTTTGACTTTGGGGATAATCATCTCCTTGCTTTTCTCTGTAGCTTTACTCCACGTCTGCACCCTTAAACAGAATGAATTTTGTATTAATGGATCGTACGGCGTGTATCTTGGGGGTCTTACATCTGTCACTCACCGTTACAGGCCTGATGTTCCTCTCTCTGCGTAACTAGAGCTCATTCATTCTCAAGGCTATCAGAGCATTCAGCAGATGACAGTGCCACAATGTATCCATTAGGGAGTATTTTTTGCACCCGATGTTTACAGTAGAGAATTCACTGAAGTCGATCAGTCCAACAGAGCTCATATTGGAAACAAACTGAAATGTTATGTACTGCTCTTTGCGGAAGCCTGATCTTGAATCAGCCCAGCCATCTGCCGTCCTTGGTCCACATCCAAGCTGCTGATGGCTGCTAAAGAAAAATTGCACAACTGAGTGAATTCATGTTACTACAGATCACGATCTTCAACCCCAGCTGGGCCCTCCTGAGAGCGAGTGATTCTGCGAGCCCCTCTTCAGCTTTCTATTCCATCCTCCGGTCCCAACTGCGTCAAAACGACACAGCTTTCTCCCTGCCCTGTCTCGGCATGCTCTCAGCGGATGACCTTGCCTGACGGTGGTCATTAGGTAGAAAGTCATTCATTTCTTAACTTGGCAATGATGACTCTTACTTGCATCCACACCCACCTTCCCTGCCATCTCTGGGGTCCAGCTGCCCTTCTTTCCTGGTTAACGCCTCCCCCTGTGCCCTCTCTCCACTTGGTAGCTCTGTCCTTGGCTCCCACTTCCCACCCCCAACCCCGAGTTTGACAATGTCTGTGAAAGGCCTTTGCCTTAATAACCTCATCTTCAGCATCCCTGCCACACTCCTGGGTCTTTTCAGGTCTCATCTGGATTATTACAGTCTTCCTAACTGGTCTGCGTTTTAGTTCAAGCTCTTTTCCTCTACCAAAGTCAGAATAATGTTTCTGAAATGCAAATCTGATTATATGAATCTGTGTTCATTTCCTAGGGCTGCCATAACAAATGACCTGTAACACGTGGCTGTATTCTCTTACAGTTCTGGAGGCCACAAGTCTGAGATCAAGGTGTCAGCAGGATTGGCTGCTCTGGAAGCTCTGGGGGAGAATCCATCCCATGTCCCTCTCTCAGCTCTGGTGGCCATCAGCCACCTTGGCTTGTGGGCCCACCACTCCAGTCTTTGCCTCCATCTTCACATGGAGTCTTGGTCTCTGAGTTTCGAACCTTCATCTCCTTTCTCTTTCAGGGACACGAGTCATTTGATTTAGGGCCCACTGTGAACCTGGATGATCTCATCTCAAGATCCTTACCTTAATTATATCTGCAAAAACCCTATTTCAAATAAGGTTGCATTCTGAGGTGCCAGGAGTTAGGACTTGGACATATATTTTGGGGGCTGCTGTCTACCTCACTACATGCTTCCTTGCTTAAAATCATCCAATGGAACCCCACTTCTCTTCTGGGTGTGAACTAAACCCCTCAGCCTGGAATACTTTCCCCAGCCTGTGCAGTCTTACCTGCTCTGCTGAGTACCCACATTCCTCCCCCTTTCTTAGTCCCTTCCACTCTCATGTCTTACTAAGTCTCTGCTCAGCAATGCCCTCCCTCCCTCTGGACTCCCCCATCTTTCTCCAAGTCCACAAAGTGCCATGTGTAGACGCACAACTAATAGAGCACAGAGGTGAAAACCGTCCCCAAAGCCAACCAGTGCAGTAGACTAGAAACGTGTGAAGTTTTATATGGAATGTTTAATCTTAAAAAAAAGAGTCAAAATATACCTACTCTTAAGTTACCTGTTGGTAGGGAAAAAAAACCCCAAAAATCTTCATTAAAGAATTTGATTGCTTATGAAAATGACAACTGCAATTTCCCATTACACAGAAATTACTGATAACTATCGACTAAGAAGGGGAAATATGAGTGTGGCCACGGAATTCGAAGATGTAACTGGTTATTATGGTAATACTTAAGTGGAATTTTGTTTGCACCTTAGGGCAAAATAACCGGACTGTGAGGTGAACAGTCTAGATAATCCTGTGTTTTAACAGCATATTTAAATTACAGCCCTGTTTACTTACAGGACTGAATGGCCAGTTGGACCAAAAAAATGTGGTTAGTACGGGCGGCAATTTCTGGAACTTCAGGTCATGAAGGAAAAGCAGATTTGGCATCTGGCAGGTGCCAGCAATGTAGGAACAAGATTTGCCATCAACACTGTGTTATGGATGACGTTTTATGGCTATCTGGTTTTATTCCATTTTTTTATATTTCTATTAAAAATTTTTTTTATTGTGGTAAAATATACACAACCCCAAATTTACCATTTTCACCATCTTTGTACAGTTCAGAGGCATTAAGTACTTTCACAATGATTTTATTTCACCTTCCTGAGGAATGCTAGAATGCATACAGCATAACTTAAAACTGGCTTGAAAGTGCAGACACTTGGCAGTCTGTTCTTTTTTAAACCTATGAGAGAAAGAAATCTTTATGTCCAATAATACATTTGAGAATTTGATAAACTATTTTCTTGATGGCCTCTCACTACAGAGAGAAGAAAAAAACTAGTTTATAAGCCTATGGACATGATGCAGGCTATTGTTTTTTCAGTGCATTTTGTGCTTTCTATTTTGGAGTGAGCTTTCTGGTTTGTAGGATAAAAGAATCTCAAAGTGGGCAAGACGTCAGGAAAATAAGACTAAATCATGGTACCGATCCAAATGGAGAGAGCCTGTGAGAACTTGATGAGTATCCGCGGGATTCTGGAAACCTTTCAAGTCCTCCTAATGCCTTCACTTGTAACTTAGGCTAGAAGCTGAAATAACAAGAGAACTTTGAAAATTCTGATGTCTCCAGATGGGGTGGAGTTATTTCAGTCTTCTGGATTTTGATGTTCATTTGGACATATTAACGTGCACACAATTAAAAAAAATTTTTTGTTCCAACAGAAAGATAATCCTCATTCTGCACAAAACATCTTTCGAGCAATCATTAAATAACAGATCGATGAAGTGCTTCGAATCTTCAGCTCAGCAAGTGAATTAATTTGAAAAAGAATGACATAAAGGTTCTCTGTTCTTTCTGTGAGGAAGTTTCGCCCAAATGATTTTTCAAGATGAGCAAAAGAAAAAAAAATGCATAATTGCAGCTGTCACTAGATCATTTTCTCCTTCATTTTTGGGGTCTATTCTTACTTGTTCGAATTGTGTAGACAGCTTTGATCATGCTGCCGTTGCCAAGCAATTCACTCATCTGCTGAGTCCCCTACTGCCAAACCGAACTGTTCTCTCACCAGACGATACTTTGTTCCAAACAATCCGATTTTCATCCTGTGCTTTGAACTCTGTTACCACTGCCTTAAGAAGAGAGAATACTTTCGGAATTTTTTGACTATAGGAAACAGAACACATGAAGCTTGGTTTTCTCAACTTGGATTTTTATGTGGATTCCCAGACAGCTCTCATGTTCTAAAATTACTCTTTGGTCATCTCACTATGTGTTCCCTAATTCTGCATTTCAGTGCTTCCAGAAGGGCTGCCCTCCTTTCCCCTGAAGGCAGAAAGGGCACAGTCACTATCTTTCCCCCCCGCACAGGAATAAGAAAAATTATTTGTAGTCCATTTTTATCATGACTCTTGTGTGGACTCTTTCTTCTCTGTGTAAGGTGTTTCTAGTGCCTTGGTGGAACAACACACTTTTTTTTTTTTCTTTTTCAAAGCAAAACCTTCTTAAAAGAAAGATTGCTTCTGCGTTTCAACTTGCGGACTCATTGGTTGGTGATGGCATTGCTGACTCGTGCTGAGGGGTGCAGCCTGGGATTCTGCATGACCCCTGGCAGCCCTTGGGCTGGATAAATTTAGCATTAATTGATTTCCCAGGCCAGTGAGTGTGCACACACCAGCAATTTTCAGAACCAATGAAATAATGAAGTGAGGCAACCAAGCTGACTGGAGGGCATCGGAGAGCATCCCCTCCTTTCGCTGCCTCCCACTTGAATTTTTACTGAACAGGAAAATTCAGGGGCCGAGGAATGGGTGGCCAGATAAATTACAGGACACCTAGTTACATGTGAATTTTGGACACACAGCGAATGATGTTTTAATATCAAGCACATCCCAAATATTGCTTGGGATATACTTAGAATGAGCCGAAAGTCTATTATCTCACATTTCACTTGAGTGAAACTGGAGCCTTCATTGAAAAACTCATTCTTTATTTCTTTTTCTCTTCTCACTTATCATGCCCTTTAGACCTACAGGGACCAAGTGACTATCAAGCTGTTGAACTGTTACTAGTCTGAATTGTTATGTGAGGTAGACTTCTAAGGCTTCATATGAAGAAAAAAAAAAAAAAGATGCCAGCTTCCTAAGACTTTAATATGAAAAGACAAAGTTTCTCATTAATAACTTTAGTTATCAATATTAGGTCATATGTTGAAGTCATACCATTTTGCATCTACTGGGCTAAAATATATTATTAAAATTAACTTGTTTTTAATTTTTAATATGGCTACTAAACCATTTAGGATTATATACGTGGTCTGCATTATATTTCTGTTAGATGACATGGCTTTAAAGCAGGGATTGGCCAACGTGTTTTGTCAAGGGCCGGTCTTGTGAGCTCTGTGGTAGACAGACAGGATCTCTGTTGAAAATTCGCAACTTCATCCGACCTCGTAGCCTTTGACGATATGTAAAACAAATGGGTGTGGCCGAGTGCCAATAAAACTTTATTTATAAAAATAGGCGTGGCTTATTTGGCCCAAGGGTGTAGTTTGCTGATCCCTGCTTGAGAGACTTGGGGTTTTTATTTATAATTTTTAAATGAAGTATCTACATGACTCTTAGTCTCATGGTTTGGACAGAGGGAGAAAATACTTGTAAGCGGACAATTTATCTTTCTCAGGGTGGTCTGACTACTAAATAGGAAATTGTTGACGGTTTATTGCTTTTTTTTAATAAGGGAGAAGAAAAAGCACGGGTATAGCCACTCATATGGGGGCTCTTCCTTGTGTCAAAGCCTCCTGGATACCCACCCACACAGGGAAGCGTAGGTCGGCTGTCATCCATTCTGCAGAGGCAGTGAGGGCCCGGGATACACACTTTTTGTCCCAAGTGCTGCAGAAGTGTGAGGGCATGCTTCACCCACAGTCCATGTGAGAAACTGCAACTCCCTCTAACAGATGTTAAAGACAGGAAACAACAGACATGGGGGCTTTCATGCTGGTAAAGCGAAAGGAATTTTTACAAAGGGCTATAGAAGTAGTAAATCCCTTTTCTCACCCAATTAAAATGTTTTATTTACTGAGAGCATGGCATGATGTAATTTTATAAGAACTTACTTCCATGTGATTGGGAAATGCCTTGAAATGTAAAACCTTTCAGGATCACATTAAAACAAACAAACAAACAAACAAAAAAAAACCAGTGACAGGCACAGATACATTTTGGGAGGTGAGCTGGGGAACAAGAGGCATCAGTCGTGACTGGTAAATAAATGAGGTGCTTGTATGTTTCTTTTACTGACGAGGGAGGCTCAGAAGTAGTTCTGGAATAAAATCATCATCCATGAAAGTGTAATCCCAAGAAGTTTATAAATTAAAGTTTGATTTATTACCTGATTCATGCTCTTCTTTTCAGGGCTGAGGGAAACTGGAAACAGTTTATGTCCCTTCAGTTTTGCAGTCCGTGAAATGTGCCTCAGTGACAATGTTTAAGTTGAATTTCCATTTCCATTGTTATTTTTCCTTTTGGCACTGGTGTGTAAATGTAATTTCGCTGCAACTGAAGTACTTGCTTAAGTAGCTGGGAACTCCTGTGGGATTAGGTTAGGGCTGGCGATGGGGTGCACTTTTCAGACCTAAGAGCTTTCAGCCTTTGGGGATTCCAGTGAATGGCTTGTACACGAGTGCCTATTTGGGGGCACCTGTTCCATCTCTTGCTTTTGATTACTTTGTCAAAAATCTCGATATTCTCCTGGAAGAAAAGAAAGTAAAATTTAGTGGATACTACTGTGTAATGGGCACTTAATGTAGGGCTTTACATATATTTCACTATCAAAATTACCCTTTGACTACTAATAAGATACAAAATCTATAGTAATATAAAACATACAAAATACTTGGTAATATAAAGTAATACAATACCTTTAAAAATAGTCCATTTTATTCTCTCCCTAAACCGTATATCATTAAAACTGCTTTCCAAGTGATATAAATTGAGGCACAAATCATCAGTCTAATAAGTTCTAAATCATCTGTTGCCTTTTAGAAATTGTTGGTGGGATCTTTGTTTTAACACAGCTGCCACTAACAAAATAATGCCAGGTTTTGATAGGGGCAACTGCGTTAAGCTACTCCAGGAATGCAATGTACTGAATGTTGATGTCCTCCTCCTAAATTCGTATGTTGAGATCTAACTCCCAAGGTAGTGGTATTTGGAGGTGGGGCTTTTGACAGGTAATTAGGTCATGAGGCTGGAGCCCTCATGAATGGGATTAGTGCCCTTATAAAAGAGACCCTAGAGACTTCCCTCTCCTCTCTTGTCATGTGAGGACACAGGGAGAAGGTGCCTTCTATGAACCAGGAAACAGGCCCTCACCGGATACCAAATCTGCTAGCACCTTGATCTTGGACTTCCCAGCCTCCAGAACAGTGAGAAATAAATGTCTGTTGTTTACAAGCTGCCCAGTCTATGGTACTTTGTTAGAGGAGCCCAAAGGGACTGGGCCAAGGGACTTCCCCTTAAAATGATAGACCCTAATGGGTCCTAGGGCCGGGGGGTGTGTTTCAGCTGCAGTGGGTGTGGGTGTGTTGCCTGCAGGTCAGTGCCAGGGGTCTCACCTGGACGGCTGTCTCAGCCTTGCCCAAATGCCACCACAAAAGCAGCCTGCCCCCAGACCTGTCCCGTGCCCCTCCAATGTAGTGAGTCTCCACAGCAGCAGGAGGCCGCCACACCTGCCTGGCCACTGACACCTGTGCCCACTCAGTGGATTCTAGGAGCTTCCGACGTCAGTACAGAATGTGCTTCCAGAGCCTTTACAGAAGTCTGAGATTCAGTTAAGAATCATGCCCTGCATTTGGCTATGACTTTGTAATCTCCTTTAATCTAGAACAGTCTGTCTGCCTTCAGTTTTTCTTTTATGCCACTGACGTTTTTGAAGAGTCCTGGCTTGTTGTCTTCTATAATGTCCCATGGTCTGTATTTGTCTGCCTCTCTCCTCATGATTCCATGCAGGTTGGACAATTTTGGCAAGAACACTGAAGAGGTGTTACTGTGTCCCTTTCATTGAGTTATACCGGGGTATCTAATGCTCAAGTTGACTTTTTACTGCTTTTGCTGAGCTTGGTTAGTTGGTTAGGGCTGCGCCCACTCAATATCCTTGTCATGCAAGCACCTTCTTTCCTGTGTAAGGAATGAGTCAATGGGGGGCAGGGGGGTGATATTTTGGGACTGTGAAGATCTGTTCACACCCATCCCCTAACTGTTCCTGTTTGAAGTACTACACTGCTGGTTACAGAATGGTGAATTACTAATTTGATCATTTCTTTTATAAATTATTCTTTTTTCATTTCCCCTTCAGCTTTATTAAGATATAATTGACACATTAACACTGTGTGAGGTCTTCTGCAAGTTCTTAGCTAAAATTCCCTAAGAAGAAGAGCTTGACTTCTGTACCCCAACTTTTGTGCATCATTAGAGCCTCATGGTTTTTTTTCTTTTTTTGGTAATTGTTGTTGTTGTTGTTGTTGTTTTGGTTACATGTGTTGTAATCAATTAGCATTATTATTCTTTTGGATGCTCAAACTGTCCCCGAATTGGCCAGTGGGGGTCCTTTTGGCCACCATCAATATTAAAAGGCAGATTCCTGCCCACCCCAAGCCTCCTACATGTGACGTGGTTAAAAGAACTACATATGGAATTGATGTTTTTGATATTACTGTGTTTTCATGCCTTAGCCAGGATTTACAGCATTTAATTTGTCAAAGATTAACATCTTGGGCAAAGTTGACCTGGACCACAGGGAAATTTTGTGTTGATAAAACACTGTGGTTTACCTATTTAAGTCAAGACTCAAGTTTGCTGAAAATTTTATGACAGCAGAAATTCACTGACCAACCCCAAAATGTTTACATCAACATATGAGACAAAGCCCCAGCTCTTAGTGGTTTGAGAAGAAAGGCATTTTATTAAAAAGTCACAGCAATCTACAAATTTCAATTGGATACAAATACTTCTTGTGGTATTTCCAGTGTGTGTGCATTACTCCACTGTAGGTGGTGCGTGTCCGTGTGTGTGTGTGAGAGACACTGCTCCAGTGAAGACAGTGTGCATGCTTGTGTGTGCCCACTTCTCCATGTATGTCCCTCTGTGTCTGTGTATGTGGCCGTGCATGTGTACAATGCTCCATCTGAGATAGCATGTCAGTGTGTGTGTGCGGGCACATGTGTGTGCTTCACTGTAAGGTACTTCAGCTCATGAGAAGCTCCTCGGCTCTGGATGATGATGATCTCAATTCACTTTGTAAAAGTAATTTCACTCTTTCCTGCATTTCTTTCATGCACAAGGTCACTGAATATGATTTCCCTCAAATTTTATGAAAAAAATGTTCTTCCCTTACTGTTATTTGAGGGGCTGTTTCTTTGTATTTGCATATCCCTGATGCAACACAGGGGCACTTCTGCCGCCTGATATGCACACTTCACAAGCTGAGCCTGAATCTAATGAAATGATTGAGGTTAGCTTCCATGAGGCAAAAATCTTCGGTCTAAACTCATCTTAGAACTGGAGTAAAATGAATCTGGGAAAAATTACTCAGAGCTGCTTGTGTGGTTCCCGTTGCAGTCTCTTCTGAGACTGGGAGGTGGAGGGAATCATGAGTTCGGTAATGTATTACAGAAATGTGGCCTTGTTTGTGCTTGATTATGTTGATAGCAGTGTAATTTAGTGCAGAGTATGAGCTGTGTTAGAAATGTTAAAGCTTCTGATACAGCCAAGATTTTCCCTTTGCTTCCTTGTTCATCAGGCTCAAAAAGCACTAGAACCTTTTGCTAAGTTAGTGAAATATCAAGAGGAAAAACTACAGCATGTAAAAATAGCAAGAGAATAGAACAGTAGGTCAGAGAGTTAAAATACGTTTTGCAATCGAGTATGTGCAACCTTCCTTTTCTTTCCAAAGATCCTTTGTGGTCTCTTTCCCTGGGTTTCCACTGCATCAGGGAGGGGAGGCCATGTGATGGTGCAGTAACTGACAACCCCAGGGACTGACGACTCAGCTTTTTTCTTGCTCTTGCTACATGTCACTGCAAGTTGGCCCGAGGCCTCTGCTACAATGGTCACGTGGAGACTGAAGTTGATGGAGACAGGGAGGTGGGGGGGGGGGGGAAATGACAACCCCACTGTAAAGCATCCCCCTAAAATGTCATGTTTCTCACTTTCATGGGGGAAACAAGTCACAGGGCCAGACCTGAGTTCAACGAGGTGGGGATGTTTCATCCTTCCTCAGGGAGTACTGCTCACCTTGAAATACGGGTGAGCACTACTGCAGATACCACATTAGTTATCAGGATCTAATACACTGAAGGGCTTGAAATATATGACATAATCATGCCAACGGCAAGCCTGTTCCATCCAGGTTAGTAACAAATACCCTACATTTAAGGTGTGCTGAGAAGCCAGACATAATATGCTCTAAACCATGATGTCACCCCCATCGTCTTTGCTCATTTTTTCCCCGTGAGTGATCAAATACTTGGACTTCTTTGAATATATCTTAGTATCTAGGTCCTAAATGTTTCACTCGTGATTTTTTGTAAGAGGTTGTTTTTTTTTGTTTGTTTGTTTTTTAAAGGAGGGGGAATTACCTTCTAAATATAGAAGGAATAGATTTTCATTGTTAAGAATTTAGGAAATGCAGAAAAAGATTAAAAAATAATAAAATATGCTATCAGAGACTTTCAGTTTAGGGGACACACACACAGAGCACAGAAGCCACTGAATTAGAACAAACAAAAAAGACAGCCCATTTTAAAGGAATTTGTATTCCTTTGATTATTAAAAGGGTTCTGAACATTTTCCCACTGGATGTTTAGAACTGTATGTATAATGTTTATTCTCTTACGTTTTCCTGTTCTTTTCTGTGCAGGGCTATTTTGAGTGTGACAGAAACCCAATTCTAAGTGGCACTGGTGACAAAGAGTATTGGCTCAAGTAAGTGAGGACAGAGGTGCAGGTGGTTTCTGGAGCAGCTGGAAACAAGGATTTCAGGCCACCGGTTCTCACGGACATGCCTCATCCATCACCTCTGTTTCCTTTGTTAGGCTGGCTTTGTTCTGTCCCACTTGAGCTGCTTCCCCTGCCTAGCAGTGGACATGGAGGCCAGGGTGTCCCAGGCTTAGGTCGTTGGCTATCCCAACAGGGAGGGATTCCGTCAGACCCAGTGGACCTGGCTTGGTCCCAAAGGGCAGCTGTGGGATCAATCAATGGTGGATGGCTTGTTGGAACCAGATGGTTGGGATGGGAGAGGTGGGTACCAGAAAAGGGGTGCTTGTTCCACGAGAAAGGAGGGGCACTGGGCATGCTCTTCACCACTTCACCTTATAAGAAAGAATTTTTCACTTAAACAAATGCTACATTAACACGTATTAGCTGCTGGATTATCAAATAATGTATGGCAAGGTAAGGTCCATCTCACGTGTCACTTGCAGATGCCTCCCAGAGGTACGCATTACTGGTTGGTGTATGCCCTTGTCAATCATTTTCTGTGCACTTATACAGGTATCTATGTGTAGAAGCCCTCCAGATCTGACTAGGTGTTTTGGGGGAGATGTGAGTGGATGATGGGTAAGTTTTCTAGGCCTGCTGTAACGAAGTACCACAATCTGGGTGGCCTAAAACAACAGAAATGTATTGTCTTGAAGTTCTGGAAGCCAGAAGTCCAAAATCAAGGTTCTGGCCAGGCCATGCTCCCTCTGAAGCTTCTAGGGGAGGATCCTTCCTTGCCTCTTCCAGTTTCTGTGGTTTGCCGTCCATCTTTGGCTTTCCTTGGCCTGGAGATCACTCCGGTCACATGGCCACCTTCTCCCAATGTGCCTTCACATCATCTCCCTCTGTGTGCATCTGTCTCCGTGTCCATATTTTCCCCTTCTATAAGGACACCAGTCATATTGGATTAGGACCCAGCCTAATCACTTCCATTTAACTTGGCTACCTTGATAAAGACCCTATTTTAAAATAACGTCACATTCTGAGGTACTGGGGGGTTAGGACTTGTCTTTTTGGGGGGACAAAATTCAGTCCATGACAAGTTAAAAATATGATTTCAAAAAAACTCAGCGGTAACTTCATGTACATATTGCTTTGCAAGTTGTTTCTTTTGGGTGAAAATAATCTTGGAGTGCTGTCAACATCAATACATTCACTTCTGCTTCATCCTACATAATTGCTGCACAGTTTCTATAGTGTGGCCTTTTGACGTACAGTCTTGTGAACAACTGCAAGTATTTCGCTAAGGTGAACATCAAGAATTTTAATTGTGGGGTCAAAGGGCCTGTGTACTTAATCTTAATAGATGTTGTCAATTGCCCTTCAGAATCCCCCCAGCCACCCCCAAAATGATCAGGGCTCAAGGGTACCTTGTCCACCTATCTTCACTAAGACTGGATATGACTCACTGTTTCACTCAGTTTTTTCCCAAACTGAAATGGTATTTCGTTATGTTTTTAATTTCACTATTTACTAGTTAGGTTGAATATCTTTTCACTCTTTTTTCAGCTTTGTCTATTTCCTGCTCTGTAAAGCAGCAATTTGTAGCCGTTCCTTTTCAGTTTGTTCTACTGAACTGTTGGTGGCTTTCCCACAGATTTGTGACAGTTCTTTAGGTATCAAGCACATTAACCTCTTTGTTATTTTTTTTGCAATGTTTTCCCTTATTGTCCTTTTAAAGATATTTTAAATATAGTAAAATCTATAGACCTTTTCCGTGTGATTTCTCCTGTTGCTTTTATGCATCGCAGTTCTTTGCACAGACTTATATGGCTTCGTTGTCAACATCTAGCATTTTCATCTGTCTGGCTGAGTCCTAACTCTGGTGGTCTCAAGGGACAAGATCAGAGTTTTGGCAGACTTTTTCTGAAAAGGGCCTGATTGTAAATATTCTAAGTTTTGAGAGCCATATGGCTCTGTGGCAACGACTTAACTCTGCTGTTGTAGCCGGAAAGCAACCACAGGCAACACCTAAATGAATGGGCGTGTCAGTGTTCCAATCGAACATTATTATTATTATTATTTTACAAAAACAGGCAGCAGGCTGTAATTTGCCAACCCTTGGACTAGACATAGGCAAATCTCCTATTCAGCCAGATTATTTAGGCACACCAGCGTCCTTTATTTAGAAACAGTGAACACACAGTAGAGTTGTTACAAAATCAAACGGACCACAATCAATTAATGACTCGCTTCAAAATAGTTTTTTGCACACACGGACTCAACAAATAACATGGTATGCGACTGTACGTAAGCCGTGTTTCCTTCTAGTCATTTGGGTCTGAGATTCCTTCATTTGTCAAAAGACAAACGGATGACTGCAGTGCAAGGGGCCTGATACATGCCTCTCAGGCTGGCTGTCTGAGATTCTATTTTGCAAAGAAAAAGAAACATTGATATGGTTATTCTGCTGACTTGGGAAAACCGGTAGCTTCAGATAAAGAGGATTAGCTGTTGTTTTAGGAAATAAACATCTTAGTGACACAATTAATGTAAAGGCACTTATGGAGTTGATGACATTTCACCACAAATGGACGCTCTTCTTTTAAAACTTTTGCTTTGTTCACTGAATGGTTACAAATGGATGAGACAGCATGCAGCACATCTCCTGCCAGTACCTATGTCAGACCCTGGCCCTTCCCAAATTCTTCTTGGCTTGTCAGGGAGCCCTGAAGAGCCAAAGGTGCTGAGGTTTGGGAGCCTCTAGGTT
The DNA here is from genome assembly GCF_965194825.1 of Balaenoptera physalus. Taxonomy (NCBI): domain Eukaryota; kingdom Metazoa; phylum Chordata; class Mammalia; order Artiodactyla; family Balaenopteridae; genus Balaenoptera; species Balaenoptera physalus. The sequence continues at coordinate 110,852,948 of NC_138885.1, read as the reverse complement.
ACGGGTCACCTGGAGTACTGGTAACACACAGATCAGTGCGTCTGCAGATCCTGGTTCCTCCCTGGCTACAGGAGGGGTACCATGCAGCTTGTCAGAGGAATTAGCAAGTTCCCGGTCCCACGTTAGTCTCCTGAATCAAACTCTCTGGGGAGTGGTTTCTGGGAATCAGCACTGAGACAAGAACCCTCTGTGATCCTTCTGAGGTACCCTTACCACCTGAGAGCCCCGCACGTGAGGTTTCATGTCCCACAATTAACTTGCCGTGACTCTAATCAACTGCAGGAGATATCCACTCGAATTATCCATTTTAATGTCCAGGGCAAAGAATGTTGGGGATATTTATGTCTCATTCTAGGAAATGACTCAGTGGAAAAACTGACTTTATGTTTTCAACTTAACTCCATCTTCCTGGCTTGGTTATTACAACCATATCAAAATTCTGTCTCTAAAATGTTCTGATGGTTACTAAGACCAGGACTGTTACTAAAATTAACTCTGATGGTCCAAGTTTTCTTTATTTTACTCCTAATCTCTCTTGGTAATATTAACTTCAAGTTATTTTAGAAAAAACACAACGAAACAAACACAAAACAATCAAGCAAAAATAAACATTTTTTTTAATAACATTTTTTAATTGGCATTTTTTTAAAGAAAGAAAATTCTGCACCACTATCCATGATAGAACCAGACTGAGGAGGGGGAAAATGAATTATGCGTGACAATGTTTTTCTCTTGCATGACTCTTTTGATCATATTTTCTTAGTAGTATTGCTTCAAAGGGAAATCATATTGCTTGCATGTTTAACGTCACCTCGCGTAAATTAAATTGGCCTGGACTTGTTAAAGTATTTAGAGACTCTGTTATAACACAACACGTTTTCTTAAATATTTGTGTTTTCATCTGTCTTCGTAATTGGGCTCTCAGCTGCCAGAGGGCAGCTCATGTCTTATTTGTCTTTCTGGAGCCATACCTGGCATGACATCTGCCCTTAACATACATCTCTGAAAGCTTGATGTTTGTGTGGAAGAAGGATCATCTTCGTGGAAAATTCCAGCTGATCTGCACATTAGCTACCTTTGATTTAAAAGCGTGTTTCTCCCACTTAGAGATGAGATGAACACTTTGATTTGTTATCTAGTCTACATCTTACAAAAATCCAGATGCTAGAGTCTGACTGTGTATCTTTTATACAACCTGCGTTTCCGCAGTGCTGGAGCACCTCCACATTACTTTGCCTACATCAAATTTGGGTGTTTGAATGCCAGCCGATTAGAGCTGATTTTGAACTCTCCTACTTTAAAAACGTTTTTTTTTGGTCTTGAGAGCGTTCACTTTCTGGTTCCCAATAGTTTGATTTGTCTTTCAATTCTGGTGGGCTAACAGCCTCAGAGATGTTTTTGTTTGTGCCATTATTTAGAGAAGGGGAAGAAATGACCGGATCTTATTTACAGTCTCTGTCCGATAAAGATTGCTTTGCCATAAAAGAAGCAAACAATAAAAAACTAGAAGTACAAGACATTGGGTCTTAAAATCATCACACTAAATAAAACCAAAACAAAACAGCTCAGTTCTGGACTCTTGACTCAGGGCTCAGCCAGCTGCAGGTATCTCTGTCAAGGACAGAGGCAAGGAGTCGACTTCCTGGTGAATTTTCAAGTGAGTGTGTAAAATAATTTTCAAAAGTCAAGTTTAGGGCTTCCCTGGTGGCGCAGTGCTTAAGAACCCGCCTGCCAATGCAGGGGACACGGGTTTGAGCCCTGGTCTGGGAAGATCCCACATGCCGTGGAGCAACTAAGCCCGTGTGTCACAACTACTGAGCCTGTGCTCTAGAGCTCATGAGCCACAACTGCTTAGCCTCCGTGCCACAACTACTGAAGCCCACGTGCCTAGAGCCCGTGCTTCGCAACAAGAGAAGCCACTGCAATGAGAAGCCCGTGCACCCCAACGAAGAGTAGCCCCAGCCTGCCAAAACTATAGAAAGCCCGCATGCAGCAACGAAGACCCAACGCAGCCAAAAATAAATTAAAAAAAAAAAAAAAAAAAGTCAAGTTTAAAATTCCCTGTTTAACTTTCTATAAACCTTCTGGCTCATCTGTTGCACAAACACCATCAGCAGATCCCTCTTCCAAACAATAAAAATACCTCTATTCTCCTGATAAAATCTTACTTCAAGTAAGTTGAAGGGACTACAGCTTTTTTTTTTTTCCTGGAGTACTTTCTTTTTCTGCTTTACCCTTTTCTTGTTTGCTTATCGAGGTACAATTTACATGTAGTAAAATTCATTCTTTTTCAAGTGCGTAGTTCAGGAATCTTCAAACTATATACAACTTGTGGGTCCAATCTAGCCCACTGCTTGTTTTTGTAAATAAAGTTTTATTGGAACATGGCCACTCCTACTCATTTACATATTGTCTATGGCTGCTTTCACGCCACAATGGCACACCTGAGTAGTTGCGGCAGTCTTGGTCTGCAAAGGCAAATATATTTGCTCTCCAGACCTATACATAAAGTCTACAATCTTGGCTACAGTTCTACGAATTTTGACCAGTTTAACAGTCACGTAACTACCACCACAATTAAGATTTAAAAAATTTCCACTGCCCTTAAAAATTGAGGAAGCTTCAATTTGAGGTAAGAAATGATTTTAGAGAAGTAAAATTTTATTCTACATTTAACACGGACTTGAGGTTTTTAACATTTTAAATCCCTACATACACACAATATACTGGACATTTGTGGTCTGTCTTTCCGGCAGTGACTTCCCACTTCTCCACCTGATGGAACCCTGATTTCCTGTTGAGGAATTTAGCCCTCCACTGTTTTCATGTCTGACGTGTGTGTGGGCTGGATCCCAGCTGAAGCCCCTTCTATGCTTGCTGGTCCCAGTGATGCATCCAGGGGTTGGCATATGACAGAGTCAATAGGATGCAAGGGCTTCGGGGAAAGGAAAGCCTTACCTGCCCTTGGGTGCTGCCTGAAAAGATTCTTTGCTGTTGGACTTGAATGAGGAAGCATCCTGAATGCCTGGCACCCACCAGGGCCCACAACGGAGGTTTAGTGTGGAAGTGAAACTATGGCTGTCTGGGCAGAGCTGAGAACTGGAGAGAAAAACCAGATTGTGGTCCTGTTGATTTTTTGAGCCCAGATTCAAGTCTTGTCTCTCACTAGCTTTACTGCTGGACTGCTCCAGTAAGCTCCCTTGAGTGTGGAAGTTGGTTGGAGAAGGGATCTCTGTTATTTGTAACTGAATGAGCTCTTATTGATGCCCACTGTGTAACACTCAGGGAATTATGGAAAACACCTGATACACACATCTATGCCATAAGTTGAGGATTTTATACTACTACTTAGCTTTCTGGGAACAGGACTTGTCTTGTAATCTCTAATCTTTTAATCAAATTCTCATTCTTTCCTTTACCTACTATTTATTGGGGAACTGCAATGAGGCAGGAGACCTCATAGTGGCCAAAATGGACAGTCTTTACTTTGAGAAAGTGCACATTCCAGTGGGTTTACAGCCCCAAACCCCAAAGGTGCACTAGTCAGGTAGCCCTGAGTGCTACGGAGAAAGATGGAAGAGGGGATGGTTGGATTTTATAGAGATGGCAGAGAAGGTCTCCCTGAGAAGGCAACATTGGAGCAGAGCACTGAATAAAGGGAGGGAGCCTGTTCCAGGCAGAGAGAACAGCAAGTGCAAAGCCCTGGATAGGAGTGTGCTGCCTTGGCTGACAAATAGGCAGGTGCAGACGGGTGGGTGGGTGCCGTGGGAGAACAGCTGAAAACAAGGGTAGAGAGACACTCTTGGTGCTCAGGGCTAATGGCTCAACATGGAACCACTGGCAGCAAAACAAGCATTTGGGAAATGAGTATTGAGGGAAAAAAATGTCTTAACCAAAGTGCAGTCGATGCCTTGTGGATTAACCTTAGGCACTGTGGCAAGAAGGGGGTCTCTTTTGGGGAAGGGTGAGCTTTGGAGACCTCTCAAGTTGGGTGGCATAGACTTAAAGGTTGGGGCAAGCTGGTGTGGGCTTCCCAGGTGTAAGGATGCTTGGCCTGTGCAGGTTGAGGCGGGGAGGCGGGGGTGTGTGTGTCTAGTGCCCCTCCTCCTGTTCCCCGTGGCCACGCAGCTGACGACGGGAGGGAGCCCGGCAGTTTCGCAGAGTCCCCCGCCCTCCCCTGAACCACCTGACACCTCAGCAGCCTCCTCTCTGGTCTGCATTCGAATTGCCAGTTGTTTGCTTTGATATCTTCTGAAAATGCTACCCGACAGACCTGCAGAGTCCCAGGGCCTGTTTCACTGAAAACACAGCAAAACGCGCTGACAGTCAGGTCTCCAGCTTTGTGGGGGAAACTTGCAGGGCTGCTCTAAGCCTGATGAACAGGAGCTCCAAGGGAATGCCTGTGACTTAAGTCCAACGGGGAGACTTCACATTTTCCAGGCTCTAAGCGTTTGCACCAAGGTCATAACATCCTTGCTATATTCTTTGCTTGAAATGTGATGAACAAAGACTCCTGGTCCAAGCATCCCGCTGTACCTGTGCTTTGTGAGTGCTTCCTCTGGCTGAGGACCCAAGAAGATGATGCCACCTCCACCGTCAAGGGGCTGGCGTCTAGTTGGGAGAGGCAGATAAAACAAGCCAAGAACTGCTGTGTCCCTGTTTGAAAGAGGTGGCTCGAAGAGATGTGAAGAGGGCCCCTCACTCCCCAGTCCTGCATTTGGGAGAGTGGGGTGGGCTCGGGTAGGATGGGGGTGTGTTGGGGAAACTGGCAGCAAAGGAGCTGTCTAAAATGGAGGTTTAAAACAGTGAGATATAATAATAACCTACCAGAAAAGGCCTCCCCAAATGCACACTTCAGTAGTTTTTAGTACAAAGTTGGTCCTTGAACAGCATGGGTTTGAACTGCACAGGTCCACTTCCACACGGAATCTTTTCAGTAAATAAGCACTCCAGTACTACAAGGTCCACGGTTGGTTGACTCCTCAGATGCTGAACCACATATACAGAGGGATGACCGTAAAGTCCCACAGGGTTTCAGACTGTGTGGAGGTCTGGCAGCCCAACCCCTGTGTTGTTCAAGGGTCAGCTGTACTCACAACGTTGTACAACCATCAGCACTATCCCCCTTAGAACATTTTCATCACCCTCCAAAAGAAACCCCATCTCCACCAGCAGTCACTTCCTGTTTCCCTCTGCCCCCGGCCCCTGGCAACCCTAAGATACTTTGTCTCGAGATGCGCCTAGTTTGACTATTTCATATAAATGGAATCCTACAATATGTGGCTTTTGTGTCTGGTGTATTTCCCTGAGCGTCATGTTCTGAAGGTTCATCCATGAAGTCACATGAATCAGTACCTCATTACTTTTTAAGGCTGAATAATGTTCCATTGGACAGATATGCCACATTTTGTTTATCCAGGTATCAGTTGATGGACATTCGGGCTGCTATGAACATTCATTCGTGTGTGAGTTTTTGTGTGCACATATGCTTTCAGTTTTCTTGGGTAAATACAAGAACTAGAATTGCTGGGCTGAAAGGTTTGAAACTGAGTGAGATTGGGCGTTTGTTTAAAAGGAAATATCTGGTGCAGAGAGAGAGAGACGGAGGAAGGGAGTGTCTGTGTGACTAATTTTTTGCTTTTAGTTACTCCTTAGAACAGAGATGATAAATATGATTATTTCTGGGAAGTTCTTTAATCCAAGAGTAAAGAATTTTATAGCTGCTACCAAGTGAAAAGTCACAGGTCAGCCTGACGTAGAGCACCCCAAACAGCGTTAGCTGGGCTGGTTCTCGGATTTCGTGGACTTGACTTTCCTATGGAGCCCTCATGGCTCTGTGGATGTTTGAGAAGAGTCTTTTCGAGGAACACACATGCGTGATGTTCTGCTCTGCTCTCCCTCTGGACACGTGTAAATATGTCAGACTACGCCACGTCAAATGGCACCAAACTTCCCCATGGAGCTGTAGGAATGGGGAGGTTATATCTGCAACTGTTCATTTAGAGCACAGGTGACAGTGCTAAGGAAATCCTCAGTCTCCTGTCTTCTTCTCATTTCTGCAAACCAGGGATTCCTTTCCCTTCTTTCTGCAGGGCTGATGAAACCAAGCAAACAGAAGAACACCTTGAGAGGCCAATCCTGTTTGTGGCAATCATTTGGCTGGAAGGAAAGGAGAAGTGAGGAACACGCCTTGAAGGCGTTCCTCACTGATGCATCTTAATTGACAGTGTTTGTCAATGAAAATCCTCCCTAGTCTGTCCTTAGGTCACAGTGAGGACTCCCATAAATGAGTGCTATAGTTTAGGACTCGCCCGTGGATTCACACTTTCCTCGTCCTCTGTTCTCAGAATTCATGAGTGAAAGAATAAGCAAACTAATTAGTCAACCATCCTCTGGAAACTCGCAAACACAGGCTTTAGCATGAATCTTCAAATTCTGGATCTAGTACATTGTAACGGTTTTCATGCTTATCACAGTTTAGGGGAGTCTTTTTCTTTCTCTCGATTATTTCTGACGCCTTTGCCCAGTACAGTGATGGGACTGCATGGGAATGAAATCATTTCTCTTGTGTGGGACTGTGGAGTGAGTGCCATTAAGAGAATGTTACACCACAGACGCTGTGTAGCAACAGCTGCATGGATGGAAAATTCGAGTCTTTTTTGTTGCAATGTTTTCCATTTTTATACGTGGAAATGTGTGCTTAACTGAACTCAGCTGTTTGAAAATTCACAGAAAGTATGAGATAATACCTGTCTTTGCCATTTAAGCAATTTTAAGTAATGGCAGAAAAGATGTGCTTCATTTAAAAGAGTTTATGAAATATGTATTTTGTGGACACTACTGTGCGAAAACTGAGGGGGGTTTAAAAACTGGAGTGTTTAAATTCTGATGGATAAAATGAGACGTGTGTGTCTGAAACAATACAGTTTTTTTGCTTTTTTTTTTTTTAAATGATGAGAAAATGAAAGATCACTGTAGAAGACTTTCACGCTTTATGGAAGTAGTAAGTTTTGAGCTGCACTTTTGAGGATGAATAGAGCTTTTTAAAAAACTACTGGAGAATACCTATAGAAAATTGTTTGTACGTGTGTATCTTCAGGGTACAGCTTGCTGACTTTTTAAAACGGAGTACACCCATCTGATCAGCGCACAGATCAAGAACAGAACATTACGGGCACCCTGCAACTCCCCCCGTCCCTGTCCCCTTCTGTCACTACCCACCCCCACTTCTTTGAACAGTATGGATTAATTGTGCTCATTTCTGTACTTTCTATACATTGAATGATATCAGCAAAAGGCAGGAAGCATCTATCAGACAGGAAAGAGGGATGCTATTTTGTGTGTGGAGGCCTCGTGATGTCAGATGTGCTGCTGTTGCTGCATGTGCTTTCAGACAGTTTGTTTTCATCCTGTGTAGCGTTCTGTCGTATAAATACACCCCACTGATCCATTCGGTCGTTGTTGGGATTTGTGGTGCTTCCAGTTTTAGGGACCTTTCAACAAAGCTGCTTTAGATATTAAGGCGCACGTCTTTTGGTGAAAATATGTCCCTGTTTCTGTATGTATTTACCCAGGAGTAAGAGTGGTCGGTTTTCGCAGATACCTAGAGACCAGTTTCCCAAGGGGTCATGTCAGTTCACACTCCCAGCAGCAGAGGGCGAGGCTCCAGCTTCTCCCCAGCTTTGACCTGGGCAGTCTGATGGGTGTGCAGTCGGGGAGGCCTACAGAGAGCCAGGGAAGTCGGATTAGACAGGGGCTTAGGCACAGGAACTGATGGTCACATCTGCTGGGGAGCAGTGAGAAGCTAGGTGGCTAGGTGATGGGAGGACGGGTGGGCAGGCTTCCCTGACAGCCTGCACAGTTTGGACTTGCTCCCAAAGCAGAAGGAGACAGTGGTACACAGCCAATCTTGTTACTGGGCATCCCACTCAGGGCCTCCGAGGGCTTGCTGTGTTCTAGTCAGAACTCCCTGGTGAATTAGACCTGATTTCCATGCTGCAGAGCTTTACTTCACTCTGCTGCCCATTTCACCCCAAACGCAGCGTCCCTGCTGTGGAGCAGAGCCCTCCTTCTCTGACGGACAGGAACTCGGGTGAAGACCTGGGGTGGGCTTTCTTCTTTGCTCCTCCTTGTCTCACGTCTCACATTAGGAGCTGATCATGAGAGACTCCAGAAAACAGTACAACAACAGAGTCCCCTAGCAGGTCTTAAAGACAGCTTGAGGTTTTTGAGTTTCTTGCTATCTGTCTTTGGCAAAATGTAATAATTTTCAGCCTGACTTAACCTAAATTACTCCAGTACCTTGAGAGTGCCCCCAGCTCAAGACCCTATGGGAAATGGCTCTGGAGCAATGCTGCCAGCACCAGAGCTTCCAGCCACTTGTGGACGTTTACATTTCAAATTACTAAATTTAATATAGTCACTACCAACAAATCAATAATTAAAATGAAATTAAATGGAAGACTCAATTCTCTGTCACACGCGCCCCGTTTCCAGTGCTCGGTATCCACACCGGCGCGTGGTCACTGTGTTAGCACAGAACGCCTCCGTCACAGCTGAGAGTCCTGGTGGGCGCTGGATGAGACGATAAAATGCTGAAGCACGGAGTGAGGACTGGATTGAACCTGTACACGTGCTATCACATCCCATTTTGGTGGTTGCTATAAAAATGTCTGGTCTTTGATCAAAGCTGCATTGCTGTAGCAACATTATTTGTTCCTGGGTTTTTAAAACTTTCAGTCGTGTCTCATAGACGTTTCCTGCATTTTGTTTCTCTCACACATTATTTATTTTTTCCCTGGCTGTGAAATAAAATCTGGGTGGTTAGGCATTTCCCACAAAGTCAGAAGCCATCGTGAGTTAGTACTACATGTTGATTTACGGTTCATGTGCGAACAAATAACTTGCCCAGAAAAATGCTGTTTGTAATCTAGGCCTCCTCTGCAGCTGAGGTCAGCGGCAGGCTGGGCCACTCCTGTCTGAGGGCCTGCTGCCCAAAACCTCCAGTCGGTCTGGGACGGGAAGCAAAAGGATCAAACAAGACCCTTTTGATTAGGAAAACATTATTTTTGCATGTCCTGGGGATTTTTGCATGTTGTTGAAAAACAGTAATATATTCTGCTTTTCCAGGTATTTTCTTTATCAGACTAAAACAAATTTCTTCTGCGGAGCTTGAGTCAATAAAATTGTAACTCCAACAGAATCCCCTGCTCCTTCTTCTTTTTTTAAAAATTTATTTATTTATTTATTTATGTTTTTATTTTTGGCTGTGTTGGGTCTTCGTTTCTGTGCAAAGGCTTTCTCTAGTTGCGGGAGTGGGGGCCACTCTTCATCGCGGTGCACGGGCCTCTCACTGTGGCGGCCTCTCCTGTTGCAGAGTACAAGCTCCAGACGCGCAGGCTCAGTAGTTGTGGCTCACGGGCCTAGTTGCTCCACGGCATGTGGGATCTTCCCAGACCAGGGTTCGAACCCGTGTCCCCTGCATTAGCAGGCAGATTCTCAACCACTGCGCCACCAGGGAAGCCCCCCCCCCCTCCTTCTTAGGTACAGAATTTATTCCCTTTTGGTTCAGCATAAAATGAAAACAAAGTCCCAGTGACAGACTAGTTGTATCATATGTGTTTTGGCCATTCATTCATCCACAAATGTTTATCGAGTACTCATTACAGACCAAACACTAAATTTGGTGGATTTATTTAAATTTGGGGATGCAGTGGTCACTCAAACAGATCTATCCCCTGTTCTCATGGCCCTTATAAATATAGAAGGGGAAGCCAGTGTTTTAAGAACGTAAGAACTAAATGATCACTGAAAAATGTGACACAGTTGGCAAAGACTGAAATGATGGTTAGGGAAATGGAAGTCAAATGGGACAAAATATTTTGATTTTGCACAAAAAGTCACAGAAAAAGCAGTGGTGTGAAATAAAAGGGCACAGGCTTTGGGGGTCAAGACATCTGGATTTATTTCCTGGTATATCAGTTATCTGCTGCTGCATAACAAATGACTCCCTAGCAGCTTAAAACAACAAATGTTTATTATCTCGTTGTTTCTGGGGGTAGGAATTTAGGAGCAACTTAGCTGGGTGGTTCTGACACAGGGTCGCTCATGAGATTGCACTTACGATGTCAACCCTGGCTGGAGGCATCCAAAGCCTTAATTGAGGCTTGAGGATCTGCTTTCAAGACGGCTCACTCACACAGCTTTTGGTAGGAGGCCTCTGGTCTCTGGCTTTTGGTTGAAAGCTTCATCCTCACCAAGTGGCCCTGTCCCATGGACTGCTTGAATGTCTTCACAACATGGCAGTTGACCACCCCAGGGTGAGGGATCCGAGAGAGAGCAAGATGGAAGCCACAGTGTCTCCTATGACTGAGTCTTGAAATTCACAAACCTTCACTTCACCCTTAATCTATTGGTTAAGTCACACACTCAAGGGAAGGGGAACTGGGCTCCACCTTTTGAAGGGAGAAGTATCAAAGAATTTGTCGACATGTTTTAAAACCATGGCACCTACCCAGGCTCTGCTCTTCTCTAGCTGTGGGATTGTGAGTTTTAGTTTTCTCACACAGAAATAAGTTTAATGGTACCCACACCACAAGGCTGCTCAGAGGATTAAGTGAGATACCATAAGTGAAGAAAGCTTTGCAAATTCTGAGGAGTTATGTAGAGGTTGGTCATTCAGGAAAGAGCAGAGAAACATGGAGCCTCACACAAAGTTCCCATTTATTTAGTTCAGGGCGCCTGTTGAGCAATGAAGGGTATCCAGGATGATTCAGGAATGATCTGGGCTATGGAATGTTTTCTTCACCGTTTCATTTCCATTCTCTTCTATTAGAACTCCAGTTTGATATGGGTTGGACCCCCTCAATATTCCTTTGCTCCTTGCATCCCTGTTCTGAGTGGATTCCTTGATGCAATTTTCTAATTATAATTTCCTTTCTTTGCTTAGAGTAGCTTCTGTCTTTTTTCCCCCCATCCCCATGCTGTCTAATTTATTTTTCCCATCTACCTACTATTTTTCTTTACTCCCAACATTTGCTTCCATTCCTAGACGTTGCTGATCTCTGCACATTAGGGGCTTACAAACTAAAAGCGTTAAACCAACACAGACACGCAGAAAAAGGATGCTAAAGAAACAACTGTCTACCGATAAAGGAATGAGTTCTGTCAATGAAGAGCAAATATTAACGCAACAGCATTACACAGATTCAATGCGTTACTGAACTGTTGCGAGGGCTATCTAGGAGGGCCTCATTTCTTATGGTGTCTTCTTCTTTGTCTTCAGTACGGATACTGATAACGAGTAGTGACGCTCTGAATCCCAGCTGGAATGAGCAGGATGAGCACACCAGTTGTTTTCTTGAGCATCTGCTTTCTGCATGTCTGTGTCGGTCTAGCTTTTCTGGTTTGTAAGCCCCTAACGTGCAGAGATCAGCAACATCTCTGATCAGGGCTTTGGCGTGGGCTTCCTCTTCTGCTAGCCTTGGACTTCTGGTCTGTTGATATCTGTAATTCCGCCAATGTGGCTGTATTTAGCAAGAGTGCTTACTTGCCTGTTTTTGGACAGCTCTGGATCTCTCCAAATATTGGCTATTTTAACCTTTCTTCTATTAGCCTCATTTTCCCCCTTTCTTCCCAAAGATCAGTGTCAAAAGGAATGAGAAAAGTGCCTGAGGAATGACATACCACTGCAACAGAAACCTTCTAACGCAACTTTCTTGGCTCATTCAAGCATTCTTTATGGAGCACGTGCCCTAGTCTTAATAATTGACTCTTCTATGCCAAGTGCTATCAGTTTGAAGAAAATGAGGCACATCTTTTATTTTTCCAGAACTCACTGTTAAGCATTTCTGAAATTATTGGACTTCCCCATGCCTATCAGATTCCTTTAGGTTTCTGTAATGACAGCTGTGGGGATGGAGCTTAGGCTGTAGACACTGCTATCAAGTATTAAGACAGTCTCCACTGACAGACTGTTTACCCTAGTGGACACAGGTACTTTGATGTTTCTTCTGTGTATCTTTGAGTAGAAGTCAGAAGATCTGGATCTAATATTACTAACTTTGCCATCGATGCAGGGTGTCCAGGGTCAGCATGACCACTGCATAGCATGATTGCTGGCTTACACTGTATTTGCCAAATAAACAAAGACAGGAAAAAAATAAAAGTAGGACCTCAGGTAATTTAGTCAACTTGTCTAACTTTGAGATTCATCATTTTAAAAATGAGATAACTGCATCAATGTTTTTTTTTAAAGATTCTAAATTAAATTTTCAGATACTGGATGGATATCTTAGGGAAAAAAAAAACAACAAAACAAAAACCCCAACCCAGAGAGGTCAATAAACAACTGCAGCGCTATATGATAGTTAAATGTTATCCAGTGATGATTTCTCAGGAAGTAATTTTTTTCAAGGAATGTACATAAACTGAAGATGATATTTTTTATTAATATTATCACCGTTATTACTGTCACTCTCCTAAGGTGCTTTACTCTGGCAAGCAGTTACAGAATTCACCTGTTTTATGCTTAGGTGTTTTGATCACACTCAGGCACCTTCACCTACGCGACGTTCTGATAATCTGACAGCTCCTCAGCAATCCCTTACCTTAACTCCTCACATTCATTCTAATTCTTTTCTCTGTAGGGTGAGTTTTTATAAATCTTCCTAGTAATGGATTGCTGAGCCCCTAGCACAAAGGAGTTGAACTTATTGTCTACCCTTCCACACCTACGTGCGTTTCCAGCAGACAGCTTGCCATTAGCAAGGTAAACTCACTTTCCAATGTACAATTTGCTAAGTTTTCCCTAGTTACATACTTGCTATCAATTTCCATAGTTTAACTTGTTTTAGAAATTGATTCTGATTTTGAGTTGCCCACTGTGTATTTCTCACCTTAAAACTGATCAGGAACATGTACAATGTTATACATAATGCTGGACTACCCAGGACTCCAACAATTAACTCTGTCTTGATGCTGCTTGATTTGACTCCAATCCCAAAATCCTAATCCTTGGCTACAAGCATTTCCTTAAGAGGCACTCTGCTTTTAGAATCTCTTCTGTAAATGAATTAGACAAGTACTTGGGTTTTCAATTACAGTCTCATAAATCAGGAAAAACCCCTTTTGCTGTATTTTTTTGTACATTAATCACGTGTAGCAGTGCCACCGCCACATCTGTTAGGTTTCTGCAATGTCTGAGGGACTGTGTATAAGGTAGAAAACTCCTGTACAGGACACTCCCCGGTTTCCTGGGAATTCTACTATGCTATGACCCATGGGATAGATGATAAAATGGCTTGTTTTAAAGTCACTGAGAACAGATGGCTCTGGGGACTGAATTTAGTGATTAAAGTGACCAGGGATATAGTACAGGTTGCAAGTGTAGACTATGGTGTTATGTTAGACTTCACAGGTTCAAATTCTTGTCCTTCCTTGGACTAGTCACATGAGTTGGGCAGAATTCCTTATTCTCTCGGAGCCTCGGTGCCCTCATTGTGAAAGAGGATAACCCGCAATGGTTATTGGGGATTAAATGACTAACAGTTGTTGAAGGCTTAGATCAGCTCTCTGCTCAGGGAAAGCGCTCACTGAATAAACATCAAACAAACAAAAAAGCCCATCTGCGCTATTTCTTTTCCCTGATATAAAGGATAAAAATAAAATCCCAAACCACAAGAAAGCAGGATAGTCACTGACTAAATGTTCTTCCTTATTTTTAATAGCCTATTCCCTTGTGAAATTCGAGAGTGGACTTTGGGATGAGAAGGTGGCATCCGCGGGTAGAAAAATGGCTGGCTGAAGAAAGGACTATTAAATATTTTATATGTGGGGTAATTACCCAGAATACAGAAGGCAGTTTTCTGTGGTTGGGAAACTCCCTGCTGCAGTGAGAGAACCTTCTTAATTTTTGTTCTAAATTTTATTGCGTGTGACAGGCTGTGTTCTCTTTAGCGGCCTTCTGAATACTGGATTTGCTCATATAGTTCATGAACTGAGTTATTCCACTTGTCTGTGAGCTCTCATACACTTGGTTCCATGAATACAATTTGATACATTTGGCTAAAAGAAACATTAGTAACGTGATAAGAATTTCATCTTGGCATAGATGTAGCAAGATTGGAAATATGTAGCAAAATACAGCAAGTCTGGCTCACAGGACTGTCTTTGTGTACAGAAAATTAATTTGTTTCTTAAAAATCCAGAGGGCTTGGTATATCCGGGATAGTTTTATTTGTAATGTAGCTTTTAAAATATTCAGTCCTTTACATGCACAGAGTAAAGGAAAAACATGACTTTAACCCTTCTTCAATGCAAATATTTGACAGAGCATTTAAAATTTTATCTCAATATTTTCCCTCCAACTCAATTAAGTTACTAAACTTTCTTTCGTGGAAAAAATCTAAATCACGCTCTACACAGCATCAATTTGACTAATATTTTTTGTCAGTTCAATTACATATCACATTTCAAAACTCACATGGATTGCTGGCAACCATATCTAGCCAGTTATGGAAAACTCTGGAGAGGCGTACAGACCATTTCTGCTCTCTTTACCAGAATATAATCAGAAAAAGGAACTCTGTAGGAGGAGGTACAGTGGTTCTAAGAAGAAAAAATTTAATTGATATGCAAAGTATCCCCATGTTTGATTTTTGATACTTTAAAGACAATCAGTAAAAAAAATTATTTTATCTGCTTCACTGAATACTCTGCTGGAAGGGCCGACACTTTGGAAGAAACTTTTCCTGTTGGAGTTGAATCCTTTTCTGGGTAATCTGTGTTTGGTATGTATATATGTGTGTGTTCCAGCTACTACGCTGTGTAACAGATCACCCTCAGAATGCAGTGGCTTAAAACAACGGTAATAATTCCTTCTCTCTCCAGGTTTCTAAGCATCAGGAATTTGAGAGTGACTGAGCTGGGTGATCCTGGCTCTGGTTCTCTCATGAGGTTGCAGTCAGTTTTTGATCAGGGCTGCAATGATCTTGAAAGCCTGACTGGGGCTGGGGATCTGCTTCCAAGGTAGCTCCCTCCCTTGATTGGCAAGTCAGTCCCTGTCTATGTGGCCTCTCTACATGCTGCTTGAGTACCCTCACAGCACGGCAGATGGCACTGTGCAGAGTGGGTGATCCAGAAGACCAAGGTGAGAGCTTCGACGCCTTTTGTGGCTTAGCCTTGGAAGTCACACACCATCATTTCTGCTCTGGTCTGTGGGTCATGCAGGGCCAGTCCTGGTCCAATGTGGGAAGGGCATGAATTCAGTTGGTGAGCATCACTGGGGGCCATCTTGGAGGCTGGCTACCATGGAGCATATGCTTCCATCACATGTTTTTATCAACATTTGAGAACATGCTTGGTAAAAATACCAATTTTCCCATAAACTACTGGACATGATCTACTTAAAAAGAGTAAAATAATTTAAGGTTTAAAAAAAAGAACTCAAACACAGCAAGTTCGGGAACCGTGAATGTGATGTGCTTTTGAACAAAAGAGTGGTTTTAAAGGCACTTCCTTCTTAAAGGGATAAAAGATTTAAAAGCTGTTGTGTATGCAGTCATTTTTTTTTTTAAAGATGCATTTTTAAAATACATTTATTTATTTTATTTATTTATTTTTGGCTGCCCTGGGTCTTCAGGCAAGCAGGGGCTACTCTTCGTTGCGGTGCCCACGGGCTTCTCATTGCTGTGGCTTCTCTCGTTGTGGAGCTCCGGCTCTAGAGCACAGGCTCAGTAGTTGTGGCATATGGGCTTAGTTGCTCCGAGGCATGTGGAATCTTCCCAGACCAGGGCTCGAACCCGTGTCCCCTGCATTTGCAGGCAAATTCTTAACCACTGCACCACTAGGGAAGCCCTGCAATCATTCTTAAGCTTGGAATTATGCCTTTTCTCCTTTGCTTGGCTAGAAGTTATACATGCCTGAGGAGTTTAGCACCTATAATGGTAATTCAAGGAAACAGGTCATTAGATACAGAAAACGTGTATGTGCTATGGTTCAATAATGAACTTATTCACATAGAAGAGAATCTGGGAAATTTGGGATCTGCAATCTAAAAAACTCCTGATGTATGCCTCATTCCATAAAACCTCTCCACCACTGGAAGCCTTAGAAGGAGCACGTTGATGTCTGTAAACGTGGTAGAAAAAGCCCAACTGCCTGCTCCAGAGCATCTGAGATGCACCTGATATATCCTCATGAGAAGCAGCTTCAGAGTTCTGGGGGTGGCTCCACGACATGAAGCACGGCCTGACGCCTCATTAAAGACAGCCTTGGAACAGGAACCCTATGTTCCCTGTGTAGTAGAACACAGGCACAGGCTGGAGAAAGAGGCAACTGCAGAAAGAGATTAATATGGAGAAAGTGATACCCAGCTTCGGGAGTCCGTAGTCTCTTTGACTGGGGCTGCTCGTGGTTGCTGTGTATGACCAAATTTCAACGGTGGTGCTAACCCTCCAGCTCATCAGCATTGAGTGCAAATACACCTTTGCAGGTTTTCTGTTTCATTGCCTGTTTGGCTTGGTTTTTCTTCTTTATTGAAACTGGCCTCATAGCTAAATTTGAAAAATGGAATGGTGGGTTTGCTCTCTACCTCTAAGAATTTGTCATGAAAAACAACTTTACCAGAAACAAGACAAAGCAAACTGCCAACCCTCACCCTCAATTTTACCTCTGTAATAAGAAACCACAAAGAGATAGGGAGCTATGAGAAACATGGGACAATTCTTTGAGAAGGTTTAATAGTAATTTGTCTTTAAGGTACCAAAAATAACATGTGCAAGTGAGATAATACATATTTTTAATTAGATTTTTTGGGGGGATGGATTCTTCTCCAGGCTTCACTTGCTAGAGGCTTATTTTTATCTGGGTTCTTCCTTTTCTAAAACTGTTGGAGAGAATTATTTTCTCAGGACATCAAATTCTTGGCTCAAGTTGTAACTAGACAGGCTGAAGCAGTTTTTTTTTTTAAAGTATCTTCTTCCTTCTTGTTTCTCATCTTTTATTTCTCAAAATACATGTGCTTTTTATAGATATGGGAGCAATTTTCAGATCAAGCTCTCTGAAAATAGTCTGAATTAGAATATATTAGGGGAAAATCATAATTTACCCACAGAAGCCCATCATGTTTTATTTTATTAAAAGCAGTACACAGAGGCTGCAGACAGGAAAAAAATGAGGTGGAGATTTTCCCCTCAGCTATTATTTAAACCAGAGTGTTTTTTTATAGGAAATGTTTTTAATGTTATATGGACACACTAATTGAAAATAAATTTAAGCACAACTAGTTTCCTTTCTGCTTTGCTTTGCTTTTATTTCTCCTCAAATATCCTCTGGGAGTTAAAGTCCATGGGTCATATTTTACAAGGGTATCCTTTTCCAGCTGTGGAATTAACTCTGTAAGATTCCAAAGAACTTTGCCCCTTGGATCTGTTTCTCTTGTCCATTCCTGTTGACTCTCTTCTGGTTCATGCCCTTCATCCTTTTATTTATATTTATAGTGGTGGCTCAGACTCTTCATGACCAGTTTAGCCTCCACACTGCATGAGATTATTACTTTTCATATAGCAATACTGTGATAGCATCCTATCTGCCCAAAAGTTTGTGAACACTTTCCATTGCTGTTAAGTAAAGTCCAAACCCCTCTAGGTCAGCACTGATGGTATGTCAAAAAGCTGGCACCGTGACACACGCAAATACCGTATAATCCAGCAATTGCCCTCTTGGGCTCTGGTCCCAGAGAATTGAAATTTATGTTCACACAAAGATCCATATACGAATGTTCATAGCTGCTTTATCTGTAATTGCCCCAAACTGGAAACAGCTCCCAGTGTCCTCAACAGGTGAATGGTTAAAGCAACTGTGGTACAACCGTACTATGAACTACTACTAGGCAATGAAAAGGAATAGGCTATGGACCCACGCAACAACTTGGACGTATCTCCAGGGAAATATGCTGAGTGAAAAAAGCCAATCAGCCATTCGCTGAAGGCTGCTCCCGAGGCAGAGTAATTCCTCGGCATTTTTGGTTTGCTGCTCACAAGAGCACAGTGGAGTTTGTTGCCACAGCAAGTCCCCAAGCCAAGAGTTGTAGGTGCCAGCAGTTGGAAGACAGCCTGGCAGACATGAAAACGCATGTGCCAAGGGGAAATGGGTAAGCGCAGAAAGAGCTAACGGCTAAGAGTGAGATAAAGGAAATCTACCAGAAAGTAGAGCAAAAAGACAAGGAGAGAAAGGATAAAAAATCAGAGGACCATTCCAGGGGTCCAACAGCTAAATAACAGGAGTTCCATAAAGAGAAATAAAAACAAAAAAACAGAAGGAATAAATCATACATAATTTTTAAATTAAGTCCAAGAAAGTGATTTCTGCCTCTGATAGGCACACGGTGGCAGCTTAGTTCTGAACTGTCTCCTCCTAGAAAACATGCAAAGCTACAAGAAAAACAGCAGCAACCTGCAAGTCACATTTCCAGTGGATCCGGGAGTCAGAGAAAACTTGCAGACTCCAAATTACAAGCACAGCTCTCCAAGTCAGAACCAGCAGGAAGCCCCAGTAGTTTTATATCATCCTACTACAGACACAGTGTTATAAAGTATCAGGGAAGATTAATCTGGGAGTCATCTGTGTAGAGGTGGTATTTGAAGGCCCTGGAATAACCACTATGCCAAAGAGAGGAGAAAGGGCTTAGTCAGTGACGTTTAAACGTGCTTACAGATTTACGAAGTAAGTTCTGATATGGGGTGGGACCTGCGGCTCTGCATTTCCAAACAGGCCCCTGGGTGATGCTGAGGCTCGGAGTAACCAGATCCACGGAGCAGACTCTGGGTACCAAGGCTTCAGGGCAGGGCTCTCAGCCTCGGCTGCACTTTCCAGTCCCCCAGGGAGCTTTACAAGCCCCACTGCTCAGGCTTCACCCCAGAGCAGTCCATGGGATCTCTGGGGGCCCAGCTCAACTGCAGCTATAAAGGCAGAATCTGGTGCTCAGCATCGCTAATTATTAGAGAAATGCAAAGCAAAACCACAGTGAGGTATCACCTCACACCTGTCAAGTGGTTATCGTCACAAAGTCTGCAAATAATAAATGCTGGAGAGAGTGTGGAGAAAGGGAACCCTTGTACACTGTTGGTAGGAATGTCAATTGGTGCAGCCATTATGGAAAACAGTATGGAGGTTGCTCAAAAAGCTAAAAATAGAGTTATCATATGATCCAGCAATCCCACTTCTGGCTGTATATCTGGAAAAGATGAAAATTCTAAGTTGGAAAGATGCATGCACCCCAATGTTCGCTGCAGCATTATTTACAACAGCCAAGACATGGAACAACCCAAGTGCTCATCAACAGATGACTGGATTATGAAGATGTGGCATATGCATACAATGGAATATTACTCAGCCATAAAAAGAATGAAATGCTGCCATTTGCAACAATGTGGATGGACCTAGAGAATATTATGCTTAGTGAAATAAGTCAGAGAACGACAAATACCGTATGATATCACTTATATGTGGAATCTAAAAAATAACACAAATGAATATATATGCAAAACAGAAACAGACTCACAAATACAGAAAACAAACTTGTGGTTACCAGTGGGGAGAGGGAAGGGGAGAGGAACAAATTAGGTGTATGGGATTAACAGATACAAACTACTACATATTAAACAGATGAGCAACAAGAATATACTGTATAGCACAGGGAATTATACCCATTATCTTGTAATAATCTATAATGGAGTATAATCTGAAAAATACTGAATCACTATGCTGTACACCTGAGACTAACACAATATTGTAAATCAACTGTACTTTGGTAAAAATAAAATGATGCTTTCCGGGAAGGCGGGGGAGCAGATGAAGGCAGAATCTGGGAATCAGGTTGTAGACTAGATGCCTTTGGGGCCATACAGATGCCTTAAAGAGGGAGGCAAGCCAGCCGCAGTGGAGGAGAGCTGGCAGCCCACACACAGTGGCCACATGTAAATATGGGCCCCGTTGCTACCAGATACTCAGTTTGTCAAGAGGGCCAGGCACTCGGATGGTTGATGGGAAAACAATGAAATTTTACATGTTGCCACCTAATCCAGATTTCCCTGAAACACAAGAGTGGGGAAGCACTGGGCAGGTTGGAAGACCTGTTGGTGGGATTTAGTTTGGCCTGGTGGCAACCTCTGATCAAGACTGGCACTCGGAAGTGTGCAGGGAGGGGCTTCCCTGGTGGCGCAGTGGTTAAGAATCTGCCTGCCAGTGCAGGGGACACGGGTTCGAGCCCTGGTCTGGGAAGATCCCACATGCCGCGGAGCGACTAGGCCCGTGAGCCACAACTACTGAGCCTGCGCATCTGGAGCCTGTCCTCCGCAACGGGAGAGGCCACGACAGTGAGAGGCCTGCGCACCACGATGAAGAGTGGCCTCCGTTCCCCACAACTGGAGAAAGCCCTTGCACAGAAACGAAGACCCAACACAGCCAAAAATAAATATAAATTAAAAAAAAAAAAAAAAAAAGAAGTGTGCAGGGAGGGGAGGGAGGGGTTTCCTCATCCCCGTGACTGAGGTTTGGTAGGTTCACTGGATGGAGTCTACGGACGCCAAACACCTGCAGTGCTGGCATAGCTCTGCACAACGAAGACTTGTCCTGATACAGTGGCAAAGGTCCCACT
Organism: Balaenoptera physalus; assembly: GCF_965194825.1. NCBI lineage: Eukaryota > Metazoa > Chordata > Mammalia > Artiodactyla > Balaenopteridae > Balaenoptera > Balaenoptera physalus. The sequence goes on along the minus strand of NC_138885.1, from coordinate 110,832,292 downwards.
AGAGAGGCGGGGCACTTCAGGACTTGAGGAGGACAGCATGAGAAACTAGGTAATCCAGAAAGCTTCTCCATCTTATTTCCGGGATACAATTATCTACAGACAGCTATCTATCTATCCATCCATCCATTCATCTGCTATCTATTTATCAATATACACACATAAAACTTTTTTTTTCTGGTCAAGAATTATTGAGGCAATGGTAAAATGTGTACTGTCAATGGCCTTATTGATTTTTATTCAATAGGACATTTTATTACACATTTAAATTTATGTATTCAGATTAACCCATGAAAAGCTTCATGAGCACCTCCACCCAGGCAGCTTGCTTCTCTACCTTCACGACAATATTCCTTTATCCATTCATAAACCCATACACCACACTCTTGAGTACATTCCCATGGAAGTTGCCAGCACAGTGGCCCTTAAATCATCACAACTTTCTACTTTTCTCTCTCATTCATATGATTTTCTAATCCTCTATTAATGTTTAAAAAAATGCCCAGTGATATACAATGAAAATAATTATTTTTCTAAACCTGCCTAGGTAACCTGACCATATGTTAGGTGAGGTTTTACAGACTTGTACTGTAAAGATATAAATTTATATTACACAGAAGAAATACAGGAGAAAAAATGCTGATTAAAAGGCATCATACTGAATAGTGACAATGTGCACTGAGGAAGAAAAATGGAAGTAAGATTGAATTGTAAGTATGAGGTTCTAGAATGGGAGATTCTGAATGCCAACTGGCCACTCATTTCCAGAATGGAATGCATAGTAGCACCGTACTTATTCAAGTTTGATTTAAGTCTTTACATGTTCACTGTTTTGTGATCAGAAATATAAAGAAGAATCCACAATGCACTGTATACAAGGGCTGTCCCTGATCACTGTCTGAAATCATCTTATTTGCTTCTATCTCAGCCCTCCAGTACCTAAACTCTGTGAGGGCAAGACCTAATGGGTCTTGTTGAGCAATTAGAGTAGGAGCTGGCAGTTAGCAGGCTGTTTTAGTTTGCTAGGGCCACTGCACAGAATATCACTGACCGGGGGGCTTAAACAACAGAAGTGTATGGTGTTGCAGTTCTGGAGACTGGAAGTCTGAGATCAAGGTGCCGGCAGGGCCAAGCTCCTTCTGCAGGTACTTGGGAAGGGTCCGTTCCAGGCCTCTCTCCTAGCACCTGGTAGTTCTCTGCCTTGTGGCAGCAGAACTCCAATCTTCGCAAGGAGTTCTCTCTACGTGTGTCTCCAAACTTCCCTTTTTAAAAGGACATCAGTCATACTGAATTAGTCCCCTCCCCTGCCCCACACTACAGTATGGCCTCATCCTAACTTAACTAATTACTTCTGAAATAGACTATTTCCAAATAAGGTCACATTCTGAGGTCCTGGGGGTTCGGATTTCAACATATGACCTTTAGGGAGACACAATTCAACCCATAACGTAAGCACACATTACATACATAGTGAATAAATGAATAATGAAACAGGGAAAGAGCCTGCCTGGGCACCATTCTACTCCCTAGTGACCAGGTCACTGCACATGTCTGATGACATCTACTCCACGAGCTAGAATTCTGTAAAATATCTGACAATAGTATTTTATCTTGATTCTTTATAAACACAGGATAGTGATTCCTTGAGTGACATGGATTGTGACACTGTATGAATTGCATATAGTTTAATAACAGTTAAAGTGTATAAAGAATTTTAGGAAGGATATCCAGTTAAACCTACAGAATGGCTTCTGGTGTGACCTGTTGGCCTGAGCTGAACCTTTAAGTTTGGACCCTGGGAACACCGCAGCCCAAGGTCTGAAAACCCACTACTCTAAAGTGGAAGTTCGGCAAACAGTCCCCTGTCCCACATGTGCTCCTCAGCTTCAGATACGCAGACTTTCCTCTCATTTGGCTTCTAGCATCACCCTAGGTATCTGTTGTCTTCTGACCTGTTTTGTCTTCTTATTCATCCTATACTTGACCAACCCTGACTGGTCACTTACTTGTATCACAGGAGACAAACTCATTGCAGAAATTCTTAGACATTTTACACGTAATCTCTCAAAGGTTACAACTTTAACAGAGAGGAACTTTCTGTCACATATGGAAACGTCAACACCTGCATGTCTACTGTGCGAGCTGCTTTTGTTCCTAACTGCTATTGCATAGATCTGTGCTGGACCTTCTGGGGTTGCAGAAAAATAAGCACCATGAGGGGAAGAAGCCAGATCTGATTTTTTTCATTTGCAACTGTATTTCCAGTTTGTGAACAGCACCTGGCATATATTTGTTTTCTTACTGAGATTCCCTTCCTGCTGGGAACCTAAGTGCTAATTGCTTGGCCTTCAGCAGAATGACTGAAACTAACTAACATGGGGCCCCTGTGGAAGGCATTTTATGTACTTCTGTACTTTAGGCTGCGGCCTGCAAGCTGCTGGGAAGGTGTTCTTCCATTATTTAAAATACTTTTTCCTATATGTTGTTTTCTCTGTCAATAAACACCCTCACTTTCAAGACAACCACGTATCTACTGAGAGTCAGCTTGACATTTGGGTAAGACTTTCTTTAAACCATTTCAAATATGGGTTCCTCCCACGTGAAACTGATACTAAAAAATCAGTGGCCAGCCACTTGGCCAGGGAGTGGAAGAAACAGAACTCAAAGCAAGCTTTCTGACGCTAAGCTCAGTGTTCTTCCCAGGAAAACGTCCAAATGACTCTCTTACTTAAGAGACAAAAAAGGGAAAGAGGAACACACAGCTTTTATAATTCGTAGATCTAAAACTGGGAGCGACACGTGCCAGTCACCTCATTCTATAGGTGGGGAAACTGAGGCCCCAACATTCCCCCAAAGGGTCACAATATAGTAATGGAAAAAGAGTGTCTAGAACACAACAACTAATAGAAATATAATGCTAGCCTCAGACGCCAGCCATATTTGTAACTGAAAATCTTCTCACAGTGCCATTAGAAAAAGTAATAAGAAACAGATGAAATTAATTTTAATAATACATGTAACCGATCCAATACATCAAAAATGTTATCATTTCAGCTTGTAATTAATATATAAATTATTAATGGATATCTTACACTCTTCTTCTCACACCAAGTCTTTGAAATATTCTTACAGCGCATCTCAATTCAGGCTAGCCACATTTCAAGGGTTCAGTAGCTGCATGTAGCCCGGGGCTGCCCTCTTGGACAGCACAGCTCCAGGGCAGCCCTTCAGCCCCAGTCTAATTTTCTTCTCCGCAACTGCACCCCTGGCTCCCAGGCTTACACACCACCAGAACTTGTAAAATATTAATCGTAAACAGCTGGTGCTTATTTTGAATTACCGTGCGTGGAAGATACGAGGGGTAGCAAGCAGCTGGGAGGTACATTTCGTTCACGGAAGATGTTTTAAATTTTAACTCCTGTCCAAGAAATGCAAATCAGTAATAAAAACTAGATTATAAATTTCAGAGTGGGACCTAACATTTAAAATATTTGTGTTCTGAAGATAAAGGTGACTAATACACGTGTGACGTAACGCTTCCAGTATTGCTGAGTTTCGTTCTTTTGAGTTATTTTCAATTATGGTAACATTCCATTAAAACTCATCCCTGGGGCTTCCCTGGTGGCGCAGTGGTTGAGAATCCGCCTGCCAATGCAGGGGACACGGGTTCGAGCCCTGGTCTGGGAAGATCCCACATGCCGCGGAGCAACTAGGCCCGTGAACCACAACTACTGAGCCTGCGCATCTGGAGCCTGTGCTCCGCAACAAGAGAGGCCCGCGCACCGCGATGAAGAGTGGCCCCCGCTCGCCGCAACTGGAGAAAGCTCTCGCACAGAAACGAAGACCCAACACAGCCAAAAATAAATAAATAATTAAATAGTTAAAAAAGAAAAAAAAAACTCATTAAAAAAAATGTTATTAAAAAAAAAAAACAAAAACTCACCCCTGACTCCCAGGCTCCTCCACCCCGTCCCGTCCCAAGGAGCAGCACATGGCCTCTCACACCAACACAGTAGAGGAGCTGGAACACCATTCCCCCCCGCCCCGCCCCTTATTTAAATCCTTTCTAGTGCTACTGGTCAGTCTTTCCTAAAATGTGCTCGGCAGAACAACACTTTTATGGGATGTGGTTAATAGATTCTAGAAGACAAAAAAGAGTTTCTGTGTCCATGTAAGTTTGGGCAACACTGGGCTAATCATATTAATTATGCTGGGGTTTGGCTGCCTGTGACCAAGCTGAAGTGACTCCATATTCTCCCCAGCATCCCGGGCTGTTTCCCTCCCCTCTCGTCTTCAGATTGTACCCTTAGTCTTCATGCTCACTGCCTCGTATCTGCAAGATGGTTTCCCCACGTATGTGTGTTCTAGACTCGAATAAGAAAAGAGGGAGGGAGGGACGGAAGGAGGGAGGAAGGGAAGAAAGATGCTTCCAGCTGAAAGCTAAAACGTTCCCCCAAATCTCCAGGAGGGTCCTACTCAGGCTCATCGGCTAGAACGAGATCCCACGGCTCGCTGCAGCTTCAAGGGAAGCTGGGAAGGTGCATAGTTTAACAAAGCACACTACGGTGGTGAACTCAGTCACCCTCGTCTACCTGAGAATGACGGCGGAAACGGAATCTGGGCTGCTCCGGATCTGCCACACGGAGTCAAAGCTTTCTTAGAGCCATTTACTAAAAATTTTGCTTTCTGCGTGTCAAATGGGGGACCATTAATCTCTCCCCCCCCCCCCCCCGCATAAAATTCTCATTTTTTCATGGAGGAACTTGCAGAACTGCTGTCCGGTTAAGTATGCTTTGGGCGAAGCTGCAGCCACGCGTCATTCTGGGACAGCCACGCGTCCTAAAAGGGAGACGCACAGAGGGTCTGAGGAAGACCCCGTCTCTCCTGCCCCGGGCGTCCTGTGTCAGCTCCTACGTTCCTACAGCCTCTCTCGGAGCCTCAGCTGGTCTCACGACCTCTCTTCGGGCCATGAGGCATACGTGGAACTCGCTCCTCCAATGCAAGTTTCTGCTTTCCCCACGGAAGGGGCGGACATGCACACAGCGACCCCGTCCCGCTCCCTCTGCCTCGGACACAGCCTGCAGTGACAGCGGCCAGGTGGTGAAAATGAGAGCAAGTCCCCCAGAGTTACAGAAACACCCGCCAGTCACTCGACGCCAGCCGCTGCCTGCCTCCAGATTCTTGTTACGCGAGCAAACAATAAGGCTCTCTTACCGTACGATGAAAGCCGCCTCGTCGTGGCAGCGTGTCACTCACCTGTCCGCCCGTGACGCCTCACTCCCGCAGCCTCAGGCCCCCGGCGTCCTTCGCCGCCGCCGGCTCCGCGCACCCGACCGCAGCTTCCGGTTGTCGTTCTGGCTCAAGATGGCGGCGGCGGCCAGACAGGAAATCCTTGCTCCCAGCAAACCCTGAAGCCCGCGGAGCGACTCCTACTACGGAAGACGCACCGCGGCGGGGAGGGCAGGTGGGAAGCGCTGGGACACACCCTCTCCCCTCAGAGGACCCCTCGGCCCGGCCCGGCCGCCCACCCAGCCGGGAGGGAACTTGAAATCCGGAGCTGCCCAACCCCCACCCCAGGAGGGAAGGGTTGGAACGCCACCTATGAAGGTGTCACCTGAGAGAGGAGCCCCCAAACAGGTAGCGCTGAAAACCGAGGGGTCGCGCCTCCGTGAGGCCCACAGCCTCGGCTCTTGCAGGGCTCGCCTCTCAGACTCGCACGGCGGGGCCCAGCGCAGAAGAGGCCTCAGGAGGCGTGAGGGCTGCCGGGACGCGGTGGGAGTGGGGCTCGTTTGCCTGCCAGGCAGCGTGGTCCTGAGGGGCCGGCACCTGCTTTGACATGCGTCTGGGAGCCAGCTGGGGTTTTCTCCGGCGATGGAGGCTGGCAGGTGCCATCTTCCTTCTTTTTTTTTTTTTTAAACTCTGGATCCAGAGCTTTCCACAACAGATGAGAAGCTTAGATGCACCCGGGACTGCGCTCTGGAATGGGTGCCGGCGTTCCTTGCTGACAGCCAGTGTTTCACGGAAGGGTCATGGGCCCTTGTGGAGGGTTCAGCACTCAAAGTCAGCTTCCGACCTGGGTCTCGGTTCCTGGTTAGCTCTGTCGCTCACTTGACAGCCTGGAGACCTACCCTGATCCGCAGCCGACTCCTTTCTCAGGGGGTGGGGTGGACTCGCTTTCCCCAGCTGCTGCCTGCACTCTTGCCCCAAGCTGAGTGGACCATTTGGAAGGACAGTACTGCCTTCTGTTTGACTCCAGTCAATTCTCTACTGCCTCAGCCATTCACAGGATTGGATCGCCTCTGATGTTTGGTATTTTCATTATCTCAGGAGCACCTTGTAATTGCCATGCATCTTTGGATGCTGAAATGTGCACTGGTGGCCGTCCTGGTACAAGGTGAACCAGTCTCCAGCCCTAGGTAGGCTTGGTCCTGACCTTTCTTTTCCCACCAAGGTTCCAGCAGGTCTGTGGGTTTTGAAAATATTCTCATTGTTTTCTGGGAGACAGTATAGCTTAGCCAGCATCCAAGATGGCACCCAGTGAGTCTTCCCTCCTGATAGTCACATCCTTGTGCAGTTCCCTCCACATCAGTGAGGGCTGACCACTACTATATGATAACGGATAGAATATTATGGACCTCTTTGGTTGTGACTTTGGCAAGATGGGTCATAAAAGGCATTGCCACTTGTTGCCTTGCTCTCTCTTGGATCACCTGCTCTGGGGGAAGCCAGTTGTCGTATGATGAAGACAGTCAAGCACCCCCATGGAGAGGTCTTTGGGATGAAGAACTGAGGCTTCCTGACCACTAGCCAGCACCAAATTGCCAGCTCTGTCTACACCCCGTCTTGGAACTGGATCCTCCTCCAGTCCCAGTCAAGCCTTCAGATGACTGCGGCCCTGGCTGACACCTTGACTGCAACCTCACGGGAGACCCTGAGCCAGCACCACCCAGGTAGGCTGCTCCCAAATTCCTGACCCATTGAAACTAGGAGGTAATGGTCCTTATTGTTTTAGACTGCCAAGTTTCGGTGCAATTTGTTACACAGAAACAGGTAGCATATATAATAGTTCAGCGGCCAGCCATGGCCACCAGAAGTTCTTGCAAAGTCCCCTGCTTTTTTGCTAGACTATTATAGAGTTTGTGGCACAAAAGTGCCCATATAGGATTTTCCATTTGGGACATGAGTAAGTACTTTTAAAGTACTTAATCAATACTTTAAAAGTACCTTAGCACTTAGTACTTCAGTACTTTTCAGTATTTATTAATTTGGAAAAATCAGAAGTGGTGTGAGAATGCAAAGAAAAAAAGGTAAAGTGATATTTAAAAATGTAATTGAGATAAGAAATGTAATTGAATTAAAAAAAATCGAGAATGTCAGCTCCGGGAGCCAAACATTTCCCCACTGAGTTTATCTGAGACCCTGGATGGCTGCAATAGGCTGCTGGAATTGAGTATTACGTCTCCTTCATCCTACTCTTTACTTTTTGAAGGTGAGTTTTTTTTCTTTACTCTTGCAAAGATACAATATGAGAGCCCTGCCCAGGAGCCAAAATGGAAACATACATGCATTAAATGAGAAACTGTATGTTTCGTCTGTAAACAATGAAGGATTTGCGGGTAATATATGTGGAAGAGGCATGTTGAGTGAGTCAGCATCCAGCCTGGCTTCCTGGATCCTGGACAAGTCATTAATTTTCTGCATCTGTGTGCTCCTTTGTAAGCGGGGAGATGGAAGAAGGTTCTTGTGAGGGTTCGATGAGATAGTTCACTGGAGCCGCTTCCATTCTGTTCTGTTTTTGTTGTGATTATGATATACAATTAAATTGCATTAAGTAACTGCATTATTAAACGCGAACATGGTTATAAGGGACGGGTCAAATAGCGCACGTTACAATGCAAATAGAACCTGAGCCCGATGAACCACAGCTGATATTTAACCTAATCCAATCTCAATGAGGTGGCCGGCACATTCATTTAGTATGATTAAAACAAAAATGGGGTCATTTAATACAGAAGTATTACTCTAAATTTTTACCTTGTACAATTAGCACAAAATATCTTTTCATCGTGATTATCCATTGTTGTTAAAAACATAGTGAATTGTTCCTGCGGCAGGCAAAGCTAAAGTGAAATATAATCTTCCCTCTGAGCCCTGAGATGAAAAAGTAAAGACACAGTGTGTCACTCAGAAGGAACTTACACACACAATTTTGAAAATGCAGTGTCTTCATACATCGGCTTTCTTTTTCTTTCTGTTGATGACAGCGTAACAACTTCATATTAGCCCTTAATGAACATCTCTGACGTTCAGCTTATTAACTTTTGAAGATGTAGGACAAAGAGTTAAAATTGACTGGAAACTCTTGATAGAATGATGGGTGTTAGACATCAGGACTTGATGGCTGTAACCCTCATGGCTGTCCCATTGGGTGACATTCATACCAGTAAACAGAAGGAAAATTTCCATTTTCAACTTTGGACTCTGAACATTAGGTTTCATTTACAAGCTGATTTGTCCTGATTACTTAGAATTATCCGATAGAGATCAGGAGCAGAAGCCCTTCTAAAGCCCCTGCTTAGCTGTCCGCCCCCCCCACCCGGGGGACCCTGCCTCCCTGCTAATCGCCTTCTGTTTGTACTCTGCAGATCCAGGCCACATTTTAATAGGGATATTAAAGATGTTTGCCAAGCACCCAGTCAGCCGGAAGACCGCTGGCAGGTTCACGGTGTCATTTTATTGAAAACAGAGTGGCATGTTTTTTTGGAATACATTTACATAAGAAGGGAAGGCTTAAAGGGAGAGAGAAAGGCAATTTGCTTGTGAGGGCTTTGATCCCGTCAGGCATCCTGAAAACCTTTAATGATGAGTTGTTCTTTGCTCACACCCAGTGGGGCTGAGTCTGGTCTGCAGACAGGGAATAGGGTATATAGCTCTTCTCGCCCTTCCCGCTGTCACCCACACCTGGGCCCTACCTGGGCACCTGCCTACCTACCAGGAAGACCTAGTTCCTGGTGCAAAGAGCAGGCAGGTAGAGGGGGAGAGGAGGTCCCTGTGTACTGCTCTCTAAGCTGATCTAATTTTTTAAAATCTAAATTTATTTATTTATTTCATTTTTTATTTTTGGCTGCATTGGGTCTTCGTTGCTGCGCGCGGGCTTTCTCTAGTTGTGGCGAGCTGGGGTTCCCCTTCGTTGCGGTGCGCGGGCTTCTCGTTGCAGTGGCTTCTCTTGTCGCGGAGGACGGGCTCTAGGCGCGCGGGCTTCAGTAGTTGTGGCTCGCGGGCTCTAGAGCTCAGGCTCAGTAGTTGTGGCGCCCGGGCTTAGTTGCTCCGCGGCATGTGGGATCTTCCCGGACCAGGGCTTGAACCTGTGTCCCGTGCATTGGCAAGCGGATTCTTAACCACTGCGCCACCAGGCAAGTCCCGTAAGCTGATCTAATTTTGTTTTACTGTTTTTCTGTGTTGTGCTTGCTTCACGATTTTCTCGCTTTGGCTCAAGGGACCTTTTTTCCAGGAGCAAACCTCGGAATACAGGAGGTTTAGGTTTATTATGCTAAATTATAGTCAGCATGTTAGTGGAAGGTTAATACGGGAGATGCAGTGGCCACTGCTTCCCTCAGACTCGGGCACCAGGTATGGAATGCTTCCTGTGCCTTATAGGAACATGAGACCAGGTCTTGGTCACTGGGATGAGAGAACACATAACAGCCATCACGAATTGTGGCAGAGAGTACTGGTGGCCCAGGTTCAAAGTCTCAGTCTTGAGAATGTTGTTGCCTCAGCTCACAGTTGAAAAATAACGACCTCTGCCTTGAAAGAGGCCCTTAACGTCTGCCGCTCGTGTAATTTGTTAGTTGTTGAAAAGATAGTTTACTACTTTAACCTGTGTGGGTGTATATGCACATCATGAGTGTGTATGGGTATATATGTGTTTCTGTATGGTTGTATGTACTTAAAAGATAAACTAAGGCATGTTAACAATTTTAAGAGTTTGAGCAAAAATTGATTTGAATCAGGCAGTGCCTAACCGGAAGTGGTTAGGAATGCTCCACCGACAGGAGCTGGGGTAGACTTGGATAGAGAAAAAGCGGAAGCAAAGTAAGGAAATGATTGGTTGGCTATAACTTCACGCCTAGTTGGCTGTTTGGGATTGATTCTGGTTTCCTGACTAGGCTTCCACCGCATAAGAGCCCCCTCAGTCTAATGGCCTCCTTGTTTCATTAGTTTAACAGTGCACGTGTGTACAGGGGCACGTGTGTGCATGCATGAGTGTTCACAGGTGTGTGTGCCTTCATGTGTGTGCACGTGTATGCATGCGTGCAGATGTGTATGTGCACACATGTTTGTGCAAGTGCATTTATGTTTGCATGTTTATATTTGCTCACTGTACACAACCTGTGGTAACCTCTCCTGTACTTCAGTCTTTTTTTCCCACCACTGCTGCTTGCTTTAATGTTTGTATGTAATCAGAAATGATTTTGAGGCCCCCGAATACTAGACTGCAGCTTCAAGGAATTAATGCGTCAGGAGGAGCAGACTGATTATGGCAGAGCGAGGTTATTTGAACATAACTCCCAGCAATCAGGGACCGCAGGAAGGAACAGGAGCAGCGGCCCTGGGAGCAGGTTCCTGCCTCCCTGCTCTAGATGGGAGGGTGCCCGTTGCCTAGAGACCAGGGTGAAGGGCTCAGGTAACAAAAGATGTTCTGGGGCTCCTGTGAAGGGCAGTAGCTTCCAGGGCTGAGGCGGCTGCTGAGCCTGGCGTGGCTCCGTGCCGTGCTTGGCTCCCAGGCTGCTATGTAGACTGTGGGAGTAGCATCATGTTGGTACATCAGACAAAAACACCACTGCGCTAGACCACCACAACCTGCCTATTCAGTTAAATGAAGACCAGCTGATGCCTGGAGACATTTCTTTTCCATTGTTTCTCTTCCTTTCTTTTCATCTCCTTTTTCATTTCACTCTCCTCTCTCTTCTCCCCTTTCCACCTGTCACTCTCCCTCCCTCCTTTAAAAAAAAAATCAAATGGTTATAAAATCACTTTTCTGCCTAGGCAACCCTCATAATCAGATGGAAAGTCTGGCACAGTATTTATCCCGATACATAACCGTGTTTTTCCTGTAGACGTAACATTTACTCCTTAAGCTTTTCTTACATTTATTCCCATATTTTTTCCCAATGTCCTACTAAGTTGTCTTCTTAAATGTAAAAGCAAAATATATCCTCTACTTCCGCTTAATATCATTTGGGCCGAGGAGGCTCTAAACTATGTATCTGGTTGGGATAGAGCCATGGAAACACAAGCAGAGGCAGCACTGGGGAGCTTTAAAGAATGACGTCTCATGATGTTGATTTATTCGAGCCGGCCACGCCACATGAGTCATATTACAGGCAGTCACGGTGAGGATAAAAGCCACCATGCTTCTTGGGTGCTTTGCATGCCAGGCAGTCTAAGTGCTCTGCTTGCCTTGTCACACATCACCCTTAGCCCTCAGTGATGTCCTTACTCAGGTTCTCTCCGTTCACTGAAGGAAGGTATGAGCTTTCCTCCAGAGGGCACAGTACCAGGAAGCTGTGATTCTAACCCGGGCCATCAGCCTCCCATCCAAATCTAACATGTGCAGCAACCAACAGGTGTTAAAGGACATGTGCAGCAACAAAACGTGAGTGAGCGCCCATCCAGAGGCAGCAGTGAAGGATGAGCTTGCAGTCTGGATCTCAGATCTTCCCCACGGCTTATTTAATTAAACTCTAGGTGGTTTTGCGAGGGTGGGTGAGGGGAGGCTGGTTAGTAATATGCACTCTTGGGGCCCGCACGGGACCTGCTGAAACAGGTGGGGCCACCCTTGGTGTCTGAACGAGCCTTCCTTTGGGGCTTGCTGATTGTCATTGGTGCTCAAGTTTGGGACCCATAGCTCCAGGGTGAGCTCTACAGCCGTTGCAGATTCTGAGGCCACTTTCTCTCCTCCCACAATATGAACCCAAGCTGTGACCAAGGGGGTTGAGCAGGAGGGAGAACGCAAGTATGAATGGGAAAGGAGAGGGCATGTGACAAGGGTATTTAGGTTGCCACCCATGTGGTCATCAATGCTTCAGCTCTCTGCCATCAGGGTAAAGGCTTGCAGTTGGGTTATAATTATTCCTGAGCGGCACCTTTCTTCTGAGAGAGTCACAGCTTAGAAGAGTCTACAGTGAAGAAGCTGGTTTTTAAATTCTACTACAAACTCCAGATTCTTCCTACCCTCACCAGTATGCATCACCTCCCCTGACTTGGCGAGCTCCTCACCCCTGGGAGGCTGATGTAATGAGAATTAGATGCTAAACCAGGAGGCCAAGAGGCAGGGCTCCTGGGTTCTCTCTCACTCCAGGGCCTCTCGCTTGCTTTAATTTCAGCAGTGCCTCAGGCAGGTTAGCCCAGGGCCCTGTGAGGTAACTGCACAATGACCCAAAGCTGCTGGGTCATTCTTTTATTAGGCTGTTCCACAGTCTAGTGGATTTCATGATTAGGAAGTAATTTCATTCCCTAAAGCATACTGAAGACCCAGGCTACGCTGGGAGAACATTGGTTCAGTTGCCGCTGTCTCCCAGCTGAGACTTAAGAAAACAAAAGAAACAATTTCGTATGATAATATTAGCAAATATGTCTTCTATAAGCCCTGTCTTCATGCCTTTTGAATTGCATTGTCTCCTCCCCATATTGTTGACTTACTTGTATAAAGGATTTTGCTGTGCCAAGTGGGGAAAATTATTTCACGCTTGCTTTGATCAGAAATCTGTTGAGGTGGCTAAACCATTCAGTATATTCTAGTGTGGTTAGCTTTGCTAAGGGAAGGGAAAGGCGATCAAATCATTAGCATAAATTAAGAGGCCTAAGTGCTGTCTTGAATATTTTTAGATGGATTTAAAAAGTAGTGTAAATTTATGAAGGTCAAAGATGCTGGGAATCTAAGGCATGCACATTGTTCATTATTTTAGCAATATTCTAATACCATGTTTCTCGTGTGTCATCTGACATCTAGATTATGTAAAGCCAAAATGAGGTCACCGTGACAACCATCTGTGCCATTAATTCATTGTTATGAGTTAATTTGGATTAGGATCTCGGCTAAATTATGAAATGTTTGGCCTTTGTTTTAGCTGAAGACCATTTGGTGGTGATTTGCATTACTTCCAGTTTCTGGATTCCGGCAGCTAATGCTGCCTTTTTCTCCCCTCCCATGAAAAGGAGTAATCCCTTCATAATAGAATTTGTAACTTTACGTAAGAGGAATTGGCTTACAACTTTGTGGAGGGCGGGTGGTGGTGCTGGTGGTGTGTCTACTACTTAATGATAATAAAATATTTGTTTTTAAAATACCTCGAAGCTTCCAGGATTTTATTTACTGATTATATCAAGTAATTGCCCACGGATATATGGCATTATGGAAACTTGCAAAAGTGAAAGATTAGTTGGTAGGCCACAAGTAAATTATGGCTGGAAGAGCAAAAATGACCTAAAATTAATGAAAAATATGTGGCCTCATCCAGTAGTAGTCACTTACAAATGACAACAAAAGTTGCCCAAAACGTAGTTATGTAATTAGTTTGATGTGGGAAGCTGAGTTGCCAAGGAGTCCTGGGACACTGTAGCTGGCCTGCAGGGGGCTACAGCGGGCCCGTGGGAGTAAGCCCTGGAATCTGGCCAACCTGGAAGGGTCTGCTGGGCAGGCTGTAGGTGACAACCAGTAAGAAAAAAAGTCTCAGGATAAGTTACGAACCTTTATGCAGGTGTAAAAAAGGTCTTAAGTGTTTTTATTAGTTGCATTATTGCTCTATCTAATTATGTTAAGTATAGATAAGAGTAAATGAGAAACAAAGTTGAGTTTAGGAATTAAAGTCTGGATTTGGTGCAAATTGAAAAGTACACGTTTTGTTTCAGGCAGAGAAAAAGGATCCATAGATCAGAAAATGTAGGATGAAACCAGTGGATCTATATATGGTGGAGGGTAGATAGGAAATAGATTCATGGCTTTTTATCCTAGGGTGGAGAAAGTACCGGAAAGATGGACTAGTGGGAATCATTTTCGGCTTTGAATTCAGAGAGACTTAGTAAATCCTGGCTTTGACTTTGTTATGGCAGCCCTAGGAAGCTGGTGTATAAACAGTGAAGTGATAAATCACCAGCAAAGGAAGTGGTTTTGCATCCCAGCTGCCACAGCTGGGAGCCGTGATGTTTACACATGAGACGTAGAAAATAGTCATGGAGGAAAGCACTTGGAAGAAACGGTGGAAACCTTCCAGATCATACAGAGGCCTGAGGATTCCTTTTTCTGCTTAACACTTTTGAGGTTGAGCGAAATCTTCCCAGTTCATGCATAGAAAAACAGGGGCCTTCCCATCATCTCAGGTCACTGTAGCTGCTGTATTTACTGAGATTCCGGTGTTGTGTGAACTGACGAACAGGAACTGCAAAAGCAAGGGAAGTAGATGAAGAATTGCCAACGTGTTACTTGGTTTAGCCAGAAACACGGAAAAGCTTGAACACTGAACATACTGCACCCTGAGAAGGGAAATATGGCCTATTTGACAACAGAGAGGAACCAGTTTGGCTTAGACCAAGGGTTGGTAAACGTTTATTATAAAGGGCTGGATAGTAAATATTTTCAGCTTTGTGAGCCTCACAGCCCGTTGTCGGGTTTCAACTCTGCTGCTGTGGTGTGGAAAGCAGCCACAGACAACATCTAAACAGATGAACACGGCTGTGTTGCTGTAAAGCTTGCCGCATGGACACTGGAATTTGACTTTCACGGAGTTTTCATGGGTCATGATGTAGTAGGATTCTTTGATTTTGTTCAACCATTTGAAAATGTAAAAGCAATTCTTACCTTGAGGACTATGCAAAAAGAGGTGGTGGGCTGGATGTGCCCTTGGGCTGTGGTTTGCCATCCCCTGGCTTACTGACCCTTGGTTTAGAATAATGACAATGCTGGAAGAACTGAGACGTTGAAAGGTAAAGTGGGTCCGAGTCAGAGACCAAGACAGAAATGCTTGCCTAGGCTACTATGAAGTACAGTTTTCTCTTATATCTTTGTTATCCGTAAGATTGGCGGCTCACGTTACATCTATAGTTGAATGAATGAATTCTAACCCATAGTATGTTCCCTGGTGTGGGTTTAGCTGTTTTTAGTTTATCCTCCCCACCAACCGCATTATTGTTGTTGTTTATAGTTAAGCCCAGGGTTAAGAGAACAGTGGTAGTTCTGAAGACATTCCTTAATTGGGTAAAACCATATCTTAAAAACTTTTTCTTCCATGACTATTCTCTAGTCATCTCTGTGGTCCCTACCTGGTGCCCTGGGGCAGAGGCTCACTGCGCTTGTTTCCTTCTCCTCCTGTGGGCTTTGGCACAGCTAGACCCCATTTCCTAGTTTCCCTGGTACATAGGGCAGCCCTATGCCTGAGTTCTGTCTGGTGGAATGAAGCTGAAATGACACATACCACCACCTCCAGTCCTCTAGCCCCAAACAGCCTCGTGTGCTGTGTTCCACACTCTCTCCTCCCCTTGTTGTGCCTGGAAGGCAAGTTCTTTTTTATCCTAGAATTTGGCATATCCATAAGTTGGAAGGAGGAGAGGCGTACAGGAGCACTGCCAGAGCAGGAACTTGTGTGTCGGAGCAAAAGCAATAATGTTTATTCCGTTAAACTGGGAGAGCTGTTTGTTACAGCCATTATCCTACTCTGACTAACATGCACTTGGTGTGTGAAGACAGAGTACACCTAACAAAACGGTGCCCGCGGAGTAACGATTCCTATTTCAGTGACCATTCACTCACGTTTGGCCCTATGTACAGAATCACTCATCTCACTCCAGACCTCTGGCTCGTCCCTCATGGTCACTTTCTAGGCCCATCCTGAGCGGGCACACCTCGTGGTCTGTGCCCCAGTCCTCATCTGCTAATTGATTGTCTCTCTCCTATGCTGGGTTCTATCTTCGAGAGCCATTCGTGGTGCTCAGGTGAATTCTCTGTTCAGTTTTCCTTGCATCTTTTTAAACCTTCAAGTTAATGGATGACTAATAGCACAGAAGATACATTCAAAGGGCACTGAAGTAGATGGTTGGTGCATGTTTTTGTGAGCCAAAGGGAAGCCGGGGGTAGGTGAGGAATGTGAACCAGTTCAGGAATGAGGTCATAATGTCCACTGATGACAACCCCATGTTAACCTGGGGCATCCAGAGGGGTGGGCAGGCTGCCACGGTCTAGTGTTACTTTGGGATGTTTATAAATATTATGGTTTGGTAGTGTTAGAGGCTGTTGTATATGCTGGTGAAAATATGTTGATGATCATGCATATTAATGTATATTATGTAACAGATGTCACACAGAATTATGGGATATAATGATATATAAAATATATATAAAATATATAGTTGTATTCTATAATCATATATAATAGAAAAACATATATAATTATTTACATATGATTTTTTGATATATACAAATATATTTTTTATATATAATTTTCATATATTATATAATCATTACATAATATAATATTATATAAAATAATATATTATAAAATATTACATACACATACACATGGTTGTTGGCATCTATTCCGCTGAAGTGGAAGCTGCGTTTTGGTTTGTTTTGTTTTTTCTCAAGATGTAGCACTTTGCTTTTCCAGATGCCAATTGATTTACCACCTGAAATAAGGGATACAAGATTATAGGTTATCTTCTCGAGTGTCAAATGGTGTGATTGCAGAGGTTTAGTGTTTTGTCTCACGATACGTGCCTGATATGCAGCACAACGCATCCTAGAATCTCCATAGCGTCACTGCCACCGAGAGCGGCCTCAAGGGTTTTTCAGTGGAGTAATCACTCGCCTTCTCCCACGTTTACAGGTTTGCACGTGCACTCGTAATAATGACAGATCCATTTGTCAATACGTAGAGAGCCTGCTGTGAGAAAGGGCTCCTGGGGCAGTTTCCTCGAGTGGAAACCCTTGTAGGGCAGTGGGCATACCTCATCCTAGTGTGGTTTAGTGTTGTGAGTATTCCCCTCCTGTCTCCCCTTTCCCACTGCCTTTTCCATCTCAGTAATGGACACTCCATCCTTCTGCTAGCTCAGGCCAGAAACCTTTGAGTTGTTCTTGTGTGTATCTTTCTCTCCAGTCCACACCAATTCAACAGGAAGTCCTTTTGGCTCCAGCTTCAATGTGGGTCCAGATCTGACCATTTCTCCTAACCTCTCCTGCTCCAGGCCACCACCATCTTTCTTCTGCAGCCCTCCGAGCATTACTTTTATACATAGCAACTTTAGTTAGAGGTGATTTTTTTGTGGGCAATAAAAGAGAGATAAAGGATCTGCAGATGAATAAGAATTGTGAGAAACAGAGGACCTGAAGTAGAACCAATTGGTCTCTTTATCAGTGATGGAAGACAGGAAAAGGAGAGAAGTACTTCTGAGGGAGGAGGTCAAGTCTTGGTTGGTTGATAAAACTTAGGTGAGAGAGTTGTGCATGGGTTTCTAGGTTGTATAGCACTGCTTGACGGTCTTGCCCCTTGTAGGGGTCTGGTGGGTGAGCAGGGTGGGGAGGCAGCATAGAACATTCTTAGGTGACTTGGAGGGAGGGGAAGAAGCAGGTTTGTGCAGATGCCTTTTGAAGGCCTTGTAGAGGCACTTTGTTGAAGGCAAAATAACATAGCTTCAGGGTGAGGGCCAGTCAGCCTATTCTGGAGCGATAATGAGGATGCCTGGGGATCTGCTAAAACGCAGATTCTGATCCTGTAGTTCTAGGTAGGGCTGAGGTCCTGCATTTCATTTCTTTTCTTTCTTTCTCTCTTTCTTTCTCTCTTTCTTTCTTTCTTTCTTTATTTCAGTTGAAGTATAGTTGATTTACAATCGTGTGCTAGTTTCAGGTATGCAACACAGTGATTCAGTATTTTCGCAGATTATAATCCATTATAGGTTATCACAAGATATTGGGTATAATTCCCTGTGCTATACTGTAAGTCCTTGTTGCGTATCTATTTTCTGTGTTTTATGTATGTAGTTTGTACCTGTTAATCCCTTACCCCTACCTGCATTTCTAAGACGCTCTTAGATGGTGCCCACGCTGCTGTTCTCTACAGATAGCCTGGGGCTGTACTCTCATATGGTAAAACTTCAAATCCCTCTGCATTAACCTACCTACAATTGCCCAGCTATGCTTCTTAATCTCTGTTTTCTTCATTTGATTTGGGGTAGGTAACCTACAGCTATTTTTGTCTTTTAGTTATGGGATCCATACAGTAAGGTCCCCCCTCCCCCCTCCACCCCCCTGCCCTTAGGACCACTTATTCTTAAAGTTCACTAAGGGACATTAAAAACAAGTGACACAAATGTAAGATTTTATAGGTTTCTTGAACAGTCTCGTAAAAAAGAAAACATAAACTCTTTTGGAACAAAGACCTTACAGATCAGGTAGCAAAAATGTTTTTCAGACCTTTTAAATCATTTAAAAAAATTGAGGTGAAATTTGCATTAAATAAAGCTGATTATTTGAGAGTGAACAATTCATTGGCATTTAGTATATTCGCAGCATTGTGCAACCACCACCTCTGTGTAGTTCCAAAACATTTTCATCACCCCCAAATTAAACCCTGTACCCATTAGGCAGTCACTCCCCTTTCCCCTTCCCTCAGCTTCTGGCAACCACCAATCCGCTTTCTGTCTCTATGGATTTGCCCCTCCTGGATATTTCATCTAAATGGAAGCATACGATATTTGTCTTTTTATGTCTGGCTTCTTTCACTTAGCATAATGTTTTCATGGTTCATCTACGTTGTAGCCTGTGTCAGTACTTTATTCATTTTTATGGCTGGATAATATTCTATCGTAGGTACACTCCACAATTTGTATATCCATTCATCCTTTAATGGACATTTGGGTTGTTTCTACCTTTTGACCCTTGTGACCAATACCGCTGTAAACATGTGTGTAAATTGTGCATTTTTCTATGTGTAGTTTAGGGAGTGATTCTTTCTGAAAGACACAAGTTGATTTTGACGTAAGCAGAGGAGATTCATCAAAGGTTTGACACTCTACGATTCAAATTCAAAAATGAAGAAAATGACTTTCTAAAGCAGACCTCAAGGTATTCTAAATTGTTATAAGCGATGAACACTCTCCTTTGAAAAAAACTCTTCAATTGTTTATTCAGGAATCCTGGGGTTTTAGGCACAAAAGGGATGTGAGTACAGCCGTGTGTAGTGTCACAGGAGATCAAGAGAGATTTCTTCTCAGAATTCTTTCAAAGATCCACAGGACTTCAGAGACGCCCGCCTCTATGCCCCACAGTGGAGCTGTCTGCCTGCCTGCCTGCCTGCGAAGGGTACAGTTTGAAAAGTCTCTTACCTTCTAGCTGTTAGAACTCAGAACCACGTGGAAGGTCAGTCACAGTGAAATGGAACATAAACATGCACCTGTCATCCCAGGGACCCAGAGAGGCTTCTGCGCTTTTCTGGGAGTTAGGTGGAAAGAGGGGTGTGTGTGTGTGTGTGTGTGTGTGAGAGAGAGAGAGTGTGTGTGTGTGTGTGTGTGTGTGTGTGAGTGTGTATGTGTCTGTCTGTCTTGCAGTCATTACTGTTTTGTGGTTTTTTTTTTTTCCAAGCAGCACGGCTCATCTGCTCTGAGATATCATCAAGCCTCATAAGCTGAACTCTGAAAGGGTGACCGTGCTGGGTGCTGATCACTCCAGACTGAGGCCCGTGATTAAGATTTATCCTTGAGCAGCTGCAGAGCCTCTGCTCCCGTCTGCCCTGGAATTGGCCCCATATGGCAGGCCTTGTCGGGTGGGGCTGGAGGGAGAGCGTGTGCTCCTGAGCTGTGGTTGTGGACGGTGTCGGGGCAGATACTGAGCTCCTGTCCGGGATGTGATGAGACTGGTCCTAAATAGCTTGTCCAGCACATGGCACAGAAAGGGATCTTAGGGGGCTTCCCTGGCAGTCCAGTGGTTAAGACCCTGTGCTTGCAGGGCAGGGGGCCCGGGTTCGACCTCCCGTCGGGGAGCTAAGATCTTATATGCCACGTGGCGCAGCCGAAAAATAAAAAAATAATTAAAAAAAAAAAAAAAAAAAGAAAGGGATCTTGGGCGATGGAATGTGGAGTGCAGTTGAGTCAGACAGAACCAGGGAACTTGGGGCCAGGGGTACAGAAAGCTGAGCTTGGATGTGGAGCTCCTGCACCAGAGCTGGCTCTTGTACATTGCTCCTGCAGCTTCCTGGGAGGAAGGCCCTTTGATAGGAGCAAGGCTGCGGTGTGGGAAATGCTAGGTCTCCTCACAGCACAGAAGCCCTAAGGTGAGGATTGGTGAATAGGGACGGCAGACTGTGCACGTGGAGATATTTTGATGCCATGTTTAGCATTTCATGGATGCATTGCATGTCTCCACTCTAGAGAGACCTGGAGAAGCCATTTAAAGCCAGATGCACTTGGGGGGAAGCATTCTAGAGTTTATAACTTGGGTTTACCATGCTTCCTTACTGGAGAGCATTTAAGTCAGGGGTGATGGGTACCATAAAACATCAGAGGTCGTTTGAGTTCTCACTGATGCTGGCAAGGGTTAGGTTTGTATTTGGAAAGGGTAGATGATTGCCTCTCTTAATGGTAAGGTTGCCTGCCTAAACATAATTTCTTCTTGGTCACACTCGGCCCCTCCCTTCGGAGGACTTCATCTCTTGGACTCTTAACGTATGCATAGCTATCTTTTACGTTGCTTTGGGGTGTTCCCTATTCTTTCTTTTTTTTTTTTTGGCCACGCCTCATGGCATGCAGGATCCCTTGCCCCCCTGCAGTGGAAGTGCAGAGTCCTAACCACTGGACCGCCAGGGAATTCCCCACACTGTTCTTTTTAACTTTACCTTGTCACACCAACTAGACACTGTGGACTTATTGGTGTGGATCTGAAACTGTCACCATTAGCATTTTTCATTTATCTGATGGCTCAGACACTAAATATGGGGATGTCCCTTCTGGAAGGCCATGAGTCCATGCAACCAGGATTGATTAACCCGCACTGGTTCCTCGCTGTCTGTGAGGGGGCATTGGATCTAATGGAGCCTGAGGACAGAGACAACTCCAAATATTAACAAAACAAAACAAAGTGAAAACACTTTATAAACTGCAGGGGTGAGAGGTTCAACTATAGAAAGCCTGATTGGAATTTCTAACAGGACCCCTGGTTCTCTCAATTTATAGTTTAGGTGGGGAATGAGGCCAGTGTCCAAACTCTAATAATCCAAACAATAAAATTAATTCAAAATAAACAAGCAGAACAACAAAAGTGTATGTGTTTGTAATATACTTTGTGCATAATACATATATATATACGTATTCATGTATATGTATGTAATCTTCACGTTTGATTGTAGTAGATGATTACAACCAATTTTTCAGTACATTATACTAGAGTAGAATGTTTGTCATCCCCCATTCTTCCAAATAATTTACTGAAAATATTACACTTGCAATTAACTTTTCTTGACTATGTTTCAAAAAGAGTGTAAATTTTCTCAGCCCAGCTTATGTAGTAATTATTACATGTCAGAAATTAAAATGGGATTTCAAAGTAACTTTGTCCTTGGAAAGCTTTGCTTTGCTTTAGTGGCAAATTTCAGCCTGCACATTTCATGGTGTTTATGATGGTGGGTTTTTTGTTTTGTTTTGTTTTGTTTGTCTTCAGTCCTATTGACCTGGACTAGCTAGGTCTGCTAGGCAGTGGAGAAATGGCTCTGCTGTCTCAGATTTATGGTTTAATTTACCCAGCAGTTCTTTAAGCATATGAGGGGCAAATATTCTTTAACCTGTGTTGAAAACTTTGGGCTTCTACTTTTTACTTTCAGCTGAAGTTGGAAACACTTCAGAGGGAGAAAAGATACAAAGATGTATGACAAAGAAGACACGTGATAACAGTCTCTGTCTTTAAGGAACTTGCAATCAAGTCGAGGCATTTAAAACAGAAATACATGAAAAAGATAACTAAGAATTAAAAGCAGAAAATTAGGGGAGTAGCCCCTAAGCATTAGACAATAGTTTGGGGCAGGGCGGGTGAACTCTGGCTGGAAGGCTTAGGAAAGGAGCTGCAATTTGAGTAATTTATTTATTAATTGAAGTATAGTTGATTGACAATGTTGTGGTAATTTCTGCTGTACAGCAAAGTGAGTCAGTTATATACACACACACACACATACTTTTTAATATTCTTTCCCATTATGGTTTAACCCAGGACAATTGAATATAGGTTCCCTGTGCTCTACAGTGGGACCTTGTTGTCCATCCGTTCTGTGTGTAACTGTTTGCATCTACCAACACCAAACTCCCAGGAGCTGCAGTTTGAAACACTGCAGATTTTGCAAGATGGGGAAGAGTAGGTAGGACATTATAGGCAGAGGGAAACAGGAAAAGTGTGGGATCAGTGTCTTCCCCATCCAGCATTTCAAAGATTGGTGATATTTATAAATTCCAAGAACTTGCTATTAGTGTAAAAGAATTCTAGGTGTATCCTGTCACTTTTTTTTTTTAATAGTAATTATTTATTTATTTATTTTTATATTTATTTTTGGCTGTGTTGGGTCTTTGTTTCTGTGCGAGGGCTTTCTCTAGTTGCGGCAAGCGGGTGTCACTCTTCATCGCGGTGCAAGGGCCTCTTCACTGTCGTGGCCTCTCGTTGCGGAGCACAGGCTCCAGACGCGCAGGCTCAGTAGTTGTGGCTCACGGGCCTAGTTGCTCCGCGGCATGTGGGATCGATCTTCCCAGACCAGGGCTCGAACCCGTGTCGCCTGCATTAGCAGGCAGATTCTCAACCACTGCGCCACCAGGGAAACCCCTATCCTTTCACTTTTGACCTTCTTCCTCCATCTGTACTTTCCCCCTAAATTGCAATGAGCTAATTTTGAGAAAAGTCAGACTTTATAAAGGCCAGACTCCATTTGGGCCATCTCTTTCCTTTTAAACACAGTTGTAAGGTATACCAAGTTTTCGTCACTAATTATTTCTCTGAAAAAGAGAAATAATTAGTGACGAAAACTTGGTATACCTTACAACTGTGTTTAAAAGGAAAGAGATGGCCAACTGTTAAATGAAAAACAGAGAAAAAAAAAGGTGAAGGGAAAATGATCTAAGGAACCGAAATGTGTGTTTATTTTGTTTCTTGTTGGTTTTTTTGGCCCCCTTGGGATGGCAGGTACTGCGTCTTGAGAAGGACCACATATGTTGGTTTTCTGCTGCAGCCAGGACTTCCTACAAAGTACGGTATGGCCGTCCTCCGGCAGTGCAGCTGCACGGCCATTTTGCTTGTAGTCTTCAGCGTCTCCAAGTTCACACGTCTGAGGATGGCACCCTGCGACGTGGTTGGGCTGCTTCCATGGCCCCCAACCCTGCAATCCACCCAGCTCCTGGTGGGACCTGGGGCGGTGCTGGCGAGGACGCACTTTGCTCTCTTCTGCCCTGGCTAGCACACAGACCTTTCTGATCGCCTCCTGCTGGAACACAAACAGGGGATCCGTCTCTGCCTTGTTTCCCCAGTTACAGGTAATTAGCTCTGTGCTTTTGAATGCTAGTGCTTGAAATGGCGTGTTCTGCATCTGCCTTATTACGAAGCCGCTCGGCTGCCTCTAGACAAAACATCATCTAAATGAGATTTGCTCTCAAGTATCTGGTATGTGGGAGGAGGCAGCAAAGGAAACAGCGGATATTTCAGATCTATGGAAAAATATACAGCATGGCTGAATAATGGCATCCAGCACACTCACGAATTAAACACATCTTGATCTAATAGCCAGTGGTAAGGAGTACGCATTTCTATTTTGAACTCTCATTTCAGAGGTGGGGTGAGCCATATAAATTTTCATAGCAGTGATTTGTTTATTTTATGATTTCCCGTCCTGACCCTTTTCTCTTTCCAGCTCTCCAAGAGGCAGGCTATTTGGCTTATCACTGGCTTATTTAAACTTGTGCAATTCAAATATGATTTTTTTTCAAAACACAATTTGTCACGCATCTGGAGTCTCATTTTGATAAGGGCCTTCGGTGTATAGAACTGTACTAAGATTCCAAATACTAAGGTCTGTAAAGGAGTGTCTGTCTACAGGCCGTAAAGATTTTATCTCACATCTTTCCAGAATCTGGCTTTATTAGTACATTGGCGCCAATATCTGATGTAGGTTTTAATCCCGGCAGAGGTGGAGGGCCGGGGGGTGTCCATCCTAGTGTGCCCCAGCTTTCCTTCCCTCATCTTCACTTCCCCTTCCATGAGGGGCTTCACCTTACTTTCCTCAGGCCACAGATGTCTCCCATCCACCCCTCCACCTGCCAGATTAAAAAAAAGTTGTGTACATTGATAAATGATGGAAAAGACCTTTATATACATGTACAAACGTGCACATGAATTTCATCTTATGAAAGCTCTTCCTTGACATCTTATCTTCCTCCAGCCACCACCTGTTTCTCTTCTCCTGTGTGAAAAGGATGGCTAAATGGTCTCCAGAATTCACTTCCCCTTCCGTAGTGTGGAGATGTTGCTGGGAGTGGGTGTCCAGGTCAAGTCTGTTTTGTAGCCCTCTTGCCTTGAGGAGGGGTGTGGTGACTCATTTGCTGGTGAGATATGCGTGTCCCTTTGGGAATAGGTGGGGGGAGAGTGGAGCCACAAAGCAGGCGGAGCCTGGGTGTCCGGAGCGTCCTTGGAGGAAACCTTTCTGACAGCTAGGAACGCTGGACTGCGTTGGACTGGTACAAGAGTAAGAGTAAACTTGTATCCTAAAAGCCATTGAGACATGTGGGCTTATTTGTTGTGGCAGCTCATGTTACTCTAACTCAGGGTTCAGCAGCCTACAGCCTGTGAGCCAGATTAGCCCGTTGCCTGTTCCTGTAAATAAAGTTTTGTTGGCGCTCAGCCACACTCATTCAGTCACATATTCCCGTGGCTGCTTTCCCACTACAACGGCGGACAGGAGTAGTTGTAACTGAGACCCTATGGCTGTTAAAGCTGTTTACTGCCTGACCCTTTGCAGAAAAAGTTTGCAACCAGTGCTCTAATATTTGAGCCTCAGATGTCTGCTGAGAATGCAACACCAGGTGCATGAGAAATACCTCCTGGTACTGTTGAGGGCAGAGGACAACCCCCCATGGACCTGGCCCTTCATTTACTGACATGAGGTCCCCAAAGCCTCCGAACTTCCCCCACCCCCTACACACAGACAGACACACAGACACACACACACACACACACACACAGAGTCTTAGGGGTGAGAAAACCCAAGGGAAGAACACGCTAACACACCTTTGTTTATCTAAAGGGATTGTCTATCTAATCGATGGTTCTCCAACTTGAATGTGCATCAGAACCATCTGGAGGGCTTGCTAAACACAGATTGCAGGGCCCCACCCCTGAGGTTTCTGATTTGGCCCGTCTGGGGTGGGGCCTGAGACTCTGCATTTCCCACATGCTCCCAGGTGGTACCAGGAACCACACCTTGGGGGCCACTCACCTATGTTGTTCTGTAAGACTATGCTTTGCACTGGAGTGGACATAAAGTAAATTTTTTTTTCTTGCTCATGATTGGGTCAGAGGGGAGAGTTTGTTTTAGGAGTAAGGTATAATACTTTATGGAGAACTACAGAGCACCTTTTCTGCTCGTCCAAGTAGGGGTGTGAGTTTTGTGACTCTGCTACTCTAAAAGTTTTTAATTAAAAATTTTTTTTCAGTACTTGTGATTTTTCTAAAGCAATGATTACTTGAGAATAACCAAAACCATACAGTAGGATGATCATCCACAGTTTGCTTAAAGCTAACCTAACCACAGACCAGTAAGCACGTGAACAAACACAAACAGCCAGCAGGGTAGCAGCAGGCCGCCCGGCCTGTGTGGGATGCGACCTTGGGTGTTGAGGCACCTGGAAGGTACCACACATGTGTCTATGGGACTGTCTCAGCCCCAGTGTCTCCAGGACCTTCTCCTTGGGACCCTCCCCTCTTTTCTCCTCCCGGCTGCTCTTCTCCTTCTAAGGTAGACCCTGTATGTTTTGTGTTGGCCAGGTTTCTTCTCAGAGAGTGACATGGTGCAGGCCCTGGAGGTGGGGCTCAGATCGAAAGTCTTCTCATTTTTGCCAAAACTGTTACCGAGTCCAGACTCGTTCCGCTCACTGCACGACAGGCCAGTAAATCGGGAGACGAGGTGTTGAGGCAAGGAATAATGACTTCATTTGGAAAGCCAGGACTCCGAGAAGATGGCAGACTAATGTCCTAGAAAACCATCTTACCCAAGTCAGAATTCAGGCTTCTTTTAGTATACTACAAGGGGAGGGGCTGTGGTTGGTTCTTGCAAACTTCTTGGTGTCGGAATCCTTCGTTCTTGCAGCTGTCCACGTAGGTTAGGTCACAATGTTCCTATAATCCTCCAACAAGACAAATGTTATCCTCTGTTCTGAAACTTTTAATCGTTATATGAATGGAAAAGTGTTATACCGTTAAAGGTCATAGCCTTGAGAATGGGCTGTCCTATATATTTCACGGTATGGGCAACATTCTTAACTGGAAGCAAAGACGATAGAATACAAAGGTTAAAGTAAAAGAAAGAAATCTAATATAGAGTCACATTTGTTCTTCCCTGTTACAAAACCACTGGTGGCATCTCAGCAGAGGTCTTGCAATCGAGGAAATGCAGGTGGTAGACTTTAAAATCACATGTTGGGCAAAGGTGCAGGGAGGGGAGAAGAAGAGGGACATGGAGGGATGGCGAGAGAGAGGGAGGGACAGAAGGGGAGAGATTTGGGTCAGGGAGAATATTCTTCACTTGGTACGTCAAGCCTCACGCATGTGGCTCTACCCTGAGTCTCCCCATCACCCACCCCCATAGGAGCAGTGGTGGTTTCAGTTAAAAGCTTCCCACCTGCTCTTTCACTGGCGGTTTCTATTTAACTATTTCACGTGTGGCTTAAATAACCAGAACTTGGTATGAAAAAAATTGTGTCCGGGCTTCCCTGGTGACGCAGCGGTTAAGAATTTGCCTGCCAGTGCAGAGGACATGGGTTCGAGCCCTGGTCCTCGAAGATCCCACATGCCGCGGGGCAAATAAGCCCGTGCGCCACGACTACTGAGTCTGTGCTCTAGAGCCCACGAGCCACAACTACTGAAGCCCGCGCGCCTAGAGCCCAAGCTCTGCAACAAGAGAAGCCACCACAATGAGAAGTCTGCGCACCGCAACGAAGAGTAGCCCCCACTCGCCACAACTAGAGAAAGCCGCGCACAGCAACAAAGACCCAATGCCGCCAAAAATAAATAATAAATAAATAAATTAATTTTAAAAAATTGTGTCCTTCTAATGCATTAATGAATTATATACCGGGTGCCATGTTAAGTTCATGCTAATTACCTCTTCTCTGCCTGTAAATTTCATAAAGACAGACACTGTGTTTCTTTGGCAGGGTCCATAGGGTAGAAAATGGTGCTGGACCTTGGGGGGTTTAACTTGAATGAGGTCTAGAAATTTGCCTGATGATTTCCATTACCTAATGGGCCAAGCAGATCTCTTATCAAAAAAAGACTGTCTACTTTGTCGTTACGATAATTTCCTGCTGTGGTTTTAGCATAGGTGTCTAGCGCCCCCTTTGCCACCACAGTAAAGGTTGAGATCAGGGGTTAGTAAACATTTTTCTGTAAAGGGCCATGTACATATTTGCAGCTTCTCAATTCTGCCATGCTAGTGTGAAAGCAAGCAAAGACAAGTTAATGGCTCTGGCTGTGTTTCAGTAAAACTTTATTTACAAAAACAGACAGCACCGGATTTGGCCTGCGCATCCGTAGTCTGCCTTCCCCTGGTTTAGTCAGTGCATACAGGTCACCTAGGGAACTTGTTAAAATGAAGTTTATGGTTCAGTAGATGAGAGGTGGCGGAGAGAGATTCTGTGTTCCTAACAAGCTCCCAGGAGATGCTGTTGCTGCTGCCTCTTAAACCACACTCTGAGTGTGGAGGCTTTAGGTAACATTTGCTTTTTGTAGATAGATTGGGCAGTTGCAAGCAACCAGGAGAGGCTGGTGATGATTCCAGTGAGCTGCACAATTTTACAGAATTTCAGAGAGAGAGAGCCTCAAAAGCTGTATATAAACTCGGAAGAAGACTGTGGGAATGATGTTTTATTTACTAGTGTCTTCTAACCAAACCAAACCTGTGAACACTGGGTATTGCTTCTCAGGTTTCCTGGAACCCATTTACTTTAGAAACCTTTCCAGAAGAATTCAGGTAATTAAAAGGGAGCCTAGTTTTCTGTGTGACCTTGGATCTATCACTTGACCTTCCAACACCTGGGGGCAATGCAGATGTACTTATCAAATTGTGTCAAGACAGGATCTTACTGGAAAACAGATGTTGGGTCAGCATTTCCCACATGTGGGAGAGCTGAAATCCTGCAGGTAGCTCATAGTCGACCTATTCATAATGATGACTTTTCCAAATACGAGAGCTTGAATACAGAGGACTAATTGCTTTCAGATTTGGGAAAGGTTAAAAAAAAAAAAAAAACCCAACAAAAAACCTTGCCAGAGCAAGAACAACTGTAGAAACTGTAACAAACTATGAAACTGTCTTTAACTCACTATCTTTAGTTGTTGTCTTTCTAAAGTATGAAACAATCTTTAAAAGGATAAGCTTTCCTAAAAGTCTTCCTCCAAGCGTTTACAGTGACTTGTGCTCGGACCACACTGCATACTTGATAGTGCAATATGGTTCCGCTCATTGGAATCATCACCGGCCTTCCCCACCCCTCCTCCCCTGCCCTTCCACCTCTGCCCAGTTCCAGTAATTCTTTCCATGTGGAAATGAGACGCTGCCAAATTTGAGAGACCCCCTTTCTCTGGTGGATTGTTGGAATCAATTCCATGTGTATAACTTATCTGGCAGTTTTTACGACACGTGGCCAAGGGGTCTGGGATTATTTTAAGTTTCAGGTTTTAAAAATAACAGGCAAATTTGACCCTCTTGGAGGATTTGCTACTACTGGGCACTCTCCTGGGACATTCAGGTAGGGATCAGGTCTCCTCCTGTCATGTCCAAGCCCTCTCCCAAGGAAAAAGACTTTATGTTGGCGACTGTTTGTATAAGGCATTTGTTTTGGTTGACCTTTCGTCTGCTGTGTTAATGGTGTGGAAGGGGCTGCCTGGGTAAGAACGTTCTAGCTGTGGCTCCTTCTAGGTTTGGGTCCCCTCAGAGGAAGCGTGGCCTCAGGGTTAGACCCGGAAAATGTCTCAACAGATAGTCTTATGGCCTCCCTCTGTTTCCGATGTGCCTGCCCTTCGTGTAGCCATTTTCACGTTTTGTAGAACATATGTAAAGTGTTGTATCTTACAAGGGAGTGTTGGTGATAAAAGCGTGGTTGTTTATTGTAGCATGACAACCCCAGCAATGCCTGGCTTTGGGAGGCCCCACAGAAGTTGACAGATTGCCTTCAACTTGTACTTCTGAGAGCAAAGGGGCACAAAGTGGGGAAGCAGAATTCTCTCAGAAGAGAAGGGAGTGCTGTGAGACTCCCCGCGAAAGAGCAGAGATCGATAGCTATTTTGCTTTGACTTTCTGTGGAAAGTTCACTCCATAGACTAGAGTCAAAGACATTTTCTTCTAGGTACCACAAAAGGTGAAAGGGTCGCTTGTGCTTTTGGCGCTGCCTGAGTATTTTGGCTGTGGACACTGGCCAGTGTCAGGCTAGGGGAAGTCTTTATAAAATAGCGTGTGTATGAAAATTTTATACTCTTGAAATGAATCCCTTATTATTTGTTTAATCTTGGCTCCACCACCAACATCTGAGTCTTAGTTTCACATTAAAAGATAATCTACCTTGAATGCTTCTTTTGAGAAAGAATATACAGATAGAAGCATCTGTCATGCAGCTAGGTTCAAATAAACAGTAACCATTGGCTATAAGTCATTTTGAATTAATCGTATGTGCAATTCAGAAGATTTCTCCTGGTTAAGAGGAGAAAAAATAGCATGAGGGTGTCTGTTTCCTTTTAACTTTTGCTGTTTATAGTGATGGCATTTCTTGAATTGATCGTCTCTGTGGTAGGCTGTCTGGGCTAGAACACTCTGGGTTGGGCTACTCATTGTCCTGGGTAAATGTGGGAAATGCAGGAGTTACGTGCAAATGTGCCCATACATTTGATAATGAGTTTTGAGGACTTCTGAAGAACTGGAGGAATGTGGGGTTAGATGCTTTTGGAGGCTCAGGTGAAGGACCCAGCTTCTAGGAGATCCCAGGAGCAGCAGAGTTCTTGGGTCTGGTAGGTGGATGCCAGCACGTGTGTATATCCCACAAGAGGAAGAGCAGAGGAGACACAGAATCATAGGTCCCACTGGCGAGCAGGCTTCTGTTCAGACTTTGCCCAGGTGGCCCTAGAGGACAGGACTGGCCACGTTTTATCAATTCTGAAATGTACATTTTTGTAAGATAGCACGTTCTGAAATCAGACTGCTTCTCACAATCAGCCACGTCTCATAATTATTGGCATCTTTTTCTTCTTATGTAAAATAAAGGTGTGTCTTGTAGTCGAAACCCTCTTATGTTTGGTGAAATGTGGTAGATTTGGGCTCCTTAAGTTGGAACGAGAAGGCAATAAAATGAATTAACTTCCGTCTTCTGGAATCAGAGGGCCAGAGAGAAAGAAGATGAAACATTTGTGTTTTCCCCAGCTGACAGTTCTGCTCAAGGCAGAGAGGAAAGGTCAGCGTTCCTTATCTAGAGCTGTGGTTCTAAAGGGGGGTTCCGGAGCAGCACCACCATCACCTGGGACCTCGTGAATCAGAAACTCTGGGGGCAGCCCCACAGGCTGGCTTTGAACAAGCCCTCCAGGGGATCCTGACGCACAGTCAATTTGAGAACCACTGAACCGGGGCTCCCACAGTTGTTTTCCTGGAGGGGTGTTGTCAGAAGCATCCGGTGTGGGATCTTTAGTGTTCCTCCTCCCCTCACTTCACCTTCAGTCCGGATGGAGCCGTTCCCTCCTTTGTAATTATCTGTCCTTCCTGCGTCACGTGGTACTACGCTCTCTTTTCTCATCCCACCTCTTCCGTGACTTGTTTTGCAGGCTCCCCCTTCCGTCCGGCCCTTAAATGGTGTTCTTCCGCAGGTCTGGTCTGTGTCACCTTTCTTTTTTCACTCTGCACTCTTTCACTGGCCAGTCCTCTTGATGCCAGCGGTTTCAACCCACTTCTCTGGCAATGGCTCTGGCATTTCTCTCTCTAGTCTGGGTCTTTGCCGCCCCTACCCGCATACCCATGAACGTTCACAGGTACCTCACACGCAACCCATTAAAACGGTCCTCCTTGTCTTCCTCCTCAGACCAACTTTTTTCTTCCTGATTTCTTTCTTAGTGAGTAGTTCCAGCATCTCACTTATTGCTTAAGGTGAAAACTTGGGTATTTTTGTACGTCTCCCTCTCTCTCAGGACTAACATTCGTTACCCACCATCACATCGCTCCTACCTCTTAATGTCTCTCCAAGGCATTCTGCCCTCTCCGTGTCCACTCCCTGTGACCCTAACTGGGTCTCTTATTATCCTTTGGAATATTGTGTGGCTCTCCCTCTGTTTTTTCCTGCCTCCGGGCTTACTCCAATCCCATTTAATCTCTCCATGTTGGTCAGATTAGAGTGACATTTCTCATGTGCAAAACTGGTGATGAGATTCCTTTATTAAACAGTCTTTAATGTCTTCTCATTCGCTCAGCGATATTTCCCAGTCCAGATCCCTTCCGGAGCTCTGCTCTTACGAGATTGTCACCTAAGTTTGGGAACTGCTGCTTAAAGTTTTTCCCTTTGGAAACTCATAATCACCTTTGGCATTTTAAATGTTTTGGAAAGTCCTGTCGTCAAGAAACTCATTTAGGTTTGACCGGGCATTTCTCATGGTCTTGGTTGACCCTGCACCTCCCACATGTCAACCTTGTAACACCCCGTGGCATTTGTGTCCTCAGTGCCTTCTGGGAGAGGCTGTACTTTCCATGAGGCTGGTCATGAGCTGACCCCAGCTTGCTCTTTAGCCTCATTTCCCGTAGCTCCCCGATCACATTTTTACTGGTAGTGATTTTGAAGTCTACTTCATGCTCTTGGACTTTTAGCCTTTGCTTTGACCTCTGAATGCAGTGCCCTCCATCCTCCTTGCCCCCTGGAGAATTTCTTCTTGTCATTCAGATCTCAGCTCGACTACCTTCTCCTTCAGGAAGCCTTCCCTGACTCCTCTAGACACAGTTGGCACCCTGTCTGGCACCTTTGTGTCTTGTTTACACTTTTATCATCATCATCTCCTTACAGAGTGTACCCTTCTTGAGCACAATGACATTGGTCCAGCAGAGTGTCTACATAGCACAGATGTTCAGTAAAGACTTTGTTGTGAAATGAGAATGTGAGTAAGTGATTGAGTAATGGCACTTTCTGGCTGTCACGATGTTAAGAGCTACTCCTTGTAAGACACTTACTGCACAGGAGGGCTGTTTTAGACACACCGTCCATGTTAACTCATGTAATCCTCCTGCTGCCCCTATGTGGTGGGCACTAGTGTTATTATCCCCATTGTTCAGATGGGCTGAACGTGAAGGATGTTTGGTATGGCCAGCCTGTTTTCTGCAGGGGAAGGTGAAGGGGAGCGCTCATCCCTGTGAGGACATTGTGGGGGAAGGAACAGATATCTTTAGGAGGCACTTCTCTATAGAGAAGCAGAATAGATACCTGGAATGATCTTTTCTTTTCTTATTGAAAAGGAAGAATTTCTCAGTCTCCCCTAAGAAAATGAGTACTTCCATTTTGTTAAGTAATCGGCTGCTGGGTGTTACTTGCAACTTGCTGGCAAATTTAATATATAGTTTCCTGAGCTGTTAGTGCTGAGGGTCTTCTTTTAAATGGAACGGGTCGTTTGGTAGCAGTGGTTTTCAGCTGGGGGCGATCATGCCCCCAAGGAGACACTGGGTAATGTCTGGAGACATTTTCTGTTGTCACAACCTGGGGGAGGGGGTGCTCCTGGCATCTAGTGGGCGGAGGCCAGGGACGCTGCTCAGCGTCCTACAGTGCCCGGGACGGCCTCCCAACCCCGTGGCCCCGGCACCACAATAAAGGGTGATTTGGCCCAAATGTCCCCAGTGATGAGTTGAGAAAAACTTGAAAAAAGTTGATGGTTATAGGTTCAAGCTTACAGTGAAAGAGAAATTAAACAGAAAACTTGGAGGTCTAAACAAAGCAATGGGAAGCGGCAAATAAGGCCTCGTCAGAAGTGGGCTGTGTGGGAGTCCCTAAATTTTAATGAGCACAGCACAATAAAAGTCATAAAACTAAAGGAAGGTGACCCCCCCCAGCACTCCATTCAGTATTGGCAAAGGAAAGCAAAAAAGCCCCCAGCCTTGAAAGGTAGGATTAAGGAAGTTAGTTACTTGCAAGAGACCTTTAGACTATTTACACTTGTTTCTGGAAATCTACAAAAAACATACACTGAAGAATTTTCTCTAAATGTCATTCTTAAGGCAGTGTCCTAGAAATGTCATTCTTGAAGAAATGTTCCAGAATGATACTAGCAGGAAAAAAGATTGCTTTCCATAAATAGGAAAAGGGGAGTCAGATGCATGACCAATGTGTGTCAGATCTGATGATGGGTCCAAGATGTATAAGACTTGGCAAAGAAATGGAAACTGTAAAATATCTTTAAGTATCTTAGGGAAAGGAGGCCAACTGGAAGAGACATCTCCACATTGGGCAAACATAAAAGGAGGTGTTTGTGACAGTCTGTTGCATGGGGGAAGAAAATACGAGACCATTTTGAAAGAATAAACAATACGTGTCAGTGTCAGAAGGTCTTTAGCATTGTCAACACGCATACAGACCCTTCCTGGTGCTCACACCCAAGCTGTGTGGTAGGTGTCCCGCGTCAGAAGCAGGAGGAGAGGTAATCCGAGGAAAGAGCGCCCAAGACACTGGCACGTGCCTGGCCTCGCTCACGTGTGGGCAGGCTGATCTAGAGATTATGTCGTGAAGTTTATGGAGAGCCAACCTCCACAGGACATTTGAGTAGCTTAAAAAGAAGTCTGAAAACACACAACCTGTTAAAACCAAGCGTACTCCTCCAAGCACAGCGAACCGCAAGAAAAATGTCTGATTTGTATTTGTTGTTTGCTATATTGTGAGGTCAAAACGTTGTCCCTGTCACATCTGGCAAAAAGTTGACCGCCCCCGAAAAAATAAATAAAAACGATCAAGAAGACTATATGGTTTTATGTCCAAGTTTGATAATGATAGATGTTTTCCTATGTACGTATTTTTGTGCTGTACTATATTCCTGAGCAGCAGCAGTACTGGTAAGTCATTTGGAAATACATAAATAAGCATACTGCAGATGCACACTCCGGCTTGACCATTCAGGAGCCTTGTGGTCTACGACAAGGCACCTGTGTTTCTTTCTGGTGACTGATTGTTTTTTACGCTAAGCTTTGTTGATGTGTAATTTGCATCCAGTCAGACACATCCACTTTAAGTATATGGTTTGAGATTTGACAAACGCTTATAACCATGTAATCACCATCACAATCATGATATAGAATTGTTCCGTCACCCTCCCAGAGTTCTCTCTTGTCCCTTTGTGGTCAGGCCCTCCCCCTCCTAGCTTCTGGCAGCCACCCATCTCATCTCTGTCCACAGTTTTGCCGCTTCCGAAATCTCATGGAAAGTAAATCATACAGCATGAGGCTTTGGTGTCTGGCTTCTTTCCCTTGGCATAACACCTCTGAGGGTCGTCCAATTTGTTGAGAGCATCAGTGGTCTTTTCTTTTTACTGTTGCATAGTCTTCCCTTGTATGGATGTACTTACTGTAGTTTGTTTATCCGCCCATCAGTTGAAGGCCATTGGGTTGTTTCCAGGTTTGAGTGACTATGAATAAAGTCACTGCATACTTGTACACCTGTGTCTTGGCGTGAACACGTGATTTCATTTCACTTGTATACATCCCCAGGAGTGTGATTGCTGCCTCGTGCATTAAATGAGTGTTCAGCTGTGTAAGAAACCCACCAAACTGTTTTCCAAAGTTGCTGTGCTGTTTTACTTTCCTACCAGCAGTGCGTGAGAGTCACAGTTGCTCTACCCCCTTGCCAGTCTGGGTACGGTCGGTTTAAAAAAGTTATCCATTTAATAGTGGTATTTTATTGTGATTTTAATTTCCAGTTCCCTAATGGCTAAAGATGCTAAACATTTTCTCCTGTGTTTATAGGCCATCTTTATCTGTTCTTGGGTGAAGTGCACTTATACTTATTGAGCGTCTATATATATACATGCAGAATGACATTTGTGTTGATAGGATTTTGTTTTTTAGTATTAAAGTGAAATAATGCAAATGAATTTTTTTCCTTTTTTTTTTTTTTTTTTTTTTTAAACCCCATGCCTGGTACATAGCTTTTCCTTAACTAGAACCTGTTTGTTTGTTTGTTTGTTTTAAAATAAATGGATGGTTATTGGACAAAGAGTGACTTAGGGGTTATGAAAATTTGACAAACTGAATGATGCTTTTTTCTCAGTTTTTCATGAGGGTGGACCTGGAGCCCCAGGTCTAAAGATCTTTGGAGGAAGGGAGGTGGAAAGGGGGTGATGAAAACTTGGATATGGAGATAGATAGCTGGAGAATGTTCCAAAGAGCTGAGCAAGTTTGCCACACAAAGAAATCAGCCCTTAGCACATGGGCAACCAGCAATCATTGAGGATGTGAAGATGAGAATGTCATCGTTAGATCTGAGTTTCAGAAATGCAAGTGGGACAGTCCTCTACCATTTAACCTGTTTTCCCTGTATGCTCTTGAGTGTGTCAATACGAGCAGCATCCTGTTAAGTCAAGACAGTTATCATTTCAAAACCTAAAAAGTATGGAGGGGTCAACTCTGTAGACTTATACGAAAATGATCATCATGCCAGGCATAGTTACCTCTACGGGGTTGATAAAGCTCCATGGACCCAGATTATCTTCTGCATGAACGCAGCACAAGACCTGAAGACGCCACCATTTGTCCTTGACATCTGACCTTAATCATCTTCACTTGGTCGCCTATCGTTCTGTTACATGAATGCAGGATGACATATTATCTCAGTCTTTTTTGTATGCTCTTTATTTCTCCTGTTTCCTTTTTGCAATCATAGCTGTTGTAATTCCCCATGGAGGCATAAATATATTCTGCTTAAAAGCAATACTGCTAAAAAGTATGTGCACTAAAAATGGGAAGTCTCAGCACATTCAACACATCTTGATTCAACACATATTGTTGGAGCACCTATTGCCAGGAATTCCCATGCACTGCACTTAATATTTGGGATAAATATATCCATGTATAAAACATGCAGAGGTGCCCAAGGAACATGGCTCTGCATGCTAGCGGAGGGAGAGAGGCAACGCGTGACAATAACAAATAACAGAATTATATGCTATGTTAGAAGATTGTAAGTGCTCTGTGGAAGAGCTCTTTAAAATGCTTCTGTGTGGGGCTTCCCTGGTGGCGCAGTGGTTGAGAATCTGCCTGCTAATGCAGGGGACACGGGTTCGAGCCCTGGTCCGGGAAGATCCCACATGCCGCGGAGCAACTGGGCCCGTGAGCCACAATTACTGAGCCTGCGCGTCTGGAGCCTGTGCTCCGCAACAAGAGAGGCCGCGATAGTGAGAGGCCCGCTCACCGTGATGAAGAGTGGCCCCCGCTTGCCACAACTAGAGAAAGCCCTTGCACAGAAATGAAGACCCAACACAGCCAAAAATAAATAAATAAATTTATTAATTAATTTAAAAAAAATGCTTCTGTGTGGCTTGGGTAGCGTTGTGACCCTTGTGCTCTTCCATGGCCAGGGCCATTTACGCCACAACTGGGATTTGGTCCTCATGGGACAGGACAGAGAGCTGTGAAGCTGTGATAGCGAGAAAGGGTCAGGGGCGTGAAGAGGTAGGGAGCTTGGGAGCCTGTCTGCACAGGGTGTTGGAGGTGGACATGCCATCCACAATGGAAAAAGGAACCTCCTGCCTCCCATTGGAAAAGCTATTTGTGCTCTCCTGATTTCAGGATAATTTCACACCGAAGTTTCTCAGGGGCTGGGTGTGGGGAAGTTGAAACAGAATTTTCAGACGTAAATACTGTCTGTAATGAAGTCTGATTGCTGTGTCTGTAAGTGCAGATCGAGACCTTCTATAACAGAAGACCTGAAACGGCCCCTGATGCAGCTCAAGCATAAATTGATCTTTTTGTTGTGTTGTTTTTAATTCCACCTACAAATAAGAGTTTCTTGACATGTTACTTTTGGGTATTTCACAACTTAATTTGGTCACGCAGAATGTTCTTTTGCTTTCCCTCTTTCTTGGTAATAAAACACGCCTGGCTGTTCCTTCAGGGGCAGCTCTGCCTCTGTCCTGTTGCTACTTGTGCTTTGAATATTCCTGAAGAGAGAGGGTTCACTTGGCAGGCGTACATTATGACCTGGTTTGAAAAAGAACTCCTCCCCACAAACACATTAATTTCTAGAATGTAGGCAGGCTCTGTTGGGTGATACAGTTTTCATCTGACACATAAAACATGCCAACAGATTTTTTTTTTTCTCTTACAAGCAGAATAGAATCTTGTAATGCCATAAGCCATCAGATACTTCTGCTTTCCAAGTTTGAATTACTCCTTTTCCTCTTGAAGCTAATGATTTTATTAGGATGAAGGTTTTCTGCGTATAATAGATTTCTTTGCTCCTTTGCAGAGTTTGAGTGGTGTGTAATTGAGCCTTTAGGTAATTAGCCGTTGCCGATAGGCTAGGTGCTAGGGAGATCAGATGCAATTCCACCCCCTCTCATTATATTGTGTGCACTGGCCCATGGGTAGAAGTTTGCCAACCCTTGGTGAAGATGATGAGAAACAATATAAAATGTCAGTTAAAAGCCAGAACTTAAGAATCAAATACACCTGGGTTTGTATTCCCATTTTTTTTTTTTTTTTTTTTTTTTTCCATTACTTGCTGTGTGATCTTGGGCAGGGAATTAACCTTTCTTTGTTTCAGTTTGGGTTTGCTCATCTTTTTAAGGAAGACAGGGACAATAATGCTGATTTTGCCAGGTTTTATAAGGATTAATAATAATATGTGTAAAGCATTTATCCTGGTTCCTGGCATATTATAAATGATGTCATCGGTAGAAAATAATTGTGTTAAATTATTTAGAGCTTTAAATTTTAAATATGAAACATTAAGGTCTACTTATGTTCCAGTATCTTATTGTTCTTAGACTTTGTCTCTGGATCCTCAGATATACAGGCAAATAAATAGCACATATACCCAGGCTGCCCCAGCACATGAGGACAAGTGATGACTATGGGAAGTCAGTTTGCTTGTGGCAGAAACAGAGTTGTCATATAA
The DNA here is from genome assembly GCF_965194825.1 of Balaenoptera physalus. Classification (NCBI taxonomy): domain Eukaryota; kingdom Metazoa; phylum Chordata; class Mammalia; order Artiodactyla; family Balaenopteridae; genus Balaenoptera; species Balaenoptera physalus. The sequence goes on along the minus strand of NC_138885.1, from coordinate 110,793,901 downwards.
CTTGAATTCAGCACCACTTAAGAAGTCCTTGTTTATCAGGAAAAAAGTCTGAAAAAGTTCTCAAAGTCCTTTGCCCATTCTTCTGTTTTACTGTGTGCCTGTGTAGCCGAAGGTACAGGTGGACCTACTCTCCCTGGTGATTTGATGCCATCTAGTAACATAGCTGAGGGATGAAATGCAACGTGAGTCTCTAAAGTGTTTCTTTTGTTTTTAAGGTTCAAAAACAAATAAAACATGATGCCTTTGACAATTATTAAAGACCATAGCTGAGTCTGTGTTGTGGGCATAAGATCTTTGCTTTCAAAGAACAGAGCTTTGCACAGTTTTCTCATGTCTACCAGAAAAATGTATTTTGGTGTTATTTACAAATACAATTATTTTCTCCCAGGTCCTATTTGAGTCCTAATTTTTGCAGAAAAGACATATTCAGAAGCGTCAACCTTTTCCCCAGACTGTTGTTCTTTCATTGCCATGCATCTGTTTCACTTGTATTTAAGAAAGGCAGTTAATCTCAAGATGTAGCTAACAAAGAAGAGCGTGTATCTTTGATGATGGCATCAAACTTTTTTTTTTTTAACCACCATCCACCCAGTGTCCCCTCCACTTGTATGTGCATTTAGAGTTGGCTGCACCTTGTTTGGTCACTGCTGTAGAAGTCCAGAAAAGATTTTCTTCCCCTCTTTCCCCTTGGGTTGCGGTTGCCATCACATTTAAAGAGGCATTGCTGCATGTGTAAGAATAAGCTCAGTTCCTACTCATCCTTAAGTATCAAGCTCAGGGGTCTCTGCCTCCAGAAAGCCTTCCTGATCGTTCCATCCACCTGGTTTTGTTCGGAGGCTCTTGTGGGTCCCCCACCACAAGCTCTGCTTGCTTCTCTTATGGGATCACTATGGTACGAATATTACCTGTGAGTCCTTTGCGTTCAGGTTCTGTGCTTTCCATGGCTGGAATAAAGTAGGAACTTAATGTATTTCTGAATGCATCAGCAGAGCACTTGAGAGTTTTGTGCTCGATTAAATCATTATTATTTTAAATGAGATAATTCATGTATCGCAGTCACATAGTGTCAGGCACCTAGTAAGTACTTGGCTAGTTTTTATATTAGTTGGGATCATTCAGCTGAAGGTACTGGAAAACCCAACAAACAGAGGTTTAAACAGAGAGGGATGTTCTTGCCTTGCCCATCGTGAAGACTGGGCGTAGGACGTCATGGTGGGCGTGGTGGGACCATGGCTCCGTGATACAGGCAGGCACTTCCCATTTTTTTTTCTTTTCTCCACCTGGCATAGGAGGATGCCTGTGTCCTCATGCCTACATGGCTGTTGAGTGGCTACTGCATCTCCTGGCTCAGGTCTCTGTATGGGCAGGAAGAAGGAAAAGGAACAGTGGGACCAAGAGTGTAACTTTCCTTGAAGCCGCACTTACCCTGTGGCTTTCACTTACTTCTCATTGGCCAGGACTAAGTCAGTTACTTAACCAGGGCTGTGGAAGGGGCGGGATCAGCCAACTCAGAAGGTCTGTTAGAGTTCATTGTTTTACTTCTGCACTGCTGGCTTGCAGAGGGGGTTGGGGGAGTATGTGTTGATGGTCCTCTCAGTGGGCCAAGGCGGTGACAGGTTCACACACCACCCCCCCTGCCTCACTCTACGTTGCTCTCCTTCATTTCCCCTCCATGTTTCCTTCCTCTCCTGTTTTCCTCCCTCCAGTCTCTCATTATGGCTCAGTATGGTCTGTGGTCCATCATCAGCATCCCCTGCGAGCGTGTTAGAGCTGTAGGGTTTCAGTTTTCACCCCAGACCTCCAGAATCAGACACTTTGACAGTGGGGCCCAGCAGTCCGTATCATGACATGCCCCGCAGGGGCTTCTGATGCGAGCATGAATTTGTCAGCTCCTGTTTTCTATCTCTTGCTCTGGGTGTTCTTCCAGGTAACTGGTCACCTAGTGGAATCAAAGCATTCCAGAAATATTTGTGTGCTTGACCATTTCATATTGTGTTGTTTAAGAATCAGGTGAGTTTATATTTATAATCCAGTTTTTAAAAATACTAGCTGACTTGAGTGGCTCTTGGACGGGATGAGTTTTTCATTGTGTGTGGCCCTTGACTGGGGGTAAAAAATGGAGTTTCTAGTTCTTGCTCAACATGCAGCAAACAAGTTTGATTATTATTTTTTTCTTTATGGAAATATTTGATTGTGTATTTGAATAGGCCTAATGGGCAGTTAGTTCTCATGTTATAAAGACTGTATGTACACACACACACATATCTCAAAAGAATACTGGAAGAAAATATTTCTAATTTTTTACTATAACTTTAGTTAAAGCAACAGCCTTAAAAATAGCAATCATCAGGAAGAAACTGTTTATGGAATCAGATGCAGACAACTTACTTTTAGAACAAACACCTTGCACTTTCAATAAGAAAAAAATAAATGATTGTATGTGTTTGAGGTGTGAGATAAAATTAACACGAGGAGGAGAGGAACAATGCAGATTGTGTGGGTAGGAATTTATTTTCCTTTCGGGTTCCAAGAGTCAGCGCTATTATCAAACTAAAAATTGGCCCTCTTCCAGGAAGACAAGGTTTTGTGCCAGCTTTGTTTTATTATTATTCTTTATGCTATTATTTTTGGCTTGCAGACAGCAGCTTTCTGCAGCAAGGATTCACAAATGGTTCTTCATGTTTGATGTAAATGTAAAGTCTGTCAATTCCTGAGCCTGCATATTTTGCAAAAATATCATGCACCAACATCTTCATTCTTGTTTGGAATGGATTCAGGAAAATGTCCTTGGCTCCAAAAGAGCTTTAAATCAGGTTTGGACGCTCTAGGAGGCTGGGCTTGGCTCTAGCCTCCTTTCCTTCTGCCGCCTCCAGTAAGGGTGGAGATCTGTGGGCATCGCTGCCTGAAGAGACTTGGGCCTAGAAATAAACAGAAAGCTACGTTTTTCCATGCTACCTGGCTCTGAACCTTTTGCATAATCAGACATGCGTTGTCTGAAAGTAACATACGAAAGTCACATGTGAAAGGCAAGAAAAACAGAGCGAGGAAGAGATGTCTGTCTCACCTAGAGAGTCTTGCTCACCTCACCAAGGTTTACTAGCCCTGTGCACACCTGTTTCAGGCTGCCTTGGGTTTCAGGAACCGGTGGACTCCAGAGAAAAAACAGGAGCTGGCTTCCCATGGGTTTTTGCAAGTTCCTGTGTAATCTTGAAGAATTTTACCTGAGTCTTCCCGTGATGATATGCACGCGTACCCCCAGTGGTGACATATATGGCGTCCCTTGGCCTACTCGACCCTGAGCGATGGGGCCGCTGACTCCCTCTCATCTACTGTTCTCTCCTATCTCGATGTGCAAGCAGCATGTTCTTCTCTGTGTTCCTCAGTCGAGTCCTTGGGCATTTGCACGTGCAGCGTTCTTGATTTGGAGCCCTTTCCCCCAGATACGCACATGGCTCTTTATTCACCCAAGAGGCCTTTTCTGACCATTCATGCTCAGATAGCCCCTCTGAAATCTCTTGCCCCTTACTATGCCTTATGTTTCTTCATAGCATTTGTCTCGACTTGCCATAATACATTTTTAACTTTATTTCTGTCTTCTCCATTGGAAAGTAATCTTGATGGCGCAAGAAATTTGTTTTGTTCCTTGCTTTCCACCTCAGTGTCTAGAAGCTGATACTCACTGAGTGAATAAATGATATGTTATGTAAATAAATTAATATACAAATGTGTTCCTAAATAGTAATTTTGATTCGGGTGATGTATCGTACTTATGTTAGTTGGATATCACTTTACTCAAGAATTTTATCTGACTCTTCCAGTGATGATATGAATGCATAAATCCAAAGATTATCTATCTATCAATCTATCATCTGTTTATCCATCTCTGCCCTCTACCTATTCACTGATCTATCATCTATCTATCCATCCATCCATCTCGTCTCTTTTTTTTTTTAATTTTTGAATTTTATTTTATTTACTTTTCAACAGCAGGTTCTTATTAGTTGGGATTGACATATATACGTCTATTCTCTTGTCCATATCTATCTATCTATCTGTCTGTCTATCTATCTGTCTGCCTATCTGTAATTAGGTTCCAGATAGGAAGCACTAACCTGGGTAGGGTGACCCTGGCTTCCATGGAGAGTATTAGGTAAGAGGTTAGACTTGAGGTGGCTTCTGGAGGGAAATGGATTTGTCATCATCATTATCAATTACCATGATTGATTAGTAATGAGGAGACAGTGATTAACTATCATGTAGAATTCAATTTTTACATTAGCAGTTACTTTGTTAACTATATTAGTGTGAATATGAATTTTTTGAAACTCCCAGTATAAAAAGGGTGAAAGGGCTTCCCTGGTGGCGCAGTGGTTAAGAATCCGCCTGCCAATGCAGGGGACACGGGTTCGAGCCCTGGTCCGGGAAGATCCCACATGCCGTGGAGCAACTAAGCCCGTGCACCGCACCACAACTACTGAGCCTGAGCTCTAGAGCCCGCGAGCCACAACTACTGAGCCTGTGCACCACAACTGCTGAAGTCTGTGCACTTAGAGCCCATGCTCCACAACAAGGGAAGCCACCGCAGTTAGAAGCCCACGCACCACAATGAAGAGTAGTCCCTGCTTGCCGCAAAAATAAATAAATAAATAAATTTTTTAAAAAAAGGGTGAAAAAAGGATGTAGTTCCTACATTATTTTTTTGTGCAGTGGCTTATTCATGTTACTGAAAAGTAGCTTTTATTATCATTTAAGGAGCAGTTCTTTTGCCTCCCACTTCCCTCTCTCTAGCCCTTGCCTCCTCCTTCTAGCTCCTTTTTTCTTTTCTTTCCCACTCACTGCATCCCTGCCTTCTTCCTTTGATTCTTCGTTAGATGAGGAAGTTCTTAATAAAAATAATTGAAATAGGTGATTTTGCTTGCATAATGACATTCCCTTATGTCTCATAATAATAATAATAATAATAATAACAATAATAATATATACCAGGTCATAAGCACTTTATGTGCACTGCCTCAGCTGACTCCTCTGTAAAGTGGGGATCATGGTGAGTACCGTACAGCTGGAGGACTAGCTCAGGGTTAGTGGGTGTAAATAACTACCTTGAAGTCACGTGGCTAGATAAATATCAGATCCAGAATTTGACTTGGGAGTGTCTTTCTGACAGTCCACCTGCTTCTCCAAAAGCTGTTGACCGGGTGCAGAAAAGAAAAATTATTATTAGTTTTTCATTCTGCAGAAACTTGAGACTTACAAACAATGTTGCAAAACTAGTACACAATCTTCCCATATCCCTTTCCCCCAGCTTTTAAAAATGTTAACATCTTACATAGCCATAGCACAATGATCAGAATGAAGAAACAATAACATTGATATGATACTGTTAACTGGCCTGCAGATTTTATTCAGGTTTCAACAGTTTCCCCATTAATGTCTTTTTCCTAGTCTGGGATCCCACATTGTATTTTGTTGTGGTATATTCTTAGTTTTCTTCAATCTGGGCAGTTTCAGAATCTTTCTTTCCCTTTCATGATTTTTACATTTGTGAAGAGTATTGGCCACTTGTTAAGTGAATGGGTTTTCCTGGTATTTCCTCAAGATTAAATTTAGGTTATGCATTTTTGGCAAGAATACTACAGAATCGAAACTGTCTTCTTCTCAGTGCATCATATCAGGGAACACTTGATGTCAGCATGTTTCGTTACTGGTGAGATTAACCTTGATCATTTGGTTACAGTTGTGTCTGCCAGGATTCTCCACTGTAAAGTTACTGTTTCTCCTTTGAAATTAAAAAATATCTTGTGAGGAGATACTTTGACAATATGCACATATCCTGTTTCTTATCATACTTTTTTTCTTTTTTTTTCATCGTGTTTATAACCCTGACATTACTACTCTGTACACAATCCTTAAAAGAGAAAACTACCAGTCATTGTATTCACTTGTTTACTGGAACAAATGTTTGACTTACACTGTTGGTAAACACTAAAAAATTGGAGGGGCATATTATATGGGAGCACTGTGGGAAAAGAATTTTTTTTTAAAAAATTTTTAATTGGTTTTTTTTTTGAATTTTATTTTACTTATTTTTTTAAACAGCAGGTTTTTATTAGTTATCCATTTTATACATATTAGTGTATACATGTTAATCCCAATCTCCCAATTCATCACACTACCACCACCCTGCCCCTGCCCCTTTCCCCCCTTGGTGTCCATACGTTTGTTCTCTACATCTGTGTCTCAATTTCTGCCTGCAAACCGGTTCACCTGTACCATTTTTCTAGGTTCCACATATGTGCGTTAATATACGATATTTGTTTTTATCTTTCTGACTTACTTCACTCTGTATGACAGTCTCTAGATTCATCCACGTCTCTACAAATGACCCAATTTGTTCCTTTTTATGGCTCATAATATTCCATTGTATATATGTACCACGTGTTTTTTATCCATTCATCTGTCAGTGGGCATTTAGGTTGCTTCCATGACCTGGCTATTGTAAAGAGTGCTGCAATGAACATTGGGTGTATGTGTCTTTTTGAATTATGGTTTTCTCTGGGTATATGCCCAGTAGTGGGATTGCTGGATCATATGGTAATTCTATTTTTAGTTCTTTAAGGAACCTCCACACTGTTCTCCATAGTGGCTGTATCAATTTACATTCCCACCAACAGTGCAAGAGGGATCCTTTCTCTCCACACCCTCTCCAGCATTTGTTTTTTGTAGATTTTCTGATGATGCCCATTCTAACTGGTGTGAGGTGATACCTCATTGTACTTTTGATTTGCATTTCTCTAATAATTAGTGATGTTGAGCAGCTTTTCTTGTGCTTCTTGGCCATCTGTTTGTCTTCTTTGGAGAAATGTCTATTTAGGTCTTCTGCCCATTTTTGGATTGGGTTGTTTGTTTTTTTAATATTGAGCTGCATGAGCTGTTTATATATTTTGCAGATTAATCCTTTGTCCGATGATTCGTTTGCAAATATTTTCTCCCATTCTGAGAGTTGCCTTTTCGTCTTGTTTATGGTTTTCTTTGCTGTGCAAAAGCTTTGAAGTTTCATTAGGTCCCATTTGTTTATTTTTGTTTTTATTTCCATTACTCTAGGAGGTGGATCAAAAAAGATCTTGCTGTGATTTATGTCAAAGAGTGTTCTTCCTATATTTTCCTCTAAGAGTTTTATAGTGTCCCATCTTACATTTAGGTCTCTAATCCATCTTGAGTTTATTTTTGTGTATGGTGTTAGGGAGTGTTCTAATTTCATTCTTTTACATGTAGCTGTCCAGTTTTCCCAGCACCACTTATTGAAGAGGCTGTCTTTTCTCCATTGTATATCCTGCCTCCTTTGTCATAGATTAGTTGACCATAGGTGTGTGGGTTTATCTCTGGGCTTTCTGTCCTGTTCCATTGATCTATATTTCTCTTTTTGTGCCAGTACCCTATTGTCTTGATTACTGTAGCTTTGTAGTAGTATAGTCTGAAGTCAGGGAGTCTGATTCCTCTAGCTCCATTTTTTTCCCCTCAAGACTGCTTTGGCTACTTGGGGTCTTTTGTGTCTCCATACAGACTTTAAGATTTTTTGTTCTAGTTCTGTAAAAAATGCCATTGGTAATCTGATAGGGATTGCATTGAATCTGTAGATTGCTTTGGGTAGTATGGTCATTTTCACAATATTGATTCTTCCAATCCAAGAACATGGTATATCTCTCCATCTGTTTGTATCATCTTTAATTTCTTTCATTAGTGTCTTATAGTTTTCTGCATACAGGTCTTTTCTCTCCCTAGGTAGGTTTATTCCTAGGTATTTTATTCTTTTTGTTGCAATGGTAAATGACAGTGTTTCCATACTTTCTCTTTCAGATTTTTCATCATTAGTGTATAGGAATGCAAGAGATTTCTGTGCATTAATTTTGTATCTTGCAACTTTACCAAATTCATTGATGAGCTCTAGTAGTTTTCTGGTGGCATCTTTAGGATTCTCTATGTATAGTATCATGTCATCTGCAAACAGTGACAGTTTTACTTCTTCTTTTCCAATTTGTATTCCTTTTATTTCTTTTTCTTCTCTGATTGCCATGGCTAGGAACTTCCAAAACTATGTTGAATAATAGTGGTGAGAGTGGACATCCTTGTCTCATTCCTGATCTTAGTGGAAATGGTTTCAGTTTATCACCATTGAGAATGATGTTTGCTGTGGATTTGTCATATATGACCTCTATTATGTTGAGGTCGCTTCCCACTGTGCCTACTTTCTGGAGAGTTTTTATCATACATGGATGTTGAATTTTGTCAAAAGATTTTTCTATATCTATTGAGATGATCATGTGGTTTTTATTCTTCAGCTTGTTAATATGGTGTATCACATTGATTGATTTGCGTATATTGAAGAATCCTTGCATCCCTGGGATAAATCCCACTTGATCATGGTGTATGATCCTTTTAATGTGTTGTTGGATTCTGTTCGCTAGTATTTTGTTGAGGATTTTTGCATCTATATTCATCAGAGATATTGGCCTCTAATTTTCTTTTTTTGTAGCATCTTTGTCTGGTTTTGGTGTCAGGGTGATGGTGGCCTCATAGAATGAGTGAGTGTTCCTTCCTCTGCAGTTTTTTGGAAGAGTTTGAGAAGGATGGGTGTTAGCTCTTCTCTAAATGTTTGATAGAATTCACCTGTGAAGCCATCTGGTCCTGGACTTTTGTTTGTTGGCCGATTTTAAATCACAGTTTCAATTAAATTACTTGTGATTGGTCTGTTCATATTTTCTATTTCTTCCTAATTCATTCTTGGAAGGTTATACTTTTCTAAGAATTTGTCCATTTCTTCCAGGTTGTCCCTTTTATTGGCATAGAGTTGCTTGTAGTAGTCTCTTCGGATGCTTTGTATTTCTGTGGTGTCTGTTGTTAACTTCTCGTTTTTCATTTCTAATTTTATTGATTTGAGTCCTCTCCCTCTTTTTCTTGATGAGTCTGGCTAATGGCTTATCAATTTTGTTTATCTTCTCAAAGAACCAGCTTTTAGTTTTATTGATCTTTGCTATTGTTTTCTTTGTTTCTATTTCATTTATTTCTGCTCTGATCTTTATGATTTCTTTCCTTCTGCTAACTTTGGGTTTTGTTTTTTCTTCTTTCTCTAGTTCTTTAGGTGTAAGGTTAGACTGTTTATTTGAGATTTTTCTTGTTTCTTGAGGTAGGCTTGTATAGCTACAACCTTCCCTCTTAGAACTGCTTTTGCTGCATCCCATAGGTTTTGGATCATCGTGTTTTCATTGTCATTTGTCTCTAGGTATTTTTTGATTTCCTCTTTGATTTCTTCAGTGATCTCTTGGTTATTTAGTAACGTATTGTTTAGCCTCCATGTGTTTGTGTTTTTTACGTTTTTTTTCCCTGTAATTCATTTCTAATCTCATAGCGTTGTGGTCAGAAAAGATGCTTGATATGATTTCAATTTTCTTAAATTTACTGAGGCTTGATTTGTGTCCCAAGATATGATCTATCCTGGAGAATGTTCCGTGCGCACTTGAGAAGAAAGTGTAATCTGCTGTTTTTGGATGGAATGTCCTATGAATATCCATTAAATCTATCTGGTTTATTGTGTCATTTAAAGCTTGTGTTTCCTTATTAATTTTCTGTTTGGATGATCTGTTCATTGGTGTAAGTGAGGTGTTAAAGTCCCCCACTATTAATTGTGTTACTGTCGATTTCCTCTTTTATAGCTGTTAGCAGTTGCCTTTATATTGAGGTGCTCCTATGTTGGATGCATCTTCTTGGATTGATCCCTTGATCATTATGTAGTGTCCTTCCTTGCCTCTTGTAACATTCTTTATTTTGAAGTCTATTTTGTCTGATATGAGAATTGCTACTCCAGCTTTCTTTTGATTTCCATTTGCATGGAATATCTTGTTTCATCCCCTCACTTTCAGTCTTTATGTGTCCCTAGGTCTGAAGTGGGTCTCTTGTAGACAGCATGTAGATGGGTCTTGTTTTTGTATCCATTCAGCGAGCCTGTGTCTTTTGGTTGGAGCATTTAATCCATTCACGTTTAAGGTAATTATCGATATGTATGTTCCTATTACTATTTTCTTAATTGTTCTGGGTTTGTTTTTGTAGGTCCTTTTCTTCTCTTGTGTTTCCCACTTAACGAAGTTCCTTTAGCATTTGTTGCAGAGCTGGTTTGGTGGTGCTGAATTCTCTTAGCTTTTGCTTGTCTGTAAAGCTTTTGATTTCTCCATCGAATCTGAATGAGATTCTTGCCAGGTAGAGTAATCTTGATTGTAGGGTCTTCCGTCTTCCCTTTCATCACTTTAAATATGTCATGCCATTCTCTTCTGGCTTGTAGAGTTTCTGCTGAGAAATCAGCTGTTAACCTTATGGGAGTTCCCTGGTATGTTATTTGTCGTTTTTCCCTTGCTGCTTTCAATAATTTTTCTTTGTCTTTAATTTTTGCCAATTTGATTACTGTGTGTCTCGGCGTGTTTCTCCTTGGGTTTATCCTGTATGGGACTCTCTGCGCTTCCTGGACTTGGGTGGCTATTTCCTTTCCCATGTTATGGAAGTTTTCGACTATAATCTCTTCAAATATTTTCTCGGGTCCTTTCTCTCTCTCTTCTCCTTCTGGGACCCCTATAATGCGAATGTTGTTGCGTTTCATGTTGTCCCAGAGGTCTCTTAGGCTGTCTTCATTTCTTTTCATTCTTTTTTCTTTATCCTGTTCCGCAGCAGTGAATTCCACCATTCTGTCTTCCAGGTCACTTATCTGTTCTTCTGCCTCAGTTATTCTGCTATTGATTCCTTCTAGTGTATTTTTCATTTCAGTTATTGTATTGGTCATCTCTGTTTGTTTGTTCTTTTTCTAGGTCTTTGTGAATCATTTCTTGCATCTTCTCAATCTTTGCCTCCATTCTTATTCCGAGGTCCTGGATCATCTTCACTATCATTATTCTGAATTCTTTCTCTGGAAGGTTGCCTATCTCCATTTCATTTAGTTGTTTGTCTGGGGTTTTTTCTTGTTCCTTCATCTGGTACATAGCCCTCTGCCTTTTCATCTTGTCTATCTTTCTCTAACTGTGTTTCTTGGTCCACAGGCTGCAGGATTGTAGTTTTTCTTGCTTCTGCTGTCTGCCCTCTGGTGGTTGAGGCTATCTAAGAGGCTTGATGGGAGGCTCTGGTGGTGGGTAGAGCTCTCATTTACCAGTTTTATTTTACATAGGATGCCTCATTTACTAAAACCATAGATTCCAAGTTGCTCCATGAAAAATGTGATATTCTTAGCTGTCAACATTAGGGAATTTCCCCAATCACATTTTTAAATTGATTTAATGTGTTATTTTTGAAAACATAAGTTGGGATATCACAAAATGGATTTAGCCTGCAGAGGCTTACTTTCAACCAGAGAGCTCCATTTCCATGTTCCGCTTAACAGAACCCCAAAATGATCTTCCTTCCCAAACCTCTTCCTTTTCCTGCACTATCTAAGAAAAAGTAACCACACTCTACATAGTTCCCTAAGCCAGAACCCTAGCAGCCATTTTTGCTTCTCTTTTCCCCTTCCCGCTCCATATCTAGTCACTGAGCACTTCTATTCTACCTCCCAAATGACCTCAGATCCTTTCCCTCCACTCCAATCTCTGCCACTGCCTTTAGTTTGAGCCCTCACTCCTCTCTTAGATGAATATAAAGTCTCTTAATGGGTTTTGTTGCTTCCATCAGTCCTACTTATTCTCAAGCGTGACCTCACTACAAACCACCTGATAGTGACGCCTTAACTTCACAACATTCAATGGCTCTCATGTTTCTGGGAAGAAAACCAAGCTCTTTACCCCAGCATCTACTTGGGGTTAATAGATCTAGGTTTGAATTTCAGGTTTAAGTACTTTGCAGCAGTGTTACCTCAGACTATTGGGCTTTCTAAGCCTTTGTTTTCTCACCGTGCCTGAGGTCACTGAGGGCAGGACTATTTTTCACACACGGGTGCCTGGCATGTAGGAGGGACTAATCAATGTTGAATGAAGGGAAAGTATTTTAAAATCCACATCAAAAAATTGTTCCTCCTTAAAAAAAGAAAATCCTGATACACTATGCCACTTCCAACCAAATTTGACTTCGACCTTTATTTTCTGATGATCACAATAAGGTGCCTTTGGGGATCCACACAATCGGGGATCAAATCCTGGCCACACCCCTGAGCAATCATGTGACCTTGGGAACGTGACTTAACGTCTGTAAAATCTGTAAAATGAAGGTTTCTGAGGATTTTGTTCCCGAGGGTTAAATGAGTACCTCACTTGGAACGGGGGCGGGCGCATAGTGTTTGCCAAATGTTAACTATCGTTATCATCTTCATCAAATCAAGACCGTGGTACTTCACTTTGTGACTCTCAAGTTTGTATGAGAAAATCGTGCTTTATGCGTTGTTGTTGGCTAAAGTAGGGAAACCTGGAAACTCCTGCCGTGGAAGAGAGCAACAGGCGAGAAAAGCGAGTTGCTGAATCCCAGCGCCTCAGAGGTGGGAGGGAGGAGTTCGTTCCCTAATTTACTGATGAGGAAGTGGAGGGGTGACGTGTCCTTGAGTCTCATTCAAGACACAGCCACAGCTCTTTATTGAGAGTAGGACCAGGGCCCCGGGGGTTGCTATGGTTAAACTGTAGGCGGAAACTAACACTCTTTGGAAGGCAAGAGAGGAGGAGCATTCAGTTATAAAAAACGGTCAAAAATTGGGGTGAAACTAAGTTCGTTGAGCAATACATCAAATGAGTCAACTGTGGACCCGGTGAAACCGAGTTGCTAACTGAACTGGTATTTTACGAACACGGGCTTTCTACAGAGCCCACTGACTCAGGACGGCTTCGATTAACAAACTCCCGCGGCGCTTCCCGCAGGACCGGAAAGCTCGGAGCGCGAGAGATGAATGGAAACCAGAGTCTGGGGCGCGCCGCTCGGGGGGCGGGGCAGCCGCGGGCGGGGGCGGGGCATTGTGAGTCACATGCCTGCGCTCTGAGGAGGGCGCGTGGAGGGAACTCTGGTCGTGATTGGTCCGTCGTAACCAGGTAACCGAAGGACACATTCCGGTAGGCAAGGGCCGGCCGGGCTAGCTACTTTCAGTCGGGAGGCGGCAGCGGAAGGAGGAGGAGCTCCGGCTGCGCTCTCTCCCTCAGTGCCTGCGCGTCTCAGCACTTCTCTGGTTCCCAGCCCTTTTAAATAAGCGGGTCTGGTCACCGCCCTCACAGACTAGTTGGTTCCGGGGAGGCGGCGGCGGGGGTGCGGCCGGGGCCGGACCCCTGCCCGGGGCCCAGCGGCTGGGCGGGGGTGCGGCCGGGGCCGTACCCCTGCCCGGGGCCCCGGCGGCTGGGCGGACAGGAGAGCGGCGGGCGAAGTCGCGTCTGCATGTGCGGCACAGCCCCGGCATAGCCCGGGGCTGCCAGTGCCCGCCGCGCCATTGTTGGGGGAGGGGGCGGCTTCTGAGCTCGGCGGAGTCGGGGGACGAGCGGAGGCGGCGGCGGTGAGGAGTGAAGGCGCCCCATGGGGAACTCGCTGTGTTGTTGCCTGTCCCCCAATGCCAGCCCCAAGTCGGGCCGGCGCAGGGGGTCAGCGGAGCCGGACTGCGAGTCTGAGGTCTACAAGGCGGCGGCCGGGAACGCGGTGGCAGTAGCTCCGGCGGCGGCTACCGTGGAACCCGCCGAGTTGGATTTCGCAGGTGGCGAAGGCCACCACCTGCAGCACATCAGCGACCGGGAGATGCCCGAAGGTAAGAAGCGGCTGACGCGCCTCGCCCCTCGCGGGGTCGGCGCCGTCTGCTCTCGGGCTTACCTCTGGCCTCCGCCGCCCCCAGGGTCCCCCGGGAGGGAGACGCCGCCTAGGGCTCCTTCTTGCCCGGAGTTGGCTCTCCCAGGGCTGGGCACCGGGGACGAAGGCTGGCTCTGCTTGGCGTCCCCACCCCTTATTCTTTACCAGTCGCGTCCGGCCAGTCTCCTTCCCTCTTCCCTACCCGAATGCCCAATTCTTTCCCCCGTTCCCATTTCCCAGCCCGGCCTGAGACCCTCCAATCCGCGGCCCTTCCTGTTCGTGGTTCTATTTAACATCTCGTGGGACTTAGCAGAGACTTTCTGGTGTATTCTCTCTTTTCTTAATGCAAACTTAAATACTCTAACTTTGGCGTATCCATCCCGTCTCCCTATCCAGATGGTACCTAAGCGAAGGAACTAGGTAAGGGCCTGATGATAGACTTCTATTTGTTAAGGTAGTTGATATTCGAGACAATTAAGACAAACATTAGAGGATTTGTCATTTAAATTCGATATAGAGATGGACAGAGTCAGTGTGGTGTTCTTAACTAAAATTCTTTGGATTTTAATGTTTTCAGTCGCCCTGATAGAAGCTACTTTATCCCTTCTAACTATAATTTGAACACGATAGGAAAGAAAATGGTGGGAGAGGGGCTTAAAATAACTGTGAACGGTGTGAAACGTTACTGCCACGGCTGCAGAGAATAGTTGTTGGGTTTTTTTTCTTTACCAAAGGAGACCCCGTGGAGTTCTGATTACTTTTAAATTCCCACTTTGACACAAGTATGTCTTCAGTTGCACAGCCTTAACCGACTTCTTTTGCACGTTGCCTGTTCTAAGGGAGGGGTGAGGTGGTTCCTGAGACTGCTGGACAGAAGTTTCAAAGGAGAAAAAACAAATTCAGATTGTAATTTGTAATATAAAGGTTTGGGAGTTAACATACCACATCCATCCTGCAGAAAAATGTCTCCATGGCTCCCTCCTCCTCCGCCCCCCCACCCAAGTAGAATACTATTTAACTTTAAGAATGTTCAGGTAAAAGTTCTGAAGACTAAGTGGCTGGGGGTGGGTGTTGTCGGGGAGGAGAGGAGAGAGAGAAGAGAGGAAATGTTTTGATTTTTGCCTCTAGAATTTTGGAAAGGGATGGCTCTAGGTTAAAAAAAAAAAAATTTCTGGGTAGCATAGTGGCACTTTAATAAAGACTGTTCTTTGAAGTATAGAACATTGTATCATAAAGATGTTAAAGCCCCACTGGCCCATTTGTTTCATTTAAATGCCAGAGATTATTTCATTATTTCATAGACGAAATGTCTTACAGCTCTTCTATTTAAATTTTAGTTGGGTTTATTTAATTTCTTTAAAAGTTAGAATAATGAAGCCTGTGGATTCACCCTTATGATGGACGTGGCTTTGTAAGTGGAAAGTACTCCCTTTTCAGAATCGTTAGATATTGTGAAAGAATGAACAAATTATGTGAATTAATTGTAGCTTTAAACACAAAGCATGTAAGTACTTGTGAAAACTGCTCTGCTTGTTGCTATAAGGTAAGCCTCTAAATGATTTTTAAAAACAGTTAGTAGTTGGCTAGTGTAGGATGAGAGACGAAAATTGGACCTTTATAGAATTCTTTTAAGATTTACAATGCATTTTCTTGTGTATTTCACTCGGCCCTTCCATCTACAAATAAGGCCCGTATATATTCTCCCTCTGTTGCCAATGAAGAAGCCAAGACTTAGAGATCTGAAATGACTGTGTAACACAGCTACTGAACAAAAGAGACAGACTTGGGAGGTGGTAGATATGCCAAATTCAGTTCTTGGGATGCTTAAGAAACTGTTTAGAGTGCACCTTATATTTTATAATTTATCCATAAGTTAGGCCTATCTCAGCATACTCCAGTTTTGATTATTGCCATTCCAGTTTATTGTACACAACTCAGAAGCAACATTTACCTCTCCATTCTCTGTCTGTACATACATTGCAATGGATATGAATAAAGGTAGAAGTCATGAAATAGCCTAAATTTATCAGTCAGGTAAACACGTTGATATAATTTAAAGAGTTTGTTCTGGTGAAATCCAATTGAAGCCGAGAATGCCCTGGACAGAGGGACATTAGGGGAAGCTGGTAAGCGGGCAGGTAAGGTACTAAGCATTTAGCATACGACTATGTATGATAAGGAAGGAGTGCTAAATCAGGAACTGGAAAAATAGAGTTCATGAGTACAGAATTTACCTTTTTATGTTTAACATGATTGTTAAAATTTCATTTCAATTTGTCTTTTTTGGGGGGGCATTCGATAAAGTGATAAGAGAAACCTCAATTTCAGCATTTGCCTATTAATTAAGTTTCCATAGAAACAAGGTCAGAACACCAAATATAAAGTACAGGCACATTGGAAGTTTGCTCTTCATGTCTTTATTTCAGACAATTTTGTATCAGTTTCCCTGGAAACTGAGAAATACCTACTCAGATATAAAACATTTTGGCTTTTCTACAGTGAAGAATTATTTGGTTACTTAGAGAAAATCGTACATAAATGATGCTCTGTCTTGTTCTTCAGAAACATTGGAGAAGAACATGATTTCTTCAAGCCATCTCAAAAAAGTAACTCCTAAGAACGTAGTATAGATTTCAGATAGACTCAAAAGAATTTTTTACTACTTTGTCTTTAACAGTATATCTAATATAACTGATGGTAGTGTCATAATAGAAAAGAAGATGCTACGGTCCTATTGTCTGATTTTCCTTTTATTCATCAACTTTTCATACAACCTTTATGTTCTGACCTTAGGAGCTTTGCTAATTTTCTGGTGAAAGGTGCTCTCTCAAGTGACCCCTACCTCCCATCCCCCTGAAGAGTGGGTAGGGAAGGAATTGGCAATATGATGTGGAAAAACCTCTGAGCAACAGATCTTTCCTTTTTTTGGTGACAGTATTAATGAACATTTGATGTGAAAGATTGAGAAAACACAGAAAAGTCCTTCACTCACACTCAGAATATCCAGAATTTTTATTAATATTTTGGTGTTGATTCTTCCTGAACCTTTTGTATGCATATAAACATAACATTGTGTTTATTTTACAAAGATGGGATTGTTCTTTATGTGCCACTTTGTAACTTTGTGTTATAAAGAAAAGTAACAACATGAAGCTCCTGGAACTGTGCTGACACCTAGAGAGTGCTCCAGGGTGATGTATTTCCATGCAACTGTGCATAGCTCTACAGCCTGCCTTTTACCAACTGTTTACTGTGCCATCGAATGGTTGGAGCATAATTCATTTACCCAGCCTTTATGGTTGAGCATCTTTTATAATCCCATTATAATGCTTTATTCAGGGGACACAGATAAAAACTGATGCATTATATTGATACTTCCCTATAGCATTCTGATTGTACACTTTGTCTTATGACTTAATTAAATTCCTAGGGTGAGTCACTTTGTAGTAAAGGTATTTTAACATTAAATGTTCTTTTCCCAAATTAAAGTTACCATTGATTTTTCACTGAACATTAGATTTCCTCTTTTAGGTTTTCGTGGTTCTTGGTAACCTGTCTTGTGTCTTTGATTCTGAGTAACTAAACTACTACTCTAAGAGATCTGAAATTAACTCTGGTCTTAGGTGACAGACACATCAAAAGACAGCATTAGAAGAAATCTTAGATGATGTGGGAAAATTGGGAGAACCTTAACTGGTTTTGGGTACACTGAAACATGATTATTAGGCACCATTCCAGAGGCAGGACAAACAGTGGTTAGACAAGACAAAACCCGTATCCTAACTCAGGTCCTTACTTTCTAGAGGTGCCTGGGGGCTGACGACACAAGAATAACATCAGGTAGTGAGAACAGTAAGAAAGAAAATGAAGGTAATGGGCTGGGGAGGAGGACAGTTTTACAAGGGGTGGTTAAAGACAGCTTCTCTCCTTAAGCGACCCATGAGCAGTCCTAAGAGAGCCATGTGAGGCTGTGGGAGAAGAGGCTTCTGTGCAGTTCCTAAGAAGGGAATATGCTTGATGCGTGCCAAGGACAGAAAGATGGGTGGCTGCAGCTGAGTGAATGAATGCCAGGAGGAATATGGGGGATTAAGACCTTGTATGCCTAGTGGGCCTTGACCAAAAAATATGAATTTTAGTCTAATTGTAATGGGAAACCATTGAAGGATTATATGCAGGGGAATGATGTTAATTCTTAGAAAAAGGGAAGGGGGGTAGAGAGGGTGGAGGGAGATCAGACCAGCTACTGTGTGAGAATAGACTGTAAGGGTGGAAGGAAGCAGAGAGGGAGACCAGTTAGGAGGCTGGTGCGGTAGCTCAGGTGAGAGCCAACAGTGGCTTGAACAAAAAAGCGATATTAATAAGGGTCTAAAATAGGCTGTAGTATATAGATTGCTCTTGCATTTCATTTGATTCTCACCATGTTCTGAGTTAGGTAGTGTAGGAATTCTTCTCTTAGGTATAAATTGAGTTGTCCAAGGTTTTAAAAATGAGTATTGATAGAGAGTAGGACTGTAAATTCCAAATGCATGGCATATAGGAACAGAATTTATTGTTGACATTATGTGAGCTTCTTTGGAATACTACCTTTTTTCTCAGCCTTTTTTGTTGTTGTTGTTTTAGTGTATTAAAGTAATAAAACTTAAGAGTTAAAACAGTAACACTGCGTAATGTGAAATGAAATGAAGGTAACTTGCAACCCAGAAAGGTTCTTAAAAGTCCAAGAAACTGAGTAAAGTACTCTTTAGAAATATATAAAGCCAGGTGTACTTACCTATGTGTCACCTCTCAGTCATGATCACTGTAACACTGATTGAGGATTAAAATAAGGCAAAACTGAGAACCAGGGTAGAGGCAGGTACAGAAGCAGTTGGAAACCAGAGCTGGGAAGTTTGGAAGCCAGGATTGTCAGAAGCTAGGAAAGCAGGATCAAGGCTTGGGTGAGCAGTAGCCTGGCAGGTGCAGGAGCCTGCTGTGTACCCGCTGGTGAGGCAGCCCAGCTCAGGGCTGGCTGGCAGGAACTCCCTGACTGCGGTGGAAAGTGTGGACTCAGAGATGAAATCATCAGTTTACATGGTAATTGTAAAGATTGTAATGTTTGTATTATGAGCCATAAAACTAATACACTGCACAGTATAGGGATGCTAGGGCAATTCAGTAAATGCAGTGGTTACCGTTAAGTAAACTGGTGCTCAGCAGTTGGCCCAGAAACTGCTGACATCTCCTGTTTATTTGGAATATATTGAAATCAATATGTCGATATTAATCGCTTTCTGAAATATGCTGCTTCTGTCAGATGCTTTCTTGGTCACTTCCCTCTCCCTCTAATATTTTAACAAGGACAAATCATTTATCGACAGTTTGATAGCATAGTTTTAACACTTTTAGCCTTCAGTAATGCATTTCATTTGTTCTAAGTTGCCTATGTTTTCACACTTTTAACAACTGCAATTGAGATGGATCTTAACAACTGGTAGAATCTTAGATTGGAGGAAAAACAGTATTCAGTGTCGGTGGTGTTTTACAGGTTTCCTCTGAGGAATGTTTACATTAAGACCGAGTTTAATTTTTCTTTAATCATACTTTTTCTACATCGACCTATCATGCTGTCAAATAAGTTGCAACTTAAATTGATAATACAAAAATGATGGGTCTTAAAATACAGTTTTAATCATAACCCCTAATCATGAGCTCAAGAATATTTCTCCTGGGTAAAACATTCTTAGAGGTTTCTAAAGAAATAACTTTCGGAAGAATCCATGTAATTTCCTGAATGCACAGTAATTTCCTGAAGTCTCTAAATTACTGTGTGTGCATGTGGTGGGGAGAGGGATGAGAGGGATGGTGGGTGGTAAAGCTTTGCTTAATAGTTGGCAGTCTTACCTTTGTGATAGTGAAGAGTGTGGTAGGTTTTATCATAGTCTCCTTAGGCTCTTGGGAAGATAGTTCATGGGAAGTGCAGAAATATTGTGTGTATGTATGAGTTTACTGTCTAATGGCTCACATGTCCATTCTATAAGATAGTGATGTGGTATTTTTCATTAGCAAAAAGTGCAAGTTATATAGAAAATTGTTAGTTATATAGGCTATAAACAAAAGATTAATATTTTCTGAAAACCTCATGCAAACTGACAGCAGTAGGGCCCTGATGTTTACAGTACATTCAAATGATAGGCCAACTCACCAAAGTGGAAATAACACTGATAACTGTGGGAAAATGGTCAAACTGTGTAATCAAAAGAAATACAAATTAGATCTACAGTGAGGTTCCTCATTCATATCAGTAGGAATTTTTTTTTTTTTTTCAAGTATCCAAAGCAAGGGTAGGAACTCAAAATGTCATGATTGGTAGCATTATACCCTAATGTGCCCCCCACCTTCTTTAGGAAGCAATTTAGCTTTGTACATGGAGCCGTGAAAGTGATCTAACCTTTTGGCTTAGTCATTCCACTTCCGAAGATCTTTGCTACGGAGATAAAACCATTATTTTAAAAAACTATGTGCATGAAGATTTTCCTCATAATATTTTAAGAATAGAACTTTGTAAGCACCAATCCCCAGCAATAGGGGATTGGCTAAGTCCAGTATAGGAATAACACTTGATGGGCCAGTGTGTATTCATTAAACAATAAATATGCAACAGTGGGGTGGAGAGCGCTTGTTAGTAACAAGAAGACATAAATTGTACACTAATTAGAGCTTTTTTTAACGTATAAGAAAAGCAACTAAAAGTAACGGTTGTGAATCATTGTGTGTTAATGATTGTGAATGGTTGTGTGTAATTTTTAAACAGAGCATCGTTTTGTCTCATGCAGATTTTTGTTCATGATATTTGTTAAAGGAATGAGCAAGTGACTTTTACCTTTCCCCACCTTTAGTGTGATCATCAGTACTGCTGATTAACCAGGTCTCCTTCAGTTGCAAGGTAAAAGAACATCACAGAGTTAAGCACTACTTGACCCAGGAGTTAATTGATCTCCTCAGTTCTGCTCTCCTCTGTTGATGTCTCCTGAAAAGCCTTTCCCCTCATGATAGCAAGGGGAGTGTCCAGCAGCTCAAGACTAGCTAAGGATCCTAGAGTACAGTTCTGCCTTTCTCTTTTCTTGGGACGTCCCAGGACAGCTGTGATTGATTGGCCGGTCCTGGGTCCTGTGCCTACCTTTGAACCCCCTAGGATAGAGTAGGGAGAGTGCCAGCTTTTTTCTGGTCACTTGGGCTCAGTTTACTTTTTTTTTTTTTTTGCATGTTGTCATTTCTTTTATCCCAGCCTTCTTGACTTTTATATTTAGATCTGTAGTAGCACATCTTGGTTTGGCGGTGTGTGTGTGTGTGTGTGTGTGTGTGTGTGTGTGTGTGTGTGTGTGTGTGTGTGTGTGTTAAAGCTTGCTTCTCTTTGATTCTGGCACTTAATTTTCCTGGACTTCCATTGAAAATTGTTAAGTTTTACCATGCCATAGACACTGATAAATAAGACAGCTACTTTGCAAACATTTCTGCTTATTTTTTAGATTCAAATGTAGTCTATTTACTTTCTTTTTGGTATAGGTAAGTAGTCATGAATTCTTTCGGAAGCTATAGGTTAGAGGCAGCTGTGAAAGTCTCTGCCTGCCATTTTGTGTACAGCTGAAATAATTTATTTTCCCATTGTCTTAATTTTTCAAATATGTAGGAGAAAAAAACTTTAAAATAATTGTATGGGTCTTTTACATAAAAATGTTGAATAGAATATTTTCTCCAAAAGCAGCTTGATAAACTTCAAATTCAGTGAAGGAATTTTCATGAAGAACAAAGCAGTTGGTTTAGCTCTGTAAATTACTAGTGCTGGCAATGACATTAAAATGGATGGCTCAGATTCCTGTTAAAACGGGAAGTCCAAAATTACTGTTCGTGCCACATTCTTTCTGGGTGGGAAAAGGGGATTCTAGGTAGATACATTTGTGAAATGCTGGGTTAGACAGAATTCACTACTAGACTAATTAGTTTTTAATATATCAATGTGTGTATTCTTTGGATTCTCTAAGAGGCAGGGATATATTTGTATTTCACTTTGACCATCAAAGCCATCTTTCAAAAACAGATCAGTTATTATGTGGTTTGGGAAATAATTGCCTTAACCATTACTCTTTATCTGAATCTTGGTCCAGTTTCTTAAAAGATTGGTTAAATGGTTTGAGATGGACTTTGCTGAGGAAGTGTCATAGGGCTTTTATGTTTGTTTGTTTGTTTGAAACAACAACCTTACGATCCTATGTGGTAGCTTGTGCTTGTTTTGTATTTCTGCCTAAATAGAAGACGCTATCCCACCTTGGTGCAAGGTGGGCTACAGGCAGACCCACCTTTTCGTGTAGGTATGGCCAAAATTTTTTTCTAGTAGCCCTATGATCTGCTCCAGAAAGTACTCTTATTGAAGCCCCAAATTGATCATGCAGCGTGGAATGAAGAAGTGAGTTTAGCTTTGGAAATAGAGGGCAAAGTTAAAAATCACTCTCATGGAAGTGTTCCTCTAGATTAGAACATTGAACTTTTATGTAGTCCTCTTAAATCTGCCATGATGAATAGCCCCCAGATAAACCACAGCCAATGAAATGAGTTCATTTGTTGAATGGAGTTAGAATTAGCCATTTGATTGTCTGAAGAACATTTGCCAAAAGCAACTCACTTCGTTTTGGCATATTTGATATATTGAGCTGGTATCTGACAGTAGTTGGCCACAGCATAACTTGCTTCTTGAGACTGTTCCTGGAATGTGCTAGTAATATCAGCTTTAAAAGAGGGTGACTGAATTTTTAATTGATAAATAGGAGGGGAGTCACATATATGATTCATCTAAAAATGGCATAGATTATTTAGGTGCAAGTTAAAGAAGTCTAAGACATAGCCATGGTTTTAGTCCACATGTATGGAGAGTTTCTACAATTTTGCTGTTTCCCAATAGAATTTTTATATTGTGCCTTTACTAAAATTGCCTTTTTGTCATTACTAAAAGCTCTTCTCAAGACTATTAATAAGTGGTTTCAATCAATGTGTAGCTATCTTTAAAATCATGTATTTTTCTACTCAACTAAATCACCACACCTTTTTCTCTTCTTCCTATACAGACTTAGCTTTGGAACCAAACCCTTCTGACCACCCAAGGGCAAGCACCATTTTTCCGAGCAAATCTCAAACAGATGGTAAGGCAATGCTTTTTTTTCCCTGAGAAAAAGAGTGAAAACTGTTTTTGTTTTGTGTATTATAGGAGGTATTTAGAAAAACTCTTACAGTGGTTTAAATGTTTCACTTTTTTATGTATTCACTTGTCTTATTTTAATATATTGATGATACAGTTTCCTTTAGTTGTCAGTGTTTTAGGGAGGAGAACACTTAGACTATCTGTTTATACATTTTGCCACCTCTTTATCAACATAGTCAACTGGCCACATGATTTAGATGTGGTCTATTTCTCCATGCTACTTTGTCCTTTTCCCCTTACTCCGAAGAGCACATATGTTAAAGACAAATGATAGGGTTTAGGTCACAGTTAGGTTTTCATTTGATCAAAGCAGAAAAATCAGTTGTTATATATGGGAATTGAGCCTTGTGATTTTGGCCCTGTTTTACACAGTGTTCAACCAGACGAGCCTATCTCACATCCAGATTTATGCTACTCAGAACTTTTAAGCTATTCAAAACTTTCTCATCCTAATGTAGTGCTGTGCCAGGGTAATAAGAGCAACATGCCATATGGGGTTTTCCAGAAGATTATCCTCAGCATGTGAAACTCATATAAATTTCCTGTGTCCTCCTTGTTTTAAGATGAGAATCAGAACCGTAGAATTTTTTGCACTCCTGCTTGCCTGCTTGTCTTCCTGAATGTTATGTTAAATCCTAGTTTATTTGCTAAAAAGCCATACGTGACCAAGTTTTTCAGTTGATTACGAGAGCAGGAATACAAGAAGTGAACATTCCATAATATTTAAAGTGATGCAGCACAATAAAAAACGGAGGTTTGGTTTTTTGTTGTTGTTGTTTCGCTTTTTGTTTTTTTCCGTTAGATCACTGGTTTTTATAAAAGGATATAACTCAGGAACAGCCAGATGGAAGAGATGCATAGGGCCAGGCATGGGGACAGGGCACAGAGCTTTGATGCCCTCTGCAAGGGTACTACATGCTCACCAACCTGGAAGCTCCTGGGGTTTCTAACTTGCATTTTTCTAGTGTGTGTACTTGAGCCACTCCTTTCTGGTTAGGATTGCTCTATTTCTCAGTTTCTTCCAGAGCCATGAGCTGCTCACATGTAGAGGGGCTCTGGAGACAGTAAAAGAAAAGCTGTCCCATGCCTGTCTCTCTCTTCAGCCTTAAGGAATCCGTGCCTGTGATGCCTGTCTGGAGTTAAAGGAGGCAATGTGAGCAAGAGTGTGGCCTAAGACCCTCTTCAGGCTTTTATTCTTTTGGCCTTTGTTGGAGCAAAACCATTTTGTGTGCTGTAGATATGTTCATTTAGGTCAGCACACTCATTTTAAAATTTACGTTTAACATAGGTTACTTTCCAGTTGTGTATTTTTTCAGTAAGGTATTTGAGTAGGTTACCATTAAGTGGTTCAGGATGCTTCCAGAGATCCTGGTGCGTTCGGAGATGAGTGCCTGGCCAGAAACTGGTTCGTAGAGTTGTCATCTGTAGATTGTGGTAATTAAAGTAAGCTGTGTGTAAATGAAGACTTAGAAAATACTCCTGGCTAGTAGTTCAGCTATGCAGCAGGTACATTTTTTTATTAGCTAAGTTTCTCACCTGGCCTAATTTGCTTTGTCCTTTTCTTTTGTAAATGGGGAGTCTTTTATTTGTACCTAATACAGAATATCTATTAGGTCAAAAAAGTGAAAGTAAGTTTTTAGATTTTATTTATCGGACTCATCTTGCTGGGTGATTTAAATTATATATTTTGTTGGAAATTATTTTAAAAAATAGAATGGAATTTTATCTCATTGTGTTATTGGTAATCCATCAGATAATTAGTGACTACTTTTATTTTTCTATGGCATTTGTATCAGAATTCATCAGTTAATTTTTTTTATTCTTAGTGCGGGAAAAGAGGAGGAGCAACCATTTCAACCATGTAAGTAAACAGTTGAAAAGTTAAGAAATTAATAGTTTGAATTAAAAATATGTCTGCCATGATTCCTAAAAATATGATGGATCCAATACTGTTAGCATGGACCTCTTTTTTGTAGATTTTCTAAATCTCTATTTTCCTAATTATCAAATGGATTCAGGAAAGTCTTTGACTTAGTAGTGCCCATTTTTTAAGGGTTCTGACATTTCCGTTAAATTTCACTAATACGGTTGTAGTATAAAGATCTGCCTTAAATTCTTTTGCCTTATTTTTTTGATCTTATTTTTTAACCAAAGTAATAAAAGTATAACAGGTAAGTTAATTTTTAGCACTGTCCATTGACTTCTTGTCATAGCAGGTGAAAGCTGAGCTTCTTCGCTCCACCATGACGTTATTTCCCTCCCTGTGTTCCCTCAACATGTATCAGTTTTTATTAAATCAGAATCAATGTTTACATTACTACGACTCTGCAAATATTGTGCATTGCTGAGCCATAGAGTTCTCTGACTGTGCCTCCTCCTTGTACACCCTTCATTCTTTTTCTTAAATATTAATGAAATTGGAGCACTTCTGCACTTCTCTAGGATAACCCAATCCCCCTTTTCCTAGCCAACGTGATCTCACACAGCCAAATGCAGTAAGTAGCTCCCTGCCCGGTCTCCCTGCTTTCACATTCTTCATTTTTTCTGTGGAATTAATTTCCTGACTATATTCACTTGCCTGTTTTCTAACAGCTATTTTTTTCCCCAAATGTTTTAACATTTGTCACATGCCTATGAAAACTATTTTCCGTCTACTAAGCCACATCTGTTCCATTTTTTTCTTGGAGACACTTTGCCCCAATCTTTTGTCTTCCTACTCCCATATAGACTAGTGTTCCCCTAGGCCTGCTCTATGCCTCTTTTCCTGGGATATCTGTGTGAAGTCATCTGGGATCTCACATAACTCTGCTCTCTTATGTTGGATCCCCTATGTCCTAGATTCTGTTTCCCTCTTGTCTTGTTATACTTCCTTGTTTTACTGGAGCACATTTTCCTGGGAAAAGGGCACATGGGCAGAAAGTTTAGAGAGATCTAGCCTCTCTGAAACTCCTTCTATTTGATAAAGTATAGAATTCTCAGTTGAAACTAATTTTTGCCGTTCTAAAGACATTTCCCTCTCATCTTCTCATTTACACTGTTGCTCTTAAACCTGTTGACATTGTATGGTACATTGTACATGACCGATTTTAGTCATTTTCCCCCATCCCTTCCTTCTCGGGAACCTTTTAGTACCTTCCCTCTCCCTGGGATTTTGAAATTTCATAATTTGGTTTGGTATAGACCTTTTTGGTGTGTTTCTTTGATATTCTGTTTTTTTCTTCCAGGTTCCTATTATTCAGATGTTGGAAGTCTTAGACTTACCAGATCGCTAACTTTTTTCCCCTCCTGCTTTGCATTTTGTCTTTTTGTCCTGCTTCCTGGAGATTTCCTTGACTGTGCTCTAATCCTTCTATTGAATATATTGTTTTGTCTACCTTATTTTCAATTTATAGAGTTCTCTTATATCCTGTCATTCTTTTTTTCACTGATGCAATTTCAAGTTTTCATTTGCTCCTGAGTTTTTATCACTCCCATCAATTCCTTCTTCCCGTTTTGTTTTGTTTTTTTTTAAAGCGTCCTTATATTTTATTTTATTTATTTATTTTTTGGCTGCATTGGGTCTTGGTTTCTGCACGTGGGCTTTCTCTGGTTGCGGTGAGCTGGGCCTACTCTTTGTTGGGTGCGTGGGCTTCTCATTGCAGTGGCTTCTCTTGTTGCGGAGCACAGGCTCTAGGGCGTGCGGGCTTCAGTAGTTGCGGCTCATGGGCTCTAGAGCGCAGGCTCAGTAGTTGTGGCGCATGGGCTCAGTTGCTCTGTGGTATGTGGGATCTTTCTGGGCCAGGGCTCGAACCCGTGTCCCCTGCATTGGCAGGCGGATTCTTAACCACTGCGCCACCAGGGAAGTCCCATTCCTTCTTCCTGTTTTGATCTCTTACTTGTTGGGGGCTTCCCTCAAACGTGTGATGGTCCTTGGCTGTCTGTTAAGATCTAATTGGAAGCATCACTTGGACAACTCGTTAACTGATGGGCCTCACTGCAAGGATTTGGGGACCACGCCTCTGAACTCTGAGCCTGCCTTGGGTTCTGTAAGACAAACTGGTTTTCTTGTTCCTGTCCTAGTCAGCCTCTGTAGGTACCAAGGTTGTGCTTCCTCTGTTCTGCCATGTCAGTTACCACTCCTTTATCTAGTCTTTTCACCTTTCAAACATTAAAAATCATCTGCTGTTTATCCTGTCTTATGTATAGCTTTTTTAAAAAATGCCTTTAATTCTAATGAGATGATATCTGAAAGAAGGGGGAGAGGAAATAGATTTGTGGTCAGTCTACTCAAACTTAGATTTATTCTTTGAATATAGGTTCTGAGTTTGAAGTTTAATGCAATATAATTAACGATATTAATTCAGACAATATTTTTGATTATACCTATAATTAGAATATTATACTTTTCTACTAAGGCCTTGAGTATGAATTCTATTCAAACCACTCACCCTACCATATTGTCCATTAATGTGCAACATAGATGGAGTATTACAGACTTTTCAGTGAAAGTCATTGATTCTTAATAAACGTATCCAAAACTTGTGAAAAGGGGGAAGAAAAAAGTGAACTTCAGCTTTATTCTCTCTCTTTTTTTTTTTTTTTTCATTTATATACTTTTATTTGGGAATGTTTAAATCAATACAGAGAAAACAAAATTTCAGAGACAATGAATATCATTAGTTTGGATATCATTACTTTATTATAAAAGAAACACGGAAATTATTTACAGGATGAAAGATTTCAGAACTTCAGTGGCAGCTTCACGTGATGCCATTGGGGGAACGGGCAGCTTCACGTGATGCCATTTCAATAGTGACTTATTTTAGTCGACATATTTTCCAAGAATGTCACCATCTCTAAATAAGAAATAATCCTTGTCATCTAGAACTACTTTGGTGCCTCCATATTCTGGGAGAAGAACTTTATCTCCAACTTTCACACTAACTGGTTGAATCTCTCCACCCTTTCCTTTAGAGCCTGATCCAACAGCTACTACCATTGCTTGCAATACTTTTCCTTGCGATTTTTCTGGAAGCATAATGCCTCCTTTGGTTACAACTTCGGGTGCACTTCTTTCAACTAATACTCGGTCAAAGAGGGGAAGAAACTTTCTAAATGCCTGTCCTGCCATGACTCGGGTTGCCGCACTTCGTACTCTCGCTCTCTCCAGCTTTATTCTTTTAATGGGTTAAAATCAGAGGCGGTAGGCACAGTGGGAAGAGTCATTGGGTGGGGGCAGGATTTCAACAGGTACTTGACCTTTAATGATAAGCTTTGAGGGTTGTTACTTACTAGCCTCCTAGGTATGATTATTTTCTAGTCTTCACCATTAAACCTGCAGTCTACTAAGCAACCTTTCCCCTTATAAAGATTGTAAAAGTCCATGTATTTTGTCCTTAGTGCTGAATGAAGATAAATACTCTTCTTCAGTGACCAATTGAAATAATACCTATGAACATTAAACTGTCAGTAGTGTTTTTTGCTACTTGTTTTTTTTTTTTTTTGTATTTGCATTTTATACCCTTATGTGTGTCAGTGCAGTTTATTGAGGTTGTGAGCCAGCAATGGTAAAGCTTTAATCATAAGGGACAGTTATCTTAAATTTTCAAGCAAGATGAGAGGAAAGTAATCTGCTGGCAGCTAACATATCTAGGCTTTGCTCAGAGGCTTCAATTCTGCCATCCTTTAGTGAACACTAGATGCTGGAAAGTTTGAATAGTTTCAGGAGTAGGCCTGTGGAAGTGTTTCTTTTGTAGGATCGAGCCAGTAGACTGTAAGTTGCTGATACAACTTAAATGAGCCCCCATAGGATTATAGAGCACATCTAATTAAAAATTTTAAATGTTTTAGCAGTAATATTTCCAAAGACAAATCAATATACATTCATAATAGAAAAAAAAGTTTTTAATAGAGGAAAACAGGATAAATAGCACCCAAAGCTCTACCAACTAGTCTATATTTTGGTACATTTCCTTACTATTTTTATTCCCCTCATATATATAGATTTTTGGTCAGAATTGACTTTTATTACGTGTAGTGTATGTCATATTATACCCTAATAGTAGTGACCTTAAAAGATAACCTGCTTCGTTTAGAATCAAAGTATTTGAATGAGTGAATTTTCATTTTTCATGCTGTATCTGTTTTTTGAGATTCTAAAATTACACATTAACCAAATAGCTTAAGGACCATATCAGAGTTTTAGTTTAAAACATTTCTAGCTTGAAGGAGAAATTAGTCTTCCAAATAGTGATACTGTTTCAAATATGTTACATCTAGAACTTTTTGTTAATAAGGAATAAGTGGCTTTGCATAAAGCATCTGAAACAAGCAAAATGGTGTTTTATATATGCCATTTGGATATTTCTGATTATTGGATACTGGCAATTTTTATTTAAATGCTCTGTATTTTAAAAAGCATCAACTAGATTTTCTCCCTGCCTCACCTTTCATGTATTTGTGGAGGACATTGATGGGAGAGTGTGACAGCATGGTGAAAACTATTTTATATGAATAGGAGGAAGGAAGGCTCATCTGAATTAGTAAACAAACAAAAACCAAAACCAAAACCCAGCTTTAAAATTGTTCGTATTCTGTGGTATTAAAGAATGCTACTCTTCCTTCCAGTGGCTTTCAGTGATTGGGATTTGGTTATTGGCCTTACTTTAAGGAACAGAGTTGTCCTAACATAGTTTAGGCCATTTTAGTATTTGACTATTGCCGTGTTCATGGGCTCTTCACAAATAAATGGATACTTCTAAAGTGTTTTAAAGATAGTTCATTCTCTAGAGGGTCTCAAAAAGTTCTTTGTCACCTATCCAACACCACTGTAGATAAATTCTCACGAATTTGTACCTTTAGTAAGATTTACCTCCAGTTGTAACTGATCTTAAATAATTTCTCAAACACTTGTCGAATCCTAATTTGTCCCAGATTCTGTGCTCAGTAGCTGGTGGTAGGAGAAGAATCTTCCTAACCTGGAGAAGCTTGTTTACTTAAGAGGGTGGTACTATGCAAGCAGCTGAGACCATGGAACAGTTGGTAAATTAGATGTGTGAGTGTGCAGAAAGTGAGAAGTTTTGTGGTGTGCCTGCTGGCAAAGGGATCCTAGAGGCAGATGGGGTCAAGCTTGCTGGGACAGGAGGAAGAAAAAGGCATTGCAGGCAGAGAGCAGCATGGGTGAGGCAGGAGTGTCAAATAACACGTAGAACAGAATTAGTACAATTTTGAAATGAATGGCAAGTATTCTCTGAGGTTCTCACTTGAGTAATGTAATGGCAGTCTTACTTAAACATGAAGTGAGAAGTTAAATTCTCAGAGTTGTTTTATCCGTTTTTTTTGGATGCGAGAGAATCTTTAAGCAGTACCTTTTTGTCCTCCAGATAAGGAAATTGAGGCCCAGAGAGACTTATGGCCCCCAGCTTTTTAGTGATAGAGCAGCCCTGGCATGCCCAGCCTCTGATTGGAAAACGTTTGTTTCGTCACACTGTCTCCTGAACATTTATTATTGGTGTTCATTTACTGCAGTGAAATGCTCCTACATCGGTATTATATAAAGCATTACGTTTTATTGTAGTAAATGAATAGAAATAGGAAATCTCAGCTGCATTTCATTGCTTAAGGAAAAAACCCTGAAATCTTATTCTAAACTTTTTACATTATTATAAAGGTAATTTATAATAGGTGCTTGCCAGGTTTGATTATAGGTACTATATCAAGGCAGCATTTTAGAACCCATTTCTCAAAGCTCGTCTGTGGAAGTCAGAGTATAGAGGTTTCCCATAGAGCTGCACATGATATCACACTCAGGCAGTTCATGGAGTGTAAGAAAAATCTTAATGCTTTATCGTTTGACATTTTAACCGAGGAAAAACACACACTTGATAGGTTTAACTTACTGTGACATTTTCTTCTATTTCCCTTCCCCTTCAGGTATCTCCAGGGCAGCTTACTAAAAAGTATAGCTCATGCTCAACAATATTTCTAGATGACAGCACGGTCAGCCAGCCTAATCTTAGAACCACAGTAAAATGGTGAGTACAAGTAGGTTGCCAAGGGCTGAGTGACAGACCCCCTTATCGCTAAAAGCATCCTAGCCATACATAAGTTCATTCATTTGAATTGTCCTTTTCAGTGATCAGGTTAAAAAACTGGTGTCAACTATAGATTGATTTCAAGGACCTAAATATGAATTTTCAGTTTCCATTTTAATCTTAGAGCGCATGATAGAAGGGAAAGCCAGTTAGCAAATAAGAAATCCCAGAAAAAGTATAAATCTTTATTTGACGCGTTTCTGTTGCTAAGCCATTGTTGAACACAGTGAGAAAGAGAGGTGCTTTTGATTGGCTGTTTCTAGAGACAATTATTACTGTATGAGTTGTAGTCCTCAAACAACGTGCACTACTTTGGAAGCTGCTCTTAGAAGAAGGAACAGCTTGTCCCCTGCTGGCACCAAAGCGAATCTGCATTTAAATTTAATTGGAGTTTGTCAGATTTATCCCACTGTGCTTTTTTTTTTTTCCTGCACTCTTTCTGTATGAAATTTTACTTCTCCTTCCTGTCCCCCAAAGAGGGGGAGAATATATCAAACCAGTCTTAAGAAATACACACTCAAGCTTAATTTCTTTGTAGATGAAATTTGTTCAACTGAGGTTTTAACTTAATAGACACATTTAAGTTTTGTTTATATATATATATCTCCAACACACTGTATCACTCACAGCAGAGAACAATAAAAGAGGTGAGGTTTCGGAAACATGGCTGTGGTCAGGCTTATACTTAAGGAGACACGAACAGTGTCATGATGATGGAAACTATTCTTTAATTTCTGGGAGCACCTCATAGTCCACAATTGGAGATGCACTTTCAAAACACCCTAATGATGAACCTTTCAAGCTTATTTAAGAGAAAAAAACCAAACGGGATGCAGAGCTTCTTGCCTCCTCCCTCGCGGTTGTCCACGAAACATTAACATCTCCTTAGGATATGAATGTTGATTTTCCAGAACACAGTTTGGGAAATGCTATTTGAAAATATTAATGTCCTTATCCTTAATTTTATTTGTTGTCTTAATTTTATAAGCTAATTGTATTTTTAATTGGTTTTTAATGTGCCAGCTTTTTTTTTAGCTATTTAAATTATCAGTAACTTCTACTTTAATTAAAGACAGCAAGTTCACAGTCATAATAATGTAACTTTCCTCTCTTGCTTACAATAATAGTTGCAGTCAAGTCATGTTTCAGCAAAAACTGAGCCCCATCTCTAAAGTCCTGAGTTTGGGCACTTATCACATAATCACTCAATGTTTTTCTTCAGCCAAGACACTGAATCTGTGGGTACAAAAACCACTCTACTTTGGCTAGAGTCGCAGCTTCTTTTGAATTCAAAAGAGTCTGATGTCCAGTATATAATTCAAAAGTACTTTGAAAGTAAACCTTGCTCAGGGACTTCCCTGGTGGTGTAGTGGTTTAAGAATCTGCCTGCCAACGCAGGGGACACAGGTTCGAGCCCTGGTCTGGGAAGATCCCACATGCCGCAGAGCAATTAAACCCGTGCGCCACAACTACTGAGCCTGTGCCGTAGAGCCCGCGAGCCACAACTACTGAGCCCGTGTGCAACTACTGAAGCCCACGCACCTAGAGCCCGTGCCGTGCAACAAGAGAAGCCACCACAGTGAGAAGGCCGCGCACCACGACAAAGAGCAGCCCCCGCTCTTGGCAACTAGAGAAAGCCCGCGCGCAGTAACAAAGACCCCATGCATCCCAAATTAAGTAAAATTAAATAAAATAAAAAAAAAAAAAAAGATTTACCTTGCTCAGACAAGAAGGTTTCATCCTTTTTTTTCCCGACCTAGTCTAATTTTTGGAAGTACAGTAAATTTTAATTTGCTCTCATGAAGTTTTAGAAATGATCATTCATCACATTCATTATTGGTGAAATAAAGGTTTACTGAGAAAATTAATAGGGCCAATTGGCTTTTAGGAATGATTTTGAAAATGTTTATCATGGGGTTAGTTTTCAGTGGGGTAGCTGTTCTCAGTGGGGTAGGTGAGCCTTATTAGAATCACTTATGCAACTTTTCAAGATATATGTTTCTGGATGCACAAAGTCCACCCGCCTGCCCCCGCCTCCAAGACACAGTGTCTGTGTGTCTGTCTGTCTGTCTGTCTCTCTCTCACCCACGCACACACACCTGTTGACAAGATGGGGAATGATGTGAAGCATGATTATATGGACAAAAGCATCCCGAGTGATTCTCCGATCTTAACCCTAACTCATTCATCCCTAAACTTTGCTGCACGCTGCAGTCATCTGGGGATCTTTAAAAACAGTCCTGATGCCCAAGTCATACCCAGTGCCGGTTAAATCAGAACATCTTGAAGCAGAAGCCAGGCAGTTTTTAAAGCTTCTCAGATGATCCCAGTGTGCAGCTGAGCTTGGGAGCCACTATTTGGTTAGAGGGCAGGAGAAAGAGAACTGCTTCTGATAATTAGTGGGACCTTAGGTAAGTCAGTTTTAAGCCTTGGTTCCCTTATCTGTAAAATGGGTGGTTTAATTAAATGTCATCTACGGTTCAGTGGTCCTTTCCATCATAAAACTTCTAATGCTGTGATTTTAAAATCAATTTGAAGATGAAACTTTGAAGCACTATAGAAGTATCCATCTTTGATGCTAACGGTGTTACAGGCCTTTATACAAGTGCTAAGATTCTATAGACCTATTCTAAAATTCAGATTTGCCTTCCCTCAATTATTTTGAGTTTCATTTTAGACACTGAGAACAAAGGGGAGCATATAACTTAACCAGAGAACCCCTTTGTTGCCTAATATACAACATCTGTGAATAACTTAGGAATATAGTAACTTAAAAAAGACTACCTAAGGACTTGTATCTATCTGTTCGTTAATACTTTATTTAAAATAATTTGGAAATACCTGTCATTAATAGGATACTGTGTAGTATTATGCTGTCTTATTAGCACTGCTTATTTCAGGATAGCTAGACCTATCATCAGTTTTGTGGCTATAAAATTTTGCTATTAAATTTTCTAATAATTATGTAAAAGTGATTTGAAATCATTTTGGTATAGAGCACTTTTATTATTTACTTTTAGGGAAATAATGGAAAACGGATGGGTAGGTGGATAGCGAACTAAATCAACTGAAATGCAGGGGCTAACAAAAAAACCACACACACACACCCCCACACACAAACTACTATATGGCTTAAATTTAAGCATGTGTATAGATAGATATAACTTGTACAGGACAGAAGGTTTTGTGGGTAGAAGGACAAATGACAGGGGAAGTATGTAATAATTTATATATTATAATAATCAACCAAAACATGCCTTCTAACAGCATATCTAGCATTTTGGGTCTCCTAATTTTGCTAAAAGCTGAAGAACCTAAAACAAGGGGGAAAGCACCCATGTGGTACTGTTCTGAATTCGAGGATTTCGGGGCCACTGGGCCTCTGGAAGGTCTTCCCTCCTTGCTAACCCCTTTTTAAAAATGTCTTCAGGCCTGATATGATAAAAATCAGTGATGACAATGTATTTTTTTTCCTCCACAGTATGACCTTAGCAATATATTACCACATCAAGAACAGGTGAGCTCTTTTGAAACCTATCTTGTTATTCCAGCTAATTAATTTACAAGGTATCAAGTTTAGTGTTAGGTAATAACTATAGATGTTACTGGCATAAGCTTTTATTATTAGAGTGCTTTTATTACAATATAGAAGTGAATCATTTATTTTTCTCTTAGGACCCTTAATTCTTAGGTTACTGAGCATTCCAAAGAGTATTTGTTTATATGGGTTATATTGATAATTTACTGTATTAGAAATTGAAATTGAGAATTTAAAAAATTAAATCCATTGTATGTTAAAACAGGGTTTGCCTTAGCACTATTGAAATTTTGAGCTAGATAATGCTTTGTTGTGGGGTGTCGTCCTGTGTGTTATAGGATATATAGCAGCACCCTTGGCCTCTACTCACTAGATGCCAGTAGCACCTTCTTCCCTCCACATTACGACAACCAAAACTGTCTCCAGCCATGGCCGGAAGTCCCCTGGGGGACGAAATCACCCCTGATTGGGAACCCCAGTGTTCAACATAAGTCATTTTTTTTTAATGAAAAATAACTATTTTCCACAACAAAAAATATTGAGAGAAAAGTATCTCCTCAATAGAAGACAGCTGATTCTCATATCTATTCTGTCTTCAGTCATTTGTTTTGAAGAAACAATATGAAGAAGATCCAGCCGCTTGCAGATATATAGTTGGAAAAAGGTGTATTTTTAAAGCCTTCAGATAATTTGGTATATTCTTTGATACTGTACCAAAAGTCTGCATGTGCTAGTTTCTTAAATTAGTTAAAATGGAATTCTAAATCATATCAATGAACTTGTAATAAATACTATGTTAAATTAATACCCATTGATCTGTCATGCATACTGAGTAGATCTTTTTACCTGTACCTGACTTTATAATATTATACATTGGTCATTTGGAAAGTATTGGTTCACATTTCTTTAGACAGTGTCAAAAACTCACTTTTGTTAGTATCACCACCAGTCTTACCAGAAAAGTCTTTTAAGTGTTGAGAAGTTGTCAAGTTCACAATCGAAGGTAGAAGTTTTCCAAAACTCCTGATATTTTTAGCTTGATGGCTTGAATTTTATCATTGGCAACAAATAACTTTAGAGTTATTTTCCTTGAAGTGACAGGCTCACTTTGTTCATTTTTGAAAGAATGACTGTGTCAGTTGTACATTCAAATAACGATGGTGTTCGATGAAAAAAGTGTTTCAAATAAAGATGGTGTTCTATGAAAAAAATGACTTACCGCCAAGTCACAAGTGCTTTTCCTTAACACAGCCATATTTCAGTATGTAAAAGTGCTTAATGCATACTTTCCACTTATTCAGAATATTAAAAAGAAGGACCAAGGTTTAAGAACACTATTAATTTTTACTCTTTTATCAAGGATGTTCTTCAAGCAGATTTTTTAACTGCAAGTGGCAGTGAATAATTGAATGACTTCTAATTCAGTTTGGTACCACTGCCTTGATTCATGCTCAGAAACCAGCAGTTTTACCCACTTTTGCTTTTATACATCCATAGCAAATGTCACACAATGTGAAGGGCAGGTAGTGTCTTAGTATTCTTATAAAAGCAGTTTTGACCTCTTGGGCCTCCTGAAGGAGGGGATAGGGGAGAATCCCAGAGGCCTGCAGACCACATTTAGAGAAGCGCTGTTCAAATGAGCGCAGTGTATTAGTGTGGTGAAATTTTAAATTAAAAAGCCTGGTTTCTTTTAAAATAAAAAGACAATTACATTTTTAACTCAAACTATTTAAAAGAGACAAGAAGAAATACACAATAAGGATATAAAGAACTAAAGAGAAAAAAACGGGAAAAAACCATGAATCTCATATTCACATTGATTGAAGTGAGAAGAATTTATTGCCCACCACCACTGCTTCATAAAATGTTCTTGCATATTCCAGTGTGAGGTTAGAGGGGTGAAAATATATTGGTTTACTAGCATTGCCTGTTAGGGAGGGTCAGTGCTTATAGAGGCAACTCTGGCTGGTTGTTGTAGAAAAGGTTTCACAGAACTTGATGTGCTGAGTAAAAATAGGTCAGGAAACCTTTCTAAGGGTGGAATCCAGGAGAAGAATTTATAAAACTGTTTGCTTCGTTGAAGGTTAAGCTTCCTCTACCCCTCTCTCTACTCCTAGCCGATATTTTACTAAGATAGTAAGTCCTGAATTAATTTTTTAAATGCACATTCTTATTTTATAGAGTTGCAGATAGATCCTTGGATATTTTTGATGAGAGATTACATCCACTCACAGTAAGTGTCAGTTTTATTGAAGTGGTATTTTTCTCTTATACAGTTGTGTTTATTTCATGCTGATTTGCTTTGAAATTAATTACTAGAAGAAAATTACTTCCTCCAGCTCGAAGTCAAATTCATCTTCCTTTAAGTCTTCTTCCCCACGCCATGTTGTGTCTAGTCATTTTCCCGAAGGCGTGTTGTATAAGGGGTTGATGGATATGAACCGAGTTGCACTTTGTGTGAATAGTGAGCAGGTAAGTAAACATACCCAAGTAACAGAAAATGTATCTTTTTAAAGGATGATGTTCCATAGCATCAAACAATATAAATATTTGTAAATAAACCTAATATGATAAGGCCTCTAAGAAGAAAATTAGAAAACTGTTTACATTTTAAACGAATTAAAATGACAAAGTTTTAAAATTCACTTCTCCGGGTGCTCTGTGGCCACACGTGGCTGGCGACTGCTGTACAGGACAGCACATTCTTAGAGCCTTATGGTTACAGGACACTGGAAATGTGTTTTCAAAGTTGACTACAGAAAAGTATGACATATGGTGATCAGCAAGACTTTTGAGCCTAAAAGTATTGGGTTGGCCAAAAAGTTTGTTTGGTTAGTGAA
Source organism: Balaenoptera physalus (assembly GCF_965194825.1). Classification (NCBI taxonomy): domain Eukaryota; kingdom Metazoa; phylum Chordata; class Mammalia; order Artiodactyla; family Balaenopteridae; genus Balaenoptera; species Balaenoptera physalus. Next base: position 110,756,449 of record NC_138885.1, on the reverse strand, counting down.
TATATTGTTCAATAAAATGCTTGGTAAAAATGAAAACTGTGTCTTTTATTTTTACTTAAAACCAAATGAACTTTTTGGCCAACCCAATAGTTTACATTTGGTTAGAATTCTGTGGGGAGGAACGTGGAAATACATAAATTTTCTGCGGTTGTGCCTGTATTTTTCTTTAATGAATGGTGGTGAGTACTGGATCACTGTGGTATTTTAGGATCCCATTGTTTAGATTTAAAAGACTACAAGACATGTCACCCAATCAGAATTATTTTAAGGGGCACGTGGGCCCAAGTGTGAAGACTGCTATCTTAAGGGTACTTTTAAGTATTTTTCTTCCGTGGATACTTAAATTGCATTTTTTCTCCCTTCAGCGAGAAAAGATTCCAGAGGAATACTTCGAGCATGATCCTGAACACAAATTCATTTACGGATTTGTTCATACTCTTTCTAGTGCCGCACAGCTAACTGCTGAAGGTGCAGTAGTAACTTTGGTAAGATATTTTTTCTTTCATAAAGCATCTGTAGAAATTTCTGCCTTGTACACATGGTATGGTCCTGTTTTTCCCAAATGAAAGTAGGTTCCTGAAACGATCATTAGAACTTTATTAAGAGAAACCTATCAAAAGAAAGTAAAGTATACACATTTGAGCTTTAATCATCATTATGATTTAAAACGTTGCCATTGTTTTTCTCATGACAAAACAATTGATATTAAAGGCAGCAGGAGAGATTTCTGGTTTCTCCTTCCACACCTGAGGGGACACACGCACGCACAGTGCACACACGCACACACAGACGACGCGTGTGGTGGTGGTCGGGCGGGGCAATCACTGAGCGCTCTGGTCCACAGGCAGAAACAGGTTCCGGGGAGTTTGAAGCTGAGTCCCAGACTGCACTGCCTAGGCAGTTCTGATGTGTGTCCTGACTGAGAACTACTGCCCTCAGTTCTCTGTTCCTTGGATAATGGATAATGGTGTTAACCATCCCTGCTGTCCTCTTACTGCCTGCATGTGAAGTTGCCCAGGACTAGGGTGCCAGTAGGACTTCAGAAGGCTTTACTCTAGTTAGCCTGCTAAGCTACAGCTGTGTAAGGACCTTTTTGTCATCCATTCCTAATTCCTATGGTAAGATTTTATCATTTGAATAATAAATCATATTCAAGTGAGAGGTAGTTGGGATTGTTTTACTCCTCCCTATAGCAAACCTGTAGGGGGGAAAGTCAGCTGCGTGGTCTGCAGGGAAGGAATACTTAGGCCACTCACTGCCTGCTCCTATCAAGGCAGAATTTAGGACAGGAGGCTTGTCCTTTTGAAAAGAGACCCCTCAGTGGGTACTGGATCAGACACAGGCCTTTTCTTGGCGCTACAGGCCACTTGGAGTGCTTAGCACATGCTTGAGAGAGGCAGGAATGGTGCTTGCATATGGAGAGCTAGGAAATGCAGGAAGGAGAGTATTTGGGTTGGAAGAGGGGCATTTCTTTGTAGCCAAGTTAAGCTTGATGTACCTGCGAGACAGCAGAATGGCAGTGTCTAGTAATCATTTGAATATATGGGATTGGAGCATGAATCTGAGCTAGAGGGAGGGAATTAAGTGTAGCTGTTAAAATGCAGAGAAAGTATGTAAAATAAAAAGTGGGTAGAAGATAGATCCTACTAGAGACTGTCAGCACTTAAGGGACAGATCCCCAGAGGAGTGGCTACAGTGGTAGGAAACCCAGCAGAGAACCCTAAGAGACACCAGGAGAGGTTCAAGAAGGAGAGTATGGTCCAAACGCTAAATGCTACCAAGAAGTTGCTCATGTCATAAATACCATGTCACTGAATACCTACTCTGTGTCACTTTTCTACATGTGGGGGGTGGAGGAGAGAACAAGTTGGATAAATAAAGTTCTCGCCTTTATGGAGCAAGTGTGGAAGACGTAAATTTTTTTTTTTTTTTTTTTTTTTTATCGGAGTACAGTTGATTTACAGTGTTGTGTTAGTTTCAGGTGTATAGCAAAGTATAAGTGTTTTTTTTTAATGAGTGTTTTTTAAAAGATGACTATTTCAAGTGGTGGTAAAAACCATGAAGAGAAAGCAAGGTAAAGGGATAAAGTGATTAGAGGGGCTTACTAGAAAGCTCAGGAAGAGCCTCTTTAAAGAGGTAATGTTTGAACCCAGGACCTGGCTGAACTGAGGAAGATCAGGTACGCTGGCATTACGGGCAGAGGGGACAAGTGCAAGGCTCTGAGACAGGAACTTGTTCTGTGTGTTCAAGGAAAAGCAAGGTGGCCATTGTGATCCGAGCGGGGAATGAGGGAAAGAGCATAGGTGATGAGGTCACGGAAGGACAAGGCCGTACCGCACAGGGCCTCGTAACTTGCAGGCCACGGGAAGAAGGTATTTGTTTGATGGGAAGCCTCTGGCAGATCTGGAGCAGGCGCATAAAGTACTCTTAATTGAAGAGGCTCTCCTGGCTGCTTTGGGGAGAACAGACTGTAGTCTGTTGGGAGGCAGAGAAGTTAGGCAGTGGCAGCGATACAAGTCAGAAGTGACAGACAGAAAAGCGGTCAGGGTACCAGTGAAGGTAGAGATAACAAGAAGTCCTAACAGATTGGAGCAGGATACACTCAAGTGCAGGTTTTTGGTCTCAGCGACTGGGCGTGTGGCAGTGCTCTTTCATTTATGAGGGAAGGCCTGGGGAGTGGAGCTCTGGGACGAAGAGCTCTGGGTTGTTTGTGTGAAGGCACCGGTGACCACGGCAAGAGTAGTCTCTGTAGAGTGGTAGCAGCAGGAGGCTGACTGAAGTGGGTTAAGGAGAGGATGGGAGATGAGGAGCTGGCCTCAGGCCTGAGGACGCCGTCTAGGGGCAGTGGGGGACAGGCTGGGGACATGGAAGCATTCACACTGGAGGAAGCCTCTGACAGGGAGAAGTTGTTCAAAAGGAGACTAACTGTGGGCACAGTGCTCTGCAGAAGTGAGGTGGGATCAACTTCATTCATAGGAGAGTTAGCTTCAGTGAAAAGAAAGAAATCTCGCTTCCTCCGAGACAGGAGGGCAAGTGGGATAAATGAATATCAGCACGTGTACCAAGTTTGCCAGTACAAAGGTGAGAGGAAGTTGAGAGATTGCCAGTGTCGTTTCAGTGCCTCTGATGAGTCCCATAAAGTAGAGAGTTGAACCTTGCGGGGAGAGTCGTTCTTAGGGTACTAGAGAGTGCTGAGTTCTTTGGGCAATGGGAGCCGAATTTCACTAAGAACATATAATCTCAATACCCGTGTTTGAAAACACAGTAGAGTTTGGCGGGCATGGGCGAATCTGAGCTGTCAATTTGATAACCCTTCAGAGAGTAAACAGACTCTTTCAAACTGGACATTTTTCTTTTTGTCAAATGGCATATACACTCTTCTACAGAGGTAACAACAAATCACAGCTTACCTCTCTAATCTTTGCTCAGCTGTTAACTCCATCCAGTTCTTTGTAGGGTAGACATTTGATACATGTAAAAGAAACCGTGAAATCATCTCACAAACCGGCAGGTTTAGAGGAGCCCCAGGGATACAGACACAGGCAGGTCTTCCCACCTTAAAACCAAAAGAATTGACTAAGCTGCAGATTATGTAAGACAGAAATGAATAATGAAATGATAATGGAGATGTGAAAAATTGGGGCTATGAAAAGGACTACCCTTTGTATGCATGTGTGTTCCTTCAAAAGGCACTAAAATATGGGAATACTTGACAGTTGTAAAGCCCCTTTGTACTGCCTGTCCTGCTGTGCCACGCAGCAGCCACTGGGAGGCTCTCTTGACCACCAGTTTTTATCTTCAAGTTCATGCCACAAAAGGACTGGTGACTGACTCTGAAGAGAAGGTAAAGATGTGCTCAGTCTTACCAGAATTTTACACACTCAAGCGTTATGTAAAATCGCCATGCAACCACCACCAGTCTTGTAGTTAACATTGCACGTGATAGGCACTCAAGCATTTACTGAACAGTTGAAGTCGACACTGGGCTGTATGTGCTGCCCTTGACAAGTGGGAAGGTAATAATACAATGCGTGTCTTTAGAATGCCCTTTGCTGAGATGTCCTTTCATTCCTGTGACCAAAATTGGGTTGGAAATTCACACGGGCAGAGTAGAAATATCAGACTCACAGAAATATCTGACTTACAACTGTGACCTGGCCTCTGGCCTTGGCTTGGCTGAGCAAAGTCTTTGTAGAACCTAGGAATAAAAGGGGTGTCAAAAAGAGATGAAATCTGTCATTCCTAACAATTCTTATCACAGCACTTAAACTGAACGAAAATCAAAGATCAGTGCTCTACTTTTGCAGGTTTACTTAGAAAGGCTTTTAACTTATGCTGAGATCGACATTTGCCCCACTAACTGGAAAAGAATTGTTTTGGGAGCCATTCTTCTTGCCTCCGAGTTTTGGGACGATCGGGCTGTATGGAATGTGGACGACTGCCAGATCCTCAAGGACGTTACAGTTGAGGACATGTGAGTTTGTAAGGTTACCGTGAACTTTCTAACCATTTTCCAATACCTCATTTGCTCTCATAAAGTTTACATTTTTAAGAAATGTTACATTTTAAGAAAGGTTACCTTGTGCAGAGAGCTGAAATAGACATAAAATTACAGCCTTCTTTCTATCTAGCTGTAGTATAACAATTTGTATTTCCCCTCATTCATTGGTAGGTCTTGATGTGTTATTGTTGTAATATTCTGCTTGAGAAATTGAAATTATTTTTCTGGTGGTTTTTGCCAAACATTTTACAAGCTCACTACCAGAGCAACATGGTACAGTAAGTAACTTGACAGCTTTCTTAAAGCTGTCTACCAGGTCCAGTCCATTTTTAAGGGGCACATGCCTGGTCTTTGAAGCAAGTGGCCACTGTTAAGGTCTTAGGGCCTCTAGACTACTGACAGGTTATAATTTCAACCTGAGTCACACATTGTGTATTTGCTTTTGCTGGTCTTTTTCTCCTTTTTATCTGAGGTTCTGTTGTTACAGAAACTATGATGTACAGGTAGCCACATATAAAGGTTTCAGATCCCTGTGTTCCTGTCTCCTCCCCTAAAGTCTGCTGAGTTAGGAAACACCTACCTCTCAGGTCGTCCGGGAAGCATCCCTGGGGCCTCACCCAGGGCACTCAGCAAACACAGCAGCACTTTGTGGGGCCTTGAGTTAACTAGGCAGGTTCTCCTCACAGATGGCACGCTCACATTGGCATGAAACGCCAGGCTTCCAGTCTGGCTCTGGTGAAGGGCCCCAAGGGTGGGAAGCAGGATGAGCCAGAGAGGTAATTCCAGCAGACTCTCGAAGTGCCCGCTTGACAGTGAACCTGTCTTTGTGGGTGGCATTCAGGAAAATGTGAAAGGACACCTCTTGATTATATTGGAGAGCAGAGGCCGATCAAGATGGCAGGCAGGGGCAAGAGTTTGTTTTTGTTACCTTTGCCCCTTACCCTAGATAATTCACAATTACCAAAGTGCATATTTACAGCTGAAGCGAGGAAAGCTGTGACTAAGAGAAGGGACCAGTGACTGTCAGTAGCTGTCAAAGTGGCTTTTGGTGAAAATGCCCACTTTGGTGATCATGTAAACCAGGTGGTCGTGGTGATATTGCTGGTAGCAATCTTAGCAAACAGTGGAACAGCAGATAATGAATTTGAAATGAATAGAAGTACTTTTGGAAGTTGCAGAAACTAAAGTGACGTTGACCAACACTATCATCAGTCTTGAAACTGGTCCCTTGAAGGAAGGAAAATTTGTAATCGTGAACACCATCCCTGCCATGATGGCAGCTGAAATTTTCTCAGAATCTGCAACTGAGCTGACTGGGGCTCTGGTTCCAGGTACAACATCCGAGAACATGCAGGGAAACGTGTGGGTGTTCATAGACATTGAGCCCAGGAGCATTGGCGGCACTGTCCAGCTATGAAGAAACTAATTCTAAACAACGCTTTTCTGTGTAGAACGGAGAATCACCAGGAGTTATGTTTATAATAGGCTGCTTTTGTTTATGATCTTTGGGAGTTGGAAAGCATTACAACAAAGTGTTTAATACACATTTGTTTCATCCCTCTGCTGTTGACTACTATTTGTAATGGTCTCATTTTGAGTCTGAATTGAAAAATTGCTGTCTATCAGCTTTTCCTTAAAACTTTCTAACATCTCTGTGTCTTGTTAAATATATATTTCCCTTCAAAAGAGTAAGTTAAACTGAGCAGCTGCTGTTCAGACAGTTTGCTGCGCCTGTAAGTGGTAGGCTCTTCAGCCACCTAGCCATTTACAAACAGCAAAAAACACAGAAGATGCATATTCTGTAGGCATAATGCTTTTCTTCAGTGATTAAAGCTCTATTAATAGACATGTTAATCCTATGAAGTACTGTATTTCCACACAATTAAAATGTATTAGTGCAGAAAATATAAAAGGGATAGTGAAGTGCATTTATTCCTGTAGTAAATTAAGTCCTGATTAGCTGATTATCAAAACATTATCTGATTTACATTTCTATAGACTTCTGGCCGTATGAACAGGAAATTAATTTTGGAAGTAGGTTCAGTTAGGTTTAAAGTTCAACAAATGAGAAACCTCATTTCTGCTCATACTCTGCTCTCCATACAGGAGAACATGGAGCATTTGTTGATTTATCCAATGGATAAAATATTAACACTTTAAAACCAAGAAACCAAATGTATGGTAAAATAAGCCACTTGCATGTTTGTTTGGGTATTTATCATTTTTATCTAATCAACTCTCTAAAGTGATTGCTGTGAAAAGTGGTAAGATTTACTCTAACTTTATATTTATTTACTTAAACATTTGGCAAGCAAATGGCTGGATATGGTCATATAGCAGAAGCCTGCTCCCAGCACTCTACTTTCCCACTTCATTGAATTCGCCCTCTGTGGGCGTGTGCAGTCTGTCCTGGCAAGGGGCGGTAGGTCTGAACATTCTGGGCTGCTCTCCTAACACCGGGGGCAACAACTGCTCTATCAGAGGTCGTATCATAAAGTGGGTTTAGCCTAGCTGAGACATAATCTTACTGCCTTCCTAAGCTTAAAAAGTGCATCCTGTCCTGTCATGGTGACGACAAGTCACCCTAGTAAGGTTTTAAGGTGAACAGAAACTTGCATTATGCCCTTTGACACAGCCCCATGCACGGGGTGGGGGTGGGGGGATTCCCTTTCCCATCGAATGTAGCTTATTTATTTATTTACTTGAGATGAATCCTTGTTGCCTCAAGAGTTTTCCCCCCTCAGAGATAATAGCAGTGGCTCTCGATGGATCCATTTGTTGCCATGGTGATGTGCCCACTCCTTTTGTTGGCTCGTCTCTACTTCAGTAAGCCCCTTCCTGTCACCAGCCCGGTGAAAATGTCTCCAAGTTCTTCAGAGCTAATAAACAGCATACATCATTCCTTTCAACTGATCACTAGAGCGGGGCCTCGTGAGTGAGTGTGGAGCATGAATCGTACAGCTGCACTAATGGAACTCTGAAGAATGAGCCCCTGAGTCAGCAGCATGAGTGCATAAGAGGGCCATGACCTCTTCCCCCTTGTCCCAGACTCAAAGTGCTGGGACGCAGAAAGGACCACAAATAGCTGTACCTTGTTTGAACATTAGGGTATTAATCCAGCTGGGTAGCCATTATTGGTTTCAAAACAGTATTTAGAGCCATCCTAGTAGCTCAGAATGGTATTTTTGAAGATAGCCCAGTTGACTAAAATTGTCCTGTGTTGGTTTTGTCTTCTCCTCCTCCCCCAGGAATGAGATGGAAAGGCACTTCGTGGAGCTACTTCAGTTTAATATTAATGTTCCTTTCAGTGTGTATGCCAAATACTACTTTGACCTTCGCTCCTTAGCAGATGACAACAACCTGAATGTTCTATTCACTCCTCTTAGCAAAGAAAGAGCACAGAACTTAGAGGTAAGGCTGTGAAATCACTAACTGGGGTTTTCTGTCAGCCACCGAAGCCACACCTGTAGCTAAATTATATTAAGCAGTGATTAGGAAAATGGAAAGCTGTTAACAGTTTGAAGAGCTTATTGACCCGTTGGCATCATATTTCCTGTGTCTTTTATGGTTTATACAGGGATCCCACATTATAAAAAAAAAAAATTGTCTCTTCTGTAACCATAATACAGAATACTTTCAATCATATTTAATCTGTTCTTAATGGTTTTCCATTTGAACCTCTACACTTACATATAACCATACATGAATAATTTCTTAAAATTGTATCCCTAATCAGATGTACCTACATAATCTACTTACCACTCTTAACTGTCTTTTTTTTTTTTTTATATAATTGATGTTTTGGACTATTTCTACTGTCTTGATATTTTTAATAAATAAATAAATGTATTTATTTATTTATGGCTGCATTGGGTCTTCGCTGCTGCACGCGGGCTTTCTCTAGCTGCGGCGGGCGGGGGCTGCTCTTCATTGCGGTGCGCAGGCTTCTCATTGCAGTGGCTGCCCTTGTTGCAGAGCACGGGCTCTAGAGCGCAGGGTCAGTAGTTGTGGCGCACAGGCTTAGTTGCTCCTCGGCATGTGGGATCTTCCCGGACCAGGGCTCAAACCCGTGTCCCCTGCATTGGCAGGCGGATTCTTAACCACTGCGCCACCAGGGAATTCCCTCTTAACTGTTTTTTACTCAGCTTGCAGTTCGTGTGTGTGTGTGTGTGTGTGTGTGTGTGTGTGTGTATGTGTATCACAGTTCAGTCCCATGAGTTTATTAGACAAAGCATCCGTGGCTAACCTGAGAGACCTATACTTGGAAGGTATAATGTGGATTCAGATACTGGATGTAGAAAGTACATGAGTTTTTAATATAAATGGTAACGTACATGGAACAACGTAATACTTATGGCTTATGATTTTTGGTGGGTATACAGCAAAATTCACGACTGAAATGAACACATTTAAAATTGATACTTTCTGTGGTACCTTGGTGGTACTTTAGAATAAGATGTTTTTCTACCATAATTTATGTGCAAGTGAAATAGCACCTTTCAGCGCTTGTTATTAGACCTCTCCTACCTTCAGCACATACCTACCTGATTAAAATTTTCTTAGAGTATGTAATAACTAATGAAAACTGAAGAGAAGTTGAATAGCTGAGTAAACACTGATTTTGCCCAAGTGTATGTCCATTACGTTTAAGGATCACGTGTGTAGGTAACAGATGATATTGCTATTAGGAGCCTATCATTAGCAACCCAATTTTTAAGTAACTCTAAGTTATTAGGGCAAGTTACCCCTTGCCCCAGCAATCTAATCATAGCCCTTAAAGGTTATTAACTTAGGGAACTGTCAGTTAGTGTAGATATCAGCTATCCAAAGTAGCAGTAACTATGAACTATCTAAACGAATGGAGATGTGTGGCTTATCAATGATGCTTTTTTTGTTTTTTTAAGGTCCGAACATTTTTTTTCCCCCCTAATTATACCTATGTTCTACCTGATTGACTTTCCTAGGCCATTTCCAGATTGTGTGACGACAAATACAAAGACGTGTGTAGAGCTGCTATGAGAAGGTCTTTCAGCGCTGATCATTTCATTGGTATTCGGCGCTCCAATGCCATCCTCTCTTAAGGGAGAAGTGAGGGGTTGTAACATCATAAACCCCTCGAAACAAAGACTGGAGAAATATCACCTCTCCTGCTCAGAAACCAGCAAAGTTAGTATTTTCACCTTAAAGAAAGACATTGAATTTAAGAGACTCATGGACAAGCGAAGATTATGCTCATAGGAAAGAACGGGACCTCGTCAATGTAACACGCTCTTCTGTCCTTTTTATTGTAAACAGAGTTACAAAAACCACTCCAAAGCTAAAAGCTCCCAATCCACGCACAGATATCTGCTCCCAATCCACGCACAGATATCTGATAGCTGTGAGCTATGTGACGTTTTTTAATTAATAGTTTAAATTTTTAGACTTTAAAGACACTAGCTATATAACTTCTATGTTTTTCTTACCTCACTGTCCCATACTGCTGCATATTCCTTTAGAATCAGTGCAGTATTACCATCAAAAAATGGGACTCCAAAAAAAAAAAAAAGTAAAAAAACAAAAAAAGAAAAAAAAACAAAAAACAAAAAAAAAACAAAAAAGAAAAAAAAAAGAAAAAAAAAAAACAAAAAAGAAAAAAAAAACAAAAAAAAAACAAAAAAAAACATGGGACTCCTAACAACTCACAAAGCCAAACTTCGGAACAGACTGTTGTAGCATCGTTAGGTTTTGCAGGGTTCTTCCTCCCTACTATATCATTGAAGCTGCTAGTCATTATTGGCAATCAATTTAAACCAAAAAGCTGCTGAATAACACATGTCATCCAAATTCTTTGCAGGCAGTACTTATTAGCATATTAGCATGTTTGCGATCATAAACAGAGAAAGTAGGTTATTTCCTTCTATTGGGTCCGTGCTGCATTTCTTGTTAACTATAATGGTGCTTCTGATTTTGTGATGATTTTCCTCTTTGTTATATACTTGTGTTAAAGGATATTTTCATAATTCCAGCCAACATGGTGGTCCAGTAATTAACAAGCCGGTGATGAAATAGAAGGTGTCCCAAAAGTCTTAGAACAATTTTAAGCTTTAATATAGTGTGCTTGGATACTCCAGAACAGTGTCGCAGAAGTATAAATGCTAGACTGGCAAAACATCACTTGAAACTTTAATCGAATTTCTTCTAAACTCATTTACTTTTGTACATTTTAAACATTAAGCTTTTATTTTTTTATTTTTTATTTTTTTAAATGAATTAATTTATTTAATGGCGTGTTGGGTCGTTTCTGTGTGAGGGCTTTCTCTAGTTGTGGCAAGCGGGGGCCACTCTTCATCACGGTGCGCGGGCCTCTCACTGTCGCAGGCTCTCTTGTTGGGGACACAGGTTCGAGCCCTGGCTTGGGAAGGCCCGTGAGCAACAATTACTGAGCCTGCGCGTCTGGAGCCTGTGCTCCGCAACAAGAGAGGCTGCGATAATGAGAGGCCCACGCACCGCGATGAAGAGTGGCCCCCACTTGCCACAACTAGAGAAAGCCCTCGCACAGAAACGAAGACCCAACACAGCCATAAATAAATAAATACATAAATTTTAAAAAATAAAAAATAAAACAATAAACGCTTAACGTTTAAAATTTACAAAACTAAATGAGTTTAGAAGAAATTCGATTAAACTTTCAAATGATGTTTCGTAAGTTTGTGGCATTTATACTTCTACAAGTATCAAAGCTTAAAATTGCACTAAGACTTGAGGGGATACCTCCCCTCCTCTTTTTAAAATAGTCCTTTGCAAGGCTGGGCTGCTTACCTGCTTGATCACCTAAGTTTCTTTTTTCTAGATTTGGTAAAGGAATTATGAACAACAGTGTTAATTCACATGTAATAAATTGAAAAGAACTGGACCCTAGTAGTAGTGACAGGAGAGTAAGTGATACGAAACAGCTTTTCTATCCTGTGTGTTAACCTGGCTGTAGGTGTCTCACTTCAAGTTCTATGTAAGAGGAAACATATAAACCTTAGGAACCCTTACCTCAGGCTTTAAAAGGCAGGGAGGTCCAGTAATCAGTCTTTTTGGAGATTGGTAACGATGTCACCTAAACTTGAAATATTAAAAAAAAAAAAAAAAAAAGTGTTCTCAACTATGTGAAATCTTTCTCCTCCTACCTTCTCAAATGTAATCCTAGGAATTTTGCCTGTAAACAAAGCATTTCTGGGCCAGAAGTACTTTCTCTCTTTATAGCAAGGCTTCACATTATACTGAGTGCTGCAGGTTCCATCATTTTTAAGGGACAGAGACATAAATGATAAATTATGGTATATAAAATACTACAATCTACCACCTCAAAAAATATTGTTTATGGAGTTTGGAGCTTGGAAATTCAAGTACTGATTGCAGTTTTATTTTGAAAAGAATGCTACAACTTATGTGGTTTTTCTTCCTCATGTTTATATTAAAAGAAAAGCTAATAAACTCTGTTTTAATTAAAATATATGGCTACTGTGTTTGTAACACTTCTCACTGTTCACATAACATTACAACTCTGCCTAACTCAAATGTTTTCAGTCAGCTCTGATAGTCGGGCCTTAAAGCATTTTCCAACTAACCATTCATAAGTTGTTTTGACCCCTGCCTTTAGTTAAGATGTAGACATTTATTTCTTCAGCTTACGCTCTTTTCAACCTGAAGATAATCTAGTCCACTTAAAATCACTGGCTACAGTGCTCAGTGGCATAATGCATTAGATGGCATTTTTGAATTGTTTGTTATGGTGCCAAGATGGAAATGCACATTGAAAGATAAAAGTAGGTAAATCCACAGAGAAAGGAATTACAGGAATACTGTAGAATCAGAACTTGTTGTTTGAGGGTTTCAAGCAATTGAACAGGAAAGAAAATGGAAGAACAGGAAGCAGTAGAATTGTGGTTGCTGTTAAGAGGGTGACTTTTAAACAAGCCACGTAATTTGACTTTAACATGCTATTTCACTTAACATTCAGTTGGAAATATACCAGATCTCTAAAGTTTCTTTTAGACCCTAGCCACTGCACTTGAGCAATATTCCATCAGTCCTGATAGTATTGCCGTAGTATTTCCTCCACCTTAGTTACCTTCCTAAGGTCACATCTTTAACTTTGTTCTTCTTAAGTTGCTGATGAGGAGAAATGATCTGATTTAGTACAGAAGGAAAAAAAAAATCTATCACAAGTCACTGTTTATATCAATAGTTTGCACCGCGTAGTAATATGCCAGTTACTAAGCAGAAATGCTGACATATCTCGAGTGGTCGAAGGTTTGAAAAGAAAAAATTGGGGGTAGGAACATTGGGCATGACTGTAGCTTCAAGAACAAGTTGGTAGAATAAGGGGAATCGCTAAAAATTGCTTTTCCCCTTCAGCTTTAATTCTAGAGGCAATACAGCCATTTTAATAAATGGGAAATTGAGGCAACTTAAGGTAAAAATTTAAACATCACAAAGTAGGTTCTCCAACAAATATGGGGCATGGAAACTAGTTATTAATAGGGTGGCAACTATGGCATTTTTTTCCAGATTTTTATACCGAGGAAGGGTTTGTTCCCTAAAGTAGTAAGACTATAAAAGAATATCTGACTACCTGAACTCAAATTTTATTTTTTCGCTTTTTAAGAAAAATTATTTTTCTCTATTGGAATACTGACATCTGTGCAATTTTAACTCTGGTATACCGTGAACTGAACTTTATTCTTTACAAGGAAAAGACAAAAGTTTGAAATGTATGGTTGAACCAAATTAGATTGCCATTTTTGTATGTTAATTTCATGTGGTTGACCCTAAGACAACTTCTTAGGGCCCAGTGTTTCTGGTTAAGAGAAATTTTTTCCACCCTGTATCAGATTCCATCATGACCCTATTCTTTCACATTTACTCCTAATGTACCCTGTATGCCCATTCTTGAAATTCAACAGCACTAAATCCTAGTTTTACAACAGGTCAAATTTCATTTCTTAGTTTTCCCATTCTATAAAATATACCATTCCTTGATTTTTGAAAAATGCTGAAGCCAGTATTTACTGGAAAACAATTCACTCTGTATTCAGGTTATGCAATGTTTTTGGAAATGTTTACCTATAGCGTGTAGGTTAGCTAAAATCTTTCATCACCCAAGACTTCTCTCTAACCACATGTAAAATGACTACGACTGTTCCCTCACCCAGAAGCCGCATTCTTGAGTATAGAGCTATTTGGTAAAGCACTTGACAGCTGGTAGGGGCTCTCCCAGGGGTAAGTGCTAATTTCTATGCAGAATCTGTAGATTACACCCAGCATCTATCAAGTTAAGGATTAGATCACCTAAACTCTTAACTGTTAGCCACTCACCAGCCTGGCCAGCCTGACACCGTGCCAGCAAGAATACAAAAGATCTAGGAGCCCTTCAGAGACAGCTGGTCCCTTGTACACAGGTGCAATCTGTTTGGCTTCTGAGGCAATTTCCACTAGTCCGTTTTAAATGGGTTTGGCAGATGAGATAACATGTACTTCATGTGAAAGAAATGTTATGAATACCAGTTTATGGTTTAGGATCTCTAACATGCAGAAAGAACCAGGAAAGTGAAGTAGTATAGAAATTAAGAGAAATCCAGAGTCAAATGAAAAGAGGTGAATGTTCTTTAAAAAAAAAAAAAAAAAAAGAAGGAACAGGTTAGGTGATTACTTAATTGCTGTGAGGGCAGCTAAATAATTTGAATGTGATTAGAGAAAGTCAGTGACAGCCTCAGAACCTAAGGTCCTCAAGAATATGTCGATCTCTACTTCAAGACCTCAAATTACTCTGCTAGCTTTTTCTTACAACATCTATTCCTTCATCTTACCGTTCTCAATTCTACTGACCTTTACTTCTAGCTCCCCAGATGGTGGCCCTTTATCTCCTCACTGTGGGAACCGACTCTTCCAAACGCAGGGCATCAGTGTTTTGTCCACCTCCCACTGCCCTCTCTCAACAAGGTCATCTCAGCTTCACCCTTTGACTCTCAGCTCGTGTCCAATGTGGCAGTGCTTGATGTTGGTTACTACTATGAGCCATTTCTAAAACACTATCACCAGGTTCCAGGAAATACAGGATTTCTATGGCTCACGGGCTAACTGGCCCCTTGTAATCCCCTTTAATCAACTACTTGAGCCCTCCTGTGTTCCCACAAAGTAGTTGTTCCCAATTTGCTGCACTCACTCCCCTGATCTGCCCACAACCCTAGATGTATCTCCTCAGGCTAGGCAGCAACCCCACCTTCCAAACTCCAAAACTCATTTCATCTGGCATTAGGAATAGATGCCTCACTTCTTAAGGTAACCCCTCTCATCTAAGGGAGAGGAGTCCATCCCAACTCTTCAAATCAAATTTCTATATCCAACAGCCCCACCACCAGGATGGTGGTGAGGATGGGGCAATTTGACCTTCCTCAGCCCTTGACATGTCCTAGTGTTTCTCAAGATGTGGTCTCCAGACCACCTGCCTCTCATGGGCTGAAAGTCCCTGTAAGAAATGAAGCTTCTCTAAATACAATGTGGAATCCTAGAACAGATAAAGAACATCAGTGGAAAAATCTGGTGAAATCCAAATGAAGTCTGGAGTTAACAGTAGTGCGTTAATGTTGACTTCTTAGTTTAACAAATGTGCTATGATAATATGTTAATATTAGGGCAAAACGGATATATCTTTGCAACTTTTCTGTAAACCTAAAATAATTCTAAAAGTTTACTAAAACAGAACAAAAAGACCTAATTCTTGGATCCCAAATTAATCTCAATTCCTGGAGCTGAAGCCTGGGAATCTACATTTCTAACAGGAACCCCAAATGATTCTTATGCAGACACAAATTTGAAAACTAGTCTTTCAATTCCCTTTCCATTCCATGCCTGAATGGCTGCTTCCTCCTTGTTTTACTTACCTTAACCTGATTTCATCTTTTAGATCCTCTCAACCCTAAAATATAAGTACTATCATTATCCCCCTTTCACAGATGAGAAAGTACTAAGATGCAGTACACAAACGAAGTACTAAGAGCTTAAGTAATTTGTTCAGGATCAACAGCCCATGAATGATGGAGCTGGGAGTTGAATCCCTAATCAGTCTAGCTCCCAAATCTATGCACAGAACCATTCTACTTCCTCTCATTCTGTTGCACGTAAGAGCTCTGTAACTAAATCACTAAGAGAAGCATTATTACCTATTTCTCCAACTTCCTAAGTCCAACAGTGCCCCCCTTTTCCACTGGGGGGAATGAACAATGAGAAAGCATTGGGAAGATGTGCCAACTAGAGACCTGGACGGGTAAGGCACAGTGGCTCTTGCACCAGGATCCAGCTCAACTGCTGTATTTTCTGTTCTCCCAAATGCCCTAACATGTACCAATCTAATAATGCTCATAGTACTCACTTTGATGCTAAATTAATTATCTCAGGTTTACTAAGCATCTGTCCAGATTGTCAGGGAAGTGCCAACTCTAAATCAATTTACAGTTGGCCCTCCGTATCCACAGGTTCTGCATCAGTGGATTCAACCAACCATGGACTGAAAATACTTAGGGAAAAAAATTTCAGAAAGTTACAGAAAGCAAAACTTGAATTTGCTGCACACCACCAACCATTTGCATTATATTTACAACTACTTACTTAGGATTTGTATTTGGTGTTATAAGTAATCTAGACATGACTTAAAGTATAAAGGAGGGTGCGGGGGAAGATGGGAGGATTGTGCGTAGGTTATATGTAAATACTGCACCGTTTTCTATAAGGGACTTGAGCATCCATGGATTTTGGTATGGGGTGGCACGGGGGGGAGGGAGACTACTGGAACCAATGACCCACAAATACAGAGGGAGAACCATATATCCTCTTATCTTATCTGGGTTCCCTTCGTGAAGAATAGATTAGAATTGCCAAAGCCAACCTCCTAACGAGTCAAAGCAAGGAATTTATGTCTCCTCATCCCTCGGGGCCTGGACAATCTCATGCCTACTTAACGTCAGACCTCCCAGCCAGGACTCTGCAAGGGAGGCTCGGCTCTGGGACAGGCAGGTCCCCTCTTGCACTGGGAAGGCTGGAACATCACTGATTCGAGCTGGGGAAGAAAGCCGAAGACGGGCAGCTGTGAGGAACTGCTGAAAGCAGCGAGCCCCTCTTTCTGCACTTCCTAATCTGTGTATTTTCTTTGAAAGATGCCAAGAATGACACAGCTGCATCCTCTTAAGACATTTATGTCCATGGAAATGAGGGGGCTTTCAATGTTTAATTATGGAACAGGCTGCAGACACATCTAAATAAGGGGAAATGAGTCTTCTAAAAAAGACCTTCTTTAAAAGGTTGTACAAATGCAAAAATTGTGTTCTTCAGACACAGGAAGGCTGGGGTCTGAGTCAGACAGGCAGCCGTGAGGGTGCCGTGTGGACCATCACTTCTCTTTGGTGACTGGGAAGGAAGCAGGTCCCTGACTCTGCGAGGGGAGTCCGGGCACCAGTGCAACCAGCCGTGTGGACCTCCAGGGGCTACTGGACGTCGTAAATGACCCCTTGGCACATAGTTGCAGTACCACCTTCAAGCATTAGCAGGAGGAATGAACAACAAAATGTTTTATGGGGCACTTGAGAGAGTTGCCATTGCTCTGTGGAGTGTCAGTGGTCTTCTGCCCCCTGATTTCTCTCAGGGAAACACTGGGCTCTGTCACCACTGCCCTGGGCGGGAGAGGCCAGGCAACCTTCCACACACCGCACTCCTCACTCCTCACTAGGGGTCTGTCCAGGGGCAGCACACAGCCTGTGAGCATGCTGGACACAGGGAGGTAGGTCCTCTCACAATAAAGGCGCATGGATAACCTGATACATCTACCCCACTCAGAGCACAGAGTCCCAGAACACCAGGGTGCTTGCTCTGTGAGCTCCTTCCAGAGACTGAAGCTGCCACGTAACTCTGACATGTGCCTGCAGGGGACACTCCTCTGAGTTCCTCAGGGATGGGGGAAGGGCCCTATTGGCTGTCGACCCCAGTTAATGGCCTAGGTGGGTCAGAGACAGGTATGCAGCAAACATTCGATAAATTCAACACGTCGTAATGAAGGGGCTGAGTTATGCCAGGCAGCTGCTCAGGACTCCACATCATGAGGTTCCATGGTTGTTGGCTGACTGCCTGCTGGCCTGGCATTGTCCAGCAGCCACAGAGGCAGCAGCAGGATCCTTCTTCACTGGCTGGACGAACAGGGCTGCAGGTGTCCTGGATCCTGAGGGATGATCTCCGCCAGAATACCTGCTAAAGGAGGTCCAGATATCACAGTAGGAATTAATGAAACTTAAAATACCTGTGATTAGTATGTGCTAGAAATTGTAAAATAAAAATTTTAGAAGAGAATTGGAAGCTTGAAAAGACTATTGGAGGGGCTTCCCTGGTGGCGCAGTGGTTGAGAGTCTGCCTGCTAATGCGGGGGACACGGGTTCGAGCCCTGGTCTGGGAGGATCCCACATGCCTCAGAGCAACTGGGCCCGTGAGCCACAACTACTGAGCCTGCGCGTCTGGAGCCTGTGCTCCGCAACAGGAGAGGCCACGATAGTGAGAGGCCCGCGCACTGCGATGAAGAGTGGCCCCCGCTTGCCACAACTAGAGAAAGCCCTTGCACAGAAATGAAGACCCAACACAGCCAAAAATAAATAAATAAATTTAAAAAAAAAAAAAAAAAGACTATTGGAAATTCTAGAATTAAAAAATCAATAGCTGAAATCAGTAACTCAGTAAACTAACTAGAAGTGATAATTAGTGAAGTAGACAGTAAAGAGGTAATACTCAGAACAAAGCACAGAGAGAATGCAGGAGAGACTACATAAGAACAAAAAGCATAAGAGGTTGTGGAACAAAGTGCAAGCCCTGCTGTATTTGTAATCTGGGTTCTGGAAGGGCAGGAGGGATGGATGGAGAGAAGCAATCATTGAAAAGATGAAAATTCCTCCAAACTGATGAAAGACGTCAAGCCACAGATTCAAGAATCCCATAAACCCCAGTCAGAATAAGCATACAAGAATAAACAAAAAAGAAGGCACATCAAAATAATATTCCAACACAGAAAGATAAAAAGACAAGCAGAAAATCTTAAAAACAGCCTAGGAAAGAAAAGACCTATTCCATTTTATAAAAGCAGAAACTGAGATGGATAGTTAACTTTTTAATAGAACAAAAGAAGCCAGAAGACTGGAAAGGCATCTTCTAAAACAATAAAAGCAAATAAATGTGGGAGCAAATTCTATAGGCAGTGGATACATATTTCTAAAATAAAGGATAATATAGAGAACATTTTAAAAAGGGAGGGGGCAGAATTGAAAGAGAATGTGAAAAGTTAGAAAAAAACTTGTCAATTGCCTGAGAGACACTGAATTCTGGTAAAAAGATGTTACTTCAAATTAAATGCTAGGAAGGGGGAAGTGGGAGAACCAACATTCAAAATAAAGAGGATTGGACAATGTTAAATAAAAGTACTGGGATAAAGCAAAACTATACAACAGAAATACAAACTTCTCTGTAAACCAAACGACATGTCTTAAGTGGGGAGAACAGAGAGAGACCATCTCAAAGCCTGGTGGACACATAAATACAACACAAAACAGATGACAAAACTGAGATTAAAATGCCAAGATCAGTAAATGTAAATGTGCTCAGTGCACTTAGTGAAAGATTTTACATTGACTAACAGAGCAAAATTCAGCACTAATTTGTATGTAAGAGACATTCCTAAATCAAAAGATTCAAAACGTAACAACTAAAAGGAAGGGTCGGAATAGAGCAGGCAGGTGTCAGTAGCAACTGGTTCCAATTTCCAGGTTTTCCACATCCCCGGAACCAGCTCATCATGGGCCCCTGGATATACCAGCACCTACCACAGGCGTGCCCCCTCAGGAGTCTGGGTCCCCGTTTCTAAGAGCCCCGACTTCTTCCCCTGTCTTCCCACTCCTCGGGGTGTATCTGTTTCCTGCAGTTACTGCCTCTGATAGCTCACTGTCTGCTTTTCTACTTGTCTAATACGACTTAACCAATTCCTTGTATTACATTTTCTCTCCTAAAATAAAAAAGAAAGCACAAGTCAGGAAAAAGTAAAGATCAAGGAAGAAATTAATGAATTACAACACAAAGAGCAGAATAAATCAGAAATACATCTTTGTGAAAAAATCAACAAAATAGGCAAAAATTATAAGCTAACTTAATCAAGACAATAGGAGAAAGACAAATGGATTAAATTAGAAATGACAAGAGAAAAATAACCACAGATCAGAAGAAAATTTTAAAGTGCAAGGTAACACTTTGTGCAACTTTATGCATATAAAATGTAAACACCAGAAGGAATTAAAAACTTCATTTTATAGATTTACAAATTTGACCATGGTAGAGTCATAAACTAGAAACCAATAGCCTTAGAAGAAATTGAGTTAATAAAGAATCCTCCTATAGAAAGCAAAATACCCAGGTAGTCTAACAGGCAAATTCCATTAAACTTTATAAATCTGATTATCCCAATGCTACCTAAATTATTTTGGAGCACAGGAAAAAAAGGGAAACTTCCAGATTATCTTTATTGAGAGTAAAACATTGATTCCAGAAACAAAGAATGAAACAAAATGACTACAAATCACTTTTATTTAGTAATAATGATGCAAAAAATTAAATATTTGCAAAAGAATGTACCAACACATTAAAAATATGATACTTCTTTAACATAACATTGAATACAGTGGTTCCCAAATTGCAGGGCTACATCCGAGGGTCCTGAGGTCCCTGAAACACTTTTAAGGGATTCCTGAAGCCAAACTATTTTCAAAATAATACTTGGATATGTTTTTTCTACTGTGTTGATATTGCCACTGATAGTGAAACAAAAACAAGTAAAAACCAACCACGTACAAAGCAGTGGTGGGTAGAATGGCAGATGCCTTAGTGCAAAGGTGGTAGCGGCCCCAAACTGCTTTGGCTGTAGGATGTCCTGTGGACCAGCTCCGGGTGAGGATGGCCCTGATGAAGCAATCGCCTTATTAAGTATACACCACAGACCTCGAGCACACAGTTTATGTGACACAAACAGAAGGGATGCGTCTTGCACAGTCTGGGATGTTGATGGGCAGGAAGGAAGAGGAGGAGAGTGGAGTCAGGGAACAGAAGGAAGAGAGACCCCAGAGCCCTGATGCGCACAGAGCAGGGACGGTGCTGGGTCGGAGCCGAGGGGTGTGAGCCCTGGCTCTGCCCTCAGGTACCATTTGGGAAACACGACAACAGAGCAACAGAGCAGGACAGAAACCGGCAGTGGCTCTCAGTTTTTACCAAAAGTGCTTTAAAAGCTATTTTTCATACTTCTTGTTACTCATTAACGTGTGTAATTTTATTTCTGGTATTGCTGAGCCAACACTATTTAGCACCATATTACGTTGCTAAATAATATCAATAAATACCCGATAAGTGGAGTGGCAACAGTACACAACCAAAATGACCAAATTCAAAATATTTGTATGGATTATAAAGCTTTAACTTTAGATGTTTGTGTTTTACACTTCCCTCTACTTCCTGAGGTCATAATTTTCACACAGGGAAGAGTTTTGTTTTTGTTTAATTTTGGTAACATATTGTCCTTAAAGGATGCTGGGATGCAGGCATGAAGCCCCATTGATGGGCTGGTCCTTTGGGGAGACACCCTGAACTCCAGCCAAACACCAGATTTTTATCAGAGGTGCTGTGCTGACAGCTGAGTGGAGGCGCTGCCAGTGTGTGCAGGGAGTCAGAGACGGAGAAGCCTGTGGCCCCCCTCCCCACTGTGTCCCCCCCTCCCCACTGTGTCCCTGAGATGGCCTCTGAGCAGGTGACTGTCCCGGAGAAAAGGCACTCCTTCCCTGACTGCAGGAAAGCAGAAGGAGCTGAGGGTGCTGAGATGTATACCATGCCTCTAGCAAACTTTCTTCCTACCTACAAATTAAAAAGAAAAATAAAGGATTAAATCATGTAAAGTTACCACGCTCAGGGAGATAGAGAATTTCAGAGAAGGGTGCCGACGGGAAAACATCATGTGTGTCTGTGCATCTGACCGTAATGCTGCCCACTCCTTGGAAGGGAGAATTCACTGGAAGACCAAATTCGGAGAGTTGATAAATGGAGATGTTCTGAGTTGGAGGACGTTTGCCCAGAAGTGCCCTAGGAGTCGGGTTTAGGGCCTCCAAATAGTCTTAATCGAGTTATTAATGATCTGAAAAAGGTGATAATCAGGCCGCTAATGTGATTTCAGCAGGGCTGACATTCAGAGGGGTCACTAACCTGTGAAGAGGAGGAGGATATAAATGGTTCAGGAAAGTATAATCATTCAACTGTGAAATTCCAAAAACCTGGTGAAAAAGAAAACAGGAGCTCATTTTAAAATAAATAGCTCTAGTCAGCTTACAAAATGAATTGCTCATTTATCTTAAAAACCTTGATCATCATCAGAGATTTAAGCATTCGTGTTTACAAGGGGAAAACAAACAAGCAAACAGACATGAGTAGCTTTATTTGTTTTCCCTCCTGACTCAGAAAAATGAATATTGTACTGGATTATCTTTTCTAAAAGTTAGTGATGTGGCACTAGACAGGCCACCCGGAGGTTTTCTAGACATCTGGGTGTGGACATTCCTGGGTGCCCAGCTCTTTGGGATCCAGGCCTCCCTAAGTGACAAACGGGGCCTCAATGGCCAGTGCTCTGGTGACCAAGCAGACGCCTGGGTTGAAGGTCTTCTATGCGTTCACGGAAATACTGTTGAGACTGAAGGTGGGACCCAGTTTGGCTGGATTTACCTGTGGTTCCAGTGTAATTATTACTTGGGCCCTATTTTAGTCTCAAGTTTTCCTAACTTGAGTGGAAATTGTATTGCTACCCCAAATTCAGACGTTACGGTTAAGAGCCCGGACCCTGGACCAACCCCTGGCCCGTCCACCTCCTCGGTGTGCAGCGAGAGCCAGTTATCTTAGCTCCATGTGCCTCTCCCACCTTTGTAAACTGGGAGAGACAGTGCCCTCCTGCCGGCTGTAGTGGGGACCACGCCGAACGCCTTCCGCCCGCGTCCCTGTGCAGTGAGTGCCGTGCAGAGGCTCTCAGCCCAGGAGCAAATGAGACCCGTGCCTGCTTTGTCTCTGCCAGGGGCGGGGCCCCCTCCCACTGCTCCAACCCATCCATGGAGATCTGTGGAGACTACTTGACCCGCTGAGCCCCCCAGGCCGCGGGTTCTGCCATGTGGACCCAAGGGAGCCTCCATCCCTTTGACGTGGAAATGACCAGGGTACCTGTGCCCCTCGGGGGATGCACACGCATCAAAAGGGAACCTCTCTCTCTCTCTTAGTTTGGTGACACAAACATGGAGGTGGTAACAGAGAAAAAGGTTTTTGTTAGAAGAGAACTGGGCCAGAGCAGAGCGAGATGACAGAGTCCCTGAATAGACTCTTTCCTTTCCAGCAAATAAAATAAGGCCGCTTAATTATTCTGTCACCAGTAACCAAAAGTACCTTGATGTTTACATCCTGCAGGACTGTTTTTTCCAGGTTAGTAGAGCAACACCTGTGGGGTAATACAGTCTCCTAAAAATTGTGTTTGTTGGACCGTTTGGAAGTGTCTGGGGAGAGAGAAGAAGATGGTCCAGCTTTCACATCGTCTGCTCGTCAAGCTGGACAAGCACAGGGTGATGAGAGCGGCCACATGAAGTGCAGAGCAGCGGGCAATGGCGGGCTGGGATCCCCAGACGCCCAGAGCGTCACTGCCAGAGAACCAGCAGAGCAGGTGCCACCTGGAGAGCCAGCAAGCTCCCCGGGGGTCCCTGGTTCTAAGGCCACAGGCACATAGGACACAATCTATTTCCCTTACGTTGCCACCGCCCACAGATCCATTGAAACAATTGTTGTGTTTTATTGTAAATGACTATAAACTTAATGTAAACACATCATTGTGCATCCCCAGGCACCAACATAAATAAACCCTATCGTGTATTTATGGGGTTTTCTCAAATCCTTCCATGTGCAAAAATTTCCATTTCCACAGCATAAACAATCCAAATGCAGGAGGAGCTAATCCCACACCATGAAAAGATGTTATAAATTTTTAAAAGTTGGACGTCTTTTAGTTGCTATCAAAGTAAAGCAAGATTGTAAAAAAACACTTCATCACTTCAAAACGAAGAGTAGTATTAGTTTCAAACAAAAACTCAATTTGCTTGGCCTCTCTATGAATCTCACAAAGTTAATTTGCCTCTTTTCACAAGAATGAATCTCACAATAAATCGTCAACGCTACTTACATGCCCATCTTGTCACTGAATGGCTGCTAGCAAAATAGCTACACAACCCTGCCGGTTATCAGGAATGTGCTTCCAGTTTTGGTTTATTTTGATTTGCATGTTGTAAGGGACACAGCAAAGGTTTGGTCCTTAAAGATCGTCAGTCCTCCCAGCAGTGCAGGAAGAGGCACTGGCTTCCGGAGAAGAAGTGGGACCCAAGCATCTCATCAGCAACCGAGCCCAACTCAGGCCTGGCCTTTCGCATCCCTCACCAGAGCTGCACGACTGAGCTGCTAGGGGTCTGGGGGCCCATGTATATCTGAGGGTAAAATGAAAATAAAATCTGTATTTCCTTGCTGGAGAGGATGTGGAGAAAAGCAAACCCTCCTACACTGTTGGTGGGAATGTAAATTGATGCAGCCACTATGGAGAACAGTATGGAAGTTCCTTAAAAAACTAAAAATAAAACTACCATATGACCCAGCAATCCCACTACTGGGCATATACCCTGAGAAAACCATAATTCAGAAAGAGACATGTACCAGAATGTTCACTGCAGCACTATTTACAATAGCCAGGACATGGAAGCAACCTAAGTGTCCATCGACAGATGAATGGATAAAGAAGATGTGGCACATATATACAATGGAATATTACTCAGCCATGAAAAGAAATGAAATCGAGTTATTTGTAGTGAGGTGGATGGACCTCTGTTGATGTTGGAGAGCTTCTTGAGCCCTGCACTGTGTGATGTTGGTGACAATGTCATCATGAACATGGTGCAGATAGCGCGGTCGTTTACATGGAGGAGACTGAGGCCGGAAGACTCTGCCCCGCTGCTTGGACACGCGCCTCCTCTGGACCCACGCCTGCTTCCATTGCCACCTCTGCCAGGAAATGGAGGCTCCCGGGGAAGTGGCTTTGACGAGGATCTGCCCTGCAGGAGCCTGGGTGCTCAGAGGCCACGTGCCGCCCTCCGTCCCCTCCCAGCGCTCTCGTGGGGCCAGGAGCAAACGCGAGACCTCACTGGTCCGTGTTCCAGGACCGGGCCTCATTTCAGAGCGAAATCCCTCAGCCTCCTAGGATGCTTGTGATGACGGTCCCCCTCCTCTACGTGGCCAGGCCAGCGGGTGGCCAGTGTCCACACCTGACCGTCGTGGGTGTGACGCTGGTGTCACAGCGAATAGTTGCATCGTTGTCACGGGGCCTGGGGGCTTTTGGTGTCGACTGAAAGGACAAGGGGGCTGTGCTGACTTCCAGCAGGTTTCTCAGCCAAGGGTGTCCTCCCCCTACAGATCTCAGGGGGGCGGGGGAGTAACCCGAGCTCGTAAACAACAGGAGCCCTGCCTGATCGCTAGAGACTAAATTCTGTGTTTGTTTCCTCTTCCCAGGAAGGGACATTTATCAGATGGTACTTGTGCCTGTTACTCCCTCACGCTTTCATCAGGGGAAGCAGCCTCAGCCTTCCAGAAGGAAGAGGACGGGGCGTTCTGGAGGCTGGGACGCCTCCCGCCCCTGGACCAGCAGCAGGTGAGCCGTCTGAGGCACCCAATTCCCTCAGCACCCTCACTTGCAGGTGGGCACAGGCGCCAGGATGGAGGAGGTCCTGAGTTCTCAGAGAGATGCAGGAGGCCCTGAGGTCCTCCCAGCCGTAAAGCTCACATTTCCATCCGCTACGGCAGAGTCACCTGTACTTAGGGTTTTCCAGTTGACCCGGGAGAGAAAGGTGAGTTCTAGGATTTAGACAAAAAATCCCACCACAAGACTTTCACAATTCACTTTGTTTATTTTTAAATTTCATTTGGTGACTTTACATGTTATCAGAAATCCTAAATAGCACAGGAAATAGAATTGTGTTCGCACAAAAGGACAGAGAACTGTGGAAATCGAGTTTTCCCAGCCCTCTAGAGTATTAATTAAATTTTGTTATTTACCAGCTAGATGCTGACTGTCGATTAGTGCTGACAGAGACTAATCGTGTTGTCAGAGGCCGTGGTAATTGTGTCCAGTAACAGGGTTACACCTTGAAGTCCCACAGGTAGACTCACGTGAACCTGTCTGCTCACCCCCAGCAGCTCATCCAGGGAGGAGAGGACCAGAGGGCAGCTGGGGTGTCAGTGCCGTCCTGCCTCTTTCTCTGTCCACCAGCACCGGATCTCAGAGTACAGCCAACAATCCCTCCACCATGGTCCCCAAGGGACTAAACGCTCTGCACCCTCGTGTGTCTAGGTTCCAGTTCTTTTTTTTTTTTAATTAAAAAAATTTATTTACTTATTTATTTATTTTTGGCAGCGTTGGGTCTTCGTTGTGGTACGCGGGCTTCTCATTGCGGTGGCTTCTCTTGTTGCAGAGCACGGGCTCTAGGCACGTGGGCTTCAGTAGCTGTGGCACGTGGGCTCAGTAGTTGTGTCTCACAGGCTCTAGAGCGCAGGCTCAGTAGCTGTGGCGCACGGGCTTAGTTGCTCCACGGCATGTGGGATCTTCCCAGACCAGGGCTCAAACCCGTGTCTCTGCATTGGCAGGCGGATTCTTAACCACTGCGCCACCAGGGAAGTCCCCAGGTTCGAGTTCTTGGTTCCCGTTATCCCAAACTTTCCTTCCAGAAATTCCCTATCTCATTTTGTTACCCTGCCACGCTCCAAATTTCTCAAACTAAAAGTGCACCACTCCTCCTTGACGCCTCTCTTTCCTCACACAGCACATCCAGAGCTTCCTAATGTCCTGATAGCTCCCTCTCTGGAACGGATTTCGGATCCACCCACTTCCTCTCTCCGCCACCTCCCAGGATCAAGTCAGCATCAAACTTGCAGGAACCCCTGCAGGAGCTCTGGGGTGTCCCTTTGCCAGTCCGTACTCCGCTCTCCACCCAAGACTGGAGTAACCACCCAAAAACAGAATTTAGATTACATCACTGCATGGCTCCAAGTCTTCCACATGGTGCCCATTACACACGGAAGGAAACCAGGACTTCCCTTTCTCGCTCGGCCCGTAAGCCCTGTGTGCGCCGCTGTGGGTCCGGCTCTCACCTTGGCTCCCTGTGCACCCCGACCACGCGGCCTCCCTCTGCTCCTGTCTCGGAAGTCTTCGCCCCTTTGAGGCTTTCTTATTTCTTCTGCCAGGATGTTCTTGTCCTTGGCTGCCCAGCCTGCAGTCCTAAGTCAGGTGTTGCCTCATCAAAAGGGACTTTCTCGACCAGCTTGCCCAGTAACACGCTCTCGAGTGGTTCTCTAAGTCCAAGACGATTTTACGTCCAACGGTCAGTCGTGACCTTGGTTACATCTGTGCTTACTGCTTCTGTTAGAGAAAAAGATGGTGAATGTCATTTTTGCTGCACTCTGAATTCTTAGTGCACAAAGTGGGTGTTTAGTAAGCATCTGTTTGGTGAAAAGTCACCCAAGGAAGAGGGTGGGTGTGAAGGTGAGAACAGGAAATGCAGACTGAGCCAGGCCTGACCTGTCCTGCAAGCACAGAGCTCATTCTTCACGGCCTTTCCCAGCACCTTACACATCCTCACTTCTGTTTTCCTTCTTCTCTGTGTTATTCGTTCATACATCCATCTCCCCATCCCCGCTGAGGTGAGGGCTGAGGTGGGCACTCTCCGGGGACACCCGCCAATTCCTGGAGGACCCTAGCGGGGTCGGGTGGGCTCAGGTCGGCCTCTCCCTCCCTCCAGGCCACCTCCTCTTGGCTGGTCAATGCACTAAGGCTCAGAGAAGAGGCCACACTCACTTAGAGGGGGTTCCATCCCCATGGACCAGTTTTGCTGGAGCTAAAACAGAGCTGCCATCAGTCCGCGTTTGATCAAGGGCCCCAGCCTGACCTCGGGTGTGACCTTCTGCTTTTGCAAGATCGGGAAAACCGAGGGTGAGGCCGTCACCCCCCAACCGTGGATCCACACGGACTGAGGTGGTGCAAAAGAAAATATATGATATACTGTAATACACAACTAGATGCACTATTATCATGTATATTATGTTTCCTTTTTAATTCTTAGAAACAATATATCATATTATATTTTATGTGTTTTATATTTAATATAGTATATTAAATACACAATACATAAAATAACTTTTTGTATCATATATATTGTATATTATATAATTTCTCTGTATCTTATAGTCCTGTTAACACTCACCAGGGTCCAGATGCTAATATATGTGCGTGCCTGTGATCAGCCCGTGTGGGTCCCTACAAAGACTGAGCAGAGGAGTGAATTTGCCAAGCTTTGTGAACTTCTAGAGTCTGTGTCTACAGTCTCCTGGAGAAAAGATGCTTCCGGTGGGTGAGCAGCTTTCCCGGGACAGAGGCTCTGAGATGGAGACGCTGCATGAGGTTTGTCGGGGGTCGTCTCCCAGCACCAGGGACAGCCCTTCAAACTGCCCCCCGCATAGCGTTCCCACCGCCCGGCCGCCAACACTGTCATCTTGGGTTGCAGGGAGTGTGACCTGGCAGCTTCCTGCCCGCCAGGCAGTTTCTGCAGGAGCCTCAGGCCGTCGTGCGAGCAGCTCGACCCTCCCCTCAGGCCCGCAGTGATGAACGTCTCCATCCGTGTGTCTGAGGGACACGGCGGGTCTGCTCCCCGCCTGCGCTGTCACGGGGAGTGTGCACTTCTCTGAGTGAGTGCGTGTGCATGTGAGCTAGTTTGAAAATCAATCCATTTTGAATTTTGTTATTCCACACAAAAATATAGTTATTTTATAGATCTAATCATAGTAAAATTAACTCAGACATTCTTCAAATAAACTTAATTAATTTACACTGGTGAGTGTTGGGTGGAGATTAGTGCCCTGTGGTGGGCATGTCCCCGTGAACGATCACAAAACCATGTGGGTTTGAGAACAGTGTCTGTTCAACCGTGGTTTTTTGTTGGTTGAAACCACTTCACCCAGACACAGCATTTAATGCAATTATCAATGAAGTTTTCGAGGAAGTGTTTAGATGTAGGAAAAGCACAGGTGTGATTGATGCAGATTTTTTGTTTCCTTGAACCAATTTTTGTTTGTATGACCTGGAGCAAAGGACTTTAATAAAACATTAAAGACGGAACAGAATTTTAACATTGTCTGAACAAAATTCTAATTTTGTAGGTAAGAAACTGTAGCTCAGGAGGAAAAGTGGCCTCCTGAGGAAAGAGTCGCAAAAACATTTTAGATTTTAAGCAAGACCCGAAGACTTGCAGTACAATACCATTGAAACTGTCTCTAAACACCCCAGATTGTGTTGTGAGGACTTGGAAATGTGCGAAAGCGAATTCTAATGTCTAAACAGCTCTGCTTGGACGGAGTCGTCCCCTCACCCTCGTGTTCCCGCTCCTTGTGAAAGGCAGACATTGTACCTGTCAGAAGACATCCTGTTCCTGGTCTTGCTAGGATAAAGAACCAAATTTTTTTGGCTTCCAGGCCCAAGATAAGGAGAAGTGAACGGTCCTGGCAGGTAGTTGTCCTGTCCCCGATGCTTGTCACCACTCTGTCAGACCAGGAACCTTCTGACTCTGACCAGGAAGCTGTAGCCCGTGGGAAGTGGGACAATTCAGAGAAGCAGCAGCAAACACAGGGCGCTCACTCCACGCGGGGTTTTTCTTGTGACCCTCAGGTCTTGAAATCCACCCACTTGTATTAATTATACCTTACTGACCTCTGGTATAAAGAGTTTATATCATGCTCAGAAATAGATTATTAAAGATTATGAAATAAAGCAAATACTGTTGCATTGTCTTGGTAAGCATAGAGTGTGTAAGTACTATGATTGTGTTTGGGTTATTAACTAAAACAACAGAGATTTTATTCTGAGTTTTGAATTCTTGACTGAAAAAATCTTGTTACATTGAACACTTCATGTGAAGGCTTAGAAAACGCCTGGACGGGAGTCTCTGTGGCGGGAGCAGGGCGTTCGTGGGGAGAAGGTAGGTGACGCCTGG
Source organism: Balaenoptera physalus (assembly GCF_965194825.1). NCBI lineage: Eukaryota > Metazoa > Chordata > Mammalia > Artiodactyla > Balaenopteridae > Balaenoptera > Balaenoptera physalus. The sequence continues at coordinate 110,726,758 of NC_138885.1, read as the reverse complement.
GGCCTGCCTCGGGCACTGGCCCTGACGCCGCACGACACCCACCTGCTCGAGGCTCCGCTGTTTGTAAGTTTGGTCCATTATTCCCGAGAGTCTCAGCTGACCCGCAGCACTGAGCCTAGTGTCGCCTGGCAATGGTGGCCGGGGTTATTTGCATACTTTTTTCCTAATAACTAGGTCAAGAGAAAATGATGTGTGTCACAACAACAATAATGAAGGTCAAACATCCAGAACCGGCGCCCAGTTACACATCCCAAATCCCAACATTTTGCTGCCACCGGTTTTGCTGGTAAAAAACAAAGAGGACATGGAATTCCAAAAGGCAAGAGAAGGACACATGATGGGGACAGATAATTCTTGAATCTTCATCGCCTGCTTTATTACTGGTACTTTTCTTATGAGGCATTAAAAATAAATAAATACAAGCTTTTTAAGGCCCATTGTTAGTGGGACTCAGTTCAATAAAATTCATGAGTTCAAACTGTTTCTAAATGTGCAGCTGCAAACAATACAGCTGTCCACTGAAAATTACCCAAATGGTTTTGTGAGGCATCTCTTTACAGCAGAGAAAACCAGAGCAACGGGCTGTGCTAACTCTGACACTCAGGCTGGAAGACTGAACCCTACACTGTGTTTTGAAGACAACTTGAAAGCATTTTGTTACTGATCATGTAAATATTGAGCACAGATTACTTTTGCTAATACTGGTAAATGCAGAAAATTTACTAAAAAGTCATAAATACAGAGAAGATTAATATCTAAAATATATAAAGATGCTCAGCAAATCAATAAGAAGACATAATGGAAAAAAAGCAAAGGGTATGATCTGGTAATTCACAGGGAAGAACATGAATAATCAGAATAATGATTAGCAAATGCTCTGGGGTTTTGGCCTGAGCACATCACCACTGGGTCAGGGGGAGAACCTCCCAGCCCCCTGGCTGAGAGAGGAGCTTTCCCTCTGAGTTCTGACTCAAATGCCTGGGGATGCATTTAGGATGGTCTCTTCAGCTGATGCTGATGTCTGGGTGGGTTTGGGAGTAGCTAACATACACTAGATGTGGCTGAATACTAATAACTTTGAAAATATTGATCAAATGGAAACATTTATGAAAAATACAATCGGCCAAAATTCATGTAACATTTTTAAAGAGTATATAAATATCCAATATAGAAAAATTTTAAATAATGAACAATCTCCAGTAATGCTTCTGGAGTCAGAATGAGTTCTGAGATAATGAGTTCTTTCAAGATTTCCAGCCTTAGCCCCTGGGAACCTGCATAAATGTTCCAGAGCCCGTTACAGGACTGAACACCAACCCTGCACTGTGGTGATGCCAGAACAGCTCTGACCAAGACTCTCAGAGATGCGTCACCGAAGGACTCCAGGGGCAAACCCGCAGTGGATCATTCGTGGAGAATCCAGAATAGTGAACCCTCTTCTCTAACAAGAGGCTCAGCGCTAGGAAACCAAGTGCTGTGCTATAAGACAGCATCCTGGCAAGTGAGAAGATTTGCTCGATCATCTTAAAGGATTCCAAATAAAATTAAACCTTACACCCATTTTTGATAGAAAGCCATCTAAAACCAACTGTAGAAATCATATTCAGAGGAAATCTCATTAATAACTGCAAGCAACGCCAATGATCTTTAAAGCACGCTCTGGAAGTTCTGACCACTCTAATAAGATATAAGATAGATTCTGCTATATAACTATCTTTCAGACTCCTTCCATGCAGTAGACGTTCAATAAATATGCTCTATAAAGGAACAGTTGAAAAGATGAAGAAATGGTGTTGTGTTGAATTGAATTTCCGTGTGACAAAGAGCCTCGGCGCTGCTCTCTGCGTCCTCTGTGCTGCGCGGGTCATGCGTAAAGGAACCCGGTCACGACTGCACTTGGCTGCCTGTCGCTGCTCCTTTTTGAAATTATGACATAACCACTCCAACAGGCTTGTCTGACCCCAACCGTGGCTTCTAGACTGAATGGTTGAGTAACTCTAAGTAGGAGAGGCAGAGGAGCCCGGGATGTCTGGATGGGCTCCGGCCAGGTTGCAACCGTGGAGTGTCAGACAGTTGCCAGCACCCAGAGGGGCCTCTGAGAGCCGACACCAAAGCTGCAGTCAGGCTAGTGACAAGGGCATTAGAGGTGAGCAGGAAGTAGGGGGTGGTTCGCCAGAGTTCACGCTGCCGTGGGAGGATCGGGCCCGTGTATCTCACACGCGCGCACACGCACACACAGGACACGGTCACGGGAACACTCCCGGGGCTGTTTGTATAAGTCATGTCACCAGACTAAGCAGCGGAGCTACCCAAGCCAGCAGGAATATTAAAATAGACGCCACAAAGGAATTTTGAAATCACAGCGCAGTTATAAGGGCATGTCATTCGAATTAGCCAACTTTACATTTTTAAGATATAAATATATTTTAAAAATTTTAATTCATGTGCGAGTTTTAAAATAATTCTAATCTCCCAAGGTTACAAAAACCATGTAATTTTCAAAGTTGTTGGAATTTGTATATTGTGAATATTTTCAGAAAAAAAATATAACTAGAGTCACTTTTTTAATTACTGCAAAATCGACCACAGTAAGAGATTATCGTAATTTTATAGCCCAATGCTCCCAGTGAGACTTTCAGGAAGGAGTGTAACATGAAGTTACATACAGAGGGTTTCTTTTAATGAAACATTTACCAATTCTCTTATGCCTTAAATAAAGTAAAAATGTTCTAAAACAGTTAATTATTACTAATTATTAATGCTTTAGTTTGTAGCTAGCTTTAAAATTCTAGGAACTGTAATATACTGTATCTTTCATATATCAAATATATATATTTGATATATTTAAATATATATTGACCATATTTTGGTATAGCTATAATTCTGCATCTCTGCTCCCCTTAACAATAAGCTTCCGTAAGAAAACTTGCTTACCTGCCCTGCTTATGGGCTTGTAGAATTAGTATATAATAATATTGTAACGTCTTTGCATATCATGTTTCTTTGACCAGGAGCAGATGATTTTCAACACACCTCTTGTCTATAAACAAATCATTTTCCATAATAGCCAGGAGAGAAAATAAATAATAATGATCAGAAAAGAAATGCAGCCAAATTTTCTTTGATTGAACTTCATATGTATGATTATGCCACTAAATTAATGTTTTAATTAATAAATAACACGGACATAAAAGGGAAAAATAATGCATTAAATATTCAATTATGTTCACATATTTTTGAAAAAAAGTTAAAATGTATATTAAACATTAGTCTGTCACAGCAATGAGTAGCTACATTGCAGGTTCTATTTTTGAGGATTCTTTCACAAATACTGGAGCATCAAGTGGTCTTCTCTGCAGGGTCACAGTTCCTGGACGTATAGCCCAAAGCTGCCAGTCTGCCCTCAAGGTCAAAAGCACATTTCAGTCATTTTATTTTGGATTTTTTGTGTGCATGAAGGAACAGATATACATGTAGATAGGAAATGTCTTAAGTATTAAGATAATTTTGGTCAAGATTCATAAATATCCCATTTCACAATAAATTCCAGAAATTTCAACACTGCCCATGTCACTGTTTCTCTGAGATTAATTCTAGATGCTTTCAGAGTCTCCAGGATTAAGACATTTCCACTAATATGCCTTCAACAGAAAATTGGCCAAAATTTTCTAATATGTTCCATAAACCACCACAGTTTTTCAAGCTCTCATGAATCAGAGAAAGTGGCTGAATTACATTATTCGATCCATTGCTGAGAAGAAGTATCCACTTTTTGTTGAATCTGCTGGGGGTGTTGAGCCCACGGCGTCTGATTCCCCAGGGGTGTCGTGCTTCACAGGCATGGAACTGACTCCTGTTCTGTCCTTTGTCCTTATGCTTGCTCTACCGTCACTGCTGGTTTCAGATCTACTGTTTAAAAGCAGTCACCTAGTACCCGGGGCTGGAAACTCAAGGATTCAGGACCCCTGGGCACGTGACCCCAAGAAGGGTGTGCATAGCTGACTCAGCGGGTAGTCCACCCAGGAGTTCTCTGAAGACACTTCTTATTGAATTCAACAGCTACTAAAACAGAAGGCATGCAAATGGGAGATTTGAAGTTGTCCTGGATAATTATTAAAACAAAGCAATTATTTAGAACATGGATCGATAAAATATTTCTACTGGGTAGAGCATGTTATCACTTAAATTGTCTACAATTGCATGGTTTAGAAAAGCAATGATTTACAGTGACTTTTATTATTGTTTTGAGTTCTTGGCAGACTTGCCCCTGTGGTGCCCTTCACAGAGCCCTGATTGGTACCCACCACACAAGCTAAGGAGGAACATCAACCAAACCTTCAGGTCCTGCTGTGGGTCCCCAGCAGTAACCTTTGTCTTCAGGTTGGTGTTTGACTCTCTTGTGTATGAGCGTTACGTACGTGAACCCCTAGTAACACGGGGATTGGCTGCTTGCTACACAGAGCCTCTGGTGGTTTTTCTGTTCGAGGGCTCTTGTGAGATGTTTCCATGCTAATATATGCAGTCGTAGGAGTTCACTTTAACTGCTGTAATCAAATCTAGGAATGCTTATTTCCCTACTATGTGCCAGTGGGAATTCTGTGATAAGGAAAACAGGCAGAGTTCTTGTACTCCTGGAACTTACAGTCTCCTAGGAAGACAAACCCATCAGCAATTAAATATAACCTGTCTGATTATGACTATACAGAATCATATCTATGCTAATAATTAAAACAACATTTATCATCAAATCATGCTGGAAGCTTTTACGAAAAATAAATAACTGTCTCTGATGATTAGAAACATAATTCATATGGTATTATGGTTATCAAATAAAATTCAGGAAAATGACTTCATATTTAAAGAGTTGCAACTCCCAGATTCAAAAGTGGCAAAAAAAAAAAATAGTTTGTCTAAAAAAGAGATGTTTTAGAATAGCACTCCATTAAAACTAAGGTATAGAGAAATATTTAGAGAAATAATTTGAGAATAAACACAAATAAACCCAGAACAAAATCATAAAAACTTGATAAAAGAGAAAGATATGTATTGCTTAAAAGAAAACTAAGGAAAAAGGATTGCTTGAGTATGAAAGTTGGAGCAATAACTCAGCTTCTGTAATTCATGATACTTACATTAAGCGTTTTATTTTGGGGTTTTTCTCCCAATAAAAGAGTGGAGAACACCCTTACTGTGGTAGAAGATGTAATCTATGAAACGAGAGAATCAGAGATTTTTAGTGTCGAGTAGATATCACTTGAATACCCACGGTCTCTTTCCATGAAGAATGTGTACAACCGAACCTGCTGAACCTTTGTTTAAAAGTTTGGGTGACACCAGAGGGTCCAAGATCACTAAAACTGACTTTAAAAATTCCTTTATATTTATTCCAAGTAAGCAAACTATATTTTTTTAGGTGCTAGATTTTCTCACTTCAAATGCTGTATGATTAGGAATATTGGTTTGGTTTTGTTTGCTTGGATTTCAAGAAAATTGAAAGCATAGAAGCATAGGGAATATCTTTACTTCATTTCATAACCATAGAGTGTGTGAGGGGTGTGGGAGACAATAAAAGGAAAAAAAATATCAATTTATTTAAAAGGAAATGCATAAAACAAATACTTATATTTGGAGCAGAATTTTGAATTATAATAATTTGATATCCTGAAATCTTGAAGAATCCAATTAGGATAACTTAGTTTCTTTAAGAAAAAATACTACCTAACTGATAATAAAATATTATGACTCTCTGCAAAGGTTATAATGCAATATATTTTTCCATTCTCCTGTAATGGTCACTGACATTTCCAGTGTTTCTCTTTTACAAATAATGTTGCCATGAAGATTATTTTATGTCTCCTTGGGATTTGTGTGATAGATTCCTCAAGGTACAGACATAGAGGGAGGATATACATGTGCAAATCTTCCACTGAACTCACTATTTTTCAATGACTGCCTTAGGTGGTTGAGCCATTTACACTCTGTGCAGCACTTCATGATCTCCTGTGACTTTAGACACTGACCAGAATGTGTTATTTCTGGACTTGTACATTTTTAACCGCCTGGTGAATGTAAAGTGGCATCTCGCAGTTTTATTTTGCACCACCCTGATTACCAGTGAGGTTATCTGTATTTCAATATACTTTTCATTCGGGATTTCTCATCTGTGCACTGATTTTTTTGTATCTTTTGCCCATTTTTATATTGGGTTTTTGACATTTTTGTATTTTTTATAGCATTTCTCCATACTGTAGAAGCTAATTCTTTGTAGACCAGAGGAGCTCACTACAGCTTTCTAATACATCTTGATACTTAGTAGGAAAAGTCACCATTCCATTTTTATTTTATCTTGTTTACATAAATTTTTAAGTGCCAATTTTCAAGGTCCCTGTAAAAACCTCTTAGGGTTTTTATTAGAACCACAGAGAATTTACAGATCCATTAGGAAGCAGAAGGCATCTTTCTGATAATAGGTGTTCCTATCCATGAATATGGTATATGAATCCCTGATTGTTCTATAATTTTGTTCAATAAAAAGTGGTAATTTTCTTTATTATAATCTCTTGGTTTTACTGAGTAAACAAATATATCATTTTCAAATAGTAATAGGTTTTTTTTTAATCTTTACAGCTTTTATTTGTCTTCTTGGACTATTATTTAAGAATATTACCTAAATGGACTATTACCTAAAGTACAGTGCTGAGTAAAAATGCTAGTAGTGGTCATCTCTGCCTCTCTTCTTCTTAACTATAATACTTGCTCTATTCTCTGACAAATAACCTTCATTAATTTTCTAGAATGTTTAGTTCTTTTGGTTTCCTAGGAGTTACTTTTAAAAATAATAAATGGGTGCTTACTTTGTTCAAATTCTATTTTTTCTATATCTATTAGGAAGAAGATATGGTTTTTCATTTCAGTTTGATAACAATTTTCACACGTTAATATATTTGTATTATTAAAACTAACTCTTTCTGGGATCATCATAAATTTGTCTTGATATATTGTTTTGTTGTTGTGTGTGTGTGTGTGTTGTGTTTATATTTTGCTACAGATGATTTGAGTAACAAAATTAACAATCTTGACCTAATAGATATAAAAATTTACCCTCAAGTCTTGGGTATGTTCTCCTGAAGCACATGTGGAACATTCAAGAGCTGACCATGTACCAGGCTGTAAAACAAGTTGATATCATTACAAAAACTCAGTGTAAGACATAAAACTTTCCTGACCCCAGTAACATTGTTAGAAATAAAAGGTAAAATGCTATTTTAACATACAACAGCACACATTTGTAAAGTAAATGAAATCCACATATAACTCGTAGATGAAAGAAATGTCAAAGAAAGTTTGAAAATATATACAGGTGAATAATAACAAAAAATACTACATTAAATCTTTGGGAGACAGCAAAAACAGTATATAAAGGACAATTTATAGCCACAGGTACTCAAAATACAGATTTTTTTAAAAGACTGAACAATAATAAATTAAGAATATAAGTAAATGTTTATGCCATTAAATTAAGCAAATGAGTGGTTTAAAATCTACTTACAAAAATACTATCAGCCTCAAAAGTTTTATATTATATCAATGCATCACAGTAGAGATAAACCCAAACTTTTACAAACTACTTAGAGTATAAATTAGGGAATATTCTTAGAGTGCCTATTTTTTTTAATTTTTGATGAGTCTCTTATAAGCAAATTTGATTATCTGCATCTTTTTAATAATCAACTTAACAACCATTTGAATTTGACTTTGCATGTTTCACCCATTTACATCTATTTTGATGAGAGATAGGTTTGCATTTATGTCTATTATCTTATTTCATAGGTTATACTGACCCTTGTTATTAACAGTGGTTCATCTTCTACTCTAACGACTGCTTTCGAATTGAGTGATTTATTCCATATTTTTCCTTGTCTAGTAATTCCAAAGCTATTTATTGACTTTCACTTTTTTCTTTAGCAACCATCATTGAGATTTTGACATGTGTCTAAACACTCTCTAAAGGTAAGAAGCCCTAAAGTGCTGTTTTGGTGGGAAGAGTTTTGCTTCAAAATTCTATTTTAATGTTTATAGGGAAATCATGTTAAGTCCATTTTAATAAGTTATATTTTTCTAAGAATTTATTAATTTACTGCAATAATTCAATATTATTTATATTTTGTTGAATCTGCAGTTTATGCAGTTAGATGTCCTTTTTATTCCTGATATTGACATTTCTGAATTATTTCCTAAACTAGGATCTGTAGAGATTTATCAGTTTTATTAGTATTTTTATAGATCTATTTTTTTATCTTTAGGCTTTCTATTGTATGATGTTTTCTATTTCACTAATTACCTCTCTTATCTTGACTACTGTTTCCTTCTCTGAGTTTTTTGGTTGCTCTTTTGCTAACTTCTTTGGATGGTGACTTAATGTTCAGTCTTTCTTCTTTGCTTATCTCTTCACTTTAATACTGCAGTCACCCTCCATCTCTGCCAAGATTGGTCCCCAGGTGTTGACAGGTGGCACTGTCACCTCTCACTCTGGTACTGCATCACCACCTGCCCTTGAACAACAAGACTGCGGTTGTTTTGAAACAAGTGAGCATGTCCTGTCCTTACTCAATCCCTCCAGGTTTTCTCCAAGCAGGTAGACTGCACTGCACTCCGTGGGACCCACATGACCCTCTGCTACTTCGTCCCCAGTGTCATCTGAAGCCATGCCGGCCTCGTGACTGCAGTGGCTCTTCTGTGGATCCTTGTGTCTGGAGTGTTTCCCACTCCATTTGATCACCATTCTATCCCACCTCAAGGAGCTGTCCCACTTCCCCGTGGTGCCATCCCAGAACAAGCCTGTTTTCCAATCTGCGGTGATCTTGTTTTATTCTGTGTGGGTTTTTTAAAATTTAATTTCTTTCTAGAGTGGGTCGGCACTGAGAGGAGGAAAACTTTCTTTTAAATGTGTCTCTATTTGCAGAACTTACTACTTGAGAGGTGCTCAACCAGCCTTTGTTGGAAGGAGTTACCTCGAGGTGGGAACCACATGAAGATCATCACTGAGCAGCCTGGGTGTGAGGGGCTGGGTGTCCACAGCCTGAGCTGCAATCCAGGTTCTCACCCACTTGCCCCGTCACCCTTCGGGGCTGAGTTCCTTACTCTGTGACCAGTAGGCTTACCAACATCACCTCTAAATGGACGTTTGCTGAATATGTCACCAGACATGGAAGGATATCGCCAGAACTGCAGGTGTGCTAAGTCAGGTTCCTGGGGTCTTCAGAGCCAGTCCCTGCCTTGGGGTCCTGTCCCTGAGCTGCAGGAACCCCAAGACTGGGGCTGCAGATGATGGTGCAGGAGTATCAGAGGTCAGACCTGGGCGACGTGGGCGGGAGGTGAGGCCGGCGTCCAGGGACAGGGGAGGGCCATCACTTGGAAGGGTACGAGAGGGCATGTCTATGCATTTACTTATATTTATATGTATTCCTGTGTTTCCTCATTTTCCATTCAAATGCCAAAAAGTTCCAAAGTGCATCTTAGCCAAGATGTTCTACCAACTTCCCTAATGTGTGGCTCCATTCACCTTGCTCGCCAATGACTGTTTATATGCCTTTGACTGTCAGATGCCTGTGGTTCCTTCTGGTAGAGAGTGAGACCCAGTGAGAGGAAGAGAGGAGGGGAGGAGGGAAGAACGGAGCCGAGGACGTGGTTCCATCCATCCTGCCGTCCTGCTCGTCTACTACTCAGTCCCCTGCAGTCAAGTTTCATATCTCGGTATTTTCCTAATAAAACCGTCTCCCTCACTATACTTCACACTGATATCCTCCATATACTTTAATTTGTTTCTCTTATTTTAATTCCATTCTGTTTTGGGTGCCTGACCTCAAGATCATATTGCATACCCGTTCCAAGTTTTGAGTCTTTGCATTTGTTTCCACTCACATTTTTAGAACCTGAAGACTTAAATATCAAGCTACTTGTCTCTGTCTCAGTGTTACATGAATGAGTCTGTTTTCCAGCAAACGTGGTGTGAGGTTTATGTCGGCCTTAATTAGGGAATAATGATGCCCTGGACACACACATCTGGATTGTAATCAGCCCCCATCCCCCCCTCGTTCTTCCTTTCCCTTCCTGAGGGGTCCTGGTCTCCTGTAATATACGAGGTGGTCCTGAACATTTATTACAAGAACAAAATGCATACCATACACCTCACTATTTATAATAACTGCCAAGGACTGAGATTACATATTTCAGTGAAAATACCATAAAACATTACATGTAAAGTCAATTATGTCTGTATTACTAAGACTTTAAATCTGCTACCTTAAATATCTGTCATTGACACTGAATTTTTAAAAATCACTTTACATTTATGTATTATTTCACAATGACTAAAATCCCTCTTATACTATGAAATTGGTTTTAATTATTTTGTAAATAAAAAGAGCTTTATAATCCTATTCTTAAATGGTATGTTTAGCTTACTATTTAAAATGACAATTTTAGCTGTAGATGAATGTATTTTGCTGGACGAAATTAAGGAACTTAGAAATATTACCTCACATCGACCACGTATTTGGCCTTTACATACTGCACATATGTGTATTTGTGCAATATTGTGTGTATCGGGTAACATGTACACACGTATTTAGCAATAAATCCAAAGAAAGCACTGTTACTAGTTTTACTGTTACTAGTTTTACTGTTACTAGTTACTGTTCCTAGCAGCTGTTACTAGTTTTCACAATGAATGTTACAGTTGGGGTTAAAGCGAGGATCTCACCAACTCATGGACGAACTGTCTTGTTAGAATGGAGAGTCTGAGAGACAGAAGAATGTCCAAACAAAATGTGGCTCATTGCGTTTCTCTAGAAAAGGCTGACACGTTTATTCTGGATTGGAGGTGAGATGCTGGCCCCAGACAGCCCCCGGGGTTTCCAGGTGTTGCACGCCCCGTGGGACACGACCGTTCCCGCAGGAGTGAAAACGATGAGATGTAGGTGGCTTTGGGGAGCAAGTGGTGGGGACACAGGCCACCCAGGAGTCTGACCTGGGGGCCTGGCTAGGCTGGGATGTGGGAGCTTCCAGGCGCCCAGGAGAGGCAGGAGCTGCTGGTCCGAGGACCACACGGGGTCAGGCATCCACAGCCAGGGCTTCGTCCTCAGCCTGATCTCTCAGGGAACACCTCCTGACGCGGCCACATGACTCCCAGGTCTCGGCAGGTGCAACGTTCTGGGGGGCTCTTGCTGTCGATGGGACGGGAAGAAGCACCAGCTTTCAATTAAATCAAACACCTCCGCCCGATGACCCTTCCCTCCTGGGTGGGACGCTCCCCCCTCCCTGGGGGCTGTTATGTTCTCGAGGGAGAGTCACACCCCAAGGAGAGGAGTGGGCAGCCTATGTGGTGTTGCTAAACGAGACGTATTCAGAGCATCTCACTTCCTCCACACGAGACCCAGTGGCCGCCGTCACTCGGAGACTTTTCCCATGGCAGGTGGGAACTCAGCAGAGCCGAGGCGGGTTCAAGTTAGGTGCAGATCAGCGAGGAGGACCTTTCATCTGGAGGAAACTCCGTGACCAACACTGAAGACGAGAAAGACCAAGCAGGTGTTGTTTGGGGGATTGGTCCCCCAGAGCAGTGGGGCGTGGGGAATGCCCAACCTTGAGGCACCCTGTGGGTCTGAACAATTGATGAATAAGACAAACAGATGGAGTACGTGGCAGTGACCAGACCTGGAGATGGTGACAGAGCTGCAAAGTGGCCAGGGAAGGACCGGGGAGGAGGGATGTCTGGGGGAGAGGGTTTACAGAGAGAACAAAGGAGGAAGTCAGGAAAGGCTTCAAGCTTGGACCCAAGAGAGTAGACCTACGTGTGGCTGGAGAGACAGGAGTGGATGTGGTCACCCCGGGACAGGGCAGCCTTGCCGTCGTGTCTGCAGAGAGCGGGTTTCCCTGCGGCAGCCCCGGCCCGCATGCAGCCTGCTGCCCGGACTCGTCTGACCCCCACCCGCTGGCTCTCCAGCCTCCCCCCTGCTCGGGTCTGTGTTATCACCATGCTGTCCTCACGCCTGTGACTTTCCTTGCTTCTCACCGGGACGAAAACCCAGGGTCCCTTCATCTACAGAGACCAGCCGAGAAAGACTCTGAAATCACCAAACGGAGGAGAAAAGACAGAATGACCTGAATCATCAAATTCAAGTTCAGGGATTTTAGGGCAACCTTTGACACTGAAGAAAACGTAAACTTAAGGTAAATAAGAGGAGGTGCGCTCCGTGCGGTAGGTGGTAAACCACGGAGCTCACCAGCAAGGGCCACTGAGATGCAGCTTTGTTAACTTCAGAAGTGACATCCTAGAAACTTTCCCCATCTTTTCCACTGAAGCGGTGGCGAAGTCCCTGTGCCCCCGTCGGGGGGGGGGGACACTGGCCTGGGGCCTCGCCGAGGCTGAGGCTGATGTGGGCGACGGGCGTCTGGTCAGCAGTGGAGGATGGCGGGGAGGACGGCAGGGAGGACGGCGGGGAGGATGGTGGGGAGGACGGCAGGGAGGACGGCGGGGAGAAGCAGCGTTGGGCCCGTAGAGGAACTGCAGGCTCCCCGAGGGCAACTTATGAAGAGAAACCCTGCAGTGCCACCTGCTGCCTGACTCCTGAAGACGCCGGAGTAAGAGGTCTGAGCCAAAGTCACTCACTAAAGCGGGAAACGCGGGGCAGGCGCTGTCCGTGTCACTGGGTCATTTCCTACATGCACCTGGGAGGGAATCAGGGCACACGTGGGTTCTGTGGAGCCCAGTAGACAGATCCGACTGAAGCAAGGAGAGACGTATTCAAAGGACTCTTCCTCCTGGGGGCCCTCCTTTCTGAGGAGGGGCGGGCAGGGCTGGGGGGCCGTGTGGGCAGGGCAGGGCCTTGCAGGGAACGGCCCCCATCAGGAGAGCACCCCCAAGGGGCCTCGGCAGCCCCCTCTGAGGGCAGGGTGGTCTCAGGGTGAAACACGCCCATAACCCACCCAGGCTTTGCCCTTCACTCGTTCTAACATGAGAGATCCGCAGAGTTTATTGCGTCGTCCATCAGAGTTCCTGGACGTGAGACTAGAATCCACCTTCTCGCCTGCCATCCGCTGTGAGCGGGCCTGGAACTCAGAAACCTCCCATCCGCCTTCGTGGCCGCGCATCCAGACGGCCTCAGTTTAATTCTGGGACCAAAGGTGTGAATGTTTGGGCGTGTGTGGGTGAGAAGGTTCCAGAAGTGGAGCTGCTCACCCCGGGCCAGCCGTGGCAACCACAGGCGATGTCCTGGATCTGGCTTCCTCAGCCCTTTCCGAGTGCGCACTGACCTCCCTGAGGAGGGCCGACCTTGAAGTGAAGGATCACCTTCTTGGGGTGAATGAGAAAGATCCCAGAGCACAGCTTACCTGCCAAAGGCCATGAGGATGTTTCAGGCGGGGCCCCGGCATCTCCACGTTTTCTTGCTTTGTTTCTGTAGCTGGCCCTGGGGCGGAGGGGTGGTTATTTTGTTTTCAGACAGGAAGTGAGGTGAGTTGAGTAGCCGGTGGGCTTGGGGCAGAACTGGGTCTTCTGGACCCAAACGCGGCTCAGGACTCCGTCAGAGGAGCCAGGCGTGGCCCCATCCAGGAGACAAGCTGAGTCTGGGAGTCAGCTTTTTTCAAACCTGGGTGACGTACTGACCCTTCAAAATGTGGGGAAATTCCCCAAATTAACTAACTTGAGAACTATTGGCCTAAAAAACTAAAATGTATTTAATTAATTCTATCAATTACTAAATATCACTGCAAGATAAGCCTTTCAAACTAGTAAAATAAAGTCAGAGATTATCATGAAAATGGAATCCTAGGATTTAAAACACATCTTATTCCAGACCTGACTTCTGACATCCTTGGACCCAACCTAGCAGAGGCGGGCCCAGATCTGGGGACTGGGGCAGGTGCACCTCGCCAAGAAGAGTGAAAGCTGTGAGTCCAGGGTGCCCGAGGGCACGTGAAGGCCGCAGGGAGCAGGGGACATGCAGCTGGTGGGAGACGTGCAGCTGGGCAGCGGGGATCTGCTGGGCCCTGGGCACAAACGGCTCAGATCTAACTGGGGGGCAGATCCGGGGAGCCTACTGTGTGCACCCAGGGCCATGAATTAACACGGAGACACCGCGAGGTCGGGGTCCAGACAAGTAAACTGCTGGCCGCTGTGTGTGTGCTGCCTGATTGAGGGTCGACCTGCAGAAGTGTCGTGTATTCAAGAAACGTCCTGCTCCTTCGGTGAGAAGAGCGGTCCCTGCAGGCTTGGGTGGACGGTCTTTGCCCATCGCCCACGTTCAGATTCCCCTCAGGCAGAGGACACCCCCAGCCCGGACTCGAAGCCCTGGTTAATCTCCCAGGTGGCCAGAGCCCCTCAGTCCCTTCAGGTGAGTCTCAGGCCCAGACATCTGCCTGAGCATGGCAGCGGCCCCGGGGCGGACAGGGTGCAGGGGGAGCCCCGTGAGAACCAGTGCCTCAAAACCCGCAAGAAAACGGGCCCTTGCCCTTATCTGGGCCCCCTGGGGCTTGTATCGTCACACGTCCTGCAGTGGAGATTGGGAAACACAGACGGTGCTTCCAAACAAGCCAGGAGCCCTGGGGCAGAGCGGGACGCCCTGGGGCCGATTTCACTGCCCGGGCAAGTCCGCACCAGGCCTGCTGCCCCTGATGGCACAGCTGGGGAGAGATCGCAGTCCTGACTGTCGCCCCCCATTGCAGGGTTAGACTAGAGCTTATTTTTATGTGTGGTTTGTGTGGAAGTGAGTTTAAATATGTCCTTTCCAAACCTGATTTTAGAGAAACAGGGATCAACATCTATCAATACCCAGCAGCAACTGCCAGGTTTGGAGTCAGTGGGTTGAGGGGGTTTCATCCTGAGAGCCCTCGGGCTACCAGGTCTGGGCTCCCTCGTTGCCGACAATCAAAGATGGTTGACATTCACGTGACTTTAGCCCAAAAAGTGTGGTGATACGAATCACAGTAGTGTCAATGATGAAACTATGCAACTGATCAATGAAAATTTTTTTACCCCACCAAACCTCTTTTCTTTAAATTTCTCACGCACGGGCCCTCTTTTTTTCCCCAGAAACGCAAGCTGCTGTCTTCCTTCTCTCCGCTGGCCCGCCGCCTCTTACACCAGCTCACCGAGGACAGCGCCACCAGCCTGCTCTGTCCACTCTCTGGGCCAGCGTCTCCAGGCAGCTCTGACCCAATGACCACGCAAGGGTGATTTCTGAGGGAATGCATGTAGAACTAGATGAAGTACAACAAGTTTAGCTTCTACTTCCAATTCGGACATCAAATTCCGAGGGCTGGGCCTCTTCCTCACACCAAGCAAGGCTCCGAGGCCCGCTGGGTGCCCTACGGTTCGACTCAGCCCTGACACTGTCTGCCTGGAGATGGCCTCCGACCCCAAGCTGAAGGGCTCAGTCCTGTACGACTGCCCTTCCTCCGCTGCCCACTGGGCCTCCAGGTCGTGCTCCAGGGGCCTCGGCAAGGTGCCCAACTTGAGTCAGTGATTGAACTCAACCTCCCAGAGGTCAGGGGTGGGACCGACGGGGGCGGGGGGGGGGGGAAATCCCTGGCTCCCAGCCCCCATCCTCGGGGGCTTTTCAAACATCACCTCACTCACGTAACAAAAGACACCCAAGGCTCTCCTCACAGGAAGTTCAAAGGGTTTCAGGAGTGGGACTTTGACCAAATATGTATTTCTTACTGTAGATCACAATATCAAAATGTTACACCAGGTCCTTGCAGTTTTAAAGATAATTATAACTGGGAAATGTTGACCATTATATTTGTGAATGAAAAATGTTGCTGCCGTATCAGTAAGCAAAGGACGCTGCAGCCATCCAGCCATCCGCCATTACAGCCGCCCAGACGGTGAGCCCTGAGGATGCCACTGCCACGCCCTCAGCCACTGCAGCCACCCCCTGAAGACGCTGCCCCCTGAGGGCACTCAGGAGGGAAAGCACAGGACACTGGCCCCAGAGAGCTGAGGTGCGGATCAAAGGAACGATTCCAGTGAGCCCAGACTCTTGCATCTTCCCATACATAGAAAAGCACTAAATTCTTTAACTTGGGATGTCTGGTTTTCTTTAATTAACAGTAATTTTTCGATGTTCCAACTACCTGATCTTTGTGGCAAAAACCCCTGTAGATCCCGGCTCCCCCCGACCTCTTGTGAGCGGTCCCTCAGAGCTCTCTGAGAGGCTGCGTCCTGGGCTTAAGTCCTCAGTTTTGTCCTCCAAATAAACATCATTCTCAACTTTTAGGCTGTGCATTTTTTTCAGTTCACATATACATGTATATATTTGTATATTTTTATAATATATATTTTACAAGTATGATTTTGCCAAGAGAAAAGTCACCTGGCTCAGGTGACAAGCACTTGTACACGCAGTGCGTGTTTCACTCACTATGAATCTGTGACACGAGGACACACGTTTACCTGCGTCACTGTGCTCAGCGCTGCATGGGGCAGGGTCGGCCCGCGCCTTCTCGGGGATGCCCCCCCCACCCCCCAGCCCTGCTGCCAGGTGGGCTCAGGTGCGTGTGACTCTGGCTGATGAGACCAGGCAGACAGACACCAGCACTCCCAGGCGCACCCCCAGCTCCTCACTGACCCTGCAGGTCCCTCCCCCAGGTGCGGAGCCAGGACAGAGCCTCCTAGTGTGAAGACAGCAGGACCGTGGGTAGTTGGTTAGGGCAGCTCATAGGCGTGGGGCTGTCCTCCCAGACACTCAGTACAGCACAGGAGAATGGACCGAAGGGCTTAACTTTGCATTAACTTCACAGCAAAGAAACACGCTGCTCCAGACGGTAGGAACCTTTCCCAGGCCCTAGAGCTCTCAGCGTTGATGTGAAACAAATTCACACTGAGCGTGAATGATTAGTAACAATTAGAAGTGCAACAGTATTTGCATTTTATTTATAATTTTTAAAAACATTAAGACATTTCTATTTGTAGAGCAGATTTCAGCTAGATCCTGGAAGTGCAGGAGATAATTTGGTCCAAAATTTTTCACAGAGATGGCGTTCTAGTTTTTTAGAATAATCGCTTTTTCCTTTTGCAAAGGAGTCACTGCTTCCTGAGCCACCTCCCCGTGCTCGCATCTGTCTCGGAAAAGTTAAGCTTGAGAAAAGTGAAATTCTCCAGTTTGCCTGCCAATTCATCCCTTAGAAATATCAAAACATAATTCCAATTTAAGTATTTAGAATATTTTTCTCTATATGAATATTACAGCCAAATAGAATAAAATATTTATGTATTCACAAATACAGATTTACAAACTATAACTGTGGTATTCTTTTCTAATAGAGATTTGGCAAAAAAAAAAAAGAGTAAAAAAGGAGGGACTCAGAGCTGAGATGGGGGACCAGTTACTTGAGAAATAGGTGGTCACAGATGAGCTGACGGCTGGTCTTACTCAGAAGGCCAGTCCGCCTGGGTCTCGGGGGAACCTGAGGAAACCACAGGTGACGCTTGAGTCTTACCGACCGGGTGGGTTCATGACACTTCCCGGCAACCCTTTGCTCACATCGATGAGGTAATATTTTCAAAATGACTCTGAAATGCATCTTTAATGAATTAAGTACAACACACCTGCAGACGATCGAAGTAACACATATCTTAAGGTGCAATCTCGAGGTCTCAAAACCCACACAGTTGTTATGGGAGTCAATACCGTGGCCGTTTTGTATTCCCAAAATACGGGCTTTAGTGCCAAGCATGTCTGTCTCGGTAGAAAAAAATCATTTTTTCCAATTTTCATGCCATTGCATTTGCTAAAATACCCTTTTGAATTTATAGTTCAATGCAAACATTTTTTTGCTGTAGACTTCATGCTTCTGTAGAACTATCCAGAAAACAAATTGGAAGAATCACTTTACTTCTTTAGTAACTATTTACTGGACACTACTCCAGGTGCCTGGGGAGGACATGGAAATAACGACACAAGCCCTGAATCTTAAAATAACTAATAGCATTTTTTATTTGATTTTTTTGTATGATCTAGTCCATACCTTCATGGAAATTATTATCTGGTTAGATAGATAATATGTAAGCATTTAAAGAGATGGTTAAAACCAAAATAACATGTGCTAGCATTTGTTAAGTCATGTCAATACTCTGGAACCCAAATAAAAGTCTGTTTTCCATGATTTTCCCTAATTTTTGCCACAACACAGTGCGTAGGTATCAGCCATACCTTTTTCCAACTGAAACTGAGACTCAGAGAGGTTGAGTGCTTTACCAAAACTTAAAAAAAAGCAAACAGAGCTGAGATACAGAATCGGGGTGTCACATCCGAGCTCATCTCTTCCCGCCACACCCAGACACACTCGACCCTCCAGGGAAGTAGGGGGCGGACACTGGACGGCGCTGGGTCCCCCTCCTGGACCGGCCCCGGGAGGGACAGGGCACGGCTTGCCCCTGGCCAAGGAGCTGTGAGTGACAAGGGCAGTGGCCCTGGCTCTGCTGGGACGGTGTGGGGACATGGCAGCACGCTAAAGTCATATGTCTTCATAACTTGGGTCCTTTCAAAAAATGTAAAGTAAAAACAAAACAGGAAGTTTACTCATAGTTGGTAGACTTTAGGCCGTTTTAGAAAGAAGAGGCTGCACAGCCAAAACCAGCGTCAAACCCCAGGATGTTGGTGCCACCGCCCTCCCCCATGGGCCGCCAGCCCTCCTCCACGTGTGGGAGTGGCTGCCACGTGCCAGACATCGAGGCCACTGTCACGGGTGGCGGTGCTGGCCACGGACGAGCTGGTGGCAGAGAAGCCAAGGGTGGACGGTGCAGGTCGTCGCTGTGGGGTCTGCAGGGGCCCTGAGACAAGAAGGTGTCTCCCTGGGGGCCTTGGTGACCCCCGTCTGCAGTCTGCACTGTCCTGGGAGTTACTGCCTTGACCACGTCTCTGTGCTCAGGGTCCAGGCTCAGTGGGTCCTCGGCTGCAGCCACAGGGCAGCAGGGACTACAGTCACTGGTCATGCCAGCAACCGCTCTCAGGACTCAGTTCCTCGAGGATGGCGGGTCAGGGGTCGTCCTTGGTTTCCCGCTACACTGGCCTCTCCAACCTGGCGGCTTGTTCCCCCAGAGCAGGAAATGTTCACAGTCTTGGAAGTGACCCCATGGCTCTGCCATGTCCTTATCACTGGAAGCCCTTCACTAAGTCCAGCTCACATTCTCCAGGGGAAGGAATCGCATGCGGCCTGAGTGCCAGGGCCTTCCTTGAAAGATGCCAACGTGGTGGGGGGCAGGAATAATTGGGTCAGGAATGCACGAAATTTCACTCTAATCAAAGGACAGGATGTTCTCTAAAAATCAGAAGTGCAGAGCCCTTGACATCTGGTGGACCGAAAGCCAGGAGAGATGGCTGAGCTGACCCGGGGCAGGTGAGGGGGGAGGGAAGCCCTTGGAGGTGGTGCGAACACCCCAAGGCTGCAGGGACCCCAAGGACCCCCAAGGGGCAGCGTGGCCGGTGCCCTTCCTCAGGCCCACACGAGGGCTCTGGTGGGGCTGAAATGCAGCTCCCCGCCTGGCTGGGGCCCTGGGATCTTCTGCGAGTCCAGGCGAGGTCACCGTGAGTGACAGCCCGGCTTCAGGACCAGCATCGGCAGTGGGGGGCCGGGCCTTCTTCCTCTAGATCAGGATCGCAAGACGGTCCAGGGGAGTGACTTGACCCCCTCCCGCAAAGGCCAGACTCTGCACCCGGGGCGTCATCCTGCACAACCGGCCCCCCGGGGCCTGGAGGCGTCTCTGATCCCGACTGGTGGCCATCCTGACGGACCGTGCACTCCCAGGAGATCTGCGTCTTCTGGGGAACCGTCCGCAGAGAGGACAGTTTCCCAACACTGCTTCTTACCAGCCTTTCCTGCTACAAGCCCAATTAGGGGTTCCTGTGATACCAAACCATGGGAAACTTATGAAGTATTCAGACTATTCTGTTTACTCCGGTGATGCAATCAAATCAATAGCAGTTGTAACCAGAATCTGGGGAGTGATTTTCTGGAATGGATTCTAAAATATTTGCAGCTCAGGGGGGTGGCCGTTGTCAGGCCGTGTGATAAAGCGCAGGTCAATTACAGAGCTCGATGCTCTAAATTAATGCCACATGACAGCACGTTCGGGCCGCTTAACAGACGTGGTTTTTAAAGGGGGTTGACAAATGGAACTTACGGGCCTGTTTTCCTTTCGAGAGGCTGTGATGGAATTCTGCAGCCCCCCTGCCGTGGGCTGACATGAAAAGATGACTCTGCAGAGTCCAGATTTAACACCTGGTTACGCTCTGGCCCTGGGACTGCAGTGCGTTTAGCTTCTCAGGGGTCCACTACCCCCTCCATCTGGTACCAAGGGACCACGTGAGCCGGTTCTGTTCCCTTCAAACTGCTCCCAACAAAGAACCCGGCAGCATCTACGGAAAACCAGGGTTGAACTAAATAACCAACGCTTTTCTCAGTTCAAGAAGCATTTTGGGGTCTGCCGTGTGCCAGGCCTGCTGGACTCTCCACGGACTTGTAGGCAGGCAGGATGAGAACAGCAAGAGGAACGTCACCGGGGGCCTGAGACCCCCTCAGGTCCCAAGGTCCGGAGCTTCCCCCCATGAGCCTTTGATGGTGAGACTTTTTCTGGATGTGCAAGGAAAGGCTTTGCTGGTTGTTAAAGGGATTTCATGCAAAATGATGTAAAACAAGGCGAAGTGAAGAGATGCCATTGGAAGATGCAGACTTAGTGCCTGTGGGGTGCAGAGCCAGTTCACAAATGAGCCAGAACCTGGGCTGTTAACGCCCTCTGGGACCCTGCATGGGTGGCCCGACGCAGTGCCCCCGGGGGCCTCCGTGAGGTGTCCATGGAGGCGGGACAGCCACGTAGCGGCCCGACCCGAGGGCAGCAACAACTGTGCCGGCAGGAAATGGGGCTGGCGCCTCATTTCTCCTCGTGGGGACCGTCCCAGAGCTCCTAGGCCACGGGTCAGCCCTGGCCACACCCCCGACTCAGGGTGGACAGCGTTCTGGCCTCGGGCTCCTCACGAGGGGACGCCTGCAACGAGCCTGGTGCCGCGGGGCGCCCTCGGCTGGGGTCGTGCAGGCTTGTGGGTGAACCGCCCTCCAGGCCTCCTCATGTGGCCTCTTCCCTGACGCTGCTTCTCCCGCCCGAGACCCCTCAGCACCCCTTCTCGCCAGCATCCACCTTCTTACAGACACAGGCAACACCCCGCCCAGAAGCGTCCTCAGCCAGGAGCCCCTGGTTCTGCCCCTTCCTGGACGCGGGGCCTTGAGCATCTGGGCTTCAGGGGAGTAGCAGGCACTGTGGGTGCCCGGCTCAGGCACGGGCGCTGCACGGGAGCCTGCCTCCTCCAGGCCGCCACAGTTAGGAGATGCAAGGAAAGAAACATTACCTACAGGGCACACCGTGTTTCCCTACAGCTATTCTACTGCAAGCCATGGCTTACTTGACTGTAAGTGGGATTTCTTCTTCAGAGTTGAACTTGGCAGAAATGCGCTAAAAATGCTAGCTACGCTCCTAAACCACAGGGCACGTAAACCTTGAAGTCAGAAACGTTTCCAAAAACTGCCATTTAATTTTCTGAAAAGCAAGCCAAATACAATGACAGTTATGATTTCCACTTGAATCGAAGGAGGGTCAGTGGCGGGGGACCTGACCCGGCCCCAGACCCCTTCCCCGGGCCAGCCCACCGCCCTCGGGATGAGGCTGCCTGGGCCTGCGAAGGGGTTTGCAGAACCAAGGAAGGGTCCTGATCCATCTGGGGGATACCCCGGGGCGGCCTGACCTCATCAGGAGAGTCCCCAGGGAGACCTGAGGAGGCAGCAGGTGAGGCCGGGGACCCAGAATCTGCTGACAGCCCCGTGCACTCGGCAGGGGACCCCATGGCCCGGACGAGGCACAGCCGGGCTGCGACTTCAGCCTTGAGACCTGAGAGGAGAGCCCGGCCCTGTTTTCAGCGGTTACACTGCGGTGTTTGTTCTGCAGAGAAAACTAAGACAGTTGCTAAAACTTGAATTATTTCCTGTAATTTCTCTGCAAAATTCTCCACAACCGTTGCAGCACAAGTGAGAGCTGCGTGTCAGCTGAGCTGCTTGGAGAAGGGCACCACTGCCCCCGGGACGGCTCAGGGCACAAGCCTCTACCGCATCCTCTCCTCCGGGCCGGCGCCGTCCTGGGTCTCTGACGCTTCGCCCTGGAGGCTTGGGTACGTGTGTCTCCAGCCGGGACTTGAGAGGAAGTGGATGGGAAAACTGTAAAGGCCTGTAGTCCAGCTGCTGAGGCCCCGAGGCGGCGAGGTGGCGGAATTTAGTGCCTGGCGTGAGAGCGAGGCCGGGGGCGAAGGGCCCACGGGGGTGGAGGCGGCATTCCAACGATGTGACGGCGCTCCCAGAGCAGGCCGGTATTTGAAGGGAGATGATCTTAGGGCAGCCGGACCGTCCGAGGAGGGAACTGACGGGTCTGAGACCAAGCGGCTCCTGAGACGGGGTGTGCCCCTCTTGGGGGGGCGGCCTCGCGGGGGGCCGTCCTTGGTTAGGACAAAGTAGGGAGCCCCGGGCGGGACAGCGGAGGCTTTCGAGGACCAAGGCCTGTGGGCGGGGTCTGGTTGCGGAGGCAGGTGATGTCCCGGGAGCCCCCAGCATGTCCCTGGTGACGGGCAGACAGGCCCCGAGGCCCGAGGGGGCTGGGCCAGCGGGCAGCTCTGCTGACGTGGCAAAGCGGTCCCCACTCTGAGCTCTGCGGGTCCCCCTGAGACCCCGGCGTGGACCCGCCGAGGGTCCTGAAGGAGAGGCTGCAGTGGTACGGCCAGGAGCTTCCAGAAACGGCGGGCCGTCTTCAAGGGCTGGGGAGCGCCAGCCGCCTGAGCAATAGATGAAGATGTCTTCTTAAAAGTGCTGATGTTTTCAACAAAGACTCTGAAACAAGCAAAAAAACACAGGCAAGCCAATAAGTGAAAAAAAGCAAAGACAAGCTAACCTTTCATGTGTTCTCATGGAAAAGCTTTGTCTTCTCCTAAAATTGCAGTTTGGCTTGTTTCCTACATCAATTTACATGTAAACTCCGAAGTTCTAGCCCTTTTATTGTGACACAAACAACCAAACCAACCTTTACCTTCTTATTGTTTTTGAGGCTGAATCTTGGGAAAATTCCGGATCACATCTTCTCTTTTCGGGTTGGTCATAAATCACCTGGCCTGTCACTGCTGTGAAAACTCCTGGGCAACTAAGACGACGGGGAGTTGGCGGGTCTGCAGCCCCGAGCCCACGACCTCAGCTTCTCTCACCAGCTAGAACAGCGGGCCGGGCCTGCGCTCTGGGACCCGCTCCCTGAATTCCTGCTCGTCTCAGGAAACCACGGTTCAGGTTGGATGCCCAGCGCCCCCGGTGGACGTCACAGGTACCGAGTATCTCGGCCTTCACTGTTGCTTGCAATCCACGTAGATTCCATTCCAGTTATTAGCCTTCCTTCTAGTTTTACTGTAGAAAATGTAGGGAAAACATGTTGGCATCTCTAGACTGAGAACTGTACTTTGAAACATAAACGTAAATGTTAACTGTGGAAACAGAAGCATCCGTTTGCTGCAACACGTTTAAAAGCAACTCGTGGGACCCGGGACTGCCGGCCATCCTGCCGCCCCCACGTGAGGCCGCGTTTCCAGAGGGTCTGTCCCTGCTGTGTCGTGACGACACAGGCATCCAAGGTCAGGCAGAACACGTGTAAACAGCTGCCGAGACGGAAGCAGACAGCAGGCTGGTCCCACTCAGGGGCAGAGCGGGCGCTCAGAGCTGGGGATTCAGGGACGAAGCCCCCATCTGATGCTCTGGGACTCTGAGGCCGGTCGTGCTGGACTCAGCGCCGGCCTGTGACGGACGCAGGGACTCTGGGGGGAGGCGGGCCCCCCCTCCACCTGAGGACGGAGGGTCGGGCCCTCAGGCCAGGCAGACGCCCGGGACTCCATCAGCTTCCCGCTCACACCCACCACCGCGGGGCCCCGGGACCCGGCAGACCTGGAGCCCGCGTTCGCAGCCTCGGGGCCCGGCTGCGCGGTGAGGGGTGAACTTGCTGCTGCCACATCCTCGGGGGCTACTGGGCGGTGACCACAGGCTCCCCTGTAGCAGCCACGGCACCCCTTTCCTTGGCTCAATCTGTCTGCAGAGCAGCCTTGAAACTAGAAGACAGTTCACGAGCAAATGTGCTTATTGACTGACCGGGAGGGACGGGGGCCGGGCTGCTACGGCCGGGCGGTGTCCCCTCGTGTCACAGGAGGGCGAGTTCCTGACCTCCAGACGCCTGCGTGTGCCTGTGTGCACGTGTGCGTGGGCCACGACGTAGTCTGGACGCTGTTAACCTAGTTCGCGTGAAGAAAGGGACTCAGAGCCCCTGGGCCCGCTCGGCGCCCTCAGCCCAGACAGCAGACGTCACACTCCTAGAGGCAAGGCCGCCTGGCCTGGACTCAGCCTCGGGCGGTGACACGGTGCGTTAGCGCCCCCTGGGGGTCGCATGTGCCAACACGAGCGGAGGCTGAGAAACGGATTAATAGCGCGGTGGAACCGGCGGAGGTCGGGCTCCGCCTGCGAGCTGCCCAGAGAAGCCTCCTGGCCCTGTGGTCACCTGTCCGCGTCCTCCTGCTGGGCGCCTGGGGAGAGCTGAGGCTTCACAGCTCCCAGGGGCTCCAGGCGATTCTGACGTTAGATAAACCCCGTGTTACCACCAGCCCAGCAAGAGCAGAGCAGGGAGATCTGACACGTGTCGGATGCTTTGGTCCTTACAGCGATCTTATTAAATACGCGAGGCAGACCCCTTCCCACCGGGGTCTTGTCTCCCAGGGAGCGACGCTGTACACTTCTAAGCAAACCCCTGGGACCCTGGGAACTCTTCGTGCAGGAGATGGGATCTTACAAAAGGAGCTACTCCCAGGGCGCCTCCGCGGGGCTGAGACTTAGCACGGGAAGCACCCTCCCTGCACCCACGTCACACACACACACGTGACTCCCGAGAAGTTTTTCATGAACACGTTAATCGTTACAATCACGTGCACTAATGCGTGGAACTCCACAACAATTTTCTGTGGCTCCTGTTCTGGAATATAATTGTGTATTTTAATTTGCTGTGGAACAGGGCTATTAAAACTCCCAGGACGGTGTGGAGACCCCAGGGTGCGGATGTGACAGCTCTGCAAACACAGAAACCCATCCTGTCTGCACCTGAACTTCCAATCTCTGACCGTTTTCAGTGTCAGTTATTCTGCTCCAGACGGAGACTCCAGGGAGTAAACAGAGGACGCTCTGCATCTGTCACACACACACACCCCTTGGCTGCGGAGATAGGTCCCCTGGTCACTAGCCCAACCTAAGCAGGCGATCAGCTACAAAAGGAAGTGAGGTGATGACTGAGGCTGGATGCTACGCTGCAGGAAAGGGAACAGAATCCCACCAATTTCTACTCAATGTATTTCAAAACTTTAGACCTTTGAATTACATACCAAGTATGTCTTGAGAGATTCTTGGATAAATGTTTATACTGTCAAAATATAAATTGTCTGAATTTACAACTTTTTTCAACTTTGCAACTTTTACTATGAAATGCATGTAACTTTAACACTCAAATCTGATTTCACATAAACTGAATTTACTATTTTGGTTTGATAACTATGACGTCAGTAACAACTTGCAGAGCACAATTTAAAGAGCAAAAAGCTTATCTTGATTAACTTCACGGTAACACCTTCTATTTTCTGCGGTTTACACCACAATTCTCAGCAAGCGAACCCCTCAGGAAGAGACCGTGGCCCTGACATCCCTTCATGGACGCCTGCTGAGATTGTAAGGATGCCAGCAGAAGGTGACAGCCAAGTGACATGCAGTTAGTTCAAAACAGTCACAAACACACTGTCATCTTTACAGT
Organism: Balaenoptera physalus; assembly: GCF_965194825.1. Classification (NCBI taxonomy): domain Eukaryota; kingdom Metazoa; phylum Chordata; class Mammalia; order Artiodactyla; family Balaenopteridae; genus Balaenoptera; species Balaenoptera physalus. The sequence continues at coordinate 110,700,846 of NC_138885.1, read as the reverse complement.
TTTGCTTATTTATTTCATGTAGATGTTAGCTGATGTGTAAATGTTTTGTGGTCTGTTTCATTTACTTACACAAACTTCCATCAGATGCCCAAACAACGTCACCGGGCATCCTTCTCTGGCTCCAAATCCACCCCCTTTTGCTAAAGCTTTGGGGTGAGAAGGGACCGCAGGAAACCAGGAATGGGGATATGCTTTCCTTCAACGGACCAGGAGGCCCCCTGTGAACCCCTCCTGTCAAGCCCCACGCAGCAAGGCTCATACACCCCAAACCCTCTGGAGACACTTCTGGCTTGTAGGATTTCCCCAAGCAGGAGGACAGAGAAATATTTGTTAACACTGAATTAGCCACTGAATGTGAACTTACTAAAAAGTTAAAAAATAGTCTGTTTGTGAAAATAAAACTGTTCCAAAAAAATTGCACACGCCAGTGAACAAAAAGGCCCACATCATGTCTTTAGGTTGATATGCCATTAACGCCATATTTATGCAAAGTTAACAATGTTATTACACTACTGTCACAGGAAAACTGAGATCCAGTCAGACAGTCCCATATTAAGAGAGCCCAAATAATTATGGACAGTGAAAATGCCCCAGAACCTCCTTGGCTTGTGTGGCCGAGGCCAGGATGTTCCTATCCATGCATTCTGTCCCCTGGGCCCTGGCCCAACCGCACAGCTGGAGGGGACCAGCCTCCCGCCCTCAGCCCCTCCCACCATACCCGTGCTCCCAGGGCACCGCGCTCACAGGGAACCGGCCAGCTCGGCCCTGCTCTCCGAGGAAATCACTCGGGATGCAGTGGACTCTTCTGAAGCCATGAGACCATTAGACACCCTGAAGTGGAAATTTCCAGAAATGCACAATGAGGCATGCTGCCAGGTACAAGAAATTTAAAATCTGACTTCACATGAGATGCTGTTTTTTAAGCCGATTTTTAAAACATTCAATACAGAAGTTTAAGACATCAAGGAGGGACTGGAAAAAATTTCAGGATAAGATCTCCAGTAGCTTTATCTAGGAAGTTCTACCTACTCACTTCTACAACTAATGTCAAAATTCAGGAAATAATTTCTCTACTGAGAGTTTACAACTACCTAGAAAAACTTTATATATCTGGATTTCAAGATTTAATTTCATAATCTGTCAAAGTGTCACCTTTTGAGCTTCTAAATATAAAAGCTTTCATATGAACAGATTTTCTTTTCTTTTTGAAATCTGAAGAATGTATTTCACTTATCTTGTGAAAATTATGGTAACTGTTCACAAAGTATTTTCTTAAACCCGAATCAGGAGCCAACAGCAGCCTCTTTACGGAACACTGTGTGTTCAGACAGGGGCTCTGCTCACCTGTCACCCTCCAGCTGCAGCTCCACGTGTGACAAGACCACGAGCGTCCTGCACAGACGCTGGTTTACAGAGCAGACATCACAGGGAAATAGTGCACCTGCTCCGATAAACCAACAGCGTCACGTCCCAGGACACCCAAAGGGTAAAAAGAAGGTGGAACATAGGAATATAATCAATCTTTGTATTTGCCATAAAAAAAATCTGTTAGTTGAAACAGGTGTTGACAGAATGTTGACTGTGTTTACTTGTAACTTTCCTTCCAGAAAACAACTCAAGGGGCTCATCCAGCCACTGCTTCCGTGGATCCCGACCCGGGGCCTCCGAGTGTCATCACATCTCTAACTGGATGAAAGGCAAGGCAGCCCCTCGTGTTCTGTCCTGTGGCAGCACCACACGGAGAGGCCACCGCTGTGCAAACCAGGGTGACACGAGGTGACACGGGGTGACGGAGGTGACGGGGGTGATGGAGGTGACAGGGGTGATGGAGGTGATAGGAGATGATGGGGGTGATGGGGGTTGACGGGGATGACAGGGTGACGGAGGTGATGGGGATGACGGGGTGATGGGAGGTGACGGGGGTGATGGAGGTGACACGGAGTGACACGAGGTGACACAGGGTGATGGAGGTGACGGGTGATGGAGGTGACAGGGGTGATGGAGGTGATAGGAGATGATGGGGGTGATGAGGGTGATGGGAGGTGACAGGGGGTGATGGAGGTGATGGAGGGTGATGGAGGTGACGGGGGGTGATGGAGGTGATGGGGGGTGATGGAGGTGACGGGGGGTGATGGAGGTGATGTGGGGTGATGGAGGTGACGGGGGGCGACGGGGGGTGATGGAGGTGATGGAGGTGATAGGAGGTGACGGGGGTGACGGAGGTGACGGGGTGATGGAGGTGATAGGAGGTGACGGGGATGATAGGGGTGATGGAGGTGATGGGGGTTGATGGGGGTGATGGGGTGACGGAGGTGCCCACGCGTGGATGGCACTGTCCCTCACTCAGTCACCGTCCCCACGTGGATGGACGTCTGGTAGCTCACACGGTCGCAGGAGTGCTGTGGACGCGTGGCGGCGTGCGCGGCTCCGTCTGCTTACAACTTAACTGGAGAGACGGGAGCCCCTGCAGCCCCGGCGAGGGCCCTGGTGGACGTGCGGTAAACTCTGTCCTAGAAGCTGGTCTAGGTGCGTTCCAGGAGCGGACGGGGTCTGAAGGATGCTCACGCAGGGCCGGCTCCGAGCCGTCACTCCTCCTTGGGTCTGCTCCTCGCCCTCCGCCTCTCCTGCAGGGTCCTCAGCTCGGTCATCTCGGTCAGGGTCTTGCGCACCCACAGGACCTGGGAAGAACCGTGCAGAGACGCCGTCAGAAGTGGACACGCGCCGTGTGGGGAGGACGGAGGCCTGGAGCTCTGTCACGCACGTACCACGATGGCCAGGGCGTTGAGCAGCAGTGGCGCCGAGAACACTATGGAGATGAACATGCCCCTCGAGTCGAAATACTGGTATTTCGAGAACAACCTGTTTCAAGAAAGATTTAAAGATTACGGGGCGTCACAACACGGCGTTCTCGTGATACTCTGTCTCAGGAGCCCCTCCACACAGGAGGACGAGGTGGGCGCACAGCCCCGCCTACACACGATGGCGACCTCAGTCCCTTTACGAGGCGACCCTCCTAACCCCGTGGGGGACGACCCCCAGGCCCTCCAGGGGCATTGCGGCCCCCATGCAAGCTCAGGCCGAGCCCCCGGAGAGGGGGACACGGCGTGGCCGGGCCAGGCTGCCCCCAGCGTCCCGCTCGGTGGCGGCGCAGGACGTGACCTTTACGTCACTGACTCAGCGACAGTCATCGCCCTGGGGCCACAGTGAACAGAGCCCAGCGCGGGGTGCTCAGCATGTGCGTCTTAATTAGAAGCGGAAGAGACAAAGCGGGGGCCGGGTCGTGCGGGGGGCCGAGGGCGGGCTCCTGACCGAACGACAGGGGCCTGAAGCCGCCAGGAGGGCACGGCGGCCGGGGCACGGCTGTCACTCTGCTCTGAGGCCCGTGCGGTCCGGGTGCCGAAGGCAGAGCCGGGAGGCGGGGTGCTGATCGGGCCACGTCGTCCCCCGGGTTGCGGGGACACAGGGGGACAGCGGCACTCCCCTCCCCACTCGTTCCAGCCTCCCGAGGGTTCCTGCCTGACCTGCGAGGTCCAGAAGGAGAAGCTGCGGCCCCCGAGGGAGGAGAAGGCCTGGGGGCGGCTCTGGAAGGGGGGCCAAGGGGAAGGGTCAACTCTACAGCGCTCACTGGACACGGAGTGGCTTGCCCGGGTGTGTGAGCAGGAAAGGACACGCGGGTGAGGACAGAATGGCCGGTGTCCCGGAAACCGGGGAACCAGCGTTTTCAGGACCAAGTAAATCGTGGGTGGATCTCAGTCTCCCCGTCACGGACTAGAGCGCTTCTGTTTTGGGGTGGGGGGGGCCTCCAGGGCCCACGGTGACCGAGGAGACCGGACGGTGGTCACCGTCCAAGGCTCATCGTGAAGGAGGCTGGGGGCCTCCCAGTGTGCTCTGCCGCTGACGGGGACGGTGTCACGCAGGGTCCGCGTGCCCGGGCCGCTCACCTCCAGTTCACTGCCACCGCTTCATTGATGTACTCCGCGCAGTAGACTAAGGTCACTGAGAAGAGAGCAAGCCCACGTGAGAAGTCAGGGGACCAGCCCACCGCCACCGCCTTACACATCCTTCACAACGTGCTACGTAACGTAAACGTGACAGAACAACGCCACGCTGGATGAGACGTAACTTCTATTTCACACATAACGTGAGGGAACATTACACAGAAAGGAAACCCAAGGTGACACACGAGGCCGGTGGTCTCGGTCAGACCAGGCCAGCCCTCAGCGGGGCAGCGCCGCGGGGACCAGGCTTCCTGCCCCGACGCCACCGTGGCCGCACTGCGCCGTCTGCCGACCTCCCTGCCCCGCAGGTCACCGTCGGGTGCAAGGCCGGCAGTGGCACCCGAGGGCCCTGAGACCGGAGCTGAAGGCCACCTGCCTCCACCCTCCGGCTGCCTGGATCCCCCAGTGGTGCTGGCGGCAAAGACACGGAGGGCGCACCGACCTGAGGGGACAGGAGCCGAGGGGACGGCCCTGGCCGCCCTCACAGTCCCACCTGGAGCGCGGGGAGCGCTGGGGGCGTGGGGAGGGGGCCCACCCAGGGCGGGAGGACCGCGGGCTGGCCCAGCACCACGTGCTGCTCAGGGCCTGGAGGGGGTGGAGGAGGGGGAGGACGGCCACCAGGAGCCTCAGCCTTGTAAAAATGTGCACACCCTCCGGTTCCTGGGGTAAAATGGGGGGAGCAGTCCTTGACCACTCCCTCGACGACTGGACCCGGAGACGCACATCAAGGAAGCAAAAGAAAGGAGACGGTAGAGGAAAAGAGAGGCCTGAGCACGGGGGGCCCACCTCCCCGGAGGGCAACGTGATGCATCGACCACGCGCCCCACTCGGGAGCTGGGGAGCAGTGAACCAGTCTGTGCTTCATTTGTAAAACTGCAGCAAATAACATCCCAATCTTCTGCAGGTGTGAGAATTAAATGCGCCATCAGATGTGTAAACGCACTTAGACCAGCATCTATCAGCCCCACGCTAAAACAGTCACCCTCTGTTCGTCCTTGAAAACAACAAACCCAAACGTAGCTCCCAGGTTCACAAAGCTGTTCAAGTATGGGCTCCTTGCATGAGGCTCTGTGGCTGAGGCCATCACCTTTTTTGTGCTTCCTGCCTCAGGGCCTTTGCACACATTATTCCCGGGGCTTGGAGTGTCCCTTCCGGCCCTCGAACGCCTGCTGCCTGGCTGGTTCCCCCGCATCCTTCCCCCCTCAGTTTACCTGTCAGGGCAGTGACTTAAGTGCAGCCCCCTCCAAGGGTTTCACGGTGCTCCTGCCTCTCCTGCCATGATGCGCAGCAGGGCTGTGGTTACCCAGTGTATGCTGGGGCCCCACCAGCTCTACGAGGCTCAGGGGCCCATCTGTCCTGCTCACCCCTCGCGTTCCTTACTAGGGCTCTCACGTAAAGAAATGAAGTAACATCCATCCCTGACCCTCAGGACTATTTCTGTGATGCAGGCTTGCTGCTTCGCGCCTGTCCTAAGACAACCTCTTGTTTGGAGTTCCCACCTTGCACAAGGCCAACTGAAAAATGACAGTTAAGATGAGTTTTTGGACTTTGTTAAACTACCAAGCAAGATCTTCAGCATCTTCCCAACGTCCGCAAGATTAAGAGCCCAGCATAGCCTCTGAGGCCCCGGCCCACCTTTCCTGCCTGAACATACTTCTAACTGGTCAGCGTCAGAATGTGGTTCCTCTGACACCTGGCCCACCCTTTCTGTCCGTCACCCCTGTGCTCTCACCCGTTGCCTCCGCCCCAGATGCCAGGCCTGGGCCAGACATCTGTTCCTTACCCAAAGAAAAAGAGATTTTACTCACTCTTTACAGCCCCTACCATAACTTTATCTCCTCTGTGAAATCTTTCTCAATGATTCCACACAGCTCTGTTCCTTCTCCAAACCCTGTAGATCTTACCTTCAAAACTGACCCGGGCAGTGTGTTATTTTTGCACCACAGAGCTTTCCTTCCTGGTTTGCACTCCCTCCCAGAGCACGCAGAGCAGCTAAGCCCCCAGAGGAGCCTCTTGTACAGACTCAGCGTTTCGGCAAACCCAGCTCTCGTTTGTGTAACTGGTATTCAGCACCCTCCCAGGAACACAACAGGTGCTTGAGACGCCTTTCAAATCCAATATCCAAAATGTACCTTATCTTTACAGTACCCACAAGTGAAATATGGGAGCGGCCTGCAATCAAAGTAGAACACAAGACAGGAGCGTTGGGAGGCCTTACAAGTACATTCACATATCACTGGGGCTACAGAGAGAACGCGCACACGCGCTGCCGCAGCACACAGCCGTACTCACCCAGGCACTGGAAGTACTCACCGCGGAACTGTACTCACCCAGGCACAGGAAATGCCCCACCTGCAGCTTATAGCTCCGCGATGAGAAGCAGGTGAGCAGCGCGCAGAGCACGTGGAAGGCAGCCAGCCCCACGAGCCAGGGCTCCGTCCAGTCCGTCTGCTGGAGGACACACAGCAGAAACCCCTCAGGGTCCCCCTGCACTGGACCAGGCTGCACGCTGCCTCCCCTCTGAGCACGTCCCGAGCGCCCCAGGCCTCACAGGACACGGGCTGGGGGGACAGGGACCCCCACTGCACCCACGTCCAGGGACTGTCACCCGGCCGTGCCTGGCTGCCCCCACACAGGACTGAAGGCTTTCCTACTTGTCGAACAGAACTGCACTTCAGGCTGGGAGATTCTAAAGACCCTCCTCCGCGGGGAGATGAGAAAGTGGTGCCTGGGTCGGGATGCACTCGGTCGCCCCCAGAGGCAAAGCTACCAGTTCCTTAGAGCAGTGATTAAAGCCTCAGAAATCCGGGCCACCCAAACTTGCAAGACGTGGTTTTCTCCCGCCTTTGTGACACACACCCTGCACTCCAGATAGTGCTGCGACCGCATGTCTGCTCAACTCCAGAGGTGGGCTCATCCGCACCCCTGTACTCGGACCCCCTCCTTGAGGCTCAGGTCCCCCGGGGGCACGGGTGCTGGCGGAGCGGCCCGCGCCCCGCCACTCTGCCCACAGCGGGTCCACGCCACCCGGACCCCCCATCCCAGCCCAGGACGGCCCACCTCCCCGCTCCCCGCCGCCACGAGGTCCCAGCTCTCCCCGCAAACCCCCGACCCCCGACCGCCCCGCACCTCAGCATCCCGCCTGCCCTGAAGGTCCTCCCACCTCGTCCCGCCCCCACGCCCCGGACCCCCGCCACGCCCCGGCCCCTCCCCGCCACGCCCCGGCACCCTCCCCCGCCCCGCCCCGCCCCGCCCACCCAGATACTGGCCCCGACCCTGCACCCCCCCACGCACGCCTCCCGTCCGGTGCCGCCGGCCTCCCCGGCGGACGCTGGGAAATTTGGAGAGGCCCCTGCCGACAGCGACCGAACTGTCAAGGAGGCAGCAACTTACCGTGATCACGGCGGGGATGCTGACGGGGAACTTGCTGACTGAGAATGCAGACGACATCGCCCCCGGAAAGGCCCAGCCTCACCACCACCTTTTCGTCTTCCCCGCCCCGCCGGGATAGGTCAAGGAGTCCTCTGGTGTCCTCTCGCGTTATCTCCACTTGTCGCGATGACTGCTGTGTCCGGAAGCGGCAGGCACCCTGCCATCTCGCGATATCTCCAGTGCCCGGTAACAAGTTCAAATCTCGCGAGATTCCGTGGTGTTAAATATAAGGGAATTACGAGTAGCCGCCAGCGTTGTTTTCCCCGCCGAGCTGCTGCGAGAGGGATGTTTTAGTTCTTCCTATGTGACGGGCGCTCATAAATGGCAGCTCGGAGGACTGGGGGCTAGTGGGCGTCCCTGCCTTCCTCCCCCGCAACTCCCAGGGCTGGGGGCGTGGGGTATCGCTCAGGAGAGTGACCTGGACCCCTAGGAACATAGGGGAGAGTGACCTGGATCCCGGGGACAGAAAGGGACAGTGTCCGGGACTCGGGCGGGGGACAGAGAGGGAATTGACCTGGACACTGGGGAAAACGGGACAGTGAGCTTTATAGACAAAAGCTTTATAGACAAAATACAACAAATTAATATCTCATCTTCAATTTATATATTCACTATTCTGTTAGTGTCTCCTGACCTCAGGGATCTTGGAGGAGTTTGTAACTACATGGATTACAGGGCACATCGCCATGTGCTGTTTCCGTTGATTTATGTTTCTGTCTCAGACATAGGAGACGGTATATTTATTGATCTTTGTCAAACTCACAACATTTTGTGCATTGCCTGGACATACTAAGAAATTTTTAAATGGAATTTGAGGGTTTAAATCATGTGTAACAATTGTGCCTTCGTGTGTCAAAATTGGGGCTGCCAGGCTGTGGACTCGGGCCGGCTGTGGACTCAGGTTAGCCGTGGGCTCCTAGGTGGGGCAAGCAGGTGTTTCAACTGTGGTGGTTTGCAGACCTTGGGCTCAGCCAGGTGGGCTTTGGCCTCTGCATGTGGCGCTGATGTGGGTCTACAAAGGCAGGGACTGGGGTAGATGCCATCAGATCAGAGACACCCAACAAGGGCTCGATTTTATACAAGTCTTAGAGACATTGTTTGCTTTGGCCTTTGCAAGGCGGCTCCAGCTGTAAAGGGGGGTTTCTGGCCCAGCAAATCGTGCCCTCCACCATTCTGCAGGAAGGGCCAAGGGGTGAAGCCGGGAAGCCCTGGACCGTCCAGCAGTATACGAGTCACACCAGGGTGCCTCCAGACTGAACCTGGACGTTGGGCATCTCCGGGGCCCAACCTGCCACACAGCCAGCACTGTGTTCTTTCCTGTGGCTGCCCTGACGGAACACCCGACGGGGGGCTTAAAACAGCAGGAGATGGTCCCTCTCAGTCTGGAGGCCAGAAGTCCAAAGTCCCAGGGGCAGCAGGGCCAAGCTCCCTCTGAAGGAGGGGGGCAAGGTCCCTACTGCCTTTTCCAGCTTCCCATGGAGGATGGCAAGCCCTACATTCCACTGTCACGTGTGCCTCCATCTTCTCTTCTCATCAGGGCACCGGTCACTGAGTCAGCGTCCACCCTCCTCCAGTAGAGCCTCATCCTAGCTTGATCACATCTGCAAAGACCCTGTTTCCAATAGGGTCCCAGTCACGGGGACTAGAGCTTGAACATATCTTTGGGGGACACAGTTAACCCATAACCTGTGTAACAGATAGCTCTGCCATACCCAGGGGTGCCTGCTCCGGGAATGGACACAGCAAGTGGGAAGAAAAGGTTCTGAACACAGTGGATGGGAAAAAAAGAAGGAAACCTCAGTAGGAGCTCAGGTATGTAGGTTTCAATTGCCACTATCTTAGGGAGGAAGTAATAGATGTCCTCCCCTCCCCGAGGATATAATACCTGTGTTACGGAACTCAGGTCCAGCTGCTTGCTGCTCAAAACTCAATGTTCAAAAGGTAAGTTTTGGTAGAAATGGGAAATATTGCTTCTAATCAGAAAGCCAGCAATCTGGGGAGAAGGTGGGCTGGGTGTCCCCAAAACCAACTCCGAAGATTCTGCCCGGCCACGAACGTTTTTAAAGGGAGAGAGGGGACGTAATCTCAGTTAAATCGTGGAGGTAGGAGATCAGACTCATCGCCATCCCCCACTGTGTGCAGGCTGTCGACTCCTTGGCTCTTTCTTTAGATGCTGTCTTGTTCACAGTTTGTTCACAAGATTCCTGAAAGGGGAAGCTGAGGAAAAGATCTGGTCATCTGTTAATTACTTATTCTTCATTTTTACTTCCTTGATCTACGGGAAGAACCAACAGATTAGGCAAGGCTTTGTGTGACCAAGAGATTTGAAAGGTGTGCTTGGGTCTGAGATAAGCAGAGCATGGGGGTGGCTGGTTTAAGTTTAGTGACAAGACAAAAGGGGCCTCCTGCAGAGAGCTCGTTCCTGCCAGAAGCTGCTAACACCTGCATAATCTCAAAATTGACTTCCTTCTGGGACCGTCTCTTAATTGGCTTCAGTCCTGCTTCACAGGCCACAGCGTTCCTTATCTGAAAGAGGTTGACGTGATGGGGGTGTAGTTGACCGTTACCAGAAGCAGAAACCCCCTATGTTGACCTATTACTTAAATGCTCCTGAACCACTCGATGGGATGGATGTTATGGATTCACCTCGCAGTGAGGAGACTGAGACTCAGGGAAGTAAACACGCTGCCTAGCATGGCAGCCAGGGACACCGTCAGGATCTGGGCTAGACTCAGCTGATTCCAGAGACTGTTACTTTTCCGTGGCACAGACTCTGCCAGATGCTTTCCCCATCAGCCTCCTCCCAAGTGGTCCCCCTCTAATTAGAAAACGCTTCTTTGCATAGGAGGCAGCTATTCCCCAGAGTAGTAAACCGTTGGTTCAATGCCTGACTCTCTTCGCAAATACTGCCTAGTCTCAGAATGCAACTCTCCAACAATTCTGCCGACCAACAATCTGCCTTCTTGAGTTGACGTTCGGGTCTTAGGTCAGGTTGAGCTCTTCTCTCGAGGCAAAGCTGGAGTCGTGGGGTGAGGGCCCGAAATGCTGTGACTGTTAAACCATCTGTCCAGGTGAGGATTTGGTTAGAAGACGGAGCTGTCTGAGGATGGGCCTGCCGTCCTGCAGTGACTGCTCTTAGCGCTGACGTTGGATGCTTATACTCAGCGTTTACTACCCTGACCTGTCAGGGAGATGGGTTGTTGAAATCCAAGACTTCAAAGGCAGGTTTTCTCCTCACGACGATGGCTTCTTACACCAGGGCATAAAGGGCGGGGTTCTCGGCGTCCCGCCGACGCCGGCTCCAGGGCAGAGTCGCTGGCCAAAGGCCGGGTCAGAGGAGCTGACTGCGTGCAACGCAGGGCAAGAGGGATGCTTTAGCAGCTGCCGCGCACTCCTGCTGTTCCCATGACAACCCTCCCGGGAAGTGACCGGTCCGCTCCGTGGGCTCCTGTCGCCTCAGGGCGCCCGCTGCCTTCACGGCAGCCACTGGTGCGTTCCTCTAAGAGTCCAGAGCCGGTGGAGAAGGCGTTGTGGGTGTCGACTGAAAACTAATGCACAGCCTAAAAGTTGAGAATGATGTTTATTTGGCGGACAAAACTGAGGACTCAAGCCCAGGACGCAGCCTGTCAGTAGCGCTGAGGGACGGCTGTGAAGAGATCAGGGGGGAGCCAGGATCTACAGGGGTTTTTGCCGCAAAGACCAGGCTGTCAGAACATCAAAGATGACTGTTCATTAAAGAAAACCAGACATCTCAGGTTAATGAATTTAACACTTTTCTATGCATGGGAAGATGCAAGAGTCTGGGCTCACTGGAATCGTTCCTTTGATCTGCACCTCAGCTGCCTGGGGCCAGTGTCCTGTGCTTTCCCTCCTGAGTGCCCTCAGGGGGCACCGTCTTCAGGGGGCGCTGCAGGGGCTGAGGGCGTGGCAGCGGGCATCCTCAGGGCTCACTGTCCGGGCAGCTGTGATGGCGGATGGCTTGATGGCTGCAGCATCCTTTGTCTACTGATACGGCAGCAACATTTTTCATTCACGTGGGCTTTCCTGTGCTCGGGCCGTGGGGTTTATCATCTCACTTATTTTTAAGACATTTGAGGGCTTCCCTGGTGGCGCAGTGGTTGAGAATCTGCCTGCTAACGCAGGGGACACGGGTTCGAGCCCTGGTCTGGGAAGGTCCCACATGCCGCGGAGCAACTGGGCCCGTGAGCCACAACGACTGAGCCTGCGCGTCTGGAGCCTGTGCTCCGCAACAAGAGAGGCCGCGATAGTGAGAGGCCCGCGCACCGCGATGAAGAGTGGCCCCCGCTTGCCGCAACTAGAGAAAGCCCTCGCACAGAAACCAAGACCCAACACAGCCATAAATAAATAAATAAATAAATACATTTAAAAAGAAAAAAAGAAGAAGCTGGTCCCACGTGATGGGTGGAGAGTCGAACTCTCCTCTCCTCTCCTCTCAGGCAGCCTCTTTAAAAAAAAAGAAAAAAAAAAAGACATTTGAGACAAGTAAGATATAATTTTAAATGCAGTTGTTAAGCACAAGGAAATTTCCACCTCTGCTTCAAGCAATCATTGGCTCATTCTTACCAAATTAATGGGCCAAAGACATTCTGTTGAGTATCTCTCACCTTATTCGTTTAGGGGCAACTGCTATTGTCCTGGTGCCACAGAAAGACAAAAGCCCCAAGGCATGAATGGTGCAGCCAGCAAAAGCCTGCTTGTGACTTCAAGCAAAAATCAGCAGGTGATCATTCCTGGGCTCTTGCTATGCAGATAAGCCTTTGGGATTCCTTGAATGTTAGGGCCGGTGCTCTGACACGAAGAATCGTGTTGGGAGATTTGCGGGCTCCTGCACTGTGGAGGTGGCAGGGTTCCCCAAATATTACACCCTTCTTACTGGTGTAAAATCACAACGTGACACGTGGCGATCAGTTCATATTGACGTCTCCTGGGACATTTAGAGAGGATAGACTTCACGTGGAATATCTTAGTCCTTCTGTGACAGCTGCCAGATGATTTTCTGGGTAACATTCTGCGTGGGCTGCCATAACAAAATACCACAGACCAGGTGGGTTAAAGGACAGAAATTCACTATCTTACAATCCTGGAGGCTGGAAGTCTGAGGTCAAGGTGTCCGCAAGTTGGTTTCCTCCGAGGCCTCTCTCCTTGGCTTGGAGACCACTGTCTTCTCCCTGTGTCCTCACGTGGTCATCCCTCTGTGCCTGTCTGCGTCCCAAGCTCCTCTTCTTTTAAGGCATCAGCCATGTTGGACTACAGCCCTCCCATGTAATCTCATTTTACCTTAATTAAAGGCCATCTTTCCAAATATCATCACATTCTGAGGTACTGGGGGTAGGACCCCAACACATGAATTTGGGGCAGGCACAGTTCAGCCATGACAACTCCCAAGGGGATCATTCAGTGCAGAGAGAGGACCTTTCATGTCCTTGTTTCTAATGGGATAAGCTCTGGGAATAGTGGAATGAAAATGGACTTTAGATCAAAGAAAACGATTTGAACCTGAATTCTTTCCCTTACTGGCTGCATGACCTTGCGACTATTATTTTTTACTTATGTGAGCACTAGTTTACTCCTGTGTAAATGAGCATTCTAAGGCCTTTCTGATGTAATTTTTTGTGGACTGTGGTGATATGCCTTCACTGCCTTGCTCTGTGCCAAGTGTATGCTATCTGCCTCATAAATAATAGCTATTACTATTTCTATACTGTTTTATCCCAACTATCCCCGGGGCATCTTCTTTTCAACTTTTTTTTAATGCATAAGATGGATATTCTATCTGTTTCCAACTCTTTTCTGCGTGTGGAGGAAGCAGTGCAGATGGAGGTGAAGGGAGATGCATCAGCTACTCTCGTCATGACAGTGCTGTTTCTTTTATTTTGGGGACGGTGTTGTTCTGAACAGAACACTATATTTTATTTGCTTCTTTGAATTCCATTGCACATTGAATATTGCATCTTGGAAGAGGTTTAAAGGTCAGAAACATTTTTTTTCTGAGACTCTACAGCCAGTTCATATCCAATCACTGTAATTTTGCTTCTAATGTAAATATTCCTGCATTCATTAAACATAAGGTATTTACACAGATATTCTACTCTGAAGCTGGAGATCTAGGTTGCCTAATAAATAGGTCTCTTATTGAAGATGTGAACAGTGTTCATCTTTGCTTCCTTGATTTCTTAACTTGCCAGGTTCATGTTCCTCTTTGTCCTAAATTGCTTCCAGTCTATTCGAGAATATAGGATGTACAGTTACTCCTTGGAAGGAGGTAGACACTTCTGACCAGTGACAGGAGGCAGGTGTGAGTTGGGCTTTTACCAAACCCTTTTCTCTTCTTCCTGGGCATGAAGCTCATCCCCGCCTCCACGTGGCCAATGGCAGTGTTAACAAGGACTTTAACCAAAAAAAGGGAGAAGGAAGTGATCGATTGAAGGTCAAACTGTGTGTGCACAGATCTTGGAAAGAGGGCTGCACCTTCTGGTTGTGTGTCTGTCACTTGGCGACACCTGGCATCCGTGTTGGGGTCTGTCTGGGTTCCCAGAGTCCCTTCCCGGCCCCTTCGGTTGTCCTGAGTCACCCTCTCCTCCAGCTTCAGCTCATGGAAATTCAGCTCTGCAAAGGAGGGGAGCGGGTGCTCGGGGGCGAGCAGGAGTCAGCAGCTGGAGGCCCCACTCGGGGAGTCCTCCTTACACCCGACTTCCGGGGCGTGTTAGTGGCTTGCAGGTCGCTATATTCGTGCGTGATCATTTTAACTTTTCTTCAGTTATTGCTTTGAAATCATGCAACTGCCAAGAAGCATGACATTTTTGTTATCACGAACTTTGTGATTAGAGCTGCTGAATTTCAATAACATCTTAAGGAATATCATAAGAAGATGAATGCAGTATCTAATCTAGAATACAAATTTACAGTGAGCAGAAATAATAGTTTGTTTTGAATCACAAATCTCCCTCCACACACAAATCCACATGTAATTCTGCATAGTATGTCTCTGGATTGTTAGTTGTGACCTGGATGAAATGATAAATTAATAATATGGTGATGACACACTTTTTCCTTTGACAGCAGAGTGAATTTAACTATTGAGAAGCAGGAAAAATTGACAACATACTTTGATGGATTGGTCATTTAACTAAAAGCCAACTGGATACATCTTTCCTTTTTGACAAAAATCAAGGTTTCTGAAGCTGCTATCCATGGTGGCCTCAGTAGATCCATGAAGCTCTGGATATCACCAAGTTTCTTCTTCAGTCTGTTTACATGTAATTTTTCTGCAGAAAATGTCTAAATCCTTAGTTAAATTCTCAGAGAGTCCATGGAGAATATCCAGTCCATTTTCTGGTTCCCAGAGCTTACATATCCTGGACTTGTCTGCTCTGTTGTTTCCCCTACGACGCATCTCCCAGTGTGCTGTGAGCTGGAGCCTTTCCCGGGGGCACACGTCCCTCCACACTCATAAAGCAGCTGAAGTGTAAATGAGGAATGAAGTGAATAAGATCAGCCCACCCAAGGCGAAGAGGAGCGCCACGCGTCTGGGCAGCTAGAATCACCACTAGGCGTTCGACCATCCCCAGCGAGAGACAGGCAGGGCCACCCTCCTGGCTGGAAAGTCCTGGATCACACATTTCCTCATAACACTGTCAACAGAAACCCCTTTTGAGTTCAGAACTGTCCAGTTCGGGATGATAATTGTACAATCACTCTAGTTACCGGGAACATGATCGGATCAGCGGATCCAGCATCGCTTTACCTTTTTGCTGTAAATGAGTTATTTTGTCAGAAGTGATGTTTTATGTGAAATTGTGAACGGTGGATGAAGTGGTCAAGACGTCCACAGTTGGCATCAGTGGAAGAAGCACCGTGAGCCCCGGGCACCCAGTTTGGGGGGATTTTCGTGCGGCTGACCATTGGGGGTCTGTAACCTGTGTCTACTTCCTGTGAACATGTGAATCGTAACTGCACGGGCAGATCACAGAGGGGAAAGGGAGTGGCCATGGTGACCGAGCGCTGGCTGGAGGGACGGTGCTGACTGAAATTCACGTGTCCTCTGACACGGAGGCTTCTCTGCCGAAGGGACCTCCTGGCATGTCAGTCTATCCTTTACGGACCAAGGTAGATCTTCCTAAAACTTCACCTTCACTAATCCTACATTTATTCTTCAAATATCTGTTCATCTGACACAGGACGTGCTTGAAAATCCAGGTCAACCTCTGCCTACAGCCGTCTCTCCCGTGAATGCCCTGTTTAGGCAGAATCCCCTTGCTGTCCCCATGGAAGAAGTAGCAATAGGGTGATGGATTTGCAGCCCTACCAGGGGTCAGCTGTGTCAGCAAATAGAGGGGTCTGGAAATGAGGACTATGGGTAAACACATCGCGTGCGTTCAGACACTGACTTCGTTCCATAGAGGGGTCTGGAAATGAGGGCTGTGGGTAAACACATCGCGTGCGTTCAGACACTGACTTCGTTCCATAGAGGGGTGTGGAAATGAGGACTGTGGGTAAACACATCGCACGCGTTCAGACTCTGGCTTCGTTCCATAGAGGGGTCTGGAAATGAGGACTGTGGGTAAACACATCGCGTGCTTTCCGACACTGGCTTCGCTCCACAGAAAATCTGCAGGTGGTGCTTAGCGGTCTCTTCCTCTCCTTTAACTATTACTAAATGATGCTTCCTTATCACGTGCCCACGGCTACGTCCTGTCGTTAAAAAGACACGGACTCTTGCTACTGTCTGTTCCCTTCACTGCTTTCGTGGTCTTTGAATTACATGCACCGAGTCGGTTAATATTTCATTGGTAAAAGGATAGAATTAAAACAGAAAGGCCAGGTTCCTTTGCTTGCAAAGGTGCTGTTCCATGTCTGCTCTGTTCTGGGCTGAAAGATGTGCCGTCCTCCCTGGAGACAAGTCTCAAAAAGTAAGCAAAACAAAACGCTCGCATGAAAAGTAATCGTCCATAAATCTACTCCAAATCATGTGTGATAGTTTGATGTTTTAAGCAGTGTTATTGTTAAATAATCTTTTTATCAATCATCTATTATTTTCCAGTGGCTGCCATAGAGAATGCTTTTACTTTTTTATCGTGTGATATTTTATTTACAGGATATAGAATGTAAGTGAGTGTTAATACTCACCTTTTCCAAGAGAGTCTGAAACTGAGCAGTTCAGACCTGAGAAGGTTAGGGACTTTCTTTCTCTTGATTTTAAAATTCCTCTGTCCCATATGACTTACAAGAGCATATTTTTATTTTCTTTATCGTCTATAAATTTACACTGAACTCAATTTCATCATTTTAAGAGTGACGCCTATCCTAATACTATCTTCTGCACACAGCCACAGAGAGTATTTATAAAAAAAGGATGCATTAAACTGTTTTATGGAAGCTTTACCTGCAACAATAGCCTTAAATCACATTTTCCTTTCCTGATGGAGGGCAATGACTTTCTCCTTCTCTTTGTAGGAGATAGCTTTCTCTACAACCTCCCCATTGATTTTAAGGGAGGATCCAAGCTTCTTTTTCCTCTATAGTCTATTATGTCTTAGTTTGTAATCGAATTCAAATTATTTATGCAACAGTAGTACTTATTTTATTTCATTTACATACTTGCTTTTCATTGAAGAGTATAGGTGAACTGAGGTTTATATACCTATTTTAAATTCACTCTGGCATAAATGAAGGTTAATTTAGAATTCTGACAGGTCCTAAGGGTCAGATCTTCCCTCTTGCCAGGTCCAATCTAATAGAGTTCCCATTTTTCCCTTGGAAATCTACCACAAAAAATCCTCACCCGTTTTTATAGGGTCTTTTACTTGACGTTTTCTAGCACCATCAGAGTGTGGAAAGGTAGGCACCGGCGCCTCTGGCGTCTGAATTGCCTGGACCCCCAGTGTCTGCCGGCTGCTGCCCTCGAAGCTGCACAGACTCACTCCCTAGGTGCCCTGGAGGGTCTCTGTCTCGGGTGGGCTGTGATCAGAGCGATGGGGGGACGCACTTGCCTGGTCTTCCAGGGCGGGGTGCAGACCTCACTGTCCTCTCTGAGGAGCCAGGGGAGGGGCGAGCAGCATGGAAGCACGGGCAGGATGCGGCAGGCGAGGCTGAGATGCCTCCACACGCGCTGATTCCTGGTCAGGAAACCACGCTGAGCAGGACGGATGCGGGCATCCAGGCCTCTGGTACCGTGTTCTGTCAGCGAGGGTCCAGCTGCTTAGCACTGCTTGGAAAGTTACTGCTTTGTTGGAAGCAGCCGTGAGAAGCATGAAGTTATATATTCCTGGTAATGCTTGTTGTACTGGAAGAAGGAAAACCATGTCTTCAGCATAAGTGGCATTTCCAAAACCGCCAGGAGGAGGTCCTCCTGTAGCGGAAGTAACTTCCGGACGATACGTTTACACCGAGGGAGTGTGTCAGAGGTCTCATCATTTCTACACATTATAAACTATATGGAAAACGGCCAGCTGACTCACGCTGATGACACCTGACCGCTACACACATCTCTCACGTTTGCTAAGAGTTCACTCGGCCCAGGAATTACTGACCACCTTAAAGATCACGTGAAGCACAGTTTCAGACAGTTGATGTTCCTTCATTCATGTTCTCAAAACTCAGCAAAAATGTTGGTATCTTACATTTTGTATACAAATTTAATGATCATATCTTTTCTAAATAAAAATAGAATATTATACCAGAAATTGAGACCTTTGAATAATCACTTTAATTGTCAACACACTCATGACCTCTTTTAAATTTTAATGTGTTGTATACATTTAAGAACGTATAGAGTCTGACTTTTTTTTTTTTTTGAAAAGCACATTTATTTATTTATTTATTTATTTATTTATGGCTGTGTTGGGTCTTCGTTTCTGTGCGAGGGCTTTCTCCAGTTGCGGCAAGCGTGAGCCACTCTTCATCACGGTGCGCAGGCCTCTCACTATCGCGGCCTCTCTTGTTGGGAAGCACAGGCTCCAGACGCGCAGGCTCAGTAGTTGTGGCTCACGGGCCTAGTTGCTCCGCGGCATGTGGGATCTCCCCAGACCAGGGCTCGAACCCGTGTCCCCTGCATTGGCAGGCAGACTCTCAGCCACTGCGCCGCCAGGGAAGCCCCCTAGAGTCTGACATTTTAAAAGGAGATTGTTATGTATGCAACATTCGTTCTGAAACTTCTTTTACCCAGACATCTTTTTTAATATGAGGAGGGAATTTAACCAAGTCTTAAAAAATGTGTTGCTTCAAAAATCAGAGTCACTACAGGAAAAAAGAGTAACATAGGTTAGAGGGGAGAAAATGGGGTGGGGGGAGAGAAGAGAGAGGCAGTGGTCAGATGAACATGAGCTGTTGTTCAATTTAATCGTGTGTCACAGAGATACACACAGTTCTTAAATCATCTCTGGCATCACCGTGGAAACGTGAGGGCACTTTCTCTGGAGAGGGGACCACATCCCCTGCAGGCAGCATTTCGTCCTTTGGAAAGCCAATCTGTTAGGAAGTTAAGCTTACCTTTTTTCTCATATGTTTTAATTTTTTTCCCTGAGGCCAAAACTATTTTTCTACTTAACATCTCCTAAAATATTCTTTATGTCTTTACGGACCCACCACCCACTGAGCACTTGGGGAAACGGCGGGGCCAGCATTGACCCTCCCTTACCCCGTCCTGCCTGTAAAGCTCTGTATGCGAAGTCTGCCGGGGCTGCGCCTACGAGAACACACATCATAAGGACATGATGTAGCTATCGCCCACCAGTTGCTTCTGTGGCTTTCCTTACAAACACGGCTGTTGAGAATGTTTTCCCATTTATAGGAAACAAATGTGAAACAAGGTGAAAGCGTTTCCTTCTGTCCAATATGGATTCAGCCTATAGTTTGAGGACTTATTTAAACATTACACTCTCTTCCTCTCCTTTTCAAGCCAACTTCCAACTTGATTATTGTGTTGTAATGATCAAGGACACGTGCATTCAGTCCTACAGTAAATTACAAGTCCTCCAGTTGTGTCGTCTCCCTGCCACTGGACCATCAGGAGAAACAACGCCAAGTCTGTTACTTAAGCCTGTAACCAAAGTCCTCTTCAGTACTGTAATGGATCAGTCTAATGACCCAGGCTTATTAACGATCCATTAATAAGCCTATTAATGGTTATCAATGAGAGGAAATTGGGGATTAGGAGAGAGGAGATAAAAGCAGACAGCAGAGCAGATGGGATTTTCTTTTATTTGTCTTTGCAACGCAACCTTAGGGAAAGAATAAATGCTGAAAGTAGGAAAAGTATACCTAAACCTTGGGCCTCTATTACGACACCTGCAAAGCAGAGAGCAAATAGGTGAAGAAAGGTAAGGAACGTGGGAAGGGTGCTCTGCTCCGCCACCTGACCCCACGTAGCCAGGAGTGGAAGGAAGGGCTGGAGAAGGTAACTCTAAGAGCAGATGACCATGTCCTCCTGTCCTGCTGCCCTCCCCGCACAGGTGACCAGACCTTCTCCTTAGGCTGCACACCTAGAGCAAGAGGGGGGAGGACGTCTGCTTCTCCTAATAGTGCTCATCGCAGGCAAATCGTTCCGATGAACACCACTGGCAGCAACCAGAAAATTGCATAAACACAATCAATATAGAGAAGAAAAACATTAAAGTCATCAGAGACCGAGCAAGGCAATAAGGAATCCAAGGATCTGGTTCCTACAAAGACGGGAAAATGGGGAGCGGACCCCAACACTGGTGCCCTCTTCCCTTCATTGAATGTGTTGATTCACAAGCAGCAGCTGAGATGTGGAGAAACCAAGGAGAAAGAGGCTGGGAAATTCAGAAAATACATTTTACATCGTACAGAACTAAAGGGACGAGAGTTTGAGTTCAGGGCCCACTATAGGGAAGGGGCTCAAATGGGCCCCCAGAAGTAAGGTGAGCAGAACGCAGAGAGGAGGTGGGGACCCAGCGGGGACATCACAGTAAGGATCCACCTCCACCTGCCCGGCCACCAGCCGAGTCCGAAGTGACCCCTCTCCGGGGAAAGACAGTGGCATCTGGAGGCCCAAACTATCTCTGAAATTATCTATATACTGTCGGTGACTCGCTCAGATGTTTCCAAGCATGTGGGGGACAGCATCAACTGCCTAAAACCAAGAAATTCAATCCTAACTGTTCACTAGTCGACATTTTATAGGCGTTTCTTGTCAGTCAAATAAGCTAAATAAAATAAATGGTAAGAATATTTGAAATGAAAAATACACGCGTCTCTACTTACAGATGAAACGTGTTTATGAAAGAAATAGTCTGTAAACTGTTAAGTTTCACAGATGAGTTAGACTCACTAAGCACAATGTCATTTCACAGAAACCCAGTTTATTCTCCAGCAATTAACTAACAGAAAGTACATTTTTAAAGTGATACCATTTACCACAGCATAAAACTCACCAAGGCCCTAGGAAGCATGTGTAAATAAGTGTAAGGCCTCTATACCAAAGTTATGAAGATTATTGAGAGAAGGGAAAGAAAGCCTAGATAAATGAAGGACAGAGTGTTTTCTCAGGTTGGAGGAAGCAACATTCTGAGAATAAAACTTCTCCCTGAATCAGAGCAGGTATTTTTGTTTGTTTGTTTGCTGCCAAGAGACTTGCTAATCTAAAATTTAAAAGGAAGCAGAAAGAACCAAGAATAGCAAAAGATCTTAGAGCCCAGAGGAGAATATATACTACCCAAAGTCAGGATTTATTGGAAAACTAAGTTAAGTAGAACAGTGCAGTTCTGGTGAAACGGAAGGAAAGAGATCGATGAAATAGAGTCTGGGCAAGAGAAAGCCTGCCCAGAAAGTTGATATAAAACAAACGGGGAAAAAGGGAAGTCTGCTTAGTAAAAAGTGCTGGATCGACTGAAATACTCAGTGAAAAAAACTCAAATCTGGATGGACTGCAAATCTAAATGTGAAAAATAAGATAAAACAGCTTCTAGAAAATAATGTAAAGATTCTCTCCTTTGTTATTGGGGTAGGGAAAATTTCTTAAACAGGATAAAAAAGCTCTGGATATAAAGAAAAAGGGACTTCTATTTATTAAAGACTCCACTACAAGTTTTGTTTTTTTTTTTAAAGCCAGCCACAGAGGAGGAGAACATATTTGTAATACATATAACTATCGAGAGAATCATTACAGTGATAATAATAACATATATAAATCAATAAGGAAAAGACCATCAGAAACAAAAAAGAATATCATGAGTGGGCAATTTGCAACAGGGAATCTCCAAATGGCCAATAAATGCATGAAAAGTTGCTCAATCCCATTAGCCCTCAGGAAAATGAAAATGAAAACCAAAATGACAGAAACAATCAACACAGTGAAAATCAACCTGTGAAATGAGAGAGAATATTTGTAAAGCATATATCTGATAAGATGTTAATATCCAAAATATGTAAGGGACTCCTACAACTCAGCAGCAAAAAACAAATAATCTCATTAAAAATGGGCAAAGGACTTGAATGGATATTTCTCTGAAGAAGGCATAAAAATGGCCAATAGGTGCATGAAAAGATGCTTAACATCATTAATCACCAGGAAAATGCAAATCAAAATCACAATGGGATACCACCTCACACCTATTAGAATGGCTATTATCAGAAAAAAAAGAAAAAAGAAAAAGAAGATAAGTGTGGGTGAGATGTGGAGAGAAGGGAACCCTCGTGCACTCTCAGTAGGAAAATAAATGGTGTGGCTATAATGGAAAACAGTATGGAGGTTCCTCAAGAAATTAGAAATAGAACTGCCATACAATCCAGCAATCCCACTTTTGGGTATTTATCAGAAAGAATCTTGAAGAGATGCCTGCACTCCTATGTTTATTGCAGCATTATTCACAGCAGCCAAGACACAGAAACAACCAATGTTCACTGATGGCTGAATGAATCAAGAACATGTGGTGTATATATACAATGGAATACTATTCAGCCTTAAAGAAGAAGGAAATCCTGCCATTTTTGACAACATGGAAGAACCTTGAAGACTTTGTGTTAAGGGAAGTAAGCCATCACAGAAGGATAAACACTGCGTGATTCCACTCATATGAGGAGGTACCTGGGGCCATCAGACTCGGAAGCAGAGGGTGGATGGTGGTGGCCTGGGCCTGGGTGGGGGGCAAAGGGGGAGACGCTGGTCTAGGGGATAAAGTTTCAGTTCTGCAGGATAAGTTGTGGAGACCTGCTGTACAACATGTGCCTACCGTTAAAAATCCTTAAAGAGGGTGGATCTCATGCAACGTGTTCTTACCACAATTAAATAACAAAACATAATGAAGCACCATTGCCTTGTACCTGAAATGCTAATTCTGATGCCATTGGCTCCACTGTTGGTGAGACTGTGAGCGGCTGAACTCCCCGAGCTGCCTGTTGTCACCTGGTGTAACCACTTTAGGAAGCTCTGCCATTTACCTTAAAATCTGGGTGTACACGCATCACAAAACTTAGCATTTCTACTACTAGTTATACAACCAACAGAGATGCATGCATAGGTGCCTGTGTTTATACCAGTATCATTTATAACTGACTCATGTTGAAAAAGTATCCATGAACAAGCAATAAAAGGGATAATCAGTCATGGTGTGTTTATACAACAACCTATAAAACAGCAATAAAAAAATAACTCCTCTACATGACAGCACATATGACCGTCACAAATGTACTGCTGCTCAAGGAATACACACACACACAGAGACACACACACACAGGTTAACCCTGGGCTGGTGATAAACTAGTGATTGGGTGGATAGGAATTCATGGGTGTTTTCACTTTGGGGTAATGCATCAGGTGATAACATTTGTCACTTCACCCAAGTATGCTAAACTTCAGTATAAATGTGAGTCAAAAAGAAGAAATTAAGACTACACATATTAATAAGAAAAATAAGCTCTGTTAGCTTGATTTGTTCTTCGTGACCTGTGAAGACGCTGGTGGTTATTTCTTCCTTTTCCTGTACGCCCACGGGCTGAGGTATAACAAGAATTTTCACACTAAGTTACGGGGAGGGAAGTACCACGGGCCGCAGGAGCGAGCTCGCAGGTTGGAATCAGTGTTAGTGATGCTTCCTGGTTAAAGTGCACCCACGTTTCGCAAGCAGCTTCGCTGCAGGAGGGTTATCAGAGGAGGCGTTTTCATCAGAGAACCCTGGACAAGTGTATCCAGTGCTCTTTCTGGATGTGCCAGCACCAGGGCTTACGTTACATTTGGGAAACCTCCCTAAACTATGCCACCTCTAGGACCACGGAGATACAGGCGGCGGTGCAGGCGCCGTGGATGGAGATGCTGGCGGGCGCGCAGGCGCACAAGGCCCCCGCGTGGGTCCGGAGCGGGTGCTGGTGGTGGGGCTTCAACGCTGGGGCCGCCCTCACCTGGGACTGCGCCCCGGGTGGCCTCGTCCCCGCAGTCAGGGGCTGGACCCTGAGAGCAGAGCTCGGGGGCTGGCCGTGCCCGGGCCGGGAGGGGGATCTCTCCAGGCCCCTCCAGCTCTGCAGGCTGTGCGGCAGCCTTGTGTTCCTCAGCCCGCGGCGGCACCTGGCCACCTGTACACGTTGTTCTGTGTGTGTGTGTGTGTGTGTGTGTGTGCGTGCGTGTGTGTGTGTGTGCGCGTGTGTGGTGTCCGGGCCCAGACTCCCCCTTTAACAGGGACTCCTGTTGTGTTGGATTAGGGCACACCTGACCCAGGATGACCACATCTTAACTAGCCACACCTGAAGTGTCCCCATTTCCCAGGAGGGGCCCCTCCTGAGGTCCTGGCCTTCCGACACGCGACATCTCCCCGACACGTGTGTCCGCCCCGTGCTGTAGGCATCGTGCTGACTTGGTCCAGGGTATTTCAGCACGTGGGGGGCCGTCGGTGTCCAGTTGCTGACTGAGCAGATGAACAAATTCAGGTGCAGGTTCCCATCAGGATGGTGGCAGGAGACATCGCTCCCTCACGAGAACCTGGACGTGGAGTCTTGTTATAGCAGAAATCGGTTAGGGCTGCTTCCAATCTGCAAGGCCTTTTTCTTTCAGCCCGATCAGCCGTTTTCTCAGAAATGTTTCTCTTTCTTACTTAATCCCATTCTGAAAATGGTTACTTTCTAATCAGAGCTGTACAATGCACCTGGTGTTTGCTCCTCCAAGGAAGCACTCCCAGCACTCCCTTCCTTTGTGACCATCCTTTGTTCCAGAAAGAGAGTCACAGTGTGATAGCCTCAAGGACCACTGGAACCCTCCCAAGACTGCCCGACACCAACTTTGACCACGTAGAAGTTTTCCAGGAGGAAAGAAGAATGCAAGCTTGCACCTGCCCTTCTCCTTATCAGCACACTGCCTTCCCCTCCTGAACTCTAAGACCCCGTCCTATTTTCTCCCAAGGGACGGCACAGTCTTGAGGGCGCTGGCTTACTGTGGCCTCCTTTGCCTGGCAAAGCAATAAAGGCTACTCTTTTCTACTTCACCCAAAACTCTGTCCCTGCGCTTGTATTTGGCACCAGAGAACGGAGGCTGGGATTCGGCAACAGTCTCAAAACTCTGAGAAGCTGTCCTCCCGCCTCTGCCCTTCCTCCTGTCCCCGCAGGGCGACCTCTGCTCACCCGCTTCTAGGAAACAAGCTCTGGGATGTTGGTTCCCACACAGCACGGCCCCCGGCCCGTGGTCCCCGGGTCACGGGTCTGCACGCAACACTGGTAGATCCGCCCACTGGTCCCCGGTGGACCGCAGCGGTCTTTCTTCTCTCACTCTCCATCTTAGCTTTTAGCAATTAAAATAGTTTTTTCACATGCAGAAAATATGAATTCCTTACACTTTTCTTTGCCATTATTGTTTTTAAATTAGCTCCTTCGTGCTACTAGATTTTAACTTTTCCATGCTTACTTGGAAGGCACTTGAGTAGAGGTGACAAGTACTTTCTGAACTCAATCATACCCAATAGTTTTTCTTTTCACTGTGAAGGATCTTTGAATGTGTGTGTTTCTTTCACTAGGCTGGCGGAGAAATTTATAAACTGATATTAGAATTTCTTAAAGGCATTCTAGATAATGAGGTGAAAAACACCAAGTGTGATGTGGGAGGGATTCAGCCCCTGAAATGTTGTTTACGAATCACTGGCTGAATCTTATCACAGGAGAACAGATTTAGTTTTCAAACACTTAGTTTTGAGAAGCATCTAAAATTCAATATGCGCCGAACCTTCAAATGCTTTTGAAGGAGGTTGTCTGCTGCAAAGCTAAATAGCAGTGAACTTAAAAATGTATCTCTTCTGGCTCTAAATCAGCCCATCTGCTGCGGAGAAGCCAGCGTACGGTGAGAGCCCAGAAGCCGCTCGGTCCGAGCCCAGAAGCCACGCGGGTCCTCCCACACTGAACCACCTTGAGGACTCCTGGCTGGTTTCCCAGTAATTACGGCTTTGGTGCTGCCAAAGTGACTTGATAAATTGTGAATACAATGAGCAGTTTGAAAGGCTAGTGTGACCTTTTCATTCCCAACCACAAAAAAAATATAAAATAAAGTTTCTAAAAGGCTGATGAAAATACATAATCTAAATCTATTCCATACCTGATAATGAAACAATAAATTAATCATTAATCATGGTTAAAGATGTTTGTGTATGTGCATTTAAATATATGTAATAAATAGTAAATACACACATAGAAGAAGAAGTCACCTTCAGCAGCCCCATGTCTGCTGGCCTCTGTTACGAGGTCTTTGTGTCACAGGCTGTCCGGTTATTGGGAAACAATGGAGGAAGAAGACCACACACTCAGCCCTTAGTTTAGGGTCTTTGCACAGGATGTGGTCTCCTTCTGACCCGGGCTTGAATCTCATTATTGCAACTTGTGAGCTCATATTATCCTGGACGAATGACAGGGTTCTCTGAGGATGAGCAGAGGGGATCTGCTCGTCGTGGGGATCTCCCACGTGGAGTTCCTGTGAGTGTTAAATAAACGTCTGCGTGCACACACACACGCATGAAGCACAGGCACGCCGAGGTCCAGCATCTGAGGTCCTGGTCGTACTGGCTCATCAGCCTCGCTGTGCTGACGGCTGCATCAGGCCATTTAACCTGATGCCATTACGTATCCAGCTGGCCCAGTTCTCATTCATTTTTCAGATTCTAGGCTCAACAAACTCTCCAAATACAATTTAGTGTTTACGATCTATTCTCCATTCCATGTTGTAGCCGTGCAAAGAAGGAGTCTTGCACTGCCTGTTGTTTGAAGACACACACAGACACACCCACACACACAGACACTCATGCACATCTTCTGAATTTTGAGACAAGCGAATGCTTGCTGAAATGTAACTCTTTGTTAACTTTGTTAACGCTCAGGTTTCTGTGCACGGACACGAGTTAATAAGTAGCTGGTGTGGAACAACCATCGCTTTTGTATATCGATTTACCCACAATTAGTTTCTAACTGTTGACCACATTTAGTTACTTAACTTTGATCTGATTTGCTTCTGTAGACTTTGCTTAGTGT
This sequence comes from Balaenoptera physalus, assembly GCF_965194825.1. NCBI lineage: Eukaryota > Metazoa > Chordata > Mammalia > Artiodactyla > Balaenopteridae > Balaenoptera > Balaenoptera physalus. The sequence continues at coordinate 110,673,943 of NC_138885.1, read as the reverse complement.
ACGTCTCAATTTCATCTTTGTGAAACAATAGATGATTGGCTTGAAACTCTTAATCCTAACAGTGTTTTGTATAATTTACTAGCAAATGAGCATCAGGGACAAATATTTAGGAATTAGAACAGTAGGTAAGATTACCCACTGCAAAGTCACTCAGCTCCCCAAAGGGCTTTCTAACCATCTCTCCTCCCTCCACCATCCAACAGCTGCTCTTGGTTACTTCCTAGACCGAGATCATTATTCCTTTTCTGGCTTCCAAAGCTTTACCGTGTGTGGCCTCACTTTAGCCAGCCAGCTCTTCACATCTCCTCATCCTGTGTCCTTTGCTTCTGCCCTCACTACCACCTGCTCTCCTGCCCTGGGAGGGTGGGGTGACCCCAGCCTGCGTCCAGGTTTGCAGTCACATTAAGTGAAATAAATAAATTCAACCCAGTCTCATCTCTCAAAACATCCAAAGGGCAGAGCTGGACGTGGTCAGTGCCTGACGTGGGTTCAGGCCCAGCTCTGTCGCCTTTTATTTGATCCTGGGCGAATTCCATGAGCTTGAGTCTCAGCTTCCTTTGCCTGGGAGATGGGATCGACGGTTTCCAGGTGACAGCGTGCGTAAGCGAGGCTCACACAGAGGGAGTGCCCGATGCACACCACGAAGCACCCAGCGCAGCCTGGCTCCCGCCGCGTGGCCCCTTCAGGAGCCTCGAGATCTTGGAGGGACGGCTAGCTGTGCCTGGAGGCTCTGGGCCCCAGCACCTGGGCATGAGGTAACTGCTCAAGTTGGCGGGTTCGCTGGTAAACTGATCGCCACGCATCACACATCATTAATCCATGTGAAGCACTCGGCAGAGTGCACTTTAGTTTGGCTCTAATAATTTCAAAATAAAAGGAATACAACAAAATTATACAAATAACATATAACAGAAGGAATAAAGGATTTCCCTTTGTCTATTACTTTCAGCTCACCCCGCTTTACTCACTGTAAGCTAGTCTTAAGATCTTCTTAATAATCAGTAGTAACAGAAGTGAACTAGCCCTGGTTCATTATTCACGGCGACTCCAGGATCTCTGAGCGTCACGAGTGATCTTTGCTGAAGGCCCTGAGCGGAGCGTGTCTGTTACCGAGTGTGGCCACTAGATGGACACATGCACACTCTCCCCACGCTCCTGCGGGTCTATTTTCATTCTTAACTGAAGTCCTGTTCAAGCAACTGCATCTTTTTTCTCTCTGTTCCTGGAGCCGTGAATTTTTATAACATTTTTCATTGTCCTTTTAATAATCCTTGAAACTTTTTGTGCCTTCATTTAACCCCAAAGCCAGATTACTATTCAAATGGTCCCATTTGATAAAAATATTAGGTGTCTATCAAGTAACAGCAGCTTAATCCTGCCGCCCCAGGAAGCTGATGGAGCTGCGGCTTTGGGGTTGCGAGGGGAGCAGGCAGGGGTCTGCACCCGGCAACGACCTTGAGGACGAGCATCAGGCCCAGAGCACACCTGTGCTGCAGAACTGGAAGACGGAGCCCTGTGGGGGGGTGAGAGCCCGGGAGGGGGTCTGAAGCGTCCGCCTCTCGGGCTCGTTTTACCCTGTCTATAAACAATCGGTACTCGGGGAAGGGGATTGGAACTCATCACTCCCAGAACCCTCAGCTTCAGCGATTTGCTCAAGGTCACAGAGCTGTTCAGAGGCAGCTCAAAAGCGATTTCAGGTGGGAATCCTCCTCTTCTACTTGGAGATAAATCATCATTCAATGCCAGGTGTGCTGAGCACTCGGGGTGTCAGAGAGCCGGAGGTTCAAATCCTGTCCCTCGCCCGCCGACCTCCAGGCGTGGTGGGGTGAACCCGCCTCTCTCTCCCCTCCAGGGGCGTCTGCTCAGCGCCCAGTGACGTGGAGGCCGCGGGGTCCCAGGGTCCGCGTCACAGAGCAGCCCGAGCGGGGCTCATCCCCTGCTTGAAAGACGCCTGTCTGCGCTGGACGGCGGTGGACTTGTTCCTGAGATGGAGAGGCGGCAGGTGCGGGGTCAGCAGGGAAGGAGAAGGACACAGGGGGCTGCAGGGCGAGGAGGTCAGGAGCCATCACCGGCCACCCTTGGTGGCACGTCTGCCTGTTTGGACTCTCTTTTCAGAAGGTAGAGGAGAACAGCTGTGCAGCTTTAAGCTGTGGAGTCCCTAACAGATCATTTTATGAAGCTTGCTCACTGTGGGAATGTGTGGAAGGGGGAGGGCGGTGGTCCCTGACTCGGGATGGGGGCCCGTGGGTGGGGTCACAGTGGGGAAGCCAGTGTGGACGGGTGGTCACGACAGCGCCACAGGGGACCTGAGAGGGGAGAGTCAGGGGGTTCTGGGCCCCACGGGTCGGGCGGAGGGGCTGGGAGAGGACGCTGGGGTGGGATGCAAGCCTGGCGCTTCGCCTGAAAGCTCTGAACGGAGGGACGAGCACGCGGTGCCCTCGGGAGCAGCCAGAGCCCCTCCGGTTCCTGGGGTGCCGGGCTGCAGCCAGAGCACCACCGGGGTGCGAGCCCCGGCCTGGATTTCAGGAGATGGACAGAGGCTGCTGGGCAGCCTGGATTTCCACAGCATCGAACGCGTGGAGGCCCCGCTTTAATCCCGCCGTGCCCCCTGACCTCACTGAGCGCGACGTGTGGGGCCGGGGCCGCCGTTCCTGCTCCGTCCTCCGCGGTACCCGGTGCCCCTCACCTCGTGTTGTGGCAAACGTGTTACCTTGAATTTCCCGGCGATGGATCAAGCCTAGAGCTAGAAAATGCAATTTCTCTTTCCTCTGGGAGACCCACCTCACAGCCCCTCTGATGCAGGACTGTGGAGACTGTCCGCCTCTCTTTGCAACGTTCTTGGCCTGAGGCTTCCGGCCAAACATTATTAACTACATGCAGAAACAATTTTAAGGCTTTTTTTTTTTTTTTTTTTTAATTTATTTTTGGCTGTGTTGGGTCTTTGTTTCTGTGCGAGGGCTTTCTCTAGTTGCGGCAAGCGGGGGCCACTCTTCATCGCGGTGCGCGGGCCTCTCACTATCGCAACCTCTCTTGTTGCGGAGCACAGGCTCCAGACGCGCAGGCTCAGTAGTTGTGGCTCACAGGCCTAGTTGCTCCGCGGCATGTGGGATCTTCCCAGACCAGGGCTCGAACCCGTGTCCCCTGAATTGGCAGGCAGATTCTCAACCACTGCGCCACCAGGGAAACCCTAAGACATTTTTTTTAATTGAAGTAAAATTGCTCTGCAATGTTGTGTTAGTTTCTGCTGTACAGTGAAGTGAATCAGCTATAGGTATACATACATCTCCTCCCTCTTGGACCTCCCTCCCCCCCATCCCACCCAGCTAGGTCACCACAGAGCACCGAGCTGAGCTCCCCGTGCTGTACAGCAGGTGCCCACTAGCTGTCTGTTTTACACGTGTTAGTGTATTGATGTCAAACCTAATCTCCCAATTCGTCCCACCCTCCCCTTCCCCCCTGTGTCCACATGTCCGTCGTACAGAGTGAAGTAAACCGTTTTAAGACTTTTTAACCCAAGCTTTCTATATTCATTCGGAAGTACATACTATTAACCAGGTTCGTGAAACCAAAGTGTTTTCCCGAAACCCCAAATTTCTTACTGAATTTCCTTCAGTGACATTTGTTTGTCTTTTTCAAGTCACATGAGGAAACTTTACTGTCAAGACTCAGTCTTTAAATAATGACCAAATAAGACCTGTTTCTCCCCAGGGGCCCTGTTCCCTCCTCTTACAAACGTCAGAAATAAAGGGTCTGTCAAATGAGAAACCTCTGAAGCGGATACAAGTTCCACGTCCCTGTGAGGTAAAGCCCGCTTTGTATTTGAGAAAATGAATAGTTACATATCCATTTAGTCAACCTTTCTGTCAACACATATGTATTGACGTTTACCTGTGGAACGCGGGCCTTACTGAGATGATTCTTTTGGTTTGTGTGTGGCCCTCATCCAGCAGATGGGTGAACAGGTTCATGACAAGTCCACATTGGCAGATCTATTTCTGCCATAATCAGAGGTGATTCCAGACACTTGGCTACTTTTTATTAATTGTTTTGTTGTGTCTATTAAGATCAGGAAGAACTTTAAAGTTAGTTTCATTGGCATGTAGGTATTAAATCCAATAAATAGATTATTTTAATTCTCATAGATAATAAAATATATTTTGCACCGAAAAAGCACTCTTTCACCTTTTATTTTATTTGAATGGTTAAGAAAAACACATTCTTCTTTTCCATTAGTTTCTCTTTTAGAAGTCATAATTTTCAGTCCAAATCCAAACTGGTAATTGTTCAGTTAATTAAAAACAAAATACAAGCATGTGCTGAAGCACCTGTGTCTGCAATGTCTCAAGGAACAGTAACAACTGAGCAGAAATGGTCACTGAACCTCCCAGGCGCCCAGAAGGGTCCAGGTGCCCCTGCTTCTGGAGTCCCCTCGGCCCTGGACTCCTGAGGGGGGTGTGTGGGGTGTAGGCTGACATCCCTCCTGTTCAAGCTACTTCCTGCTGCGTTTCTCTCATTTGCATCTAAAAGGGGTCCTGATTACTAACTCGGCCAAACTGAGAAAACCAAGGACACTTCGCTTCTACCTTCAGGGTCAGAGCAAGATCCTCCTTTCCGCCTTTCCTTCCACCCGCGTCCGGCTCAGAGCACGGTCAGCTCTGCTCCGTGACCTCTGGGCTGCGTTCCCATCTTCCTCGGCTTCTGCTTATGGATGTATTAGCCCACCTAGTGTTTGCATTGAGAGTTTTCTCCCACTTTTCCTCTTCTGCTTGTGTTGAAGCTCCTGGAACCGGGGCTGCGCCTTGCCAGCTCAGCGGACGTCCCTCCACTCGACCGCACACACCGTGCCGTTGAGAAGGGGTGTTTGGGAAGCAGGCGGGCTGGACGTGCTGCTCTGAGCCTCGGAGCCAGCACGTGCTTCAGGGATGCTGGCTGGGGGGAGAGGCTGCTTCCCTGGGAGGCCTTGAGAGGATGGTTTTCTTTTCTTTTTTTTATTGAGGTGTAGTTGATTTACAATGTTGTACCGATCTCTGCTGTACAGCAGAGTGACTCAGTTTTACACATAGACAACAAGGTCCTACTGTATACAGCACAGGGAACAATATCCAATCTCCTGGGATAAACCATAACAGAGGAGGGTTTTCTGAAGGAAGACATCTGAGCTGAGACCTGCGGGATCTTTGGGAGCAGGAACCAGAGAGGACTCTGAGGGGTGTCCAAGTCCCAGGAGGGGGTCACGGGGGAACCTTCTGGACCCTGTGAGGTGGGCCCCGAAAGAGAACCTGCACCAGAATTCCAGGCCAAGACCCCATGGCCTTGAAAGATAGACAAATCACTGTGCTTTTTTCCAGCATGTGAGGGACGTCCATCAGGCGGCATCTTGTCAAAGACATTTGGATTTTTAACCCCACTCTCAAATATGAAAAGTCACTTTGTCTCAGAAAAAAGAATGCTGTCAACATTCAAAAGTCAAGAAGGGGGTCTTTCAGGAGGCTGCCTTAGAGACCAGAGGCCTAGCTCCTGCAGGCCTGACTGAAACGATTTGTCCACAGTTGTCCCCTTAGCTCCAGGCCTGGAGCTGGGGTCCCCCACCGGCTCTTCCGAGGTCAATCCAGGGCCGTGTGGAAGTCAGATGCTCTTTCCTGACAGAAGTCAGATCGTCTCCTGGGCTTTCCCTCCACATTCTCTTGGGTAACAAAATCCAAGGCACGCGATGCTGAGCTGTATCATTTCTCTGGAGCAGAGTTGTTCTCTAGACTAAACCACAATTTGGAAGCTTGAAAGGTGTAAAGCAAACAACCAAGAAAGGAAAAGAGAAGGTGAAAACAGACAGGGGACGGGCTTCTGCGCTCACTGCCTTGGCAACAAACTTCCAGAAGCCTGATGGTGCCTTGCGATGTGGTCGTATTCCTGTCCTTTATGATCGTGAGAGAACAAACCCAGCATTTTCAGTGCGTTTTACACGACAGCAAAAAGAAATGCTGTCCCCCCTGTTAATGACGCTGGGAATCAAGACGCAGAATTTTAGTCATCAGAGATGCAGATGATCATTTTTTCAGAATAATTAGAGTGGGAGCCAAGAGAGTCAGGGCACAAGGGTCCCCGTGACAGGAGAGGGGGGACATTCAGACATGACAGCTCGCCTGGTGTTGACATGGGCGGACGAGGGGGTCTCCAGTGCTACAGGGAAGGTTCCAGAGATTTCAGCCGTCACGAGAAGGGGTCCCTAAAAGCAGCATGAACTTTCAACCATTTTCTGTAAAAGCTTTATTAGGGACCAAGTATATTGCTACAGCAGAATCTCATGCTTCTTTGTCTTCTAAGAGATGACAGTTGTCATTGTTTTCCAGTATATGAAAGGAGTGCAGATTTTGACTTTAGCAATGACTTCTGTGCTGTAGAAAGAAGGGGAGTGATGTGCTTCTTTGGCAGCGTCAGCCCTTTAAGATGACGGTGATCTTGAAGCTTCCAAAGAGGTCCGGGGCTTTCGGTGCTTCAGTGAAGGGTGGGCCAGCCTCCCAGGGCTCAGCATTCCCGAGCCGTCCCCACCGTTGGCTGATGGGTGCAGGCCCAGTTCACGCCCAGCATAAGTCATGGTTTTAGACTCACCTGACACAGAGGCTAACTCGATCTTAACACCAACAGAGCAACCACACACATTTCCCCCAGAACAGGTCATGGACCCTGTGACTGGAGGTTTCCATCTGTGTAGAGGCTCCCTGGACCCCAAGCCTGCACGGACCCCCTCACCCTGCCCGCAATGTCTTCACAGGAAACTCCCCCAGCACAGAGCCCATGGTGGAATCCAGTTAACATGCCACCTGATCGCATTTAATTACCAGTCCACAGTGATTTACTCAGAGCCAGCGATGATTTCCAGGAGGGTTAGCTAGGTTAACAGTGCATTATTCTTCCAATGCTTAGATCAGATTTTTTTATCTTCATCTTTTCTCTAAACTATTTTTTCCTTCCTCTTAATGTGAGGAAAGGAATCTAAGTATTGGGGCAGCTGGTCAACTGGCATGTTTTGCCATTAAGTTTTGTCATGTTTAAAAGGATGGGTTTGAAAATAATACTTAAGTTTTTATTTGTGCTCTGGTTTCTTCTACAAAGCAGTTGGAGAAGGACTGCATGAAAACTGGGTAATCTTGCCAACTCAGTAGAATATCACTGAAGAAAGAGATGTGACTTTTATTTTAAGAAAATGCTTAGAAGTCTAACAAAATGCAGAAAACACACAAAGGCAATGGAATGTGATGAAAACGTGACTCTGGGGAAGAATGGGTGATTATATTACTTGTAACGGGTCTTGGAGATGGAGCACGTGCCTTTCAGAGCTCATGGTTCTCTTGAAACAGGTAGGATTTGTCGTGAGCGTCTACAGGCCTGAGTTACACCAGATAACGTAGAACAAAGGAAGCATTTTCGATTAATGAAAATGCATCTTTGTTTGTGCTTTAAAAAATTGATGTCTAAGTCCTGCCTGCCATATGCCCATGGGAACATATGTAATGCTTGAAACTGGATATTTAGTTTGACTAGGTTAATTTCAAAAACAATGACAACTGAACTTAAAAGATCAGGCTATAAACGAAAGGAAATAAGAGTACAGGTTGTTAAAAGACAGGTATAAAATAATGCAGAAGAAGTGCTGCTTCTTTCTATCAATCAGGCTCCAGTGATCTTAATTCAGCTCGAGCTAGTTTTCCATGTTTGATTTCTTTTTATTATTTTAAGGAGCAGATTTTCACTTGCCAGATGGATTTTTGAAAGCAGTTCCAGTTTTTTCTTTTTTCTTCTTGGTTTTCCCCAAATGCAAAGGAACAGGTGTCTTTGGGCTGACGTGTCCTTTCCAGGTTACACCCTTAGGATTCTGCCATCTTGGTACCAAGTAAACTTTGAACTCAGTGCTGGGTTATAGAACACAAGGTACGGACTGGATGGGGTATTTTCAGGGAAACTATTTCATGCTGTTAATTTGAAGAGAAGTGCTAGGCTGACTGCACGCACTTGACAAAATGCTTCTTTTGTTTTAATATGTACAGTGGTAATTTTCCCAGAGGTGATCTTTAATTTCTGTATTGTGGTAAGTCACTAGCTTGTTCTGATATACTTGAAATATAAACCTGTATGTTAACCATACTCAGTGAATTCTTTGTTTTAATATCTTTGCTTTCAAAATAACATGGCATCCCAGAAAAGTGATGTGTACTTTTCTGTCATTTTGTCAAATTTCAAGGTAATTCCATTTAAATAATGTGAAAAAATGATATGTTTATTTATAAAAATAATATTTGGAGATAAGATATATAATAGAAGCTTTAGGGCATACTATTTTTTAAGATTGCATGGTAAAATAGGACTACTGGGATGGTTTTTCGTTTTGAAACAAAAGTCTCTGATGATAATGCTAAGAGACGTGGTCACAGAAGTGTCTGCTCACAACCCCGTCCTGCATGCTCGCCCAGAGAATGATTGTATGCTCCACTATGGGAAACATGTACAGCCATTTTATTTATTATAACTTTTTTTCTGCGGTATTAAAAGTTGGGAAAAGCTTACGTGTTTGTCATTAGTAAAATAGAGCCTATGCGTGCCCCGGACTACCACTCCACGATCTGGAGAAGTAAACAATGCTTTACATGCAGCAATGAATGACATCAGAAATGAGAATCAAAATGGTGTGCAATACATACAATAGTAAGTATGTAAATTAAAATATATGAAGAACATCACATATTTTTTCACACACAAGCTGGACTACCAAGAGATTCATTAATTATAATAGAGTGAGTGCTTATTGGAGGGAGAATAAAGATAGGGAACAGGGAATAAAAGGAACAAAACAGAAAATACAATTTCATAACAGAGGGACCCAGCCTGGACCTCTGATGATCACCTTCTGTCAGTTCAAAATACGAAAGAATCAACTCTTTCCTTTCAGTGTCTTGTCTTTATAATAAAAAAATAATAAAGTGTAAAAGAATGTAAAATCATGATATTAAAGCTGGTCTTGGATTATAAAAATAGATGAATTACTATTAACAAAGAACATTTTAAATCAGATATATTAAGCAGAGGCTAATTTTTTAATGCTACCAATAGATAAAGAAGAGAAGCATCTAGAAAAAAAAATCACATGTTTTATTAGATGATTAAATAGGGTCTGGACAGTCATCGCACAGAGATGTTAAATTTTCCATTATTTTTTTTTTCCATTATTTTTTGACAGACTGGAAACTGTAGAGCCTCTTTAATTAAAATATAATCAGCTGTGACGGAAAATCCACTAAGAATTTGTGAGTCAAAATGTGATTTGAGAAGATGACAATTTCCTTAATAAAATGTCAAACTTCAGCTCTAACATGTCACTATTTACATTAATTGAAAACGGTTTAATACACCAATGAAGTTAGAGGTTGTCAGAATGAATTTTTCAAATGACCGAAAAAAGATGTTTAAAAGAAACTCACTTCAAATATAATGTCATATGTAGGATCAAAATAAAGGGATCTAAACAGATGTACTCTGCAAATCTGAATTTTAGAAAGGAGAGGACTTAGTATATTAACAACAGATACAGTAAACTTTAGAGCAAAAAAATTACCAGGGACAAAGATAAATATTATCCATGGATAAAAAGATTGACCCGTGGAGAAGGCACAGCAATCCTGAATGCAAATCACCAGACACAGCCTCAAAATACGTAAAACCAGAGCTAATGCAGCTGAAAGAGAAGCGGACAAATCCACACTCAGAGTTGGCAACTTTCAGCAACTGACAGGACTCTCAGAAATTCATCACGGGCGAGGAAAGCTGACACCCTGAGGCAGCGGGTCTAATGGACATTTACAGAACCTCAACTCACATACACGCCATCCTAAAATCCACAGAACCCGCACCAAAATACACCATGTCTTAGTGTATGTGAGAAGCCAAACAATTTTAAAATACTTGAAACCATACCAGGTGTGCTCTCTGACCACAATGGCATCAAAATAGAAATCAATAAAATAAACATAATACAAAATTTCTGAACATATAAAAATTAACAAAACATTTCTAAATAATCCATGTGTCAAAGAGAAAATCTCAAGGGAAATAAGAATAAATCACAAGTATAAATAAAAATTAAAATATATTAAAATATGAGAAGCAACTAGACCATTGCTGAGAGAGAAATTTTATACCACTAAATGCTAAATTAGAAAAGATGAAATCCTCAGATAAATGGGTTAAGCTCCCAACTCAAGAAAATATAAGAAGATAAACTCAAATCATGAAAAAGAAAGGGAATAGGAGCAGAAATCCATAAAATTGAAAACAAGAAAATAATACAGATCATCAATGAAACAAAAAGTTGGTTCTTGGGCTTCCCTGGTGGCGCAGTGGTTGAGAGTCTGCCTGCCAATGCAGGGGACACGGGTTCGAGCCCTGGTCTGGGAAGATCCCACATGCCGCGGAGCAACTAGGCCCGTGAGCCACAATTACTGAGCCTGCGCATCTGGAGCCTGTGCTCCGCAACAAGAGAGGCCGCGATAGTGAGAGGCCCGCGCACCGCGATGAAGAGTGGCCCCCACTTGCCGCAACTGGAGAAAGCCCTCGCACAGAAACGAAGACCCAACACAGCCATAAATAAATAAATAAATAATTAATTAAAAAAAAAAAAAGAAAAAAAAGAAAACAAGGGAATATAAACTTAAAAAAAAAAAGTTGGTTCTTTAAAAAGACTCTTTAAAATGATAAACCTCTAGTGAGACTGAAAATGGTAAAAAGAGAAAAGATACAACTTACTAATATAGGGAATGAAGCAAGATATATCACTGTAGATCCCACAGATTCTAAAATATTAACAAAAACATAAACAATTCTGTGCACATGAATTTGAAACCTTACACGAAATATATCATTTCCACAAAAAAACACAAAAAATCACTCAACATGAAGTGGATAATTGGAATAATCATATAAATATAATGTAACTATCCTATAAATAAATGTACTGAGATAGGGCAACTGACATTATCCAGTTTGTGGAGCAGGAAGAAAAATGAATGAAGACACGTGAGCAGAACCTCATGTGAGCAGAACCTAAGGGTCTGTGAGATGCCATCAAGTGAACCAACATATACCACATACACAAATATACAACACACACATGCAACACACACAAACATACATGCACCACTCACACACAACATATACATGCAACACACATACACATAAAACATACACATGCAACATACAATACACACAACATGCACAAATATATACGCATACAGAACACACATACAACATACACAAGAATACAAAAGGATACAAAACTATCATCCAAACATAAAGGATAAATGAATCCGTTCCCAGATAGGCAGAGCTGGGGTGTCTGATGTAGTGCCTGTCCGACAGGAAATGCTGAAAGGATTCCTTCTGACTGAAATGAAGACCCAGGTCGTCACTGGCACACGGTGTATCAAGATGAGACCTGAGCCGTGGGAAGAAGGAGGGACATTGATAAATATTCACGCACAGGAAATATAACCACCATTTTGCAAGTCATCTTCTTCTTTCTATGTGATTAGAAAGACAAAGGTACAAAAAAGCAATTTTTGACCCATGTTGATGGGCACACATGCTAGACGTAATTTTTGAGGGTAACACGCAGAGGACGGGATGGGGCGGTACAGGAGCAGAGGACGTATTCGCAACTACCGTCTGAAGTGGCACTTGCGTATAAAAAATACAAAGAACTCTCAAAGTGCCACAGTGAAATCGAGCAATCTAATTATAATTAGGAAATATGCAAAAGACCCGGAGAGATATTTCACCACAGGGATATAAGGATGGCAGATCAGCACACGGAAATGTGGTCACATCTTACCCACGAGTGAAATGCAAATTAACACCACAAGGAGACCCACTGCTCACCTGTTAAAACAGTTTAGCTTTTTTAAAAAGTGACATTCTAAATGCAGGGAAGGATGTGAAGAGTCTGGTGAGAACGTAGAAAGACAGAGCCACTATGGAAATTAGTTTGCCAGAGTACATGATTATTTCAAAATAAAGTTTAAAAAGTAAAGAGATAGACAAAAAGCAGTCTTGGGGTAGAGAATGTTAACATATATTGGTGAAATATTAAATTCATTAGGAACAATAAATAATTCTGAACATTTTGCATCAATTAAGTTTCCTCAGTCAATCTGCACAACACACACAAATTGATGGAACTCCAAGATTTAAATTTCTCTCAATTTTGTTGAGTCCAACAAACAAAATATTATCAAAAATCCAAGATTTAAACAACACAAAACCTTTATTCCTTGGATATACATATTCAAAATTAGAGAATTGACGCTTTACAACACCCTGTGGACACTATACAAAACTTAACTGTATATATGCTTTGCTGTAAAACAAGACTGGAAAGGGTATTTCTGACAAAATGTAGTCTTATTAGCCCGGCTCTATTCACTGTCTCACGGGAGGGATTTTCTGTGCAAATGTTAACTTCAGTGCGGTCTCCACCTAGATTTCCACCAGAATGCATCAGCACCCCGCATCCTAGGAACCCGCGTGGTGGGGTACTCTGACCGTCCACGATGGCCATTGCTGAGGACGCAGCCCAGGGAGCTGTCACACATCCTAGGTGGCTTTAGTCTTCCCTTTTGGGAAGTAACCCAACAGAATCCGGTTAACCTAAAATTCCTAAAGGAGATTCTGACACATTCCAGTACTTTCCTAAGATGACTGTGGAATCCTTTTCCAGAGACTTTTATTATTATGGAAGATTGAGTAGATATATAAAAATAAGATAATGTTATCCAACCAAGTGATTAATTTTTGTCAGCTCTTTCTCGTCAGCTGCAATCTGAGACATTTTCTGACCCCAACATTTACTTTTCTGAAGTGTGCGTGGCAGCTGTGTTTACAAAGAACCCGTCACACCTGGATGTACTGATTTCCCACCTCAGTTGTTTCTTGCCTGAGCATCTGTGCTAATTGTTTTTAAAAAAAGCAAGGTTTTAGAATTGTTTTAACACCTGGAATATGGAATTTGAATTTCTCAAATGGAGAATTAGATGTTTCATCATCTGTCCCACGAAATCACATTGATCCCTCTCTTTGAAAAGATTTCATTTACTGATCCCTTAGCTGCATTTTTTAAGCAGCTGTTTTTAATAATATATTTTTAAAAGGGCGTTTACAAATATTTATCAAGAAACTTAATTTAGGAAGTCAGCCCCTCTTCCCTGAGCGAGCACTAGCCTTTGAAGAGCGTCATAGGAAACATTTATCTTTCATTTGATCTTCAGCTGGATTTTAACCCACTGCTTGTTGTGTTGGTGTTGGGTGGGGTGAGGTTGAATACATGAAAACAGCCAGATTTACCCTTAATGCCCTTTGCCGATGCTCTACTTCTAGCACTTGCTTGTATTATTCCCCACAAATGATAGAAAATCTTGGCAATTCCCATAGTGCTCGGTGGGTCGTACACTGTCCTTTGAGGTCAGGCGCAGCTGAAATAGACCGATGGCGAGACCCCACCTCTGGGGCTGGTGCTTGACCCTGAGACAGGGCTCAGAAGGGCCAGGCAGCAACAAATATTGTGCAGGGACAAATACCATTCAGAAGGAGTATGAATGCTTAGAGGAACGCGCAGCCCCCAGCACAAGATGCTGCATCATCAGAACTTTCGTGCCCAAATCAGCTTAAGGCTAATAAAAAGTTAACAATTGGCCAGTGGATCTGCCATTGAACCTCTGGCCATCATGCAGTCCGACGGCATCCCAGTCTCACGTCCCCCCATGTGAACAGACGGCCGGGACGAGGGTGAGGGGTGACGCTGCTGCCAGAGCAGGGGCTTTCCTGGGGGCCTCGAGCCGCCCAAAATTCTTCAACCGCAAAGCCAGGGCATCCGGCGACGCAGGCTGTGTTTCCCAAGGATCCAGGACAACAGAATGTCTTAGTTGAATCTTAATACTCTTTTGTGCCATGGTGAGTAGAGTCCTTTAGACGATGGGCCTCGCATCAGGCCCAGCCCAGGCCTACGACCATCCTGGGGAGATGACCACAGAACGTTTAACTCTGCCCGTGAATTTGTCACCCAGAGAGATCACGGTTTTTTGTTTAATATACGGTTTTTGATGATATCTTGATTTTTTTTCCCCAACTAACTGTACTGCGATCAAACTTGTTCCTCCTAATCTTTCTTTTCATTGCTGCCAACGAAGCTTCTCTCCCGACATGCTTCCTCTGAGCCCTGAAGGAAGGACACAAACATAGCAAATCTGATGCCATAAATGACAGCTGCCCTTGCTTGTCCCTGACAGTTTCAATTAGCAGAGGGTTTTCCTACCAAGTAATTTATTATTCATAGAAAATCTTTGATGTAAAATTTATTTTTAATTGAGTAGGTATAAATTTTAACTTGAATTTTAATTTTTACTTTGATTTGTTTTCAAAGTACATCAAAGTTAACACCTTGTTAAGAATCTAATCTCTTTTCTAAGATTTCAGAATCTTGTGATTAATTTGAACAAAACAAAGAAACTGTAAAAGTCTTGGGGTATTTTATGTTCCAAGTGATACTATAAATAAGCTCCGCTTGACCCTCACAGCCCCCCAAACACATGTACCTAAATATCTAATGTGGCACCTGGCAAGCCCTGCTCATTTTACAGAATCAGAAAACTTCAGAGTAAAAATTGTATATTCTTGCAACTGTGATTCCAAGAACTTCTGTGCAGAAACTATTCCCTTTCCCTCTACCGTACCCAGCTTCAATTAGACATTTGAAAAAGCCAAAGTGGGCATCACCTAGTGTTACACGCTCGTGTCGTGAGCCAAAAGGAGCAGGGACCAGACGCTCAGTGAGGCTGTGTTGGTCCCGGCCGGGCACCTTTTTCCTGCTTCAGGAAAATTGGAGTCATCAATTCTGTTCCAGGCAATGTATAGTGACAGATTTCCTTGTGTTTGGTACAGTTTTGTGAACTTCTGCTTGCACTGCCTGGACGAAGCAGTAACACAGTTACTACGTTGAATTAGCACCTGCCAGGTTGTCTGTACACTCACCATCACACCTTCTTAGAGTGGAAGGTGCGGGTCTCAGGTGCCGGATGGAAGAGAAATAACCGAGTGTGATGCTGTCACCAAAGTAACACGCGAGCATCTTTACACGTTAGTTCCATCAGGCCTCTTACGGGTTCACCTCCTGGAATTAACAGGCTTAACTTTTTCACGTGGGCTTGTTTGTCAAAAAGGCGTCTTTAGGGTTTCCCTGGTGGCGCAGTGGTTAAGAATCTGCCTGCTAATGCAGGGGACAGGGGTTCGAGCCCTGGTCCAGGAACATCCCACATGCCGCGGAGCAGCTAAGCCCGTGAGCCACAACTACTGAAGCCTGTGCTCTAGAGGCCGCAAGCCACGGCTGCTGAAGCCCACGTGCCGCAACTGCTGAAGCCCACGTGCCGCAACTTCTGAAGCCCACGAGCCACAACTACTGAAGCCCGCGCGCCTAGAGCCCGTGCTCCGCAGCGGGAGCGGCCACCGCAGTGAGGGGACCGCGCACCGTGGGGAAGAGTGGCCCCCGCTCACCGCAGCTGGAGGGGGCCCGTGCACAGCGACGAGGACCCAATGCAGCCAAAAATAAATAAATTTATACATATAAAAAAAAGGTGTCTTTAAAAAATATACAGTCCATCTGTTTTGGGCGAAGGGTTGGAACTCGCTGGCTATTCAGGCAGCGCTGCCACAGCTTTTATGGTGCGTTTAGTGGACGATCGAGGCCTTGTCCAAGGGGAGCAGCTCAGCTGTGACACTTCTGTGAAGTATGGCAAACCAGGCAAGGTGCCTCACTGCAGGGACGCAACACGGGAAGAAGGCGCAGTTTAGAAAGCTGTAAAACCCCCGGTTTTCTTTCTCAATGTGCCTGGACCTCCCAGTTGGCTCAGAAGGTGAATCACAGCCTGGCAGAGTCTCGCTTGGACTTGGTGGCCAGAGTTCTCTGCGGCTTGAAGGATCCTGGGCCCGACTGGCTCTGATGGGGGAGGGATCTCTAAGGAAGGGGCCGCCCCCGGAGGAGGCTCCCCCCAGCTTGTGCTGGGAGCTGCCCCTCCGCCGACACCCGCACCCCTGCCCCCGTGAGCGGACACCCACGTCCCGGCACTCACACGCTGCCGCGTCTCAGACGGGTTTCCAGACGCCCTTCATTTGCCCTCCTTCTTGCCTGAGATGGGATTAAACACTCAGTTAAAATTTCCCTAAAGAAAGAGAAATATAATGAGGCTAATATGTTCAGTTGGCGGTGAGGTGACTTTAATTTTTATTTCTATACTTCATAATGATTTTCATTTCAGATTGACAAATCAATGTACATAATTTTCAGGAACTTATGGGAAGATGTAAAATATTACATAATGCTTAAGCCATATGAGCTGGTCTGTGATTTTTCTGTGTCCAGAGATACATTTTTTTCAATACTTCAATTGTAATAAAAAGTATGACTATTCATTATTAAGCACTGGACTGGTGCCTCAGAAACATTAGTGTTTTGTTTGAACTTACTATAAAGAGTGGTCATTCTCCTATTAGTCTTGGTGTATTTGAGATTTCTCAAATTAGCACAACACCAGCTGTGACCTCTTCTTGAAGACCGAACAGCCCAGAGATCATTTTCAAAAGTTAGCTTTTCAATTAGCTGCTTCTCCTGTAGATGCAGTGGTAGAAGCTTCAGAAGTCTTACTACTAAGCTCTGAAAAAATGACTGAACCTTTTCTCCAGTTTCTGATACATTCAGTTAGGACAATAATAATAGGGTCTAACAGCTGGGGGCCCTACAAGAAGCAATTATTTCCAGAAGGAAAGAAAATGTGAGTAATTTTGCCTAAAAGTGAAGAAAAACATGGAATCATTTCCATCTCTGAAGTAACAATAGAGCAACCATGGGGTTTTTTTGTTACTTAGGTGACTATTAGTAACACATCTTTTTTAAATGAAGATTTAAAAAATTTCACACAAAACAGCCGAGAAGGAAACACATCACTGTTAAAGTGATCAATATCACATACAGGTTATAGATTAATTAATGCACAGCTAGTAAGTCAATCAGCTTTGTTTGATTTTATCTGGTTAAATATTTCTAAGTCGTAATCACCTTATAGCATTGCTAAAGGAAATATTTTTAAATGCTTAACAGTTTTTACTTCTGTATGATTCTATTAAAATATGTTTGTGTGTGTATAGTTTTTACATACTTGCATCTACAAAGCCTAGTATGTTTTCTGTATTTTAATGTATTCAGTAAGGACTTCTACCTGTTAGCAAGTGAACATTATGTTATCTATGCACAGTGATTTGAATGTAAACCTGGAGTAGTGTTAATTTCTGATTTTGCTCCATTTTTAATCTGTGTTGTTATGAGGTGCAGGATGTTAGTCTAGTGATGGTTGGGGCATTTCAGCAGGGACCACCAGGTGCCCACTCAGCCGGCTCTGGTCCTGAGGACACGTCCCGGTAGCTGTGATGGGGAAGAAGGGGTACAGGGCGTGTGCTGACTTTGTGGGAGGAGAGTCCTGTATGAGGCGGTGCCCCGCTGATGGAGGGGAAGAGGGTGGGGGGCTGCTCCCAAAGGGAGAGAAGAAATGCTCCAGCTTCATGGGTTTCTGGGGTTCTCCTCATCCGTTTGCCCCCGAGAGAGGCCTGATGTGCTTCCGTATTTGGGAAAGTAACTGCTTCAAAATAGGCATTGGCTACCTCAGATCTGTTATAACCGTGTGTCTTGTCCGGTAAGCTACAGCTTACACTTGATGGGAATTTAAAAATTTGAAGAGTTTTAATATCCCAAATTCATTCTAACTTATGATATTAGTGCTTTATCATAAAGAATTGCTGATGCTTTTATGTCTGATAAATACTCATGGTTCTTTCTCAAATGTCAAACCAGGAGAAAATACCCTTTTCCACAGACATTTTGGCTGTTTTGTTTCATTACCTGATTTCTCCCCTTTGATTCTACCCTATGGTTTACCAGCATGCCCTCTCAGCACCTCGTCATTCTACGTGCTTAAATTCTGCGCAATCAACATGCCGGACAGCTTAGCGGAGAGACAGGGTGCGGAGAGCAGCGGTTCGAAGGCCTTCTGACTTGAGTCCCCGTCCTAAGGCTGCACCGGAGGGACAGACTCAGAATGCAGCTGCTCCAACTCCCAGCTCCATCTCGCTGTAACACGCGAAGCAAATTAGAGTTACGAGCACAGGGAGGTCTGAGCACTCACACATTGCTCTTGAAATGAGGTCTCTTTCTTCAGTAGAAAAATGAATCTGTGTAAAGCGATCAGTGTTCAGTGGAAGCAGCAAGGACTGAAAGGAAAGATGGAATTTGTGGCTGGGTGGCTCCTGGGAATGGTGGATGGTGACACTGTTGACGGTAGTGACATTAGACCTGCTCCTGATGGACATTCCCTAGTGACATCTGTGCTGTACTGATGTCACCTGCTCCTTTCACCTTTAAATGCCGACCTTCTCTGTGGTCCACGGGTCAGCACAGAAGGAAGGATCGCAGGGCCTGGCGCTGACTTAGGCCTTTCCTTCACCAGCTCCAGGCCAACTGGGGCCAGTCGGCTTGGGCAGTGACCACGGGGTGGGGGGGGTGTCCCCACTGTCCTGAGCTTCACTGAGGTCTTTGCACTTCAGGGGTCCCATTGGCCCCAGGAGCATCTGGGGCCTTTGTGGGGGGCTCCCAGTGGGAACCCAAAGCCCTGAGTGGTCCAGGGCCTCTGTTGCTGTTTAATATAATAAAGTCAATATGAGGGCTTGTATCTTCCTCAGCCAATTGTCAAGGCTAACTTAACAAAAGTGAAAAACTACTGTAACATACACGCACCCAAAGTGAAGACGTGAGGAGGCGACAGGGGCCCCTGGGAATACACGCTACAGAACCGAGGAAAGAGGTGAAGCAGCGGCAGCATCTAGGCAAAGGTGTAAGGGTGACAGTTAGAGAATCCACGTTAGAAGAACTTAGCCTAACGCACAGCACGGGAGTAACATGTGATCGGGAACCAACAAGTTTAGCCAAGGTCTGAAAGGACGGACGGCCTTTCCAGGGCTGATTCCTTCTCAAGGAGATAAGCGCAGCTGCAGGTTCTCATTCCCTCCAATATGCTCCTCTTGGTCTCAGACATGAACAATTACAGGCTTTAGTTGTACGGTCATTTTGGTGAAAATTACACAATTTTATGATGGAGTAAAACTTTACGAATTCTAAGTCTGCATATCTCTATAGCATAACTTTTTTTTGTGGTTTATTTTTGTCATGAAAAATAAAGTAAGTGGCCCTCCCGTGCTGATGACTTTTTAATGCAGTCACGAGAAACTTTTGAAATCCCAAACCTAATGATATTAGATATTGGAAATGTCACTCCCTGTAACCTATTTATGGGGCATATTCTGAGAATTCACTGTTCACCAGTTTCCATTCTGACTTGAGTTAACATCTGTGTCTTCATCTCCACCTTAAATGGAGCTAGGCTTGCAAAGTTTCTGAAAATTCTAAGTATTTATCTCTGTGAATAAACACCTGGATTGTTTTACTTGTAAAAAAAAAATCTACACCTTTTAAAAAGAACAAAACTCCACTACTTATTAGATTTTTAAAGAGATTTGACTTATTCTAAAATGAAAACACATATTCATAAAATACCCCGTGCATGAATGCTCAGAGTGACTTTATTCATACTTGCTCCAAACTGTCCAAGAAGAACAGAAACAAACAAACAGAAATCTGATGTGGTGTACTCACACAATGGAATCGGGCTAAAATCGCCCAATAACACGCGTGTATCTAAAAAACAGTATGCAGACAGACACCAAGAAGTACCTTTAATAGGACTTGGTTTTTATGCAGCTCTGGACCGGGGGAAGTAGAGCAACAGCGATGGGGACACATCTTGCTGTGGGGCGGCGGCTTTCTCAGGGAGACGTGCTTGGCGTGATTTGGAGGCTGGCGACACTGGTGTGCACGTTGGTCAAAGCTTATCGAAATGTACACTTAAAACATGTGTCTTCTGCGTGTCAGGTGAAAGCACAGATTTTGTTGAACTAAGAGGAACAAAGGTGTGGGGCTAGCCTGGCTCAGCGGAGCTCTGTAGGCCGTGCTGTTCACCTTTTTCTCCCGCTCTCAGCCCCAGACGCTGGTCCCAGGGGGGTGGGGTAGGGGGAGGAGGAGCCCCTGTTAAGGGCTCTGCGAGGGCGCTTAGCGGGTTCTTTGGCTTCAACCTTGATGAGAAGTCAGCTAACGAGGAAAAGCAGCGCTCACCGCGCCCTCCTCCCTCCTCGCCTACCGTCCGTTCCCTCCGCCATCGCGGACCGGCTCGGGCAGGCACCACGGCGGCCCCGGGGACGCGCACAGACAACCCTCTGCTCCAGGCGCCCACGTGCCGGACGTGGGACGGAAACGAGTGCGAAGCTCAGAGTGAAGGCGGCGTCGGGCTCGGCGGGACTCGGGCAGAGGGTTGAAGCGGTCGGCCCTGCCGGCGGGGAAAGGCCCCGGGCGCTCGGCTGGGGACACGGTGGGCGGCCGAGCGGTGCGAAAGCCCCGCCCCGCCCCGCCCCGCCCCGCCCCGCAGGGCGAACAGCCCCGCCCCTCGGGGACAGCAGCCCCACAGCTCGGCTCTCGCGAGACGGTCCCCGGGAAGGTTCCGGGAAGGGGCGGGGCGGAGAGAACCCTGCGGGCTCGGGGAGGCGCGGCGGCGTCCTGGGGTCTCACGCCCCGCCGGGGGAGGTGGCAGGTGAGCGAGGAGAAATCCGTGTTTGGACGGGAGGCGTCGTCTTCCAGCAAGTAGCGAGCACCCTCTCGGGCCGCACGTTCCAGGGACGCGGGATGAGCGAGCGGATGTGTTTCCTGGTGATAAATGCTAGGACGACAGGCGCCCCGTGGGTGTGATCCCGTCTGGAGAGGCCGGGCTGACCGGCCGGGCACGAGGGACACCTCCCTGAGATGGGTTTGGCACTTGGGCCGAGATGAGGAAACGCCTAGAACGCTTGACGTTGGCGGATTTAGTGAGCGGTCCGTACAGGTCCTCCCAAGGCCCCTCCTCTGTCTGGGTTATTCCCCCCTCCGCCCCCGTTTTTCCATCTGGGCGATGGGCCCCGGCTCCGCCCTGAGCGCAGGGGGTTTACGCTGGGGGATGCGCGGGCCTCACAGGAGGAGGCTGAGCGAGGCCCCGGGGACCTCAGGGACGCGGGACGCTCCGTCGCCTGCACCCGGAGCTCTGTCCCCCGCCTCAAGCCTTTGCAGCAAAGCTGATGAGAGCCGGGTGCTTAGCTCACACGCACAGTGTACCGCCCTGGGGAGCTTGCCTTTATTTGCTTAGGAAACCGTCTTTCATACAGTTCACGTTTCATTCAGGATACTTTCTGCTTACAGACATTTTAAAAAAGATAGCTTTTAATGGCTCAACCGTTAAATTAATTTGAAAACCACCTCAAGTATTACTTACTTATTTTTAGTTTAATTGCACTATTACATCTTTCATAGTTTTCCTTGTACATAAGGAAATTCAGGTGTTTGTTTGGCATAAGTTGGGTTAGTCCTTAATAGAAGCACCCAAAACTAATTTATTTTGGAATTTTAATTCACTGATTCCGTGTCTACATAGGCTAAAGTAGGTGAAATTGCATCTTTTAAAGATTTCATTGTTAAAGATCATACTTTATAAATGGATTGTGTTACTTTTTAACTTACATGCATAGGCAGACTAAGTAGATTCCGTGTGAAGCAGTATAAAACAAAATGCTTACATTTTTATAAATAATGCAAATGCCTGAATCATCATAATAACTTTTTTGAACATGGGTATTCATTGTGCATTATAATTGTCTGAAGTTCAATACTGCGTTTCATTAACTTGTGAAATTGTTTCTTGGCATGTTTTTCTATAACTTCCAAATCACCACTAAACGTACTTTCTTATATACCATTGAATTTTAATCTATGTTTTTATTAATACGAAAGACAGAATAACTGAAAAAATCAATTTCTTATTTTAAAAAGTGATAAACATATTTATTAATGTGTTGATTTAAGAGTATTTACATTAATTAATTTCTAAGTCCCTAAAGAACTGGGGGTGCTAAGAAGAGCAAAGGTACAAGATGAGCTTTAAAATGAACCCCTCACCCTCCTGCACTGCCCTTGGCGCAGGCTCGCTCCTCCAGATCCGCTCACTCTCCAGGGAAGAGAGCAGAACGATTGCTGCGACTCCCCAGGCTTGGAACCTCGGGGAAAGGTCGGGGAAGTGGTAAGCTCCCGGGACCCCAGGTGGCTCTCGTCCTAGGAGCTTGCAGGGAGCCCCGAGCTGTTCCCACAGCAGTGAGGACGAGGCTCCCAGAGCTACAGGTGTGTGGGTGTCACTCACACACCAGGAACCTACAGGTAAACATCCAGCCACGGAGGCTGAGAGCAGGAATTCTTCTGCCCCGTTTACTCACCGTCCCCAAACCGCCCTTGCCTGCCTTTCTAACTGCTTTGCATTCAAACTGCTCTTCCTGTTCTCAGGCCTCTCGCTTGAGCTGCTTCGTCGGGGAAGCAACAGAAATGGGCCTGAGCCTCTCTGTGCCGTCCACCCAGCTCGTCACCAACCCACCTCCCCTGCAATCACGCCACCCAGGGACGCTCCACGCTGAGGGCATTCCTGGGAAGCAGGCTTTTTCCCAGGAAGTGCTCGTGAATTAGCAATTTAGGCAACGTGTCTGTGGGTCTAAGTTAAAATTCTATTGCCGTAGCAGGTCGTGCTAAAATTAGAGGGAGACAGATAAGAAAATATGTTGTGCTGAAGCTAATTAAGCAAGGCTCTTAAGATGGCATCTGGGATTTGGCCTCTGATACATTCTCAGGCATCAGCTTATACGTCGTTCTTACAGCCATGAGACTGGGTGAGACGGCAGGGAAATGAATCACAGGAGGAAGGAGAGAGATGGGAAAACGCACTCCTGGAAGCCACGCGAGGATACCGACCACGTGTGCCGTGTCACCGTGTCCCGTGCGAGAGCCCACTCAGACCCGACCCGAAGGCACAGGCATGTCACGTATGCATTTTACTGCATTAACATGTAGATAAAATCTCCATGGAGAATACAGTACTGATGGGCAAAAGGAGGCGTTATCTGTGCATCTAGAGTATAAATAACCCCATTTATGGTGTGAGGGTAATAATGGGGAAATGAATGGGGTGGAGAGATTTCTTTCTGCATCAATTTTATTCCCCACTTTGGATAAATGTCATTCAAGAACTATAACAGATGATATTTCATCTCATTTTCTTTTTCTGATGCTGACCAGGCATGTGGTTTGAAGTAAGACGTGCCACTCGCTCAACCTGTTCCCTTATTTATGAAGTGAGATCCTGAAGGAGCGATTCCTCAGCTGGTTGTGAAGTCACTTCTGCATCCAAAGTGATGTGCTTCCAGACTCCACTCTACCCTGGGTTCTTCCTTTGTCTCTGCCCAGAAAGCCAGGTAGGCACACGTGTGTGTGTGTGTGTGTGTGTGTGTGTGTGTGTGTGTGTGTGTGTGTGTGTGAGAGAGAGAGAGAGAGAGAGAGAGAGGGAGAGAGAGAGAGAGAGAGGTTCTTGTGTGGAGGAGACTATTGACCGTGCTGGGCCCCGGACAAAGCAGTTTTCGTGCAACACCTAAATCCTCACAAACACCGAATTCCGTCCCCTCTGCCCTTGCTGAAGGCGTGAAGAGGTGTGGTCTGCATTATCATAAAATTCTCTGCTCACTTCACTGAAATGTTGCATTCACAACACAGTCAGTGCTTGATTATAACTGTCTAACTTTCAAATTGTCACTTGGTTTTTTTCTTGGATCTTGAGTAAAACTGTGAGTTCCTTAAGAAGCCAATTTCCCCATTGCATCTGACAAAGGGCTTTACACTGAAGCTGGAGCTGAATTAGGAGAAGTTGTGCATCACAGGACCTTAAAGTTTGGAAAGAAACATGCCTCATTCTACCCTGATAGCAGCACCGTCTATGAAGTCCAGTGAAGATGAATGTTAAAGTGCCCGTGACGAGTGCATCATCTTCAATAAGGGCTTCAGGCAGAGACACAGAAAACGTAAATCCATTAGAAGACATGAAGAAATGAAAAGATCTGAGAAAAAATGGTAGATATGGGAGACGGGCATAATAAAAGTCTCTGAAGATTAAAAATAACAACAATCGGACAGAGTAAACACAAAACTTCAAGCAAATTATACATAAATTTAAAAATAAAAGTCTTCAAACTTATTATTAGGCTATACTGTCCACCTGGAAAAATCAATCCAGAAAGACCAGAACCAAAGTCACTTATAAAACGAATGGATTAACAAAGAAAAACAGTTGAGCATCTACGTGATGATATGCAGGGAAATGAAGACCAGACGGTCATGAGGCTTTTCGGAGAAGACAGTGAAGCAGCACATGTCAGATCCTTAAGAGAGAAACTGTGAGCTAAGTTCATCACCCTCTGCAGGGAGAATTCCAACATGAAGGCCACAGGCTGCTATAAGCATGCATAACCTAGCGTATCTTTTCTTTTAGTGTATATATTTCTTGTGAAGGTTCCCCTAGAAATCTAAAGAAGAATAAGCTTCAAACAACCAAAAGGATGAGACATTGGCCTAGGATTCATATGAGCCTGAAATGCATATTTATCTTTATAACTAAGATTATATGGTGGATATAAAGGAGAGAACGTGTGGTGTTATCTATTGGCTCGTAGTGTCTAAACATGCTCCAACACTGTTAATACGGTACCAATACCAAAATCTGGATATGCGGGAATGTAAACGCATGCAGCCACTATGGAAAAGAGTATGGAGGTTCCTCGACAAATTAAAAGTAGAACTAACATATGATCCAGTAATTCCACTTCTGGATATGTATCTGAAGAAAGTGAAAACACTAACTAAAAAAGATATCTGCACCCTCATGTTCTAGCAACAGTATTTATAATTGCCGAGATGTGGAAGCAAACTAAGCGGCCGTAGACAGATAAATGGGTGAAGAAATGGTGACGTCTATATGCCGTAAAAAAGAATGAAACCTTGCCATTTTTGACAACATGGATGGGCCTCTAGGGCATTATGCTGAGTGGAATAAGTCAGACAGAGAAAGAGAAGTGTCATATGATCTCACTTATGTGTGGAATCTAAAACACAGAACAACAGCAACAAAATTAACCAATCTCATAGATGCAGAGAACTGATTGTTGGTCGGCGGAAGTGGGGATTGGAGAACAGACGAATGGAGGAATATGGTCCCCCCAAAAAACTGGAGGATAATGGAGAGGATGGTAGAAGTTAAAGTTGCTGTATTTACCCAGCTTGAATTACTTTTTAATTTTTAAATTAACACTCAGTTCTTTGAAATGAATTATGTTCTCCCTGGACAGAAGTCGGAATTTGATTGAAATGGGGGCAAAGCACAACTCTATTGCTTCAGTATCAACCCACAGACCAGACATTGCCCAGAAGGTGAAGGAACGGAGACACATAAACATTTTTCCAAAGAAGACCTTCAAATGGCCAGTAAGCCACGAAAAGATGGTCAATATCATTAGTCACGGGAGAAACAAATTGAAGCCACAAAGGTGTGCCCGTTTGCACCTGTGAGGACGGCTAAGCTGGAAGACAGCAACGTGGCGCTGAGGATACGCCGAAGCCTGGAGGCTCACCCGCTGCTGCGGGGACGGAAAGTGTACTGGGCAGCCCAGCAGCTCCTCACCCGGATACACACTGAAGGGACAGAAAACAGCCAAAAGTCGGACGCAGTCCAAATGCCCACTGTCTGATGAAAGGATAACAAACGTGGTGCATCCACGTGATGGAATATTGGTCAGCAACAGGGAAAGAGTGAATCACTCGCTGACAAGTTGCTACAATCCTGTTACTGACAAGCCAGCAGCGGAAGGTTGCGTGTTGTATGGTTCCGGTCCTGGGAGGATCCAAACCAGAAACGTCTAGAGAGACAGCAGGTGGATGGTTGTTACCTGGGCTGGGGGAGGGGCGGGCGGGGTGGAGGGGCTGCTCGTGACCAAGCAATTTCTTTTGTGTGTGATGAGAATCTTCTAAAGTTAGACTGTGCTGATGATTGCATAACTCTGAATATACTAAAAACTACTAATCTGCACACTGCAGAGTTACTTTATGGTAGTGAATTATATCTCACTAAAGCCCATAGGTTAAAAAAATAATCATAATCAAAAGTATGAAATACTTGGAAAATGTGATGATAAAATCAACATATAGGAAAATCTGTGGGATACAGACTATGATTTTTTTTAAAGATTTGTTATATATATATATATATTTTTAACATCTTTATTGGAGTATAATTGCTTTACAATGGTGTGTTAGTTTCTGCTGTATAACAAAGTGAATCAGCTATACATATACATATATCCCCATATCCCCTCCCTCTTGCGTCTCCCTCCCACCCTCCCTATCCCACCCCTCTAGGTGGTCACAAAGCACCGAGCTGATCTCCCTGTGCTATGTGGATGTTTCCCACTAGCTATCCATTTTACATTTGGTAGTGTATATATGTCCATGCCACTCTCTCACTTCGTCCCAGCTTACCCATCCCCCTCCCCGTGTCCTCAAGTCCATTCTCTACATCTGCATCTTTATTCCTGTTCTGCCCCTAGGTTCTTCAGAACCTTTTTTTTTTTTAGATTCCATATATATGTGTTAGCATACGGTATTTGTTTTTCTCTTTCTGACTTACTTCACTCTGTATGACAGCCTCTAGGTCCATCCACCTCACTTTTAAAGGATATTTTATGGCTTTAACTAATGTATTTCACCCCCGTCCAAAAGAACTTGTGTAATGATGGAAATAATCTATTCCAGGCTGTGTGATGTGGTAGCCACTGACCACATGTGGCTTCTGAACCCCTGAGATCTGGTTAGTGTGACTAAGAACTAAAGTTTAAAATTTTTAATTTTAATAATTCAAATTTAATTGTAGACATCACATTATTAATTAAAAAACTGATAATTGGTGGGTTAGGTCTTCAACTCTATTATACTTAAAATGAACAACAAAGACAATGAAAAGATACAAGTAATAAAGACAAAAACAGAAAATTGTGAAATTGAAAATAAATAATCTGCACACGGTTATCATTACCAGACTCAATTATTGCAAAGAATAATCATATAGGCACACAGTTTTAATGAGGTTAAAAAGGGAGGGGACTGCGGGGGGGGGGGAGGGAAGAGGAACGGGGGGGGGGGAGACATTCTGAGGACACAAAAGTCCCCTGAAGCAAGGATCTGAATACAGAGGGGGTAGAGGTTTCCATCCTTAAGTGTGCATCATGTTTACTTGGAGGGCTTGTTAAAACAGATTGCAGGGTCCACCCCCAGGGTTACTAGTTCTGTAGGTTTGGGTTAAGCTTGAGAGCCTTCATTTCTGACTAGTTTGTAGGTGGTGCTGGGGACCCTCCTTGAGAACCACTGGGGTAAGGTAAAAATCGACAGTAATGAAAGCAATTAACACACTCTTAGCAATAGTTTGAATAATTTTATGCAACTGATTTTTTATATGTATATAAATGTGTACAATTTCATAAGTAAGAAGAAGTAAGACACCTAAATCTAAGTGCTACTTCCAAGTAGTCCCCTCCAGCTAGCGGCCCAAATTTCCCCCACCTTGAAAAAAATGGATAAGCTTTATTTACAGTTACGGTGGAGGGGAACAAAACTTTAAGGAATTAATCATCTTTATCTCAAACAAATGATTTGACAAAACAAGAAGACATAAAACTAGCCAAATAATTCCATATGTCTAGCAAAACTTTGACATCAAATAAAGCTTTACTAAAGAAGATAATTGTTAATTAATCTTGTTTAAAAATCTAAATGCAAAAATTATTTTAAAAAAGAAAAACAGTGTACCCGTATTATCTAGTAATGTGTGCATAAACCATGACCAAGTTGCGTTTATCCCAAAGAAGACAAGTGTGATTAAATATTAGAAAATCTATTACTACAAGTACCACATGAGCAACATGAAAAATTACCTTAGGATTATCTAAAGGGTTCAGAAACAAACTTGTCAATAGCATTTAATTCCTATTCATGATAACAAAAGAGAGCTTTTTTTGCAGAATAGGAATAGAGAGGAATGGCATTGACCTGATAAGGGATATTCATAAGGAAAAATAATCAAACATAACAATGGTGAAACTTTGAAGTTCTTTTCTCTAAAGGTTACCAGTGTTATGCTCAGTTTTTTGAAAAGGTATTTCCTTTATAGTCAAGAACAAGGCACAGATAAACTCTATCATGGCTAATGTTGAATACTGTACAATGGCCATGAAATTAAAGGACAAAATTGGAGGCATGTGTATCTTAAAGGAAGGAATGACATTTCCCTTTCTAACAGTCCATAAGATTGAAGAAAAGAGAATTATGAAGAGAATTCAAGACTTTCTACAATGATCCATAAGAGTTAAGCTCAACAGATGAATGTATTCAAAATAAATATACACAAGAAAGCATAATTTGTTATTATATTCCAGAAAGGGCCAGTGATAAAAAAATACCATGTATCAACAAAATATTATGTGGCACCTCTCAATAAGCCTAACATCTACTAGATATGTAAGGCCTTTTTAGAGAAAATTACATAATTGCTGAATGCATAACATACATAAATGGAGGTATATACCATGGTGGTGAAGTCTCAGTATTCTAAAAAATGTTAATTTCCCCCAAATTAATCTATGCATTCAGTGAAATATTAAAATGTGTAGAACGGGTGAAAGTGAGGCTAACATTTTATATGGAAGTACAGGAGTCCAATTTAAGCAAAGGAACATTTGAAAAAGCAGAACCAGGAAAGTCAATTGGCTAACCAGACAGTAGACTTTCTTTACTTCTATAGTAACTAAGTTAAAGTAGACTCAGTGTAAAAATTCAGAAATGTTTGCTCTGCACACATGTAGATTGAGAGCAGGTGGGCTTCAAATCACTAGAGAAAAATAGAATTAATTTCTACCTAACGTCATAGCAAAGATTAGTTTCAGATAGATGAGTGTGAAAAAGAATTTTTTTTCACAAGAAAATATATGTGGAGATGTGTCGCATTCTGAGAACAGGAAGGCTTTCTCCAAGGTTTACCAGTTGCCTCTTTAACCCTTAGCACCAACCACATGAGGCAGGCACACGTGTGGCCCCACTTCAAAGACAATTAAATGCCTCGCAGAGTCTCAAACTGACTTCCCCCCGAGGTCTCAGAACTCAAGGGCAGAGTTTGGATTTTGCTGAGACCCCTGACTGACTCAAGGTTTTCACCCAACATGGGTGCTGCCCCTCCTCTTCCTTAGGTTTCCTTTTACACAGTCATTTCTGAGGACAGATGCTAGAAACCTACTGTAAAATCTGTCTTCTCTAGAAATCATACCACGCATGCTTTTTGTTCTCTTGTTCTCAAAATAGCCTTGAGCACAAATCAAACTCTGACTGGGCTTGACCTGTATTGAACAACCATTAAAATTCTGTGTCTTTCCTCAACTTCCTTGGCTAATTGTAGAAGAGAGAACGCATTCTCCTTGCAAACTCACCTGCCAAGCACCCCACTCCTGAGACTTCTTCCTTCTCTTTCCTGCTGGACCACAGCTCACAATCAGCATCCTTGACTGCCTCAAAACTGTCCATCTTAGATTACAAAGTCTAGGTTGCAGAGACTCTGTCAGCTGCACCGATTTTGTACAACGATGCTACAGATTCATTAGTTCCATGGCCTCGTTGATAAGGATAACTCCATGAGCACAAGACATCAAACTCCACTTGCGAACACCTTTATGAGCACTTGCACAAATTATTCTGCCAGCTTGACAAGAGGAAGACTGGATGAATTCGTCTTGGGCTCTCGTGTAATTGAGCACTAATCCCATTTAACGCTGACACTAAATTCTGCCCTCAAGGACTACATTTCTCCCTGCAATTGCCAGGCATGTTGGAGTGCTAAGAGAAAGAGCACCAAGTGGAGTTTTGAGAAATGAGTCCAAATCCACACTCAGCAAGCATTGAGTTAGTGTGACTCTGAGTCAGTGATCTCAAATGTCTACACTTCATGATGCTGCTGGTGTCTTATTTACCTTAACCTGCTCTGCTCATCCAGTCCTGTTCCAACCGGTAAAGAGCTTGGACACCATCACTCTTGTCCTCAATAACAACAAAAAAGTGAGTAAGCTGAAAACCCATGATTATCTTCAGCTGCATCGAAGAACTGAGGTCACAGGAAAAGCCCCACCCCTAAACTGGAGAGACTGGTAAACACAGAGAATCACAGCCAAATCCACTTACAAGGATCAGAGTCACTGCCGCAGCCGTGAACTGATGGGCCTCCTTAAAGGTCGACTGGCAAATTGCTGGGTGCTGAGTGTGGACAAAATCAGGAGTTAGAAACTCCTGGGGCCCAGCCTTGGGGACCCCACACTTTCAAACGTTTTACTTCCAGGAAACACGTTGTCCTCAAGGTGAAGACAGGAGAAAATCCACCCATGCTTCCACCAGGAGGAAGGGGAAAGTCTGCCATCAAGGGAGACTGATTTGCTAGAACATTACGTGACTTGGGGGAAGGGCAATTAGACATGTAGACATCTGTGGTCTCTGCCAGCCTTTCTGGTTTATATAAGGGGGAGGGGGGCAAAGGTTAAGACATTCTTCTGAAGGTCACAGCCCAGGGACACTTACAAGCCTGAGATTTGATCATAAAATTGTGGACTGTTCTTCTCCCTCCCCACACCTGACCACACACCAGCAAGGGTGCAGTGAAACAACAGTAGGTCACAGCTGAAAGAGCTTCAAGACACTGACTCTATTTAAGAAAGGATTTTTAGAGAAATCCTAATATAATAGGGGAAAAAAATGAGATTAGAGAAAACGGAAACCCCTGGCACTGACAGCTATGCGAACAGCAAACACAGCCCAGATTCTTGCCAGATTAACATAAAACTTCATGCTGAAAGCCTGATTACCTCCGCTCCTCTTACCAAATACATCATGTCCAGCTTTTAACCAAAAATTACAAGACATGCTACAAGGCAAGTAAAACCACAACCTGAAGAGAGTATCCGAACAAGACTCATATCACTTTAGGGTGTCATGCTGGCCCTGCTACGCCCCCTATAACATTTCATGGGTATGCCACTTATCCCAGTTATCAATTTCTGGCTTTGCATCTGCATCCATTCTTCACTGCCAGCTCTGCAGCGATGGAGCTGGTTACTCTCAGGACCTCTCCCGTTCAGCTGGCGTGATGAGAAGCTCTGTCAGCAGAAGATGTGCGTGTAAAGATGTCACAGGAGAGAACTCCTGCTGCCAGTGTCCTTGTCCCCACAGTGATCCACAGCCACCCCCCACCTCTGCAGGAGACCCTCCAACAGTAGCAGATCAAAGAACACTTTGTGAAGGGGTAGAGAATGCTGGCAGGTGATGGGATGTCCCAGGTCACCAAGACACTGCTGGATTTAACTCAGAGGAAAAACTTCTATGCAGGCAATCTTCTAATATCTGTGGAAATCCTCAGGAATGTGACAGACACATTTTAAAGGGCAAGTTACATGCCTGCATCTGATGGCGTCCAGAACTTCTTTCAAATAGTTAGCAACCTTCTAGATGAAGACAACAAGGAAAAATGGGAAGATGCACAACAGATTTATCTGGGCTCAATAGTGTTAATGCAGGTGATTGAAGATTTTATACACGTTGTTGGAGTGGGGATGATGGACTTTCACAATTCATACTTAATGACTGGAAATGCAGTGGTCAGCATTCAGAAGCTTCCTGCAGCCTCTGTTCTAACAGACATCAACTTCCCAATGAAAGGATGAAAGGGCATGGTTGACTGGGCAAGGAACTCAGAAGACAGGGTGGTCATTCCAAAGAGCATCTTTACTCCCATATCATCAAAAGAATTAGATGAATCATCAGTCTTTGTTCTTGGAGCCGTCCTGTACAAAAACTTAGATCTAATTTTGCCCACTCTGAGAAATTATACTGTCGTTAATTCCAAAATCATCCTGGTCACCATAAGGCCTGAACCCAAGACAACTGATTCGTTCCTGGAGATAGAACTAGCTCATTTGGCTAATGGTACTTTGAATCCCCTTTGTGTGTTATGGGATGACTCAAAAACGAACGAGTCTTTGGGAACCTGGTCTACCCAGAGATGTAAAACTGTGCTTACCAACGCATCCCATATGAAATGCTTACGTGATCGTCTCTCTACCTTTGCCATTTTGGCTCAGCAACCTAGAGAAAGAATCATGGAATCCTCTAGTATACCTTCAGTTACCTTAATTGTGGGCAGTGGCCTTTCTTGCTTGGCCTTGATCACCCTAGCAGTTGTCTATGCAGCATTATGGAGGTATATATGCTCTAAGAGGTCCATAATTCTGATTAACTTCTGCCTGTCTGTCATCTCATCCAACATCCTCATCCTGGTTGGACAGACCCAGACACATAATAAGATAATGGTGGACACCCAGGAAGATTCAGAGAGAGAACTTCTCCCTACAACCTCACTACCAGGTGATAATGAAAGCAAGCCAAGTCTAGATTCAATCAGACAGTCTGATATTTATCAGATAAACAGCTATTAGCAAATCAAGAGCAAAACCTGTTCTGTAAACTCAATGAAACCATGAGTCTCTGTCATTTTAGATACTTTGACCACACCTTGTATGCAACATTCACTTAAGGTGGACATAGCAATACTCTAGAGGCAGGCTTCTGTGCCTTCAATCAGCATCTTTCAATCAGAAATCCTCCTAATCGAGGGTCTGGATACAGAATGATTGGGGATAAAACTATGGGCCTCACCTCTATGAGGTACAGGTTCAGTGGAATCTTCCATGCAGTCCATTTAGACTAAGAAGTGTTTAACTACATTAGCTCATCTACATATCCTTCAATGCCTTTGTTTTCACCAAAGGGAACCCATTGATACATCCACCATAATAATTGACTAGACACTAGTTCATCAATAAAGACCAATCTCCTATAGTCAGTTTGATAATAATTGAAGTGTTGATTGTGGATACATCTACCTAAATCAAAAGGACTTGCAGTTGACTCTGCAAGACTCTGGGGTATGATCCTTTCAAATACAATGCCAGCTGACTGCCTTGTTCTGTGCGTTCCTGGACAGCTCCTAGGATTAAAGGTTAAACTAACTGGCACATATATATCAATAGTATCATACTGAGAATACCAAAGTGTTATAAAATAAATTATAGACATCCTTATTTTGAAAAATAATAACTAAATGTGAGAGGGCAAAGTTAGACACTAACTTTAGTCCCAGGAGACCTAGCAAAAGTCCTCATTGACAGATCAAGGAAGCGTCCCAAATTATTTCAGATGTGCAGACATTTCCTTATCACTCTTTAGAAGGAATTTCTCTCATAGTTCTTTATGTATGGACCACTGAATTACATAATAGGCCTGTGTCTTTTCATTCAATCTTGCAAAAAATAAAAAAACTCTGTGTTGGAGCACTTTTTAAAGTCACATAATCTACAAAGTTTCCTTACTACATCCAGTGCTTATTTATCCTTTATCAAGTGTTGTTATGTTTTTGTTATGTAGTTGCGTAGAGATAATTGGTAAAGATGGGCCAAACTAGAAGGCTGTGGTTATTCTAATGGAAGATGTTCTTGTGTTGTCAGAATTGTGGGTTTTTTTTTTTTTAATAAAATCTTGAATTTTAATACTTTAAAAAAAAAAAAGATGTCACAGGAGGAAGAGGTTTCTCCCTCTCATTCCAGAATTCCACTTCTTTTCGATCCTACTGTATAGCTGCCAATGGTGTGTGTATGGGGGTCCAGTTCTTCTGAATCATGTCAAGTGTCAACAGCGTCCCAGGGAGAACGCCCCATAGGTTTCAACTGCACGGCCACAGTTCCCAGGTTTCCAGGGGCCCCCAGGAGCCCTGCAGCGTGCTCCCCTGCCTCAGACATCAGGCTGAGAAGAGTAACAAGGAAAAGAGAAAGAGAGAGTCTCGTTCAAGGTTTATGTAATTAATCTCTTAACAAAGTCAGGGAGGATGTTTATTTCTATTTATTTTTTTCTCTTAAGAGTATTGTTACATTAAAATTCTTATGTATTAGATAAAATGTATATAGATATTTGTATATTTGGAACTATCCAATCTAAAGATCATTGTCTGTTTTTTCACTAATACTATGTTAATTGGAGAATTAACAAACATCCTAATCAAATATTATGAGTTTTCTATAATCTTTGATTTAGTGATTAGGATGTACTTTAGTGGAGATTCTTCATTCAGTCAACAATGTTGAACCTACTGTATTCAAGAGACTATAAGAAGTATCTGGGATGGTGCAAGCAAAGGAATCACACAGGTATTTCACAGGAAAGATAGGCGTGTTCTCGTTGGGCAATTAAGACACTTACGTGCAAAAGTGAAATGTGAACTAGAAGGTGATCATTTTCCAGAAGGGACACCTGCCCACCTAACAGGAGGTCTGTCATGGTCACACGAGGAGTGTGGTGCAAATTGTATGTGAGCTCAGCACGCAGCTCCTGGCACTGTGCCCAGGACTTGACAAACCCTAGTTTTAAACTCCGTGGTGGATACTTTCTGTTGCTATTTGACTGCATCAGTGGAATGCAACTTGGTTCCCTTTGCTCCAAATGGCAGGTAAACTTCCAGCAAGGTCTGTGACTTGACCTCCCACACACCTGGCCTAGAACCTGACATTCAAGGCTCAGAAACTCCTTCTAAACCAGTTACATAGTTATGTTAACGTAGGTCAAGCCACGTTCATTGTATAGATCTCATATGTTAACCTATAAGAACTGTGCTCTACTTATCAGTTATAACAGAATTATGTCGTATAGTAACTTTTATCTTGTAAAATCCATCTTGTTGTCAAGTAACGACATTCACATTGCAGTCTTCTAAATAGCAGTTATAAAAACAAAATCTATTTAAAGCACACGTCTTAGCTGCTGGGTGTATTTCTTCTGGTTCTTCTTCTCCTCTTTGTCCAGGACTAATTAGTTATTCTTTGAGACATATAGGTGTTGAGGTCTCTTTCTAAACAAAGAAGTTCTTTCTGGTGGGGGTATTAAGAGCGTAATGGAAGGAGTGTGTCAGTTCTCAGGGAACCAGCAATTACTTACGAGACACCTGTGGGCCCGAAACCCGCCATCCTGTGCAAGAGTGCTCTTTCCAGACCACAGAGGTGAGGCTGATGGGCTGAAAGCAAAAGGGCACAGTGATTTATTCCAGTAGAGCTTTCTTTTTTTAAAAAAAGTTATTAAATAAAACTCTCAACTCTGAGAGTGACATTTCTAAAGAACCAAAGGAAAAGAAAATGTGAAAGAAACAACCAGACATGCAAGTGACATCCTCTAGAGCATTAGCTTTCCCGAAAAGATTAATCAAAACTAATCAGGAGAAAACCAAGATACACAAAGTGCTGTTTAAAACCTGCTACCAGTTCTAAGTAAGAGGTAAAGCTGTGCATGGCAATTATCAAAAATGCTTGAATTGATATAAACATTTTAGATATTGAGCAAAATGTATATGTATATTTATATACACACATACACCTTTATATGTAATGTGTGTGTATGTAGAATATATATATATATATATACATACACATATGTATATATTGAATATACATACCTGTGTCTGGTCAAATGTATGCGTGTAATTACAAGTATTAAAAATGCAAGTGTGTATAGTGTGACTAGGACAATTGATATTCATTCAATAAATATTGAGTATTGAGTCAGGTACTGATTTATATGGGGCATATATTTCAAAAGGCTTCACAGAAGTAATGATGTGACTACATGCTTCTATTAAAAAATCAGCCTCATAAATACACTATCTGATTTCTTTAAATTTGCATTATAATTTTACACTCTGCAAAAAGGCACTTTAGTTGATCCTTCGGCAAACTAATGGAAGGCCCAGTTGTACAGCTCTGGGGTTTGACTGACATCATTAGAAGCCCGTTTGCAAGTCCGACTAAAATTTTAGTCCAAAGAAAGCGTAATCTTCCTGAAGATTGGATGAATAAGCATTCTTCCAAAAGGAGCTGGGAAACAGGAGACAGGACTCTGTCAGAAACTCCGCATCATCCGGGTTTAAGTCCTTCGC
The DNA here is from genome assembly GCF_965194825.1 of Balaenoptera physalus. NCBI lineage: Eukaryota > Metazoa > Chordata > Mammalia > Artiodactyla > Balaenopteridae > Balaenoptera > Balaenoptera physalus. The sequence goes on along the minus strand of NC_138885.1, from coordinate 110,637,758 downwards.
TCAGTGTCATGGCCGGGACATCCCAGGACACAGCGGCAGCAGCGGTCCCTTTGCCGAGCCGGGCTTTGGGGCTGTTCTGACTTCACTTTTCATGACAATTATTCCTCCTGTTAGTGGGTTTGCACAAATGTTCTACGGAAATCATGTTGAAGACTTTGGTCACAGGCTGTGCTGCAATTTGAAATGAAGAGGATCATCTCGCGTTCCTTGAGAGGCTTTCGCGGAGGAAGCAAGCCCTGGGGGAGGAGCTCACAGAGGGAGGAGCGTCCTCAAACCCAGCTGCATCCGAGGAGCTTCCGGTGAAAATAACGAAAGCTGCTGCTTTTCCGCTGCCCCGTGAACAGTCATTTAAAGATAACACCGATAATACTCACATCGTGCCCTTTGCAGTAAAATTTACACTCTTATGCATGCTCGTCCGGGCATTGATTTTTGGCAAAAGATCACAAATTGTCAAGGTTTAACTTTACATTTTTTAATGGTTTCCCAGGTATGTGTTTATGGGATGTTGCTGGCATTTCTAATTCTCATCCATCCAGGTGTCTACATTTTGAAGGGCCCCACTCATATTAATTATTGAAATTGTTTTTAATGCCGTCACTGTCTTGAACTTTTTCATAATTTTTGAACAACAGGCTCTGCATTTTATTTTGCACTGGGGCCCTGAGATTGCACAGCTGGGCTTGGGGTGGGGGGAGAGGGGGGGGTGTACACACCTGCCTCCTGTCCTGCGTGAGGCTCCTCCCCGCTCACCTTCCTGTTGGTTTCCGTCCCCGCATCAAAAGACAGGCATGCGGCCTGGACGCAGAGCACCTGGAGGGCCCAGGACACACCTGGTGATCTGAGGACACAGGAGCCCAGGCAGGTGAGGGGGACAGCAGTCTAACCAGGTGAGCGGGGTGACAGGGGCAGAGATGCCACCTGGACTCCTTGGTCCACAGACATCACCCTCTTCCCGTCCCTCTCTCCTCTCCTGACTTGTCTTCCCGCAGCAGCTGGGCTGGTCAGAGCTCAAAGTGCCGGCCAGGCTGACCTTGGGCACCATAAATGGAGGTGACACGAAACCAGGCCTCCTAGCTGCTGGTGGCTGAGACACCTGCTGAGGACGGTTCCTGAGAGCAGGCAGGCTGCCCGTGGGCATCTCCACCTGGGGACCAGAGACAGGCCCAGGGCCAGGGGATACAGGACGGCCACGACCTGGCCTTCACTTTATTCTCTGGCAGGAAAACAGAAACGTGATGAAAGCTCCCCAGGCCTACAGAGCTGCCTTTGGTCTGGGGTCCGCAGGGTGTAGGGCCAGGTGACTTGTCAGCTTTCTCCCCAGAGAACGCACAGAACAAGTGTCCTGCCCACAGTCGCGTCTAAAACGCAGAGATTCAAATGCTTCTGCTCAGCTCCGTGTGCGTGTGTGTGTGTGTGTGTGTGTGTGACCACAGTGCCAGACCTGGGAATCTGGAAATGAATCTTTTGGTCCATGGAGTCGTCGGTAATGAGAAGCTCACAGGAGTGTCCCCGCCGGGCGGCTGGTGACACTAAGTTAAGATGGTGAATGCTGGTGACACAGTGGGCCCAGGGTGGACCAGTTTGTCAAGGAGTCTTCACTGCTACTGCTTTCCTGTCAGGTTACGGAGCCTCCACAGAGGCGGAAATCAGTTTCTAAGTTGAATTAGAAGAAGATTAATTCGGGTCAATTCACATGAAAACTAAGGAGAGAAACTCCCTGGTCTGAGATGGTTAGAAACACGAGGCTCTGCAGGCAGGTGTCCCTGTGAGCAGGTGCATCCATGGGCTGGGGACGTGCTGGGGATGAGGCGGGGATGGGGACAGAGAGGGGACAGAGAGGGACAGAGAGGGACAGGGGGACAGAGAGGGGACAGAGAGGAACAGAGAGGGGGACAGAGAGGGACAGAGATGGGGTGGCGATGGGCTCTGAGGAAGCACCGAGGGAACGTCAGCACCTGATTCCAGAGCAGAATGGCAACGGCTGCAAACGTCATCAAGGAGATTCATTCTGAGTTGGGATGTGACAAGAAGGCAGGTACACTTACGGTTTTAGTTCTTGATCGTGGTAAAAGGTTAATTTGCCAGATTTTGCTGTGTTGTCGGAAAGCTAATAGCATTTGAGGAATGCTGACATGGGGTGTGGAAATCTACTGTAAAGGGGGTCTTACCATACTCTTCCAGGAAGACTGATTGATTGATTGATCGACTAATTTCAGTGCCTGTCTAGGAGAGGTGCAGGGGTGACTAGGGCTATTTCTGCTCTGTTCTTAACAGTTGAAAACGCTTCCTGGCTTCCCCTCACCCCTAAGTCCACTCCATCCCCTCCGCTCTGACCAGCATCAGCTGGAGTCCTGGTGGGCTCTGTCCTGTCCCAGCCAGACCAGGGCTCGAGCCAGTGTGCAAGGCTCTTCATAGAACAGGACGTGAGGGGATTCGCTTGGGCGAGCCTTTGACTGGACACCGGCTGCCTGGACTTGCTATCTTGGTGGACAGGAGCCGATGCAGAGGAAGGGAGACATCTGGACGGCTTTCCCATCACCAGCCCAGGAGGGTCTCTGCCCCCTCTTGTCACTGTGGACACCAAGGCTTAGCCCATCTGAGGGGAGAGTGACAGTGACAGGCCCCCGGGGGGAGTGGGCCAACTGTGACATTACATTTCATTATATTCTGCATGGAATGTATGTGCATATGTGCAGGTACATGTCACAGGTTATGCTACAAATAAGCAGATAGATCACAGTTTACCTACTATGTTATTGTTACCTTTTTGGTATCAACCCCCTGTTTACAGAATAACGTAGTTGTGTCTCATCTGACTTGGACATCAGCCCTGCCCAATAAAAATGTAAAATGAGCCCCATATGAAATTATAAAGTTTCTGGTAACCATATTGAAAAAGTAAATAAAAGCCAGGTAGATTAATTTTAATATATTTTAATCCAGTGTTTCAAAATCTTGTTTAAGCGTGTGATCAACATAAATATATCCTTAGATACTTAAATGGTCTTGGAAACGTGGTTGATCTGCCCGCTCACCCCCGCCTGGACCAGCACACAGGGCCAGTGATTGTGTCATTCAGCTTTCCCCCAGAGACCCGAATTTGTGCTTTCAGGTGGTTTGCCTTTGAGTGTCCTGAAGCTGAGCCTCAAATCAGGACAAACTGCTACCCATCCGTCCAGGGAGGCCCAGCACTGGCTGATTGAAGGATGGGGCCACACGGAGGGCTGTCCTCAGCCTCTCTTCCTGCCCCCGAGGGCCGCCCGCACGGCCTCAAGTGGACACTGGAGCGGCTGGGGGCCAGGCCGTCGCTCTGCATGTCCACTCCTCCACAGGGCGTGCTCCAGGGTCACTACGTGAGACCCACAGAGCTTCACCCTGCGCCCCTTTCCTGGACGTGACTGCGGCCCCCCGGGATCCAGGGTCATCTCCTCTCCAGTCGCTCCTCCGCAAGGCGAGGCCCTCCCTGGGGTGAGGCCACAGGACAGCACTTTCCCTGCCCAGCTTCACCAGCATCCCAGGCTGACCCATTTGTGGATCCAGCCTGGGTTTTATCTTCCATTTGGCTGCTGGTAGAAAGCCCACCTGGGGACACAGGTGTGTCCTGAGAGGGACTTGTCAGTGCAAAGAGGTGCAGGGTTTCGAGTCGCCTGTCCAGGGCGCTGGCTTATGATCTGGACCTGCCCCTGCCCCTTACTGAGTATATAACTTCCTGGTAGGAGGTTCTGCTCTGTTCTGCCCCAGGGGCATCACTGGGCTCTGACCACACCCACCTCAGGACAGGCGGCTCCGGGCTCATGAAGCCTTGTGTGTCCAGGACCAGGTGCCCCGTGTCCACTGGGACTCACTTGTCAGCGGGTGAGCCGCTCTGCCCTGACGCCCGTGGACCGCAGCCTGGGTGGGCCTCCTGGCCCCTCAGCGCAGCCCTTCTGCACAGCCGCCCCCCCCGGGGCCCGGCCTGTGCAGCAGGGCCATACGCACCCGGGGCCAGTATCAGTCACTGCATTAATTGTCACCATAGACTGGTAAGGCTTTCTTGGTCAACTGTGGGAGCCTGTTAAAATTTCTGAGTGGGAAACCTAGAATACACGTGACCAGGGCCTAGTGAAGATGCTCTTCTTGCTTTAGGACCTGTTAGAGTCAAATGAAAATATTCGGAAGGGGATGGAGAGAGGCCAGAAGAGCCGGTGCAAGTCAGAGAAGGAAATGCGGAGCCTGACGTTTGTAGTATCTGACTAATAAACAGCAATCCGATCATCTTCTCATTTCTCTTTTCTTTTTAATCTTCAAAACCGGTAATAAATTTAATCTTTTAAAAAAGTGAATGTACAATTATTTTTACAAAGTTTCAGAGTCACCGGTTATGAATTAAAAATAAAAGTCTCCGTAGCCATCCTAGGTGCCCGCGTTGCCTTTGGCGACTTCACCAGCTCCCAGGTTCCACCGCCCCCAGACCTGAGACACGGAAGTTAATTGTCAGCTGAACCTCTTCGGGAGAACAGCACCGCCAAGAGGGAAAGTCCATCTGTTGAGGGTGGTGCGGGGGGCAGCCGGCTCCTGAAAGCGGGTGTTCATCTTTTCATAAGGCTCACGGTCAGAGCAATGGGAAGGTTAGCCAGCTCTGACAGACCTGCCTCCACCCTGGGAGGGTCAAAGGAAGCGCCATTCCTCCTCCAAGCTTGCAGAAACCTGCAATGGCAGCCTCGGGCGGACCCCAAGTCCCTTCCCTGACCCTGACCCCTGAGCTTGGGCCCAGCCAGGCCCTTATTTCTGAGAATGTAATTCGATCTATTCTATTGTTTTCAGTTTTGCTTACCGCCTCTGTCACTGTGTTGACACGCCCGGGCGAGTGTGCGTGTTTCACTGTGTGTGGACCTGGCACTTTCCACTTATATTCAGATTGGCTCATCCACAAAGGCTTGTGATAGGATAGGATTAAACAGAAAAATCAGGCACTATTAACTTCTTGTCTTCTTTGTTTCTTTCAAGAGCTCCTATTTTCTGTCGACCAATTTATCTCGACTGGGAGGAGTTTATAAATATTTCAAAGACATAAAATAGACCCCAGAGCACTCTCTGCAAGGCTTTCACAGAACTTATCATAACAGCCACGTGTGCCTCCTCTGAACCCCATGAAAAGAGATAAAGCAGCTCCCAGAGACGAATCTTCCTCAGTTTTAGCTCTTAACCATTCACTTCGCTCATTCTTAACCCCGGTGTTAAGAGCTGTTCTGAAAATAGAGTGTCCCCCTCTGCACCTGGCTTCTCTCTCCCGTTTGGAGATTTACTCGCTGACAAGAAGACCTTGACAGTCGTCACTGCTCCACCCGCCCCGGCCGTGGGATCTGGGGTGCATCCACCTTCCATCAGGCCGTGAAACTGCAGTGGGCTTTCTTGTACCACCTCCTTCTCACTTGGTGACAGTTCCCTCGGGACAGGTTTGGGCACGCAGGCGGTGCCATGTGGCCATGTGGCTGTGTGGTCGGGGTTTCCGCCTGCTGAGACCACGACACCCTTAGCCTTCGGGCAGCTGGAGGGAGTGGCCTCGGGGGTGCGAGGCCGGGGCTCTGCCTGGCAAGGCTGTTTCTTTTGGACGCAGGATCCATGCAGACCCTGCCGTTCTCCATCAACGACAGTGTAAAACAGGTGCAGGAAGCGTGACTGCAGGCTGTAACTTTACAAGCATCCTGGCTGGGTCTGAGGATACCTGTGTCTCCACTGGTTTGTCTCCAAGTGTCCGCTCAGATTTGTTCTAGCAGTTTCCCTGTCTCCAAGCAAGGTCTCATCAGGTGTTTCCCTTCTTGCCAGTCTGACTGATGTGAAACGCGCCTCCCTGGAATTTACACATCCCTGATGGCTGGGTCACACTAAGCCACGATACCAAAGCCATGTGGTTGTGTGTATTACGGTTACCTTCTCTCAGTCTCTGGCTTGTCTTTAAATGACAAGTCACTTTGCTTATTATGCCTTTGGCATAAGTATTTAAGATCAATGTTACCCAGTCTTGTCCATAATTTCCTTAATCGATTGTTCTCTTTGGGTTCTTTTTAAAAAGTCTTCTTACTCAGATCATGAATATGCTCATCCATGTAATTCCAAAACTTAAAATTGTTTTCCTTTCACTTGAACGCATTTTCTCTATGAAGAACTTATTTTCGTGTATGGTGTAGAGGAGAAGTAACTTCATTTTTCTCATGTTTAACCCACTGTCCCATTGTCAGTTCATCCATGAGTTTTATTTCTCTTCTGCTATAAATACAATATCCGTACATGGGGATGTTCATGCCAAAGCTCTTCATTCTCTTCTGTTGAGTTTTGTTTTTCTCTTTAGTGTCTAGAACTTTGATATTTGGAAGGGATTTCTGGCTTCCCTTTTCTCCTTGGTGGTCAGCACTGATTTTCTATTCTTGACCATTGGTATGAATTAAACATTCACACTGTTATTGGGACTGGTATTGGGACGGGCAGAAGGTCTGCATCCCAAACACCAGAGCACAGATCCTCTCCTGAGGACAACCTACTCTCTCATTTAGCTCCTGGGGGTTTAGCCCCAGGGAGGTTAGTGAAATACTCAGTGTTATTCGTTCACCTCATGTGTTGAATATCTAGTATGTGCCATCTAATCCTGGAGATACAACAGTTGACAGAGGACCCATTTATCTGTTCTTTCAACAAGTAATTACGTAGAGCTGATTTTTGTGCCAGGCACAGGTCAGGGATCTAAAATCTATGGCCAAGTCCAACATGACAGCTGGTTTTGTAGTAGAGATGTTTTGGAACACACTTGTGCCCATCATGTATTGTCTTGATGGAGGACGTGATCTAATGAGGGAAACAAGAACCTCAGGACGATCCCACTCAATGGTAAAAGGCTTTTGGGGCCAGTGGGTGCGTTGGACAGAATTCCACACTTACTGAGACAGCTCACGATCAGGAATGGACATCCGTGTGCTGACTCCCTAAGTGTGCTTTATAGGGATTTTTTTCCCTCTTATTCGTGTAGTACCATAGCTTCTGTATTTTGGTTACCTTTATATTTAGTTAATTTTTGGTGATTTTTTCTTTAATTTCAATTGAACGGAAACTCATTTCACAATTTTAAAAGCCCAGCATAAATTCAGAATTCATTTTAAAAGACATCTCAATCAGTTGAGGAATGTTAGTTTACTCAATAAATGTAACTGGGATAATTGTACTTCAGTTTGCGGAGGTGACCCCAAGACCACCTGGGATGGCCCAGTAGAAGGACCACGGGACTTAGGGAGCTCAGGACTGTGAAAGGACAGAGATTAAATTCAGCAGAGGGAGTAGGTCCAGGACCAAGCAGGGGGACCAGGCAGGAGCTTCCAGGCGCCCCTCCCTTGGAACCGCGGGAATGCTGGGTTCTCCCAGCCACGTGGATGGGGCGTGATGTGCTGTCCGCGTGGAGCCGGCCCAGCCTGGGGTCGGGAACGTGGGGTCACGCGGGGCAGGCCATGCCCAGGGCATTAAACTCAGCTACCGGGACAACAGCCCACAGGCAAAATGCAGTCCCCGTAAACCAGGTTAACAGGAACTTTCTGATTGAACTGGTACTACGTGTGCCAAGGGTCAGTCCCGAGACAAACCTCTGGGGAGAGTGTGCGGGGTCTGAGCAATCCCAGACTACAAGGTTCGGGGGGAAAATAAAGTAGTATCCCTATTTTCACCCTTTCACAACAATAACTTGAAAATGACTAAAACTCTAAATGGAAAACCAGAGTATAACTATTAAAGTTCTACTAAATACAGAATGACATTTTAAAGGTGTAAGGTGATTATGGCTCCTCTGAATATGAAATCAAACCAAGTAAGTCATTAAGAAATATACCACATCGTTGAAAAAAATTAAAACTTTGATAGAGATGAGAAACAAAGAGATTTGTAGAAAATATTCTTAAAATATATAACAGAAGAACATGAAAATAGTGAATTTCAAAACCTACCTTGAGACCTCACAAATCAGTCAATAAAAGATCAGCCCAAGCAGCGGGCAGTGGACAGAGCAACACCTCCCTGGAGGAGGGCATCCTACCCACAACAGTGACTCTATTTACAGATGCGCCTACAGGGCTGACCCCAAGAGGGTTATCAGGGCAGGTCCAGAGCAATCACACAAGTCCATAGGCACAGAGAACCTTCCCTGGGTCTGCGAGAGAGAGATCATGACAGAGGAGGAAGGGCCCCTGCAGGGAGAAGGAAGAGGGAAGACGTGTCCATAGAACAGGGATGTGGTCCCGCTGGAGGCTCAGCCCTTGCCTGATGCCCAGCAAGGAAGCAGCTGCAAATACCTGAGTTCCGCGAACAATCCATGAGCCAGGAAACCTGATCGGTCGTCCCCGAACCCCAGTGAGACCCAGCTCAGCCTCTGACCTACAGGGCTGCAGAAGGTAAACGGGTGATGCTAAAGCCACTACAGTTTTGGTAGTTTTGGCAACAAGAGAAAACTAACTTTCTAACACACAGAAGAAAAAAAAGTGAGCTTATAAACACCTGAAAAGTCACTCAATTTTATGGGAGGTCCTGCAATTCCAAATTAAAACCATACTGAGCTATGATTTTCCCCACATTGGTTAAGAAAAAATAGAAGAGTGACAAACACAGCTTTGACCAGGACGAGAAGAAATCTGAAACTTAAGCACTGTTTACGGGAACTTAATATGGTACCAATGCTTAAAAGGTCAAGGTGGAATTGTCCATCAAAATTTAAATCCCGCACAACTAGAGAGAAGCCCATGCTGCAACGAAGAGCCCACGTGCCGCAACTAAGACCCGACACAGCCAAAAAATAAATAAATAAATAATAAATCTTTAAAAAATTTTGAAATCCCACACATAATCTGACTCAATAATTCTACTTTTATAAATTCATCAGGCAAATATATTCCTGTAATTTTGAAGATATGTATACATAAGGCTGTTTCATGTTATCATTACTAATAGCAAATTTTTAGGAAAAAAACTGTTATAAACTGGTGATATGTTGGCAAAATTGTGTAACAATATACAATGAAAAAGATTTAACACTCTGAAAGTGTGTTAAAGAGCTGTATGCGCTGAATAAGAAGTTTCTTGTGAGAAGTGAAAAAAAAAAAAAAAGCAATGAAAAACGTAGACGCAACACACCCAAGACGATGTGTGACGTGATTCCACTATTTAATGACGCATTTGCACACAAGGCACTGTCTCCAAGGGCTTTCGTCGGAGTCCTTGGTAAGACTAGATAAGGAACCAAGAAACACCCGCCCCCTGCACGTTACAAGTTCCAGGAGGCCAGGTGGGTCCCAGGGCCCGGGACCTCTGACTTCTGCTTACTCCAGGCTGTGGGCACCCCTGGATGATCTCATCAACTGTAAGAAATACCTGTGGTTTTGCAACTGGAAAGCACAGGGTTGGGAATTTCTACCTCTAGAAAAAGGTGTACCTTTGCAATAGAAAAATAGGATATTATAAATATTAAACTATAGATACGCTATAATTTTTATTCTAGAAAAAGAGCTTCTTATCTAAATCCATAGTAACTTTTAATGTAAAATAGTCCCTAATGTTTTGGTACACTTGAGCTATGTTATTTAATCAAAATATTAATTACGAATTAGCTGATGTTAGTTATTCATCTAAAGAATATTATATTCTGTGACTTTAAATAAAGCAAGATACAGAAGAAATATTTATGAAAAGTACTACCCTTAATTTAAATAGTAAATAAAAGAAAATCTCCATTTTAAAGGGCATATATTTTGGTAATTAAAAACATATATATATATTTGAACACTCTTTCCTAAGTATTTTATTTTTATGACACCTCTGGAAAGATACTCTTTTCCAGCAGCACATAGAATTAATGAGAGATAATAAATTTAAAGTGCATTATTGCTAACTGTGGTATGTGTTTCTCTTTATCTTTCTCACCTCTCTTGGAACATTCTTTATTTTAGTCTGTAAGTTTTCTCTTACCTTCCCTTTTTTTGTTGCTGCAGCTGTTGTTTTAGAGTCACAAGTAAACACGCTGAGCGTAAGAAATACGACAGCACGTGTCATTTACACGAAGCGCTTTGTGACTTCATCTTTTTATTACTTTCTGTTTCCTTGAAAATTTTTCTCATAAAAACTCACAGGATATTCTTAGGAGAGGTCTGGAAAGTCAGAATTCTCCTGGGTACATTCATATCTCTTTCTGCTTCTACTAGAAATAACTTCAATTTGAAGTAGATTATTTGCTTTCACAACCCTGCAATTTTTGTCTTGGAGCTAACAGTCTTCAGGGCGTGAAGAAATGTTGAACTTAATGGTTAAGTCAAGGACCTTGGTAAACACAGAGTGAAGAATGATTTCATTAAAATCTGTTAATATGAAGGCTTCACAAGGAGTTCCCTATTAATACTTGTCTTTTGTCTTTGGGTTACTCTGCTTTCTTTCTGTTCAGTTTGTTTCAAATTCATTTTTACAGTTCATAATAATGAGTAAGTAGCAAAATGGATCAGCAAAATGTAAACTGTGGTACATGTGAATTAAAGTGAAAAGGAAGAGATGGCCAAGCAAACTTTAGAAGATGGGGTCCCCTGTGAGGAGAAGGAGGTCTGTAATTTGACCGGACGTGAATATTCAGGGGTGTTGGTAACATTCAGTGTCTGACAGTGTAGACAGAGGAGAGGCAATTTCCTTGTTTGTTAACTAAGCGGGTTTACCTGGTAGAGCGTGTACACTGTATAGGCGTGTAAGATGCAGCTGTAAGAGGATAAGCCTGGCCATGCTGTGAAAATGACAGATAATTTCATTATACACATATTTTATTTGGGGCACACAGGTGTTCAATAAATGTGTGGAAGTGATTAATAGAATTTTGGAGTCTTGGCTTTTACTGTGACTATGAACTTTTAAGATCTGGATGATTAATATCATTTTCATAACAATTAAATTATCTCCTGTAGTTAAATTGACAGTATTTTTCCTCTGTGTTTGTCTGATATATCCTTGTAATTAAAATATGATAGTCCGGACCTCAAATACCCAGAACAGTGCAAAAATGAAATTGTGTCTCATGCATTTGAGCTGATTAGTTGAGAACATTAATTAGCTTAAAACAAAGGCACAACCTTTGCCTCCGGACTTGTCTGGGGCCAGCAGCCGGCCGACCTGGGGCCCGGGGCCGCGGGCTCAGCCGACTACCATGGGCTCTGTGTCAAACCAGCAGTTTGCAGGTGGCGGCGCCAAGGCGCCGGAGGAGGTGCAGGAGGACGCGGCCCGGGCGGCCGAGGAGCCGCAGCTGCTGCACGGCGCCGGCATCTGTAAGTGGTTCAACGTGCGCATGGGATTCGGCTTCCTGTCCATGACTGCCCGCGCCGGGGTCGCACTCGACCCTCCGGTGGATGTCTTTGTGCACCAGAGTAAGCTGCACATGGAGGGCTTCCGGAGCCTGAAGGAGGGTGAGGCCGTAGAGTTCACCTTTAAGAAGTCTGCTAAGGGCCTGGAATCTATCCGAGTCACCGGCCCTGGTGGGGTGTTCTGTATTGGGAGTGAGAGGCGGCCCAAAGGGAAGAACATGCAGAAACGCAGATCAAAGGGAGACAGGTGCTACAACTGTGGAGGTCTAGACCATCATGCCAAGGAATGCAAACTGCCACCCCAGCCCAAGAAGTGCCACTTCTGCCAGAGCATCAACCATATGGTAGCCTCGTGTCCACTGAAGGCCCAGCAAGCTCCCAGCTCACAGGGAAAGCCAGCCTACTTTCGGGATGAGGAAGAAGAGATCCATAGCCCTGCCATGCTCCCAGAGGCCCAGAATTGAGCCACAGTGGGTGGGGGCTATCCGTTTGTGATCAGAAAGTTTTGAGGAACAGGTATCAATCGGCAGAGTGGAGAAAGTTGGGGCAGGGTGGGTAGGGGCAGCTGGCACTGCCGTATATCTCAGGCCGGGGGCCAAAGCGTCACCCCCTCTTCCCTCTTGGTGGGGGGGAAGGGGTGAGGCAAAGAAACTCCAATCACGCTCTATCCAAATGCACGTGAGGGCTTTGGGGGGTAACCCTCCCTGCATGCTTTATCTGAGTCTCCACCCCCAGAATCTCCAGCTTTTGAAAGTGGCCTGGATAGGGAAGTTGTTTTACTCTTCAAGAAGGATATGGAATAATATTCCCCATACCAGAGTGAAAAGCTTAAGCGTGAGACCAGATCGATGGACCCAGCCCACAAGCCACTACCTGCTGGGGGAGGAAATCTCTCAGGGGTAAGGCAGGGTTGTCCGCATCCTGTCTCCTCACAACCTCCTCCTGGGATAGAGTGCTGACAGAACTGTCCCAAGCAGTGGGTTGTGATGATAGGCAAAAGGGGGGTTGAGGGAACAGCTGCAGACCTGCTGCTTCTAAGCTCATTCCCACCCCGTTCTGGGCCAATACAATTTTATTTATTTGCTCCCTTGGATGACTGTACCTTGGGTCCCACTTTCTCCAGGATGCCAAGTGCACTAGCTGTGTGCGAATGACGTATCTTGTGCATTTTAACTTTTTTTTTTCATAATATAAATATTCTGGTTTTGTATTTTTGTGTATTTTAATCTAAGGCCCTCATTCCTGCACTGTGTTCTCAGGTACGTGAGCAATCTCAGGGATAAGTCGGCAGCAGCTCCGGGTCTGCACAGCGGGAATACTTTCTGTTGCTCTATCACCAGAGAGAACAACTATTTGGAGCGTATAGCCTATTGAACTACCTCATTTTTGCCAATTAGAGCTGGCTTTTCTGCCACAGTGTCCTCTTGAAACCTCTCCATCTTCAATGTTTCATGGGAGACTAGGTTTTAACTGGGTTGCCCCATGACTTGGTCTCCTTCTACTGAAAGATTGGAAATTGGTCTGAACAGGAAAAGGTGGTACAGAGAGGTTAGGAGAGGCTGGGCCAGGTAAAAGGTGCAGAGAGGGGAAGCCAAGATTAGGCAGAGGTCATCTGGATGTGTGATAAAGGATTCCTGTTCCAGACCTCTAATCCCAGGGCATAGGACTCGCTTTACATACCACGTCCATCCTTCACTGGATTGGGCTAGGCCTAACATACACAACAGGGTGTATTGTATGTGTTTTTGTAAAAACTGTGAGTTGGTAAGGACAGGTTTTAAGAATGATACCTCTGTACCCATCTTGAGCTGCCCAGGGATGGATATATGAAGCAAGGACAAGATCCTTAATCTTTAACAATTCTGGACTTTTCCTCCTTGGTTTCCAGAGAGACCATCAGTGATGGCTTCTTTGTGGTTCCCAGAGCCAGTGTCCTGCCCTGCTGCAGCAGTAATTAGTGTCATGGTAGCTAAAGGAGAAAAGGGGGTTTCGTTTACATGCTGTGAGATCACTGCAAACCTACCTCACTGTGTTGTAACGGGGCAAATGCAATAGAACGCATTGGGTGATGTGTGTCTGATCCTGGGTTCTTGTCTCCCCCAATTGCTGCCCCCCTCTAGTTATTGTATTTGTCTGGGCTTCGTAGGACTTCACAAGTAGCTGATTTGGTGATTGCTAGGTGGCCTAGTTTGTGTAAATATAATGTGTTGGTCTTCTCCATGTTCTTTTGGGGTTTTATTGTTTACAAACTTCTTTTTATATTGAGAAAAATAGCCAAAGCATCTTTGACAAAAGGTCTGCGCCAGCCAAAAAGATCTGAAACATAAACTTGGGGGCCCCTCTTCTTGAAGTGGGAGGTCTTGAACTACACTTTCTTTTGTGTTCCCCCTCCCCTGTTTCCTATTTTGAACAAGATCTTCTGTCCTAAAAACTGTATTCCTACCCCCTCTTCTTTTCCCCTTCGTGCCCCCCAAAATAGTCCATACACCTATATGTTTAATTTGTGGGGTGTCTGTGATTAAATGATTTGTGCAAAAATCCTGAAGAAGCTAAGAACTCACCATCCCTTGTTCTCAATCTCCTGAGTCATGACCATCCCTTGATTTGATTCATGCCAAACAGACTGCTGTCTTTGGATGGATTAAAACCTACTTTAATCTCTAATCCTAGGGTAGAGAGGAGCAACGAGGGGGCCTTCCATGTAGAAGGTGGGGTTGGGAGACCACGAAAGGAAAGATGAATGTATAGCCAAGTCACTCAGGAACTTTTATGCAGGTGCAAGAAACTTATGTCAAAGTGGCCACAAGATTGTTTAATAGGAGACGGACGAATGTAACTCCATGTTTACTGCTAGAAACCAAAGCTTTGTGTGAAATCTTGAATTTATGGGGAGGGAGGGAGGGTGGAAAAGCATGTACCTGTTCTTCATCCCTTCCCCTCATTACTGAACTGCAGGAGACTGAGCCCCCTTGGGCTTTGGCGACCCCATCTGGGCAGTGTTTATTTGTTGGTTGATTTTGCTGTGCCAGGTACTTCCTTTCCCATTTGCTATCATTTTGTAACACTCATGCTGACCCTTTTCCCTTCCCCTTCTTTTCCTTGGGAAAATACAATGAATAAAGACTTATTGGTACCGAAAAAAAACAAAAACAAAAACAAAAAAAAAAACAAAGGCACATGAAACGATTCATCAGCTCACCTCATGCCTCGGTGCATCAATCGTTCATTTCAATGGTCTCTGTACTGGCAGCGGCGATGGCTCTGGGCTCCAGAGAGTCAGGAAGCCACAGGAGGGGACACGGGTGTCCACAGGCTCTGCCCACGTGGGTCCCGTTTCACAGGCAGAAACTCACACGGGCCGTCGGAGGAGGGCGCTGTGCGGTATTTCTATTAGAAAGATGGTTCTAATTTCTCTGACTTTGTGACATTTTGTCACTATTCCCAAAAGCAGTATTGTTTAAATTAGAAACTAAAGGGACACCATCTGATCCAGGTCACTGTTTTCAATGACTCACCAAAGTCCCAGCAGATTTCAGAGCTGGTCACGCCCAGAGGCAGGAAAGAAGCAAACTTCCTGGATGTGGTGTCCACCCCGTGCAGTAACCCACAGCTTGTGCATGTGTCGCCTCTGCTTTCGTGCATGTCTGTTACATGTGTTGGTTGTAAATCATACATTCATATCATTTTCTTTGAAGTAGCCGGGCTGCAAGAGCGCTGAGAACTACGGCTGGGTGAGTGCTTTGTGCCCAAGATGGCGCCGGGGGGGGGGGGTGGAATGTTTCACCTGAAATTCCTCACGAGGGACATAATGACAATCGTTATTTGTGATCCTTCCCCAAGTTTTATTTTCATGGAGCCTTTTTATGTACTTATATGCACGGCAACGAGGCGTGTTTTAGTAAAAACTGAGTCATAAGCATTTTTCCATCTTGTCTTACAAACTTATAATTAAACCTTTTAATGGCTGTACATCCATTTGATGGTTGTACCAGCGACATTTCAATGGGAATTCTCATCTGCGTGGTTGTTTACATTCTTACTAATTATTTCCCTTTGTTAAGACCTCATAGATAGGATGACAGTTCAAAACTCACTAACATTTTCCCTCCCTTTTGCACGTAATGCCGAACTCAAAATTTTATGTTGGGTGGGAACACAGATGCAGAAAAAACTGACAATATAAATGAATGGCTGCTAGCCAGTAAGGGGGGGAACTAGTGCACAGTCGCCTCTTCTGGATAATAGTGCATTTGTTCAAGCACAGCACACACAAACCTCAAACTGTCCAGAATGTCTAACCTTCTCACGCCCCTCGCCACTCCACGCTCCAACTTCAGAAAGCTGCCACTTCTTAGAAGTGTCACTTTTCTGTCTCAGGCCTTTGGAAACGCTTCCTCTTTCCTCTGCCTGGAACGTGTTTGTTTTTTTCTCGCTGCTTCACGTTCACACGCGTCACAGTCACTGCTTCCTCTGGGAACCGCCCTGGTGACCCAGCTTCCACCCAATTCCTCTTTGCTCTCCTGACCTCTGCCCTTTGGCAGGCTCCCGGAGACCCCACCCTCCGTGGTGACGTGCTCCCCGTCATGTGTCACCGGAGCACGGTGGGTCCTTGTGGATGCGCACGGGGCCAGCGTCCCTCCATGCGGCTCGGCCGGGGTGACTGGTGACCAGCCTTGGGGAGCAGACGCCACATGCTCCTCAGGCAGCCCTGCTTTCAGACTTGCCCTCAAGTTCCCTGTCCCCTGTGCATGAAATAAGGTCAAGTCTCAGCAAAGAGGAGCCAGGACCCTGCACCAGCCCCCTCTTGGGGCTTCTTCTCTGGGGACGAAGCAGCCTCCCCGGGGGCCCCACCTGCCACCCAGATTCAAGGCACGAAAGCTTTGTCAAAATTCAAACGACCAGTCGCTTGGAGCCGCCCGGGTGGGATGCCTGGATGTGGTACCCGAGCCGGCTGGGCCTCCCGAAACCAAGCCCCACACGCCGGGGGCTGGGACCCAGAAGTTCGTCTATGGTCTCAGTGCTGGGGGCTGTGAGCCTGAGGCCAAGGTGAGCCCTAGGGAATAAGGGCCTCCTCCCCACCCGAAGGAGGCTGCCAGGACGGGGTGACCAGAGGAGAAATCTGGACAGAAGTCTGTTCTACCCAGAGAGAAAAGCTGATGAGTGGCTGGTCAGAGAGGCTGGTTTAGTAGAGGTGGGATGAACTGAGACGACAGTGAGTGGGGTGAAGGGTTAAGTCAGAAGACTCTTACAGGGAAACAGAAGACGCAGAGACGCTTCCAGAACGGCTGGGTCAGGATCACAGGGGGTGCTGACCCAGGAGGTTAAGGTTTTGGAGAAGCGTGGGTCACACTTGCATCTCCCCGGAGCAGGGCCCCTCCTGGTCTGTCAGCATCACCAGCCCTGCAAAGTGGAAAAACGTGGTCTCCGTGGTTTGACAGGGTCAGGGTGGGTCTCCCTCAGGTGTCAGAAGCTCAGGCTAACACATCGCGGCCCCTTGTCACCAGTGCCCGAGCTCTGAACTCTCAGGAGAGGCCGCTGTCCTTCCAGGTTCCGAGACTGGGCTTTGGGTGACAAGAAGGAAGGAAGGTGACTTACCAGCCACACCTGTTCCTTGAAGTGAGCAGGGCTGTGTCTCCTGGAAGCCACATCGGCTCCTTCCCCTGGACGTGCGGCCCAGGCCTGGGGGGCGGACAGCCCTCAGCCTCAGGCTTGCTCTCTCCATCTCTGTCTCTGTCTCTGTCTCTGTCTCTCTCTGTATGTCTGTGCCAAAGCGGATCCAGGGCCAAGGGTGGGTGGACGGGCCTCACGCCACCTGCTTCGGGCCAAACAGATCGTAGCCAGAAAAGTTACAGGCCACGAAGCAGATGGTAACCAGGTGTATGTACTTGGCGGGCACAGGGAAGAATTGGGGCGTTCGTGCCACAGACAAGGAGGAAAGCAGAGTGCGTGGCTGGGAACTGGCCTCAGGCCTGGGGCGCCGAGGACTCAGCACCCGCCGACTAAGGCACAGCGGAGCCGGGGCCGCCCGGGCACACCTGCCGGTCAGCCCCCTCCGCCGGCGTCCCAGGCGTCAGCAGGGCTTGGACACGCATCTGAGGGCCCCCCTCCGAAAGACCTGTGGCTCCTGCTGTCTACCCGCTTCCCCCCGCCCCACCTGGAGCCTTGAAGGAGGAGGGGGCGTGGAGGCAGTGAGCATCTCGGCCCCGGGCTTTTGTGTCTCTCTGCGCCGAGGCCGGTTCCGCATGAGGCTGCAGGGGGGGGCTGCTGCCTGAACAGAGGTGCCCGTACCTTCTCTGCTCCGCTCCCGAAAGGACAGACAGTGGCTCCGTGGTGGGTTCATTCCGACGCCGCTTCCCAGAGCTCTTCCCCTAATGTTCACGAAGCGCAGAAAAGGGCTTTTCTTCTTTCGTTTGAATGCAGATTTTTCCTATTGAGAATTAGCAGCTGGATAGTTTTAATAAACAATTTCCAGGTTGATTGTCAATGAAGTGTTATTGAGTCCAACAGCTGTGTGTTTGTGGGTTTTTTTTTTTTCCAAAAGCAATGTTTCCTAGGAGCAGAAACAGTACAAATGTGCACCATCTTTGCTGCTCTTTCATCGGCATCAGTGCCCAAAATAGCTAATCAGTATCTGAATTATAAAGAGATTTTATGTTTTCTTTATGAATGGAAGCACTTAGCCTAAGAGACTGGAAGTGGAAAATTTGGGTCACATTGAGGTTTTGGCCTCAAAGAAGATGGGGGCGGGGGGTGACACGTGCACACATGTCACAAAGAGACACCTTCGGACAAGTGACCCCACAGGAGTCGTGCCGTCCCGTCCACTCGAAAAGGCTCCGTGATCCTGGGGAGAAGCACGGGGAGGGCTGTGCCCCTTCCCCGTCCCCTCACTGAACCCCGCGACTGCAGGCTGGCTGCAAACTCAGAGCGGTGAGGGTAGAGGGAAGGGTCTTCGCCCGTGACACAGGGACGTGCAGGCGCTTTGGGGGAGGGTCCCGGCGGCGGAGAAGGGGGTGGAGGCAGAGGCTCCCCAGCCAGGGCTCTAGGGCCCCCTATTCTGTAGCCATGAAGGCTTCAAACATAAAGCATTTTGGTGCTTTCTGAGCTGTCTTTCTCTCATCTTTCCTCCACCCGGGCCTGCAGCTCTGGCCCTTGCCCTCCGTCTGGGCCTCCAGCGCCCCGGCTCACCTTGAGAAGGCGGAAGGCCCGTTCTCTTCCCACACGTGGTCACTGTTAAGAGGGATCGGTGACTCCCGCGGCACAGCCGGCTGAGCTCCCGCAGGGCGGATGCGCGCCTCCTCTCGCTGTCACCTCTGGGCGCAGTTCACTTTGCTCCTGTCTGCAGAGTCAGCCCCGTGGTGCAAAGCGTGTCTGGACTGCTACCCGGCACCTGGAAGTCTCGCGCGGGCTCGGTGGCACACCGGGCTCCAGGTGGGTGACAGGTAGCGGGCCTGCCCGGGGCGTCTCGGATACCCCTGGGCGCGCGCCCTGGCGACGAGCGTGCCGCACCTGCGCCCAGACGCGCTCCTCCTCCCGCCTCCTGCGTCAGCGGGGATGCTTCCAGAACCCCGCGCCGGCGGCAGGGCAGGACCGGGGCGTCTTCCGGGTTCCTCCCTCCTCCGCTCAGGAAACGCAGGTCCCCGGGCTCCTTTTCCCCGGTGTCTGGGCATCGTTTCCTCACCCAGCGTCCCGAGCTGTGTCCTCAGGTGTGGACGGCCCTGGGCTCCAAACAGCTCCTGCGGCCTTGCTTACTGCGCCTCTGACCCGGGACACGCGCCCCTCCCAGGAACAGCCGTCCCGGCCGCGACCCTGCGCCCGGGTCACCAGCGCAGCGCTTCCCCGCCGCACCGCGGGCCGCGCGGCCGGCTCGGCTCCTTCCTGGGAGACTCGGGCCGGACGCCCGGCTCCTCCTCTGCGAGGCCAGCGGCGGGGCCGGTGCTGAGTGCCGCCTGTCCGGCGAGCGGTGCCGCGGTCCTCGGAGCGTCCGGGGATGCTCCGAAGATCCACTCGAGCTCGCGTGGAGGCCCCTGAGTCTGGGCTTGAAGATCTGGACCCTCGATCTGGATCTGGACTCACGAACGGCTGACGCCCCGGCCCCCAGCGCCTTCTGTTCCCTCGGCCTCGGGGCCCTTGTCCGTTTGTTCCCCCGGAGGGCCGGCTGCGACCCCTCTCACACCTGCGCAGGGCTTCCTGGGCACCAGGAGCCCCTCTCCTGGGCTGATTGACAAGCAGGCTCGCTGTCCAGAGCCTTGCGGGCCCAACTTCGCCCACCGTCACCCAGGCAGACGGCTGAGGGCCCCAGCCCCTGAAAAGACGCCGATGGGTCTGTGAACGCCCCCACTTGGCTCTTTCACTTTTTACTTACAGGCCAACTTCCCGAGAGACACACGTGCACGTGGGCGGGACAGGACACGTCTCAGCGTGAAAAGCACAGCGTTCCAGACCTGCTCGCTCCTCCCCCCAGGAAGAGTCCGCCCTGAGGTTGGAGGTCGGGGGGCTTTGCCATAGTTTAGAGGAAAGATCACCACGTGTCTGAGGTCTAATCTGAACACAGTTTAGGAATAAGCTGTGTTTTCTGCTAAAACTCCTTCCTGGAATCATCTGCCTACGTTAAAACCAATTAACAGACAGCACAAGAACAATCAAAACAAACCAGTTTGCGTATTCCGGAATCCTAATAAGCTTCCTGTTCTCTATGATTCTTAAGTAATCACAGCCGATTTGGTGCGGTCTCCACGACGGGGTTTACTTTATCACGACGCACCCTCCTGCCCTCCCCACTGCCCTCCGACAGGTCCCACCTCCTTCCGGTCAACACCGGTCCCCACGACAGGGAAGACAATAGCACAGTAAGTGTTATGATTCTGTTTTCTAATCCATCAGCATCATACCATTGACTACAAAACAAAAAACAGTCCTAGATATACTTCGTTTTTTTTTTTTTTCAATCTGATCTAAATGTAACTAAATGGAAAAGAAAGAGAGAGAGAAGAAATTGGGTTTAATGTTGTTATTTCTGGCAGCCTGAGCCCAAGTGAGTTTGTAAACATCTGGGGCTCCTGACAGCTCAAAACACTCTCCCATGTGTCCTGTTGTTTGTCTTTACTTCAACCTGCTGTGCGCTTTCATGCGAGTCCTCGCGAAGGATGCCGTGACCGCTCTGGTGTCCTTGAGTGGTTTCCCCTTCCTGAGCCATCGGACGCTGCTGCATCTAAAAATCCAAATCCCTACCTTACGTGCTTTGTAATGTTCCTGAGACGCCCTCTCTCAGAATCACAGGTAACTTACATCTACCTCGCCTCTTATTTTCAAGCAAACACACAAACTTCCCAAGGTCAGGAGTGTCATTTGTGATCAGGGGGCTCTTTCTGATCTACAGACACAGCTCTATGATAATGTCGACTCCCTGGGAACTTTCAGTGGTCTGTCCTTTGGATGCTGGAGTGTGCTTTCCTGCACAGCTGTGGCCACATGTACAATCATTACGGGAAAGAATTACATGGGAAAAATCAAGCCCTCGATGTCTTCCCACCCCTTCTGTTCCCTAGAAGGATCCACTTGTTAACGTCTTGGCATGTGACTCACTTTCCCAGTAGTTTCAGGGCAGGCACCACGTTTATCAATAACGGTAAAATCCGTAAATAAACGATCACTACAGTTAGTGCCTGCTTCCTGCATTCCAGACACTCTTCTAAAATGTCCACAGTTTATCTTGTCTAATGCTGACAGCGCCCTATGAGGTAGCTGTGACTCTGCTTCCACTTTATCTGTGAGGAAACTGAGGCACAAAAGGAGAAGATTTCGCAAGGTCTCACTGGTGCCCGTGGCCCAGAGGCATTTCCACCCCATCCCTGCTCTGAGCCACTGACAGAGTCGGGGCAGAAGCCGATGGTACTCGTAGAGCCTCCTCCGCCCCGGCAGCCCCGGGCAGGTGTCCCGTGTCCGCACCCACTGGCCCGGAGGTCTGGTGGGAAGAACGCAGCAGGGCGGGCTGGCGGGTGTGGCCTGGGGACCCCGAGCAGCTGGGGTGCACCGCGGAAGCTCCCGTGAGCAGGTGACGATCCCACCCCACCCTTCTCACGGCTACGCAGGCTTTTCCAGGCGCAGCTCCAGTGAAAATACCTGAATTGACGAAGAAAGCCTTGAACGGATCGAGTTTAACATGAATTAATAAAGAACAGTGTGCCAGCCAGCAGAAGGAAGGTGTGAAATAGTAATTATATTCAGTTTCAGAAAAACGAAGACAGAATTTTTGCACCTCGAGGCAATGACCTGAAAACTTCACACCTGCTCTGTCTTGACAACACGCACACACAGGCTTTTATATCCACCTGCACACCTGCCTGATACACACACAGATGCACGTGTGTGTGTGTGTGTGTGTGTATGTCACAGGACCAGAAAAGTGAACGGGTCAAAGCCAACTGTAATGAGCAAGGTGCTTGACGCCTCCTGTCCCAGGAGCCTGAGCTCAGCTCCTTTGCCCCTCCCCACATCCCTGCGGCCGCACCTCTGACATCTGTCACCACAGGGTAGTTCTTGAACATTATAAGGACCGCCTGCCAGTGAAAGTCTACTCGGGAGACAGAAACCAGGCAAGTCATTTTAAGAGAGACAATTTTAAACAAAAACTGTTTAGCCAAGCACCGGAGACCTGGAAAGGTCACAAGACCACCCCAGGCGTCGGAGTAGCGATTGGGGGCGGGAGGGTCGAGAGCTGGTCTGTGGCCGGCAGGGCACCGGGAGCAAGGGAGGTGGGCCGGGAGCCGGGTCCACCCCCCGGAGGCCCGCACTGCTCGGGGTGCCTTCAGTGGCCAGCCCCGGGGCGCGTGCAGACCGCAGGCGCATGCCTGGTGTATGTGCTCACCCAGGCGTGCACCCGCAGCCAGATTGATTTCCGCGTTAATCTGCAGACACACTAAAGTAAACACGGCGCGTCTGGTGCACCGCGATCCATCCAGCAGTTCCCCGGGCTCCTCTGTACGTTCCTTCTCCGGCAGTAAGACCGTCTCTCCCGGTTTATAGCACGTGTCCTATTTGGTGAACTCAGGTTCAAAGGCGCAGTGGCTCCAGAGCCGCCAGCCTTACCCTCTGCGAGGCAAGCTCAGCGACAGGAAGGCAGTGCTCTTTGCTCCCGGCCTCACAGTGTCTTGTTAAAACTCGGTTCCCCAGAGTTACTCGGGTTGGAACCTTTCCCTCCTTCAGTGACTCGGTTACCTTCATCGTCCTGCTCTGCATTCCATCCTGGGATCCCAGCATATTGGTTGATTTTTTCTAAATTTGTGTACGTGAAAATTCACTTTGTGGTGTTTGGTTACATGCTGAGGGTCACGTATGCACCACCAGAGCCCCTTGTGGAGAAGTTCTACCATCAAAAGTGATCCTGCAGTCTGCCCTCTCCAGCCCCGCCTTACCCTCCCCCAGCCCCTGACAACCAGGGATGTTTCCCACCCTGGTCCCTTTGCCTTTCTCAGAGCGCCATCTATTCACACAATGTGTAGCCTCTGGACTGGCTTTTCTCACTTAGCAAAATGCAGTTAAAGTTTATCCATGCTGTTGTCTGATATTTGCGTAATACCTTTTTGTTGTTAGCTAGTAATCCATTATATGGACGTACCAAGTTGTTTATCCCTTCTCCTTTTAAAGACCATACAGGTTGTTTCCAGACTTTTACTATAAGTGAATTATAACTAGAGGCCCTATAAACCTTCCTGCACAGAATTTTACAGGAACATAACATCCTAGAAGTCAGATGCCCATGGTGTCACAAAGGGAACGTCCCCAGGGTATTAATAGATACTGTGACCTGGAGCCCTGGTCTCTCTCACCTGGAGCCCATGAGCAATTCCTCCCAGATGGTGATGTTAAACAGGGGCAGGAAAGATGAGCAGGGGCTGAAAAGCACTGCAGGCCTCAGGGCACCGCAGGCAGGGCTGGCCCCGAGCTTGGCAATGTCGGACGCCTGATAGACATTGAATAGGAATTGATGAGCAGTGTCCCCACTTACAAGGATCCACAGCCACGTCACCTTTCCTTTCAGGTGACACCTGCTGACATGAATTCTAAGTCCAATTGGGTGGGTTGGAGGCCGCCCAGGTGGACAGGACCGCAGGGGATGGTGTGTGGTGACTCGCAAGCTCCCTGCAGGTTACTCTCGACTTTCTCAGAGTGATTTCAGCTGATGGCCGATGTTTACAAGGACACGTGTATACGCGTATTCAAGGACACAAAGCTTGGAACATGGCCTCAAGCCACACACAATAAATTTGCACGTGATCTGCCTGAAAAAAAGTACAACTGAAATAAAGTTGGCTCTCCTTCCACCAAATCTACATGTTTTTTATGGTATTTTTAGAAAATATTTTAAATGTCTATGCTGCTGATTTTTCAGTTTTGGTAGTGGCTTCCTTATTTCACATCTGTACTGTAAGAGTGTTTTCAATTCTTAGAAATAACTATAGTCTCTTAGGAGTAGAATTTCATGTTTGGCCGAGAGGCATGGTGGGGTTTCCCTCGTCACAGGGGGCAGAGAATGTCACACTGTCCACTGAGTGACCACCATGCACCACATGTACCTCTCATTGTTTTCTGCTTGAGCTTATTGACCCCTGAACAAACCTTTGAGGTAGTGCTATTATTATTCCATTTATAAATATGGACATGAAGGCTTGGAGAGGTCACAGGAGCTGCATAAATTAAGAAGCTCCTAGATGGCGGAGCCAGGACCAAACCAGTCAGTCTGATTCCTAAGCCTTACTTCTAACCATACACCATAGCCATAGCTTGGAGGAGTCAATAATTCATTGTTGTTGTTGTTTTTAACATCTTTATTGGAGTATAATTGCTTTACAATGGTGTGTTAGTTTCTGCTGTCTAACAATGTGAATCAGCTATAGGTATACCTATATCCCCATATCCCCTCCCTCTTGAGCCTCCCTCCCACCCTCCCTATCCCACCCCTCTAGGTGGTCACAAAGCACCGAGCTGATCTCCCTGTGCTATGCGGCTGCTTCCCGCTATCTATCTATTTTACATTTGGTAGTGTATTTACGTCCACGCCACTCTCTCACTTCCTCCCAGCTTCCCCTTCCCCTTCCCCGTGTACTCAAGTCCATTTAGTTCATTGTTTAATGAACGAAACCTTTGAAATATTATATTCTTTGACAGATGAGGAACATGAAGTTCAACGACTTCTAGCAAATTGCAGATAAGTGAGCAAATACATGGCAGGGCCGGATTCGAGCCCAGAC
Organism: Balaenoptera physalus; assembly: GCF_965194825.1. Taxonomy (NCBI): domain Eukaryota; kingdom Metazoa; phylum Chordata; class Mammalia; order Artiodactyla; family Balaenopteridae; genus Balaenoptera; species Balaenoptera physalus. The sequence goes on along the minus strand of NC_138885.1, from coordinate 110,613,166 downwards.
TGTTCAGAAACGGACCGGCGCTATCGAGATGATGGCCAGTTCCAAGCCTGCACAGTCATGCAAGCGTCAAAAGCGAAGGGCACTCTGATTAGGGCGACAGACGACAGCTTCCTACACCAGGGAGGTTTCAGTTGAGAGCAAGAGCCGGGTCAGCCAAGCCAAACGTGAGTCTTTTCCAGTAGAAGCTGAGACAATAAAGTTAGGCTTTTGCCGCTGATATAACTTGATATGTGCTTTAAAAAAAGAAACAAAACCTTGAGTGTTTCTAATTGCTAACATACTGCAAATAATTTTCCAGGAGGCAGTGAAATTTCCTGGGTGCCCTGTTATTAGAACTCAGTGTTTCTGCACAGTGTCGACTGACAAGCGGCCTCGGTGTCCCTGCCTTTGCTTCCTGAGGTCCGGGGCTGGGTCCCTCCTCCCCAGCTTTGTCCTGCCAGATGCTCAGGCTGGTGTTTGCTGGCAGCTACCGTGGGCATCCTGCAGCCACTTCCAATGACTCTCAAAGTCAACCCCGGACCGCTGGCTTGGAAACGGAGGATGGACAGAGACTGCAAAACTGGCCCAGGTGGGTGCCTACGAAGACTTCAGTTAAGACAGAAGGTGCAGGAAATGCCTGGGGGTTTGGACGTGAGGTCCTCGCGCTTTAGACATGATGCTTATTAAGGAATAGGCCCAAGGGCACATCACACCTCCTACTTCTGCGGAGAACTATTTACTGGGCCCCCCAGGTGCCTAGAAATGTGCCTTTCCTTGGGCTTATAAAGATTAAGAAATCACGACAGGAGACATGTTTGTATATAATTATATTGTAATTGTGCTTGTGTTCAGTGTAGAGCCCGCCAATCCTGACGTTTCTTAAGGGAAGCCACCCAGGGGCACAGCCTGCACACCCGCGCTGCCCACATACGACTCCACTCCCTCTGAGTGAGGGGAACAGAAAGTGGGGAAACCAACGGACAGACACGAGGAGACCGGAGCCGGGCTCCGGGGACCAAGGGGGGAGGTGAGAGAAACCGTGCGTCCGTCTGTCGGCCCCTCGTGACACACTCGCTGATGGAGCGCACGGTCCACGCTCCCAGAGGGAGGGAGGGTGGTGTGGCTCGAGCAGCCCCTGGCCTGGGCCGCAGGCGCCTCACCAGCCGACACAGATGGCAGCAAAAGTGCAGGGAGGACCGTGAGCGGGAGGCGGGCCTAGAGGCCTGGACGGGGCGCAGCCGGACGTTGAGGGCAAAACTCAGATCCAGATTGAAAAACAAAAATGCCAGGCCCAGTGGGAGAGTCTCTAGATGTTGGAGAGAGAGGGCAGGGCGCTGGCAGGGCAGCCGGCCCCCGGGCCACCCTTCCCACCGTCTCTGATTTCCGACCCCAGGACTGTTCCTGGCGGGCGGGGAGGCCTCAGGGTCTCTGTGGGGAGTGGCCACCCCCCCTCCACCCCCGCCTTGCGGTCCATCCGACCCTCAGGGGGTGGAACTCCGGGGCTGGCTGGTACAGGACGGGCTCTGCTTCCCACCGGACACGTGACACCGACCGGGACGCGGCGTGAGCGGCCGCCTTCAAAGCAGATGCGAAACCCCGAGGACCTCAGACGCCCCCAGTGTCACCGTGTGGGAATGGCCCGCGGAGCATGGGCCTCGGGGGACAGGTCACACTCCCTCCCACGAGGGGCCCCTCTCGCCTGTGTCTCTGTCTTACTAATGTGTGGGTTTCAGCTCGGCCTGATCCCGATTAAGAGGCCGTGACCCACTTTGTGAGTGCAGAGGTCAGGGCGCTTGGAAGTTCAAGGGGGCGGGACAGGGCTGGGGGGCAGGGTCTGGTCCCCAAATGCCCCACCGCATCTCGGTCACCCGACTCCTGCGGATGGGCGCCCTCGTCTCTGCAGCCCCACGCGCGCTGGTCAGAGGGTGGTGTCCGTACGAAGCAGGCAGGTGCACACAGAGGCACATCGTAACATCCCCTGTGTCTGTAAAGGTCTGAGCTACAGACGGAATAAAATAAAACTGAATCCCCTGCGTTACAGATCAGGTGCCGTGTTCATTTCTGAACGTTGATGGAGTAGTGACTCAAAACAGCAGAAGAGCAGGCTCTTGGGCTCTGGCGTGCAGGCTGATGTGCTGCGCTAGCCGGCTGAGCCCCTCTGGAGGCTCTCGGGGGTCCTTGCTGTGGCTGCATTTCCCCACGCCCCTCCTCGGTCCGAGTGTAACCTCTCCCTGCCCTTCACAGGGATGCATGTGATGGCATTTAGGGCCCCAGACAGTCTGGGGTCAACTCTTCAAGACCCTCGACCCTCGGGTAAGAAAGACTCAGGTTCCAGGATAGGTAGGGAATCTCTCTTTGGGGACATTTTCTCACCTTCCGAGGGCTTATATTAAATTCAGCGAGTTAGGTGTTCCTGCCCCACAGCTGCCTGGAGCTGTGTGCAGTGTGGCATCTCTGGACTGGCGAGGGAGCGGGGACGGGGAGGCCGGGTCGCGGGGCGGGAGCGCGCCGGCCCGGAGCAGGGGGACCGCCCACGGCACCTGCCACCCGCCCTGTGTGCTGCCCTCAGGGGCTCTTCCCCTTCGAGAGAAAAGCCTGCTACCACCAGGCGCTGGCGTCCACACCTGGGGCAGCTGTTGGCCCGGAGGCTGTGGGTCCGGGAGTCCTAACAGCCGTCGTTCCTGTTAAATTGCCTGCGACGGGCCAGGGCATCCATGACGCCCTGACATGGTTTGCAGAACCCTCCTTGTGTAAAGCTGATGTTTTCGGCTTCCCCTGGGGAGAGTTCTTGTGGTTTTCAGTAGGTGCTGAAGTGGATTCTGTCTCTGAGCCGCAAAGTTCAGAGTTACTGCCCCCACCTGCTCCCTGCAGACACCGCTGAGGGACACCGTTGACGGCGTGGGCTACAGGCACAGGTGAGCACTAAGACGTGTCCTTTGGCCAGTGACGTGAGGGGCAGATTCATGCCACGGTCACCTCCTCTCCCTCCTTTGTGAAAAACCCTCATGAGAGGAAAGCAGGGCCACTTGTGTTAGGACGTGAGACTCTGAGCTTCAGGAAGGTCCTTGACTGGTCACTGTCATGGGCACAGAACCCACGGGACGCCAGCCCAGCGCTGTGACAGCTTTGTCTGAATGGTCACAGCATCGCCCCTTTGGCCTGGCACTTGGGGAAGGTCAGTGCGTGTCTGCCGAAAATATAACCAGACTCTGTCCCGCTAGCAGGACTGTTGGCCGATCATGTAGGTGAATCTTTTTCTCTTGGTCCACAGAGCTCACCCCTGTACGGTTTTACGTTTCCCCTGGTTTATTCAATCTCTTGTTCTCCGTGTCTTCATATGAGACAGAATTTCATCATGATGATTCCTTTCCTTTTATCTGAGCACGGTCTTTATATTGTCCTTTAAAGTGTGTGAGGGTAAAAATCTGCCTACTTTTGTCCAAAATTATCTTTTTGTCCCTGAAAATCTAGATTTGATGAGCATGAAATTCCAGTGTGATTGTAATGGTGATAGTCTCTCCTTAGCACTTTCAAGGTATAACTCACTCTCACCCGGGCTTTCACTTGAGAAGTCAACTCTCAAGTTAATTCCTATTTTATTTGTGGTGGAAATCTTCTTTTTCTTTCTGGATATTTGCAAGATCTTCATTTTGTCTTTGGGACACTGTAACTTCTCTGTACGCATCTAGATACTTCCTAGCATTGCTATTTTCTTAAGTCTGAGACTTAACGTCCTTCAGAAATTCCGGGAAATGCTCAGTCTTCACCTGTTCAAATCCCCTGGCAGACAAGTTCCCTTTGTTCTCTCTGTGAAACCCTGAACCTGACCCCAATTCCTGCCTCTCGTCTGTCCAGACTTTCCTTCTGCTCAGGGCCCCGTGTTTCCCAGCGCTGCCTCCGGGTTTCTGTGTGGGCCTCTGTGAACTCACCTGTAACTCGGGGTTGGATCTTCCAGTCTTAGCATCTGTATAAGGAGTCGACTTGCTACAGCCCGAAGCCAAGGCCTCTTTTTGTAACTCAGGTTCCGCTGATCACGGCGGCGCCCGTCCCGCCACCTCGTCGGCGGCGCTTTCCCGCCGCAAAGGCCTAGCCCTGTGGTTGCACGAAGCTCTCTAGCCTTCACGCTACAGAAGCAGCCTGCCAACCCCTGGCCCGTATATGATTTCAGTTCTAGGCTTTTACCTTATTCTCATCAGATCTACTCGGTCATTTTTCAAAGTTTCTTCCTACTCATATTTTCAACCTCTTTATTTCTTTAACTAATTTAAAGACATTTATTCTATATTCTGCGCTGCTAATTCCTTTACCAACAAAGATCTGCGTCTTTGTAGATCTGTTCTGTCACCTCGTTCCTGTTAAATCTCGCACAAGCATTTTTCTCCTTCTGGCATTTTATGCATTAGTGGCAAACCCAAATTCCTTACAATTTAACTTTGAGAATCATTGGAGGTGGAGGCTTTGCTGTCTATTTTTCTTGCCGTTGGCTGTGAACCCACCGTAGGAGAAGGGGTTCTGACCTCCCCTCTCCCCCCACCCCACCCTCTCGGGCAGGCATGTCCACTCAGGTGTCACCATCACCCGGGGTCTGGTCCTTGGTCTCAGCTTTGGGAAGAGGTGACAGGAGGCCCATCTACACTGGGTCAGCCCCAGGCCGGGTTTCCCTCCAGGGCCCCTGCCCAGCCCGCGGGAAAGGAAGCCTAGGGCCAGGGTCAGGCCGACGCCCTTCAGCTGAGGCAGGGTCATCGTTGCTGACCCTCCGCTGTGACCTTGTCTTTGCCTGGCGCTCCGTCCACCTCGGAAACCTCGTTGCCTCTTGTCAGCTCGTCAGCGAACTGAGTGTCACTTTGTCTTTGGCAGTAGTGTCGTCAGGGCTCTGGTCTCGCAGAAGCTGTAAGAGGACCTTCAGCTCAGCCCTTTTAGGTAAAGTGCACTTACATCATCTGTGTGGTTAATATTGACAAAAATGTTAAACCGGAAAGCATTTTAGTGATTATCAAACTGCAGTTTCTCATTTTATTATCTGTGGCCAAGAGCTATGAAGTGATCTGAGCAAAATCACAGGCTTTATGAGCCTCTTCTCCAGCTTTAACGCAGAATATCGCAGTAAGCCCCTGCACGCTTGCTCCTAAGTGCAGCCCAATGCCTTGATTCGCAGCAAACCAGAGCCTGTGTTCCCTTTGCCGACGTGACAAATGTTTAAAATGAGAGTTTACTACAGGATTCTGATGGTTACGAGATGAACTTGAGCACAAATGACTACAAAGCACCAAGAAAATACCACGTGCCATAAGGAATAAAGTTTATCTCTACAGGGGTATGTCCTTCAGTATGAATAATCATCTGCCTGAAGGAAATAGACTCTGTAATTGAAGATAATGAGTATAATTAGAACTGAATCTATAAATCTCTGTCTTTCTCAAAGTACAGTATTCTCTGACTCTCAATATGTACTTCTGCATTTTCACCCAAAGAAAATCTCCCAAGGCTGGTGCAACAAAAATTTTTCCACAGATGCTGACAGCAATTATTGTACTGTGCATATTATACACTATATTTTAAAGGTAATTCCATACTAGAAAATCACTTTAAAGTATAAAAAAATCCAGGGCTTCCTTGGTGGCGCAGTGGTTAAGAATCTGCCTGCCAATGCAGGGGACACGGGTTCGAGCCCTGGTCTGGGAAGATCCCACATGCCGCGGAGCGACTAAGCCCGTGAGCCACAACTACTGAGCCTGCGTGTCTGGAACCTGTGCTCCGCAACGGGAGAGGCCGCGACAGTGAGAGGCCCGCGCACCGCGATGAAGAGTGACCCCGCTCGCCGCAACTGGAGAAAGCCCTCGCACAGAAACGAAGAGCCAACACAGCCAAACATAAATAAATAAATAAATAAATTTATTTTAAAAAAAAAAAAAGTATAAAAAAATCCAAAGCGGTGTATGGTAACATCCAACTTAAACCGAGACACAGAGTTTCAGGGAGGAGAGAAGGCCCCCAGTGACACCGCGTGACGGAGAATGGGCTGGATTCCGTCCTGGACAGTCTGTCCCCGGGGGCGAGCTCGTTTTTATGACAATGTTCTGTGTGAGACACTTCAGCTCAGTTCCAGCCATGGGCTAAACACAAACATCCCTAATTAAATACTCTGTAATATTTCCCGTCCGTGTAACAGTGGCACGTTTATAGAACTGGTATATTTGTTGCATAAGGAACCTGGCCCTTAATTAATGAACATGCGGTAGTAAAAGAAACAAGTTAATTCCATTAAGTGTGTCATTAGCATGCTCTACACGAACTACAGGGGATTAATCATTTTCTTGTCTCTCTGCTTCCTAAGAAAGCTCTGCTGTGTTGACAAGGAATCGCTAACCCTTAAATCCTCTCGTTATTTTTTCTTGAGAGCCCATGGATTTCTATTCGCTCTTAGAGTCTTGAGGTCTGGCCACGGCACACCTTCAGGCCACCGACGAACTAAAGCAGGTGTGGGGATCCAGCTGCTCTGGACTCTGCCCGGGATGCTCGGTGGCCTGACTCCACCCACCCTCCTTCTGTCCTGGTCCTTCCGCAGGGTTTCTCCCCAGTAAACCTCCTCGCTCCAAACCTGTGACCGCTGGTTTCAGGGGTGTGGAGACAGGTCGCTCCCACCTGGGCCTGGGGGCAGGTGGTGTGCACGCCGTCCCAGGGCTACGACCCTCCCTCACACAGGATGCTGGGGGGGGTGGGGCGCATCCTACATGCAGGAGTTAATAGAATATGTTTACTATATTATGATTCAATGATAATCTTAAACATGTGAAAATAAAAATCACTAAAGGAAGAAAGCCACAATCATCACACCCTGGAGAACGTCCGATGGAGTTACCCGAAACCTGATCCCTCTTCCCAAAGATCCCACTTGGCTCTGAACCAGCTTTACGAGGAGTGAATGGTAACAAGCTGACAAAGCAGTTACGCTTTGTGATGTGGTAAGAATAAGCATTCCAACAAGATTTTTAAAGTAACATCTAAATAAGTAATTGGCAGTAGGAAAAACTTATATTCCTTTCACGTAGACATAAATGACAAAATTTCAACGAAGCGGGGGTCCTTCTGGGTGCCTGTTGTCTAAAGTAGCCAGAATCATCTTCATCTGAATATCGGATCCGCAGCTCCCATAGAACCAGGGCGGTACAGACCCCCCCGACGGCCTAGGAAATAGAGCCGGCCTTAGCTTTTAGAAATAAGTAGGGCTGTTCCTCGGTCCTAGGTATGTTTTGGAAAATGTTTACTGATCGGCACACTGCTGTTCTGATGAGACACTCACAGTCCTGTCAGCCCCACTGTCTCGGAAATCGTCCCTTAAACACGTAGCGAAAGCGCCAAGAGAACCAAGGAGGGAAGAATTGCATATTTCAAGATACCTGTGTGTGCAGAACATTAAAAACCCTGCCACGACCGAGAATCCTTATTTGAATCTCTCACTTTTGATGGGTTGTCAGAAACCCAAGGTCAGGAAGGGAACCTGGGGAGTCGGATTCAGCGGCGTCCAGCGTGTGGAGTGTGGCAGGCCAGAGCGCCTGCGGCACAGGTGATGCCCTGCTGCTACCTGGTGCGGCCCTTTATGGGTTAAACCTTAGGGTCACCGCAGAGCAATTAATGGTGTGATGACGTGGCCACTGTGGGCTTTCTTCTCGGTGTTATGAAAATTTCTAGAAACACGAGATATCCACAGATGTGCCGGCATCTCTGTCCTCAAACCCATCCTTATCTGACATGGAAGCACTCACGCTATTCAAACTCCACATTTGACACAGAGACACTACATTTGTTTATTTATTAAAAGGAAAGAACCACAATGGAAAAACTGAATTGCTTTGTTATGTGAAAAAAAGCAGTGTATTTTCATGATTTTTAAACTATCTTTTTTATTGCCATCTTTTTTGAAATATTGAATAACCCAAAAAGCAATAATACTTTTTTAAATAAAATTGCTTTAAATTGTATAATTTAAAATTAACACCCAAGTTATGATAAATAACAATAAGGTAGAAAATTAGTACCTTAGTTTCCCTTTATTTAAGAGTAAATAAAGCAGACCTGCTCTGTAAGAAAGACTAACAAGAGTAATAACAGAATGGACTTGGAACACCAGGAAAAGAGAAATAAAGGCAGAAAGGGCGAGTATCTGGGCAGATACGATGGGCTGCTTTTCTTCTTTTGAATATTTTAAATTGTGCTTGACAGTTGAAAGTGCATATTACTAGATTAACTAAGGGTGTTTCCAATACATGACTGATAAAATTAAAGTCATCTATATCCTACAGCTTCCCTCAATCTGCCAGGTGAACATTTTATAGCTCTTTCTAAGAGTCTTCTGCCATGGAGATAGAGCTACTGCTACTACTAATAATTAAGGGTAATAATAAGCTAACAAAGAGCTAGTATTTATTGAGTGCCAATTTTGTGCAGACAATGAGCTATGCTAGGTACTTTCTATAATTATCTTTAATTATTTCAACCACACTGATGAAAATAATTTTTGGTTCCCATTTTACAGATCAGAAACTTGCAGTTCAGTTAAGCGAACGACTTGCCCCAGACACTGAAGTGGAGAAGCCAAGGGAAAAAACCTTCTTGGCTTAAATCAACTGCTCTTGCAACTAGCGTGCATTCCCTTCTTGTCATTAATCTCTGAGCTCAACCCTCTTTCCTGAGCCTCAGGTCCATCCCCGAGACAGCTGGTGAGATACACGGAGCGCGGCGGATGGGCAGGGTCCTCGTGTTACAAACGCCGCACCGAGTTCGAGAGAGAAGCTCATGGGGATCTGGAAAGATCATCTTCTGTGTTTGCGGGTGAAAGCAATTGTCTTCATGAAATCCCCAGAAGACTCTACCTATCCCTAACTTTGTGTCTAATCTACCATTTAATAAAGCAACAATATTCTCTTCTCAAAGTGGTACACAAGTCTCAGGTCTTTGGGGAATTTAGTTTTGAAGATTAGTTAGGGTTCAAGAGAGTTACTCTTGTATATTTTCCAAAATGAGGACATTTTTTTCAAAAGTAAGTCCAATTTGCTTTTCTTGCAAAATCTTCCATTTTGGATTATCTTAAAAAGCATAAAAGCACTTAGGAAGTAAAAAATATTCTTCATATGCTTGTATACTATACACTTACATCTATCATATAGATTTTATTTCATGTAGAAAGAAGAGTACATTCTCATTTTAGAATATTACAATATACAGGAAAAGAAGAAAATAAAACTCCTCCAACCTCATTAGCCAGCGGTAATCGCTGATCACACTGTGTTTAGGGTTATACTTAATTCTGCTCAGGCATTTACATATTGAATAGTTAGTTACGATGTGATTACACTCTTCACAATGATCCACCAGTTTTATTTATTGTACCTTCTGCCCATCGATTTCAGTAACTACTCTGAAGTCTGATGGTTAATAATTGCCTGACACAAATCTCACATCTGTACAACCTTCCTTTCCTGTGTTTGCTGCCTTTGACTTTAACAACAGTACTGTGATTAAAAAAAACTTTTAACTCTATTTCTATTTATTACTGAGGAGAACATTGTAGGTGTGTACATGTTTGATGGAAAAACTGCCAAAATTTACCCCAAAATATCAACCACTTTATGGACCCAGGGAAAACTCCAGAGAATTCCAGTTTCCCTTTATCTAGGCCAACATCTTATGAGTGTGTATGTGTGTGTGTTTCCAGTGTTTGCCTGTTTATTGACAAAAATGTTAGCTTTTAATTTCAATATCTCTCACTGCCAGTGAGATGGAACATTCTCTTCTCGTATTATTTGAATCTTTGGACACTCGGTCTCAGCTTTCCTCTGTGCTGGTTCCCTTCCCCGAGGAGGTGCCCTCTGCTGCCCCCATGCATTTCTTGCCATTTTACTTTCTTGCTACCAGAGGTCAGAGGCCAGCCTTCCTGATAAACTCTTGGTGCATCCATTACAAGTGGGAAAAGTAAACTGAATCCATGATGGTGATGGGCTTAACTTCCACTTACGTCACTTAGGGGTGGGAACGGCTCAGACTTTCAAATTTTATTTTGGGATCCTTAGACATTTCCTTCCTTGTTTGAACATTATTGACTAATCACAATTTCCTGAAAATTGTGGGATATTATTAAGAGCTCATCATTTCAACAAATGTATCCTTAATTGGCAGGTTCCAGGGCATGTGTAATTTTAATAGCAGAAAAACTTCAATCTCCTGCAGCCCCCTCAGATTTTCAAATACTCTCAACAAGGAGCTGTTGACAGCTCTTCCACACAGCAAGAGGGAATACAACATTTGGGCCAAAGGCATTTTTGCTCTACATTCTTAGGTCAAGAAAATTTCTCTGTATAAACTCACCTGAAATCTAAAAAGACTGCTCCCTGGATTCCCCCCCCAGGTAAGGTCTAAAACCAGAATTCTGCATGGCGTGTAGACACGGGGTGGCGATGGGCAGAGCGTGGAGGGACTCCGTGCTTACTTTGCACTAAATCTCCCCCAAAACCGTCCCTGCTGGAGCAGAGCATCTGCAGATCCTCCCCACTCACCACTTGCCAGTTGTAGAGAAAACACAGAAACACACACTTTAATTTCAATGAGAATAAATCAGCACTTCTAAAACTGGTTGATTTCTATTCAAAAATACTGAGTCTTCATGTAGTAACAATTTGAGCTTGCACTGATGCCGAAAAAATCAAAAGTGTCTCCAGATACTAAAGTTGTTCTCAAAAAGCAACAGGGCTCTTTCCACTGGCAAAGTCTCACAGGTTTTGCTGGTCGAAGTACTTATCGAGAGGCTTTCCAGCAGCTGGAGGTACAGTCTAACCCCTCACCCCACCCTGAATTGTGCTTTCCCGTCACTCTCCACACTCCCAAGACTTGTGTGTCCCCATCGGACTCCAGCACAAAGGCTCTTAATCAGTCCAGTGGTTCAATGGAATTCCAAAAACTAATGTTATTCCAATAGCTTAAGATTTCTTACTGGTGGCTTCCAGAAGGTGGGCAAAAGTCAATGCCTACTAAGCTGAACCAGAGCAGATTCCTAGAGACGCAGCCCAGCTCCCATCAGCGTCCACTGGTCTCTTCTGCACATCCCAGACTACAGTGAAGATGGGGTACATGTACACAGTGGAATATTACTCAGCCATGAAAAAGAATGAAATATTGCCATTTGCAGCAACATGGGTGGGCCTGGAGATGATCATACTAAGTGAAGTAAGCCAGACAAAGAAAGACAAATATTATTATACACACACACACACACACAAATAAACTTATTTCCAAAACAGAAAGAGACTCACAGACATCAAAAACAAACTTATGGTTACTAAAAGGGAAAGGGGGGTGGGGGGAGGGATAAATTAGGAGTTTGGGATTAACAGATACACACGACTGTATATAAAATAGATAAACAACAAGGACCTGCTGTAGAGCACAGGGAACTGTCCTCAATATTTTGTAATAATCTGTAAAGGAAAAGAACCTGAAAAAGAATATATATATATAGTACATATATACATATATATATATATATATATATATATAACTGAATCACTTTGCTGTACAACTGAAACTAACACAATATTGTAAATCAACTATACTTCAATAAAAAAAAAAACAAACTTGAAAGGCCAGTTGTTCTGTTTTGCTGTCATGTTCCCCAAAGTAAACGGGGACATTCCTGGGGGCGGAGCTTCCTCCAAATCCTCCATAGGAGTCCTGATGTATTGATTGCACACTCAACACAATTCCCCAGATCCTTATTGACTACTTTGCTGGAATCCACATGCATGGGGGTGAGAGAAACCCAAACTGTCTGCACACCCACGGGGGCCAGCCCATCCTTCTCCCTCACCTGAGGGGCAAGAAGAGGCACAAAGGCCCCTGCTGTTGGCATCATAGGAGGTTCTCGTGAAAAAAGGCCTAATTTGCATTATGAACACACATTTGGGGGATATTTTCATCAGCTTCGGCATCAAGATTTCTGAAATAAGGAGCCATATGCCATCAACTTGATTTAGGCTTAAATTTAAACAGCTTCCATGCTTATAAAGATGAGAATGTTGGGTAATGTTGTACTTTAAATAATAATTAGGGCTTTCTTATAAAAGAATTTTAAAAACTGCTTGAAGGAGTTTCAAAGCCTGCTTAATTTTAGGCTGTCTCAGAAACAGAGACAATTTTCATAATTTTGTTTTCAAGAGTATAGAGCTGTCATTCTTCCAGGCACCTTAAGGAAGCAGTTTTCTTTAAAAGGTTACAGAACCTTTTTTCCTTCTATCACATTTCTCTTCAAAAAGTATCTAGTTTCAAAGAACAGATAAATATTTTATGTGTGCTTTTAAAATTGTCTATTTTTAATATTAGGAACTGAGATATTTTAGTTTCATTGTAGACAGCATCTGCTGGATATATACACACATCCAGCAGGTGTTTATATATGTGTACATTTGATAGGTAGATGGATAGATACACAGTTGGTTTAAAAAGTCTCGTTTGGGGATCATGGTGCTTATATATGATTCACATGGTAACTGCAATTGCCCCAGAAATCCACCGTGTGTCTAAAAGAACGGGAAACAACACATTTTAATCACTTTTCTGTTCTCTCAGGACCATGCCAACAAGGTAGGGTTACATGGGTCTTTTAGACAACCAGGCAAGTGACGGCAGAGAAAACCAAATGAAGAGACAAAACCCACCAGACTATAGGATTTAAGTTAATCATGCACATGGTTTTATTATTAATTAGCCACCAGCTCTGGTTTAAGCAAAATACCGTGACTGTGGGTGGAAATCAGAGGAACATAGTCACATAACCCATCTGTAACCAAGTAACCACCCTGCCTTTCAGTAACTCCATGACAGTCAACACACAGAATCCTTCATTCTGTGTGTTCTGCAAACAAACGCTGCCTCAGAAAAGGGAAATACTGCAGACTCCGCCAAAAGGCATTAAAGTCTAATCGGAAGTAAAACACAGTGAAGGACAGAAAATGAGTGGTCCTGGCCACATGGGGAGTGACCTTAGGCTTTCTATGACCCCAGGTGAAGTCGGGAGCAATTACACCTCAGGAGGATGGAAGGACCATTTATGACAAGAGGACTCGCAGCCCAGGAGGAATTGACGTTAACGGGACTTGATCAGGTCCTGAAAATGAACGGGGCCAAGATGAAAGAACCCAACTTCAGAGGGATGTGAAGGAGGAAGGATGGAGAGAGAAAAGGCGTCTGCAATGCACCTCGGTCTGAGACGAGGACTGGGCCACCCATGACTCAGCACAGCCGTGCATCTTAACACTGTTAAAGTCACATTCTTAAAGTTCGTTTTTAATAAAAAGGTCATACATGTTTATTACATAATATTGAGAAAATATAGAAAACGACGGGGCATTAATCACCTTCAATACCACCGTCCAGATGTAACCACAATGAAGGTCTGTCCTTGTGTGTATGTGTGCAAATGAGTGGGAATGTGTGTGGGAATGTGTGTACGTGTCTGTAGATGTGTGTAAACATGTGTGCATGTGTGTGAACATGTGTGTACCCGTGTGTGCTTAAGATCATCATGTTTTGCTTTCTGTTTTATTTGCTTTTTCATAAAATATTGTACCTTGAGTATTTTCTCCTGTGACGAGACAATCTGAAATATAATATTCCGCTGATTAAACTTATTATAATTTAGTGGTTCTCCCATTCATAGAAATTAGCAAAAACCCTTACCTAAATAACTTCATAAGGTCAAAATGGAAACAACAGTAACCGATTCATGTTTAAATATGAACCAGGAAGATTAATCGCTCTAATTTAATTTCAAAAATTAAGAAATTAATAATAAATCACCAAATTAGTTACTTGAAGGAGGTAAACCGATCAGTTTGATAAAAATAGGTAATCCGTGCCCTGATTAAGTTAGAACCATTTGAAGTTCATTTTTTCATGCCAGAAAGCAAATTCATAGCTATTTCTGCTGTTTCCAATGCAAATGCTAGAATTCTTCTCATTGTACCAAGAGCATATTGTGACATTCTGTGATAAAAGTAATATGATAGAAGGCTAAATTTTATTTCATAGAAATTTCACTGTGCGTTTTAAAAGAATATACTATTTTTAATCAGTGGAGGAAGGTATATGGAGATGGTAATTCTTGCTCTCGGCTTTCTTACCACATTAGAAAATTGTCCCATGGTGTGGCTACATCTGCTTTTATTTGGTTGGATTTTGTTTTGTTTGTGTGTTTTGCTATCCAACCCCTTCTGAAAACGTTTCCTTGTATGCGTCCCCCCAGTTTCCTTCTGCTGCCCGCCCGCCACATGCACTCGGTGTCGTGGGAGTTAAGCGGCTCCATCGTGGGGTCTCAGGAGGCCCCGGACCCGATCGCGGCCGTCGGGAGCGCTGGCTTCCGGACCCCTGTGAGCGCTTCCCTCGGGCAGGGCCCCTGGTAGGGATGACAAAAATTAGACAGAATTGTGCTTTGACAGCATCTCTTTCACTGGCATCAAGAAATTAGGAATGTAGAGCTGCCGGAGATAATCTCAAAGGTTGTCACCATGCAAGAGGTGTTCAGGATAATACCATTCGCCCGAGGATTTACTAAGTTTGGAGCAAACTTCACTGATGAGGGAGAAGCAAAAATTGCCTTTTCTCCTTAATTTAGTCTGAGTTGGGTTTTTAAACTTGCAACCAGGTGTCCAAATAGGCACAAGCCTTTCCTCCACATAGGAAGCGGACTGGACACAGTCTGACAGCCGTGGCCAATGAGCACGGCCCTTTCAGCCTCAGGTGGACAATCCCCTGACCCCGGGTCACTTCTGATGGTACCGAGGACTCACAGATGGGGCCGTGTTCACATTCGGGTTGAATTCTGATGATAATAGTGATGTCAGAAGAAACTTAGGCTTGAGACGGGCCTCCACGCCGGGATGGGGCAGAGTCCCCTGGGTCAGAGGCGCCCCTCTCTCCACGGCTAGGAGTCCGGAGGGTGTGTGAGACCGTTTGGGGTACAGGACGACACAGTCCACGCACGCAGGTACCAGTCATCCCGTGTGGAGCCTTCTGTGCCCCGAGGCCACAGGCCGTCCTGAGTCACCAGGCTGGACGGGCGAGGAGATGGCCCTGGTCCCCGTGCGGTGCGCTAGCTGGGCCCGGAGGCATCGTCTTCCAAGGGCCGATGAGTGAATGACGTCCGGCCCCCAGATCTTCCTGCCCAGGGACGTCCGCCCTACCACCTGCCTCCTCAGCCTCACCTGGGACCTGACCCTCCTCCCCGTCTGCCACGCTCATCGGGGGGTGGCGGAGCGGCCCCTTCCTATTTTCACCCCGCGGTCGGGGGCCTTGGGCCTGATACTCCGTGTCCAGGTCTTGGGCCTCTGGTCCCCACGGGCCCCCAGCCTTTCCTGTCACAGCATGCTGTGTCAGAGCAAGAGACCTCGTCTTCCCTTCCTTCTGCCCGCGGGCATCCTTCCGGGCTGGACCTGTTCAGCAGTCACGGTCAGGTCTGGCTTGGGCTGTGCAGGTGGACCTGCTGGCAGCCCTTGTTTCCAGAACACTGGGCCTCGCCTGGAGCCGCCTAAGAACCACTCGTCGTGGTTAAGTGGCCCCTCCAGGCGATGGGCTTCCCCGTGGAACCTCTGCCCTGTTAGGGAACTTGACAACTTCGGGGTCGAGTTGGGTTTCCTGACTTCTCCTCCTACCGTTTCCAACACGTGGTGCTCAAGTCCATTATGTCCGGATAATCAGACGTGAATCATAACAGCACAGAAGCTAGTTATTGAGTGTTACACTATTGACTCTGGAACATGTAACCAGACATCCACATAGGGATGGAGGGGAAGCAAAACCTCCCAGGGTGCGTCAGGTGGAGACGGGCTGGGAGCTGTGGGCGAGCAGCGTGCCGTCAGGGAGAATCTGCGGGGATGGGCTTCCCTCTGCCCCCCGACCTCCCGGGGGTCCCAGGTGCTGGCTCACTTGGCTCCCTTCTGCCACCAGGACTCAGGAGCCCTCAGCAGAGATTTTCTCTTTCTGGGGCCATAACTTCCCAGCCCCAGGGCTCCAGCTTCCAAAGATGCTGAGAGGGAGGGAGCGGAGGCGGAGCCGGTGAAATCACAGGCGTGGGGAGCCGATGAGGGGGAAGCAGCAGGGGGGCAACGAGGCCCTCCTGCCACGGATGGAAAATCCAGGGTGCCAGCTGCCCTCAGAGCCTCACGGAGCGAGAGGCCAGGAAGGTGTTGTTTCCTGTGATCCCACCTTTGAGAGAACAGTGTGTTAATATAGGAAAGGGAATAAAAGAAAGAAAATCAGGAAGTGCTCATGTTAGGGCTTTAAGATAAGACAAGAGAAATCCTCCCTGGGATGTTTTGCATTTGGTGGCTCCCAGAAAATGTTGACCTGACCGGTGCCTCAGATGCGTCCAAGTCACGCAGAGAATGGTCTGTGCAACTGGACGGGCAGGGGGACGATCACGGGAGTGAAAAGATTAATACACTTAGAAACACGGTGATAACGGGAGGACCGTGCTCTTAAAACAGGAAGAAGGCAGGTACTCTGGAGGGTGTGTCTTAAGACATTTTGAAATAGATATTATGAACGTTCAAGGGAATTGATAGACTTGCAACAAATTCTAGGTTCTTTCTGTATTTCTGCTTCCAGATTGTCTTTCATTGAATCCTTCACCAGGTTATCATGTTTCCTGAGAGTGATTCAGTTCAAAGGCTGCCCATTACATCAGAAATCCTCGGGGAACACTAATGCAGAGGGTGGTCTTCTCCAAATGACTTTCTAGGACTTAATGGGTTATAATTGGTTGGAGGAATGCAAACGGACACTAAATTTTCACTAGGATAATGGTCATTTTTCAGTAATTGCTCCTTCTTTTTAATGGAACTAATTTCTCAGCATTCTTTCTTCCTAGACTTTCTAGAGAAGGTCAACATGAAGAGAAACACATTAATTGATGCTTGAAATGGTTTCTTCTTTGAAAACAAGGTTCAGTAATATCTGCGTTTCCAGTAAGCTGAAGGAGTCATGGCTGACCAGCAGGAAGCCTTGCTGAGCGACAGCTGACTGAAGAGCCTCCCTCACCTCACTCCTCAGTGCCCCACCGGCACCAGCGCTGCAGGTCGGCCTGGTTTCCCTCACCCGCGTACTCATTGCTCCTCCAACCAGCGACCTTCTGTGCGTCCCCACTGTGCTCCAGACCGGCCTTCCTGCCTGCATCTGTCCATTTCCTGTTGCAAACTGCCCTTACCCTTGCTAATGATCTAATCTTATAACAAGCTAATCTAATAACCTCATCTTGGCCATTAGAAGCTAATTATGAAAAGAGTAAGTGTTGTATACAGATTGGGAAGGCAGAAATAAACTGTCTTTGCTCACAGAAGACAGACTATATGTGTAGAAAGTCTCAAAGAATTAAAAACAACAACGACAAAGACCTCCTGGAACTAATAAGTGATTAAAGAGTTTTAGGATTTGCACTTAATATACAAAAGTTGATCACTTTCTTGTATGCCAGCACTGACCAGTTGAAATCTGAAATTAAAAGCACAATACTGGGGCTTTCCTGGTGGTGCAGTGGTTGAGAATCCACCTGCCAATGCAGGGGACACGGGTTCGAGCCCTGGTCTGGGAAGATCCCACATGCCGTGGAGCAACTAGGCCCGTGAGCCACAACGACTGAGCCTGCGCATCTGGAGCCTGTGCTCCGCAACAAGAGAGGCCGCGATAGTGAGAGGCCCGCGCACCGCGATGAAGAGTAGCCCCCGCTTGCCACAACTAGAGAAAGCCCTCGCACAGAAACGAAGACCCAACACAGCCAAAAATAAATAAATTTATTTTTTTTAAAAAAAGCACAGTATTGTTTACATAAGCACCAAAAAAGGAGAAATACTTAAGTGTAAGAATTTTAAAAACATACAAAATAAATATAAGGAAAACCACAAAACTCTGATGAAAAAAATCAAAGAAAAGCTAAATAATTGTAGATATATTCTACACCCAAGGGTAAAGACCCAATATTAACAAAATGTCATGTCTTTTCAACTAGTTCTGTAGACTCCGTGCCATCCCAATCAGTAAGTTATTTTGTGGATGCTGACAAACTGATTCTAAAATTTACATGGAGAGGCTAAGACCTGTGATAGTCAACGCAATATTGAAGGAGAAGAACAAAGTCAGAGGACTGGCATTACCTGAATTCAAGACTTACAATAAAGCTGCAGTAATCAAGACAGGGCAGTATTGCTGAAAAAAATAGACACATAGTTCAGTGGAACAGAATAGAGAGCCCAGAAATAGACCCACATAAATACAGTCAACTGACCTTCGACAAAGGAGCAAAGGCAACACAATGGAGCAAAGACAGTCTTTTCATCAAACGGTGCTGGAACAACTGGACAACCATGTTCAAAAGAATGAATCTAGACCCAGACGTTACACCTTCACAAAAATTAACTCAAAATGGATCATACACATACATGTAAAATGCAGAACTATATGACTCCTAGAAAATAACATAGGAGAAAACCCAGGTGCCCTTGGGTGTGTGGGTGTCCTTTTAGATACAACATCAAAAGGATGATTCATGAAAGAAAAAAAAAGATAAATCGGACTTAATTAAATTAAAAACTTCTGCTCTGCAAATGGCACTGTTAAGAGAAAGAAAATGTAAGCCACAGTCTTGGAGAAACTATTTGCAACAGACATCTGATAAAGAATTGTTATCTAAAATATATAAAGAGCTCTTAAAACTCAACAAAAAGAAAATTTATAATTGGGTTGTTTGTTCCACATCATATGTCATCAGGGAAATGCAAATTAAAACAACAAGAGACCACTATACACTTATTAGAGCAAATAAAATCCAAAGCACTGACAACACCACATGCTGGTGAGGACAGAAGAGCAGCAGCTCTCACTTGTTGCTGGTGGGATGCAGAATTGTACCGTCACTTTGGAAGATCATTCTGACACTAAGAGTAAACACTCTGAGCATATGATCCAGGAATCGCGCTCCTTGGTATTTATATAAAAGGAGTTAAACATTTTATGTCCATACTGAAACCTGCACACAGGTGTCTATAGCAGTTTTTGATAATTAGCGAAACTTGGAGGCTACCAAGATGCCCTTCAGGAGGTAAACAGATTAAAAAAACTGTGGTTCATTCAAACAGTGGACTATCATTCAGCTCTAAAAAGAGATGAGCTCTCAAGCCATGAAAAGACATGCAGGAAGCAAAAATGCAGATTACTATGTGAAAAAAGCCAATCTGAAAAGTCTACCCCCTATATGATTCCAAGTATGTCACATTCTGAAAAAGGCAAAACTATGAAGACAGGGAAAAGGTCTGTGGTTGCCAAGGGGTTGGGGAAGGGAGGGGTCTGTAGATGGAGCACAGAGGATGCCTAGGGCAGTGAAAATGCTCTGTATGATATTATAATGGTGGATACATGTCAGTATACATCTGTCCAAACCCACAGAATGTACAGCACTGAGGGTAAACCCTGGTGTAAACTATGGACTTTAGTTAACAGTAATGTCAGTATCGATTCATCAGTTATAACAATGCACCATAGTCGTGCCAGATGTTAATAACAGGGGAAACCGAACGTCCATGGGCGTGAAGGGTATGTGGGGACTTTCTGTACCTTCCCCTCTCTATTTCTATGAACAACCTTACCTCACTCTGAAAAATAAAGCCTATTAATACAAAATAAAACAAAACAGAACAAAAAAGCGTATCTAGCACAGACCTGTGTACTCAGCTTATATCTGAAAACATTGCCCAGTGAATATTTTTCCCTGTTAACTTACCCTGTAAGCGGACCAAACACACCCACGACCAGATTCAGAGTCAACATCAGCTGTTAGGCATCGGCGCCTCAGGAGGCAAATTCTGCTCAGTCCTAATACGCCTCGGGAGCTACGTGTCAGAAAGACAGTCCCAGCTCCAGCTGGATTTAAAGATCGTGTCTCTAACAACGCAGGTTTTCTGGAGACCCCGAGACAACTTGTAATCCCTGATTTTGTGTTTGAAGTGACCTGAGGGGTCTCAGAGTGCGAGCAGCAAAGAGGGGAAGGGACTTCAAAGGTCACAGATCTGATGACAAGATGTGGGAGTGTCTGCTTACTTCTGCACTGGGGTCCGCGTCTTGGGAGTCATCGCCGAGCTCACACCTGCACCCGCCCCTCCTGGCCCCTCCTAGGGTCCCTCGGCACCCCCAGAAACCGTCCCTGGTGCACCCACACTTCCCACCCAATCTCGGCATTGGCTGCACCAGTGTCTGTCAGACTATCTACGGGAAGGACTATTTTAATTATTATTTCCAATATGTCATGGGCCAATACACGTGTCAAAGACAGCAAAAAGAAATGGCTAAAAATCTGAAACTGAAAATAACAGACACACAAAATACAAACTCAGATATTTTTTGCATTTTAATACATATATAACAAACAGAACATAGGAAAAAAGAAACATTTTTTTAAAATGTATATATTATTCAGTTAAAGCTTTCATATAAGTGATTAGCATAGAGAACTGTTATTCACAATCCCAAGCTTCTGCTTTCACATTTTTAACTAAAAAATGACTGAAGTAGTGATTCTCCACTGTGACCCCTTATAAGCTCACTTTGAAGGGAATGCACGTCTATCAATATTTAAAGCATTAACTGACAAGTGAGCTTGCTTCTTACTTATTAATTTATCTTCTCTGGATTGAATAGCAGTCCTACAGCAAGGGTAACGTATTTCTAAAGGACTCGTGTGACTCGTTTTAATGTCCCTGTGTAGAAGCTGGTCATCGGTTTTGCTAACAGGAAAAGAAGGGCAGATGCGAAGGCAGTTTCTTCAAAGTCAGGGGACTCATTTTTAATATTTATCAAAATGAAGCCAGGGTGACTGCATTTCCAAATATCCTTTTCAACCATTTTTCAGTGGCCAGTTGCAACAAATTCTCCTGTAACATCGTAATTGATTTAATTATCTGTCAGTGAAAGACATAGATTCTATATTTTGTACACTTCAGGGTTAAAGTTGACAAACTCACCCTAAATATCACATGTTGTCATCTGGTCCTCCAGGCACAACCAGCACACAGCTCGTGCTACTGGCAGATCCCCTCCTGAAGTCCCCTGCCCTGGGGCGGGGTGGGGGGGGAGGAGGGTCTGCTGCCCCCGGGCCTGGACGCTCCTCCCTCGTCCCTCCTCCGCCCCATGGGGACCGAGAGCACAGACACACATCACCTGTCACGGAAACTCGACTGTTGAAGAGAAGAGAGACAGTGGAGCACTGGACAGCAGCCTTGGTTACAAGCTTCTCACATTTGCAGGTGAAGAGCGTGAAAACGACTGCCTTCCAAGAGGGCTGGGGAAGCAAGGGGGAGGGGTGCAAGGTATTGAAAGACTATGGAAGGAGGGAGGGAGGGAGGGAGGGAGGGAAAGAAGGAGGGAGGGAAGGAGGGAGGGAGGGAAGGAGGGAAGGAGGGAGGGAACGAGGGAACGAGGGAAGGAGGGAGGGAGGGAAGGATGGAGGGAAGGAAAGAAGGCGGGAGGAGGGAAGGAGGGAGGGAAGGAGGGAAAGAGGGAAGGAGGGAGGGAAGGAAGGTGGGAAGGAGGGAGGGAGGGAGGGAAGGAAGGAGGGAAGGAGGGAGGGAGGGAGGGAAGGAGGGAGAGAGGGCAGGAGGGAGGGAAGGAAAAAAGGAGGGAAGAGGGAAGGAGGGAAGGAGGGAGAGAGGGCAGGAGGGAGGGAAGGAAAAAAGGAGGGAGGAAGCTCTATTTACTGTATGAAACTTGACCTGAGAGCCATGTCATCAAAAAATAAGAGTTTAACCTCATTTTCAGTCTGAGCCTGTGCTGGTGGCAGGTGGCCCAGGGCTGTGAGGTGTTGTGAGGACGCAGCCCCGTGAGGGGTAGCAGGCAGGCTCCAGGCAGGGAGACCCCAAAGAAACAGAGGAACCCGCTGCCCCCGCCCCGCACGTCCTGCCTGAGTCAGGACACGAGCGGGTCCAGAAGCCTTGACCGCGGGTCTCGGGGGTCAGCACCCCCGTCTCATGCACGTCCGTAAGCACCGCTCTTGACACTGTGCGTTGTGTGTTGCGGACTCAGCGATGACTCTCCTTCTAAGGGGAGGGGCTGGTGGCTGCTTATTTACCAAAGTAGTTTTCTGATGCTGACGAACCGATAGCCAAGTTTGCGAGCCTTGATTAAGTTTCTACTCAGCGCCAGAGAAACGAGAACTACTAAGAAGGACTAAAACATGCCTGCCTTTCCTAATAGTAGCTGGCTCTGACCCTGATAATGGTGTGATGTTTCAAATGATGGATTTAGAGAATCATTCCTGCATCTGAGATTCTATTCATTTGCTGTCATTTTTATTCCCAAGTTGCATGTCTGAAAGTTTCCATTTCTCTTTAACACTAGGTCCCTTGGAATTCTGCTTCCTTATGAAGATTGATTACCTACAACTTGAGGCAACTATTTCTCAAACGAGTAAAGACAAATATTTAAAACTAGCTTTGCTCTTAGAAATCCCCTCATTATCTCATTTCCAGAAATACGAATAATCTCCTGAGTAATTTATGATCTCAAATCTTAAGATCACGTAGTTTGGCTGATTTTAACTACATAAATTTGGTTATACGGAGATTTTAATTATAGTATTTTGAGAGTGTGATTGATACCTGTTAACGTCTAACAAAGAGTATCTGAAAAAGGACAGTTAAGAAAAAATGCATAATGATGGGTTTTCACATAATAAACTCATTATATTAAGTAGGGTAGAGTTTGCATTTAGTTTTTAATTAATTTCCTTATTCCTACAGGATAACAGCAGCCTGAATCGGAATCTCTTCACATACCTTCCTGAACCATAGAGCTCAACACAGACAGTAAATAAAACCCTCTTAACGAGGTGGCCTTGTTACCCTCATATGGGAAATAATTATGAAGTTTGGTCACAGATTTTATTTTGCTGCCTCTCAATCATTTAAAAATCATTATCGAGGTGGGAATATAAAATGGGTTTCAGGCACCAGTTTCCTCCTTGATGTACCCTTTGAGCGTCTAGACATATGGATGGCAGGCTCAGTGGCAGCCTGTGCATGCTCTGAGGCTGAGGGGAGGGCTGTGCACCCAGACCTGATCCCAGGAGACCTGTGCAGACAGCGACCCCTCCATCCACTCAAGCCTTCAATCACGTCCCTTCAGTCGGTCTCCTCCCTGCACTAATTATAACTTAATCAACACCCACAAAGCGTTTACTATTTACACTTGCTTCAGGCATGCTGTCTCCTATAATCTTTAAGAAAAATTTTGATCTGGTTATTATCATAAAAGAGAAAACTGCAAAACCAAAATACACAGTCTGGAGGCTAATTTAAAGGCAGCGAACCACAGTGGACCCAGAACCCTAACTTTCAGCTTCAGACCACCCTCCCTCGGGTGCACAGCTGCGGTGCCCCAGGGACCCTGCCTCGGGGGGGATCCTGGGACACCCCGTCCCCTGGGCCCAGCTCTGTTCCATGCGCCTGTCCCCACCGGCATCTTGTGTCTTATGTGGCTCCTGTTTTAGCAGAGAAAACGACTTACCGTGGGGGGCCAGGCTTAGTCGGCCAGACTGTGGAGGGGGACCCAGGCAAGGAGTCCAAACCAGAGGAGTCTGGGAGGTGGGGGAGGGAATGAGTGGGGTTTGGGGTCAGCAGATGCAAACTGTTACATCTAGGATGGATAAACAGCAAGGTCTTACTGTAGAGCACAGAGAACTGTATTCGGTATCCTGTGATAAACCACAATGGAAAGGAATATGAAAAAGAATGTATATGTAAAACTGAATCACTTTACTGTGCAGCAGAAATTAACACAGCACTGTAAATCACCAATATTTCAATAAAATTGAAAAAATCTATGTGCTATTGCCAGTAACAGGTTGTAAATCTAAAACAATTATTTTTAAATTATCAATAAAAAATTCAATCTTAAAGAAAACAAAACAAAAACCAGAGGATTTTGACACATCAGAGCTCAAGGCCGCGGCTGGTCCCAGGGAAGTGACGGCTCTTGGTCTCGAGGGGCCACTGATGCTGTGAGACAGGAAATGACAGCGCTTCCTGTGGGGCAGGTGGGGTCACAGGTGAGCCCTGAGAGGCCAGGTGACAGGCAGGAGGAGGGTCAGGGGTTAGAGGGGAGCCAGAGGCCCGCAGGAATGCTGGGGACGCGCTCACGGCAACCGTCCCTCCCCACCGGGGGCTTGAGGGGAGGCCCTCTCGCCCCAAACCTTTACCCTCCTGACCTTGGGGATTTGCAGGCAGAAGGCAGGTACAGAGGCCAACCCCGGCCCTGCCCCCAGGCAGCGGGAGACGCGGGTGCAGGTCAGGCCCCCGGGCCTGGGGAGGATGTGTTCTCCGGCCCCAGCTCAGGATCCTTCCTGACCCAGCAAAGGGACAGGTCGCTGCCATTTCCTCAGGGCGACAGCTTTCCTCCCCCCGTGCATCCATCAGGGTCATGCCCACGTGGGGTTAAATCCACATTCCAGAAGGACAGAAAATAACGATAATAAAGTTACTGAAATGACAAGGGCTGAGCGGTCTATCCACCCCTACATTCTCAGTGTCCTGAATAGAGGAACCGCGTCTTTGTCAGATCTCGCCTGTAACTTCCATTCAGCTGACACATGGTCCACAGTACATTTATTTAAAATAATCTGAGTGCCGTGAAGGTGGTGATTATAGCACAATGCCCGCAGCGTCGACGACAGGCTGCTCATTTTCTGCACAGAGAAGTTACTTATTTTGGAGGAGCTCTTTTTGTTCTCCTCAGAGGGAGGAAAATGAACGTTCTGGGGACCCTGGAAACCAGATGCACCGTCTTCTGATTCTTTTAAATAAATAATTTAACATGTGATAATATAAGCATTCTGTTTTCAAAAATATTCCCTTGTACTTATGCCTGCAATTCACTGCCAACGTTCTCAAGGTTCCTATTTATTCATTTCCACCTCAGGGATGTGACTTGAATATAAATTATATTTAGGATAATTTGTGAGTATGCAGTGTAATTTTTTTCCTTGTCGATTGGCGCTGTTGAGACACACAAAGTCGGTGCTTTCGTGTGGGGTTCGTGGGGCGGATTAAACTCGGGGGGCACCAAGGAACCACTTCCTGCCATCGCTGGGGCCACGGATTTGCAAATGTCCGGGGGTCCTCTTCTCTCCAGACCCCAGGCTCTCAGGGCAGGGCGGCACCTTTTCAGCCTCTGGGGACAGGCGCCCTGGGTCCTGTTCCTCGGTGTCTCCGCTTCAACCTCACGGCTTGTCCTGCACTCTCGGATTGGGAAGCTTTACCTCCTTCTGAGAACCTGCCCGGCCCCCTGTTTCCTGGCTTCTCCCGAATCCCGGGGGCCGGCGTCCAGGGCTCGTCCACCACGGACCCACGGTCCTCCTCACACGGCCAAGACCAGGTTTAATCTCTACTCTAGTCAATAGCCTGCTTGACTCTCACTGATTTCTGTCGCCGCTAAGATCCCACAGAATTCGCACCCTGGACCTCCCAGAAGAAGGGCAACTTCCGACTGTGTCATATATGGCTTCTTCCCTAGACGCCCACCTTTCTCCACCTGTGCATCCCCAGGACCCATCACCAGGTGAACTGAGAGGCCTGGAGAGGACCCGTGTCTCCGGATTTCAGCATGGATTTTGGCAAAGTCTCCAAAAGTATCTTTACTCCCCAGAAAGGTGTATGAGCTGCCTGGCAGCACGTGGGAAAGTCTGGGGGGCGCTGGGCGGGCAGCGGGAGGCTGCTTCCAAGACCTGGGGTGAGAACCAGAGATTTTCACATGTCCTGATCCGTCGTGAGGAGGAAACGTTTTCACACTTCTCAGGCCCGTCATCGAATGCACAGCTTCAGGGACATTGGCTGCTACTCGGTTCCCAGTCCTGCTCGGGCACCTTGGGTGTGACAGGACAGTGACATCATGAGGCTGGCACCGGGAGGAAGCTGCCCTTGGCCGTGGCCCCGACACAGCCATCACTCCTGCCCTGCAGTCACCCGGCGCTGCTCCCTCCCCATGTCACTCAGCCCAGCAAGGGAGCGTCTGAGCTGGAGGCCCCTTCATGACGGAGGGAAGACAGAAGCGTGGTCAGAGGCTGCGCTCCTGGCCGGACCACGTCCGCTCGGGGAGGAACTTGTCTCGAGATGAAAAGGTGCCTTTGGACATGGGAGGAGATTCTGACAGCCATGCCGCAGAGGATGCGGGTCCTTCCCATCTCAGATGTGACAGGCTTCTGGGATGCGTCTGCAGCAGAACAGCAATGTGTTTTTAGCCTCATACATCTTAGACTTACATAGATTTTTTTAATTAGAGTCAACATAATGGATATTACTGATTTCTGAGTCTATTATGTTAAATTCCAGATTATACTGTGGCTGATTATTTAGGTTACAGCTGGGCATGATTTAAAATTTACACTCTTTAGGTTTAGCCCCTTTGATAATTAGGACTGAGGAGTCATGCTGTGCTTTATTTCCGCTTTTTTTTTTTTTTGATGGTGCCTCAGGGTCTGATAAACAGTGAATGTGGAAATTCACATTTCTCTCAGGAATGTTTGAATGCGTCTAATGCTGCATGCTTTATTGCCTTCTTCCTAGTTGATTTTTGATCACCACAGTGCTGTGCAGGTGAGCCAGGCTGTAATCTGCACACCACAGGGGTTATATTTCAATAAAATAGTGAATCCGTACCCAGGCCTTCAGATGACTGGCCAGCTCAGTTCCCAGAGAATTTGATGAAAAGCGGGAGGTGTTTGGGAAGGAGGGGGTGGGGACCCCAGGAGTTAGAACAGGGATGAGAAACACCCTGCTGATGGATGGTGTCCGCGAGGCCGAAAGAGGGACCCACCTACAGGGCTGGGCAGGTTGCTGGAAGGAGCATGAGTTACTGAGAGTGGTTATTTTTATGGGATCGACACTGATACGACAACTTTTCAAGTGACCACTCACAACGGCTGACAACTGTCATTAGATCACTTGTTTATCAGAACCTTCGCATCAACGTCCGCGTCATCGTCCCCGTCAGGCCGCTGCCCCCCCGACCAGCAGAGGGGGGGGTCGTGCGTTAACAGCACAGCAAGGAGAAGCGCTGGGCTTGGAGGACACAAGGCACTTCACGCACGAGGAAAAGCTTTATTTCTATTATGTGAATGCTCAGATTTGATTGCATGGGAGATTTTCAGTGATTTGATGTTTTAGCTTGGCTTTGAAGAACAAAACAGGACTTTTCAAAGGCAAAGAAATAGGAAAAAAGTTGTTAAGGGTGAGTGAAAGGAAAATGAAAGTGGATGTTTATAAACACACCTTCCTTCCACTTATTCAGCCAGGGGCTTCCATGGAGACAGGCTCCCAGGCCCACCCCCCTTCTCGCTCGGTGCTGACCCCACCGCCCCCTTCCTGTCCCTCAGACCCCACAGCACGTTTCCTCCTGGGGCCTCTGCACCTGCGGGTCCTTCCTCCCGGTTCCTGGCGTCTACCCAGGTCTGCACCCAACAGCACGAGGAGGTCAGAGCAAGAACGAGGCCTCAGCCCCTAAGGGCTCACCTCCTCACCCGAAGTTCTCGAGCTCCAGCCTGCATCTGAGGCCTCCAGAAATAAGAAATTGGCAGATGCCCCAGGTGGTGAGCGTGGGGGCAGGCGGTCTGCGGACTCCAGGTCTGGGAGTGGACGGAGGCTGCAGCTCTCACCTGCGGGTGGTGGGCCGAACGTGCCTCCTCGTGGACCTAGGAAGGGAGCCGAGGCAGTCATAGCCCCCAGAGCTGACCACAGCCTCCGCCGTGTCCTGGCCGCGGGAGCCACATCTCAGGATGTGCTGAAGTCTCCCCGTCACCATAGCAACAGGAAGAGCTGGGTACACTGGGTGAAAGATGGGGAATTTCAGGTGAGACCTGGAAACTTAAAAGGAACCAGATTGGATTTCTAGAAGTGAAAAATCAAGTACCAGATATTAAAAATTCCTTAGATGGAATTAAAAGCAGATTGAGCAAGAGAAGAAAGAACTGGTAAAAATCGAGGCCTGTCTGTACTCGTTACCCAAACCGAAACACAGAGAGAAAAAAATGAGGGAAAAGAACTGAGCCTCAATCCCCTGTGGAAGGAACAGTATAAACAACTCAAACGTGTTAGTACTTTACGCACCAGGAAAAAATGTCAATGACAAAGAATGGACAGAAAATATATTTGAAGCAATATTGGCGGAAAATAACCCAAATTATCTGAAACAGCAATCTGCAGATCCAGAAAACCTAGCAAAACCTGAACAGGATAACGACAAAGAAAGCCACCCAAGGTCCCTGGGAGCAAGTTGTTGAAAAACGAAGATAAAAAAACAGCCAGATACAAAAAGGGATTTATTCCACAACGGGAACAATGATAAAACTGTCAGAGGATATTTTGTCACAAAAATAACAATAGCGTCAGAAGAAAATGTCACTGAATAAAAAGTCTGTCAAATTAAAAATATATCTAGCAAAACCATCTTTCAAAGATGAAGAATAAATAAAGACATTTTCAGATGAATTAAAGCTGAATAAATCTGTCCCCAGCAGATCCGCACCTCAAGAAATGTTAAAGGAGGTTCTTCAGGCTGAAGAGAGATTATACTGGGAAGAATCATGGTGCCCAGAAGTAATAACGAACACTGGAAATAGTAAATATGAGGATACGGAAAAGCAATTACTTCCCTTTCTTCTGTTACATTCTTCAAAAGTTAATTGACTATTTAAAACAACAATAGCCACAAAATATGGTGAGTTTTATCACTGAAAATGCAGGTGGCGGAGACCAGCAGGTAGGGAAGGAGAGCCTGTGGTAAGGGATGTACAGCGTCGGGAGGGTCTTACGTGACAGACGTGCGAGGCTGCCTCAGAGAAAACCATAAAAACACCAAGATGAATGTCGTGGTTTTGAGGGACACCTCTGAAAGGGAACTAATACAGCCCCAGAGTCCATAGCGGGACAGAAAGGATAATAAGGGGACACGGGAGCAGGACCGCGAAAGGACACAAGCGCTGGACGGGGGGGAAATCCCGCTGTACTGAGAGGGCGGCTCCTGGGCTGTGAGCCCCTGACAAGGCACCGGGGCTGCAGACTTGGCTGTTGACAAACCCCCGCCGGCCGAGCCTGTGCTGAGAGCCTGGGAAGCGTGTGACTGAGCCCCGGGGCGGGAGGATGCTGGGGTCTCCCAGCTCGCCACGTGCATCCAATAAGCCACATCTGAAGAGTCTTAGGAGTGCATTTTTGAGCCAGAAACGCCCATTCTAAATGAAACCAGCACAGTTACTCAATTCCTCTGCCCCAGAACACACACCCACCTGTGTCAGGTTCACACCAGCACGACGGCCTGTGATGTGAACGCTGAACACATTTCCAGCTCACGCGCAGTCTCCTGTACCGTTTACCCACGTGCACTTACAGCTTCACCAGGAAACACAGAAGGCTTAAGTACGTTTGATGACAAACCGACACGACACGTGCACGTCCTGACCCGGACACGGAGCAGCTCCCTCCCGGGGTCCCCACGCCATCCTCTCAGGTCACATCGCTTCCCACAACTGCTCACCTTATTTCCGTCAGTTTATTTGCCCATGTCTTACTATTTAGATACCTGAGTTGTTTCCAGTTTTCCACTCTGACCAGTTAAGCTGCAGTGAACGTCCTCTACGTAGCTGCCTGTGACTGTGCTGGCGTTACTCTAAGGTAATTCCTGCAACTGGAGTTGCTGTTTGAAAGCAGGTGCGCGTAACAGTTGTAATGGACACAATAAAATGGCTCTTCAGATGGGCTGTGTGAATTTATACTCCAATAGCCTGTTCGTAAGAGCCACATCCTTGACAATTCTACATTCAGATTTGTTCATTTTTATAAAATGATGGGCTATGAAATTGTCTTTCATGCATATTTTCCTAATTAATAATAATGCTGACGTTTTTCATAAACTCACTCTTTTTCTCCTGTATGAATTATCTGTTCTCAGTCTATCCCCACTTTTTCTGTGACAAATCTCTTTATCTTTCAATAGATTTTTTATTGGATTGTGAATGGTCTTTTTCTAATCTTGATACTAACTCACTATTACAAATGCTACAAAAACTTCTCAGACTGAAACTTAGCTATACAATCTCTATGGTGTCTTTTTTACTTGGATTTTCTGTTTCTAAAACCATTGTGCTCACAATTAGTATTTTCTCTTTTCCTCTTACTCACAGTTTCCGTTCACTTCATCGGCCCATACTCTAGGACAATGTTGAAAATTATGATGGACTTACCTATAATTACTCTTGACTAAAATGGGAATGCAGCAATATTTCACTATGAAAGCACTGATATAGGGTTTTGGTGGGTATTTATTTTAAAAAAATCAAATTTGACAACTTCTATTACTGTTCTTTTAGTGTTTTTTTGATTAGTTCATTGAAATTTTATCAAATGTGTGCTCTTTTGTTTATTTTGCTTTTTTTAAACTCCTTCAATTTGTTAACTTAATGTGTTCATCTCTTGAATAATCTTTGTATTCCTAAGTTAATGTGTTCATCTCTTGAATAATCTTTGTATTCCTGAGGTAAATGCTATTTATTCAAGATGGATTTATGTTTCCTAGGACACAGCTAGCTTAGATGTACTAATATTGTATTTAAGATTTTTGTATCTATGCTCATAAATGAGGCTGAGCAATAATTATTTTTTATTCTGCCTTTTAAAAACAAAATTGTTCTGATTTTCAATAAAAGATAGAATTAAATTCAGCAACATCTTATTTTTTTGCTGGCCTCTGTACTCACATAGCTGTGGGACGCAACTCCTTTCCTGGGATGGTCAGATTCCTTTCTGGTTGAAATGGTCTTTCTGATTTTCTTTTTTTTTTTTTTTTTTAGATGAGGGTTTGATGCTGATAATCCTTTATTGTCTGAAAAAAAAAAGATTTTGTTTTATTCTTACTTTTTATATAACTTCTTATCATGGAAAATTTCAACTACATACGTAAAGGAGAATGTAGTATAATTAACTCTAATTGTAGATGGCTTGTCTTTAGCTTTTATCAACTCCTGGCCAGTCTCCTGTCCTCTGCTTCTCCCCTCCCCACCCCGTCCCTAAATCCAGGCTTGTTTCTATCACCACACCAAGTTATCGGTCGTTTCTCACTCTTTGGAGACTTAGGTTGTTTCCAGCTTTTCTGTAACCAATAATGAATGCTGCAGTGAAATCTTTGTACATGTTTCTTTATGCAGTCATGCTGATATGCCCAAGGTACATTTCTTTACATATCTCTAAATATTTCCACATGTATCTCTAAAAGACACAGAAATTTTTTTTTTTCTCTTTCTGGATAAGCAATCAACTCCCAGTTAACTCCACACCTGTGGCTGAACCATATAAACAGTTTCTGAAGAAACTAAAAATACATTTTCAAACTTGAAATTAATCAACAATAATCTCTTCATATCATCAAATATCCAGTCATTCTTCACATTTCTATAATTGTTTTAAAGTATTTAAGATACATTTTTAAATGCTTGAAATAGAACCCAGACATATTCTATGATTTGTTATTGGCTATTATATCTCTTAAAACTCTACTAGTCAGGCTATTCCTTCTTCATTTCTTTTTTCCCCTTACAATTTATGTGTTGAAGAAACTGAGACTTTTGTCTTACAGAAGTCTTACCAGCTGACGCTGATGATTGCTTTCCTGATGTTTAATTTTTTTAAGTATTTTCATCAGTTCCCAGTATTTCCTGTAAACTGATAGTTAGATCAAGATACTTCACCAAATTCATGGTACATGTTTTGGTGAGACTATTCCACTGGTGACACCGTGTTTTACCACCAAGAAGTGTCTAGTGTCTACTCATCTCCCTCCCTCTCTCTCTCTGGCATTAATAATCACTACCACCAAGGCTCATTAATGTATTATGGGTAGCAAAGTCGTGATATTTTAACATTACCATTCTTTTCTTATTTATTAGCTGAAATATTTCTACAAAGAGAAACCTCCCTTTATCAACTATTTGGTTCCTCTGAGGTATGGTTTTTATATGAAAGGCAGGATAAATGCTTTATTCTTTCCCTTTCTTTCCATTTTCAAAATTACGAGTTGTTTCTCCAGTATTTCCCAAAAGAGATCACGGATTCCTTTGATTTTACTTGTTGAGAATCATTAATAATTCATGGAATTTTATATAATAGAGGTGCTTCAGTCCCTTACAGAAATTATCATTCCTGATGCTAAAATTGTCCCGTCCTTTCTCAGGGGAAGCTGTTATGTTGTATCCTGAGCACTTTTCAAGAAAGTTCTAGTAAGTGGAAACATTATGAGGAAAGGGGCACATAGTCTGTTTCCATCTCAGTGAATTTTTACAAACTGCACAGGTGTGTGGGCCAGCCAAGGAGAGCACCGCCAGCGTTTCAGAATCCCTCCCCTCACCCACCCCCCACCCCGTAACAGCTGGAGCCCCAAACAGCTGCTGCACCTTGAGAGCAGCGCGGCCAGGCCTGCCCGTTCCTGCCGCCTGTACAGGTGGGACCGTGTACACAGCAGCCTTTCGTGTCTGATCATCGCTCAGCATCACGTGTGTGCCATCCATCCCCCCCACTGCTGTGGCTACAAGTGGTTCAGTCTTGTCTGCGTTAATCTGCTGTGAGAAGCAACAGTTCATCCACGTGACTCTCCATGGGCCCTCGTGTCTTATCCCACTTTTGGTCACAACGACAGTGCTGCCGCCGTGAATGTTCCAGGACACGCCCTCCGTGCTTCCAAACAAGAGACGCCGTCTGCTCAGCTGCCTTCCTTCTGGTGTCTCAAGGCGTCCCAGCTTCATCTGGTCCAGTTCTTTCCCCGGAAAGCAAATCAGCGGCGACTCTTTCAGCGGGAAATGGTATCTAGAGACCATAATACTTGTTATCATTTCTTTGGCTAAAATTCAAAAAGTAATTCCAACCAACTAAATAATTCATAAGAATTAGTAAATAGCAAAATAAATTGCTTTACTTTTACCACGCTTCTCTTTACTTCTCAGTTCTTTAGACATGTGAATAACAAAATTATTAGCAACCGGAGGGAAAGCAAAGTAAACCACGGTCCTGGGCAGGTCCTGGTTGGAATTTCTAACTTCAAGGACAGGTACAGTATTATGAAAACCCTATACTTTATAGTAGAACACAAGGTTGTTCTCCTAATAAAAATTAAGTTGAATCCTTATCTCACAACTCAACCATAATAAACTCTTTTTAGGTCAAAGATTCAAATGTGAAAACTAAAATCATATAAGTGCCGGAAGAAAACTTGGAGATATTTTCATACGATATCAGGATGGGAGATGTTTCTAAGCGTGACTGGAAAGTGGGAGAAGATTTAGAATTCACAATTTGATCAACGTCTTAAATGCTACATTGTGTCCAAGAAAATGAACAAACCAGGAAATATACAATTCAATAACAAAAACTATGGGATAGCACAGGGAACTCTGCTCAATATCATGTAACAACCTAAATGGGAAAAGAATTTGAAAAAGGATAGATACATGTATAACTTGGTTTCCTGTGCACCTGAAACTAACACAATGTTGTTGATCAACTACACTCCAATATAAAGCTAAAAGTTACAAATAATAATGATAATAATAATAAAAACTGAAAAATGGCCCAAAATATAGAGAATCAATTCACTCACTAATAAACGAAATGGAAGTGTCCTAAGGATGCTTAACTTCATTGTAAAACAGACACTGAAATCATGAACTGTGATTTCTTCCCCTTAGTTTGCTAATTATTGGATTAAATAGAATTTGGGAAAATATGCATTACACATTCTTGGTGGAATTGTAAGCTTTAATGAAACGCAGTTGAGAAGTCTATACCAAATACAAAAGGCTCATGCTTATTCGACCTGAAGATTCAGGAGTACCAACCCGGGCACAGAGAGGAGTCAGCCCGGCCGAGGGGCAAGCAGCTGGCCGTGTTCCCAGGGGCCTGCCGAGCTGCGTCGGGCCCAGGATGGAGCCCCAGGCGGCGAGCTTGCCCATCATGGGGCAGGTCCCTCTGCTGGGGAAGCCAGGTCCTGCTGGGGGCTCCTGGAACAGGCGAGGGGCACGAGTCCCACCCGTCACACGGAGGGCCACGTCTTTACTCTTTGTAAAGTCAGGCCTGATTTCACCCTCACGGTGCCTGGTTGTCCCTTTCCTAAGGGGCTGCCGTGGACATACCCGTTGCCCACCTGGCCAGGCGTGGAGTTGCCTCATCGCAGGACGGGCTCCAGTGCCAGCCCTGTGTCCCCTCCGCTGCTTCAAGGGTGAAGGGGAGTGTTTGTCGCCACGCCTGTCCTCCCACTCTGACATGCAGCTAGGAACCTGTCTGTCTGAAGAATTTATCAGAGTTGCTGCAAAACTATGAAGAATCCCAAGTGATGAAACTAAAATAATCCGCGTGGAAAGGAGCCCCCTGTGGTCACCTGTGCTGCAGAAATGGGAGGGGCTCTTTGGGGAGAAATCCTCTCCTAACCACTGCGTCTGTTTCTTTTCAGTAACCCAGAAAGGATGTGCTGTTTGCCTTGTATCTTCTTCCCACTAAAAGCTGGTGTCAGAATATGTAGAAAATAAAGTAGCTTAACCTGGAACGCTTTAATAACAGTCTTGTGAGTTGCAGAATTATGCAAAGTAGGACACTTCCTGCTGTTGAAAGTTGTGGGCTCCCGGCTCCCCATTCCCAGGCCTCGCTCACGGTGAGGTTTCTATAAATCCTGCCTGGCAGCCGGTTGTCCGTTGTCTCGGGATCTCATTCTCTTTGTCTAAAGGACTGACTTTTCTGAGCAATAAGCTAAGAACAAGGTTTCCCAGCTCCTATGCCCGCAAGGACACAGTCACCTGTGGGAGATTTGGCAACTCCACGTGTCAGCCCCAGAGCTGGGGACAGCTGGGCACTTTCCTTCCTTGACCGTGTTCGTTCCCTGCCCTTCCGTGGGACCCGGGCTGAGGCTCCTGTGTGCCAGGAGCTAAGGGCCAGCATCTCCTGGACCTGGGGCAGCCCGATCCCCGGTCCATACAGGCCTCTGTCCACCCCCTGCCCCTCCCAGAGGCCACTCGTCTCCACTTGCTGCGGGAAGGGGCCCAGATCTGCCTCACCTTTGCTCACTTGTCCTCATGAAATTCAAACCTTGAGCAGAATAACCAACCAGAGATTCTACCTCCAAGTATGTCTGTCTCTCATAAGGCTTTGCAAAAATGCTACATCACTCAAAATCACTTGGGTGTTTCCTCTTTTAAAGTTCAAATCCTTGTATTAGTAAAGGAATAATGATTCTCAAAAGTGGACAGTCTTGAAAGAAGGTCGTTAAAACAGTTAATTCCATTAAAAATAAATTTGTGTTACTCAAAATGTCATAAGTGCTCTTTGTCAAGGTACTTAAAGTAGAAGAGCCAATAAAACTGAATTTCTCTGGATATGCAGTGTCCTATAAATATTGTAAATATTTATCATTGAGTAATTAAAATATATAAATCATGCTAATATTTTTTGCTATATGTATGGACAGAAGCACAAAGGACATCAAATTGCCTACTGTTTAGTTATGAAGTATCTAATTTTATAATTACACCAATTGAAAACATGGCTATTATTCACTTTTAAATTTGACCATATATATGATGGATGACAAATTTAATATCCAACATCTTTTTTCTTGTATCAGATTCTCAAAAGACATTCTAAATTTTGAAATTTGTTAATGGTGTTAAAGGGTATTACTGAGGTGACAAAAAATCCTTTTAGGGAAAATATAGTAATAAAAATAGGGAATAGAGAAAAAGATTAAGAAGTGAGAAGTTTCACTGCTTGAATTGCTAAGCTTGATTTAAATATGAGTATGGGACCATCATTTTTTTAAATTTTAGAAATGTGCACTGTTAATAATTTTATAATAATAGTAGTAACATTTGTAACTCCATGGCTTTTCTATTTGCTCAGGGTGCAAAGTGCACGGGCTCCTTTGCTCTGAAGTTTTCCCTCAGGGAACAGCCCTCCAAGCTGCGAGGGCGAATATGATGCAGCCCGTTAACTGCTGTTTGGCTGGATGGGATGTGTCAGCTCCTTCTCTCAAAGACGTTGGTGGATGTGGGGTATATAGGATACACACACACACACACACATATATATATGTGATATAGGGAAGGATGTATATATAGGATATAGGATGTATATATATAGGATATAGATACAGGATACAGGATATAGGACATAGGGAAGAGAGTGTGCAGGTTCTGGAATCTGGGGTGTGGTGAGAAAAGGCTCTCTCCAAGGGAGACAGGAAATCCTACAAAAGATAAGGATGACGCCCACCCTGGATGTAGATGCTGACTGACCCCATGTCACCGTGTGATTCTCTCCAGCTACTTAAACTGTGTCTTTACATGTTTCCCTGAAAATAAATTCAATTAAATCCATGCTACGGGATTGTAGTGACAACTAACTGACCTAGTGCTGTAGAAAACTGTGTGTACATCTTTAGTACTGTATCTGACAGGCAGGGGTGCACACGAGACTAAGCAGTAAAAGTAAATACACACACACTTGCATCACTGATGCTAAGTTCTGACCCTAAGAAGTCCACTTGACAGATATTTTAATAGAGGCTAAATGATAAAATAAGTTGATAGGTAATCCAAACACTTAGAAAATATTGGTTTTTGTCTACTGAAAACATATTGAAAATTTCTACTGAATTCTTTTCTCATTGTCTTTGCTACAGAAATGTTTAAGCAATCAAAAAGTCAGACACTGGGGCTTCCCGGGTGGCACAGTGGTTGAGAATCTGCCTGCCAATGCAGGGGACACGGGTTCGAGCCCTGATCTGGGAAGATCCCACATGCCGCGGAGCGACCGGGTCTGTGAGCCACAACTACTGAGCCTGTGCGTCTGGAGCCCGTGCTCCGCAGCAAGGGAGGCCGCGATAGTGAGAGGCCCGCGCACCACAATGAAGAGTGGCCCCCACTTGCTGCAACTAGAGAAAGCCCTCGCACAGAAACGAAGACCCAACACAGCCATAAAAATAAATAAATAAATAAATAAATAAATAAATAAATATTTTTTTAAAAAGTCAAACATTACTGTAGCATAAGCTATCAATTATTTATTTAGGAATTGTATTTATGTTGATATAGGGGTACGCTTTACATTAAACTTCTGTTCCTTCGGATGCTGATGGGTTGTGGCAGCTGACTTTAATATTCAGTGTTATCCACTGATATTTCTGATACAGAATTAACTCATGCTTTATGTAATGTGACAACTAAGTGGTGAGACTAGTCTTGGTACCTGGCTGTGAACTTGGGCAGCACAATACCCCTCGTCTAATCTTCTATGGTTTTTTCGTTCTTGTCTGCCCCGCGCGGCATGTGGGATCTTAGTTCCCCACCAACCAGGGATCAAACCCTCGCCCCTGCAGTGGACGCTCAGAGTCTTAACCACTGGGCCGCCAGGGGAGTCCCTAATCGCTTACGTTCTGATCCATTGTCTACGCAGATATAAGCAGCTTTGCACAAATTATAGCTAGCATCCCCTGAAATTTTTGTCATGTTTTCTGGGATAAGGAAAAGGCACCATTTAAAACTGTCATGTAGAAGAGTACCTTATTTTTAAATATGTATTACCCTGTAGCTATAATGAGAACAATTTTAATGCAATAGGTATATTGTTCTTATTCTCCTTTCGAAATTCATCCTGACAGTAAAATAATGTCAGGAGGTTTTAGTCTTTTCCTCAGCTTGTGACAAGCAGATTATAACCAAAGCAGTAAAAAGAGAGTTTCACCTTTTAAAAGAACAGAGATCCAACTCCTGTCGGGGCGGCGTTGTCGTGAGCTGCCTTCCAGCCTCGCTTCTGTCCGGGACGCAAAGCTGCTGCCCGGCAGGGCCTGGGGAACCGTCCTGGGGATGAAGGGCATTTGGGAAAAGCTGCGGACAGACCCTCGTCTGCTCAGGGTCACCCTGCGGGCTCATCAGCACTGACCGGCCCCAACTCTGTCCTGTCCTTGAGCACCGCCCAGCAGAGGGGTCACCAGGTGGAGGGAGGGGGCCTCTGCTGGGCCTGAGGAAGCCCCCGGCCAGGGAAGGGGTCCCCAGACAGAGGACAAGAGGATTCAGGTCTGCACAGACACCTCCACCAAGTCAGAGCAGAGGGCCAGCTAGCTGGGCTCTGCAGATCGTCCCTGACCCCAAGCCAGGGGACACTGCAGGCAGGAGGGCAGGGCGGGGCCCTCAGGAACACAGGAGCAAACTCACAAAACGTTAGCCAACTGAACCCGGCAATGAGGGAATGTTGAACTACATTGATTTAACACTGCAATTCCATGAACAGCATTCACCATAGTAACAGGCTGATAAAGATGTACCATGTAAAGGACCATAGATGCAGAAAAGACATTTGACAAAACTAAACATTCATTGAGAAAAAGAAAGAAAGACCTCTCAGCAAACAAGGACTCAGGGACTTCTCCGTCTCCGGAGGGGCCTTGGGAAGTCCAGGCTGCTCTCACGTGGGGAGTGAAGGATGGAGACACCCACCAGCCCACCACCAGGGGCCAGCGGTGCCAGCCTCCTCCATGCAGGAAGGGTGGAGACAAGGCAAGAGAAAGGCTGACAACTGCCCCCAAGTCAGAGGACGGGACTGTCTTCATAGAAAATCCCAGAGAATTAGGAAAAAAAACTCATAAGAGAGATACGTGGTTTCAGCAGATTTGCAGAACAGGCAGTCGGTACCTAGAAGTCAGCTGAGTTTCTATACGATAGCAGCGAACAACTGGAAATTGAAATAAAGAGTGTGCCACTCAGCAGAGCCCCCAAATGTGAAAGGTCTGTGGTTGGTTTGCATTTACTCTGGCCTGGTACCCAGTGGCCACCACTGGCCCAAGGTGGACCGCACCTGGGGGGTCGCGTTTGACACAAAGCCACATTGACTCCAGCCCCACCTGGGGCCGGCCTGTGCTCATGAATGCACAACAGAAAGCATGTTTCCCACTAAGCACGGCCGACTCTGCATCTTCCTCTCTGCCAGGCAGGCTGTGTTTTCAGCCCACTGTCACTGAGACCCTCAAGGGTCTGCCTGTGTCTTTGCTGCCCTTTCCACTGCCCCCCCGGGGTGCAAGCCCCTGGCTTCTCAGAGGAGCAACCACTGAAATCCCCGCACTGTCTGTTACTGAAGCCAGCAATCCAGAGGGAACACCTACCCATCAGGGCAGAGATATCTTCGTAGCTTTTCCTGTGTTCAAAGCGGCTTTGGATAGCGACCTTTTGTTGACTGTTAATACCCCGGGAAGTCTTTGCTGTTACTTGTAAGTGTATAGAACACGCAGCTACATATCATGACGTAATTGCTTAGAGACATATTTGGTGTTTATTTCAGAGAGACCACTTTAGTTTAGAATTAAAAAACCAAAATAATAAAACAATGTAAAACCTGGACACAATTCTAAGTTTGAGGGTGAGAAGATCAACAGTAAAAGGTAAAATGAAATAAATTCATGAATTTCTTCACTGCATTCACCATGTTGGACAGAGTGAGCTATTTGAATAAGAATAAAGTTTAATTCCTTAATGATTTGGGGACTAAAACTATGCGAACACTTGTCATCCTAAAAATGACTTACATTTGACAATAAGTAGAAGAGTTAGCTGCAACTGAAATGTGGTTTTGCCCCTGGTTATTGGGGAGATCGTGCTGCCCTGTGTTCTCCCCACCATTACCATCAAGGTGCTGACTTAGAGACTGTCATGAAAACTCACGGGTGTTACAGTAATAGTCTCTCTCTGAGTTTGTTTTTTTTTAATCCACGACATTGCTTCTGAATAATGAAAGGGTTTTAAAAGCTAGTGAATAATCAGACATTCTGGAATCAGAGCACAAAAGAAAAAAAAAAATCTTGGTTTTATCTGTGCTAGATACCCATTTCAGATCCATCCGATTCCTAAGTCACGTGTACTTGCTGTCATGATTTTCAGGAACAACAAGAAGAAGAGTTTCACTAGTTCCACAGGTGCTGGGTGTTCCCAGGCTCAGTGAAGCTCACAGTTGGAAATTCATTGCCTATTAATGAGCTAATTGAGGCAAAATGCCTTCTTTTGAGAAGGAAATGTCTTGGACTGTCTGTGGAACATTGGTTCACTCCTTGGAAATGTTTGGAAATACAACCCTCATTTTCCCTCAGGGTAAAACAACAATAATTTTTATTTCATTTCATTTCATGTTGATTTGTTTTATTTAATCTTATCCTATCTTAGCTATGTTATTTTATGTTATATTATTGAGTTAGACAGGGAAAAGTGACCATCTAAAGGCTGTAACAGATTATGAGGTTTAATCGGTGTTCACTGTAGCAAATTCACAAAAATCTGAGATTGTTACTTTTTAAAAAATACACCTACTGGTAGAGCATATCCTCCACTGGACTGACTATAAAACCTCCTGAGTTGGCTCCCGTGGTCGACGCTTTCCCACGGTGTGGACAGTGGTCTTTCCGGAGCCCCTCCCAGCCCAGGGTGGGGACCCGCAGCCGTGCAGGGCCACATGGGGTGCACTCCGGGACAGGCTGGGGGGGAGCTTCGCAGGAACGAGGGGCTGGCAGCCCCGGCCCCACAGGAGGATGTGCGGGGCTTGTTTGAGGGATTCGGGGCCAGCGGGGAACCGAAGCTGCTGCCGGGGGCGTGCAGGCCTTGCGCCTGGTCCCGGGAAGAGGGGGCATTAGATCCCAGGCGCAGAGCAGGGAGGGGGCTTAGACCATGGGACACCTCCTGGTTTCCCAGATGCTGAAGCTCTCGTAACAATATCAGGCCTTAATTTGAGGCCTGGAACCACAAAGGGCTTGGAGGATACATGTCCAGGAAGAGGAAGACCTGGCCTTAGTTGAGGTAGAAAGAGCACACCTGGAGAGGGCATCACCTTTAAAGGGAGGAGTGAACTGACTGGCCTCGGGGACTAAGAGCCCCACCAGGGGGTGTCCAGTGGCCTCCGTGTAGACAAGGGGGCCCGTGAGTCTCCCGCATTCTCAGAGGATGGAATTATGAGGGTAAACACTGCGACTTCATAGAAATAAGAGACACGGCAATCCGAGCCGCCTCAGGTCACTTGTCTTCTTTTGTTTTTGGAGATGTCGTAGAGAATCTAAACACTGTTTTCCTGAGAAAATGTATTCTAAGATCTGGATAACTGCTTTAGAAGTGATCTTTGGAACACAAGATAATTAAAATAACTGCCCATAGATATGTAGAGTATATAAGACAAGGTAAACTTGTTTTAAAGAAGGACCCCAAACACTCTATGTAGATACCTGCCCTCAGGAAAGTGAGCACAGCCCCCAACCCCTAAGTGTGGGCCGTGCATAGCAAGACGACACACACACCACAGTGGGGGAAACAGGGTGTTGGTGGTGTAACTACAGTGAAGAAACCTGACAAACACCCTGAGCCTGGTGGCCGGGGTCAACATCCCCAGCCACGAGTCAGGTTGACTGCACAGTCCCTGGATGAGATGTGAGGAGGATGGTGCTTTACCTCTGGGGTCTTCCTCCCAACAGCCCGTAACTCCAGTCTCATCGGGAGAAAATATCAGACAGAGTCTACCCAAGGACATTATGTAAAATTCCCAGGGCTCCCCTGGTGGTGCAGTGGTTAGGAATCCGCCTGCCAACACAGGGGACACGGGTTCGAGCCCTGGTCTGGGAAGATCCCACATGCCCCGGAGCAACTGAGCCTGTGCACCACGACTACTGAGCCTGTGCGCCTAGAGCCCACAAGCCACAACTACCGAGCCCGTGCACCTAGAGCCCGTGCTCCACAACAAGAGAAGCCATGCAATGAGAAGCCCACGCACCGCAACAAAGAGTAGCCCCTGCTCGCCACAACTAGAGAAAGGCCGCGTGCAGCAACAAAGACCCAGTGCAGCCAAAAATAAAATTAAAAAAAAAAAAAATTCCCAGGAATACTTCTCAAAACTGTCAAGGTCACCAAAAACTGGGAAAGACTGAGAACTATCACCCCCAAGAGGATCCCAAAGAGGCATGACAACTAACTTCAACCTGGGTCCTGGATGGGATCCTGGAACCAAGAAAAAACTGTGGGCAAAAGCTAAAGAAATTTGAAAAAGTATGGACTTTAGTTCATCATAATTACCAATGCTGTCTATCAGTCATAACATACACGACCCCCCTGCAAGATGTCAACAATAGGAGAACCTGGGTGTGAGGTGTATAGAAACTCACCCAACGATCTTTGCTACTTTCTGTAAATCTAAGATTATTCCAAAATTTTAAAAAGTTTATTTTCAAAAGTGGTTTATGATCTA
This sequence comes from Balaenoptera physalus, assembly GCF_965194825.1. Lineage (NCBI taxonomy): Eukaryota > Metazoa > Chordata > Mammalia > Artiodactyla > Balaenopteridae > Balaenoptera > Balaenoptera physalus. Next base: position 110,570,822 of record NC_138885.1, on the reverse strand, counting down.
TAAAATACTTTACAAATATAAAGGTCTCTATAGCCCATTATAAATTGATATGGAGTTTATAATCCTTTACTGTTTGTTTTTGCTATAAAATCACAAATGGATTAGTGTAAGCTTTCTTAAAGTTTATCTTTTTAATGTACTGATTGAATTTCATTTTACTGTTACTTTTCCAGAGGCTGACAAGGGAAAAAGAGGAAGTGAAATTTTTGTAGCTCTGCAATTTTCCATAAATCACCAAGTAGTAAAAATATCAGCATAAATTAAAGATAGTAATTTAGTCTAGCTTTATTACTAATGCATGAGAAATGCATTTAAGCAATTTAAATTAATAGCAGAAGTGTTACAGCAATAAAGCCGTTCCCTTTTTTCTAAGTCAAATGTATACATTTTATAATAGAACTGTAGCATTTAGAATTCATAGTAGACAGCTGTTAAAATCACTGTGGAACTGCACCCTGATTGGATAACATTTCACTCCCTCCCCTTCTCAGCCCTGCCATGGACTTGTCAAATGGCCTGGGCTCTGGATTTCTATGATCTTTGCTCTTATAATTTAAGAGCAAACAGCTGGGTTTAAATTTATTAGATTTCTTGAATTAAAATAATTTCTCTCTCCTATGCAAGCTAATAGGTCCACAAAGAGAGGAAATCTTCCAGAAAGTCCAAGTGGAGTGTATTTGTGTGCATGCACGTGGACACCCACAAATGCTACTGCTCACGGTGTTTCTGCCTTTACGGACGCGCCTTCAGCCCCTCCGGATTAACAAAGAGCATCAGGAGGCCGGCTGTGCATGATGTGAGTCAACAACTCTGACGAAGAAAAACAAAACAAACCTCCCTCTGCAGCTGAAGTCAACAGAGAGCAAACTGCTTCCTGGCTCCCCTGTGCGTGGCCCTGTTATTGTAGGTGGGACAGAGACACCCCCCCCCCCACGGCCTCATTTTACCTTGGTCACCTCCTCTAAGGCCCCACCTCCAAATACAGTCACATCCTGGGGTTAGGACTTCAACACACACATTTGGAGGGGACACGATTCAGTCCGTAACTCTCTGGCTCTCAAATTAAGGCCAAGGATCCATTTTTCAAAACAATCCCTGCACAGTCGTGTTTATTGCTTCAAAGAGACAGATGTTGCCACTAAGTAACAGTTCCCACTAAATATTTAGAACTGAAAACCAAAATGTTATATGTTTCTGAATACAAGCAAAATACAAGGAAACTTACTTTATAGGCAAAGTATCATTTCTGGTTCCTTGTGGAGATCAGATCTGTTTGTACAACAGGCTCAGTTCCTTCTGTGAATGGGGCTTATTTAGAGCCAAATGACAGAAGGGGTTGAAGAGAGAAAAACAGCAGGATGACAGGTGTTCTGCCCCTAAATCAGATACATAACAAACATGAAAGCTGCATACATTCCTCAGAAGCTAAAGGTCATCTTTTATTTTACTTTTTTGACATAATCACATGAATTTATAGTAAACAAGATTTTAGCATAAAGACAAATGGACTCAATAAAGTGTTAATTCCCCAAATGCTGACGCACTTTACCCTCTTCTAACAAAATGCGTGTTTCCCTTTAAAAAAATAAATGAATATATGCACAGGTTTCAGGCTCCCCACGGAGGTCTGCCAGCGACTTGGGAAGGCGTCTCCGCTGTTCTGAGACCATCCTGACGCTAACTAGGGGACCACGTGCGGGTCTTAAGACGCCCACAGCCTGTCACCTGCCATTTCAATGTATTCCTGTGAAACAGATATGAGTGTTTGAGAAGATATCCTTCTGCTTCCACTTTAAGTTGAATTCTGATACATTTGGGAGAAAAAAAATCTCAGTTTCATCAGGGTTTCAAACTGCAGTGCTCAGAGCCTAAGTGCAGGCAAGACAACTTCTGAAGCCTCATCACATCTTTAAAGCACAGCCATCTCTGCTGCGGTGATTTCACTGAGCCCTTGGCTTCAGCCCGAGTACAGGCTGTTTGTACAATCTCCAGGGGTGGAGAATCTACACGGAGCCTCAAGATCTCAATTAGAAGCACATCTGCCATAAGGAAGCACCCCCCGAAGCGCTGGGTCCCAGGGATCCTTCCAGAGAACTAGGAACATTCACAGAGGAGACCCTCCCCAAACAGAGACCAGGAACGGACACACCAGCGCTTCTGTCCTGGAGGGTCTCTTCAGAGGATATCGGGATGAAACTGAGGAGCCCAAGTCCTGGATTGAATTCTAACAGGAAGCACTGAACACCTGAGGGCTTCCAAAGTCAACTGGAAAAACCACTTGGATAAGAATCTGCCACAAACAGGAAAGAAGTCCAGGAATCTGAATGTCGGAGAAGTCTGAAGGTCCTGCAGAGGACTTGCCCTCCCTCTTTTCCGCACGCCCCCAGGCAGGCCCTGCTGGCACTCGGTCCTCACGGACCCGCAGTCCAGCCCACCTCCCTGACACACATCCACGGCCTCCCTCACCCCTCCCTGGATGGGGTCTCCTCACCGTGCCCCTGCCTGCAAATGTTCCACCAACCAAGGAGAATGAACAGAGCCATCAAACCACGCCTCTCCCACGTGCTGGATCCAGGCGTCCTTTCCTGAGCCGTCAGACACAGGCTAAGCTCACCACCCCACCTGCTGAGCCCAACGCCCCCCATTTTCTGCTTCCCCCCATCTTCCTGCTGATGTGTGTGAATCACCGACCTGCTCCCAGCCGGAGGCTGGTGTTTGCTGCCCCCTCTGCCCAAGATGCTCCTCTTCTCCATCACTCAGTGGCTCCCTGGTTTCCCAAAGGTCCCCTCCTCCCAGGATCTGGGCATGCATTGCGAGCTCCAAGTTCTAAAGCAGTCTCAAAGCCACTGTGCTGGCGGCTTTCTGTCTCACACACATGGTTCACGAGAGCCATGAACTCAAGTAACTCTCCCAAGATAACACCACAGTCACAGGAACGTGATGAGAAAACGCGGGGTAACCGCCTTGGTGCTTCTGAGCCAACCCCCGATGCTACTAAGTCAGGGATGTGTGGGTGGAGGGCAAGCAAATCGACGGCGTTGCTGCAGGTGAGACGGACATCTGGTCGCCACCGCATCCCAGGTTCTTTCCTGCAGCCTCCGGGTAACACTGCCATTACCAAAGCATTTCCTCTTTTCTTTCCTCCTAATGCAGTTTTCAGTGTGGCTTTCTGTCCAGGCGCGGCTGCTGTGTTCCATGGTGCTCTGTTGAATGGCGTTTTTTATATAAAAACGATATATGTATGAATCAGAAACTGGTAGCATTTTAAAGGCTGCCAAATTTCACTCTAACCAGGAAGAACACTGCTGGAAATTTCAATACGGAAGAGAAATATATTGATGAAATGATTCTGTCTCCTCAAATGTACACTCAGTGTTTCTTCTGCTGTAGAATTTGTCACAAAATCACTAATGGCCTTCTGGAATGACTTACTCTCCATCTGTCTGCATCTCCTTTATCCCTGAAAGCCTAGACCAGAGGCAACCTCTGAGGGTCCAGTGCAGAGAGAAGAGGACACACCAGATAGGAGGCTGCTTTGTGCACAGAAGTGAGGGGCTTGCCCGTTCTGACCAGGATCCTCAGTCCAACAGCCGGGCTGTGCTGAATGTCAGGTGTGTCTGCAGGTGTAGGAATGAGGCGCCCCCAGCCTAAGGGTGTAGGAAGGCAGCCCTGCCAGCACGGGCTAGCACAAGGGGCCAAGCAGGTAACAGGATGGAACAAAACGCGTCTGACAGCCTGTGTGTGGTGGGAGAGTAATGGCCCCCCAGTATGACCAAGCTCTAATTCCCGAAACCTCTGAATATGTCACCTTAGGTAGCAAAAGGGAATTTTCAGATGTCGCTAAGGTTATGGACATGGATACGGGGAGATTATTCTGGTGGGTGAGTTTTAAAAGCAGAGGTCAGCTGCGGTCAGAGAAAAGTGACCACAGAAGAAAGGTCAGAGGTGAGGGGCGTTGCTGACTCAGAACAGAGCCAGGGACTTGAGCCAAGGCTGCGGGCGCCGCTGGAGCCCAGGAAAGGCAGGAAGAGACCCCCAGAGCCTCCGGGGGCCAGCCCTGCACGCACCTTGGCTTTAACCCAGTGAGACCGAGTCCAGCTTCCGACCTCCATGACCGTAACATGACAGATTCGTGTTGTTTAAGCCACTGAGTCTGTGGTTATCTGTTAAGGTAGCAAAAAAACAAACACACATGATGAGAAAAAGACCAAAAAATACATACGATATAAAAGAAGCAGGTACTTTGTCTGATTTTTGCTAATGCAAAAACAGAGGCTAAATTTCATCATGAATCTAGATTTTTCGAGAGGTCATAAATATAAATTTTATATGAACTACCTCAATTATTAAATATTGGAGGAACACTTCGGGAAGGATCAACCATGACGAGAATCAAACAAAACACATTTGCACGGGGTTGGTTATCAAAACCAGGAAATGTCTGCTTCACGGTCTTCTCAGTACAGTCCCTACTTTGTGTCACTCCTTGACTTTCTTCTCTTAAAAGGAGAATATTTTTATCTAAGTGTGTGCAGAAAATCTGTGAAGGACTCTTCCTTGTAACTTGGCACAATTGTTGTAGTAAATGAAACTCTCTGCTGGAAAAAGTTCTAATGCCTTTGAAATTAAAACATTTGGTCAAACCTGCAACAGTCTTTAGGAGCTGTCTTTAATCACAGGAGTATAAGATGGTGTATGCAGCTTACAGAAGGATGACAGAGCCCCAGGGATTCTTATAAACTGGGGACTCCAGGGACCCAGATGTGCCTGACCCAGGGGAGAAACTCATCTGCTGGATTTTAAGGAACACGTCTATTAGAAGGTGCTTAGCTAATGAATTTTAGTAAAAATGTTTATCAAATTTTATTTTTAAAAGTGTAATATTTTGAGAAATTGTCATATCTAGTTAATGATAGACTGCTTATACCTTCTGCAAATTATGTGACTATTGCTTCAGTGCATATGTATTCTCTTATCATAATCTCACTAAGAGTAGGAACTCTATCTCTTATTCTTTTGGTTTCTCTTGAAGCGAAGAATGTGGTGTTCTACCTGAGATGTGTTAAACTGCTTGGTCACTAAACACACACGCACGCACATGACCTCTTCCTTCCAACATTATCTGGACTTTGCATTATCAACAGTTAATTAGTTCTCTCTAGAGTGGCCATGAGGGGCCTAAATTAAACCCTCGGAAGGAACTAGTACTTACTGTAAATCAAGCCTTCGGCTCTAAATCACAAACATCATAGCAATTCCCCATCACTTGGGATGTGACATGTAGTTGATTTCTAGTAGAATTCCCCTCTGAAGACCACCCTTTGCTTCTTCTGGTCCCTCACTCCTCCCTGCCCTTTCATTTCTCGGTCAAGGGCACAGGGTGTTCCCTGTGACAACGGCTGGACCCCGCACAGGCATCGGCTCCCTCCCTCTGTGCCCCCCCCCCCAGCGTCAGTTCACGCATCACACCTTTCCCCTCTCTCCCTCGGGTCCCCTCCTTCCTCCCAGGCGGCCTCTCCGCTCACGCGGCTCCGCAGCCGCTCCAGAAACGACGCGGGTCACAGCCACGTCCGCCAGGGAGCTCTCCTGCCTTCATCAGTGATTTCCAAGGTTTTGATTATTTTTGAATGAATTCTCACCAGCTCAGTAGCCTAACGGATAAAACCAAGAGAAGGAGAGACTCTCCGGCTGAAGCCGGGACGGCGGGGGGAGGGTTAGGGGAGGGGGTGGGGGGGAGGGTTAGGGGAGGGGGTGGGGGAGGGTTCGGGGAGGGGGTGGGGGGAGGGTTAGGGGAGGGGGTGGGTCTCCGCCGTCGGGCCGCCGCCCAGGCCCGCCGCCCCGGGGTAAGGCCGGCCCTCCGCTGCGCTCGCACCGCCCTCTGCCGTCCGCCCGCCTGGAAGGTCCTGCCCCGAACCGGGCGAGCAGGGCGCCCGCTCCCCGCCTGCGCCTCCGGCGAGGAGGCCTCGCGCTTCCCGCCCCGGGGTCCCCGTCCGCGGAGCGCGCGGCCGCCTCGAGGCCCGTGCACGCGGCCGCCCTGTGACTCCCCGGCCTCACGTGCGGACCGGGACACGCGGCCTCCTTCGAGCTGAGGCACCAGCGAGGCGGGCGCTGAGTAAGCGGCACTGTAAACGCGAGGAAGTGGAGGCCCGGAGGGGTGCGCCGGCCGCAGCAGGAGGCTGGTGCAGACGCGGGCCTGCACTCCACGGCGCCGGGACCGAGGACCCTTCATCCTTCTGCGGCGCTTCTCAGATTCTTTCCCCGGAATTGCTCTGCCCTTTTCCTGGCCACGTGTGTTCAAGGCATATTGAAACGGGACGTGAAATTCCGACACACATTGTCGGGGGCTCCTCCTGCTGCTGTCGGCACCGTTCCCGGCATCCCAGCCGGTGTCCTGAGGACGTTCCGGGAGCAACGCCCTGGACACACAAAGCGTGGCATCCTGCAGGGTGGAGGCGACGGCACGGCCGGGGTGGGAGCCGGTCTCACGCCTGCTCGCGCTCGCCAGGCCAGCGAACCGGAGGCGAGGTGTCGCGCAGGCAGCACGACTTCACTCGGGAAGCCGGCGGACCGAGGGGATGGCAGACCAGTGTCTCTAAATAACCGTCTGAGCGGGGTCTGGAGGCCAGTTTCCTTTACAGAATCAGAGAGGGGGAGGAGATGGGGAAGTAAAGTAAAAAGGCCCTAAGTTTTGCAAATGTCCCCGGGAATGGCCAGCCTCGGGGAAGGGAGGGGTCCATTTCTTCTTTCTTGCAGCCATCCACGGGGTGGGGGTGGGGGTGGGGGGCAGGGTCCGGATGTTTCCCTGAACAAAGACACTTTGGTTTAACATTCGGGCGGAGGGGCAGGGTTCCCCGAGGCAGGCCATTGTGTATAGACAGTATCCTTTTCGTGAACAAAAGCAGCGGGAAGCAAAGGTTAAAGTGAAAGAAACAGATCCAACATGTAGTCAGATTTGGTTCTTCCCTGTTACATAACTAGTAACCAGATTTACACACATTTATGGGGATCGTTTCCAGCTCAGCACCACAACTGCACTGACTTTATTTCCTTTATTGCCCCTCTTCCTGTTTCAATGAACAAGAGATTAGTTGCCGTGAAAATGAAAGTTTTTCATTTGCTAAGGTTTTTATTAAAGCCAGGACATATGGTGTAGAATGTCTACAACTTAAAACTATCAGTATATAAAACCAGTTTCCTTAGGTGCTGATTTTAATTTGAAGAGCGCTCACCCTTTTATTTTCATGCAGGAAATGGAACTGTGGGATCAAGGTACCCCAATTATCCCCTCCTGAGTAGCTGAGGGACACAAGCTTTCCCCAGGCTGTGAGAAAGATAAGCACTCGATCCTACAGACACTTCAAGTCAAACGTTAATCACGTTCCATAAACTATTTTGAGTTGAACTCTATTTCTCAGTAAAAAGGAAGGAATTTCAAGGTGAGGCAACAAGTTGACAGTATATGTCCTTTTAGGTTAGGAGCTGATCAATTGTACTTGGTCAAAATGGTGGCGTCTCCATAGTGATCTGTGAGCCCGGCGTCTGGACCACACACAGCAGAGAGAAGGTAGACTTAGGGGTCAGCGCTCTCCATCCACCCCCAACGCAGCACCTCCAAGATGTGTGACCCTGGGAAGTTGTGTGACCCCTTTAGCCTCTAGGTTCCTGGTGGAGACGATGAAGTAGCAACATTTGTCCCGGTGGAAGAGTGAGAGAATTAGGTAGTGATGGACGGGAGCATGTGCCTGACACAGGGCTTAGCACTAAGCAGGGGCTCAGGACCTGTTAGCAGTCGTCATGACAACCCTAATTTCCACAGGGGCAGCCGTAGGGCTCCCCTGTCTCTCTCTGTTTCTGTCTCTCTTTATCTCTCTCCCAATGTGTCTGTCTCTCTCTGTCTCTATCTCTCTCCCAATCTGTGTCTCTGTCTCTGTCTCTCTCTCTCTCTCCCAGGGACGTGCTCTGCTTTTGCACAACTTCATCTGAACCCTGAGAGAAGCAGTTTAGAAGCTCCGAAATGGAAGGTGGATTATGTAGGGGCCACATCAATTAAACGTGTTACAGTTTCAAGTTTCTCATTAAGCAACTTCTGTTCTAGACTAAAGTTCTATTTCAGGAAGTAAAGGAAGAAAGGGCATTTTATTTCAATCTAAGCCAAAGTTGTAACCACATAGAGAGATACAAATTGATTTCCTTTTGACCTGGGGAGTCCTTCATTTGCAGCCAGCCGTTCACTGACATTCTCAAAAGGCATTGAAGAAAATGTTTAATCAAAGAAAAAATGGTCATAAATATGGCTCTAGACAGGCTTTTAAGGAAACCACTTCATAACCAGTTAAATGGCTCACAAACCTATTTCTTTATATACAAACAGAAAATTACCTTTTCCAATTGCATTCTAAAATGTAGTCCTTTTTTTTCAAGCACAAAGTACTTTTGTGGGCAGTGGTCCCAGTTGCTAACACTACATAATTGGTCGTGTGCAACTTTAAAATGGAAGAGAAAAACACATTTTAATTTGATTTGAGCACTTGTTTTCTAGTAACCTATAAACCAGATTAAACGTTTTAGAGTATTTCTTTTTTTTGCAACCTCTGATTTATTTTGGACTTGCAATCATGTACATGCAATTTTCCAGTAAAAATGAAGTTTCCAGCCTTCTGGACAGTGACCATTTGAACTACTTAACTGTGACAGCCTGTGCTTCGGCCCCAGAGCGGAGCTTCGCACTAACTAACACTGGTTAGAGGCGGCATCCGAGGCGGGTCCTCAGATAATGCTTCAGTCGGCTTCCTCGACGCCCACCACCCCCGCCAGGTGCAGATCCTGCTTCCCCAGCAGAGCTGTCAGCCCTTCACTTGCAGATTCTCCACAACCTTATGCAGCATCTCACACAGCCTGGGGTGGGTGTAAATACGTACGTATTCATCATCACGGTAAGAATTCACTAGCTGGGGGGAAATGGGGGAAAAGACACATGAAAAAGTCAAGTTTAAATGGTGACAAGGTCTAGAAATTAGTGAGTTCTAGAAATGCCCCCAATAAGTTAGTAAGTGACCAGCCAGAGGCCGTGGAGAACCACGTTAGAAGTTTTGAAAGAGTCTGCAGTGATTGAAACATGCAACAGTGCATCTTATTCAAATACTTACCGTCCGAAGGTTTTGATTTACCCCCAGCTGCCTTGCAGGCCTCTCTGAAAACCAGAGATGGTCTTGTTGTGGAGGGAGCACTGTTGCCCTCGACCCCATTGGACCCACTTGTGCAGGATTCGCCATCCGCTGTGCACTGACCTGCCCCCTGGGGGGCTTCCTGACACCCAGAGTCCTGAGGCTGGGAACGGGGTCACCTGGGGTCCTTTGCCTCCAGCTTGGTCCACCAGACACAGCAGTTGGGTAAACCATCTAATCCTTGGAAACTTTTTCTTTAAACTAATCAGAGTAGTTTCTGTTGCCTGGAATTAAACACAGTTCTGTTTCCACCTTCTGTCTGTCATGGATACCTTTCCGTGGCCCCGTTTCCTGATAGCAGGAAGCAGTAAGGCAGCAGCACTAGACACGCAGAGATCTAATCTCTAGGACACGGAAGTCCCTCATCCCCAGAAGTGGGTTAAGTAGGAAAATGTGTAGGCGTAAATTACAAACAAACAGTTTTCTAAGAGGAGGCCAGATAACATAAGTATTTTCTTACTTTACAAGAATTCCTATCCCAGTGTTAAAATCTCAAATTTTTGAGTACTTCTGGCCTTGAGAGATTCTATAAAGGAAAAGAGAATGAGAGAAAAAAAACCAAAAAGGGCAAATGAACATCCATCCTTGGTGTCATTTTGCAGACGAGCTACAGGACATGAGGTGTGTTTCTTCTGTTCTTCCGTTTGTTTGTTTCCAACCGGGTCCCCTGACGCATAGCCCCAGGTGAACCCGAGCCCTGTTTACCCAGAAGAGGCTCTTGGCAGGAAGGGGCCAGGGTAGAGCAGCCCCACACCGTCCGCAGGCCGAGGGTCATGTGGTGACACAGGCCCTGAAGGCCACGCAAGGGTCCTGTAGGAAGACGGGCCTCTTGGTGCCACAAGTCGTGTCTGCCATGGAGACACTTCTCCAGCTGGTCTGATTCCATCCTTGTCTGGGAGCTGCAATTACTCTTTTTTTTTTTTTTTTTTAAACATATTTTAAATATCTTTATTTTCTTTCATTATCAGAAGGCAGATTATACCAACAAGCATTGTAGTATTTGTGTGTTCTGGTACATTACAATTCTCAAAGGAGATCATCCCAAATAGTAATTTTTTTTTAGAATAGGATGGGTTTACTTTTTTAAGTTTTTTTTTTAATTGAAGTATTATTGATTTACAATGTTGTGTTAGTTTCAGGGGTACAGCAAAGTGAATCCATTATATATATAGAGAGAGATATAGTTATATATTATTTTTCATATTCTTTTCCATTATAGGTAATTACAAGATATGGAATACAGTTCCCTGTGCTATACAGCAGGTCCTTGTTGTTTATCTATTTTATACATTGTGGTGTGTATCTGTTAATCCCAAACTCCTAGTTTATCCCTCCCCCCATTTTCCCCCTTTGGTAACCATAAGTTTGTTTTCAATGTATGTGAGTCTATTTCTGTTTGTGTATAAGTTCATTTGATTCATTTTTTAGATTCCAGATATAAGTGATATCATATGATATTTGTCTTTGTCTGGCTTACTTCACTTAGTATAATAATCTCTAGGTCCATCCATGTTGCTGCAAATGGCATTATTTCATTCTTTTTTAAGGCTGAGTAATATTCCATCATATATATACACCACTTGTTCTTTATCCATTCCTCTGTCAATGGACATTTATGTTGCTTCCATGTCTTGGCTATTGCTGTGAACATTGGGGTGAATTTATCTTTTCAAATTAGAGTTTTGTCTGGATATATGCCCAGTAGTGGGATTGCTGGGTTGTATGGTAGTTCTATTTTTAGTTTTTAAAAGGACCTCCATACTGTTCTCCATAGTGGCTGCACCAATTTACATTCCCACCAACAGTGCAAGAGGGTTCCCTTTTCTCCACATCCTCGCCAGCATTTATTATTTGTAGACTTTTTGATGATGGCCATTCTGACTGGTGTGAGGTGGTACCTCACTGTAGTTTTGATTTGTATTTCTCTAGTAATTAGGGTTGATGAGCATCTTTTCATGTGCCTCTTGGCCATCTGAGTGTCTTCTCTGGAGAAACGTCTACTTAGGCAATTGCTCTTATCCTTCCCTTGCACTAGGATCCCTCTCGGGTCCTGAGACAGCACAGCAGTGACCTTGGCCAGCACACTTGGCCTCGGTGTTGGGCCACCTGTGCAGTGCAGACGTCCAAGGGGGCCAAATTCTTAGGGACAGAATCACCCAAAAAGGGCAAATTCCTAGGGACACCTGTGGACCATGTGTGGTCCCAAGGGTAGAATCACGAACAGCTTGCTGGAATGATCGTGACTAAGCAAAGGTCCAGGGGCAGTCGTTGGAAGCAGGAATTAGGGTCAAGGACCACAATTCACATCCTGAGTCCCTGCTTCTCGGCTCCATAATTTTGGACAAGCAAGAGGGCGCCATGCTCTCAGCAACCAGTTCTCCTCTCTTGACCTTGGCAAGTCAGGGTGGTGAGGAGAGGGGCAGGGATACCAGCCCCCAGACCCTGGACCTTCTGCAGCCCTGGAGCTCCACCTTTGGAAGACCCAGCCTGGACCACTGCCCCAGAACATCTCAGGGTCAACAGGCTCTCAGATTCGCCCTCCACCTCCTCCTCATCTTACTTTCCTGAGGACGACGGCCCAGGCCAAGACCGCACAGCAATCCCAGCTCCTGGCAGATGCAGGGCAGTGGGAGGGCACCCTCAGAGCCAGAGCGTCCTGCCGGAGCCCTGAGCCCCGGGGATGTTGCCTGAGGCCTGACCCTGTGACCACCTGGCTTTCTCACCTGGATGGTAACAAATAAGACAAAAGCCTCCAAAACTAAGTGGCGACAGGAGCTCTAAGCCTTGAAGGGCTGCTGTCCTATCTTTTAAAGTTCTATTTTATTGGGTTACTTATAAGACAAGATACTTTCATTTTAATTATAATTGCTTTATGGATTAATTATCACAATGATTATATGAATATTTAATGCAATTTTATGGTGTTTACCGACAGTATCTTGAAAGTTAGCTGCTATGTATCAATAGGCCGATGTTAATAATTTATATTCATAAATGCAGCTTGAGTCTCATTAGCAAAAAAGGCTGGAAAATATGTGAGCACATTACTGACAATGTGTGAGCGCTGGAAGTTCGTCAAAGTAAATCTTTATACAAAAACCACCAACAGCTTAAATGTATGAATATTTCTTAGATAAAAACTTTTTCTTTGTCATGTTGATTTTTGGAGTGGTGGCAGTTTTTTAGAAAATTATGATTTCTATTTCTCATCTACTCGCTGCTCCTGAGCCCTGAGTCTGTGTTCATCAGACACAGGCGTCAGTATATTAGATACCCCGTGCATTGGGCTTTGAGTGGCTTAATTTTAGTGCTGGTTTTCCATTAATGTTTCAGCCTTGTGAGAATTCCTGGGGTGGATAAAGTTTACTTGTTCGAGCCTCGGTGGTGTTTCTCCCACGTGACGGCAGAGGCGCCCATGAACTTCCACAGAACTGGATGCAGGTCAGAACGAACGTGGGTGTCTGCCCACTGCGCCAGCACTGGGGTCACTGCCGCCCGGGGCCCACATTCTGACACCACCTCTGTGTTTGCAAGGCCAGTCTGCCCTGCGTGTGGGGAGCTGCTCTGTGTCCCTGCCTGCACCTCTGACTGGTCTCCCACAGCCCGTGCTGACAAAGTGACAAAGGGGCAACGCCGTAGGACAGGCCGTGTGGTCCAGGTGCCCGCTTCCCCGGGGCCGGCATCCCCGCTGCTGACCGCCGTGCCCTGGCTCTGCTGAGAGCACAGCCTCCACACCACCCCGTTCATCCCCCTGCACACCACATCCTGGCCAGGCGAGGCCTCCAGGTCCAAGGTCCCACTTCGCAGGGAGATAGAAACGGGCCACACAGGACATACAGCCGCGCTGGGGTCAGCCCTGTGACAGCGGGGGCTCCCGAGGCTGTTTGGGGGGTCACCCTCCCCTGGGCATCTGCGGGATGTGGTCCCACTACAGGGACCCCTGGGGCCATAGTGATGCAGCGACAGCATCCCACGTTCAGCTCCTTGGGGTCCCCAAACCAATACCCCGTCCCCCTGGACTCTCATCTCATGTCCAGATTTCAGACCAAAGTCTGAGAGTAAGAAACAGTCACTTTGCAACGTTCACATTTTTTTCTGAAGAAAGGTGGGGATAAAACGAGATAATATAGATAAAGTGCCTGCCCCATACTATGTGCTCAATAGATTTTACCGTTTGAGGTCAATTTAGAGGTTCTCTGTGAACAGAATTCCAGTCTTCACATTATCCAGCCCCCCAGGGGGCCCCAGTGGAGGGTCCCAGGCTCAGTGGGGGACACGGCCCTGGGACTTGGGCCCAGGACTTCTCAGCAGACGCATTTCTAAGGAAAAGTCATTGAAGGACTGACCTGAACCTTCCCTTGGCCCGGGCAGGGAATATTGATGATCTTGGGCTCCATCCAACTTGGTCACTGCAGCGACTTCCCAGCCTCGATGGAACTGCCAGTTTAAAGATGCAAGAAGTGTTTTTGCATAATTCCTGTTTTGTGCAAGTAGCCACATTCCTTTCATTTCTCTGTACTTTCTTATTCTTTATTGTTTTCATTTTATTTCAAGAGATGAAATACATTCATGCTCTGTCAAGAGAGCCCCAAGGAATTTAGAAGCCTTTTTATGTGAAGGAGAAAGGCAATAGAAAATAAATAAATAAAAACTTGGGAAACTTTAAAATTCTACTTTTATGATGAGAGAAGCTGAGAGAAGCTGGGAGCAACGGTACAGTGAAGTTTGCATCTCCGTCCATAAGTTATGCCATGTTCTTCTCCATGTCCATAATGCAAATAATACAGCAAATTAACGTCTCACAGGAAGGCTTGTTTACCTTCCCCTGAAAATCTAGCGGCTCTCATGCACTTTAAGGGAAGGCTGTGGAACTCTGTAATCCAGCAAGCTCCGCTTCTCACCACCCATCCATCACGGATCATTAGATAAGCCGCCCCCTCCCCGCCCCGTCAAGGCTGACTGCGCTTCTGGTCAACGAGGAGTGTCCTCTGAGGTCTCTGAAACAGCCTCTGGTGGTGCAGCCCTTGCAGGAGCTCAGGAAAGTGGGGTGCAGGCCACGTGACTGATTTACATGTGCTCTTTGTTTTTATGGGATCGGATTCCATTTTGGAAATTGACTTGTGGGGCTGGGTTCCCGCACAGACACGAGCTCTCAGCTGCAGACTAGGGTCCTCCTCCTCCTCTTGGGACGCCGGCCCACGCTGGTCATGCAGGGCAGGAGACCCAGGCCGGCCACAGGGATGAGACATTGCCGTCCACACCTCGGGAGCCCTGCTGTTTGGGGAGATTTCAAGCCGATACAAGGAAACGGTGCCCCATACACGGTGAAGGTCCGTGCCCCGGGCTCAGCCCTGGTGGTTGGCGACCAGGCCAGGAGATGCCTTGGCCAGGATTCGACTCCCAGTCCTTGTGACCTGGGCATGTCACCCACCTCCCCTGGCCTCAGGTTCCTCGCGTGTGAAAGGGGAGAACACCCAGATCAGCTCCGTAGCAATAATATTCTCTCTGTTTAATCGTGTCTGTTCAGGTTCGTAGCCAAGACGGGCACAGCTGGATAGCAAACAACATAACTTTCTTCCCAATGTAGATGACACTCATGAACAGATGTGCAGCATTTCAAGGAGAAGGGGGTGGAAGAGAGCTACAGGTCCCCGGGAGGACCGATGGAGAGTCTTGAATTGTGTCTGATTAAAAAACACGAAAGTGCTGGTGACACGTGTGGTGTTGGTGCCTCGATGGCGTCGGGTTTGATTGCAACAGTCATCCTGCAGGAAACACACAGACGGCCGCCCAGACCCCGGGGAGCCTCTGCCCTCCCCAGGGACCGAGATGCACGTGAGCAGTGGCTGGAGGCCCCGTTACCCCCGGACTTGGGAAAAAGCCCCTGAAATAAGGAAGATGAGGGCACCCAAGACGATTCACGAGCTTCGAGTTTTTGAAACCTCCCCGGGAGTATCTCTGGCTTTCACAGAGCTGTGCTCTATGCTGGTTGTTACTCTTTTTTGAGTTGACAAAAATCCTGATTTCTGTAGGAACAGAGAACCCGTCAGCATCAACACGGGATGCCTGCAGGAAAACAGGCCGAGGGTGTCTGCCCCCAAAGGAAGCAACTTCCTGGATTTCCCTCTATAAACCAAAGAGAGGGGCCCCAGGGTCCCCCACGAGGAAACCTTTAACCCCTATTTTCTCTGGAAGAGGGTCACATCTCTGTGGAATTCTGGATTCTCCTGAGACCGGTTCGCTCTTCACTTACGGTGAGGGACACATGGCCACCTATTAAGGAATTGTTTGGTGATACGTGTTGGCCTGCAGTCTTTGCAGTGCAAACTCATGCAGCCAGTGAACATCACACACAGATACCGTGTCTGGGCCGTAGTTACCCTCGGTGCAGCTGCAAGGCAGTGGGAGTTGGTGGTGTTCTCCTGGCCTGTGCAGTCCCGTCAGATACCCAGACGTCTTCAGTGTTTCTGTTGGAAAGCCACGTTGCCTTTTCCTGACAATAAATACCTTTACTTCTAAAGGATCCTCAAGGTTAATATATCCGACTTTTCTAAGACAGCTATAAAATGTGTCTGTCATTAATAAGGAAGGTGACACTTCATTAATCAGTCCTGCCATACACCTCAACCTCAAAGATCCCCCCTCTTCACGGCTCCCCACCTCTTCATTCTCCCGAGCAGCCAGGGTGGGTGCCCGAAGCACAGGAGAGGCTGCAGGGCAAACCGGGAGCTGGAGCTGAATCCTTGTCGGGTCATCAGACACCCAGCCGCAGCCAGAACGGCCAGTGATGAAGAACATTCCAACGTGACAGGCAGCACACCAGGGACACGGGACCAGACAAAGCCCGGTGCCCAAGCGCCCCGCAAGCACCGGCCCTGCTCCCGGGCAGAAGCTCAGAGCTCCTCGGGGCTCTGCGTCCGTCCCTGGCACCCGGAAAGCCAAGATGTGCCGACCTGCCCGTTCTGTGCTTTCCCGGGAGGATGAGCTCAGCCTGCTCGATATTCCAGGCTGTGTGACCTGCGGACAGGAACACAGGAAAGGTCAGAACGTGCCTGTTGTCAATCATGCTGTTTTGCTCACTTGCAACAATCATTCACTCGTTTGAGCCTCGCAACAACATAATTTTTGTGGACGTAACTTTATCGCCCACTTTAGGCCAAGGCCCAGAGAGGGGAACTAAGTGCCCAAGGTCAGGGCTGGCAGGCGGGGTGGCCCTGAGCCCCAGGGCTCTCCAATGCGGGCACCATGAAAGCCACCAAGGCCGAGGCTCTCACCTGGTGAGGAGAGGTAAAGGTGAGCGTTTTGAAACTCTAAAATGAAATTGAAAACTGAGAAGAAGTTTTTTCAGGTAATTAGGAGGAGTTTGGCAGATCAATGCAGTAAAACAGGTAGGGTCTACTTCCCACACGGTGTCCTCGTGACCACGATGAAATCCCTCACGCGCTTTTAAGGCCGGGTGGCGTGAGGGCTTCTTTACATCCCGACAACCAACCTCTCCCTTCATCTTGAGATCAAAAGGTATCACTGCTCACACATCCTGAGATGAAGACATCATGAAGCCAAGGCCATTTCCAGGGGACTTAAAGTCTGAAATGCATCAAGTCCTTTAAATGGAAAACTTGCCCTTTATATGATAATTAGCTCAGTTCAAAGGACAACTCCACTTTCTAAAGGATAAGAAATATTTGAGAAGTTATATTAGACACTTCACGGCTTGAAACGAAACCCCTGGCTTGCAGGGGACTCGGAAGCACTGCCTTCGCAAGCCTGTCTCGGCTCCTGCCGGCTGGAACGAGCATTCCAGGGAATAAAATGAAATTGGTTTATGTTTCCTCAGTAATCGTATCTGACAGAATAATTTTTCAGTAGCAAATGGAAATGGTAAACATTCAGGCGATATAAACAATTCTGAAGTACCTACCCACAGTGTTACCCTCCTTCCTTGGAGGAGCTTTGGCCTCTATTCTAGAGGTACAAGTGAAGTGAGTTCTTTAGAGAAAGTCAGCTCACAATATCTTTATTAATTATGAATGGTAAGGTTATATTAATGTTTTGTGTTTCAACTTATTACAAAGATATCTCCACTTTAAGAGAATGTTTCTGTGGATGAACTTGGACGTCCTACAGCTATTTGGAAAGAAAGCATATGTGAACCCGTGCCTGTCCCGCAGGAAACCCAGAGTTAGAGCTTGCTCTGATTTCAACAGCCATCTTCACCCTGTATTTATTTTTAGAACAACTGGTTTTCTTTTTTCACGAGGTGATTCTTAGATTCTGGATAGCTGAATAAACTCTTGCTGAAAACAACGTGTTGTAACATAAGCACATTTACATCTCAGCTCTCAGCACCACGCAGCACACATTCCTCCGCGTGGAACCTTCCCGATCCCACGACAGAGGCCCAGCTCCATCTGGCCCACCGACCCTGCTCCCTCCTCGGGACATGACTGCCCGTACGCAGCTCTCCCTGTAAACTGCTTCATGGGAGCCCTTGGATCTGGCCCTTTTCTGATGCTCTGGCCAGTGTTCTTTCCCCTGCGATCAGAGATGATTGTGCCTTTTCTCCTTCCCGTCCTGATTCTCTGGAATCACGTGTGTTAATCAGCATCCTTGGAGAGACCACCTCTGTCATCTTAATCCTGGTAAATCACGAAAATCCCCTCTTCCTGTGAGAGACGATTGGGTCTGTCCCCACCACACTGATTCTGTGTGTGTGCGGTTGGACTCGGGGACCTATTTTAAGAATAGGTCTTCTCGGGGCTTCCCTGGTGGCGTAGTGGTTAAGAATCCGCCTGCCAATGCAGGGGACAAGGGTTCTAGCCCTGGTCCAGGAAGATCCCACATGCCGCGGAGCGACTAAGCCCGTGCACCACAACTACTGAGCCTGCGCTCTAGAGCCCGCGAGCCACAAATACTGAGCCCGTGCACCTAGAGCCCGTGCTCCGCAACAAGAGAAGCCACCGCAATGAGAAGCCCATGCACGGCGATGAAGAGTAGCTCCCTCTCGCCACACCTAGAGAAAGCCCACACACAGCAACGAAGACCCAATGCAGCCAAAAATAAATAAACAAACAAACAAAAAAAGAATAGGTCTTCTCGTCAAGGCTGGCGCTTCACAGGTGGCTACAGAGCTGCCTTAGCCGCATATCCTGGAACTCACAATCCTGAAGAAGCAGGGCCACGCCAAGGAAGTGAGCCTTGAATCAGCAGGTCTGAGAACATTCCATCAACTACTGGCTGTGTGACCTTGGCACTTGGACTTGAAATATCCGAGCTTTGAATTTCTTTTTCAATAGGGGTGCGTGTTAAACACTAGATGGTCATTCCTGAGATCCTTTGATCAAACGTCACGTCAGCACTGAGTTCCTGAAAATGGCAGCTAGTATCAGAAAACATATAAAATAGTATTTTTTAAAGGCTTGAACTATTCCTACTTATAAAGAAAGATGCTGAGTTCTTTTCATTTTTAGTTAATACTTCATTTTCATTTGAAAGGATTCTAACACTGCACAAGCATGCAGAATGATGAGAAAATCGTGCATCTCCGTGGACCGAATAGTGAGTATAAAAACATAGACTCACCACCACTAGGCATGGAGGGTTCAAATTCCATTTCTCAGGCAAATCAAAGCAGCGTTTCCAAAAATACTTTTAAATAATGATGTCTTTACCACCATTTTCATTTCCCTTTTTCTGCCATACTTACCCTAGTGTTTTCTTTATCTTTCATTTTCTACTCATATTTCACAAATAAAGGCATATTAAAATATATTGGTTAAATTGTGGACTTTTTGCTCTCAAATCCCCTCTCCTGATGTTAGTTGAGTTACTTTGGACAAAGTACCTGGCCACTCTATGTCTGCCTTTTCATCCAAAAGATGGGCTGGTGACATTATGATTAAATTAATTGACTTGAAAACAGTTAGAATTATGCCTAACACAAAGGAATCACTCAAAATTGTGAGCTACAATCACAAGGAATAAACTAAAGCCTAAAACAATGTATGCTTAGTCATAGGATATTAGCACAAAGAGTGTTGTATAAAGAAGGAAGGATGCAAGGAGAAATGCATAAGGCTGAAATATCTTTCTTTGCTGCTGTGAATAAATTCAAATAGTATTTGTCCAACACTTGACCACACAGCATGATAAGGCATTACCAGGATTGAAATTTGGAAAAATCCACGTGATCAATTTTCAAGCAGTGACATACTATTTTGCTAGAGATTTTTACTGTAGAGATAGTAATTAATTTTAGCCAACTTTCTGTACTCTCATAATATTGAATAACAAGTGATGTTTCAGAAAAGAGATAAAATACAAAATAATGATACAACCAAATTAGTGGCAACAGAAAGCTGGCTTAAAAAAGACAGTAATGGAATCACAGAAATCATAGGTTAAAAAAAAAGCACAAGTGATATGGGAGAAAATAAAATCAATATTGAAGAGGCAAATATTGTTAGATTGGAGTCCTACAAATTGTACTGATTTTGATTATTATCATTACAACCATTTTTAAGGAAAAATTTTAAACTAAAAAGAAGTTTGTGACAAATACCATATGAGCATCTATTCATTAAATAATACATGGCTAGTCTAACTTGCAGAGTCCATACCTGTATAATGTATCCAAAAAAATTGAGATCAGCATCCGGAAGAGCTACTACACCCCCATGTTCACTGCAGCATTATTCACAGTAGCCAAGAAGTGCAAACAACCCAAGTGTCCACTGATGGATGGATGGATGGATGGATAAAGACGTGGTGTATATATGTACAAAGGAACATAACCTAGCCTTAAAAAGGAAGGAAATCCTGCTGTACAGGACACTTTGGATGAACCTGGGGACACTATGCCAGGTGAAATAAGCCATCACAAAAAGGCAAATCCTGCACTATTCCACTTACATGAGGCGCCTTGAGGGTCACACTCACAGAAGCAGAGAGTAGAATGGAGGCCCCAGGGCCCAGGGACGGGATGAGAGTGGGTGGCTGTTCAGCGGGCGTGAGGTTTCCGTTCCGCAGGATGAACAGTCCTAGAGTCTTCTGTACAGCAGGGTGTACAGTTGGCAATGCCGTATTGCACAGTTTAAATTTTGTTAGGAGGATAATCTCATGTTAAGTCTTCTCATCGCAATAAAAATGTTATCAGGAGGGTCTTTTATATTATTTTCTGTAATGTTTGTATGTTTGAATAGCTAACAATTAGTTTTTTTAATTAAAAGGAAAATATAATATGGTTTCCTGATTCTAGTTGATTTTATTAATTACATATAAGACCAATATTTTTAAGCCACTGTATTCATTTTCAACAATAATAATTAGAATACCTATGGGAGAAAACGATCCCACTTGTACTGGAATAAAAAACTGAGTTATCAAATAGGACTACTAATATAACATGTACAAAATCTTTACAGAGAAAAAAGTTTAAAGATAAAAAAATAAATAAATAGGGAAATATACCATCGGTCTAGATGACAAGGCATAATACAGTACATATGCCAATGCTCCCTAACTTAATTTAATGATCGGCTGCAAAAGACATGGAAGAATATTCTAAGCTGTATTTAATATTTATATGGAAGGCGAGTGGGTCAATGATGGCCAAGACATTCTGAAGATCAAGAATAAGGTGGAGATTCCAACAAAACAGCCAAAATTATAAACAGTACATCAACTTATACAATATATCATGGATACAAAAGAAGGCAATTGATCAGCAAAGCCAAACAGACAATCTAGCTAGAGATGAGAATAAAAAGAGCATCTAGTATAACAGAGTTGTCACTTCAGAGCAGTGGGGACTAGTTTAAAATTAATCTTATAAAAGAGAAGATACCAACCACCAAAGCAAACAGAAATGGCAGAGAGAAAACAACACATATCAAAGTATTACCAGCTTGTGCTAAAGAACCACTGGAGAGCTGCCTTAGTCAGCTCGGGGGCCATACAAACCCCACCGACGGGGCATCTTCAACAACAGAAATGTCATCTCTCTGGTTCCTGGAGGCTGGAATCCGAGATCAGGGTGTGGGCAGGGCTGGTTCCTCCTGGGGCCTCTCTCCTGGGCCTGTAGACGGCCGTCGTCTCCTCCCCGTGTCCTCACGTGGAGACTGGGGTCCTTCTGTGTGTTCTGAGCTCTTCTTCTCATAGGACACAAGGAGTATTGATCAGGGGCCCCCTTAACAGCATCATTTAACATAATTAACTCTTTACAGACCCTGCCTCCAAATATGGTGACATTCTGAGGGCCCAAGGATTAGGACTTCAACATATGATTTTCAGGGGGATGCAATTCAGCCCATAACAATCGCAGTGAGAAAAAGTCAACCAACTGAAACACAGGAATATATATGAAAAGGAAATTTACAAATATGGAAATGAAATGTTAATCTTCTGAAACGTAATCAACTTTGCCAGCATTCGGTTAAATGGAAATGTGTGATGTGATTTCATGGCCATAGTATCTGCAAAAATTAATCTGTGTAAGGTTGTGCAGAAATGTAAATTACTGGACACTGAGGCAGATGCATAAATTGATCAAAGCAATTTGGTTAACTTGGCAGGAGAATAAACTTGCAGGCTCTTGGGCTCTGGGAACCCGCGGTCTCTTGCACAGCGTAAACCCCACTGAGAGTCCGTCACCCTCATGCACCACCGAGACAGAGCACAGATGCTCATTGCAACACTACTTGTGACAGAGAAACATGAGCCTCCATGTAAATGCTGATCAGTAAACAGTGACTAAGGCCCCTCAGACGACAGCACCGCCCTGGATCCCCCTGTGTGTGGGTCCCATGCTAGGTGCACATCAGGCCCTCCCCCTCCTAGATGTCACCCTCCAACAGAGATAACTGCTGAAAACTGAAGTATGTCTCTGCTTTGATGGCAAGAGGAGGGGGTGTTATCCTTTCAGACGCTCGGAAGGAGAGAGGGCAGCCCGAGAGGTCCATCCCACCACACGCCGAGGGGGTCCACCCCACCACACGCTGAGCTCACTGCGTCTGGCTCTTCACACGCCCGTCCCGACCCTGGACTCTAAGAAGCACCTTGAAGTCGCAGACTCTGATGTCTTAGTCAATCCAAGAGCCTCTGTGCCCATCACTAGATTAGGGACCAGGTCAGCCCACTCTCCGTGTTTTATGTACTGAGGAGAAAGAGGAGGAAAGTCCCTCATTGTCAGCTAACGCCAGGGGCAGGGATTTCAGGAAGAGAGGAAACAGGGAAAGGACAGGTCTGTCTCTTAGAGCCAATGCGCTGGTGTTGCCGCACCGTAGCAGAACAATGGAAATAATTCTAGTGCACAGATGGATCATTCAAAAGCTTCCCGTGATACTGGTAGTCAGAACATTTTAAAGAAGCGTTTCTAAGAGATTCAAACAGAACCTTAACTACTTTGTTTGATATAATAAAATGCTTTTAAAATGCACTTTACCCAGTAACTATAATAATTCTGTTTTTATATTAAATTTTCTGTTGAACGTTTTTCATTTGTCTAAAAATACCTTTCTTTGAAACTCAACTGTCAACTTCATATAAAAATTTTAAAGTGATAATGATACATTTTCGTATTAAAATATGAAGGGAAAATTCAAGCCCAAAATATTTTTACATTATTTTTCTGGTGAAACTATATTCAGATACGGATCTGTTATATATCATGCAATAAGTATGTCTATGATTCATAGGAGAAATAATTTTGCAATTCAGAATTTTCTTTTTTGAGAAAACTCAAAGTCTAAATGCAAGAGCATTTATCTTCATATATCTCTATTTACACAGACAACCTAGATATTTCACTTAGAATTTAAAATACATATTGTATGCAGGTTAATAATTGTGATGTTTTCTTCTTGAGGCTTAAAGCACATTTCATGATTTAATAAAAGAAATCTTATTAACGGCCCCAGAGAGAAGATGGGGCATCTAGTACTTTGGTTTTGCTTTTCATGCTGCTCTTAATCCAATGATGAAAGCAGAGGAACATCCTTTGTTAATCCAACTTGGTGTAATTTGAGTTACTCATTGGCCACAGAACTTCTGTGCGGCAGTGTGAGAAACTTACGTCCGATGAGTATTAAGGACATGAAGGTGCCACCCGGTGATAAATTATGTGCCATTGTAAGAAGTTTCATTTCTACAAATAGAATTACCTAAAATTTTAAGGCGGAACCAAATAATGTGTTTTGTCTTAGCTGAGGCAGACACAACAAAGTACCACCGACTCAGGGGCTTGTAAACCACAGACACTGGCGTTTCTCAGTTCTGCAGGCTGAGTCTGAGGTCAGGAGACAGGGTGGCGCGCGGGGGCCCCGTCCGGGTCACGGTCTTCTCTCTGTGTCCTCACCTGGCAGGTGGGCGGGGACCTCTCTGGGGTCTGTTTTACCAGGGCCCTCATCTCGTTAGGAAGCACCCCCCATGACAACATCACCTCCCAATACCATCACATTGGGGGGGTTAGGATTTCAACACGTGAATTTGGGGAGACACAAACATTCGGAACGTAACATATTTCTGCGATGGACTTTGATAGTGAAGAAAAAGCAAAAACAAACAAAGGAAAGCACACTAAAGAACACACACATTTAGGGGAGGGGGGCTGTATGTTTTAGCTAAGAAATGACCCGCATCACTCCTTTCCCTCTCCACTGCCCTCAGAGAGAGAGAGAGAGAGAGAGATGCATGACCCCTCATCCCTGAGGGACACACCACAGTGTATTGTGCTGTGTGGGGCATCGCGTTGGGCCAGGGTTGCTGCTCTGTCTCCGAGAGTCCATCTGTGCTTAGAGCAGCATGAGTGACAAGTGAGACTCAACGTCCCCCAGTTGTATATATTTGTATAAATGGAAAGGCCAGATTGTTCATCCTTTTATTGGATAAGTTAAGTAAGACTTTTCTGAAAATATCTTTTTAAAGAAGAAACTAAACATTGTTTATTTTTTCTAATCTGAAAAATAATAGATGCTGACTTCAGTTACCAGTTATGATGAAGTAACTGGGCCATGCTCAACTTTTGGACAGAAACAACTGGAAAACTGGGCAGAAGATATGAAACAACTTTTTTCAGATGTTGGAAAACAGGCAGCACAGGGGCTGTGATCCCTGATAAAAAGAGAAACAAATGCAATGCTTCCTACACTTGCCCAGGGTGTGTGCAGGGACAAAATCCCCCAGAAAGGCTTACAGGTACAATATTCCCTGAGTGTTTTCCATTCTTAAGACCATTTTCTCGTAACCATGATATGTGAAAAGCAGCTTGGCTGGCCCTAGAATCCTGGTTTCTGAGACGGCTGTTTCCTGTGGCCTCGCTCGGTGTGTTTCTCTTGAGAAGAGTGATGTCATCTTCATTCTTCTGCCCACGGAAGTTGTTTGATATCTTTGCCTTTAAGTGCGTAGGATTTTGTTTCTTTGTCTTTCAATTTTAGTAGTTTTACTAGGCTATGTCCCAGAGTTAAATATCCCAGGCTAATTTCCACAAGCACCCAGTAGGCCCTTCTAATATATAACTTCAATTATTTTATTTATGGAAAAGTTCCTAAATTACAGTTTAATTAGGTCTGGCCCACTGGTTTGTTTGGGACTCTAGTTACATGTGTGTTAGTTCTTCTTTGTCTCTCTTTCATTTCACCATTTTCATTCTGCTTCTTTATTTATCTACATTTTAATTTAATTTTTTCATTGTTTTCTTATCTTTCTTCAATGCTGCAATTTTTCACTTAATTATTTCTGTCCTTGTCCATTTTTATATATTTCAATGAAAGTTGTTTTTTCTTACAACCAAATGCTTGGTGAGGATATTTAATTGAATGTATAGCACTGTGCTCCGTTTTCTTCTACTTCGTGGTGATTTTTTAGCAGTGCATTTTCATCAACTGTAATCTTCTGATTCTCGCTTTGTATCTTCCTCTAATAAGAGCTCTCCCCAGCTCTCAGTTCCCTTTGTTCGCGTGTTTCCTCAGTACAGGTGGCTGGCGGTGGCGGCTGACGATTGTTCTTGTCATGGGAGGGACAGTTCTGTGCCTCTGGCTGTAGTCTCTTCTTTGGTCGTGTGAGACCCTGATTCTCCCTCTTTTCTTCTCTCTACTCACTCACCACCTGCCTCCAAAGGCGCCTCTCCTTCCCTAGAAGCACGGCCTTCCCCAGATTGCCTGGAGTCCCCGTGTATTCAAGTGCTTCCCCAAACCATGGCCGGAACCCACCAGGACCCCTTCCAGCTGCATCACCCCAGGAGTGACGTAGCTTCATTGCAGGCCCATCGCTCCTGCAGCATCCGGCTCTGCGCTGGTCAGGACAAGGTCTTCATGGCCCCACTCCCAGGCTCCCAGACAAAGAGCTGCCCGTGGTGGACGCACAGTAGGTATTTGCTTATTTTAACTGGTTTACTTGTTTTTGTCTTAATACGGAGGAAGTTTATAGTGTGACAGGAATCTTACACTTATAGCCGCCCCCCAATAAGTACTACTCAGATGATAAGCTTTATACACATTTTTATAATTCTGCTTAACTAGGAACAGGTCATGTTGGCAAAGCAGAGTAAATAAATGTGACTGCGAATAAACAACATTTGTTCCCTTCAGCATCAAAATTAACCGACCCTATTCTGATAACATGTAACCAACATTTTAAATCAATGTGGACAGTTTGGAGCCCTTAGAGTCTAGAGTTTCCTACATGCAAGGTGAAGTGTAAGTTGCTGAAGGAAGAAAGACAATTGGGGACAAAGGAGATACACGTGAAGTACGTACACTTAGACAGAAAATGGGAGCAATCAGGAGCGCGTGAAACTGGGGCCGAGACAGTCACTACGGTTCCTTATTCAGTCTTGGTTGAGTCCTGTGCAGACTTTATAGCCAAGTTCGCACACCACCGGGCGGCTGAGTGCTTCTTCCCCAGCCATCTGAGTCCCCTCTTCACGAGCCTGAGTGGTGTTCACATGCTGACTGCATTCTCCAGCACACTCAGGCACCTTTATGACAACATTTACTGGTAATTATATCTGCTTCTGTTTTGTTCAGAAAATATTTACTTTTATCCGCATATTAAAAATTAACATTTCATTCTAGTGATGAGGAATCTCTAAGGAATATCTAAGCAGGTGAAATAATTTCCAAGTTCACATAATAAGTCACCAATACACCAGTGTGTATTTCCCAAATTACTCTTTTCGTAAGTTGCGTCTAAAGTAGAGAGACATCTAATGCCAGGACAAACATGATTGGATTTGCTACACATCTGGACCCACTTCTGCAGAACCCCAAGCCCTTTCTGGGTTGTAAATCATGGGACCAAGAAAGTCTAATTGTCCAAGTAAGCAAACTAAGGGAGCATCTGTCCAAGGACAAAGTGAACACCAAAGAGACCTTCAACCAAATTCGGAAACTTCCTCTTGTGACCTCACAGATGGTGAGCAGGGGGCCTCGTCCTTGTGTGGAGGTTCTGGTCCTGGAACTAGAAGCAGCGGCCGGATGGGAGGTTGCTTGTCTCCCTTAGAGAAGATGGGAAGGGGTTTCCCTTTGTGGGGAGAAGGAGAAGAGGGCACTGTTGACCTGGGGGACTGGGTGAGACTAGTTAATCACCAAACGCATCTCGTCCTCACCCAGTTCACAGACTTCAGTGCTGTTTCCCAGCAGCGGCCTCTCTGAGCAGCCGTGCCGCACAGACACAGGCACGAAATACAGTTTCACCACCTTAGGGCACTGAAATTAGTGGATTTGTCTATTACAGTAGATAATGTTTTACCGCTAACCAGTTAGTCAACTTTGAACCTCCGGCCCTTGACCTTTGTTACCCGATGGGTGCAGCATGTGCCGGACCCTCCTTTGCAGGATGGCGTGAGGTCACCTGCAGGGATGGGCAGACATTTACTAACCGTAAGGGTCAGGACATAGTTACTAGAAACATCCAGTCTGTTTAGATTCCTCTTCCACTAACTCTTTCATCCTTTTCAGTGACCCAATCTCCGCCCATGAAGTCCCCAGGGGGGTATTTTCCTGTTTGCCTTACAGAGCCTTTTCAAAGTGTTATTCAGATGAGGGAATAACATTGTTTCCCTTCCCCCAAAAACCACGAAACATTTTGTCGACTTAAAATATTGTTCGAAATTGTCCTATAACAGGATTCTATGGCATCTTTGTGCGAGGGGAAATGTACAAAGAAGTAAGCGATTATTCTCATAAGTGGGCACTGCCAAGTGGCTTTCCTTTTCCATCTAACTTGCAGCGAGTTTATTTAAGTTTGGAAGAAATACAATGATTTGGTATAAATATGTCTTTTACTACTTGACAATGAAAATTCAAGTGACTATTTTAATGACTATTTTATTAGTACTCATACAAAGATTAGAATTCCCTCAGTCACCGGACGGTGTCACCTGATTATAAAGTACAAGCAGGATTGCAGGAGTTTGGGGATTAAAATCCTGAGCCTCCTGGAGTCCAGGCTCAGTGTTTGCTTCTCGTTACCCTAACTAATACCCACACAAGGCTGAAGTGCATAGATTTTGACAATTGTGAAATTAATTTTCCCTGAAACCGCCCAGAAGATGACTTTACTCTATCAATTCTTCATAAAAATCAATATGATTAACTTTTCCATTTATCTCTAGCTGTGCATGATGCATATTTCAAAACAGGTGCTTGAACTTATTTTGTCCTATGAAGCCAGCAGTATTTCAAAAAAAATGTGTAATATAACCTGTGAATGTCTATTTTGGGCCATGATTTCTACCCTCAGAAAAATATAGTACATTCAATATGGCTCTTGAAAGCATTTTTAAAAGTTCTTTCTCTCTGGAAAAAAAAAAATCTCATAAATATGAATAATCTCTTTTTCCATTAGAGTGGCATGACATCTATCTTTGCAGATTAAAAATGGGAAACAGCTGGCAACACATTTCTCAGGCAAGACTGCAGCTCTTTTAGCAGAATGTCATTTGCTAAGTTCGAGCAACAGGATTGGGCCATCGGAGCCAGTGACACCCCCCCCGCTGCCCAGAGCATCAGGAAGACCCCACTTCTACACTGACTCACCCCCCTTCCCCCATCAAAACAATAACCAGTAAGAGTCCTCCATGGCCTTGAGGTGAGACTTGTTTAGGCTACTTATACAAAATGAACATAAAATGTTAATACTTTTCCACCTGTAAAGTAAAATACCTTCTGATGTTCAAAACTAGTCTTTGTAGGGCTGGGATTGCTTGGGGCTTTGTGGCTGTAGACACTTTTCCTGCAAATCGATTTTGAATGTATTTTAAGTGACTCCTCAACCAGGAAGAGCTACACCCTCTCAGTGCACCTGCCAGGGGTGTCAGGAGGAAAAAGCCTGATTCTTGACCCTAAAGAGTCACGATCCTTGTGGGGAAACAGAACGTTCACACACAGAGAGTCACAGGTCAAGGTGCAGCAAAGAAGGAAGGGTCTGCTCAGCTGGATGATTGGGAACCACCAGTCCTTTTCACTGAAAGCTCTACTGGCCGTATGGACATCATGAATCCTCTAGAAATGACCCAAAGTCTCTGATAGAGAGATAGACGATCGATAGATCAATAGGTCGATAGATCAATAGATAGTAGGTAGATGATCAACAGACGACAGCTACATGCGTGGCTAGGCCGCCATAGGCACTGATGTACCGAGCCCCAGGGATGCCGAGTCGGAAGTGGAGCTGTTCTGGGCCTTCTGCAGCCACAGCGCTGGGCAGCATGTTCACGGGGGTTTAATCCCAGGCCTCCTAATTCCGCGCAGAGTTCTGGGCTTGGGGGAGGTGAGGGAACCCGCCCATCCGGTCCCTTGCCTACCGCCGCCCCACCATTCACTCAGGCCTCCAGACCCCATCCCCTGCCCAGCCTCCTCCTCCCCTCCCCTCCCCCCTCCGTGTGCAGTCTCCTCTTTCCGAGCTCTGCACCCTTTCCGGCACAACAGGCCAGGAGGCTGTCAGGTAAGAGGCCGTCCAGGAGAGCCCCCTGCAGCGCTGCCGCGGGGTGACCGCATCTCTGCGCATACTGTGACGTCCGTCCGGATCACCCCCCCTCCTGCGGCCTTTCCTCCTGCGGCGGCTCCAGCAGGCCCTCCAGGCTGTGCTGACCAGGATTGCGCCCGGCCTGCGCCACGCCAGGAACACTGAACAGGCCATGGATGGGTTCGACGTGTCTGGGCCAGAACTCAGGGCGCTGGGCCGTCCCACCCCCTGCGAGGACTGCAATGCGGGGCGCGGGCCTCGAGGGAGAGAGCCCCGCATGGACCCCGAGGACAGCGAGGGACCGGAGGGACTCCGTGCGGGGATCGCGGGCGCTGTCCTCCCACTCAGACGCGTTCCCGCAGCGACGCCCACAGAGGAGCCCTCGGGGAGCGTCCGCGGCCCTCGGGGAGCGTCCGCAGCCCACGGAGAGCGTCCGCGGCCGTCGGGGAGCGTCCGCGGCCCTCGGGGACCGTCCGTGGCCCTCGCGGAGCGTCCGCAGCCCTCGGGGAGCGTCCGTAGCCGCGCCTGCAGCTGGAAACCCGCTCGCGGACCCGGGGGCCTCTCAGCCTGCCTGTCCTTCCCTAGCGCGCCAGGCGCTGCAAACGACTCTACAAATGTCGGCATGTAAGGTATTAAAAGCAGGGTGTTCTCCATGTGTGTCACCCGTTCTCAGCTCCCCCCGTGGAGACCCCCGGCCCCCAGCGTCCCACCCGTCCAGTCAGCCCAGGGCCCTCGGCCGGAATCAGACGCTTTCCTCCCAGACGTTTCCAACACGCAGCCCTCAATTTCTGTCCTAACAGGATATTTGAATGTTACCACAAGACTCTTGGACCAGGTTAGGCTAAATTTCATCGTGTTTAGTGTTTCAATACATCCCCACTTTATTTGCTCCCTGTGTATTTCCTATTTAATCTTCCTATTTTTCCACGTCCATAGACTAAATTATTGCTAAATCACTTCAAGTCACAGCAGTCTAAGAATTGACTTGCCTCTTGCACAGCAGTCTAAGAATTGACTTGCATCTTGCACAGCAGTCTAAGAATTGACACATCTCCCTACAGAAGGGTCCACATTTTCCCGTTTGGGCTCAATGATGGCAGTTTGGCTGATTTACACGTGTTTGAACAACTGCCAGGAGATTGTTGTGCAGAATTAGGGTCATTGCTGCAGTTCCCTTGGACTCCTTCTGAGCTGTTCACTCACTTTGTTCACTCACTTTTGTGAACAATTTCATTTTAAGACATGGTCAGCACGTTTATCCAATTTTCAGTAAACACAAAGCTGGGAAACCTAGTCTATATGTCAAGTGACAGTCATCACTCATGAATTTTGTGTCAGATTAGAAGGATGTGAGAAAATGAAAAGATAAAATAACAGGGCAAATGTGAACTCCTACGTTGACATTAAAACACACACACACACACACACAAAAACACACAACTACAAAATGGAAGAAGCTGGGTTAACTCACATCTCAACTAAAAGAATTTATGCTTTTTTTAAAAGTGGGATCAATAGAAATAAAGAATATTGTGACTAGAAAAGGACAGCGCCGGCCCTGCCCATCTCAGACTCACGTAACAGAAATACAGATAGAGAAAAGTCAAGGAGAGCGTGGCACTCAGCATGGATCAGTGAGTAAAGCCCTCGGCAAAATAATTAAACAGGGACGCAGGTAAAACGCCATGAAAAGTGCTTAGTACTTGGAACCCATGATCCTCCGGGTAAATCTCCCTAGAGCCATCTGAAAAGGACTTCGTCATGAAATTCTCATATAAAAGACTAGTGCTGGGACCTGGTGGTATTCACACGATTCCAGCTGTCATGCTGGTGATTTTGAAAATTCATCTGGTGGTGGAATGCTCAGGGGTCTCAGACTGAGCAGACCCAGGAGATAAGGCAGCATCAGCTGAGAAATGCGATGTAGAGCCTTGCAAATGTGTTCCTAGGGCCATAGCTGCTGTTTCCTCAAGAAAAAATGCCATGACAAGAAACAAATGGAAAAAAGAATCCTTTCATGATAAAGAAAACGTTGCTATTTTAGCTCTACCACCAGCATTGCAGAAGCCGTTGCAAAGATCCCCCTGTGCCTACATTTGATATTTTGTACATAAGCCCCTTGAGAGCTGTATTTTTGGTTCCTGAGTTACTTCAGATGTGGCAGCAAATAAGCCTCAGTTCTGTCAAAGATGAATTTATACAATGTGACTTAAACAAATCCATTTTAAAGTGTAGTCATACCTCCAGAGGTAGCTTCCAAAAACCAGTAACTTTTGAATTTATCTGCAGTTGCATAAGTAAAGTCACCTCACTTGAATTCTGGAGTTTGCACTATTCACTCAACAATTCAGCAGAGTTTCTGAGCACCTACTATGTGCAGAATGTTTATTTAGTGCAACCAACGATAGAACCACAGGTGCTTTTCCTTCCGGTTTTGTATAGAATAGATGTATGTATACAAGTAATATCAAACTAGAGACAAAGGGATAAATAAATTTAGAGAACATGATGCCTGCTTGAAAGAAAATCTCTTTCTGGATGAAATGCCCTGAGCAAGGAATTTAAAGCATGAGCAGCTCCTGGACACACAGAGGTACTGGGAAAATTTCACCTAAGACTACTTACTTGGAATGTTCAAAGAAACACGCCTAGGGATTCTCTCTAACACTCCTCAAAATTGCAAAGGGCTGGGTACACCTAAAGCCTCTGTATTAAGCAGAATCCTCAAGAGAGACAGAACCAGTCGCTATCTGGGACACACACAGGATACACGTGACATACAAAGAGCTGTAAGATAAGGGACTGGCTCGTGTGATTTTGGAGGCTGACGAGTCTCTGGATGGTCAGGGTGAGTCAGCAAGCTTGCGACTGAGGATGAACGGATGTTTCAGGAGGAAAAAGCCCATGTCTCAGAGTGAGGGTCGCCAGGCAGGAGGAACTCCCTCTTACTTGGGAGAACATCAGCCTTTCTGTTCTGCCCAGGCCTTCAACTGATTAGACGAGGCCCACCCACACTGGGAAGGGCCATCTGCTTTACTCAGTTAACTGCACTTAATATCATCCAAAAACACCCTGCCAGAAACCCCCAGAATTACACTGGCCCAAACATCTGAGTACTCCAGGACCCCATCACGCTGACATGTAAAATAAACCATCACAGTATTCAACAATATAAAATGAGTTAAATATCTCATGCTACATCCTAAAAAGGGAATTTTATGTAGCAGTGAAAATGACATAAACTTAGAATCACATAGACAAATATTTAAATATATTTTAGTTGAGAAAGCATAATAGAGAGTGGGCTTCAATGTATAACAACACACCTGTAGTATAATAATATATATTATATTTAACGTAAAGTATACTCACAATCACAGGAGGAATAATATTTGAGAACATTTACACCAATGGTCATAGTTGTGTAGCAGAATTTTGAGTAACATTTCTCTGCATTTCAAAATATCTGGACTGGCTCATTTTTCTTCAAATACCTTGGATGACTTACAAGAAAAAAAAGGGGGCTAATTAGGTAAAGATAACCCAACATCCTCCATGGACACTGAGAGACATGGAGGTTTCAGAATCATTCCCTGGGCATCAAGATTTGATGAAAGCAGAGGACAGACGATGTTCCAAGGAGGGGTTGGAACAGAGAGCTGCTAATGACCCTAATGGGAGCTGGAAGAGGTGCAGAGCCCAGATCTTGGTCCAGACAACGGTAGGATTAACCGTGTCCTGGAAGAACCTTTTACCAATTTCCTATGCTTTGCTCTGTACACAACCCTGCTCTGCAACTAGTCCAGTGTCAAGGGTTTATTTCTGAGGAAATATATTCCAAACTCCTACTGAGCGTCCAAATGTGCTGAAAAGATATCCTAGTGTGAGTTCGCAAGGGCACAGAATCTTCTCAAGGCACCAAAACATTGCAAATAATATATTGCTCATTCCTATGGAGCTGATCTCACCTCCATCTGGTAAAGATAACTCATCCTAATAAAACAGCCGTGTGGCTACATCGTAAGCTCTCTAAGGGTAAGGACACAAATCAAATCAATCTTGCTTCCATTGGATCTGTACCACCGAAAACCACTCTCAGCACAAAGTAATTACTTTAAAAATATGTGATCAATTAATACAATATATTGTTAGTATTACTGTTTAAGTTCTAGATTTTCTAAACATTTTATTTACTTTTATTTCAATTCTCCCAGTCCAGATCTAAAAAGTTGCCTTATTAATGTATGAAAAAGAAAAAAATCCTATGTGTTTACTTATTTAACAAATATTCTGTGATTTTATTTCTGTGCTAGGTGTCTGCTAATTAATGAGTCTATAAAGATGAATTCAAGAGCTAAAATACTTCAAAGGCTTAGTGTCCTGAGGAAATCAACACATAAATGAACAATGACAGCACAACCAAAATCTCTTACTCAGTTCTCAGGCTGCTCAAGAAACTGTACACGTTGGTTTTCTGCTTGTGTCCAGGAATTGGCGAACAGTACTGAGATGAGTGATAAGATTGCAGTTCATCCTAACGGAAGGTCTGGTCTCGCCTCCTAAAGAAGGTGTGTCCGTGTGGCAGCCCTGCCCCAGTGCCTGTGAGGATAGACGCATCCCATCCACCACCACCTCCATTCACCCGGACCTGGTAAAGCATCCGACAAGAAAGAAGGAAGTTAGTGGCGCTGTTTCAGGTGGAGCTTCAGGAGGTGATAAGCGCGTTAAATTTATAACTCAGTGTTTGCTGGTAAGATGCCCTGGTCTTCCATCCCCGAGGGCTCATGTTCTTACCATGCTATATATCTTCTGTCTGCCTTTCTTACTTACATCCGAAAGCTGTTGGAAATATATAATGAGATAAGATATATGAAATGGTTTTGTGTGTGTGTGTGTCCATAAGTTTGACATTTTCCAATAGTACAGATTTGATAGTTTTATTTTTTCTTTGACATTTCCATTAAATCAGAGTGAAAAACTCACACTGATTCTTCTATTTAAATGTTGATACTTTTTAAATAAAGTCATGCAAAACATTTGTAGTGAAGTCATACTTAGTAAGGAGATCAAACTTCTGTTTCCATGAGATTAGGCGGGTGGAGAGTTGTAGGCATTTTAATAAAGCCAGATACGTTTCAGGGCAGTTGGCTGATATTTGCAGAACTCCTTTTGGCTTTGGGAATTTCTCCTAACAGTTTAACTCTATGTCTTATAACGGCAAAATATCAGCAAATCAATCTTTTTGGCACAGTTTCCTTGCTCTCCTGGAAAGGGAACAGTGTTACAACAGTTACTGGTTGTAACAGCTGCTGTCAAAGGCCCAGGAATTTGACATAAAATACCTGGTGTTGGAAAACTAAAGTGAAAACATAAAGCCCTTGTTTGTTAAATGGAAAAGGTCAAAATGCTTGTGAGGATGTAAACAAAAAACACATATTAGAACATCAGGCAAGTAAATCAAGGGTTAGTTAGGGACCTTCCTTGCTCTGAAGGATATTTAGCTTCAGTGAAGTAAACTTAAGGGTACTCAACGTGAAAGAGAGACATTTCCTTAACTTGTCCCATGGTTAACAGAAGCGGCATAACAGAATCTTCCTTCAAACATCAGCAAAAAGCCTATTTCTCCCCTAAAATGCTGGCCTGAGCAATAATAATTAAACAAGCCCAGGACTTAGGCTTTTTCTGTGGCTACTAAATAAGACAAATTAAATCAGCCTTCAACAATCCGTGTCGAAAAAGTAAACTATATTCCCAAACTGAGAAGGTTTGTTATCAAAAAGCCTGAAAGGTATTGTCGGTTCTGGGTAAACTGTACGTCAAATTCAGTCATTTGGAAAATTGTAACCACTGAACTGGGAAATCCATCCCAGCGATTGGGAGACTTGTGCTCACTGTAAGCTCTGATGCCGAAAACTGTCCACGCTGCTGTGGGGAGACCAAGGTCTACCCACGCTCACGCCGTTTCCGTATTTCAGAAATGAGCTTCTACTCTGACATTTCAGTGGAACTGCCAAGTGAGAACTAATCAGGAAGAGAACCCAACAGCAGCACTGCCGCCCTGGACCTCGGAGGACGCCCCCGAGACAGCCGTCCCTTCTCCAGGAGGCTTCGCTATTCACTGTTCCCCATGATGGGAAGAGACACTGATTCCCCACCTCAGCTAGATCACGACGATGGTCCAGCGAGTTCCTCCACGCTCCAGGGCAAATCCCTAGCAGTGCAGAGGATGCAGTGAAGTCAGGATAACCCTCAAAGCAGAGTCAAAGGGGCTCTCTCTCTCTTCTGGCCCTTACATCTGGCCTTCCTCTGTCCAAAGCATCACAGCACTTTTCAGTATCAGTAAGACCTCTGAAGGGTTAAGTCTCCTCTCTTCCCGGCTTCAGAGTTCGGGTGAGTGAGGCTCAGCGACCCTGGACGGAAGCAGACTAAACTCTGCCAAGAAACAATTAACGTTTTTCCTCCCCAAAGACAAAATAGCCAAAATCAATAAACTTCCTTCCTATGATCCCCTTTGCCCAGTGAAAGAACATCTATTTCTGTTAGTCTTATTTGCAAAGAATTACTGAACAAACAAATCAGTGATTTTATCATAAAACGTAGGGAGAGAAAAGTCACAAAAATTGGGGGAACAGAGAATAGCAAATCCATCAGATTCTTTCTAGTGAGGCTTTAAAACATAATATTGGACATTTAATTTATCCCAACTTTTTGGAAGAGATGCAAGTGGTAATAATACGTCTATATTGCACATGTAATCAGACCAACAGCAGCAGGAGGTGTGAGGGCTGCTGACATCTCCTGAGCACTTGCTCCATGACATGCTTATTTCATGGCTAAGTGCTTTGCCTGCACTGCTTCATGTCAATATTTGAAAATCTCTAGGAAGTGGATTCGCCTCCATTTTACAGGTGATAAAACTAAAGGAGAAGATGTGAAATACATTAAGAGCACAGAGCTGATAAGCAGTAGCCCTAGGAAGCAAACTCAGGCCCGACTCCGTACAACTTACCAGATATAAACCGTACAGTCCGTGGTGAGAATAAAGTCGGCAGTGTGAAGTGCGGCGAAGGTCAGATAGTCAATTCGATTTGTCTCCCCTGCTGAAACCTTGGGTCCCTACATGTGCTGAGAGAGAGGAACAAAGAGGGAGATGGCTGAGGCAGTCTGGAGTCTGGAGGGCAGGTCAGCAGCCGGGATTGGGTGTTTCAGGGAGAATTTCTTCTTTGGGAGACCGCAGCTTTTGCTCTCAAGCCCTCCCACCCACATTACGGAGGAAAGTCTCCTTCACTCAAAGTCCGCTGGTTGTGGACAAAGGGCCTTCAGAGCCACAGCCTGAGCGACGCTAGGCCTGCCCTCCCCAGGCTTCCTCGCTGGTCCTGGTCGGGCGTGCTCGATGACTTGTTCTCAGCTGGGGGCAGCGGAGGGCAAGGAGCCGGCTTGTGACGAGGTCCATCGGCAGCAACAGCGGAGGATTTGCGAGTCTGCCGTCTGGTCTGTGTCTGGACAAGGACTGTCTGGACACGGCAGAGAGGGATACGGACGTGCCTTGCGGTGTGTCTGTGTTTCTCCACCCCAGGCTGAACTTGAGAAGCCGAAGCCGCTGCAGGTGCCCTGCGAGTCTGCACACCTGTAGTCAGAAAAAGGCCTCACCTGCCACTGTGAGATAGTCCTGCCTCCAGAGTAATCAATAAATTAGACTATGGGGCCCCTTGAAATAAAGGAGCCCTTCTCCGGCTGGTTTTAGACTAATAAGTGTTTGCATAAATCTAATATTCCTTGAATTCCAAGAACATTTACAAAAAAAAAAAAAAAAAAAAACGGAACTGCTAACACTTGAAGTGTACTAGACTTCAATGAAAAAAAATAAAAAGAACAAACTTTTGAGAAACTGCTAGCATGGAAGTATTTTTTCCTATAAGAAATCGATTCAAACGAAGATAAGCCTTGGACAGATCAATTTGGTTTGATAATTTTGATTTAAAAAGTCTGTGCAATATATTATCATTTTTCATTTAAGCTGTTATGAGGTCTGAGTTTTCTCATGACAAATCTAGATAATTTAAATTTTCTAAATTTCTTACACTGATTTACTCTGGATAAACTAATAATACACCTATATCATCTTTAAGATTAAAAAATATGTACACTTTTAATTAAATACAGTTATGATTCCGACATACACTTTTATGGCAAGAGTAATTATGTATTGTGGTGCGTGACCTTCAAAATAGTTGTCAAGGTCATCAGTTAAGCAAAGATCTTGGAACAATAGAATTCAGTTTGCACTTGTTTTTATATGCTGTAAACGGGCTCTACCTCTGGGTCATGCTAATGAATGCATTCACTTTTCTGTCTCACGTAGGTATTAAAAAAATGGGTTTGGCTGTAAAGAATGAGATTAAGTGAAGGGTTGTCCACATTCCAGGGCCTTTTTGCTGACCTTCCCATTTGTGCATCTGAAGCACTCTGTGGTTTTCAGAGTCCACACGGCCACACGGCTCGCGGCCAGCGCTCTGCTTGCTTCCCCACCAGCAGCCTCAGGGGCACCAGTTAAAACTCAGGTAGGGAGAATGGGAGGGAGACGCGAGAGGGAGGAGAAATGGGAATATATGTATATATATAGCTGATTCCCTTTGTTATACAGCAGAAACCAACACACCATTGTAAAGCAATTATACTCCAATAAAGATGTTAAAAAAAAAAAACCAAACTGAATTGGACAACCATAGCTCTAAAATTTCCAAAACTGAATCGAATGCTTGTTTTGACTGGTGTTTTGAGGCTTCCAAATATTATCAGGAGCCTAAAATTGCCTCTCTGCAAAATAAGATTTTAAAATTAACTGAGGTAAAGGAATGATTAAAGAAAAATAAAATGGCTTCCAAAGCTTCAAAAAAAAAAAAAAAAAAACTCGCACCAGCTGTGCAGGGTCCAGCCTCGGCCACGGATGAGTCGCCAGCTTCTGTGTTTCAGGATGAAGTTCTCGCCAGCGTGTTCCTCACCACAAATGACTTGATGTCGGTGTTAATCTGGTGTCTGGAAATCAGCACCTTGATGTATGTTGTGGATTGATCTGTGTCTCCATAAGAGATGTTGAAGTCCTCGCCCCTAATATCCGTGGATGCAACCTTATTTGGAAACAGGGTCAATGGAAGTACTGTTAGCTAAGATGAGTCACCCTGGAGCGGCATGGGCCCTAATCCAGTAGGTCTGGTGTCCTTACGAGAAGCCGCGTGAAGCTGGAGCTATGCTTCCCAGGAGGTGTCCCCAGAAGGTCGGAAGGGGCTGGTCTCAGGGGGGCGTGGCCCTGCCTACACCTTGACTTTGGGCTTGTAGCCCCCAGACTTATAAGACCTTAAGGTCTGTTGTTCTAAGCCGCCCAGTGTGTTGTGCTTTGTTAAAGCAGCATGAGGACACAGAAGGCAGAAGACAACCATTTAGAACAGGTGCCTTTTAACGAAACTTCCCCTCCCAGAGCCTGGGGTGCAGAAGTTTTCTGCTTTCTTTAAAAGGTATTGCACAAAACCCTTGAAAGAGATTCAGTCCAGGGCTTGTTCCCAAAGAAAATTTTGGGTAAACAACTTCCATTCTTTATTTTTAATGTCTGCTCTCTCTCTACGGGTCTCCTCCTCCTCATTTCTTACATCTGTGATGTAAATTTGTAAAGCTGGAGGGGTAAACTTCCACCCACCAGGCCGTGGATCGTGCAGTAGAAATGACTGTTTCAACATGACCACCGTATGAGGGACCATGAATTACCTTATGGAAAAGGTTAGCTCCTTCCCTAAAGAAAGAAGAAGCTGTGATGAAGAGAAGTAATATCCGTTAACTACGTTTTCCATATTCACACATAAAAAAAGAGTTATTTAAAATAAAATTCAAAGTAAAGGTAATTAGTACAATTTGAAAATAAGAGAAGTAAGGGCATAATAGACTAACGGTTGGGTAAAAGAAAAATAATAACGAGATCTAAAGTAAATGAACTTCAAGATAAAAACCTAGGAACTCAGTAAATGAATGATACAATATTATAATTAAATAGTTAGAATATTAATGAGAGAAAAATTAAAATGAGAGCAGTGGGTAGAATTAAAGATTAAAAACGGGAGTTAAGAACCTTACAATTAAGAAGGATTAAGGAAAACATATCTGAAAAAAATAGAATAAGAAATCTGAAGATTAGAGAGATCAGTATATTAATTGAAATCATATTATGAAAAAGAAAGATAACATAGCATAAGCTGACAACACAATCTATAACAAGAGCAGAATGATAGCTTTAAAGGTTGCTTAAAGAACTAAAATATTGTCTTAGCAAAAACAAGGTGCCAGATGTGGTGTCATTAGTGTCAATATCAGACGGTGGCAGAGGGGCCCATGACCAGATCTGGGCAAGGATGCCCGTTCAGGGCCAGTGTGAGTGGTGTCAGGGCTCTTTTCCTCTTTTCCTCTGGTGAGGCCCACACGCGTGTACATGCAGCCGGATCAGGAATTAAATCTTCATTGTGTGAGGGATGCAGATTTGGGGGTGGTGGTTAATACTGTAGACCTACCCTGACTGAAATAAAAAATGGGACCACAAGTGGGATGTCCATTGAGGGTGATCCAAAAAAATTATTTTAAAAGCATGGAGGGAAGAAAGCAAGCCGCAGGTGGAATAATTGGTCCCCAAACACATGCACGTCCTGCTCGAGGCCTGTGGTTACGTGCGTAACGTGGCAAAGCAAGTGAAGGTTGCAGACGGAACTGTGGCCAGTGGTCAGCTGACCTTGAGAAGGGAGGTCATCCCGGACTGTCAGGGAGGGGGTGCGGGCAGTGTGATCACAAGTCCACGTATGTGATGAGAGGGCAACATGTCAAAGTCCAGGTGATGCAGGTGAGGCAGTGCTCCTGGCCCAGGTGGGAGGAGGGCCAGGACGCAGACAGCACGGCAGACCCTGGGAGCTGGACCTTCCCCTGGCACCTGTGGAAGGAGGGCAGCCCACCAACACCTGGCTGTTAGACTGTAAACCCCCTTGGACCCTGGCCTGCAGAACTGTAAGAATTAGATCTGTACTGTTTCAAAGCTGATGGAGAAAGTAATTGAGAGGACCCACGAGTTGGTCCCGGGCAACTGGGGCTCCTCACCCCTGACCTTGGGATGTTTGCACCATCCCCACCCTAGACACAGCCTCGAGGTCGAGGCCGTCTAGACAGTGAACCTGATGGAACCCAGGTAAGCCCTCTATAAACGTCTAAAATCTGGCTGGTGGGTGCAGATAGCCACTTGTCTTGCGGTCCAAGGCAAGCCTCATAAGTAAGCCCCCCGCTGGTTACACCTGCCACCCCCCAGTCTGGAGGTCTGCCAGTTTCTTCGGTCTCTCCCTGTCCTCTTGGGGATGGGGCCAGTTTATGAACCAATGAAAGCCACCAAGGTTGTGGCGGTCTGTGACAGCGACCACGGGAAATTGTTCTGCAGTGATGAATACTTAGTAAGACCATCACTTACAGAAGTTGGAATGTAGACAATTTTAGCGGCCAACCTGTGATGCACAGCCTGGCAGGGAGGCGGTTAATTTCAATGGTGGGATGGTACCCTCGGCGTCTCCTCAATTACACGTCTGTCTCCAGGAAATGGGCTAAAGATGTGCTTCCCACACACCTGCTGGGTGGCCCTAATACCAGAGTGTAGCTATTGTCGCAAGGAGCCCCAAATAAGAAGCTCGCCAAGAGTTTGAAATAGTTGATTGTAGAGGAAACCCTGAGCCTGAAGAAGGTCTGCGAGTGCCAGAGAATTTAAATGATGCTCGATCACTCTCCCACAGCGGGGCAGGCTTGGGGGAGGCAGGTTGGGGGTCACAGGCCGCGCCAGAGGTGAGGATGCAAAACCAAAGGCGTCCCCGAAGTGCAGCCGCAGGTCACATGCAAAAGGGAGTGTCTGTCAGGGAACAAAATGGGGACTCACTGAGGACCCGTCCTCCCGGGCGGAGGGCCCTGACCTGGGCGCTTCTCCTCGGAGGGTGCTCAAGGCGGTGAGTTTGCTCCTGTCCGGCTGCACGGAGAGGAAAGGAGGGAAGGGAACCTTCTCCGTAAGAAGCAGATCCAGGTCTGCAGGCCGAGAGCTGCCGCAGCAGGACCTGAACAAGAGGCAGCAGCGTGAAACCTCCTGACGCCAAGTCGGGCTTCCATCCCCAGGGTCTGAGGGGCCGTCCTGCTGTCCTGGGACGTGCAGGAGCCCGTTCGGCCTGTGAAAGCATGGGAAGCTGTGCCGCGCACCTGGGTGACTTTGGAATTGGTCACTGCTCCTGCCGGCCAGGGCACAGGGCCGGTGCCCACCTGGGCAGGGAGGGGCCACAGGACTAACCGTGGACGCTGAGCGTTGGCAGAAGTGGTCGGGGTTCCTTTAGGACGAACCTTTGTTGACACTGCCAGACTCAGTCTGTCCTCACCTCCAGGCCTGTCTTCACTTCCAGGGCACGTGAATGTGTATGTGTGTGCATCTGTGCGTGTTCATGTGTGTGCGTGTTCATGTGTGTGCATAATTTACACTAACACAAGATCATTTTTAATAAGTACCAGCCTAAAGGTGTTTACAAATGGCTACAGAATGAGGGAAAGAGCTAGCACAGAAGTATCTGGGAGGAGGATTTCTTGCCTGAATTTATCCTGAATATCTATTCTCAATTTACAGAGCAAATGTATTAGCCATTTTATAGTTATGTATTTTTTCTAATAAAAGACCTCTCATTTATTTGTACTTTGGGCAATATTTGCCTGCAGGACAGAGCTGCGTGTTATAATCTACAACCATATATCTTATGCTTTTTCAGCTGGACTTAGGCAATTATAAAAATATACAAAATGAAACAAAGCCACAACAACAAAAACCCTCTAGGGCAGTAAAATAGCACTCCTCCACACTCACCTTAACACATTCCTACTCGGCATGTAAAAAGCGTGTTGAGAAATAACCGTGCTTCATAGTAATGCAACATCTGAAAAATCAAGCTGATGGCAATTTCTAGCTCAAGAAAAGTATAGCTCAGTCCTTTCTATTTTTTCCACCATCTTAACCAAG
The DNA here is from genome assembly GCF_965194825.1 of Balaenoptera physalus. Classification (NCBI taxonomy): domain Eukaryota; kingdom Metazoa; phylum Chordata; class Mammalia; order Artiodactyla; family Balaenopteridae; genus Balaenoptera; species Balaenoptera physalus. The sequence continues at coordinate 110,528,579 of NC_138885.1, read as the reverse complement.
GAAATGGGGGGAAAATGATTTTTAAAAGGTAATTCTTAAAATCAGTTCAAAAAATATTATCAGGCAATTAAAGAACATTAAAGATCTCCAAATTAACAAAATCCTACGGGGGTTGGTGTTCTGCTTATAAGCTTATCAACTCTTACAGAACAGGCTGCCTTTGTGAGCTCCAGCCACAACTAAGTAGGAGTTATACTCACAGCAGATCAGAATTACTTTCCATAAAGTAGAAGGGGCTCTAATACAGAGTCTGAGAATTACTATTAGGAAAACTTGTTTGCAAATCCCACGCCAAATAGATAGTTTTTTGTGTCTGGTTGTATGCCAGAGGCTAATTTTTGCTAAGGCAAACAATACTTTCTTCTACTGAGTTTTCACGTTGTAGTTTACTGAAGGGCGAATTAGCAGAATTATCATAATACGTAATGAAATGAAGAGCCCATTAAAAGCAAAGGATTGTGGGCAACACTGTAGATTGATTTCTTTTTAACGTTACAGCACACTTTCTGAGGGAGAAGTCATTTGTGTTTAAGGGGAGAGGATGTGACACTTCTCTGAGTCAGGTCAGGACTCCCAGTCTATCTGTGATGGCAGCTATTATGTCTACAATACGACTAATTGTCATAGCAATTGATGAAATTGGTAATAATTGTAGTGAGTAAATTTACTGAGCTCCTTTTATATTCCAGATGACACCAGACATTTGACAAATTAGTCATTATAACAACTCTCCAAAGTAGGCGTTAGGATTTGGGCTTTGAAATCGAAGTTCAAGGAATAAAGTACGTCGATTCATTAGTCAGGCGCACAGACGGCACGCAGGGCTCCGTGCTAAGGCCACACACTGTGCTCCAACCGCAGGCCCCTGCTCACCAGCCCTGGGCCAAAACAGGCCTCCACCCCTCATCTGTAAAATGGGATGAGACTGGCATTGAGCTCACAGGGCTCCAGAGAAAATACCGTGAGCTCATCCACAGATGACACTTAGCTTCTGGCCCATTGTATAGAAAGCTCAGGAGAACCTTAGTTGCCCCTAAAATCAATTATTGTTACCATTGAAGGTATTCTGTGGGGTGGTGACATTAGGTCCATGCAGCAACAATTTCTGTCCTCCCCAGCACACCACTATCATGCATCACACCTAACACTCTGCAAAGTTTTGAAAGAGCAGTGCAACATTTCGGGTTCCACTTTTTTAATTCAAATCATTGACCACTTAAGAAAAGGAGTTAAGCTTCCATGTTCTGAAGCCTTTTCACAAAAACTGTAAACACCTTTCAACATTCAAAATTCATGTCCTCCTTCTTTAGAAATAAATTTGCAATGAGTTTTCCATTGTTCTTTATTTGTTGCACTGACTCATTTTACAATCAAAGTTCCCATTATCTGAAATTCTGAAGTATAGTAATTTGGAAGAATGGCAGCAACAGGCAAAAAGATCGCTGGGCAAGCAAAGCGATTGTTTATGAGACAGATTTGAAGGCTGGGTTTGGATTTTTTTAATGTGTGGGAAGGATGAACAACAATGATAAATTTTGTACAGGATTTTCTGTGTAATTTGTTAATACTAAGTGATATACCTGTTTCAAAGACGCTCCTCAGGCATCCACAAGGAGACAAAGTGAAAGGGATTTTAATCACAAGGTTGCTATAGCAGCAAAATTCATAGATAAACTAAAGATTTATCATTTATTTATCTGGCAATTAGATAAGTAAAATAGTGGAATTTTATGAAGTAATTGAGATAATGCATTGTTTATATGTCATATTAAAGCAGCTCAATCTCAAAAAAAACAACAACCCAATCAAAAAAATGGGCAGAAGACCTAAACAGACATTTCTCCAAAGAAGACATACAGATGGCCAAGAGGCATATGAGAAGATGCTCAACATCACTAATTATCAGAGAAATGCAAATCAAAACTACAATGAGGTATCACCTCACACTGGTCAGAATGACCATCATCAAAAAATCTACAAACATTAAATGCTGGAGAGGGTGTGGAGAAAAGGGAACCCTCTTACACTGTTGGTGGGAATGTAAACTGATACAGCCACTATGCAGAACAGTATGGAGGTTCCTTAAAAAACTAAAAATAGAACTAGCATACGACCCAGCAATCCCACTTCTGGGCATATACCTGGAGAAAACCATAATTCAAAATGACACATGCACCCTAATGTTCATTGCAGCACTATTTACAATGGCCAGGTCATGGAAACAACCTAAATGTCCATCAACAGAGGAATGGATAAAGAAGATGTGGTACATATATACGACAGAATATTACTCAACCATAAAAATGAATGAAATTGTGCCATTGCAGAGATATGGATGGATCTAGAGACTGCCATACAGAGTGAAGTAAATCAGAAAGAGAAAAACAAATATCGTACATTATTGCATATATGTGGAATCTAGAAAATGGTATAGACGAACTTATTTGCAAAGCAGAAATAGAGACACAGATGTAGAAAACAAATGCATGGATACCCACGGGGGATAGGGGGTGGGATGAACTGGGAGATTGGGATTGACATATATACACTATTGATACTATGTATAAAATAGATAACTAATGAGAGCCTACTGTATAGCACGGGGAACTCTACTCAATGCTCTGCAGTGAACTAAATGGGAAAGAAATCCAAAAAGGAGGGGATATACATATAGCTGATTCACTGTGCTGTACAGCAGAAACTAACACAACATTGTAAAGCAACTATACTCCAATAAAAAATAAAATAAAATTTTACTAGGTTTAGAAAAATAGTTCTAAAAACATAGTAAGGTGGAGAATGTTAGAAATAGAATGATTTCTATAGCAAAATACCACACACACACCCCCCACTACATAATTCTAAAGAAATACATATATAAATAAATATGCATGTAAGATAGGGGATGGGCATGGAGATAAAAGAAGAGGAATTATTGTGATATAAAGAAAGTCCCTCAACAAACCAATGTCGATTATTTAAGAGGAGTTGTGTATTACCAGCTCAAGCCTATCAACCTAAATCCGAAGCAATAAAAACAATCCTAGAATATGACAGGGTGATCATTCACACATTTTCCATCCTTTTAGAAATCCCACTGAAACAGAACTATACGTAGATTAGAGAAAAATTATAATCGTAGAAATAAAATAATAAACAAGTAGTGATGTACATGTCAGTAAATAAAGGCTGGTAAATCTCTCAGGATTGAATGTGGAGAAAAGGAAACTTTTGTGCGTTGTCGGTGGGTATGTAAATGGTACAGCCACTGTGGAAAACAGTATGGAGGTTCCTCAAAAAATTAAAAATAGAACTACTATAGGATCCAGCAATTCCACTTCTGGGTATTTATCTGAAGAAAATGAAAACTCTAATTCTAATAGATATCCACACCCCAGTGTTCATTACAGCATTATTTACAATAGGCAAGATATGGAAGCAACCTAAGTGCCCATAAACAGAAGAATGGACAAAGGTGTGAAATATATATATATATATATTTATATATGCCAGAATATTAATAATGGAATATTACTCAGCTATAAAAAAGAATGAAGAATGAAATCTCACCATCTGTGACAGGATGGATGGATATAAAGAGTATTATGCTTAGGGAAATAAGTCAGACAGAGAAAGACAAATATGTTGTGTTCTCACTTATATGTGGAATCTGAAAGAAAAGCCTAAAGCAAAACAAATGAACAAACAATACAAAATGAAAAAAGACTCAGACACAGAGAACAAACAGATGGTTGCCAGAGGGGATGGGGGTGGGGGAATGAGTGAAGTAGGTGAAAGAGATTAAGAAGGACAAACTTCCAGTTATAAAATGAATACGTCATGGGGATGTAATGCACAGAACAGGGAATATAGTCAGTTATATTATAATAACTTTACAAGGTGACGTATGGTTACTAAACATAGTGGTGATCAATTCGTAATGTAAATAAATGTCAAATGTCTTTGTTGTGCATCTGAAACTACTATAATATCGTATGTCAACTATACTTCCAAAAAAATGAAAAAAAGGATGTTAAAAAAATTTAATGGGAGAGTAAAACAACTGAGTATTTGCATTTGGTATATTTGGCATATATTTTATGACTTTTTAAAACATATTATTTTATTTTTATCAAAAGGACTTTTAAAATAAAAATAAATCTACTCTCACTGTCATTTTTAAAAGAGAAAGGGAATTGTCTCTTTTAAACCTCACAATCTCGTGTTGAAAAATGCGTGTCCTCCAGGGTCAATATGGAGGGGTTTCAGAGCCGGGGCTCCAAACGTGACTACTGGGTGTGACTCCCTCCCTGCCCTCAGACCAGGTGACCTCTGCAAATTACCTGCATCCTTCTTCCCAGGTCACCTCACCAGGGAAGTGGAAAGTGAGGGACCAGCTCCGGGACCAGGTGGGGAGTAAGCATCACGGCTGGGCCACGTCTGAGGTGGGAGTTACTTCTGTGGTGGTGATTTGTATAAACAATCTCAAGAGTATTTATTCAGTTGGGTGGATCTATGGGTAAATTAACCTTCGGAGGTTCACAGGGGAATCAAAGCTTGTCAATATCTTGTAGCCACTCACCATGGATCAGAGAGTTCAGAGTTTCCCGAGATGCTCCAAAATCTTTGTTTTTGGAGAAAATCCCAATTGATATTCACTCTCTGTGCAAAAACATTCATGATGTGTTAAATACTTGCCACTTTTCCCATATTATATATATATGTGTGTGTGTGTGTGTGTGTGTATAGAGAGAGACTTACAAAATACTGATATTTTAATGAAAGTCAAAGAAAATAAATGACTTGAAATAAAAATCTGTATTTTACATAAAATTTCATAAGGAGTTGTAAGTAATAGTCCCCAATGAAACAGTATGCACACTAAATCATGTTTGGAAACTTGCTGTAGAGTTCAGTTGAATATAAATTCACATGTATTTTTTCCAAAGGAAAAAACGTGTTTCTGTATAGTGTTTATCATGTAGTATTCACCATATGTATACTACATATAAAGCTATATGGTACTGATAGCATATAGAACTGTATTGATATACAGGTACTAGTTTTTCTCTTTGAAAAGTGAAAACTACAAATTTTATGAAGGATGAGATAAAAGTATTCTTCATAATCACATACATTTCCAAGGCAGCCACCATCCCCACGTCTATGGGAGTACAGATGCCAACGCGCGTACACACACCTCCTTCTCAGGCGCTGGTACCCTGACTGCAGCCAGGCTGCCAACACGCCTCTCCTCGCCCGGAGGACTTGGGGTTCTCCTGAGCCTGCCCCAGAGCACACCTTACTTACATGCATGCTCTATTACGTAAATGCTACTACGTTTTCTCATAAAGTGTATTATTCAGTATGTACATTTTATAACTTTGTTTTCTCTTAACATATTGTAGACTCTGTCTACTAGACATAAATGTAAATATACCTCATTCTTGGTAACAGCTTCATAAAAAATGTGTACGGATGACATTTTATTTAATTAATCCCTTTTTATGTATAAAGATGGTGTTCTGATATTCTTCTGTCTTAGTAAGGCTGGAATGAGCAGTGCTGTATCTGTGTGTGTGTGTGCCCAATTCTTTTTATCACGTACTATGATAAATTCATACATGTGGTATTGCTGAGTCAAAGGCTTACATATCAACCTCTCAAGCCCTGGTTTTCTTCCTCAGATTGGGACTATGATACCAGCACTGAAAGTTATTGGAATGACCGGGTAAGTGCACGGCTGCCCACAGAGCTGTCCTGTGAGCAGATAGGGACGGTGCCTCTTCCGCCGCTGTGCCTTCTGAAGACGCAGAGACCAGGCCTTCTTCTCCAAAGAGGAGCAGGGAAACACCACTGACCTGGCTTAGGAGCAATGGAACTGAAAGTATATGTTTCCCTTTGTCCAGGTTAATCCTGACTGTTGGCCCCTTTCTTAAAATTTCCAGGAAAAAGAACTCTGGTTTTCATTTTCTGAGGATCAACTTGTAACTGGGCCTTCAAGTAACTACAAAGACTTCGTCATTTTTCATTAATTGATTTTTCAGGTTGATATTCACTCAAGTTTGATCAGATCCGTGCGGGACCCTGAATGTCTGGGTGGAGGGGGGCTGTCAGGGAGCCCTGAAGGAGGCTGACTCCTGGTGGCAGGTGGATAAAGCCAGCTGGAGAGGATGGAGGAGAGCCTGAGGTGGGGAGTTAAAGCTCTTTGAGAATCTGGTGTGGGAGGGAGCTGAAAATGGGCAATTCCTCCGGAGGATGAGGGAGGGGGTATGGGGGGGAGGAAGGGATACTGCAGGAAAAGGGGAAAGTGACAGGTTCCTTAGCAATTGGGGTGGGGCGGACTATTCCATAAGGCAGGGCATGTCCCCTGAGACGGGCAGCAGGAAGTGTCTGTGGAGGGAACAGAAGGTGGGCGGATTTGATTATAGGGTGGGAGACACATGAGGTAGCTCCTATCTAATTGTTTCTAGTTTCTCTTTGAATTAGAGAGAATATCTGCAGCAGAGTGAATGGAGGTGGAGGGAAAGGGGGAGAGAGAGAGAGAGAGAGAATATGGGAAGGAGGGAGGAGGGAAGTTGTTTTAGAGCCTGGAAGTCAAGCCCACCAGGAGGGGTGGCCGAACCACAGGAGTGACTGCGTGCCTGCTTGAGATGTGGTCCTGGATGGAAACAGACCGGTCGGCAGGGCTCTGTGGTTTTCCCTCATGGGGTTCAGGTGTTTGGGGAAAGGTAAGGGACAGGTGGATAGTTGGGCTTAACCAGGTCTGTGGTTTCACGAGGCAAGTCATGACAGCGAGAAAAACTGGGGGAAGTTAGGAATGTTTGTAAGAGACTGAGGACAGTGGTGGATTTTATAATTTAAATGGAATAAGGAAGAAATTGAAGTCATTTTTGAGGGAGGGGCCAGTGGTTGCCAGCAGATTATTTGGCTGTAAGTGTAGAGTGAGACACAGGGGACGTGCAGAGGAAATGAGCTGGCGGGAGGGGTACTGACAGTGGGACTGCAGGTGGTTGGTTCCTGGGGCTGGTGGGGCAGATGTGGGCGGTGAGGACCATGGCGTTGAGGGAGGGGAGACTGAGGAGACTGGACAGAATCTCGGGCATCCCGTACTCACTTGCCAACTAATGCCAAACCCCTTGGCTCCCGCTGTTTCTGCTTACGCTTCCTGTGTTGTATTCTGCACACTGGACCGGAGCATGTGGTCTGTGTCACCATCGTGTTGGTCCCGTGTAGCACAAGCCTGATACATAACACAAGTCCAGCGCATATTTTTTAATAAATAAGGAAGGAGGTAACTGAATGATTATCTTATTAAACTATGAAACAAAAGAATCCCATATTCTTGGTTGTAGGTGGGTGTTTTACTAAAGCACTTTCTTATAAAAAAAGAAAACCAAAACCTGTAGATTGCAAGCAATTTTCTGCAAGAAAAAGTAAATAAATCAGAAGTTCAAACTTTTCAAAATTCATACACTTTGTACATTTCTAATGTACTTATTAAGAAAAAGAAAGTATTAAATGAGAAACTAGCCTCATAATTGTTTTTGTCACAGCAAAAGTTGAGGAGAATCGTATCGTGTTGCTCAAATTTCTATTCATTTTTCTTAAGCCTATGAGAATCAAAGTATCTTTGTGTTCAGAAACCAATTCTCTCCTCAGAGCCTCTGTACACTTATATAACTGAAGATAAGATTTGGGACTTGGTTATGAGTCAAAACTAAATATATTCATGGTTTATTTCTATTTGGAGACCATTCTAAAAATTCAGGTACATATTTGAATATTACAATGCCTACTCGATATATTTAATATCTTCTCCAAATATTCTTACTCAGGTAAGGATACGGTGACATAATCAGTTTTGAGTTCACTCATACATTCTCAAAGATATTTAACACGTTAGCTAAGAACCTGATTTGGGAAGGACATTTTTATTACATGGGTAATAAAATGTCTGTAATCCCTCAAATAAGGGAGGCAGTAATTTTATGTCCGTGACCCACTAGACTCTGAGCTCCGTGAGGACCTGGTGGTCTTACATTCATCACATCCCCAATATCTACTAAGGCATCTAGACATCGGTCAGCAATCAATTGTTGTTGAATGTGTGAATGATTGAAAAAAATATTGACTATTAAAAGCGGTAAAAGGGGGCTTCCCTGGTGGCGCGGTGGTTGGGAGTCTGCCTGCCAATGCAGGGGACACGGGTTCGAGCCCTGGTCTGGGAAGATCCCACATGCCGCGGAGCGACTGGGCCCGTGAGCCATAACTACTGAGTCTGCGCGTCTGGAGCCTGTGCTCTGCAACGGGAGAGGCCACGACAGTGAGGGGCCCGCGCACCGCGATGAGGAGTGGCCCCCGCTTGCCGCAACTGGAGAAAGCCCTCGCACAGAAACGAGGACCCAACACAGCCAAAAATAAATAAATAAATTTATTAAAAAAAAAAAAAAAAAGAGTGTTAGGTAACACATTAGGAACTAGGTGGCTCTGTGCCCATAATCTTAAAAAAAAAAAAAAAAAAAAGCGGTAAAAGATATAAATATTTACATACAGTTATAGGCATTCACTGATCACCTGCCTAAAACCCACTCTTGGACCGTGACTTAAGAGCCCTTGCGTTATCCTGCAGTTGCACAGGCCCCAGGACCCTGGTGCTATAGCCCTGGTCAGTTTCTGAGTCCTCCGAGGATGGGCCGATTCTCAAGGGCCCCCAACAGCCATGGCTCCCCTGGGCGAGGTTTCCTACAGGAATCCCCCTCCACTGCTGTGGAATCTTTCTCTCCTTTCTCCTTCTTCTCTTCCCTTCCTCCCTCCCTCCCTCCTTCCCTTCCCGTTCTTTGAGTAGCATATTAGTGTCGATTATATCACACCATCCTTTTTAAAGTGAAATGTCACTTTTTCCAAAAAAGCTCAAAAATAGTACTCACTTCAACTCCTTAGCACACAAATATGAACAAATTTCCTAAACAATATGAATTTAGCAGTAAAATTTATTATCTGAAGACTGGGAAAAAGTGATACCTGCTCTACAATGTAGTTCTTGTAAGTTTTAGTTGTAATTCATATTAATATCAGGTTTAAAAATAGAAATATGGTAATGATCATGTGATGCTCTTTTTTCTTAAATAATTATTAGTTTTTTTACTCTTTAGTGAATTTCTAGTTTAGACAACATCGAGAAATTATGGCGTATGCAAACACACTTCTTTTGTAGTAAATATGGTTTTCAAAACACACACAAGGAGCTTCCCTGGTGGCACAGTGGTTAAGAATCCACCTGCCAATGCAGGGGACACGGGTTCGAGCCCTGGTCCGGGAAGATCCCACATGCCACGGAGCAACTAAGCCCGTGCGCCACAACTACTGAGCCTGCGCTCTAGAGCACGCAAGCCACAACTACTGAGCCCAGGTCCTGCAACTACTGAAGCCCGCACACCTAGAACCCGTGCTCCACAACAAGAGAGGCCACCGCAATGAGAAGCCTGCACGCCACAATGAAGAGTATCCCTGCTCGCCGCAGCTAGAGAAAGCCCACACACTGCAACGAAGACCTGACACAGCCAAAGATAAATAAATAAAATAAATTTTAAAAAAATCCCTCAGTTTAAAAAAAATAAATAAATAAAATAAAAACACACACTAGTTTTCTGCTCATAGGAAGATGGAGAAAGCAGCATGGAAGTACCTCGAAAAATAAATAAAATTATTATTATACCCAGCAATCCCACTTCTGGGTGTATAACCAAAGGAAAACAGGGTATTGAAAAGGTATATGAACTCCCGTGTTTATTGCAACATTATTCACAATAGCCAAGACATGGAAACAACCCAAGTGTCCAGCAACGGATGAATGGATAAGGAAGACGTGGGGGTGTGTGCCTGTGTGTATGTATATGTATTGTGATATATGTCAGATATATATGTATATATGTGATATATATGTGCCTATGTGTATATGTATGTATATTATATGTACGTATACTGAATATTATTCAGCCACCAGAAAGAGGAAATCTTGCCGTTTTGCAACCACATGGATGGACTTTGAGGGCATTCCGTTAAGTCAGAGGAAGGCACATGCTGTATGATCTCACTTCAATATGGAATCTAAGAAAGCCCAACGCAGAGAAACAGAGTAGGTGGGTGGGTACCAGGGGCTGGGGAGTTGGGGTCTGCAAAGGTGTTGATCAGAGGGTACAAACTGTCCAGTTATAAGATGAATACATTCTGGGGGTCTAATGTATGGCATGGTGATTCTAGTTATCAAGACTGTATTATACACTTGAAAGTTGCTCTGAATATTTTCCCACTTCTGAAAAGAAATGGTAATTATGTGACCTGGTGAAGGTCAGCTAACCGAGGGTGGTAATCACACGGCGGTATAAGTGGATCAAGTCAACACTCTGTACACCTTAAATTTACACACTGTTATCCATCCATTATTTCCCGCTAAAGCTCGAAAAAACCAGGTTACCGTCAGAAGGAGCAGCGTCTCTCGTGTCTGTTCCACCGCCACTTGCCCGCCATGCGTCAGGCGTCCCACTCGCAGAGACGGGTCACGCCGGTGCTGCCACCTCGGCCTTCGCGCTTTCCCGCCTCGGAAGGACAGCGAACGGGCTTCCGCAGATGAAAGGCCGCGCGCGTCTGCGCCCCTGAGAGTTTGCGGGACCGGGAGACGCGGGATGTGGAAAGGGAGGAAAACCCACGCCCTTCGTAAAGGTTGGTAGCTTGGGGGGGGTGTGTGTGTGTGTTTTCCTGAGATTTATGCCAAACTTTCATGTACGCTTGAACGAGGATGACTTGAGTCTACGCAGCCTGATACTGTCCTGAGAGAGCAAGGGACTCGCCGACCGGCTGCTGCCCCACTGCCCGGAGGTGCGCCCAGCCCCGCGCCCCGGGGCGTCGCCGGGTCCGCAGCGAGGACACGGGCGCCGCCGAGCCGCCAGCCCGGGGCGCGGGTGGGGCGCGCGGGCGCGAGAGGCGTCCTTTCCTCTTCTGGACAGTCCCCAGGGTCCAGCACCAGCTCCACGTGACGGGGAGACCCCGGCGGAGGGGTCCCCAGGGACCCGGCAGGCAGCTGCCCTGCGACCCTCCGAGGGAGGGGAAGGCCCGGAGGCACCCGACTGCGGACGGGGGGACGCCCCAGGTCAGATCCACCGGGGAGCAGGGGCGGGGAGGGGCCGCCGAGCGGCAGGAGCGCTCGGCCCCGGCCCGGGGGAGCGGCAGCCCCCAGAAGCTATCACCTCTCCCGCTCTCCCCCGGAGCGCCGCAGCCCGGGACGCGTCCCGCCCCTCGGCAGCCGCGCGCCCCTCCTCTCGGGCGCGTCGCGTGGGCGGCGGTCACGGGCGGTGGGAGGTGCTCAGGACGGTGGGCGGTGCTCACGGGCGGCGGGCGGCGGTTACGGGCGGTGGGCGGTGCTCAGGTCGGTGGGCGGTGGTCACGGGCGGTGGGCGGTGCTCAGGGCGGTGGGCGGCGGTCACGGGCGGTGGGCGGTGCTCACGGGCGGCGGGCGGCGGTCACGGGCGGTGGGCGGCGGTTACGGGCGGTGGGCGGTGCTCAGGGCGGTGGGCGGTGCTCACGGGCGGCGAGCGGTGATCACGGGCGGTGGGCGGTGCTCAGGGTGGGGGGCGGTGGTCACGGGCGGTGGGCGGTGCTCAGGACGGTGGGCGGTGCTCACGGGCGGCGGGCGGCGGTCACGGGCGGTGGGCGGTGCTCAGGCCGGTGGGCGGTGCTCACGGGCGGTGGGCGGTGCTCGGCTCCTCCCGCCGCAGCCCGCGGAGCCCGAGCCGAGCCCGAGCGGCGCCGAAGCGCAGAGGGGCGTGGACGTGGCGCCCGCGGGGCCCTAGGAGGCTCGCGCGGGTCCTCGGCGCTGAGCTCGCGCGGCCCGGAGCGTTGGTCCCGCCGAGTGGGCGGCGATGAGCGCCGAGGGACCCTTCCCCCCGGCTGCCCCCCGCGGGCGCCCCGGCCGCCTGCTAGTGCCCGCGAGGGTGAGTGCCGGACCTCCCGGCCGTTTTTTCTGCGCGCGCCCCTCCTCTCCCTGCGCCCCCTTCCCCTCTGCACCCCTTTCTCCCTCCAGGCCCTCCCCTTCTCAGCGCCCCTGTCTCTCCTCCGCGACCCGTCTTCCCTCCCCGTGCCCCCTCCTCATCCTCCGCCCCCTCCTCACCCGGCGCCCCCTTCCCTCTTGCGTCCCCATCTCCATCTCCCGGGGCGGCTCGTGCGGGCGGGCGGGCGGGCGCAGACCCCCTGACCCTCCGTCCTCCCGGCCCAGCATCCCAGACGGAAACTTGTAGGGTCTGCCTTTCCCCGTCGTGAAGGTGCAGCGGCTCCGTGGCCCGTGGGAATCAGGTTCTCCAGGGTTGGGGGTTGGGGGTTCGCCCCTCCTGTCTCCCTGCGAGCGGCTCCTGGCCTCGGGGGCCGCGGCGGGCGTCCTCCTGAGCTCCTCTCCGTCTTGGGGGGGGCCTCTGCCCGGGCTGGGGGCCCCCCCGGCCGAGCGCCCCGCTACTTAGGGGACAGCTCAGCTCTGGACGCCCAGTTCGTGATACCGATTCGTGCGTGCGTGTCTGTGTGACATCTCTTCTTATCCCTGCCCCAGACGACTCCCCTCCACCCTCTTACTTCTAAATAACTTAACTGTTGGGGGAAAACAGAAATGTGGCTCAGTCAAAAACGAAAAGTTCTTGGAAGCCTTCGCGTCGCCACCCCCAGCATAACCGAGTGTTCTGGAAACAGTTTAGGAACCGCAGCCGAGGCTCCCCGACTGATTGACTAATCCGGCTGGAACCGCCTCCCTTCGGGTTTGTCCTCACAGACTCCCTAAGCCCGGGAGCGACAGTAAAAACCGGCGTGTGTCTAGCAGTCCTTTTCAGGATAACAGAGAAATGTTTCGGAGACTATGGGTTGAAGGCTTTTATAAATTCCTGTGTGTCAGGATGCTTCTAAACCAGGGCAGTACTAATGACTGTATGATTTTCTTAAAAAAAAAAAAAAAGCTTATGTAGAGACAGTTGCTTCTTCCATCAAGTTATACAATTCTGGGGTGTTTCCACAAAATCTTGAAATTAAATTTCATGTGAAGTTCCGTGCTGATTGTGTAAAGTACTTTGTCACGGAGCAGTTTTCCTTAAACCGGGAAGACGTGCTTGGGGTAGTCGGAAGTCAAGTGCTTAAGAAAGAGGCTGGGAGTTCTGTCACTGCCTGGAGTCTTGCGGCCATGCGCTCGCTGGTTAGGAGCTGCGCATCTGCTTGAGGTGTTCTTGCAGCCGTCCTGTGTGTAACCACCGTAATTATAGTGGAAGAACCAAGTGGATTGATCATACTGCATAATTGACTCCGTGGACGAGTTATTGGCAATAACTTAAGTTTTTAAAAAATATGTCAACTGCAGGTTCTCAAATAAGTACTCTCCAGGGTGCTAAATGTTGACTCCATTAAGATACTAAATTGGGGGCTCAGAAAGGGGCTCCATACCCCATTTGCTGAGGCTGTAACTAGTGCTTATTTGTAATAAGAACCTTGATTATAAGATGCATCCTATGTGCCTCATACTGGGTTTGAAACGACTTTCTTGTATGTCATCATTTTTCTAATTAGAAGCACTAAGTTCTCCTTCTTAACTGAAATGATGAAATAACTCTGTAAACTCAATGATGTTATGGACAGTTACTGATAAGAAAAGCAGCAAACCTGCATGCTTGTCTAGATTCCAAGGATTCAAGTGAAAAATTTATGGCCATCAGAGGTCCACAGTGCAAAGATGTTTAGGGCCATTTTCCAGCCAAGGTTCCAGCCATGATTGTGTTCCAGCCAGGAAGTTCTGTCAGCACCAAAGGACAAGTGTTGGAATAGTAACATGGATCCCGTAATAGCAGGAGTGGTCCCTCCGGTGTCCTAAGTAATCAGGTGTGCTCAGATGCTGCGTGCTCCAGCCTACAGCAGAGCTCAGATTCTTGCTCATTTATAACAAATCTGTTAACTGTTCTGTCTACACATGTGTCTTTTAAAACAGGAACATTCATAGCTCACAATCATGGCTGGAACCTTGGCTGGAAAATGGCCCTAAACATCTTTGCACTGTGGACCTCTGATGGCCATAAATTTTTCACTTGAATCCTTGGAGTCTAGACAAGCATGCAGATTTGCTGCTTTTCTTATCAGTAACTGTCCATAACATCATTGAGTTTACAGAGTTATTTAATCATTTCAGTTAAGAAGGAGAACTTAGTGCTTCTAATTAGAAAAATGATGACATACAAGAAAATCGTTTCAAACCCATTATATTTCTAGTTGTAAACATTTTTTTGAAGTCAGAAAAACAACATGTTCTTTATGACTGCTGGTTTGAATCATGAGAATTTGGCCACATTTGAATGTCTCTTGCTCAGGATTGGAACTTCTTTTTCTCTTTCGTTTTAGGTAGCCGTACCCTGTTACATGTATTCCCTAAGTTGAGCCAGTTCGTATACCTGTGTCCCTGAGTCTCCTGTGTCCCTGTGGTTAAACCCCTGGGTGGAGAACCGCCAGTGCAGTGTGTAAAGGTGTCCTGCTTTCCTGTTCAAACACTGCTGTTGGTTTGTGCTGAACGCAATTTTCTGTTTTTAATTAACATCACTGCTTCAGTCGAGGGGCTGGAAGCCTGGGAGAGCCAGTCATATGTGAGTTCTCACGGTGAGCTTGGCGACTGGAAGGTGAGAGCATGTCAGGTCATTTAAAGTATGCATCTAGTAATGTCACCACTTCGTCATCTAGTTAGAGATGTGAGTTGTCGCGGGAGCTAAAGGAAACAGGTAACCTCTGGGGAAGGATGTCCGTTTGTTCTAGGCTTTTGTCACGTGTTTCTCATCCTTGCTGACTCATCTTTGATTTCAAGTGTAGAATTTCTGATGATCTCTATGATGTCATAAGCAAGATTCACATATTTTAAGATGGGGAATTACCTGACTTTACCAGGAGATAGGTTTCCTATCTTGGATAGGTTTCCAAGATCCAAGTTTAAAAAGTGTGCTTATTTATTGAAAATACCAGATGTAAAAATTGCCGTATTTCACCAAATGTGTAGAACAGTGACCTTTTATATCTACATGTCTGTATAGCTACATAAACATAAATGTGGCTTTTTAAATTTCAACGTTAATTTAGTTCCATGTCCCTAGATGTCCCAGGAGACACACTTACGAAGGGTGACAAGAGGGCAGCACTGATGTGAGTTCGGTCAAGGGAGTGAGTGGCAGACGGAGACGTCGAGCTGCTTTATCGCTGGGTGGAGGGAGGGAGCTCGTGTCAGTGAGTTTATAGCCCGGTTCCCTCTCTGTCACACGGGTACCCCAGCTGCAGAATTATGAGAGCAGCTCGCCTGCCACCACAGGAAGCAGGTGGCGTCGGGCACGTGAGGTCCGTCTCTGTACCCCAGGCCCCCGCGCTGTCCTTCTCAGAGCAGACACTCGCTCTGAGGCACGTGGACACGGGTGATGGGTGGCCGCTCCAGGCGGGACGGGGACGGGGAACCGTGTGTCCCCTGCCTCCCCCTCGCCCGAAGAACCTGTGGTCTGGGTTCTGAGTCACTTCAGACCTGATTCCGACATCCTCAGAAACTCGCTAATTAGAATCTACCTGTATTTTTTGCAATGTACCAAGGCAGGTTCAAGAAATGCTTTTGGGGGAAAAGTGCATGCGAATTTCGTGGAAAAAAGTATTTGTGTTTCGACTGGCGTGTGCTTTTCCTTAGTATCAGCTGGTTACTGCATGTTGTCATTCAGATTGTACCTTTGGAGAGCTTTGGGCTTGTTTTCAGGGAACACTGGATGTCAGTTTCCCCCAGGCCACCGAGGTCCCCACTCATTCTGCGCTGAGCGGCGGAGGCTCGGCGCCCTGGACGCCCGCCCTCCGGCCTCCCCGCAGCCTCACCTCCTTCCTCTCTTGCGTTTCATCTTCAAGGCTGTTGCAAAAGTGTGGCGAATATTATGCTGTTGTGATTTCTCAATTGAAATTATTGGTGAGACAGTTTCTGTTTTCTACGGAGGCTGTAGTTTTACATCCATAAATATTGTTAACTAGCTATCTTTTAATGAAGCAAGGAAGTAGGACTTTTAAAAAGTGAATGTGACTCTTAGCTTGCTTAGCGGACCACTCAGCAGGCCCTGTTGGAAACAGTTAGAAAAGGCCAGTTACGTGTGGGCGCCGAGCTGCCCTGCCGTGGAGCCCTGGCACCGGCGATGACCTTGTGAGAGTTTCCAGAGCGGCTGAGTCTCGGCGCTTTGCACTCAACACTGTCTGCAGGTTATTTACAGTCACACTTATTATTCTGAGTGACTAAATCTGACTCTAAACTGTTGACATTTGACAGCAATTCTAGTTTTGATAGGCACCAAAATTCATTTGAAATTTGGATGAATACCATTGTATTATGGCGCTGAATTGTACTATTATAAATACGATCATATAAATGGTAAGGTTCAGTATTGTAAATCTCATGGTGTTATTAGCATTCATACTGTTTTATTTCTTGTGCTGATTTTACTTGAAGGCTGACTCCCCTCCCCTTCCAGTGAGTGGTAATTGCATTTAAGCGTTGACTAAAAGAGAAGTAACTGTAATTATTTGTATTTTAATCGAAGTAGTTTGAATGACAAATCATTGTAAGAATCCAATTCCATTTCTAGAATGAATGTGAATGCTCTCAGCAGGTGTATATTTTATTGTCTGTTTTATGAATTCATATCAGTAAGAATATAACCACATGGATGCACCCAGATTCTACATTAGGACATTTTTGTTCATTGAGCTAGTGTTTAGGAGAATAATCTGTATTTATAAAGTGTGACATAACTGCCAATTATTCCTATCAGGAATTACAACACTTTCTATTGACAATAAATGTCACATTTGACAACGTTCGCACACATTTTGCATGACACGACTTTCAGAAACTAAGTGCGGTGGCCGTCGGGTCTTCTTTAAAGGGAGACCAGCTTCCCTTGCTAAGTCAGAATCCAAGAGGTGGCAGGGGAGCTGAACCCACCTCCCTGACTCTTTCCCTCCGAGTGTGTTGCCCTGGGAGCTGTCCCTTCGTGGTCCCTGCCCCCAGCTGACCATCTTCACCTCTGTCCCTGCAACACTTAGGCCACCGTGTCCCCAGACCTGCTGCCCCTCTGGCTTCACCTCCAAGGGGTTTGAGCTGCTGACGGCTCACCTGGCACGCCTCCCTCCCCGACCCTCTGCTTTTCCTCCTTCCGTCTCCGGCTCTTTGGGGACCTGGTCCTCTGCTCTGCCTTTCAGAGTGCGGTGTACAGACCTTCTGCTGTAGGTTCTTTTCTCGCTGTATGTTTCCAGGTGGCCTCACCTGCCTCTGGTTAACCCACTGATGCCCAACACGGTGCCTCGGTGAGCCCCGCTTGGCTGTCCAGTTAACACTTCCAAGATCCTCCGCCTAATCTGAATCCCGAAACCCCGCTCTCTCTCTGTGTTTATATGTCAGACAACGGCAGCACCACCCAGCCAGCTCATGTCTCTGTCTGATGTGCTCGTGCCCTTGAGGCCGCCTCAGGGCCTTTGCTCACGCTCTCGTCTCTCCCTGGACGTTGACCCCGTCCCTGGCCTCTGTCCCAGCCTCCATCAGCCCTGCTCATTCCCAGTCACAGCCGCGCCCCTTCTCTCTTGCTTTCAGAACCCACGTTTGTCTGGGTATCTGGTGCCCGTATGCTTTATGGGCCTCATCCCACCCTCAGGTGTAAATATGGACCAGTCTAAGTCAATGATTGCCTTTGGAAAGGGCATGATTGCAGCTTTGCCAGTGAGGCTGCTTGTGAGTGAGGGGGGAAGTTCCCCTTTCTTTCAGAAAGAGACGCAAGACTGGGTGAATAAATTACATGCCTGGTACGTAACAGCTGATACGCACTGTTGAATCATAAGTATTTATCTGAATTAATGGTATGTCATGCTGTAAGAGGGAGGAAGTTCTGTTTCTGACTCTTGTACTGAGAATTTATATTTATGATTAGCTATTTTGTAAATTTATTTATTTATTTATTTATTTATTTTAGGCTGCATTGGGTCTTCGTTGCTGCGCGTGGGCTTCTCATTGCGGTGGCTTCTCTTGTTGCAGAGCACAGGTTCTAGGCATGCGGGCTTCAGTAGTTGTGGCACGGGGGCTCAGTAGTTGTGGCTCGTGGGCACTAGAGCGCAGGCTCAGTAGTTGTGGCGCACGGGCTTAGTTGCCCCGCGGCATGTGGCGTCTTCCTGGACCAGGGCTCGAACCCACGTCCCCTGCATTGGCAGGTGGATTCTTAACCACTGTGCCATCAGGGAATCCCTGATTAGCTATTTCGGGTTTGAATAAAATTGTGCCTTTATATTTTTATAATTGCTGCATTTTGATATCAATTTTACAAATCAGCATAACTGTTAATGGTAAAATATACCGTATTCTCTTCTCATCTCTATCCTGCTGAATATTATCCTTAATGATTTCTCTTCAGATAATTATACTTTACCAAATGGCTCCATTAGTTGACTCTTCACATTATAATTATCTTAAGTTTTTGTTACGTGCTGAGGAGCATGAAATTACTCCTCAACTGTAAACCTGGGGACATTCGGACCCCTTGAGGCGGCAGCAGTGCTTTGGGGAAGGCGTGTGGGCTCGACATAGGCAGTGCTAGTCCTGTCATCTTGGTGATAGATCCAGGCTGTCATGGCTTGTGTGACAAGGTAGACAAATAGCAGCTTCTGCATTTGTGGCATTAGAAACGCCAGAGGTTTCACTGCCTTCCTGCCGGGGAGGGCAGCCAGGAGAAGTGGCGCCAAGCTGGCCTTTTCCACAGCCGTGAGGGTTTTCCTGAAGGGGTCAGGACTTTATGAAGGTAAACTTAAATGTCATTTGGAAAAGTACTTTGTGGTTACAGATGTGTACGTACCTGCACCTGCGTGCACACCATTTATGCGTGTACATCACTAACAGAGCAAAGTGTGAGCACCTGTTAGGAGCTGTGCTGGGAGCTGAGAGGACAAAGCAGGACAGAAGGGGTCCAGACACAAGGTGCATGCCGGTGAGCACCCCCCAGCTCCCCCCACCCATGACCACTAGCGGAGGTAGATTCTGGAAGCGCAGGCTTTGGGGCGGGGCAGGGGGGCGTGAGTGGCGGGCGACAGGTGCTTCCTTCCTGCCCCGAGTGGTGACTGCTGCTTGTTGCTGGGGGTACGGCTGTGGCTGTGTGCACAGGAAAAGAGTGACACACGGAAAACATGATCGCAGATGTTTATGGCTGTTATGAGGGAGAGAGACACGACCTTCCGAGAATACCGTATGTGTTAATCATAAGTGCTCAGCTTGGCGTCTCGGGAGGCTGCCTGGACCATCAGCTGCCCGGTTGTACCCTGGCTCTGTGACCCCAGAGTCTGGGGCCTGGATGCTCTCAGGTGACTCTGTGCAACGGTGAGCAGGTACCAACTTCTTTGTGTGACTCACCTGTAAGGTCGGGAGAAAAATAAGGAGGATACTCATATCTCTAGAATAATGACTATCATTTAATTCTTTTTTTTGAGGGGGATTAATAAGAAAAGATCCAGGTGGGATAGAATTGATTACAAACAGGAGACAGTGTGTGCGTGCATGTGTGTGTGTATGTTATAGCACATTTGGAAAAATCATTTGCTCTTATTAGTTATCTATATTATACACATTAGTGTATATAAGTCATTCCCAATCTCCCAATTCATCCCAACACCACCACCACCCTGCCCCCGCTTTCCCTCCTTGGTGTCCGTATGTTTGTTCTCTATATTTGTGTCTCTATTTCTGCCTTGCAAACCGGTTCATCTGTACCATGTTTCTAGAGTCCACAAATATGCGTTAATATACAATATTTGTTTTCCTCTTTCTGACTTACTTCACTCAGTATGACAGTCTCTGGGTCCATCCACATCTCTACAAATAACTCAGTTTCGTTTCTTTTTATGGCTGAGTAATATTCCACTGCGTATATGTACCACATCTTCTGTATCCATTTGTCTGTCGATGGACACTTAGGTTGCTTCCATGACCTGGCTGTTATAAATAGTGCTGCAATGAACATTGGCGTGCATGTGTCTTTTTGAATTATGGTTTTCTCTGGGTATATGCCCAGTAGTGGGATTGCTGGGTCATATGGTAATTCTATTTTTAGTTTTTTAAGGAAACTCCATACTGTTCTCCATAGTGGCTGTATCAATTTACATTCCCACCAACACTGCAAGAGGGTTCCCTTTTCTCCACACCCTCTCCAACATTTACTGTTTGTAGATTTTTTGATGATGGTCATTCTGAACAGTGTGAGGTGATACCTCATTGTAGTTTTGATTTGCATTTCTTTAATAATTAATGATGTTGAGCAGCTTTTCATGTGCCTCTTGGCCATCTGTATGTGTTCTTTGGAGAGATGTCTATTTAGGTCTTCTGCCCATTTTTTGATTGGGTTTTTTTTTTTTTTAATATTGAGCTGCATTAGCTGTTTATATATTTTAGAGATTAATCCTTTGTCCATTGATTCATTTGCAAATATTTTCTCCCATTCTGAGAGTTGTCTTTTCATCTTGTATATAGTTTCCTTTGCTGTGCAAAAGCTTTTAAGTTTCATTAGGTCCCATTTGTTTATTTTTGTTTCTATTTCATTTCTCTAGGAGGTGGGTCAAAAAAGATCTTGCTGTGATTTATGTCAAAGAGTGTTCTTCCTATGTTTTCCTCTAAGAGTTTTATAGTGTCTGGTCTTACTTTTAGGTCTTTAATCCATTTGGAGTTTATTTTTGTGTATGGTGCTAGGGAGTGTTCTAATTTCATTCTTTTACATGTAGCTGTCCAGTTTTTCCAGCACCACTTATTGAAGAGACTGTCTTTTCTCCATTGTATATCCTTGCCTCCTTTGTCATAGATTAGTTGACCATAGGTGTGTGGGTTTACCTCTGGGCTTTCTATCCTGTTCCACTGATCTATATTTCTTTTTTGGGCCAGTACCATATTGTGTTGATTACTGTAGCTTTGTAGTATAGTCTGAAGTCAGGGAGTCTGATTCCTCCAGCTCCGTTTTTTTCCCTCAAGATTGCTTTGGCTATCCGGGGTCTTTTGTGTCTCCATACACATTTTAAGATTTTTTGTTGTAGTTCTGTAAAAAATGCCATTGGTAATTTGATAGGGATTGCATTGAATCTGCAGATTGCTTTGGGTAGTATAGTCATTTTCACAATATTGATTCTTCCAATCCAAGAACATGGTATATCTCTCCATCTGTTTGTGTCATCCTTGATTTCTTTCATCAGTGTCTTAAAGTTTTCTGAGTAGAGGTCTTTTATCTCCTTAGGTAGGTTTATTCTTAGGTATTTTATTCTTTTTGTTGCAATGGTGAATGGGATCATTTCCTTAATTTATCTTTCTGATCTTTCATTGTTACTGCATAGGAATGCAAGAGATTTCTGTGCATTAATTTTGTATCCTGCAACTTTACCAAATTCATTGATTAGCTCTAGTAGTTTTCTGGTGGCATCTTTAGGATTCTCTATGTATAGTATCATGTTATCTGCAAACAGTGACAGTTTTACTTCTTCTTTTCAGTTTCTATTCCTTTTATTTCTTTTTCTTCTTCCAAAGAAGAAGCACTACCTGACAGCACTATTTACATAGTTTTTTGCAAAACTATGTTGAATAGGAGTGGCAAGAGTGGACATCCTTGTCTTGTTCCTGATCTTAGAGGAAATGGTTTCAGTTTTTCACCACTGAGAATGATGTTTGCTGTGGGTTTGTCGTGTATGGCCTTTATTATGTTGAGGTAGGTTCCCTCTATGCCCACTTTCCGGAGGATTTTTATCATAAATGGGTTTTGAATTCTGTCAAAAGCTTTTTCTGCATCTATTGAGACGATCATATGGTTTTTATTCTCCAATTTGTTAGTATGGTTTATCACACTGAATAATATGCATATATTGAAGAATTCTTGCATTCCTGGGATAAATCCCACTTTATCATGGTGTATGATCCTTTTAATGTGTTGTTGGATTCTGTTTGCTAGTATTTTGTTGAGGATTTTTGCATCTATATTCATCAGTGATATTGGTCTGTAATTTTCTTTTTTTGTAGTATCTTTGTCTGGTTTTGGTATCAGGGTGATGGTGGTCTCATGGAATGAGTTTGGGAGTGTTCCTTCCTCTGCAATTTTTTGGAAGAGTTTGAGAAGGATGGGTGTTAGCTGGTCTCTAAATGTTTGATAGAATTCACCTGTGAAGACATCTGGTCCTGGACTTTTGTTTTTAATCACAGTTTCAGTTTCATTACTTGTGATTGGTCTGTTCATATTTTCTATTTCTTCCTGGTTCAGTCTTGGAAAGTTACACCTTTCTAAGAATTTGTCCATTTCTTCCAGGTTGTCCATTTTACTGGCATAGAGTTGCTTGTAGTAGTCTCTTATGATCCTTTGTATTTCTGCAGTGTCTGTTGTAACTTCTCCTTTTTTATTTCTAATTCTATTAATTTGAGTTCTCTCCGTCTTTTTCTTGGTGAGTCTGGCTAAAGGTTTATCAATTTTGTTTATCTTCTCAAAGAACCAGCTTTTAGTTTCACTGATATTTGCTCTTGTTTTGTTTCTATTTCATTTATTTCTGCTCTGATCTTTATGTTTTCTTTCCTCCTACTAACTTTGGGTTTTGTTTGTTCTTCTTTCTCTAGTTCCTTTAGGTGTAAGGTTAGATTGTTTATTTGAGATTTTTCTTGTTTCTTGAGGTAGGATTGCATTACTATAAACTTCCCTCTTAGAACTGCTTTTGCTGCATCCCATAGGTTTTGGATCATCATGTTTTCATTGTCATTTGTCTCTAGGTATTTTTTGATTTCCTCTTTGATTTCTTCAGTGATCTCTTGGTTATTTAGTAATGTACTGTTTAGCCTCCATGTGATTGTGTTGTTTATGTTTTTTTCCTGTAATTGATTTCTAATCTCATAATGTTGTGTTTGGAAAAGCCACTTGATATGATTTCAGTTTTCTTAAATTTACCAAGGCTAGATTTGTGACCCAAGATATGATCTATCCTGGAGAATGTTCCATGTGCACTTGAGAAGAAAGTGTAATCTGCTCTTTTCAGATGAAATATCCTATAAATATCAATTAAATATATCTGGTCTCTTGTGTCATTTAAAGCTTGTGTTTCCTTATTAATTTTCTGGCTGGATGATCTGTCCATTGGTGTAATTGAGGTGTTAAAGTCCCCCACTCTTATTGTGTTACTGTCGATTTCCTCTTTTATAGCTGTTAGCATTTACCTTATGTATTGAGGTGCTCCTATGTTGCGTGCATATATATTTATAATTGTTATATCCTCTTCTTGGATTGATCCCTTGATCATTATGTAGTGTCCTTCTTTGTCTCTTGTAACATTCTTTATTTTAAAGTCTATTTTATGTGATATGAGTATTGCTACTCCAGCTTTCTTTTGATTTCCATTTTCATGGAATATCTTTTTCCATCCCCTCACTTTCAGTCTGTATCTGTCCCTAGGTCTGAAGTGGGTCTCTTGTAGACAGCATATACGTGGGTCTTGTTTTTGTATCCATTTAGCGAGACTGTGTCTTTTGGTTGGAGCATTTAATCCGTTCACATTTAAGGTAGTTTTCGATATGTTTGTTCCTATTACCATTTTCTTAATTGTTTGGGGTTTGTTTTTGTAGGTCCTTTTCTTCTCTTGTGTTTCCCACTTAACGAAGTTCCTTTAGCATTTTTTGCAGAGCTGGTTTGGTGGTGCTGAATTCTCTTAGCTTTTGCTTGTCTGTAAAGCTTTTGCTTTCTCCATCAAATCTGAATGAGGTCCTTGCTAGGTAGAGTAATCTTAGTTACAAGTTCTTCTCCTTCATCACTTTAAATATATCGTCCCACTCCTTCTGGCTTGTAGAGTTTCTGCTGAGAAATCAGCTGTTAACCTTATGGGAGTTCCCTTGTATGTTATTTGTCGTTTGTCCCTTGTTGCTTTTAATAATTTTTCTTTGTCTTTAATTTTTGTCAGTTTGATTACTATGTGTCTTGGCGTGTTTCTCCTTGGGTTTATCCTGCCTGAGACTCTCTGTGCTTCCTGGACTTGGGTGGCTGTTTCCTTTCCCATGTTAGGGAAATTTTTGACTATAATCTCTTCCAATATTTTCTCGGGTCCTTTCTCTCTCTCTTCTCCTTCTGGGACCCCTATAATGTGAATGTTGTTGCGTTTCATGTTGTCCCAGAGGTCTCTTAGGCTGTCTTCATTTCTTTTCATTCTTTTTTCTTTAGTCTGTTCCACAGCAGTGAATTCCACCATTCTGTCTTCCAGGTCACTTATCCGTTCTTCTGCCTCAGTTATTCTGCTATTGATTCCTTCTAGTGTAGTTTTCATTTCAGTTATTGTATTGGTCATCTCTGTTTGTTTGTTCTTTAATTCTTCTAGGTCTTTGTGAATCATTTCTTGCATCTTCTCAATCTTTGCCTCCATTCTTATTCCGAGGTCCTGGATCATCTTCACTATCATTATTCTGAATTCTTTCTCTGGAAGGTTGCCTATCTCCATTTCATTTAGTTGTTTTTCTGGGGTTTTTTCTTGTTCCTTCATCTGGTACCTAGCCCTCTGCCTTTTCATCTTGTCTATCTTTCTCTAACTGTGTTTCTTGGTCCACAGGCTGCAGGATTGTAGTTTTTCTTGCTTCTGCTGTCTGCCCTCTGGTGGTTGAGGCTATCTAAGAGGCTTGATGGGAGGCTCTGGTGGTGGGTAGAGCTCTCATTTACCAGTTTTATTTTACATAGGATGCCTCATTTACTAAAACCATAGATTCCAAGTTGCTCCATGAAAAATGTGATATTCTTAGCCGTCAACATTAGGGAATTTCCCCAATCACATTTTTAAATTGATTTAATGTGTTATTTTTTTTTTTTTTTAAATGAAACAAATAACTTTTATTCCACATTGCTCTTTAGAGAAAAACAATACTAATTCCACAATATATATCACTAATATAATAGATCATTTTAACTATTGAATACACTCATTCATAGTCACATTTATATCATTTCCTTTTTTTTTTTTTTCACACACACACACACACACACTGTATTTTATTTTTACAAGAGATAAATAGACTGACACCAAGCATTGTACATGGATGACCACAACAAAAGCAACAATGATTGCCATTACCAAACATGAAACACACTCATACTATGTCATAATATTGACATTCAGTCCAGTAATCCTCCACTGTAACAGCTCCTTTACTTTGCAGTGAAAATTGATTTGTATATTCTTTGCCTCTGAGTCCTTGTGGGATTTTTTTTTTTTTTTTAATTCAGACAGAAAGTCACAAAAATTATACTCATCCTCATCAGTTCACTCAGTCCCATGTAATTAATTGTTTTTTTTCATCTTGATCTTTTGTTAGCACTTTTATGAGTTCATAAGTTTTTCATCAGAGTTCTGAAAATGCTTATTCATTCAGTTCAGCAGTACAGTCAGTTACCAGAAACCTGTACATGTCAGAGTCTTTTCCATGAATTTCTTGAAGATGAAACCCTTTTATAGGAACATATTTGCAAAATCATCAGAGTACACCCAGAACTGTCTGTAAATGACAAAAGCCTTAAAAATGACCACGGTAAAAGATTTGATGAAAGTTCATAATAATGCAGTTGACAAGAAAATTAGTTATTTCTGAGATATACATTTTAAAGTAATAACTAGGATTATTACATATAACATTATACCAGAACATATAAGATTTTTAGAAATTTCATGTAATGTCTGAAACATTTATATTAACATATTTCCATACATATTTCCATACAAATATAAGATTTTTAGAAATTTCATGTAATGTCTGAAACATTTATATTAACATATTTCCATACATATTTCCATACAAATACAAATATAAGATTTTTAGAAATTTCATGTAATGTCTGAAACATTTATATTAACATATTTCCATACAAATAACCCAATGAAAGTTTAGTATTAGTTGTTTTGTTTGCTTTTTTATACTGCAGGTTCTTATTAGGCATCAATTTTATACACATCAGTGTATACATGTCAATCCCAATCGCCCAATTCAGCACACCACCATCCCCACCTCACCACAGTTTTCCCCCCTTGGTGTCCATATGTCCATTCTCTACATCTGTGTCTCAACTTCTGCCCTGCAAACTGGCTCATCTGTACCATTTTTCTAGGTTCCACATACATGCATTAATATATGATATTTGTTTTTCTCTTTCTGACTTACTTCACTCTGTATGACAGTCTCTAGCTCCATCCACGTCTCAACAAATGACTCAATTTCGTTCCTTTTTATGGCTGAGTAATATTCCATTGTATATATGTACCACAACTTTATCCATTCGTCTGTTGATGGGCATTTAGGTTGCTTCCATGACCTGGCTATTGTAAATAGTGCTGCAATGAACATTCGGGTGCATGTGTCTTTTTGAATTATGGTTTTCTCTGGGTATATGCCCAGTAGTGGGATTGCTGGGTCATATGGTAATTCTATTTTTAGTTCTTTAAGGAACCTCCATATTGTTCTCCATAGTGGCTGTATCAATTTACATTCCCACCAACAGTGCAAGAGGGTTCCCTTTTCTCCACACCCTCTCCAGCATTTGTTGTTTGTAGATTTTCTGATGATGCCCATTCTAACAGGAGTGAGGTGATACCTCATTGTAGTTTTGATTTGCATTTCTCTAATAATTAGTGATGTTGAGCATCTTTTCATGTGCTTCGTGGCCGTCTGTATGTCTTCTTTGGAGAAATGTCTATTTAGGTCTTCTGCCCATTTTTGGATTGGGGTGATTGTTTCTTTGATATTGAGCTGAATGAGCTGTTTATATATTTTGGAGATTAATCCTTTGTCCGTTGATTCATTTGCAAATATTTTCTCCCATTCTGAGGGTTGTCTTTTCGTCTTGTTTATGGTTTCCTTTGCTGTGCAAAAGCTTTGAAGTTTCATTAGGTCCCACTTGTTTATTTTTGTTTTTAATTCCATTACTCTAGGAGGTGGATCAAAAAAGATCTTGCTGTGATTTATGTCAAAGAGTGTTCTTCCTATGTTTTCCTCTAAGAGTTTTATAGTGTCCAGTCTTATATTTAGGTCTCTAATCCATTTTGAGTTTATTTTTGTGTATGGTGTTAGGGAGTATTCTAATTTCATTCTTTTACATGTAGCTGTCCAGTTTTCCCAACACCACTTATTGAAGAGACTGTCTTTTCTCCATTGTATATCTTTGCCTCCTTTGTCATAGATTAGTTGACCATAGGTGCGTGGGTTAATCTCTGGGCTTTCTATCTTGTTCCATTGATCTATGTTTCTGTTTTTGTGCCAGTACCATATTGTCTTGATTACTGTAGCTTTGTAGTATAGTCTGAAGTCAGGGAGTCTGATTCCTCCAGCTCCATTTTTTTCCCCTCAAGACTGCTTTGGCTATTCGGGGTCTTTTGTGTCTCCATACAAATTTTAAGATGATTTGTTCTAGCTCCGTAAAAAAGGCCATTGGTAATTTGATAGGGATTGCATTGAATCTGTAGATTGCTTTGGGTAGTATACTCATTTTCACAATGTTGATTCTTCCAATCCAAGAACATGGTATATCTCTCCATCTGTTGGTATCATCTTTAATTTCTTTCATCAGTGTCTTATAGTTTTCTGCATACAGGTCTTTTGTCTCCCTAGGTAGGTTTATTCCTAGGTATTTTATTCTTTTTGTTGCAATGGTAAATGGGAGTGCTTCCATAATTTCTCTTTCAGATTTTTCATCATTAGTGTATAGGAATGCAAGAGATTTCTGTGCATTAATTTTGTATCCTGCAACTTTACCATATTCATTAATTAGTTCTAGCAGTTTTCTGGTGGCAGTTTTAGGATTCTCTATGTATAGTATCATGTCATCCGCAAACAGTGACAGTTTTACTTCCTCTTTTCCAATTTGTATTCCTTTTATTTCTTTTTCTTCTCTGATTGCCGTGGCTAGGACTTCCAGAACTATGTTGAATAATAGTGGTGAGAGTGGACATCCTTGTCTCGTTCCTGATCTTAGAGGAAATGCTTTCAGTTTTTCACCATTGAGAATGATGTTTGCTGTGGGTTTGTCATATATGGCCTTTATTATGTTGAGGTAGGTTCCCTCTATGCCCACTTTCTGGAGAGTTTTTATCAGAAATGGGTGTTGAATTTTGTCAAAAGCTTTTTCTGCATCTATTGAGATGATCATATGGTTTTTATTCTTCAATTTGTTAATATGGTGTATCACATTGATTGATTTGCGTATATTGAAGAATCCTTGCATCCCCGGGATAAATCCCACTTGATCGTGGTGTATGATCCTTTTAATGTGTTGTTGGATTCTGTTTGCTAGTATTTTGTTGAGGATTTTTGCATCTATATTCATCAGTGATATTGGTCTGTAATTTTCTTTTTTTGTAGTGTCTTTGTCTGGTTTTGGTATCAGGGTGATGGTGGCCTCATAGAATGAGTTTGGGAGTGTTCCTTCCTCTGCAATTTTTTGGAAGAGTTTGAGAAGGATGGGTGTTAGCTCTTCTCTAAATGTTTGATAGAATTCACCTGTGAAGCCATCTGGTCCTGGACTTTTGTTTGTTGGAAGATTTTTAATCACAGTTTCAATTTCATTACTTGTGATTGGTCTGTTCATATTTTCTGTTTCTTCCTGATTCAGTCTTGGAAGGTTATACCTTTCTAAGAATTTGTCCATTTCCTCCAGGTTGTCCATTTTATTGGCATAAAGTTGCTTATAGTAGTCTCTTAGGATGTTTTGTATTTCTGCGGTGTCTGTTGTAACTTCTCCTTTTTCATTTCTGATTTTATTGATTTGAGTCCTCTCCCTCTTTTTCTTGATGAGTCTGGCTAATGGCTTATCAATTTTGTTTATCTTCTCAAAGAACCAGCTTTTAGTTTTATTGATCTTTGCTATTGTTTTCTTTGTTTCTATTTCATTTATTTCTGCTCTGATCTTTATGATTTCTTTCCTTCTGCTAACTTTGGGTTTTGTTTGTTCTTCTTTCTCTAGTTTCTTTAGGTGTAAGGTTAGATTGTTTACTTGAGATTTTTCTTGTTTCTTTAGGTAGGCTTGTATAGCTATAAACTTCCCTCTTAGAACCGCTTTTGCTGCATCCCATAGGTTTTGGGTCGTCGTGTTTTCATTGTCATTTGTCTCTAGGTATTTTTTTATTTCCTCTTTGATTTCTTCAGTGATCTCTTGGTTATTTAGTAACGTATTGTTTAGCCTCCATGTGTTTGTCTTTTTTACGTTTTTTTCCCTGTAATTCATTTCTAATCTCATAGCGTTGTGGTCAGAAAAGATGCTTGGTATGATTTCAATTTTCTTAAATTTACTGAGGCTTGATTTGTGACCCAAGATGTGATCTATCCTGGAGAATGTTCCATGCGCACTTGAGAAGAACGTGTAATCTGCTGTTTTTGGATGGAATGTCCTATATATATCAATTAAATCTATCTGGTCTATTGTGTCATTTAAAGCTTCTGTTTCCTTATTTATTTTCATTTTGGATGATCTGTCCATTGGTGTAAGTGAAGTGTTAAAGTCCCCCACTATTATTGTGTTACTGTCGATTTCCTCTTTTAGAGCTGTTAGTAGTTGCCTTATGTATTGAGGTGCTCCTATGTTGGGTGCATATATATTTATAATTGTTATATCTTCTTCTTGGATTGATCCCTGGATCATTATGTAGTGTCCTTCCTTGTCTCTTGTAACATTCTTTATTTTAAAGTCTATTTTATCTGATATGAGTATAGCTACTCCAGCTTTCTTTTGATTTCCATTTGCATGGAATATCTTTTTCCATCCCCTCACTTTCAGTCTGTATGTGTCCCTAGGTCTAAAGTGGGTCTCTTGTAGACAGCATATATATGGGTCTTGTTTTTGTATCCATTCAGCCAGTCTATGTCTTTTGGTTGGGGCGTTTAATCCATTCACGTTTAAGGTAATTATCGATATGTATGTTCCTATGACCATTTTCTTAATTGTTTTGGGTTTGTTTTTGTAGGTCCTTTTCTTCTCTTGTGTTTCCCACTTAGAGAAGTTCCTTTAGCATTTGTTGTAGAGCTGGTTTGGTGGTGCTGAATTCTCTTAGCTTTTGCTTGTCTGTAAAGCTTTTGATTTCTCCATCAAATCTAAATGTGATCCTTGCCGGGTAGAGTAATCTTGGTTGTAGGTTCTTCCCTTTCATCACATTAAGTATATCATGCCACTCCCTTCTGGCTTGCAGAGTTTCTGCTGAGAAATCAGCTGTTAACCTTATGGGAGTTCCCTTGTATGTTATTTGTCGTTTTTCCCTTGCTGCTTTCAATAATTTTTCTTTGTCTTTAATTTTTGCCACTTTGATTACTATGTGTCTCGGCGTGTTTCTCCTTGGGTTTATTCTGTATGGGACTCTCTGCGCTTCCTGGACTTGGGTGGCTATTTCCTTTCTCATGTTAGGGAAGTTTTCGACTATAATCTCTTCAAATATTTTCTCTGGTCCTTTCTCTCTCTCTTCTCCTTCTGGGACCCTTATAATGCGAATGTTGTTGCGTTTAATGTTGTCCCAGAGGTCTCTTAGGCTGTCTTCATTTCTTTTCATTCTTTTTTCTTTAGTCTGTTCCGCAGCAGTGAATTCCACCATTCTGTCTTCCAGGTCACTTATCCTTTCTTCTGCCTCAGTTATTCTGCTATTGATTCCTTCTAGTGTAGTTTTCATTTCAGTTATTGTATTGGTCATCTCTGTTTGTTTGTTCTTTAATTCTTCTAGGTCTTTGTTAATCATTTCTTGCATCTTCTCAATCTTTGCCTCCATTCTTATTCCGAGGTCCTGGATCATCTTCACTATCATTATTCTGAATTCTTTTTCTGGAAGGTTGCCTATCTCCACTTCATTTAGTTGTTTTTCTGGGTTTTTTTCTTGTTCCTTCATCTGGTACATAGCCCTCTGCCTTTTCATCTTCTCTATCTTTCTGTAACTGTGGTTTTTGGTCCACAGGCTGCAGGATTGTAGTTTTTCTTGCTTCTGTTGTCTGCCCTCTGGTGGTTGAGGCTATCTAAGAGGCTTGATGGGAGGCTCTGGTGGTGGGTAGAGCTGACTGTTGCTGTGGCGGTCAGAGCTCAGTAAAACCTTAATCCACTTGACTGTTGATGGGTGGGGCTGGGTTCCCTCCCTGTTGGTTGTTTTGCCTGAGGCAACCCAACACTGGAGCCTACCCGTGCTGTTTGGTGGGGTTAATGGCAGACTCTGGGAGGGCTCACACCAAGGAGAACTTCCCAGAACCTCGGCTGCCAGTGTCCTTATCCCCACGGTGAAACAGAGCCACCACTCGCCTCTGCAGGAGACCCCCCAACACCAGCAGGTAGGTCTGGTTCAGTCTCCCCCAGGGTCACTGCTCCTTCCCCTGGGTCCCGATGCACACATTACTTTGTATGTGCCCTCCAAGAGTGGGGTCTCTGTTTCCCCCAGTCCTGTCAAAGTCCTGCAATCAATTCCCACTAGGCTTCAAAGTCTGATTCTCTAGGAATTCCTCCTCCCGTAGCCGGACCCCCAGGTTGGGAAGCCTGACGTGGGGCTCAGAACCTTCACTCCAGTGGGTGGACTTCTGTGGTATAAGTGTTCACCAGCCTGTGAGTCACCCACCCAGCAGTTATGGGATTTGATTTTACTCTGATTGCACCCCTCCTACCGTCTCACTGTGGCTTCTCCTCTGTCCTTGGACGTGGGGTATCCTCCTTGGTGAAGTCCAGGGTCTTCCTGTCAATGATTGTCCAGCAGCAAGTTGTGATTCTGGTGCTCTCGCAAGAGGGAGTGAGAGCACGTCCTTCTACTCCGCCATCTTGGTTAATCTAATGTGTTATTTTTGAAAACATAAGTTGGGATATCACAAAATGGACTTAGCCTGCAGAGGCTTACTTTCAACCAGAGAGCTCCATTTCCATGTTCCGCTTAACAGAACCCAAAATGATCTTCCTTCCCAAACCTCTTCCTTTTCCTGCACTATCTAAGAAAAAGTAACCACACTCTACATAGTTCCCTAAGCCAGAACCCTAGCAGCCATTTTTGCTTCTCTTTTCCCCTTCCCGCTCCATATCTAGTCACTGAGCACTTCTATTCTACCTCCCAGATGACCTCAGATCCTTTCCCTCCACTCCAATCTCTGCCACTGCCTTTAGTTTGAGCCCTCACTCCTCTCTTAGATGAATATAAAGTCTCTTAATGGGTTTTGTTGCTTCCATCAGTCCTACTTATTCTCAAGCGTGACCTCACTACAAACCACCTGATAGTGACTCCTTAACTTCACAACATTCAATGGCTCTCATGTTTCTGGGAAGAAAACCAAGCTCTTTACCCCAGCATCTACTTGGGGTTAATAGATCTAGGTTTGAATTTCAGGTTTAAGTACTTTGCAGCAGTGTGACCTCAGACTGTTGGGCTTTCTAAGCCTTTGTTTTCTCACCGTGCCTGAGGTCACTGAGGGCAGGACTATTTTTCACACACGGGTGCCTGGCATGTAGGAGGGACTAATCAATGTTGAATGAAGGGAAAGTATTTTAAAATCCACATCAAAAAATTGTTCCTCCTTAAAAAAAGAAAATCCTGATACACTATGCCACTTCCAACCAAATTTGACTTCGACCTTTATTTTCTGATGATCACAATAAGGTGCCTTTGGGGATCCACACAATCAGGGATCAAATCCTGGCCACACCCCTGAGCAATCATGTGACCTTGGGAACGTGACTTAGCGTCTGTAAAATCTGTAAAATGAAGGTTTCTGAGGATTTTGTTCCCGAGGGTTAAATGAGTACCTCACTTGGAACGGGGGCGGGCGCATAGTGTTTGCCAAATGTTAACTATCGTTATCATCTTCATCAAATCAAGACCGTGGTACTTCACTTTGTGACTCTCAAGTTTGTATGAGAAAATCGTGCTTTATGCGTTGTTGTTGGCTAAAGTAGGGAAACCTGGAAACTCCTGCCGTGGAAGAGAGCAACAGGCGAGAAAAGCGAGTTGCTGAATCCCAGCGCCTCAGAGGTGGGAGGGGGGAGTTTGGTCCCTAATTTGCTGATGAGGAAGTGGAGGGGTGACGTGTCCTCGAGTCTCATTCAAGACACAGCCACAGCTCTTTATTGAGAGTAGGACCAGGGCCCCGGGGGTTGCTATGGTTAAACTGTAGGCGGAAACTAACACTCTTTGGAAGGCAAGACAGGAGGAGCATTCAGTTATAAAAAACGGTCAAAAATTGGGGTGAAACTAAGTTCGTTGAGCAATACATCAAATGAGTCAACTGTGGACCCAGTGAAAGCGAGTTGCTAACTGAACTGGCATTTTACGAACAGGGGCTTTCTACAGAGCCCACTGACTCAGGACGGCTTCGATTAACAAACTCCCGCGGCGCTTCCCGCAGGACCGGAAAGCTCGGAGCGCGAGAGATGAATGGAAACCAGAGTCTGGGGCGCGCCGCTCGGGGGGCGGGGCAGCCGCGGGCGGGGGCGGGGCATTGTGAGTCACATGCCTGCGCTCTGAGGAGGGCGCGTGGAGGGAACTCTGGTCGTGATTGGTCCGTCGTAACCAGGTAACCGAAGGACACATTCCGGTAGGCAAGGGCCGGCCGGGCTAGCTACTTTCAGTCGGGAGGTGGCAGCGGAAGGAGGAGGAGCTCCGGCTGCGCTCTCTCCCTCAGTGGCTGCGCGTCTCAGCGCTTGTCTGGTTCCCAGCCCTTTTAAATAAGCGGGTCTGGTCACCGCCCTCACAGACTAGTTGGTTCCGGGGAGGCAGCGGCGGGGGTGCGGCCGGGGCCGGACCCCTGCCCGGGGCCCAGCGGCTGGGCAGGGGTGCGGCCGGGGCCGTACCCCTGCCCGGGGCCCCGGCGGCTGGGCGGACAGGAGAGCGGCGGGCGAAGTCGCGTCTGCATGTGCGGCACAGCCCCGGCATAGCCCGGGGCTGCCAGTGCCCGCCGCGCCATTGTTGGGGGAGGGGGCGGCTTCTGTGCTCGGCAGAGTCGGGGGACGAGCGGAGGCGGCGGCGGCGAGGAGTGAAGGCGCCCCATGGGGAACTCGCTGTGTTGTTGCCTGTCCCCCAATGCCAGCCCCAAGTCGGGCCGGCGCAGGGGGTCAGCGGAGCCGGACTGCGAGTCTGAGGTCTACAAGGCGGCGGCCGGGAATGCGGTGGCAGTAGCTCCGGCGGCGGCTACCGTGGAACCCGCCGAGTTGGATTTCGCAGGTGGCGAAGGCCACCACCTGCAGCACATCAGCGACCGGGAGATGCCCGAAGGTAAGAAGCGGCGGGCGCGCCTCGCCCCTCGCGGGGTCGGCGCCGTCTGCTCTCGGGCTTACCTCTGGCCTCCGCCGCCCCCAGGGTCCCCCGGGAGGGAGACGCCGCCTAGGGCTCCTTCTTGCCCGGAGTTGGCTCTCCCAGGGCTGGGCACCGGGGACGAAGGCTGGCTCTGCTTGGCGTCCCCACCCCTTATTCTTTACCAGTCGCGTCCGGCCAGTCTCCTTCCCTCTTCCCTACCCGAATGCCCAATTCTTTCCCCCGTTCCCATTTCCCAGCCCGGCCTGAGACCCTCCAATCCGCGGCCCTTCCTGTTCGTGGTTCTATTTAACATCTCGTGGGACTTAGCAGAGACTTTCTGGTGTAGTCTCTCTTTTCTTAATGCAAACTTAAATACTCTAACTTCGGCGTATCCATCCCGTCTCCCTATCCAGATGGTACCTAAGCGAAGGAACTAGGTAAGGGCCTGATGACAGATTTCTATTCCTTAAGGTAGTTGATACTCGAGACAATTAAGACAAACATTAGAGGATTTGTCATTTAAATTCAAAATAGAGATGGACAGAGTCAGTGTGGTGTTCTTAACTAAAATTCTTTGGATTTTAATGTTTTCAGTCGCCCTGATAGAAGCTACTTTATCCCTTCTAACTATAATTTGAACACGATAGGAAAGAAAATGGTGGGAGAGGGGCTTAAAATAACTGTGAACGGTGTGAAACGTTACTGCCACGGCTGCAGAGAATAGTTGTTGGGTTTTTTTTCTTTACCAAAGGAGACCCCATGGAGTTCTGATTACTTTTAAATTCCCACTTTGACACAAGTATGTCTTCAGTTGCACAGCCTTAACCGACTTCTTTTGCACGTTGCCTGTTCTAAGGGAGGGGTGAGGTGGTTCCTGAGACTGCTGGACAGAAGTTTCAAAGGAGAAAAAACAAATTCAGATTGTAATTTGTAATATAAAGGTTTGGGAGTTAACATACCACATCCATCCTGCAGAAAAATGTCTCCATGGCTCCCTCCTCCTCCGCCCCCCCCCCCAGTAGAATACTATTTAACTTTAGGAATGTTCAGGTAAAAGTTCTGTAGACTAAGTGGCTGGGGGTGGGTGTTGTCGGGGAGGAGAGGAGAGAGAGAAGAGAGGAAATGTTTGATTTTTGCCTCTAGAATTTTGGAAAGGGATGGCTCTAGGTTAAAAAAAAAAAAAATTCTGGGTAGCATAGTGGCACTTTAATAAAGACTGTTCTTTGAAGTATAAAACATTGTATCATAAAGATGTTAAAGCCCCACTGGCCCATTTGTTTCATTTAAATGCCAGAGATTATTTCATTATTTCATAGACGAAATGTCTTACAGCTCTTCTATTTAAATTTTAGTTGGGTTTATTTAATTTCTTTAAAAGTTAGAATAATGAAGCCTGTGGATTCACCCTTATGATGGACGTGGCTTTGTAAGTGGAAAGTACTCCCTTTTCAGAATCGTTAGATATTGTGAAAGAATGAACAAATTATGTGAATTAATTGTAGCTTTAAACACAAAGCATGTAAGTACTTGTGAAAACTGCTCTGCTTGTTGCTATAAGGTAAGCCTCTAAATGATTTTTAAAAACAGTTAGTAGTTGGCTAGTGTAGGATGAGAGACGAAAATTGGACCTTTATAGAATTCTTTTAAGATTTACAATGCATTTTCTTGTGTATTTCACTCGGCCCTTCCATCTACAAATAAGGCCCGTATATATTCTCCCTCTGTTGCCGATGAAGAAGCCAAGACTTAGAGATCTGAAATGACTGTGTAACACAGCTACTGAACAAAAGAGACAGACTTGGGAGGTGGTAGATATGCCAAATTCAGTTCTTGGGATGCTTAAGAAACTGTTTAGAGTGCACCTTATATTTTATTATAATTTATCCATAAGTTAGGCCTATCTCAGCATACTCCAGTTTTGATTATTGCCATTCCAGTTTATTGTACACAACTCAGAAGCAACATTTACCTCTCCATTCTCTGTCTGTACATACATTGCAATGGATATGAATAAAAGTAGAAGTCATGAAATAGCCTAAATTTATCAGTCAGGTAAACACGTTGATATAATTTAAAGAGTTTGTTCTGGTGAAATCCAATTGAAGCCGAGAATGCCCTGGACAGAGGGACATTAGGGGAAGCTGGTAAGCGGGCAGGTAAGGTACTAAGCATTTAGCATACGACTATGTATGATAAGGAAGGAGTGCTAAATCAGGAACTGGAAAAATAGAGTTCATGAGTACAGAATTTACCTTTTTATGTTTAACATGATTGTTAAAATTTCATTTCAATTTGTCTTTTTTGGGGGGGCATTCGATAAAGTGATAAGAGAAACCTCAATTTCAGCATTTGCCTATTAATTAAGTTTCCATAGAAACAAGGTCAGAACACCAAATATAAAGTACAGGCACATTGGAAGTTTGCTCTTCATGTCTTTATTTCAGACAATTTTGTATCAGTTTCCCTGGAAACTGAGAAATACCTACTCAGATATAAAACATTTTGGCTTTTCTACAGTGAAGAATTATTTGGTTACTTAGAGAAAATCGTACATAAATGATGCTCTGTCTTGTTCTTCAGAAACATTGGAGAAGAACATGATTTCTTCAAGCCATCTCAAAAAAGTAACTCCTAAGAACGTAGTATAGATTTCAGATAGACTCAAAAGAATTTTTTACTACTTTGTCTTTAACAGTATATCTAATATAACTGATGGTAGTGTCATAATAGAAAAGAAGATGCTACGGTCCTATTATCTGATTTTATTTTTATTCATCAACTTTTCATACAGCCTTTATGTTCTGACCTTAGGAGCTTTGCTAATTTTCTGGTGAAAGGTGCTCTCTCAAGTGACCCCTACCTCCCATCCCCCTGAAGAGTGGGTAGGGAAGGAATTGGCAATATGATGTGGAAAAACCTCTGAGCAACAGATCTTTCCTTTTTTTGGTGACAGTATTAATGAACATTTGATGTGAAAGATTGAGAAAACACAGAAAAGTCCTTCACTCACACTCAGAATATCCAGAATTTTTATTAATATTTTGGTGTTGATTCTTCCTGAACCTTTTGTATGCATATAAACATAACATTGTGTTTATTTTACAAAGATGGGATTGTTCTTTATGTGCCACTTTGTAACTTTTTGTTATAAAGAAAAGTAACGACATGAAGCTCCTGTAACCGTGCTGACACCTAGAGAGTGCTCCAGGGTGATGTATTTCCATGCAGCTGCGCATAGCTCTACAGCCTGCCTTTTACCAACTGTTTACTGGGCCATCGAATAACCTTGGAGCATAATTCATTTACCCAGCCTTTATGGTTGAGCATCTTTTATAATCCCATTATAATGCTTTATTCAGGGGACACAGATAAAAACTGATGCATTGTATTGATACTTCCCTATAGCATTCTGATTGTACACTTTGTCTTACGACTTAATTAAATTCATAGGGTGAGTCATTTTGTAGTAAAGGTATTTTAACATTAAATGTTCTTTTTCCAAATTAAAGTTACCATTGATTTTTCACTGAACATTAGATTTCCTCTTTTAGGTTTTCGTGGTTCTTGGTAACCTGTCTTGTGTCTTTGATTCTGAGTAACTAAACTACTACTCTAAGAGATCTGAAATTAACTCTGGTCCTAGGTGACAGACACATCAAAAGACAGCATTAGAAGAAATCTTAGATGATGTGGGAAAATTGGGAAAACCTTAACTGGTTTTGGGTACACTGAAACATGATTATTAGGCACCATTCCAGAGGCAGGACAAACAGTGGTTAGACAAGACAAAACCCGTATCCTAACTCAGGTCCTTACTTTCTAGAGGTGCCTGGGGGCTGACGACACAAGAATAACATCAGGTAGTGAGAACACTAAGAAAGAAAATGAAGGTAATGGGCTGGGGAGGAGGACAGTTTTACAAGGGGTGGTTAAAGACAGCTTCTCTCCTTAAGCGACCCATGAGCAGTCCTAAGAGAGCCGTGTGAGGCTGTGGGAGAAGAGGCTTCTGTGCAGTTCCTAAGAAGGGAATATGCTTGATGCGTGCCAAGGACAGAAAGATGGGTGGCTGCAGCTGAGTGAATGAATGCCAGGAGGAATATGGGGGATTAAGACCTTGTATGCCTAGTGGGCCTTGACCAAAAAATATGAATTTTAGTCTAATTGTAATGGGAAACCATTGAAGGATTATATGCAGGGGAATGATGTTAATTCTTAGAAAAAGGGAAGGGGGGTAGAGAGGGCGGAGGGAGATCAGACCAGCTACTGTGTGAGAATAGACTGTAAGGGTGGAAGGAAGCAGAGAGGGAGACCAGTTAGGAGGCTGGTGCGGTAGCTCAGGTGAGAGCCAACAGTGGCTTGAACAAAAAAGCGATATTAATAAGGGTCTAAAATAGGCTGTAGTATATAGATTGCTCTTGCATTTCATTTGATTCTCACCATGTTCTGAGTTAGGTAGTGTAGGAATTCTTCTCTTAGGTATAAATTGAGTTGTCCAAGGTTTTAAAAATGAGTATTGATAGAGAGTAGGACTGTAAATTCCAAATGCATGGCATATAGGAACAGAATTTATTGTTGACATTATGTGAGCTTCTTTGGAATACTACCTTTTTTCTCAGCCTTTTTTGTTGTTGTTGTTTTAGTGTATTAAAGTAATAAAACTTAAGAGTTAAAACAGTAACACTGCGTAATGTGAAATGAAATGAAGGTAACTTGCAACCCAGAAAGGTTCTTAAAAGTCCAAGAAACTGAGTAAAGTGCTCTTTAGAAATATATAAAGCCAGGTGTACTTACCTATGTGTCACCTCTCAGTCATGATCACTGTAACACTGATTGAGGATTAAAATAAGGCAAAACTGAGAACCAGGGTAGAGGCAGGTACAGAAGCAGTTGGAAACCAGAGCTGGGAAGTTTGGAAGCCAGGATTGTCAGAAGCTAGGAAAGCAGGATCAAGGCTTGGGTGAGCAGTAGCCTG
This sequence comes from Balaenoptera physalus, assembly GCF_965194825.1. Lineage (NCBI taxonomy): Eukaryota > Metazoa > Chordata > Mammalia > Artiodactyla > Balaenopteridae > Balaenoptera > Balaenoptera physalus. The sequence continues at coordinate 110,489,296 of NC_138885.1, read as the reverse complement.
GCAGGTGCAGGAGCCTGCTGTGTACCCGCTGGTGAGGCAGCCCAGCTCAGGGCTGGCTGGCAGGAACTCCCTGACTGCGGTGGAAAGTGTGGACGCAAAGAGATGAAATCATCAGTTTACATGGTAATTGTAAAGATTGTAATGTTTGTATTATGAGCCATAAAACTAATACACTGCACAGTATAGGGATGCTAGGGCAGTTCAGTAAATGCAGTGGTTACCGTTAAGTAAACTGGTGCTCAGCAGTTGGCCCAGAAACTGCTGACATCTCCTGTTTATTTGGAATATATTGAAATCAATATGTCGATATTAATCGCTTTCTGAAATATGCTGCTTCTGTCAGATGCTTTCTTGGTCACTTCCCTCTCCCTCTAATATTTTAACAAGGACAAATCATTTATCGACAGTTTGATAGCATAGTTTTAACACTTTTAGCCTTCAGTAATGCATTTCATTTGTTCTAAGTTGCCTATGTTTTCACACTTTTAACAACTGCAATTGAGATGGATCTTAACAACTGGTAGAATCTTAGATTGGAGGAAAAACAGTACTCAGTGTCGGTGGTGTTTTACAGGTTTCCTCTGAGGAATGTTTACATGAAGACCGAGTTTAATTTTTTTTTAATCATACTTTTTCTACATCGACCTATCATGCTGTCAAATAAGTTGCAATTTAAATTGATAATACAAAAATGATGGGTCTTAAAATACAGTTTTAATCATAACCCCTAATCATGAGCTCAAGAATATTTCTCCTGGGTAAAACATTCTTAGAGGTTTCTAAAGAAATAACTTTCGGAAGAATCCATGTAATTTCCTGAATGCACAGTAATTCCCTGAAGTCTCTAAATTACTGTGTGTGCATGTGGTGGGGAGAGGGATGAGAGGGATGGTGGGTGGTAAAGCTTTGCTTAATAGTTGGCAGTCTTACCTTTGTGATAGTGAAGAGTGTGGTAGGTTTTATCATAGTCTCCTTAGGCTCTTGGGAAGATAGTTCATGGGAAGTGCAGAAATATTGTGTGTATGTATGAGTTTACTGTCTAATGGCTCACATGTCCATTCTATAAGATAGTGATGTGGTATTTTTCATTAGCAAAAAGTGCAAGTTATATAGAAAATTGTTAGTTATATAGGCTATAAACAAAAGATTAATATTTTCTGAAAACCTCATGCAAACTGACAGCAGTAGGGCCCTGGTGTTTACAGTACATTCAAATGATAGGCCAACTCACCAAAGTGGAAATAACACTGATAACTGTGGGAAAATGGTCAAACTGTGTAATCAGAAGAAATACAAATTAGATCTACAGTGAGGTTCCTCATTCATATCAGTAGGAATTTTTTTTTTTTTTTTCAAGTATCCAAAGCAAGGGTAGGAACTCAAAATGTCATGATTGGTAGCATTATACCCTAATGTGCCCCCCACCTTCTTTAGGAAGCAATTTAGCATTGTACATGGAGCCGTGAAAGTGATCTAACCTTTTGGCTTAGTCATTCCACTTCCGAAGATCTTTGCTAAGGAGATAAAACCATTATTTTAAAAAACTATGTACATAAAGATTTTCCTCATAATATTTTAAGAATAGAACTTTGTAAGCACCAATCCCCAGCAATAGGGGATTGGCTAAGTCCAGTATAGGAATAACACTTGATGGGCCAGTGTGTATTCATTAAACAATAAATATGCAACAGTGGGGTGGAGAGCGCTTGTTAGTAACAAGAAGACATAAATTGTACACTAATTAGAGCTTTTTTTAACGTATAAGAAAAGCAACTAAAAGTAACAGTTGTGAATCATTGTGTGTTAATGATTGTGAATGGTTGTGTGTAACTTTTAAACAGAGCATCGTTTTGTCTCATGCAGATTTTTGTTCATGATATTTGATAAAGGAATGAGCAAGTGACTTTTACCTTTCCCCACCTTTAGTGTGATCATCAGTACTGCTGATTAACCAGGTCTCCTTCAGTTGCAAGTTAAAAGAACATCACAGAGTTAAGCACTACTTGACCCAGGAGTTAAATGATCTCCTCAGTTCTGCTCTCCTCTGTTGATGTCTCCTGAAAAGCCTTTCCCCTCATGATAGCAAGGGGAGTGTCCAGCAGCTCAAGACTAGCTAAGGATCCTAGAGTACAGTTCTGCCTTTCTCTTTTCTTGGCAAGCCCCAGGACAGCTGTGATTGATTGGCCGTTCCTGGATCCTGTGCCTACCTTTGAACCCCCTAGGATAGAGTAGGGAGAGTGCCAGCTTTTTTCTGGTCACTTGGGCTAAGTTTACTTTTTTTTTTTTTGCATGTTGTCATTTCTTTTATCCCAGCCTTCTTGACTTTTGTATTTAGATCTGTAGTAGCACATCTTGGTTTGGCGGCTGTGTGTGTGTGTGTGTGTGTGTGTGTGTGTGTGTGTTAAAGCTTGCTTCTCTTTGATTCTGGCACTTAATTTTCCTGGACTTCCATTGAAAATTGTTAAGTTTTACCATGCCATAGACACTGATAAATAAGACAGCTACTTTGCAAACATTTCTGCTTATTTTTTAGATTCAAATGTAGTCTATTTACTTTCTTTTTGGTATAGGTAAGTAGTCATGAATTCTTTCGGAAGCTATAGGTTAGAGGCAGCTGTGAAAGTCTCTGCCTGCCATTTTGTGTACAGCTGAAATAATTTATTTTCCCATTGTCTTAATTTTTCAAATATGTAGGAGAAAAAAACTTTAAAATAATTGTATGGGTCTTTTACATAAAAATGTTGAATAGAATATTTTCTCCAAAAGCAGCTTGATAAACTTCAAATTCAGTGAAGGAATTTTCATGAAGAACAAAGCAGTTGGTTTAGCTCTGTAAATTACTAGTGCTGGCAATGACATTAAAATGGATGGCTCAGATTCCTGTTAAAACGGGAAGTCCAAAATTACTGTTCGTGCCACATTCTTTCTGGGTGGGAAAAGGGGATTCTAGGTAGATACATTTGTGAAATGCTGGGTTAGACAGAATTCACTACTAGACTAATTAGTTTTTAATACATCAATGTGTGTATTCTTTGGATTCTCTAAGAGGCAGGGATATATTTGTATTTCACTTTGACCATCAAAGCCATCTTTCAAAAACAGATCAGTTATTATGTGGTTTGGGAAATAATTGCCTTAACCATTACTCTTTATCTGAATCTTGGTCCAGTTTCTTAAAAGATTGGTTAAATGGTTTGAGATGGACTTTGCTGAGGAAGTGTCATAGGGCTTTTATGTTTGTTTGTTTGTTTGAAACAACAACCTTACTATCCTGTGTGGTAGCTTGTGCTTGTTTTGTATTTCTGCCTAAATAGAAGACGCTATCCCACCTTGGTGCAAGGTGGGCTACAGGCAGACCCACCTTTTCGTGTAGGTATGGCCAAAATTTTTTTCTAGTAGCCCTATGATCTGCTCCAGAAAGTACTCTTATTGAAGCCCCAAATTAATCATGCAGCGTGGAATGAAGAAGTGAGTTTAGCTTTGGAAATAGAGGGCAAAGTTAAAAATCACTCTCATGGAAGTGTTCCTCTAGATTAGAACATTGAACTTTTATGTAGTCCTCTTAAATCTGCCATGATGAATAGCCCCCAGATAAACCACAGCCAATGAAATGAGTTCATTTGTTGAATGGAGTTAGAATTAGCCATTTGATTGTCTGAAGAACATTTGCCAAAAGCAACTCACTTCGTTTTGGCATATTTGATATATTGAGCTGGTATCTGACAGTAGTTGGCCACAGCATAACTTGCTTCTTGAGACTGTTCCTGGAATGTGCTAGTAATATCAGCTTTAAAAGAGGGTGACTGAATTTTTAATTGATAAATAGGAGGGGAGTCACATATATGATTCATCTAAAAATGGCATAGATTATTTAGGTGCAAGTTAAAGAAGTCTAAGACATAGCCATGGTTTTACTCCACATGTATGGAGAGTTTCTACAATTTTGCTGTTTCCCAATAGAATTTTTATATTGTGCCTTTACTAAAATTGCCTTTTTGTCATTACTAAAAGCTCTTCTCAAGACTATTAATAAGTGGTTTCAATCAATGTGTAGCTATCTTTAAAATCATGTATTTTTCTACTCAACTAAATCACCACACCTTTTTCTCTTCTTCCTATACAGACTTAGCTTTGGAACCAAACCCTTCTGACCACCCAAGGGCAAGCACCATTTTTCCGAGCAAATCTCAAACAGATGGTAAGGCAATGCTTTTTTTTCCCTGAGAAAAAGAGTGAAAACTGTTTTTGTTTTGTGTATTATAGGAGGTATTTAGAAAAACTCTTACAGTGGTTTAAATGTTTCACTTTTTTATGTATTCACTTGTCTTATTTTAATATGTTGATGATACAGTTTCCTTTAGTTGTCAGTGTTTTAGGGAGGAGAACACTTAGACTATCTGTTTATACATTTTGCCACCTCTTTATCAACATAGTCAACTGGCCACATGATTTAGATGTGGTCTATTTCTCCATGCTACTTTGTCCTTTTCCCCTTGCTCCGAAGAGCACATATGTTAAAGACAAATGATAGGGTTTAGGTCACAGTTAGGTTTTCATTTGGTCAAATCAGAAAAATCAGTTGTTATATGTGGGAATTGAGCCTTGTGATTTTGGCCCTGTTTTACACAGTGTTCAACCAGACGAGCCTATCTCACATCCAGATTTATGCTACTCAGAACTTTTAAGCTATTCAAAACTTTCTCATCCTAATGTAGTGCTGTGCCAGGGTAATAAGAGCAACATGCCATATGGGGTTTTCCAGAAGATTATCCTCAGCATGTGAAACTCATATACATTTCCTGTGTCCTCCTTGTTTTAAGATGAGAATCAGAACCGTAGAATTTTTTGCACTCCTGCTTGCCTGCTTGTCTTCCTGAATGTTATGTTAAATCCTAGTTTATTTGCTAAAAAGCCATACGTGACCAAGTTTTTCAGTTGATTACGAGAGCAGGAATACAAGAAGTGAACATTCCATAATATTTAAAGTGATGCAGCACAATAAAAAACGGAGGTTTGGTTTTTTGTTGTTGTTGTTTTGCTTTTGGTTTTTTTCCGTTAGATCACTGGTTTTTATAAAAGGATATAACTCAGGAACAGCCAGATGGAAGAGATGCATAGGGCCAGGCATGGGGACAGGGCACAGAGCTTTGATGCCCTCTGCAAGGGTACTACATGCTCACCAACCTGGAAGCTCCTGGGGTTTCTAACTTGCATTTTTCTAGTGTGTGTACTTGAGCCACTCATTTCTGGTTAGGATTGCTCTATTTCTCAGTTTCTTCCAGAGCCATGAGCTGCTCACATGTAGAGGGGCTCTGGAGACAGTAAAAGAAAAGCTGTCCCATGCCTGTCTCTCTCTTCAGCCTTAAGGAATCCGTGCCTGTGATGCCTGTCTGGAGTTAAAGGAGGCAATGTGAGCAAGAGTGTGGCCTAAGACCCTCTTCAGGCTTTTATTCTTCTGGCCTTTGTTGGAGCAAAACCGTTTTGTGTGCTGTAGATATGTTCATTTAGGTCAGCACACTCATTTTAAAATTTACGTTTAACATAGGTTACTTTCCAGTTGTGTATTTTTTCAGTAAGGTATTTGAGTAGGTTACCATTAAGTGGTTCAGGATGCTTCCAGAGATCCTGGTGCGTTCGGAGACGAGTGCCTGGCCAGAAACTGGTTCTTAGAGTCGTCATCTGTAGATTGTGGTAATTAAAGTAAGCTGTGTGTAAATGAAGACTGAGAAAATACTCCTGGCTAGTAGTTCAGCTATGCAGCAGGTACATTTTTTTATTAGCTAAGTTTCTCACCTGGCCTGATTTGCTTTGTCCTTTTCTTTTGTAAATGGGGAGTCTTTCATTTGTGCCTAATACAGAATATCTATTAGGTCAAAAAAGTGAAACTAAGTTTTTAGATTTTATTTATAGGACTCATCTTGCTGGGTGATTTAAATTATATATTTTGTTGGAAATTATTTTAAAAAATAGAATGGAATTCTATCTCATTGTGTTATTGGTAATCCATCAGATAATTAGTGACTACTTTTATTTTTCTATGGCATTTCTATCAGAATTCATCAGTTAATTTTTTTTATTCTTAGTGCGGGAAAAGAGGAGGAGCAACCATTTCAACCATGTAAGTAAACAGTTGAAAAGTTAAGAAATTAATAGTTTGAATTAAAAATATGTCTGCCATGATTCCTAAAAATATGATGGATCCAATACTGTTAGCATGGACCTCTTTTTTGTAGATTTTCTAAATCTCTATTTTCCTAATTATCAAATGGATTCAGGAAAGTCTTTGACTTAGTAGTGCCCATTTTTTAAGGGTTCTGACATTTACGTTAAATTTCACTAATACGGTTGTAGTATAAAGATCTGCCTTAAATTCTTTTGCCTTATTTTTTTGATCTTATTTTTTAACCAAAGTAATAAAAGTATAACAGGTAAGTTAATTTTTAGCACTGTCCATTGACTTCTTGTCATAGCAGGTGAAAGCTGAGCTTCTTCGCTCCACCATGACGTTATTTCCCTCCCTGTGTTCCCTCAACATGTATCAGTTTTTATTAAATCAGAATCAATGTTTACATTACTACGACTCTGCAAATATTGTGCATTGCTGAGCCATAGAGTTCTCTGACTGTGCCTCCTCCTTGTACACCCTTCATTCTTTTTCTTAAATATTAATGAAATTGGAGCACTTCTGCACTTCTCTAGGATAACCCAATCCCCCTTTTCCTAGCCAACGTGATCTCACACAGCCAAATGCAGTAAGTAGCTCCCTGCCCGGTCTCCCTGCTTTCACATTCTTCATTTTTTCTGTGGAATTAATTTCCTGACTATATTCACTTGCCTGTTTTCTAACAGCTATTTTTTTCCCCAAATGTTTTAACATTTGTCACATGCCTATGAAAACTATTTTCCGTCTACTAAGCCACATCTGTTCCATTTTTTTCTTGGAGACACTTTGCCCCAATCTTTTGTCTTCCTACTCCCATATAGACTAGTGTTCCCCTAGGCCTGCTCTATGCCTCTTTTCCTGGGATATCTGTGTGAAGTCATCTGGGATCTCACATAACTCTGCTCTCTTATGTTGGATCCCCTATGTCCTAGATTCTGTTTCCCTCTTGTCTTGTTATACTTCCTTGTTTTACTGGAGCACATTTTCCTGGGAAAAGGGCACATGGGCAGAAAGTTTAGAGAGATCTAGCCTCTCTGAAACTCCTTCTATTTGATAAAGTATAGAATTCTCAGTTGAAACTAATTTTTGCCGTTCTAAAGACATTTCCCTCTCATCTTCTCATTTACACTGTTGCTCTTAAACCTGTTGACATTGTATGGTACATTGTACATGACCGATTTTAGTCATTTTCCCCCATCCCTTCCTTCTCGGGAACCTTTTAGTACCTTCCCTCTCCCTGGGATTTTGAAATTTCATAATTTGGTTTGGTATAGACCTTTTTGGTGTGTTTCTTTGATATTCTGTTTTTTTCTTCCAGGTTCCTATTATTCAGATGTTGGAAGTCTTAGACTTACCAGATCGCTAACTTTTTTCCCCTCCTGCTTTGCATTTTGTCTTTTTGTCCTGCTTCCTGGAGATTTCCTTGACTGTGCTCTAATCCTTCTATTGAATATATTGTTTTGTCTACCTTATTTTCAATTTATAGAGTTCTCTTATATCCTGTCATTCTTTTTTTCACTGATGCAATTTCAAGTTTTCATTTGCTCCTGAGTTTTTATCACTCCCATCAATTCCTTCTTCCCGTTTTGTTTTGTTTTTTTTTAAAGCGTCCTTATATTTTATTTTATTTATTTATTTTTTGGCTGCATTGGGTCTTGGTTTCTGCACGTGGGCTTTCTCTGGTTGCGGTGAGCTGGGCCTACTCTTTGTTGGGTGCGTGGGCTTCTCATTGCAGTGGCTTCTCTTGTTGCGGAGCACAGGCTCTAGGGCGTGCGGGCTTCAGTAGTTGCGGCTCATGGGCTCTAGAGCGCAGGCTCAGTAGTTGTGGCGCATGGGCTCAGTTGCTCTGTGGTATGTGGGATCTTTCTGGGCCAGGGCTCGAACCCGTGTCCCCTGCATTGGCAGGCGGATTCTTAACCACTGCGCCACCAGGGAAGTCCCATTCCTTCTTCCTGTTTTGATCTCTTACTTGTTGGGGGCTTCCCTCAAACGTGTGATGGTCCTTGGCTGTCTGTTAAGATCTAATTGGAAGCATCACTTGGACAACTCGTTAACTGATGGGCCTCACTGCAAGGATTTGGGGACCACGCCTCTGAACTCTGAGCCTGCCTTGGGTTCTGTAAGACAAACTGGTTTTCTTGTTCCTGTCCTAGTCAGCCTCTGTAGGTACCAAGGTTGTGCTTCCTCTGTTCTGCCATGTCAGTTACCACTCCTTTATCTAGTCTTTTCACCTTTCAAACATTAAAAATCATCTGCTGTTTATCCTGTCTTATGTATAGCTTTTTTAAAAAATGCCTTTAATTCTAATGAGATGATATCTGAAAGAAGGGGGAGAGGAAATAGATTTGTGGTCAGTCTACTCAAACTTAGATTTATTCTTTGAATATAGGTTCTGAGTTTGAAGTTTAATGCAATATAATTAACGATATTAATTCAGACAATATTTTTGATTATACCTATAATTAGAATATTATACTTTTCTACTAAGGCCTTGAGTATGAATTCTATTCAAACCACTCACCCTACCATATTGTCCATTAATGTGCAACATAGATGGAGTATTACAGACTTTTCAGTGAAAGTCATTGATTCTTAATAAACGTATCCAAAACTTGTGAAAAGGGGGAAGAAAAAAGTGAACTTCAGCTTTATTCTCTCTCTTTTTTTTTTTTTTTTCATTTATATACTTTTATTTGGGAATGTTTAAATCAATACAGAGAAAACGAAATTTCAGAGACAATGAATATCATTAGTTTGGATATCATTACTTTATTATAAAAGAAACACGGAAATTATTTACAGGATGAAAGATTTCAGAACTTCAGTGGCAGCTTCACGTGATGCCATTGGGGGAACGGGCAGCTTCACGTGATGCCATTTCAATAGTGACTTATTTTAGTCGACATATTTTCCAAGAATGTCACCATCTCTAAATAAGAAATAATCCTTGTCATCTAGAACTACTTTGGTGCCTCCATATTCTGGGAGAAGAACTTTATCTCCAACTTTCACACTAACTGGTTGAATCTCTCCACCCTTTCCTTTAGAGCCTGATCCAACAGCTACTACCATTGCTTGCAATACTTTTCCTTGCGATTTTTCTGGAAGCATAATGCCTCCTTTGGTTACAACTTCGGGTGCACTTCTTTCAACTAATACTCGGTCAAAGAGGGGAAGAAACTTTCTAAATGCCTGTCCTGCCATGACTCGTGTTGCCGCACTTCGTACTCTCGCTCTCTCCAGCTTTATTCTTTTAATGGGTTAAAATCAGAGGCAGTAGGCACAATGGGAAGAGTCATTGGGTGGGGGCAGGATTTCAACAGGTACTTGACCTTTAATGATAAGCTTTGAGGGTTGTTACTTACTAGCCTCCTAGGTATGATTATTTTCTAGTCTTCACCATTAAACCTGCAGTCTACTAAGCAACCTTTCCCCTTATAAAGATTGTAAAAGTCCATGTATTTTGTCCTTAGTGCTGAATGAAGATAAATACTCTTCTTCAGTGACCAATTGAAATAATACCTATGAACATTAAACTGTCAGTAGTGTTTTTTGCTACTTGTTTTTTTTTTTTTTTTGTATTTGCATTTTATACCCTTATGTGTGTCAGTGCAGTTTATTGAGGTTGTGAGCCAGCAATGGTAAAGCTTTAATCATAAGGGACAGTTATCTTAAATTTTCAAGCAAGATGAGAGGAAAGTAATCTGCTGGCAGCTAACATATCTAGGCTTTGCTCAGAGGCTTCAATTCTGCCATCCTTTAGTGAACACTAGATGCTGGAAAGTTTGAATAGTTTCAGGAGTAGGCCTGTGGAAGTGTTTCTTTTGTAGGATCGAGCCAGTAGACTGTAAGTTGCTGATACAACTTAAATGAGCCCCCATAGGATTATAGAGCACATCTAATTAAAAATTTTAAATGTTTTAGCAGTAATATTTCCAAAGACAAATCAATATACATTCATAATAGAAAAAAAAGTTTTTAATAGAGGAAAACAGGATAAATAGCACCCAAAGCTCTACCAACTAGTCTATATTTTGGTACATTTCCTTACTATTTTTATTCCCCTCATATATATAGATTTTTGGTCAGAATTGACTTTTATTACGTGTAGTGTATGTCATATTATACCCTAATAGTAGTGACCTTAAAAGATAACCTGCTTCGTTTAGAATCAAAGTATTTGAATGAGTGAATTTTCATTTTTCATGCTGTATCTGTTTTTTGAGATTCTAAAATTACACATTAACCAAATAGCTTAAGGACCATATCAGAGTTTTAGTTTAAAACATTTCTAGCTTGAAGGAGAAATTAGTCTTCCAAATAGTGATACTGTTTCAAATATGTTACATCTAGAACTTTTTGTTAATAAGGAATAAGTGGCTTTGCATAAAGCATCTGAAACAAGCAAAATGGTGTTTTATATATGCCATTTGGATATTTCTGATTATTGGATACTGGCAATTTTTATTTAAATGCTCTGTATTTTAAAAAGCATCAACTAGATTTTCTCCCTGCCTCACCTTTCATGTATTTGTGGAGGACATTGATGGGAGAGTGTGACAGCATGGTGAAAACTATTTTATATTAATAGGAGGAAGGAAGGCTCATCTGAATTAGTAAACAAACAAAAACCAAAACCAAAACCCAGCTTTAAAATTGTTCGTATTCTGTGGTATTAAAGAATGCTACTCTTCCTTCCAGTGGCTTTCAGTGATTGGGATTTGGTTATTGGCCTTACTTTAAGGAAGAGAGTTGTCCTAACATAGTTTAGGCCATTTTAGTATTTGACTATTGCCGTGTTCATGGGCTCTTCACAAATAAATGGATACTTCTAAAGTGTTTTAAAGATAGTTCATTCTCTAGAGGGTCTCAAAAAGTTCTTTGTCACCTATCCAACACCACTGTAGATAAATTCTCACGAATTTGTACCTTTAGTAAGATTTACCTCCAGTTGTAACTGATCTTAAATAATTTCTCAAACACTTGTCGAATCCTAATTTGTCCCAGATTCTGTGCTCAGTAGCTGGAGGTAGGAGAAGAATCTTCCTAACCTGGAGAAGCTTGTTTACTTAAGAGGGTGGTACTATGCAAGCAGCTGAGACCATGGAACAGTTGGTAAATTAGATGTGTGAGTGTGCAGAAAGTGAGAAGTTTTGTGGTGTGCCTGCTGGCAAAGGGATCCTAGAGGCAGATGGGGTCAAGCTTGCTGGGACAGGAGGAAGAAAAAGGCATTGCAGGCAGAGAGCAGCATGGGTGAGGCAGGAGTGTCAAATAACACGTAGAACAGAATTAGTACAATTTTGAAATGAATGGCAAGTATTCTCTGAGGTTCTCACTTGAGTAATGTCATGGCAGTCTTACTTAAACATGAAGTGAGAAGTTAAATTCTCAGAGTTGTTTTATCCGTTTTTTTTGGATGCGAGAGAATCTTTAAGCAGTACCTTTTTGTCCTCCAGATAAGGAAATTGAGGCCCAGAGAGACTTATGGCCCCCAGCTTTTTAGTGATAGAGCAGCCCTGGCATGCCCAGCCTCTGATTGGAAAACGTTTGTTTCGTCACACTGTCTCCTGAACATTTATTATTGGTGTTCATTTACTGCAGTGAAATGCTCCTACATCGGTATTATATAAAGCATTACGTTTTATTGTAGTAAATGAATAGAAATAGGAAATCTCAGCTGCATTTCATTGCTTAAGGAAAAAACCCTGAAATCTTATTCTAAACTTTTTACATTATTATAAAGGTAATTTATAATAGGTGCTTGCCAGGTTTGATTATAGGTACTATATCAAGGCAGCATTTTATAACCCATTTCTCAAAGCTCGTCTGTGGAAGTCAGAGTATAGAGGTTTCCCATAGAGCTGCACATGATATCACACTCAGGCAGTTCATGGAGTGTAAGAAAAATCTTAATGCTTTATCGTTTGACATTTTAACCGAGGAAAAACACACACTTGATAGGTTTAACTTACTGTGACATTTTCTTCTATTTCCCTTCCCCTTCAGGTATCTCCAGGGCAGCTTACTAAAAAGTATAGCTCATGCTCAACAATATTTCTAGATGACAGCACGGTCAGCCAGCCTAATCTTAGAACCACAGTAAAATGGTGAGTACAAGTAGGTTGCCAAGGGCTGAGTGACAGACCCCCTTATCGCTAAAAGCATCCTAGCCATACATAAGTTCATTCATTTGAATTGTCCTTTTCAGTGATCAGGTTAAAAAACTGGTGTCAACTATAGATTGATTTCAAGGACCTAAATATGAATTTTCAGTTTCCATTTTAATCTTAGAGCGCATGATAGAAGGGAAAGTCAGTTAGCAAATAAGAAATCCCAGAAAAAGTATAAATCTTTATTTGACGCGTTTCTGTTGCTAAGCCATTGTTGAACACAGTGAGAAAGAGAGGTGCTTTTTTTTTTTTTTTTTTTTAAATTTTTATTTATTCATTTATTTATTTATTCATTCATTTATGGCTGTGTTGGGTCTTCGTTTCTGTGCGAGGGCTTTCTCTAGTTGTGGCAAGTGGGGGCCACTCTTCATCACGGTGCGCGGGCCTCTCACTGTAGCGGCCTCTCTTGTTGCGGAGCACAGGCTCCAGACGCGCAGGCTCAGTAATTGTGGCTCACGGGCGTAGTTGCTCCGCGGCATGTGGGATCTTCCCAGACCAGGGCTCGAACCCGTGTCCCCCGCATTGGCAGGCAGATTCTCAACCACTGCGCCACCAGGGAAGCCCGAGAGGTGCTTTTGATTGGCTGTTTCTAGAGACAATTATTACTGTATGAGTTGTAGTCCTCAAACAACGTGCACTACTTTGGAAGCTGCTCTTAGAAGAAGGAACAGCTTGTCCCCTGCTGGCACCAAAGCGAATCTGCATTTAAATTTAATTGGAGTTTGTCAGATTTATCCCACTGTGCTTTTTTTTTTTTCCTGCACTCTTTCTGTATGAAATTTTACTTCTCCTTCCTGTCCCCCAAAGAGGGGGAGAATATATCAAACCAGTCTTAAGAAATACACACTCAAGCTTAATTTCTTTGTAGATGAAATTTGTTCAACTGAGGTTTTAACTTAATAGACACATTTAAGTTTTGTTTATATATATATATCTCCAACACACTGTATCACTCACAGCAGAGAACAATAAAAGAGGTGAGGTTTCGGAAACATGGCTGTGGTCAGGCTTATACTTAAGGAGACACGAACAGTGTCATGATGATGGAAACTATTCTTTAATTTCTGGGAGCACCTCATAGTCCACAATTGGAGATGCACTTTCAAAACACCCTAATGATGAACCTTTCAAGCTTATTTAAGAGAAAAAAACCAAACGGGATGCAGAGCTTCTTGCCTCCTCCCTCGCGGTTGTCCACGAAACATTAACATCTCCTTAGGATATGAATGTTGATTTTCCAGAACACAGTTTGGGAAATGCTATTTGAAAATATTAATGTCCTTATCCTTAATTTTATTTGTTGTCTTAATTTTATAAGCTAATTGTATTTTTAATTGGTTTTTAATGTGCCAGCTTTTTTTTTAGCTATTTAAATTATCAGTAACTTCTACTTTAATTAAAGACAGCAAGTTCACAGTCATAATAATGTAACTTTCCTCTCTTGCTTACAATAATAGTTGCAGTCAAGTCATGTTTCAGCAAAAACTGAGCCCCATCTCTAAAGTCCTGAGTTTGGGCACTTATCACATAATCACTCAATGTTTTTCTTCAGCCAAGACACTGAATCTGTGGGTACAAAAACCACTCTACTTTGGCTAGAGTCGCAGCTTCTTTTGAATTCAAAAGAGTCTGATGTCCAGTATATAATTCAAAAGTACTTTGAAAGTAAACCTTGCTCAGGGACTTCCCTGGTGGTGTAGTGGTTTAAGAATCTGCCTGCCAACGCAGGGGACACAGGTTCGAGCCCTGGTCTGGGAAGATCCCACATGCCGCAGAGCAATTAAACCCGTGCGCCACAACTACTGAGCCTGTGCCGTAGAGCCCGCGAGCCACAACTACTGAGCCCGTGTGCAACTACTGAAGCCCACGCACCTAGAGCCCGTGCCGTGCAACAAGAGAAGCCACCACAGTGAGAAGGCCGCGCACCACGACAAAGAGCAGCCCCCGCTCTTGGCAACTAGAGAAAGCCCGCGCGCAGTAACAAAGACCCCATGCATCCCAAATTAAGTAAAATTAAATAAAATTAAAAAAAAAAAAAAAGATTTACCTTGCTCAGACAAGAAGGTTTCATCCTTTTTTTTCCCGACCTAGTCTAATTTTTGGAAGTACAGTAAATTTTAATTTGCTCTCATGAAGTTTTAGAAATGATCATTCATCACATTCATTATTGGTGAAATAAAGGTTTACTGAGAAAATTAATAGGGCCAATTGGCTTTTAGGAATGATTTTGAAAATGTTTATCATGGGGTTAGTTTTCAGTGGGGTAGCTGTTCTCAGTGGGGTAGGTGAGCCTTATTAGAATCACTTATGCAACTTTTCAAGATATATGTTTCTGGATGCACAAAGTCCACCCGCCTGCCCCCGCCTCCAAGACACAGTGTCTGTGTGTCTGTCTGTCTGTCTGTCTCTCTCTCACCCACGCACACACACCTGTTGACAAGATGGGGAATGATGTGAAGCATGATTATATGGACAAAAGCATCCCGAGTGATTCTCCGATCTTAACCCTAACTCATTCATCCCTAAACTTTGCTGCACGCTGCAGTCATCTGGGGATCTTTAAAAACAGTCCTGATGCCCAAGTCATACCCAGTGCCGGTTAAATCAGAACATCTTGAAGCAGAAGCCAGGCAGTTTTTAAAGCTTCTCAGATGATCCCAGTGTGCAGCTGAGCTTGGGAGCCACTATTTGGTTAGAGGGCAGGAGAAAGAGAACTGCTTCTGATAATTAGTGGGACCTTAGGTAAGTCAGTTTTAAGCCTTGGTTCCCTTATCTGTAAAATGGGTGGTTTAATTAAATGTCATCTACGGTTCAGTGGTCCTTTCCATCATAAAACTTCTAATGCTGTGATTTTAAAATCAATTTGAAGATGAAACTTTGAAGCACTATAGAAGTATCCATCTTTGATGCTAACGGTGTTACAGGCCTTTATACAAGTGCTAAGATTCTATAGACCTATTCTAAAATTCAGATTTGCCTTCCCTCAATTATTTTGAGTTTCATTTTAGACACTGAGAACAAAGGGGAGCATATAACTTAACCAGAGAACCCCTTTGTTGCCTAATATACAACATCTGTGAATAACTTAGGAATATAGTAACTTAAAAAAGACTACCTAAGGACTTGTATCTATCTGTTCGTTAATACTTTATTTAAAATAATTTGGAAATACCTGTCATTAATAGGATACTGTGTAGTATTATGCTGTCTTATTAGCACTGCTTATTTCAGGATAGCTAGACCTATCATCAGTTTTGTGGCTATAAAATTTTGCTATTAAATTTTCTAATAATTATGTAAAAGTGATTTGAAATCATTTTGGTATAGAGCACTTTTATTATTTACTTTTAGGGAAATAATGGAAAACGGATGGGTAGGTGGATAGCGAACTAAATCAACTGAAATGCAGGGGCTAACAAAACAACCACACACACACACACACACCCCCACACACAAACTACTATATGGCTTAAATTTAAGCATGTGTATAGATAGATATAACTTGTACAGGACAGAAGGTTTTGTGGGTAGAAGGACAAATGACAGGGGACATATGTAATAATTTATATATTATAATAATCAACCAAAACATGCCTTCTAACAGCATATCTAGCATTTTGGGTCTCCTAATTTTGCTAAAAGCTGAAGAACCTAAAACAAGGGGGAAAGCACCCATGTGGTACTGTTCTGAATTCGAGGATTTCGGGGCCACTGGGCCTCTGGAAGGTCTTCCCTCCTTGCTAACCCCTTTTTAAAAATGTCTTCAGGCCTGATATGATAAAAATCAGTGATGACAATGTATTTTTTTTCCTCCACAGTATGACCTTAGCAATATATTACCACATCAAGAACAGGTGAGCTCTTTTGAAACCTATCTTGTTATTCCAGCTAATTAATTTACAAGGTATCAAGTTTAGTGTTAGGTAATAACTATAGATGTTACTGGCATAAGCTTTTATTATTAGAGTGCTTTTATTACAATATAGAAGTGAATCATTTATTTTTCTCTTAGGACCCTTAATTCTTAGGTTACTGAGCATCCCAAAGAGTATTTGTTTATATGGGTTATATTGATAATTTACTGTATTAGAAATTGAAATTGAGAATTTAAAAAATTAAATTCATTGTATATTAAAACAGGGTGTGCCTTAGCACTACTGAAATTTTGAGCTAGATAATGCTTTGTTGTGGGGTGTCGTCCTGTGTGTTATAGGATATATAGCAGCACCCTTGGCCTCTACTCACTAGATGCCAGTAGCACCTTCTTCCCTCCACATTACGACAACCAAAACTGTCTCCAGCCATGGCCAGAAGTCCCCTGGGGGACGAAATCACCCCTGATTGGGAACCCCAGTGTTCAACATAAATCATTTTTTTTAATGAAAAATAACTATTTTCCACAACAAAAAATATTGAGAGAAAAGTATCTCCTCAATAGAAGACAGCTGATTCTCATATCTATTCTGTCTTCAGTCATTTGTTTTGAAGAAACAATATGAAGAAGATCCAGCCGCTTGCAGATATATAGTTGGAAAAAGGTGTATTTTTAAAGCCTTCAGATAATTTGGTATATTCTTTGATACTGTACCAAAAGTCTGCATGTGCTAGTTTCTTAAATTAGTTAAAATGGAATTCTAAATCATATCAATGAACTTGTAATAAATACTATGTTAAATTAATACCCATTGATCTGTCATGCATACTGAGTAGATCTTTTTACCTGTACCTGACTTTATAATATTATACATTGGTCATTTGGAAAGTATTGGTTCACATTTCTTTAGACAGTGTCAAAAACTCACTTTTGTTAGTATCACCACCAGTCTTACCAGAAAAGTCTTTTAAGTGTTGAGAAGTTGTCAAGTTCACAATCGAAGGTAGAAGTTTTCCAAAACTCCTGATATTTTTAGCTTGATGGCTTGAATTTTATCATTGGCAACAAATAACTTTAGAGTTATTTTCCTTGAAGTGACAGGCTCACTTTGTTCATTTTTGAAAGAATGACTGTGTCAGTTGTACATTCAAATAACGATGGTGTTCGATGAAAAAAGTGTTTCAAATAAAGATGGTGTTCTATGAAAAAAATGACTTACCGCCAAGTCACAAGTGCTTTTCCTTAACACAGCCATATTTCAGTATGTAAAAGTGCTTAATGCATACTTTCCACTTATTCAGAATATTAAAAAGAAGGACCAAGGTTTAAGAACACTATTAATTTTTACTCTTTTATCAAGGATGTTCTTCAAGCAGATTTTTTAACTGCAAGTGGCCAGTGAATAATTGAATGACTTCTAATTCAGTTTGGTACCACTGCCTTGATTCATGCTCAGAAACCAGCAGTTTTACCCACTTTTGCTTTTATACATCCATAGCAAATGTCACACAATGTGAAGGGCAGGTAGTGTCTTAGTATTCTTATAAAAGCAGTTTTGACCTCTTGGGCCTCCTGAAGGAGGGGATAGGGGAGAATCCCAGAGGCCTGCAGACCACATTTAGAGAACCGCTGTTCAAATGAGCGCAGTGTATTAGTGTGGTGAAATTTTAAATTAAAAAGCCTGGTTTCTTTTAAAATAAAAAGACAATTACATTTTTAACTCAAACTATTTAAAAGAGACAAGAAGAAATACACAATAAGGATATAAAGAACTAAAGAGAAAAAAACGGGAAAAACCATGAATCTCATATTCACATTGATTGAAGTGAGAAGAATTTATTGCCCACCACCACTGCTTCATAAAATGTTCTTGCATATTCCAGTGTGAGGTTAGAGGGGTGAAAATATATTGGTTTACTAGCATTGCCTGTTAGGGAGGGTCAGTGCTTATAGAGGCAACTCTGGCTGGTTGTTGTAGAAAAGGTTTCACAGAACTTGATGTGCTGAGTAAAAATAGGTCAGGAAACCTTTCTAAGGGTGGAATCCAGGAGAAGAATTTATAAAACTGTTTGCTTCGTTGAAGGTTAAGCTTCCTCTACCCCTCTCTCTACTCCTAGCCGATATTTTACTAAGATAGTAAGTCCTGAATTAATTTTTTAAATGCACATTCTTATTTTATAGAGTTGCAGATAGATCCTTGGATATTTTTGATGAGAGATTACATCCACTCACAGTAAGTGTCAGTTTTATTGAAGTGGTATTTTTCTCTTATACAGTTGTGTTTATTTCATGCTGATTTGCTTTGAAATTAATTACTAGAAGAAAATTACTTCCTCCAGCTCGAAGTCAAATTCATCTTCCTTTAAGTCTTCTTCCCCACGCCATGTTGTGTCTAGTCATTTTCCCGAAGGCGTGTTGTATAAGGGGTTGATGGATATGAACCGAGTTGCACTTTGTGTGAATAGTGAGCAGGTAAGTAAACATACCCAAGTAACAGAAAATGTATCTTTTTAAAGGATGATGTTCCATAGCATCAAACAATATAAATATTTGTAAATAAACCTAATATGATAAGGCCTCTAAGAAGAAAATTAGAAAACTGTTTACATTTTAAACGAATTAAAATGACAAAGTTTTAAAATTCACTTCTCCGGGTGCTCTGTGGCCACACGTGGCTGGCGACTGCTGTACAGGACAGCACATTCTTAGAGCCTTATGGTTACAGGACACTGGAAATGTGTTTTCAAAGTTGACTACAGAAAAGTATGACATATGGTGATCAGCAAGACTTTTGAGCCTAAAAGTATTGGGTTGGCCAAAAAGTTTGTTTGGTTAGTGAATATATTGTTCAATAAAATGCTTGGTGAAAATGAAAACTGTGTCTTTTATTTTTACTTAAAACCAAATGAACTTTTTGGCCAACCCAATAGTTTACATTTGGTTAGAATTCTGTGGGGAGGAACGTGGAAATACATAAATTTTCTGCGGTTGTGCCTGTATTTTTCTTTAATGAATGGTGGTGAGTACTGGATCACTGTGGTATTTTAGGATCCCATTGTTTAGATTTAAAAGACTACAAGACATGTCACCCAATCAGAATTATTTTAAGGGGCACGTGGGCCCAAGTGTGAAGACTGCTATCTTAAGGGTACTTTTAAGTATTTTTCTTCCGTGGATACTTAAATTGCATTTTTTCTCCCTTCAGCGAGAAAAGATTCCAGAGGAATACTTCGAGCATGATCCTGAACACAAATTCATTTACGGATTTGTTCATACTCTTTCTAGTGCCGCACAGCTAACTGCTGAAGGTGCAGTAGTAACTTTGGTAAGATATTTTTTCTTTCATAAAGCATCTGTAGAAATTTCTGTCTTGTACACATGGTATGGTCCTGTTTTTCCCAAATGAAAGTATACACATTTGAGCTTTAATCATCATTATGATTTAAAACGTTGCCATTGCTTTTCTCATCACAAAACAATTGCTATAAAAGGCAGCAGGAGAGATTTCTGGTTTCTCCTTCCACACCTGAGGGGACACACGCACGCACAGTGCACACACGCACACACAGACGACGCGTGTGGTGGTGGTGGGGCGGGGCAATCACTGAGCGCTCTGGTCCACAGGCAGAAACAGGTTCCGGGCAGTTTGAAGCTGAGTCCCAGACTGCACTGCCTAGGCAGTTCTGATGTGTGTCCTGACTGAGAACTACTGCCCTCAGTTCTCTGTTCCTTGGATAATGGATAATGGTGTTAACCATCCCTGCTGTCCTCTTATTGCCTGCATGTGAAGTTGCCCAGGACTAGGGTGCCAGTAGGACTTCAGAAGGCTTTACTCTAGTTAGCCTGCTAAGCTACAGCTGTGTAAGGACCTTTTTGTCATCCATTCCTAATTCCTATGGTAAGATTTTATCATTTGAATAATAAATCATATTCAAGTGAGAGGTAGTTGGGATTGTTTTACTCCTCCCTATAGCAAACCTGTAGGGGGGAAAGTCAGCTGCGTGGTCTGCAGGGAAGGAATACTTAGGCCACTCACTGCCTGCTCCTATCAAGGCAGAATTTAGGACAGGAGGCTTGTCCTTTTGAAAAGAGACCCCTCAGTGGGTACTGGATCAGACACAGGCCTTTTCTTGGCGCTACAGGCCACTTGGAGTGCTTAGCACATGCTTGAGAGAGGCAGGAATGGTGCTTGCATATGGAGAGCTAGGAAATGCAGGAAGGAGAGTATTTGGGTTGGAAGAGGGGCATTTCTTTGTAGCCAAGTTAAGCTTGATGTACCTGCGAGACAGCAGAATGGCAGTGTCTAGTAATCATTTGAATATATGGGATTGGAGCATGAATCTGAGCTAGAGGGAGGGAATTAAGTGTAGCTGTTCAAATGCAGAGAAAGTATGTAAAATAAAAAGTGGGTAGAAGATAGATCCTACTAGGGACTGTCAGCACTTAAGGGACAGATCCCCAGAGGAGTGGCTACAGTGGTAGGAAACCCAGCAGAGAACCCTAAGAGACACCAGGAGAGGTTCAAGAAGGAGAGTATGGTCCAAACGCTAAATGCTACCAAGAAGTTGCTCATGTCATAAATACCATGTCACTGAATACCTACTCTGTGTCACTTTTCTACATGTGGGGGGTGGAGGAGAGAACAAGTTGGATAAATAAAGTTCTCGCCTTTATGGAGCAAGTGTGGAAGACGTAAATTTTTTTTTTTTTTTTTTTTTTATCGGAGTACAGTTGATTTACAGTGTTGTGTTAGTTTCAGGTGTATAGCAAAGTATAAGTGTTTTTTTTTAATGAGTGTTTTTTAAAAGATGACTATTTCAAGTGGTGGTAAAAACCATGAAGAGAAAGCAAGGTAAAGGGATAAAGTGATTAGAGGGGCTTACTAGAAAGCTCAGGAAGAGCCTCTTTAAAGAGGTAATGTTTGAACCCAGGACCTGGCTGAACTGAGGAAGATCAGGTACGCTGGCATTACGGGCAGAGGGGACAAGTGCAAGGCTCTGAGACAGGAACTTGTTCTGTGTGTTCAAGGAAAAGCAAGGTGGCCATTGTGATCCGAGCGGGGAATGAGGGAAAGAGCATAGGTGATGAGGTCACGGAAGGACAAGGCCGTACCGCACAGGGCCTCGTAACTTGCAGGCCACGGGAAGAAGGTATTTGTTTGATGGGAAGCCTCTGGCAGATCTGGAGCAGGCGCATAAAGTACTCTTAATTTAAGAGGCTCTCCTGGCTGCTTTGGGGAGAACAGACTGTAGTCTGTTGGGAGGCAGAGAAGTTAGGCAGTGGCAGCGATACAAGTCAGAAGTGACAGACAGAAAAGCGGTCAGGGTACCAGTGAAGGTAGAGATAACAAGAAGTCCTAACAGATTGGAGCAGGATACACTCAAGTGCAGGTTTTTGGTCTCAGCGACTGGGCGTGTGGCAGTGCTCTTTCATTTATGAGGGAAGGCCTGGGGAGTGGAGCTCTGGGACGAAGAGCTCTGGGTTGTTTGTGTGAAGGCACCGGTGACCACGGCAAGAGTAGTCTCTGTAGAGTGGTAGCAGCAGGAGGCTGACTGAAGTGGGTTAAGGAGAGGATGGGAGATGAGGAGCTGGCCTCAGGCCTGAGGACGCCGTCTAGGGGCAGTGGGGGACAGGCTGGGGACATGGAAGCATTCACACTGGAGGAAGCCTCTGACAGGGAGAAGTTGTTCAAAAGGAGACTAACTGTGGGCACAGTGCTCTGCAGAAGTGAGGTGGGATCAACTTCATTCATAGGAGAGTTAGCTTCAGTGAAAAGAAAGAAATCTCGCTTCCTCCGAGACAGGAGGGCAAGTGGGATAAATGAATATCAGCACGTGTACCAAGTTTGCCAGTACAAAGGTGAGAGGAAGTTGAGAGATTGCCAGTGTCGTTTCAGTGCCTCTGATGAGTCCCATAAAGTAGAGAGTTGAACCTTGCGGGGAGAGTCGTTCTTAGGGTACTAGAGAGTGCTGAGTTCTTTGGGGAATGGGAGCCGAATTTCACTAAGAACATATAATCTCAATACCCGTGTTTGAAAACACAGTAGAGTTTGGAGGGCATGGGCGAATCTGAGCTGTCAATCTGATAACCCTTCAGAGAGTAAACAGACTCTTTCAAACTGGACATTTTTCTTTTTGTCAAATGGCATATACACTCTTCTACAGAGGTAACAACAAATCACAGCTTACCTCTCTAATCTTTGCTCAGCTGTTAACTCCATCCAGTTCTTTGTAGGGTAGACATTTGATACATGTAAAAGAAACCGTGAAATCATCTCACAAACCGGCAGGTTTAGAGGAGCCCCAGGGATACAGACACAGGCAGGTCTTCCCACCTTAAAACCAAAAGAATTGACTAAGCTGCAGATTATGTAAGACAGAAATGAATAATGAAATGATAATGGAGATGTGAAAAATTGGGGCTATGAAAAGGACTACCCTTTGTATGCATGTGTGTTCCTTCAAAAGGCACTAAAATATGGGAATACTTGACAGTTGTAAAGCCCCTTTGTACTGCCTGTCCTGCTGTGCCACGCAGCAGCCACTGGGAGGCTCTCTTGACCACCAGTTTTTATCTTCAAGTTCATGCCACAAAAGGACTGGTGACTGACTCTGAAGAGAAGGTAAAGATGTGCTCAGTCTTACCAGAATTTTACACACTCAAGCGTTATGTAAAATCGCCATGCAACCACCACCAGTCTTGTAGTTAACATTGCACGTGATAGGCACTCAAGCATTTACTGAACAGTTGAAGTCGACACTGGGCTGTATGTGCTGCCCTTGACAAGTGGGAAGGTAATAATACAATGCGTGTCTTTAGAATGCCCTTTGCTGAGATGTCCTTTCATTCCTGTGACCAAAATTGGGTTGGAAATTCACACGGGCAGAGTAGAAATATCAGACTCACAGAAATATCTGACTTACAACTGTGACCTGGCCTCTGGCCTTGGCTTGGCTGAGCAAAGTCTTTGTAGAACCTAGGAATAAAAGGGGTGTCAAAAAGAGATGAAATCTGTCATTCCTAACAATTCTTATCACAGCACTTAAACTGAACGAAAATCAAAGATCAGTGCTCTACTTTTGCAGGTTTACTTAGAAAGGCTTTTAACTTATGCTGAGATCGACATTTGCCCCACTAACTGGAAAAGAATTGTTTTGGGAGCCATTCTTCTTGCCTCCGAGTTTTGGGACGATCGGGCTGTATGGAATGTGGACGACTGCCAGATCCTCAAGGACGTTACAGTTGAGGACATGTGAGTTTGTAAGGTTACCGTGAACTTTCTAACCATTTTCCAATACCTCATTTGCTCTCATAAAGTTTACATTTTTACGAAATGTTACATTTTAAGAAAGGTTACCTTGTGCAGAGAGCTGAAATAGACATAAAATTACAGCCTTCTTTCTATCTAGCTGTAGTATAACAATTTGTATTTCCCCTCATTCATTGGTAGGTCTTGATGTGTTATTGTTGTAATATTCTGCTTGAGAAATTGAAATTATTTTTCTGGTGGTTTTTGCCAAACATTTTACAAGCTCACTACCAGAGCAACATGGTACAGTAAGTAACTTGACAGCTTTCTTAAAGCTGTCTACCAGGTCCAGTCCATTTTTAAGGGGCACATGCCTGGTCTTTGAAGCAAGTGGCCACTGTTAAGGTCTTAGGGCCTCTAGACTACTGACAGGTTATAATTTCAACCTGAGTCACACATTGTGTATTTGCTTTTGCTGGTCTTTTTCTCCTTTTTATCTGAGGTTCTGTTGTTACAGAAACTATGATGTACAGGTAGCCACATATAAAGGTTTCAGATCCCTGTGTTCCTGTCTCCTCCCCTAAAGTCTGCTGAACTAGGAAACACCTACCTCTCAGGTCGTCCGGGAAGCATCCCTGGGGCCTCACCCAGGGCACTCAGCAAACACAGCGGCACTTTGTGGGGCCTTGAGTTAACTAGGCAGGTTCTCCTCACAGATGGCACGCTCACATTGGCATGAAACGCCAGGCTTCCAATCTGGCTCTGGTGAAGGGCCCCAAGGGTGGGAAGCAGGATGAGCCAGAGAGGTAATTCCAGCAGACTCTCGAAGTGCCCGCTTGACAGTGAACCTGTCTTTGTGGGTGGCATTCAGGAAAATGTGAAAGGACACCTCTTGATTATATTGGACAGCAGCGGCCGATCAAGATGGCAGGCAGGGGCAAGAGTTTGTTTTTGTTACCTTTGCCCCTTACCCTAGATAATTCACAATTACCAAAGTGCATATTTACAGCTGAAGCGAGGAAAGCTGTGACTAAGAGAAGGGACCAGTGACTGTCAGTAGCTGTCAAAGTGGCTTTTGGTGAAAATGCCCACTTTGGTGATCATGTAAACCAGGTGGTCGTGGTGATATTGCTGGTAGCAATCTTAGCAAACAGTGGAACAGCAGATAATGAATTTGAAATGAATAGAAGTACTTTTGGAAGTTGCAGAAACTAAAGTGACGTTGACCAACACTATCATCAGTCTTTGAACTGGTCCCTTGAAGGAAGGAAAATTTGTAATCGTGAACACCATCCCTGCCATGATGGCAGCTGAAATTTTCTCAGAATCTGCAGCTGAGCTGACTGGGGCTCTGGTTCCAGGTACAACATCCGAGAACATGCAGGGAAACGTGTGGGTGTTCATAGACATTGAGCCCAGGAGCATTGGCGGCACTGTCCAGCTATGAAGAAACTAATTCTAAACAACGCTTTTCTGTGTAGAACGGAGAATCACCAGGAGTTATGTTTATAATAGGCTGCTTTTGTTTATGATCTTTGGGAGTTGGAAAGCATTACAACAAAGTGTTTAATACACATTTGTTTCATCCCTCTGCTGTTGACTACTATTTGTAATGGTCTCATTTTGAGTCTGAATTGAAAAATTGCTGTCTATCAGCTTTTCCTTAAAACTTTCTAACATCTCTGTGTCTTGTTAAATATATATTTCCCTTCAAAAGAGTAAGTTAAACTGAGCAGCTGCTGTTCAGACAGTTTGCTGCGCCTGTAAGTGGTAGGCTCTTCAGCCACCTAGCCATTTACAAACAGCAAAAAACACAGAAGATGCATATTCTGTAGGCATAATGCTTTTCTTCAGTGATTAAAGCTCTATTAATAGACATGTTAATCCTATGAAGTACTGTATTTCCACACAATTAAAATGTATTAGTGGAGAAAATATAAAAGGGATAGTGAAGTGCATTTATTCCTGTAGTAAATTAAGTCCTGATTAGCTGATTATCAAAACATTATCTGATTTACATTTCTATAGACTTCTGGCCGTATGAACAGGAAATTAATTTTGGAAGTAGGTTCAGTTAGGTTTAAAGTTCAACAAATGAGAAACCTCATTTCTGCTCATACTCTGCTCTCCATACAGGAGAACATGGAGCATTTGTTGATTTATCCAATGGATAAAATATTAACACTTGAAAACCAAGAAACCAAATGTATTGTAAAATAAGCCACTTGCATGTTTGTTTGGGTATTTATCATTTTTATCTAATCAACTCTCTAAAGTGATTGCTGTGAAAAGTGGTAAGATTTACTCTAACTTTATATTTATTTACTTAAACATTTGGCAAGCAAATGGCTGGATATGGTCATATAGCAGAAGCCTGCTCCCAGCACTCTACTTTCCCACTTCATTGAATTCGCCCTCTGTGGGCGTGTGCAGTCTGTCCTGGCAAGGGGCGGTAGGTCTGAACATTCTGGGCTGCTCTCCTAACACCGGGGGCAACAACTGCTCTATCAGAGGTCGTATCGTAAAGTGGGTTTAGTCTAGCTGAGACATAATCTTACTGCCTTCCTAAGCTTAAAAAGTGCATCCTGTCCTGTCATGGTGACGACAACTCACCCTAGTAAGGTTTTAAGGTGAACAGAAACTTGCATTATGCCCTTTGACACAGCCCCATGCACGGGGTGGGGGTGGGGGTGGGGGGATTCCCTTTCCCATCGAATGTAGCTTATTTATTTATTTACTTGAGATGAATCCTTGTTGCCTCAAGAGTTTTCCCCCCTCAGAGATAATAGCAGTGGCTCTCGATGGATCCATTTGTTGCCGTGGTGATGTGCCCACTCCTTTTGTTGGCTCGTCTCTACTTCAGTAAGCCCCTTCCTGTCATCAGCCCGGTGAAAATGTCTGCAAGTTCTTCAGAGCTAATAAACAGCATACATCATTCCTTTCAACTGATCACTAGAGCGGGGCCTCGTGAGTGAGTGTGGAGCATGAATCGTACAGCTGCACTAATGGAACTCTGAAGAATGAGCCCCTGAGTCAGCAGCATGAGTGCATAAGAGGGCCATGACCTCTTCCCCCTTGTCCCAGACTCAAAGTGCTGGGACGCAGAAAGGACCACAAATAGCTGTACCTTGTTTGCACATTAGGGTATTAATCCAGCTGGGTAGCCATTATTGGTTTCAAAACAGTATTTAGAGCCATCCTAGTAGCTCAGAATGGTATTTTTGAAGATAGCCCAGTTGACTAAAATTGTCCTGTGTTGGTTTTGTCTTCTCCTCCTCCCCCAGGAATGAGATGGAAAGGCACTTCGTGGAGCTACTTCAGTTTAATATTAATGTTCCTTTCAGTGTGTATGCCAAATACTACTTTGACCTTCGCTCCTTAGCAGATGACAACAACCTGAATGTTCTATTCACTCCTCTTAGCAAAGAAAGAGCACAGAACTTAGAGGTAAGGCTGTGAAATCACTAACTGGGGTTTTCTGTCAGCCACCGAAGCCACACCTGTAGCTAAATTATATTAAGCAGTGATTAGGAAAATGGAAAGCTGTTAACAGTTTGAAGAGCTTATTGACCCGTTGGCATCATATTTCCTGTGTCTTTTATGGTTTATACAGGGATCCCACATTATAAAAAAAAAAATTGTCTCTTCTGTAACCATAATTCAGAATACTTTCAATCATATTTAATCTGTTCTTAATGGTTTTCCATTTGAACCTCTACACTTACATATAACCATACATGAATAATTTCTTAAAATTGTATCCCTAATCAGATGTACCTACAGAATCTACTTACCACTCTTAACTGTCTGTTTTTTTTTTAATAATTGATGTTTTGGACTATTTCTACTGTCTTGATATTTTTAATAAATAAATAAATGTATTTATTTATTTATGGCTGCATTGGGTCTTCGCTGCTGCACGCGGGCTTTCTCTAGCTGCGGCGGGCGGGGGCTGCTCTTCATTGCGGTGCGCAGGCTTCTCATTGCAGTGGCTGCCCTTGTTGCAGAGCACGGGCTCTAGAGCGCAGGGTCAGTAGTTGTGGCGCACGGGCTTAGTTGCTCCTCGGCATGTGGGATCTTCCCGGACCAGGGCCCAAATCCGTGTCCCCTGCATTGGCAGGCGGATTCTTAACCACTGCGCCAGCAGGGAATTCCCTCTTAACTGTTTTTTACTCAGCTTGCAGTTCGTGTGTGTGTGTGTGTGTGTATGTGTGTGTGTGTGTGTGTGTGTGTGTGTGTATCACAGTTCAGTCCCATGAGTTTATTAGACAAAGCATCCGTGGCTAACCTGAGAGACCTATACTTGGAAGGTATAATGTGGATTCAGATACTGGATGTAGAAAGTACATGAGTTTTTAATATAAATGGTAACGTACATGGAACAACGTAATACTTATGGCTTATGATTTTTGGTGGGTATACAGCAAAATTCACAACTGAAATGAACACATTTAAAATTGATACTTTCTGTGGTACCTTGGTGGTACTTTAGAATAAGATGTTTTTCTACCATAATTTATGTGCAAGTGAAATAGCACCTTTCAGCGCTTGTCATTAGACCTCTCCTACCTTCAGCACATACCTACCTGATTAAAATTTTCTTAGAGTATGTAATAACTAATGAAAACTGAAGAGAAGTTGAATAGCTGAGTAAACACTGATTTTGCCCAAGTGTATGTCCATTACGTTTAAGGATCACGTGTGTAGGTAACAGATGATATTGCTATTAGGAGCCTATCATTAGGAACCCAATTTTTAAGTAACTCTAAGTTATTAGGGCAAGTTACCCCTTGCCCCAGCAATCTAATCATAGCCCTTAAAGGTTATTACCTTAGGGAACTGTCAGTTAGTGTAGATATCAGCTATCCAAAGTAGCAGTAACTATGAACTTATCTAAACGAATGGAGATGTGTGGCTTATCAATGATGCTTTTTTTGTTTTTTTAAGGTCCGAACATTTTTTTCCCCCCTAATTATACCTATGTTCTACCTGATTGACTTTCCTAGGCCATTTCCAGATTGTGTGACGACAAATACAAAGACGTGTGTAGAGCTGCTATGAGAAGGTCTTTCAGCGCTGATCATTTCATTGGTATTCGGCGCTCCAATGCCATCCTCTCTTAAGGGAGAAGTGAGGGGTTGTAACATCATAAACCCCTCGAAACAAAGACTGGAGAAATATCACCTCTCCTGCTCAGAAACCAGCAAAGTTAGTATTTTCACCTTAAAGAAAGACATTGAATTCAAGAGACTCATGGACAAGCGAAGATTATGCTCATAGGAAAGAACGGGACCTCGTCAATGTAACACGCTCTTCTGTCCTTTTTATTGTAAACAGAGTTACAAAAACCACTCCAAAGCTAAAAGCTCCCAATCCACGCACAGATATCTGCTCCCAATCCACGCACAGATATCTGATAGCTGTGAGCTATGTGAGGTTTTTTAATTAATAGTTTAAATTTTTAGACTTTAAAGACACTAGCTATATAACTTCTATGTTTTTCTTACCTCACTGTCCCATACTGCTGCATATTCCTTTAGAATCAGTGCAGTATTACCATCAAAAAATGGGACTCCAAAAAAAAAAAAAAGTAAAAAAACAAAAAAAGAAAAAAAAACAAAAAAACAAAAAAAAAACAAAAAAGAAAAAAAAACAAAAAAGAAAAAAAACACAAAAAAAAAAACAAAAAAAGAACATGGGACTCCTAACAACTCATAAAGCCAAACTTCGGAACAGACTGTTGTAGCATCGTTAGGTTTTGCAGGGTTCTTCCTCCCTACTATATCATTGAAGCTGCTAGTCATTATTGGCAATCAATTTAAACCAAAAAGCTGCTGAATAACACATGTCATCCAAATTCTTTGCAGGCAGTACTTATTAGCATATTAGCATGTTTGCGATCATAAACAGAGAAAGTAGGTTATTTCCTTCTATTGGGTCCGTGCTGCATTTCTTGTTAACTATAATGGTGCTTCTGATTTTGTGATGATTTTCCTCTTTGTTATGTACTTGTGTTAAAGGATATTTTCATAATTCCAGCCAACATGGTGGTCCAGTAATTAACAAGCCGGTGATGAAATAGAAGGTGTCCCAAAAGTCTTAGAACAATTTTAAGCTTTAATATAGTGTGCTTGGATACTCCAGAACAGTGTCGCAGAAGTATAAATGCTAGACTGGCAAAACATCACTTGAAACTTTAATCGAATTTCTTCTAAACTCATTTACTTTTGTACATTTTAAACATTAAGCTTTTATTTTTTTATTTTTTATTTTTTTAAATGAATTAATTTATTTAATGGCGTGTTGGGTCGTTTCTGTGTGAGGGCTTTCTCTAGTTGTGGCAAGCGGGGGCCACTCTTCATCGCGGTGCGCGGGCCTCTCACTGTCGCAGGCTCTCTTGTTGGGGACACAGGTTGGAGCCCTGGCTTGGGAAGGCCCGTGAGCCACAATTACTGAGCCTGCGCGTCTGGAGCCTGTGCTCCGCAACAAGAGAGGCCGCGATAATGAGAGGCCCGCGCACCGCGATGAAGAGTGGCCCCCGCTTGCCACAACTAGAGAAAGCCCTCGCACAGAAACGAAGACCCAACACAGCCATAAATAAATAAATACATAAATTTTAAAAAATAAAAAATAAAACAATAAACGCTTAACGTTTAAAATTTACAAAACTAAATGAGTTTAGAAGAAATTCGATTAAACTTTCAAATGATGTTTCGTAAGTTTGTGGCATTTATACTTCTACAAGTATCAAAGCTTAAAATTGCACTAAGACTTGAGGGGATACCTCCCCTCCTCTTTTTAAAATAGTCCTTTGCAAGGCTGGGCTGCTTACCTGCTTGATCACCTAAGTTTCTTTTTTCTAGATTTGGTGAAGGAATTATGAACAACAGTGTTAATTCACATGTAATAAATTGAAAAGAACTGGACCCTAGTAGTAGTGACAGGAGAGTAAGTGATACGAAACAGCTTTTCTATCCTGTGTGTTAACCTGGCTGTAGGTGTCTCACTTCAAGTTCTATGTAAGAGGAAACATATAAACCTTAGGAACCCTTACCTCAGGCTTTAAAAGGCAGGGAGGTCCAGTAATCAGTCTTTTTGGAGATTGGTAACGATGTCACCTAAACTTGAAATATTAAAAAAAAAAAAAAAAAAAAGTGTTCTCAACTATGTGAAATCTTTCTCCTCCTACCTTCTCAAATGTAATCCTAGGAATTTTGCCTGTAAACAAAGCATTTCTGGGCCAGAAGTACTTTCTCTCTTTATAGCAAGGCTTCACATTATACTGAGTGCTGCAGGTTCCATCATTTTTAAGGGACAGAGACATAAATGATAAATTATGGTATATAAAATACTACAATCTACCACCTCAAAAAATATTGTTTATGGAGTTTGGAGCTTGGAAATTCAAGTACTGATTGCAGTTTTATTTTGAAAAGAATGCTACAACTTATGTGGTTTTTCTTCCTCATGTTTATATTAAAAGAAAAGCTAATAAACTCTGTTTTAATTAAAATATATGGCTACTGTGTTTGTAACACTTCTCACTGTTCACATAACATTACAACTCTGCCTAACTCAAATGTTTTCAGTCAGCTCTGATAGTCGGGCCTTAAAGCATTTTCCAACTAACCATTCATAAGTTGTTTTGACCCCTGCCTTTAGTTAAGATGTAGACATTTATTTCTTCAGCTTACGCTCTTTTCAACCTGAAGATAATCTAGTCCACTTAAAATCACTGGCTACAGTGCTCAGTGGCATAATGCATTAGATGGCATTTTTGAATTGTTTGTTATGGTGCCAAGATGGAAATGCACATTGAAAGATAAAAGTAGGTAAATCCACAGAGAAAGGAATTACAGGAATACTGTAGAATCAGAACTTGTTGTTTGAGGGTTTCAAGCAATTGAACAGGAAAGAAAATGGAAGAACAGGAAGCAGTAGAATTGTGGTTGCTGTTAAGAGGGTGACTTTTAAACAAGCCACGTAATTTGACTTTAACATGCTATTTCACTTAACATTCAGTTGGAAATATACCAGATCTCTAAAGTTTCTTTTAGACCCTAGCCACTGCACTTGAGCAATATTCCATCAGTCCTGATAGTATTGCCGTAGTATTTCCTCCACCTTAGTTACCTTCCTAAGGTCACATCTTTAACTTTGTTCTTGTTAAGTTGCTGATGAGGAGAAATGATCTGATTTAGTACAGAAGGGAAAAAAAATCGATCACAAGTCACTGTTTATATCAATAGTTTGCACCGCGTAGTAATATGCCAGTTACTAAGCAGAAATGCTGACATATCTCGAGTGGTCGAAGGTTTGAAAAAAAAAAAATTGGGGGTAGGAACATTGGGCATGACTGTAGCTTCAAGAACAAGTTGGTAGAATAAGGGGAATCGCTAAAAATTGCTTTTCCCCTTCAGCTTTAATTCTAGAGGCAATACAGCCATTTTAATAAATGGGAAATTGAGGCAACTTAAGGTAAAAATTTAAACATCACAAAGTAGGTTCTCCAACAAATATGGGGCATGGAAACTAGTTATTAATAGGGTGGCAACTATGGCATGTTTTTCCAGATTTTTATACCGAGGAAGGGTTTGTTCCCTAAAGTAGTAAGACTATAAAAGAATATCTGACTACCTGAACTCAAATTTTATTTTTTCGCTTTTTAAGAAAAATTATTTTTCTCTATTGGAATACTGACATCTGTGCAATTTTAACTCTGGTATACCGTGAACTGAACTTTATTCTTTACAAGGAAAAGACAAAAGTTTGAAATGTATGTTTGAACCAAATTAAATTGCCATTTTTGTATGTTAAATTCATGTGGTTGACCCTAAGACAACTTCTTAGGGCCCAGTGTTTCTGGTTAAGAGAAATTTTTTCCACCCTGTATCAGATTCCATCATGACCCTATGCTTTCACATTTACTCCTAATGTACCCTGTATGCCCATTCTTGAAATTCAACAGCACTAAATCCTAGTTTTACAACAGGTCAAATTTCATTTCTTAGTTTTCCCATTCTATAAAATATACCATTCCTTGATTTTTGAAAAATGCTGAAGCCAGTATTTACTGGAAAACAATTCACTCTGTATTCAGGTTATGCAATGTTTTTGGAAATGTTTACCTATAGCGTGTAGGTTAGCTAAAATCTTTCATCACCCAAGACTTCTCTCTAACCACATGTAAAATGACTACGACTGTTCCCTCACCCAGAAGCCGCATTCTTGAGTATAGAGCTATTTGGTAAAGCACTTGACAGCTGGTAGGGGCTCTCCCAGGGGTAAGTGCTAATTTCTATGCAGAATCTGTAGATTACACCCAGCATCTATCAAGTTAAGGATTAGATCACCTAAAATCTTAACTGTTAGCCACTCACCAGCCTGGCCAGCCTGACACCGTGCCAGCAAGAATACAAAAGATCTAGGAGCCCTTCAGAGACACCTGGTCCCTTGTACACAGGTGCAATCTGTTTGGCTTCTGAGGCAATTTCCACTAGTCCGTTTTAAATGGGTTTGGCAGATGAGATAACATGTACTTCATGTGAAAGAAATGTTATGAATACCAGTTTATGGTTTAGGATCGCTAACATGCAGAAAGAACCAGGAAAGTGAAGTAGTATAGAAATTAAGAGAAATCCAGAGTCAAATGAAAAGAGGTGAATGTTCTTTAAAGAAAAAAAAAAAAAAAAAAAAGGAACAGGTTAGGTGATTACTTAACTGCTGTGAGGGCAGCTAAATAATTTGAATGTGATTAGAGAAAGTCAGTGACAGCCTCAGAACCTAAGGTCCTCAAGAATATGTCGATCTCTACTTCAAGACCTCAAATTACTCTGCTAGCTTTTTCTTACAACATCTATTCCTTCATCTTACCGTTCTCAATTCTACTGACCTTTACTTCTAGCTCCCCAGATGGTGGCCCTTTATCTCCTCACTGTGGGAACCGACTCTTCCAAACGCAGGGCATCAGTGTTTTGTCCACCTCCCACTGCCCTCTCTCAACAAGGTCATCTCAGCTTCACCCTTTGACTCTCTGCTCGTGTCCAATGTGGCAGTGCTTGATGTTGGTTACTACTATGAGCCATTTCTAAAACACTATCACCAGGTTCCAGGAAATACAGGATTTCTATGGCTCACGGGCTAACTGGCCCCTTGTAATCCCCTTTAATCAACTACTTGAGCCCTCCTGTGTTCCCACAAAGTAGTTGTTCCCAATTTGCTGCACTCACTCCCCTGATCTGCCCACATCCCTAGATGTATCTCCTCAGGCTAGGCAGCAACCCCACCTTCCAAACTCCAAAACTCATTTCATCTGGCATTAGGAATAGATGCCTCACTTCTTAAGGTAACCCCTCTCATCTAAGGGAGAGGATTCCATCCCAACTCTTCAAATCAAATTTCTATATCCAACACCCCCACCACCAGGATGGTGGTGAGGATGGGGCAATTTGACCTTCCTCAGCCCTTGACATGTCCTAGTGTTTCTCAAGATGTGGTCTCCAGACCACCTGCCTCTCATGGGCTGAAAGTCCCTGTAAGAAATGAAGCTTCTCTAAATGCAACGCGGAATCCTAGAACAGATAAAGAACATCAGTGGAAAATCTGGTGAAATCCAAATGAAGTCTGGAGTTAACAGTAGTGCGTTAATGTTGACTTCTTAGTTTAACAAATGTGCTATGATAATATGTTAATATTAGGGCAAAACGGATATATCTTTGCAACTTGTCTGTAAACCTAAAATCATTCTAAAAGTTTACTAAAACAGAACAAAAAGACCTAATTCTTGGATCCCAAATTCATCTCAATTCCTGGAGCTGAAGCCTGGGAATCTACATTTCTAATAGGAAGCCCAAATGATTCTTATGCAGACACAAATTTGAAAACTAGTCTTTCAATTCCCTTTCCATTCCATGCCTGAATGGCTGCTTCCTCCTTGTTTTACTTACCTTAACCTGATTTCATCTTTTAGATCCTCTCAACCCTAAAATATAAGTACTATCATTATCCCCCTTTCACAGATGAGAAAGTATAAGATGCAGTACACAAACGAAGTACTAAGAGCTTAAGTAATTTGTTCAGGATCAACAGCCCATGAATGATGGAGCTGGGAGTTGAATCCCTAATCAGTCTAGCTCCCAAATCTATGCACAGAACCATTCTACTTCCTCTCATTCTGTTGCACGTAAGAGCTCTGTAACTAAATCACTAAAAGAAGCATTATTACCTATTTCTCCAACTTCCTAAGTCCAACAGTGCCCCCCTTTTCCACTGGGGGGAATGAACAATGAGAAAGCATTGGGAAGATGTGCCAACTAGAGACCTGGACGGGTAAGGCACAGTGGCTCTTGCACCAGGATCCAGCTCAACTGCTGTATTCTCTGTTCTCCCAAATGCCCTAACATGTACCAATCTAATAATGCTCATAGTACTCACTTTGATGCTAAATTAATTATCTCAGGTTTACTAAGCATCTGTCCAGATTGTCAGGGAAGTGCCAACTCTAAATCAATTGACAGTTGGCCCTCCGTATCCACAGGTTCTGCATCAGTGGATTCAACCAACCATGGACTGAAAATACTTAGGGAAAAAAATTTCAGAAAGTTACAGAAAGCAAAACTTGAATTTGCTGCACACCACCAACCATTTGCATTATATTTACAACTACTTACTTAGGATTTGTATTTGGTGTTATAAGTAATCTAGACATGACTTAAAGTATAAAGGAGGGTGCGGGGGAAGATGGGAGGATTGTGCGTAGGTTATATGTAAATACTGCACCGTTTTCTATAAGGGACTTGAGCATCCATGGATTTTGGTATGGGGTGGCACGGGGGGGAGGGAGACTACTGGAACCAATGACCCACAAATACAGAGGGAGAACCATATATCCTCTTATCTTATCTGGGTTCCCTGACTTGTATTTAGACCTTAATACAAAGTTGTGGATCTAACTGCTGAATGATGAAGTTTTGGGAGTTTCTGACTGCAAACCAGACACACACAACAACAGCAGCACTTCTATCCAAATTGCTTCAGTACAGAGTATAGATGGAGGGTTGATAAAATAGAACACAATCTCAGGTAATGTCTCTGTTCTTATGTGTATTTTCCTTCATTTCTTCAAGTGAATCATGAAACAATCACAGGATCAGCAGGAGAAACCTATGAAGTATATTCATTCAGGTAAAACATGTTTTCATTAGTTCTCCTTCTGGTGATTGGAATTTCTTTGATTTTATTATCAATAAAAACGTTGCCACTTATATTCAAAGTACATCCGAGAAATCTGATCATGAAGTTAGAATGCACATACCTCCTTCAGATACTCTTAGAAAACAGTGTCTCTCCATGAAAGCATGAGAAAACTACTTGTACAGCATCTTATTTGCTTTACCATTGCTTTAATGCACTTTAAAATTTAGCTACATTAATTGGGAACAAAGAAACAAAAATAGACATTTCTTTGTTTTTCATAAATAACTACTCTCCATATTTGATAAAAATCTCAAAGCATTATTTTAACTTCCCACAAGTATAATACATACAATTTTTTTTTTCTGAAATAATAAGGTCAGCAAATTAAGTATCTTGGCACTAATATAACCACATACAACTGCTATTCTACTGACTTCCAGGAACAAAACAAAAACAGAAAACTTCTTATCAAGATGCTCTGGGTTTCCTTTTGCTAGTGTTAGGGATCCGGAATTATAATCATCTGCCAGTAATAATTTTATAGATTCTAGTTGATTGTCTACAAATAAAATATCGCTGGCTCTGCTTTGTGAGTTCTGGATTTGACATGACACTAACAATACCGCATGGGACAGGCACTATACACACATGGAAATCAGGAAAAGTACTGAATGCCCTGGACTCGAACTACTGACTCAGTATGTGCCTCACTTGGCTCAGTAATAAATTCACCTGCACCAAACCCGTATCAAAAGTCACTAAATCTCTCATATATATAATATATATTATTTATATACACACCCACAACACATACACACTATACATACAGTTTGTAACAACATGAAGTAATATTGTCTTCAAATGATGTACCACAGACTGAAATAAATCCTGTAATTGTCATCAAGCTGCTAGAAGCTTTTGAGAGTTCTGAGCCAGGTTACTTAGTTACTTTCATCCTGCCTACCCTTCATTCACCCTGCTTTAATGTCTTGGTAGCTTTTTCTTTCAAAACCACCCTCCTCGACCCAGGCGTATTTCTTTCCCAGGATCCCTTGATCGGACTTTGGAGGCAAGAGAGGGCATGCAGGGGGAGCAGGAAATCCTCAGCCACTGTACCTCACACCTGCCTAGATTTGTGATGTTCTCTGTCCTGTTGGCCACATTCGGTGTTAGAAAGCAGTTATTCAAGGCTTTGTCCCTCCTACCCCCCTTGGTCTTTCTGTAGAGCACAAAAGTGAAAGAAGCCTCTTTAGCAGGGGTAGCAGTTCATTAAAATATACAACTACATTTCCTAGCTCTGGGGTTCCCATTCTGTACTTGAGACTGCAGGTCGCGGATGCTGTTATTAAGGTGCGGTGTGGGCTCCATGAGGTTTTCTCCTGGCAGCCGGTGTCGGGATTAGTGCAGCCCTAGCCCAGGAGGAAACGGCCTAATGAATACCAACTTGGAAACAGTGGTGTCAGCACGTTATTTAAGCTTGTACATTGCTCACAATTACACACAATACACACACAGGCTTATCACTGGAAATGACTACGAGAAAACATGACAAAGGTTTGCAAGGATAAACCAATAAGGCACCAAGAATACTTATTTTCAGCCAATTTAGACAACTTCAAAGTGTGAGGTTAATAATATAAATTAAAATGACTTCCTAAGTCTTATCAACTGATTTACTGAGAGGTCACATATTAGTTCCTTCTAAATCTTTACCCCCTAATCTGTGATGGGAGACGTTGCTTACAATTGAACCATGAAAGGGACAGCCCAAAAGCTGTACATGTGAAACTAAACTGGGCCTTAAATCCTCACTAAAATCACAGAGCTGGCTGTGAAGAAGCTGCTAAATCACCCCACAACCTTCCAGTTTATAATTGTTTTCATGAGTGTAGATTGTTTGCCTAATAAAAATAAAAATCAGAAGAAAACAGCATATGAGATGGAAATAGGGGGCGACCATAAATAGATGGGCTTCTCTGCCCTGGGTAGCGGGAGGGGTGGCTGAGGTAAGACTTGAGGGAAGCAGGTGGGCTTCATCTTTGAGGGAAGGGAGGGGGAGAGCAGCGGTGAGAACAGAGGCTGAAAACAGAGGCAGCTCTGAGAGTTGGCCTGGACCTAGACCTCCAAATGCATTACCTGCATTGCCTCTCCTTGGCTTAGTATCCTTTGTCTTAACTGTCTTTTTTTTTTTTTTTTAAAGTAAATTGGTTGTTCTTTTTAGGTTTGGTATGTTGCCAAAATGAAAAATAGTTGTTTTAACAGGAAGAATTAAATCACTTCAACCACATCATCCCACAACTTTTAGATACATTCTGCATCATCTTTACACTCCTCCACAAAAAAAAAAAAAAAAAGGAAGAGGAAAAACCCAAATTAGTCACAATGACCTAAGGCAGCAGAATAATCTTTGTACTTTCTGGGAAGAAATGTTAACTGAGGGAAGAGGTCAAGGTGATCAGAAAAGTTCCTCATTTGAAAAACAAGAGAGGAACTGGCCCTCAGGCAGGGGATCTATTTCAAGGTTCTAAGAAGCTTCTGAACAAGTAGAGGAATTAGATGTGCAAAAAGTTCTGTAGCTCTGTGTACAAGGTTTTGTCGAATATACTGAAATTTTGATTCAGAGGATGAGTGTGTAAGAGCAGTGCATTTTTATAAACGTGAATAGCTTCTGAAAGTCCATGAAAACTATAACACCAGGCTTCTTTCCACCAGCAAAGTGCTTAAATACACTATGGAAACTATACACTTGTTTACTTAATATCCATAATGTAAAAACTGACCTGGGCTTAAATCTGACTTTTCCAACTTTGGTATAAATGAAGCGCAAATCCCTACACTTGCTGTTTTTCTAGGGAGACATCCTCAAATTTTAATTGTTTTTGCCATTTTAGCTTCTTAAATTTAGTCCCCACTCAGTCCTGGTCACTGGTATTCTGCTGGCCAATGCACTGTCACCCCCTTCCCCAGTAATGGCCTCACACTCTTCTTGAATGAATGGTTAAATAGATTAGGAAAGCAAACAGAATTTTTAACAGTAAAGTATGTATGCGTGGTGTGTGTACGTGTGTATTCATCAATACATAGACTTTAATATATAAATGAGGGAATGGTTCAACAGATTAGAAAAGCAAACAGAATTCTCTAACAGTAAAGTGTGTGCTCATCACTATATAGGCTTTCTCAGAAGAGGAGGAAGAGAAAAATATATTGAGGTGAGGCGGGGGGGAAACAGCTTTCCTTTTGCTACTCTGATCCATGTTTTAAAAGCTTATGCAAGGGTGTTATGGGTCTCAATTGTTTTCAGAGGCCGCAGAGGGCAGTGTCTCGATGCTTTTGGAATATCTGGCTGTAATCTAGTCCAAAGTCCAGGGACACTTATTTTCCCCCATCGCTGCCAGTGTGTGTTCACAGGACTGCATGGTGCGCGCCCGCCGCCGCGTCCCGCCCGCCGCTCTTCTCCTCCCCTGCAGGGGGATCCGCGCTCCAGCGGACTCCTGGGGGCTGTGGCGGTTCTCCCGGGATGCGCCGGGCTCCGCTCCCCCCCCCCCCCCCCCCGCGCTCTAGCACCCTTTGGCCCACCTCCGGCGGGTATTGAACTGCGCGCGGCGGCGGCGGCGGCGGCGCTGGCCGCAGTGGAGTCACGGCCTCGGGCTGACTGGCCTCTCCCGCCCAGCCTGGGTCACCTGCTTCTAATGCCCGCCGGGAGGCTCCGCCCCGGCCCCGCCCCTTACAAAGAGGGTTTGAATTGTTTCCCGCTCCCCCCACCCCTTCCTTCTACTGGAAGAAGGCGGCAAAAAGGCAGGAGGGCCTGAGTTCTTGAGGGACTCAGGACTGCACTTTAGGGCTGAGTCGTTCTTGTGTCCTGGATCCCACTTACACAGACTGGGAGACAAAATTGCAGAATAGCCCTCTTCCTCCTGCTTATCAACAAGACTTTGTGAGAAATAATGAGGAATACGTGTATTAATCCCAGCCTCAAAGTTAAAAGAAATAAATATAAATCTCTTCACAAACATTAAAACCGTTAATAAATATGTTTAAAATGTACTTTACCTCTTTCCTTCCCTGGGATTCTACAGGTGCTTATATTTTTTTGGTTTTTTGGGAACTACTTGGCACTCAGTGTCGGCAAACATCCCAGGGTTGAAAGTAGTGGGAGTTGAAAAGCTATGGAATAGCAATCAAAAAGAAAGGGAAACCCTCAGTGGAAAGTATGCACAGATTGTGAACATGCCAAGAGAGGCTGCCTCATTCTGTGGCCTGTATGCAACATGTGTATTATTGGGGATGGACAAGTGTTGGCTAATAATAAAAATTATTTGAAGTTGGAGAATGTTAATCACTCATGCTGGAATTGAACCAGAATACATGTGTTATTTCACTTGGTTCTGACTCAAAGGATGTTATCTCCTAGTCTGTAAACCTCTCCCTTCTTAATCAACAGGGAGATGTTATTTTTGCTTGGAGATCTCTAATAATAGTAGTAATAATAGCGGGAAAACTTGGCCAAAAGAAACGTATTTTGCATTGTATAGCTTTTTGTATCATTTGAATTTTTGCTTTTCTGCACATAGTATTTCACTTTAAAGGCAGTTTAAAATATGCTGTTTAACATGTATTAGGCAGGGTGCTACATAATTCATTTCAGTTAGCTCATTTGATCCTCACAACAATCAGATGGAACTGGCATCATAATGGCTTCCTTGAAGTTGCATGTTTAGTCCATGGAAAGGACAGAAATCACAATTTTCTTCTGAGTCATAGTTATTGTTTAACAAACTGGAAAACACTGAATTATTTTTAAAGATGCAATTTTTAAGCAACTAGAACATTGCCAGGCATTCTTAGCTATTAATTCACTCATCTATCCTTCCATCTAGCCAGCCATCCATCCATCCATCCAAAAACACCAAATTTCTGACTTGAAGACACTACTGTTATATTAAACGTGTTGCTACAAAGTGGAATTCATGAGGTTCAACTTAAATTATTGTCCAAGGTGTACTTATTAATTGATGAAAATACGGAGGATCATGCCAAACATTCCATCCAGTAAGACTGTGACATTTTGAAAGTTTTGAAGTATTGGTTTTGGATTTTGTAATCAGAGAATAGTTATTGCATTTCTAATCTTACTATACTTGTATTGATTATACATATTGAGACACTTGAGAGTTCAATGCTATAGGAATGACTGGACAGGTAGCCTCTGTATACTCTTCAGTATCTTGATAATCAAGCCTGGAACAGTGTGCTGCCCATAGATGCCTTTGGTAAATATTTGTGAAATAAATGGATGAATAAATGGCAACTGAGATTAACTTTTTAAACTTTAGCAAGTGGCACTGAATCCTTGGATAAAGCTTACCTTATGAGCTATATATATCTCTGAGGTTGACCCTACCCTGTTAAATGCAGCATGAGTCCAAACCTTGGCTCTTCCTTTACTAGCTGCCACTTTGGACAAGTCACACGACAGCTCCAGGTCCTCTTTCCTCATCTGTAAAGTGGAGTTACCCCTCATAGAGTTGTATGAGGGGTAAATGAATTTATATGGTGAAGAGCTTAAAACCATGTCTAGCACCTCATAACTCTATTTAAGTCTGTTATTAGTTTCTACTGGGTTCATGCTATTTTTCTGTTTTCCCACTCTATTTTCTTTTGTGTATCACTTTAATAATGGGGAAAAAGTTACATTTTTTAGATGTACAGGCATACCTCAGAGATATTGTGGGTTTGCTTCCAGACCACTGCAATAAAGGAAATATCACAATAAAGTGAGTCACATGGATTTTTTGGTTTTCCAGTAATGTCTATAAAACTTATGTTTACACTATTCTTCAGTCTATTAAGTGTGCAAGAGCATTCTGTCTTTAAAAAAAGTACATATTTTAATTTAAAAATACTTTATTTCTCAAAAATGCTAACCATCATCTGACAACTCAGGGTTGTCACAAACCTTCAATTTGTGAAAAAGCAAAGTCTGCAAAGCGCAATCAAATGAGGTATGCCTGTACTTTATGTCTGAGCACACTCCCAGCTGTCACCAGCTATCTCTAGCATTTAGATATTAGCTAGATTTTATGCCAAAGCAGGGATCATTTCACTTGCCCTGGATCAAAGTGCGTACACCTGACATCAGCAACCAGCCCGCAAGTGTGCGAGTGTGCACAGGGCTGGCACAGGACAGACACCCACAAGCCAACTTGAAATCCCTCACAGGTATTTCCAGACTAGCTTTTTC
Organism: Balaenoptera physalus; assembly: GCF_965194825.1. Lineage (NCBI taxonomy): Eukaryota > Metazoa > Chordata > Mammalia > Artiodactyla > Balaenopteridae > Balaenoptera > Balaenoptera physalus. The sequence goes on along the minus strand of NC_138885.1, from coordinate 110,447,401 downwards.
CATGTCCTAGAGCATTTCTGATAACTCCTCTTCTCGTCAGATCAGACACCTCTAGATGAGAAACCCAGACACTAATCAGAGGATTAACATGATGAGTCATTTATCCAGGTTCATAATAAGAATGCCTTGTTCACATTATAAGTGGAATCATTCAACTGTAATCTTTAGTCCTCTCCCCTCCTCCACTGTGGTGGCGATTATAGAAAAGTAAGAGCTTCTTTCTTCTTTCCCAGAGGCGATGGAAGCGCTAATCTTTCCCACCCTCAGCAATGGCTCTCAGCTGCACATTACAATCACCTGGGGAGCCTTAAGATCTACTGATGCTTGGGCCCTACTGAATCAGAATCTCTGGCTGACGGACCCAGACATTGTTTCTTGGTTTCGTTTTATTTGTTTCTTTTTGTTGCCGTTTTGTTTTTAGCTCTCCAGGTGATCCTGATTTTCAGCTAGGGTCGAGAGCCACTGACATAGATGGTTTTGTTATTTCCTCAGCACAGCCCCAAACTTGGGCCTAGCTGGATCTTCTGCAGAAAAGGGTTAATCACATCATGATGTAAAATGGAACACCTCGGAAGAAAGTATAGAGAAGTACGTTCTAGTCTAACTGCATGTGAGTCTGTTTGGGCTGAAGGAAAGTACATGTATATGAAGTAAAAAATATGTAACAGAATTGTGGTACAGTGATGGCACAGTCAACAACAATGGTGGCCGTAACAGTAACTGATGGGTATTGGGCATTTCCAATGTGCATGCACTGTGCTAAGCATTTTACATATATAATCTCTTTTACTCCCAAGAATCCTGTGAGGTTGATATTATCAACCCCATTTTATAGATTAAGAATCTGAGGTTCAGAAAGTAACTTGCTACACAACGGCACACACCTTCCAACTTGGGTTTTCCTCGCTCCAAAGGCTATGCTGCCATTGATTGCAGGCCTCGTTGTAGGCCCAGCAGTAGAGGGTCCTGAAAACCACCAGATGGTAACTCTTGAGATAAGCAACTTCCCTTGTTCCTTATCATCCTTTTCCTGGGGATCAGGTCAAATTTTCAATTCTGGTGTGGCCTCTTGTGTGGGGGACTAAAGTACGGAAAAGCTGAGGGCTCTGGATTCATCTAGAATCCAGTATAAGTCTAGAGCCACTTGTTCTTTGGGCTTTGCCGACCAGGCATGAGGTGGGGCACCCTTTAGACTAGATTTCAGGACCTGTCTGGTATCTTGGCAGAGGGAGCTTCAGTTCGGTAAATATTGATGCTGCACATGCTGTGAGCCAAACACTGGTGCCAGGGGTGCAAAGATAAAGAGGCATGGGCTTACCAGGCAGGACGTGGTGGGAGCACAGAGGAAGCACCTGGCCCAACCTGGTGGCTCAGGGAAGACCCAGGCTGTGCCTGGAAGGCTGAATATGAATTAGGTGATCTATGAGTCAGGGTTTAGTACAGGAAGAAACCACTCTAGGTGTTTCAAACAGAGAAATATTTAATACTGAGAATCAAACAGAGGCTTACAAAATTGATGAGCTGGAGGGGCAGAAGTCAGGGGGGTACCGCTGGGCTATTGAGTTCATGGGCCTACCACAGTAGCTATGTTCCAGAAGTTGGGATGGTGCTGCAGCAAGGGCGCTTCACACCCATGAAACTGGTGACTAGACACTGAAACAGGACATGGAGTCCAACAGCATTAAATGCCTCTTAACATTATTGCTCAAACCTTGCTGGCCAACAGCAACAGCAACAGAATGATGCCTTCTCCTTGCATCTGCCTCCAAATCTTACACAAGTGCACCTGATTGACTGAACTTATTTCAGATCAAGACCCTAGCTGCAAGGGAGTCTGAAAAAAGTAGTTTGGCAGTTCGCCATCTCTTCAAGCAAATTACTAGAAGGATAGAATGGACGCTGGAGAGGCAATCACTAGTATCCACTATAGGTAAGGAAACTGAGAAGGACTTCCTAGACAGAGGAATCAGCACAAGTAACGGGCACAAGGCCATGAAAGAGCACGATTCAAGTGGTGAACAGCTGGGCATGGCTATGCTATCAGAAGCATGTGAATCAAGGTTTTTACCTGAAAGTGCACTCACGTCTAATCAACATATTTTTGATTAATTAGATTCGTATGTACACTGTACACATGACACTCTTTCCTATTGATACAGCGCTTGATGTATTCAACTGACTACTAGTGCAGAGGAGAAAGGAAAGGAGCAAAAAGCATGAAAAAGAATAAATAAAATTGTTAGGTAATAGTCATCCACAAAGAAAACAGAACATTAACCTTCCCCAAGCCTAATGTTGCAAACACTGTTGATTATGTGCCGAGGAGTCATCTCCCCTTTTTCCTTCCTAACAAAACCCCCGTTATTTGTTTTGTTCTGTTTTGTGGGGGAATCCACCCTTTTCTGCATAGCCCTGTGCTTCAGGAGAGGCAGGAGCTTCAGGTCAAGCCCCAAGGAGTAACACGTGATTAGTCTAACTGCTCGTGTTTCTCCCCTTCTTCTTATCAGCGTTTAGGTTACATACATGCATGGGACACAGTTCTAGCCAATAAGGCGTGGTGTGGGGGCCAGTGTGAGGTAAGTCTGTCAGGGGCTTATGGGAAAGCTCTTACTCCAAAGGAGAAGCAGTCCTCTCCCCTGCTGGGTATTGTTTTGTCTGCCTGTGATGCCTACCACTGTGGGCACCATCTTGCAACCACAAAGGAGCTAAGTTGACCCAGTGAAGAAGGATGGCATTGAGGCTGCCTGAACTGTTGGCCTCCAGACTTGTTGTTATGTGATACGATACGCTGCTTATTTTTTAATACATTTGAGTCCCTGTTTTCTTTCACTTGCAACCAAGAACATTGTAACTACTACTTGCAGTCTGTACACTTAGGATGAGATCTGCCCACTTAAACTTGGCTAATGAAGTCTCTGGAGGAGATTTAAGGAGAAAAATTTATGCCCTTTTTTTTCCACCAGAAAAATTGTTGTTTATCCTTCAAGAGCATTCAAGACCCACTCAAATGTCATTTCTGTCAAGCTGAGTGCTTTGTTATTGCCTGTACTCCCACAGCCCTCCCACTACTTCTCTATTACAGCACTTTACTCATGTACTCTTTCAGCAAATATTTATTGAGTGCCTATTTGGGGCTTGGTAGTGTTTTAGGCACAGGGGTTACAGTAGGAAACTAAATGCATGGAGATTCCAATCTAGTAGAAGACAGACAATGAATGAAAAAATTTTAATGTGATGACTCTTATCAAAGGGAAAAAAAAAGAATTCTTGTAAAAGAGGGGGAAATAACTACCTTGAAATTTATTTTATTGTACTGTGATTCTCTGTTCATATGTCAGTTTTTTCCACTAGATTGTGTGTTCTTGTAACCTCACATCACCCACCACTTCCCTGGGGGATTGCATTTTCCAAAGATGGCTGCGAAAACCTCTCCCATCCCACAGGTTTTTCTGCAATGTGATCTTGCCATTCCCCATAGGGGAGGGATGTAGGCGGTCCTAAGTCTCCTCCTCTTGAATCTCAGTGGGCTTGTGACGGTTTTGACCCATGGACTGTGTTGGAAGTGATGCTCTAAAACTTCCATGGATAGGTCATAAAAGGCCGTGTAGTTTCTACCTGGGTCTCTTGGGACACTTGTTTTTTGGAAGTGCTTTTTCTTGGGACACTCCCTCTTGACACCTACATATAGATGCTCCACTTGACAGTCCCAGCTGAGTGAGCCTTCAAGTCATCCCAGGTTAGGTAAAGAAGCTTCCAGATGATTCCAGCCCCCAACCTCAAGTCATTCCTAGTTGTTCAAGTCTTCCCAACTGAGGCCCCAGATATCATGAATCAGAGACAAGCCATCCCTGCTGTGCCCTCTCCAAATTCCTGATCCACCGTATCCATGTGCATAATAAAATGCCTGTTGGTTCACACCACTACTTTGGAGTGGTTTGTTACACAGCAGCAATGACTGGAACCCCCCAGATCTGCCTTTCTGTGAAATTTTAATCCAGTAGACAACTTTTTTTCTTTTCACCTGACCCAGTTGGTGATCAACTTATGCACTGAAGCTTGAGAACTTTCATCCATCTTACTTTCATCCCATTGAGTGTCGCTGTTGATGATATGCATGTGAAATGTCTAATCTTTTAAAACACAAATCTTCACCATTGATCTTAATATCCTGCTGCAGTGAGTTCCCCAGTTCAATTGTGTGTAGTGGGGAAAAAGTGCCTCCTTTTATCCATTTTAAACATGCTTCCTTTTCATCTCATCTTGTCCTCTTGCTCTTCCCCAAGTAAAGTGATTTCCATTTTGTGGGTACCTAGACACAGAGAACTGAGTTGAGACAATAATCTTTCTTTGGTTACCCAGAAGGCCTCGGGCGTGCTGCGACGGGGAGCAGTGGATTTTAGCTGGTGACTTAAAGGTGGTGGAACACTGTATTCTAATTAGTCACAAGTTTAGTTCCAAGCTTTCAAAAAATAGTCTAGATTCTGCAAGACACAGTAGGTGTCCTCTTGTGGTGCTGGGAAGTAGAGCACAGTAGAGAGGGAAGAGCATTGGCCAGTACATAGGCAATCCGGATTCAAGTCTCGTCTTGTGAGCCAGCTGTGTGCCCTTGGGCATAACACTTAGCCTCTCTGGACCTCATTCTCCTCAACTATAGAGTGAAGAGATTCAACCAGAGGGTTCTGGAGCACCCTTTTGCCTCTAACTTTGTATGAATTCTATGTATTTGCCAGTCATTTTGAAACATCTACTACATAAATCCACGGGAAGGAAAAGTTTGTATTCCAAACAGTTTGCCATTTTAGCTTCAAAGTGGAGTTGGAGAGAGCCACCACTCCCCCCTAACAAATTTTCTAGTTTTTAGAAAACTAATGTTATCGTTTTCCAAAAACACAATCCAAATTAGGCTTCAATTACCAAAAAATATATCCTGCTGTGACTGTTAAGTGACAGGTCTTGCAACCTGAGTCCTTTTAGTTTGGGGGTGCACCCCAGGGCTCCCATCAGCCTTGCTTTCATGAGCCTATCAATTCTCACGGTGCCATTGCTCGATGTTTGCATGGGGACAACTCCATTCTAAGTGATGAGAGTGAATGGATGGGGTGAACTGCTGCTGCATATGGCCACCTTGGGGAGGAAAAAGAATATTGTCCCAGTGAGCAGTCCAGTAGGAACTATTCAAGGGAATCTCTAGAAATCTGAAATCTCTTCCCAATTCTTTCTCCCCCTACAGAAGAAAAAAGGCAGTTACCATGTGGGACTTGGGGAAAGCATTCAGTCTCACTCAACCTGGACTCATTTCACTAATTTTCTGGTCTGCTTAATATTTCTTCAACAGTTGTGATTCTTAGAACTTCGTGGGCTCTAACCCACTTCTTAAGCTCTGCATCCTGTTTTGTCTTACTGAATTTTCTCTTTCCAATCCCAGGTGGGTGGGGGAAATGCTTCTCATCTCTGATTTTAAAATTCATTCCAGAATCTCCACTATTGAAGTGCTACCATGCATTGAGAGGACAGATTGCTTTCACTGTTGGCTTAACAAACTCTATCAATAGCAACAAGTAGCATGACGAGGTTCTACTCAACAGAAACTTACTTGTAAGGTTAAGAAAACCCCTGCGGTCCTTAGACAAAACTTCAGGTAACAAGTAGGAGAATAACAGCAGTAAAAGTAATAAAAAATATATCTAGTGTTTAGAAGAGCTTTTTGAAAATATTCTAAAGAAGAACCCTCCCACACTTCCCTTAATAAGATATCTCATATGTGATCACACATATCCACTTCCTTATCATCAGTATCATATGCGAGGATGTTTTGACGTTTTTGTGAAGGCTTTCAAGGAAGGCTTGAAAACAACACAGCAGCATCTATAATGCATAATACTGTCAGTTGTATCAATGGGAAAACTGAAGATCATGTAGGATGAATCACTTGGTTATTATTTGCTTGTTTAAGTTATTTGGGTAAAACAAGTCAGAAGTGTCGCTTGTTTCTTAGAGCGGTGCTACCCCTGCGAGGCTGCCTTCATGTGCTCAGTGACTCCTTGATTGTAGCTAAAAGGGGGACCCAGGGTTCCACACACCACATTCTGTTCCCCCTTCTGTCATTCCTGCTCACACTCTAGTGGGGGGATGAGTTTGAAGGCTTGTTGTCTTCAAAACCCTTCTGTCTATGTGGGCTATGCTGCATCATTGCTTGTTGCCCAAAGGCGCTCTGCAAAGATAATTTACTGCCTAAGAAAGTGGTATATACAGAACTGGTCAAGCCATGGGTTGCACTTTTTACAAAATTAATAAACAATTTTTTAAAGCAGTTTTAGGTTTACAGAAAATTGAGCAGATAGGGCTTCCCTGGTGGTGCAGTGGTTAACAATCCTCCTGCCAATGCAGGGGACACGGGTTTGATCCCTGGTCTGGGAAGATCCCACATGCCACAGAGCAACTAAGCCCATGTGCCACAACTACTGAGCTTGCGCTCTAGAGCCCGTGAGCCACAACTACTGAGCCCGCGTGCCACAACTACTGAAGCCTGTGCGCCTAGAGCCTGTGCTCCACAACAAGAGAAGCCACCACAATGAGAAGCCTGTGCACCATAACAAAGAGTGGCCCCGCTCACCACAACTAGAGAAAGCCCGCGTGCAGCAACGAAGACCCAACACAGCCAAAAATAAAGAAATAAAGAAATAAAGTAAAATAAAATTTAAAAAAAGAAAATTGAGCAGATAGTACAGAGAGTTTCCATATATCCTCTCCTTTTCCCACTCACAGTTTCTCCTTAGTGCGGTTCTTAGTTCTCTCTTAGTTCTCTTGCCTTAGTGCAGTTACAATTTAGTACAATTGATGAACCAATATTCATATACCATTACTAACTAAAGTCCATAGTTTGCATTAGGATTCGCTCTTTGTGTTATACAGTTCCGTAGGTTTTGACAAATAATGTCATGTGTCCATCAATACGGTATCCTACAGAATAGTTTCACTGCCTTAAATATCTCCTGTGTTTCACCTAATCATCACTTCCTCACCCCGCCTTGACCCTTGACCCCTGACTATCACATCTCTTTACTTTCTTTCCCAGAATGTCATATCGTTGGAGTCATTCAGTATGCAGCCTTTTCAGATTGGCTTCTTTTATTTAGCAATATGCACTTAAGGTTCCTTCGTGTCTTTTCATGGCTTGATAACTCATTTCTTTTTTTTTTTTTTAATATCCTCTTTTTTTTAGAAGAAGAAATTACAAATAACAAAACATTAGCAAAATGAGTAGAAAGTACAGCGACTTCTCATATACTCCCCCTGCCCTCACACATGCACAGCCTTCCCCATCATCAACATCCCACACCAGAGTGGTACATTTGTTACAATAAATGGACCTACATTGACACATCGTTATCACCAACGACCGTGGATTGTATTAGGGTCTGCTGTTGGTACTGTATTCTATGGGTTGTTTTTGTTTTGTAATTAATTAATTAATTTATTTATGGCTGTGTTGGGTCTTCGTTTCTGTGCGAGGGCTTTCTCTAGTTGCGGCAAGCGGGGGCCACTCTTCATCGCGGTGCGCGGGCCTCTCACTATCGCGGCCTCTCTTGTTGCGGAGCACAGGCTCCAGACGCGCAGGCTCAGTAATTGTGGCTCACGGGCCCAGTTGCTCCGCGGCATGTGGGATCTTCCCAGACCAGGGCTCAAACCCGTGTCCCCTGCATTAGCAGGCAGATTCTCAACCACTGCGCCACCAGGGAAGCCCTGGGTTTCTTTTTTGCTTCTTCTGTTTTTTTTTTTTGTTTTTTTTTTTTTACAAAACAGCAGCAGGAAAGAAAAATGCAGGAGGCAGATGAGCCAGGCACCGGGGTTCAGATCAGAAGGGAGCAGGGAGACCAAGCTGTTACTGCAGGCTGGCCCCGGAACTCTGTCCCAGCATCCTGGGAGCACGGCAACAAGCCCTAGAAGGAGCAGAGAGTGGGTGAGGAGACGGCTGTCCCAGCTCGGTGGCGGCACCGCTCCTTGGGCGGCCACCCTGGCGGTCAGCCAGGTTGGGAGCACTTGAGGCTCCTGTGTTTGGAGGCCTGGTCTCCAAAGCACGGACCCACAGGGGCCAGGCAGAGGAAGGAGGTAGGAAGGGCCGGCACAGAAGGGCTATGAGTTCTATCTGGGTCCCCCGGGACCACGGGGCCCAGGTGGGCAGGGGCAGTCAGGACGCTTCCCTGCTTGTCAGACAATCAGCTTCTTCAGGAAGGCCTCCAGCTGGTCCTCATCCTTGATGCCCACAAACTTGTCCACCACATCCCCATTCTTGATGGCCAGCACGGTGGGCACAGCTGATACCTCATACTCTATGGCGAGGTCTGTGTGGTCATCAATATCCGCCTTGGCCATCACCACCTTTCCATGCTGCTTGGCCACCACCTTCTCTAACCTTGGCCCCAGGATCTTGCAGGGACCACATCACTGTGCATGGAAATCCACAACCACTGGTGTCTCACTGTTGACAACTCAGTCTTGAAAGTCTGGTCCATCCTGGATGTTAAAGGTCATTGTACAGACTCTGGTGGTGTATATTGACTGGGCTTGGCTGGGTGTTACTGTTAGGTTATTAGGACTGCGCTGTGGGGTCTGCAGGGCCCTGGAGGCAAGGGGCGCCCACTGACTCTGAGAGGGCTTCCTGCAGATTATGGAGGCCAGGAACCTCCCCAGGAGAAGTCGCTAAGCCATCTCCCTGCAGCGAGAGCAGAGGGGTGCACAACGCGGCCCTCCCCACCGGTCAAGGGCACTTCTGTTCCCTATTCATTTCTTTACTCACTGCCTGCCATCCAGCTTGCACACATCCCCAGTCACCCAGTTGCCGCAGCCAATGGTATTTGTAGCTTTCCTGCCCCACGGACAACACTGGACAATTGTGAATGGAGCATCTACTGGCCAGGTACTGTGCTAGGTGCTCTGCTCCAGAAATGAGAAGCAGATGTGATCCCTACCCTCATGGGACTCACGTGATCAGTCATTCCTAATTAATACTCAGGTCCCTTGATTGCCACTGCTCCCTTTGGCAGGTTTACTTAAATGCCACTTAAATCTCCCTATTTTTGAAGACCTCTTCTTTCCTTCCCTTCCTTCACTTCCTTCCTTTCTTCCTTTCCTTATTATACATGTCTTCTCAAGGCAATCACTTCTATACCTACAGCTTCAATTACTTTGTGTATACTCTAATGACAACACAATTTTAAATGTTGTTTTCATTTACCAGTTTTTTGTTGTTGTTGTTTTTCTTTTTTGGTTTATTCCTAGGTATTTTATTCTTTTTGTTGCAATGGTAAATGGCAGTGTTTCCATAATTTCTCTTTCAGATTTTTCATCATTAGTGTATAGGAATGCAAGAGATTTCTGTGCATTCATTTTGTATCCTGCAGCGTTACCATATTCATTAATTAGCTCTAGCAGTTTTCTGGTGGCAGTTTTAGGATTCTCTCTGTATAGCATCATGTCTTCCGCAAACAGTGACAGTTTTACTTCTTCTTTTCCAATTTGTATTCCTTTTATTTCTTTTTCTTCTCTGATTGCCGTGGCTAGGACTTCCAGAACTATGTTGAATAATAGTGGTGAGAGTGGACATCCTTGTCTCATTCCTGATCTTAGAGGAAATGCTTTCAGTTTTTCACCATTGAGAATGATGTTTGCTGTGGGTTTGTCATATATGGCCTTTATTATGTTGAGGTAGGTTCCCTCTATGCCCACTTTCTGGAGAGTTTTTATCATAAATGGGTGTTGAATTTTGTCAAAATAAACACTCTTCATCGCGGTGCGTGGGCCTCTCACTATCGCGGCCTCTCTTGTTGTGGAGCACAGGCTGCAGACGCGCAGGCTCAGCAATTGTGGCTCACGGGCCTAGTCGCTCCGCGGCATGTGGGATCTTCCCAGACCAGGGCTCGAACCCGTGTCCCCTGCATTGGCAGGCAGATTCTCAACCACTGCGCCACCAGGGAAGCACGTATTACTCATCTGGATGAGTAAGTTTTTGGCATCCCCTTAAAGTCATCTCACTCTAGGGTCCCGGCCCATGAGCCATGGGAGGGGGTCCATGGTGGTGGCATGGATGAGTCTAGGTAGGCAGAAGGGCCATAGAGAGTCATGGGATGCAGCTTGCACTTCCTCCCTTGGCAGGAAGGTCCCAGGGAGAGATTGCAGGGGGTCCATGAACATGGATGGGGAAAACCTCTGCAGTTAACCCAAATTGAGCATTTCTGACAACTATGACTATAGAGGAGATGACAGTAGCATTAACTGTATCTTTGATTTGTTACCAATTTGTCACCAAGAGAAGTCTGATGTATTTTCAGAGCAGGTTAGAGTTGAAGCAGATTTTATTTGTACCCACCACTACTTTGAAATGACAGAAGTTATTAGTACCACCTCTAGAGCTTATGATTGGAAGTACTGAGAAAGAAGCACATGTATTATGACATTGGAATTTCTTTTTTTAACTTAACTATATTTTTACAGAATCGAGTTTCCTTGTAATCTTATGTATATTATTTTATGTATTTATGCAGTGGTAATCAATATAGTCAGTAACTTGCCAAAGAAGGTCTGGGGCGTAGAAGTGCTTACAAACCCCCTCCTCTCAATCCTTTAACCTCTTGGGCCAAGTCTTTTACTCTGAGCATTGGAGATAAAAATCCCTGCCCTCCAGTATTACTGGGAGGATCAAATTCGACACTGTGCACGAACATCCCCATGCCCAATGTGAGGTGTTTTCAGTATTCAAAGGATGTGAAGTGAATGTGACATTCCAAATAGAAAAGAAACAGCAATAACTCACATGCATTTGCTGCTCGTGCTGCCATAACAAAGCACCGAAGATTGGGTGGTTTAAATAACAGAAATTTATTAGGACTTCCCTGGCGGTCCAGCGGTTAAGACTCTGCACTCCCAATGCAGGTGGCACGGGGTCGATCCCTGATCGGGGAGCTAAGATCCTGCACTCGGCGTAGCCAAAAAGAATGAGAAACAAACAGAACTTATTTTCTCACAGTCTTGGAGGCTGGAAGTTCAAGTCAAGGTGTCGGCAGGGTGGGTTTCTCCCCAGTCCTCCCTCCTTGCTGTGTCTTCACACGGTCTTCCCTCTGTGCATGTCTGTGTCCCAGTCTCCTCTTCTTATAAGGACACCAGTCAGATTGGATAAGGAAGGGTCACCCTAATGACTGCATTTGATTTATTTACTCCTTTAAAGGCTGTCTTTCCAAAAATAGTCGCATGCTAAGGTGCTGGGGGTTAGGACTTCAACATATGAATTTGAGGCGGGAGACACAATTCATCCTATCTTGAAAAAAAGACTGGATGCCTACCCAGGTCAAGGGGAGCAGAAGGGGCGACCACCCACCTCATCTCACATCCACGGCAGGCAGGTGATGGAAATCTCTGTCCTCACTCCTGTTTACTTCTCCAAGTGCGTTCACCACGTGCTACCACCTGATACAACCATCTCCCTTTGTAGTTTCGGTTCCAGTCTCCCTGAGGAAAAGTAGAAGCAAGCCCCAAAGCAAACCTCGGCCAGAGGGTTGTAAGTGAAGTTGGCGAGCATACCCCTCTTCTTTGTTTCATACGAGAAGCTTGTGGCAGATGCTTCCTCACAGCTGAGACATGCTCTGCAAACATCACCGAGAGGCCACTGCGGCATGGAGCACACGACTCCTGGACTCGCAGGCCTTTCTGAGTAGGCCAGTCATGCAAACAAATATTGGCCTATGTGTTAGGAGCCGTTAGATGGGCCTCGATGAAATTACATATTGGATTCCATGAAAACTGGGCAGTAATTCTCACGAGAAGTTTAACACCTCTTCCTACTGTCTTTTTTTTTTTTTTTAAATAATAGACTTTTTTTTAAAGAGCAGTTTTAGATGTACAGAACGGTTTAGCATATAGTACAGAGAGTTCCCAATTTTCCTCCTCCCACACACCATTTCCAGTGTTAACATCTTTTGTGTAACAGTAGTACATTTGTTACAATGAATGAATCAATATTGATAAAATCCACAGCTGACATTGGAGTTCACTTCCGTTTCGGTACAGGTCTACCTGTTTGGACAAATGCAAAATGTCATGTATCTGCCACTACAGTATCATGCAGAATCCATTGACTGCCCTGAAAATCCCTTGTGTTCCCCATATGCGTCCCTTCTTTCCCATCCCCAGAACCCCTGGCAACCACTGATCTTTTCAGTTTTGCCTTTTCTAGAATGCCGTAGAGTTGGACTCATACAGTATGTAGACTTTTCAGATTGGCCTCTTTCACTTAGTGATAGGCATTTAAAGTTCCTCCTTGTCTTCCCATGCCTTGATAGCTCATTTCTTTTTATTGCAGAATGATATTCTATTGTGTGGATGTGCCACAGTTTGTTTATCCATTCACCTACTGAGGACCATCTTGGTTGCTTTCGGTGTTTGGTGAGTAAAACTGTTGAACATTCCTGTGCGGGTTTTTGTGCAGACATAAGTTTTCAACTTAGTTGGGTAAACACCTAGGAGCATGGTTGCTGGATCGTATGTTTTGCTTTGTAAGAGACTGCCAAACTGTCTTCCAAAGTGGTCTTACGTTTCGCATTCCCACCAGCAACGCGGAAGAGTTCCTGTTGCTCAGCACCCTGTTAGCATTTGATTTTTTGCCGAGCTGCGTGGCTTGTGGGATCTTAGTCCCAAGACCAGGGACAGAACACAGCCCTGGCAATGAAAGCGCCAAGTCCTAACCCCTGAATTGCCAGGGAATTCCCCATATTTTGTCTTAATGTGCGTTTTCATTGTGATATGTGATATTCTGCATCTTTTCATATGCTTGTTTGCCATCTGTATATCTCTTTGGTGAGTTTTTTTTTCCCAGATCTTTTGCCCATTTTTATTCTGTATTGTTTTCTTATTGTTGAGTTTTGAGAGTTCTTTGCATATTTTGGATATAATCCTTTATCAGATATGGATTTTGCAAATATATCTCCCAGTCTGTGGTTTGTCTTTTCATTAACAGTGTCTTTTGCAGAGCAGAAGTTTTTAATTTCAGTAAGTCCAATTCAGCAGTTTTTTTTTGTTCACGGATCATGTTTTTGGTGTTGTATCTAAAAACTCACTGCTAAACCCAAGGTCGTCTAGATTTTCTCCTACATTATCTTCTAGGAGTTTTATGTTTTTGCTTTTGACTTTTAGGCCCATGATCAATTTTAAGTTAGTTTCCGTGAAAAGCCTTGAGGTCTGGGCTAGATTAATTTTTTTGTTTGTTTTGTCTATGGATGTCTGTTGTTCCAGCACCATTTGTTAAAAAGGATATTCTTTCTCCATTGAAATACCTTTGCTCTTTTGTCAAAAATTAGTTGACTATATTTGTGTGGGTTCCTGCTGCCTTTTTATTAAACATTTGGCTACTGTTTAGGGGGAATACTGATAGCATTTGTTGCGAGCGGATTCTTGTATTCCAGCCCCCTGCAGTCAGCAACCAAAAATACTTGTTTGGAATATAGATATTGTGCAGTGGATACCTGTGTAGATCGTTGCTGCTCACGGCCTCCAAATTAACCTTTATACTTTTGTCAGAACGCACTAGCTCCTTTCCTGCTCTACTTTAATGTGCTTTTTCTCCTCTTTTCTTACACCATTCGAAAAATCTGCAAAACAGATGAAATAAAATAGTCTAATTTAACACGTTCCTACCACCCGTCTAGCATTCAGAAGGTGGAATTTCTCGGTGTTATTAGGATAAATGTAGGGGGTCGCGTTTCCTGTCTGAGGTCTTACAGAGTCCCTGGGGGCTCCTAGGAGTCTGTGGTAAAAGTGCTCGACTCCTTACTTGCAAGAAGATCGTTGGGATTATTGGGACACGATCAAACAGGCAAGATGGATTCCAAGCTCCCTCGCATTGTTAGCTACGGAAGACCAGCTGTAAAAAAAGTGGTCACACCGGGTCCTAGTTTGGAAGCGAGGATTTCCACCACTTTCTCATACTTTAAATGATTGGCGTCTGCCAAGTAATCAAAACATACCAAGGAACCTTTTCATGGTGTTCAGTTCGGAATTTCCAAGCGGCTAAGGACAAGCACGGCTGGCAAGCCAGAGGGCCAGTTTGGCTGCGCGGCTACTCGAGAGTGTGCGGTAGCCGGGGGCCGTGTCCCAGTAAAGGCGAGAGCTGTAATGCTGTCAACTTGTTATTTACTTTCCAAATCTGAATGACTGAGCAAGGCGAAAGGAGAATCAATCAACCACAATGTGACCCTACAGGCGGAAAAAACGCAGCGCTCCCATCAGCAGGCGGTGGGGGAAGGGAAGCACGTGTAACCCGGGCAGGGTTGCATCAGGAGCTCGCTCGGGTTTTCTGTTGCCCCCCTGGTTTTTCGATTGCCTGTTAATACCTCAGCATCAGTCCTCACAAGCCCAGGGAGCCCGGGAGCAACGACGGGCAAGCTCAAGGGAAGGTCCCACCACGTCCTTTTGGGGGGCCTTGAATGGCAACTGATACAAAATAAGGCAAAATCTATTCTGCTGATTCACAATTATGGAGACTGTGTAAGTGTATCTTTTATTGATGTGCTCTAATAATAATGTGCAGCAACCGTCGTTTTACATCACTGACGTTTCACAGCAATATTTGGCAGCATAATTTTTAGTCTGCCTTTTTGATGGAGGACCAGCCCCTTAAACACTCACTTCGGGCCCCCTCTCTGCACAACCAGTACAGCAAATGGCCCGGTGTCCCAGCAAGGAGCAAGTGAGGTGCCAGTGTAAAACGCTGAGTGTGTACTGGGCTCTTGGGGCGAAGCTCCTTATACGCCAAAGGGAGGGGCAAACTTATTCTAAAATATTCGGCAAAGCAGACACCCAAGGTGCCGGCGGGTGGGTGCAGATGTTTGTTTAAGTGAACTCAGGCCTCGAGTGGGGGGCAGTTGTCGCCAAGCAGGAGGGGAGGCAGGAGCGCTGGGGCCTCGGGTTCACCAGAGCTGGGCCGAGCGAGCTGCGGCAACCTTAGCACTTGGCTGGGGCCCGAGGCCCGACGCCTCCGGGCGGGGGCGGGGGTGAGAAGGCCCGAGCGCCCGGCTTCTTCCCCCTGCCCCCGCCGGGAGCCTCCACCCCGCTGGGCCCGAGTTTCTTTCTCCCCACGCACTGCCGGCTCTTCACTGGAGGCATTTTGCAAAGGTCGAGGCTCCCCCCTGGGCCCCCACTTTTCCGGGGAGGGGAGGAGACCATTGGGGTGCCCTGCCGGCCGCCGATTTTGAGGGAGCGGCGTCCTCAGGCAGGTTGCAGGGGTTCTGCTAGGGCAGCTGGGCGGCTGCTTCTTGGAGGTGGGGGAGGGTAACAGAGCGGTGGCCCGGTTCCCCCCTCCCCTGGAAACCGCGGTGCTGGTGACCGGGCTCCTGTCCCCTCCTGGCTGGGTCCGGGCCTGGGACGGGGTGGGCACAGGCCTGCGTCTCCTTCCGCCCGCATGGAGGCCACGAGGAAGGGACGGGGTTCGGATACACTAGGGAGACCCGGGTTCCCTTCAGCCACCCCGGGCGCGGCGGGGAGAGCAGAGTCAGGGGTGAGGGACGGGGGAGGGTTGCAGGTTCCCCCGCCGTGGGGACGGGGCGGCTCAGGACGCGAGTCTTCCCTGGAGCCCTGGGGGAGGGGCTGTGTTGGGGGCGGACTCTCCCCCTCTTGGTTGTGGGGGAGGGCAGGCCTGGTGGCCTCACCCTCCGTGGGGGAGGGACCGGCTTGGGACGCGCCCCTCCCCCCCGGGCGTGTGGGTGGGGGGTGTGTCGGGGGGGGAGGACCCGGGCTCCCGTTCCCCGGCGGTGGGGGAGGGTGCGGGCTGGGGGCCGTGGGGGGAGGGGCCGGCCCGGCGGCGGAGGCGGCCTCCCTGGCAGTCCTCCCGGCCGGGGTCGGCGCGCTGGCGGCCGCTCCCCCCGGAGGTCACTGCCCGTGCGGGTCCCTCCTGCCGTCCCGCCCTCTGCCGCCGCCACCGCTCTCGCCCCAGCCCCCCCCACCCCCCCGCACTCTCTGCGCTCGGGAGCGAGGTGGCGCCAGCGCCGCCGCCGCCCCGCCGCCGCCGCCCCGCCGCCGCCGCCGCGCCGCCGCCGCCGCCGCCGCCGCCGCCGCCGCCGCCGCCGCCGCCCCCTCGGCCGCCATTCGGCCGCCATTCGGCCGCCATTCGGCCGCCATTCGGCATCCGAAACTTTCCAGCGCTCGCGGCTCTCGGGGACTCGGCTGCGGCGGGGCGGGGGCGGCCCGGGGGCGGCGCGCGGCTGCTCCGGGTGCCGGGCCCTCCTCGGCCGCGGCACGGCCCGGGCTCGGCGACGGCCGGCCGGAGGGAGGTTCGGGGCGGCGGCGCCGCCGCAAGTTGCGCTGCTCGTGGCGAGGTGAGTGCGCGGGGCTCGGCCGGCCGGCTGGCCGGGCGCGGGGTGGGGCGGGGGGGAACGCCAACTTGTCCCGCATGGGGGCCGGCGGTTCCCTCCCTCCGGGGTCAGGCCGGCGGCCTGGGGCGCCCGCACGCTCCGTCCGCCTCCGGGGCTTTGGAGGGGCAGGTCCCCAAGTGTCTCTCGGGCTTGGGCTGGGGTGCGGCGCGCTCCCTGCAGGCTGCACAATACCCCGTTTTGGCTGCTCCCCAAAGTGCCGGCGCGTTGGGGGCGGGCGGAGGCTGGGGGGCTCCTTTGTTTCGGGGCGGGGGAGGCGGCCGGCAAGTTTGGGGAAGCGCTCGATTTGTCCCCCGGTGCCCCTTTGTCTGCCCAACCCGGGGTTGGCTGGACGGACGTGCGCCGCCGCGGGATCCCCCGTGGGGGGAGGGGAGCCCCATTCATCCCCGGGCGCGGGCCGGCCAGCCCCGGGCCGGCTGGAAGCGCGGCGGCGCGGGCCCTGGGCGGCTCAGTTCTTGAGCCGCAGAAACCGTCAAGGAAGTCGGGAGCTCCCCAGCCCGGGCGAGGAGTGCGGGCTGGGGGCGACTTCGGCGGACGGGGGGCGTCCCTGGTCGGGCCGGGTCTGCGGAGAGCGGCCTGGGGAGGCTGCAGACCTGTTGCTCCCGGGCTGGGGGGAGGGGTGCCCCCAGATTCGCGTCCTGGGCGCTGCTCCCCAGGGGGACCTTGCCCACGGGGGCCGGTGTTCGGAACGGGGTGGGGCGCGCCTTCGGGGGTCGCCGGAGGTCGCCGGGTCCTTGACAGTTGGGGGCTGCCAGAGGCCCGCGGGCGCTGGGTTAGGGCCTGCCCTTCACGTGCGCTGTCCGTGCGCGGTGAGGCCCGCGCGGGGGCTCGTTCTTAGCACGGCCTCGCATTCTCCGAGCCCCTCGCTTTGGAAATTCCACAAAGTTAGAGTCGGAGGTGGGGTGTTTTTTTTTTTTTTCCTTCTTTCTTTTCTGTCGCTGATGTTGTAGAGCAGAACCCCAAAAGAAACAGAAACCCATGCCCTATTCCTTGTGCCACGGTTTCTGCTTTGCTTTGTCACATGTGGTTTGACCTGACTGCTGGATGTTTTTCTCTCCAGGCGCGCCGCCTGGGTCCCTGGGTTAACCTGAAAGGGGAGGGGCGGGACTCCAGCCTGGGAGGGGGAGGGGAGCGCCACTCTTCCGTCCTGAACGGTGGCCTCGGTGTAGGAAATTGCCCAGGACGATTTTATGAAAAGTTTACAACTAGTCATTCCTAGGAAAGACGCGATGGGTGGGAGGGGGGCGCGAATGTTGAGTATGGAACAGTTGAGACGTGAAGATGACTCTTTTATGTTTAGGGATGTTAATATCTCAAACGTACGGCAGATTTTCGTGGAAAACCCCCCAGCTGGATGATGAATCCAGGGATGAAAGTTGAAGTGCATCACTTGACCCACTTATTAAGATAGCCCCTTAAGGATATTCTAGACCTGAAGGGAACACACACCTGTGGGACGAAAATGGAGACTTCAGGTGTTGATTTGGTGTTGTGCACAGCAGGGTGTGTGTCATTGGATCTTCTGAGGTTGGCTCTTCTT
Source organism: Balaenoptera physalus (assembly GCF_965194825.1). Classification (NCBI taxonomy): domain Eukaryota; kingdom Metazoa; phylum Chordata; class Mammalia; order Artiodactyla; family Balaenopteridae; genus Balaenoptera; species Balaenoptera physalus. The sequence goes on along the minus strand of NC_138885.1, from coordinate 110,429,449 downwards.
GTGCTTCTGTCCAGGGCTTAAGTCACTCTGGGAATTGTCAACACCCCTCATTTAAATTTCACACCTTGACCCTTAAATCTCCCAAAGCTCACCCCTCCTGAAAGTTTGGGTGTTTAAATGAAGTGTGTGGTATCCTAGTTGGTCTCGAATCTCACCTTTAACCATGGGAGTGTCAGTTTTCTCATCTGTGTGATGGCATCATGAGTCTACCTGGGTGAGCTGTTAGGAGGGTTTCAGCGCTAGCCAGCAGAAAGAGGAATAGAGCCCGAGTCCAGCTCCATCAGGACACCTAACGCTTTGCTAGAAAAGCAGCCTTTGTCCCCGTTTGGCCTGAACTAGTGAAAGGGCCCACCCTGTTGTTCTGCTCTACCGTTGACCTTCAAGTCCTGTAACTTTTCTGAGTGTCGTTTTCTGTATGTAAAAATAAAAACGGGAACTGAAATCGTGGTGCTCATTGGGTAGTGCAAGGACAGAAAGAGGGAATGTACGTGTAATTTTTTTGAAAACTACAACGCTGCCTGTAAGTTTTAGTTGTTATGGTATTGTGCAGGTAGAGTAGTTTTCCTAATGTTACTCTAATGCCATGCAGTGAGGATTTTACAGGCACTTAATGCCCTGTGTGCAGCAATTATTTTCATTCTACTTCAGAGGACACTGACTTGTTAATATATGGTGGAGGGAGGATTGTTTGATTCCGAAAGCCCAGCTCTTAAGCTTGGTGTTATTTTGCCTTCCTGTGTATACATAGTGTGAATCTTCCCACTTGGAGACAAGCTCGTTAAATTACACACACACACACACACACACACACACACACACACACACACACACACACACACACACACACACACACACACACACACCATTTCTCTTTCTCTCTCTCTCTCTCTCTTTCTCTCCCTCTCCCACACAGAAGAACCTACATTGAAATCTGTTTGTACACCTAGATGAATCTCAGCAGAAATCATGAAATGTCCACCACAGTGGAAAGATTGTTTTCATCTGTAGCTTAATTATCTGGTGTGGCAGCCACTAGCCAACATGTGCATATTTAGATTCAAATAAACTAAGATTCAGTAACAATTCTGTTGTTACTAAAATAAACAATTCTGTTCTTTCAGTGCTCTACCCATAATTCACATACCCAATAGATGTGTGTAACTAGTGGCCGCCATATTGGGACAGCGCAGAACTTGCAGAATGTTCTATTGGAAGGCGATTCTCTATAGTTACTGCAAGTAAGGATTGATAAAGAAGGCAGTAAAGAGAGTTAGTTTACTTTTTGTGGGAGGAGGGGAGAGGCTGTAAGAGTTTGAAATAATTTACTGGTAGACTTTTAAAAAAAAAAAAGGTAGGCCCATTTCAGCTAGCAGGTGACCTAGGAAAGTGATTTCAGTGAGGTTGACAGCTGTGGTTTTTTAGATTGAGGTGGTTTGGATCACTTTTGAATTAGAAAACCAGAACTCCAAGCTGGAGTCTCTCACTGAGTATTTAACCTTGGACACGGCATTTAGTGTCTTTGTGCCTCAGTTTCCCCATGTGAAAAATGGCATAGCCAGTCCCCATGTTGCCTGCCTTTGAGTGTGTCGTGGCGAACATCTCTTGGGATGGTGGGGAGCCCAAGGTGTCACCGTCAGTGAAGCCCCTCGTAGGTGATTTAGAGGCCTTAGGTGATGTAGAGGCCTTATCTGATATGTTTAAAGCGGTGTTCGCCATGGGCTACCTACCCCTCCCCCCAAGTTTATGTCTTAAGTTTTAAGGTTTAATTTCTTGAGGGTCAAATCTTCTCTTATTAAAAGACTGATCAGGAATCCTTCCAACAAAGTGAGGCTTAACAATAGTCAAAGTATTTTTTAAAAGCGGCTGAGTGCTGGCCGTTTCCTGTATACTGGTCCCTGAGTCAGGATGTTATTTTTATTACTTAGTTGGTGTGTTCTTTGCATAGTCTTTTGTATTTTTTTATAGCAACGTATTAGAAATTTTATTTGTGGTTGGGGGGAAAAACCCAGTTTTGCATCTGTGAGAGAGGTGACTTCCCAGATCCCCCTCTGCCATTTGTCCTCACTCTTGCTTTCTCTCAGGACTGCTGTGACCTGTCAAGCTTTTGAGACACCTGGGATATCCATGATTCTCTTCCAGAGGCGGGCAATGGGTTCCTGCAGAGGGAAGCCAGGCCCACAAGAGCCATCTCATGTAGGTCCTGAGTGTCAGGAATTCAGACCCTTCATCAGTTACCTATTGGGAGGGAGGACCCCACACCCCAACCCTGAGGCTGCCCCCTCCTTGAGCTTTCCGCCAGGTGTCTGGGTCTTGGGCTCTGCACACGTGGTTATTGCCAGGCCTGACCCGGGCCAGAGGACAAGCACGATCACTCTGCCCTGTGAGGCGAGACTGTCCCAGGTGTGGTGTCCCCGGATACCTTGCATTTGCCTCCTTTTTCTCCCTTAAAAAAGAAGAGTACGTGACTTCCAATAAGTTGTTAATCTTTCACCACCCAAGACGTTTAAAAAATAGTTTCAATCAGGAAGCAAGACTAAAGTCATTTTGTAAACTTTTTTGTTTTTTAAGTTGGAAAGATAAACTTTTTTTTTTTTTTCCATACCTATTTTTAGCGTGAAGGAAGTAACTGGCCTCGTGAGTGGAGACTGGATGTGAGTTTCTCCCTCGGGTCTTGCCCTCCTTGGCCCTCCCTCCTGTCCATCCTTTCCATGGGGCTCGACCAACTGGATGGCCCCGGCCACGTGAGTAGAGCGAGACCCAGCAACCAAAATAAACGCTGGATGTGGGAAGGGACAAACAGTCAACATGTTTGTAGAGGGAAAGAGAGCCTGCTGTGAGAAAATGAGTTTAAAACCTCAGGGGAAAAACGCAGTCATTAAGGAATGTGCTCCCCGGGAGCTTGACCATGGAGGTGGCCGCCTCCTGCAAAGCACTTCTGTGCATTATCGCCGTCGTCAAATATTTATTGAGAATCCACTGCCTGATTGAAGATTGCAGATGTGAACTGGAAGCCATTGAAAAGTTAAATTGGAGCAAATTTAAACTTGGAAACAGAGGAGAGAGTATTTTCTTCTGATGGAGGAAGTTGGGTACCGTTTCCATGGCTTTGGTTTGTTCTTGGTAGTTGGGAAGGAAGAGGTGGAGATGGAGCGTGTGACTCGCAGGTTCGAGAGAAAGGGACGTCGTAGGGACGAAGGTAGCGGAGATGGTGGCTTACTGGAACCGTGTTTTCAGCGTTGAGCTCTAGAAGCTTGTGGTCAGCCCATGGTTCTCAGGGCAGTTTTGTCCCCTACCGTCAAGCAGCTTTTGGCAATATCTGGAGACGTGTGGTTGTCACAAGTTGGGGGAGGGGGACGGTGATGCTCCTGGCGTCCGGGGGGGCGGGGGGGGGTCCGTGGATGCTGTGTAACATCCCACAGTGCACGGGACAGACCCACCCCAGAGAGCGACCCGGTGCTTAATGGCCGTGATGCCAGGGTGGAGACACCAGCCCTGAGTTCTGCTGTCAGCCGTGCAGTCCTGTCTTGAGCAAGGTCCACGGGCAGCTGGATGTCAAGATAGGTATCCGGCGCTGTGGTTCTCACGGCTCCGGCTCCCGTAGGCCGTTTTGGGATACATTAGGAAGTAAATGAGAAGGGAAAGGAGGAGGTGGGAAGTGGATGGCGGGAGCGGCGCAAGGCCAGGAGGTGTTGGGGGCGGGGGGGCGGCTGCGAGTCGCCTGAGCTCTGTCTCAACTCGAGTATTTTAGAGCCCCGATGCCAGCGCGCCTGCAGGGCTCCTTCCTGCTGGTTTTGCGGATGTCATTGCAGATTTAGCGGGTCTCACCTTTGGTCGGCTTCTTGGGACTTGGGTATTTATCAGGGGAACACCTGGTACCTGTCTGCTGTTTTCGGACCCTCTCTGTGCCCAGCGAGATGTCGGTTAACCTGGACTTGGGGTAACCTCCACCGCCGTGCTTGGGAGGGCGGGCGGACACATCAGTGTGGGAGGCGTTTGCGGCCTGCAGGACTCTGGATGCTGTTTCAGGCCCTGTCCTCTCCTGTGAGTAGTTGATTCGTGAACGGCTGGGGGCAGCTGGGTGCGGACCTGCAGTGGGGCCCTCTCCCACGAATGGGCACTGCTGGCGCCTGGAGTCTGGTCCTCCTGAGCCAGCCCGTGGCCCCGTGGCCTGTGACCCCCCCCGCCCAAGAGGAGCGCCAAGCCCAGCCTGGTTGGGGGCCCTGTGGGCTCCTGGTGGTCATGGGGTCGGGGACACTTGGTTTGCAGCCAGCTCACCATGCACTGACCGCCTCTGGGCACATGTTACCTTCTCTGGCCTTAGTTTTCTTCTTGAGAGAGAAAGAAAATAAAATCTGTTTCTCAGGCTTGTATTAACAGAAGGAGGATTATTATCATGCTTGGAGCCCAGTGTCCTTAGGTTTTTCTCTACTCTGAAGTTGGGAATTGGTGTGGAAATATCCAATAATGACAGTAATAATATATCTTTTTTAGTTACGGTGGTCTCCATCAATTGCTTGCTTGCTTTTCTTAAGTTAAATTTCAGGGCTGGCATACGCACACAAACACACACACGTGCTGTATTCAGACACATATGTATTCTCTGTATATTTCCTAAATTTACTATGTGATAAATGATGAATTTCAGCATGCTTAAATTTCTGTAACCACCACCATCATCAGGATACCAAACAACTAAATTCCGTCACCCCAAAGGTGTCCGTGGTGCTTTCCCTCCATACTCCCCGCTCTCTCAGCCCCTAACTCGGGGCACCTGCCGATCAGCTCTGCTCTCCTGGTCTTGGTAATCACATTTTAACTCAGGATGAAATGCCTAATAGTGAATCTCTCCACTCTTCGAGCACCTTCCTTGACTCATGAATTTTATACTGTGGCACACTTGGGCCCATGTGTTTTTCTCAGAATGATTTTGCACTGTGGATATTATCAAAAGCAAGGAAAAGCCAAAACTTAGAGCTTCTTAATACTTGTAAGAAATCATAGTGAAAAAATATCGGCTATCTTGTTGGAGCTGCCTATAGGATTTGCACATTTCCTATGCCAGTTGATCCTTGCTGCCAAATCAGTTGAGATGGGACATTTTTGGATGCACTTTCAGAGACTGTTTCTGGAGCAGTACTATGTAAAATGCATCAGTAGGTTAGACTCATGTCTTTAGTTTCAAAAACAGGACACACATTAAGAGGCGTGGTTTTCCCAGTGGGTTGATAACGTGACCAAAAAGTACACTAAAAATATCCAGTTGTGTTTGCATTAGTTTGTTGTAGAAATAAATTCCTACGTCTGTGTTTCTATGTGGTTGTTCACCTGAATTTTACCTTGGGTCGTAATTTCACTATTTGTGATCAAATAAGGAATATCATGTTTTCTAGAGAATCCTTTGCCTGGCGTTTTGGTCACTTGTGTCCTGCCTTGTGTTGCCTGTCTGCTTGTGTGAAGTTGTTGAACCTGTGTGTGTCCTCACGTGTAGAGTGAAAGGCTTGATGAGCTGATCTTGAGGCCTCTCCTACCCCGTGTTTGCGGATTGTAATGTGGAAAAGGCACACGTTAAATGTTGCGTAGGCTCTTTTTTTTTTTTTAACACTTTTGTAGGTTAAGGATTATGGTGGTTTTATATTAACTAGCAATTTGAGTAAACTATGTTCCATGCTTTAACTAACATTTTACCCATGATTGAAGTAAACAATATTCAACTTAACATTGCTAAGTTAGTTGCATGTTTTACTGTAAAAAAAGACCCCAGCAATTCAGAAGACACTTTGGGCTGTGGGGTGCCTCTGAATAACTCTTACGAGTGTTGTAGTTTCCCAGTTTCAGGAGACCCTGTAAAATAAGCACAAACAATGCTCACGGCAAAATTCATAGTGTTTATTCTTGAAGAGAGTGTCTCTGCCTTGAATTCCTGTCATTTTTTCCTATCGTGGTGGATGGAGCTTGAATACTGTAAAGAAAACATGAGAGTTTTCTCTGCTTACTTCCCTTGAGCCTGGAACCCAGAATATGACCCGAGATAGCCAGCCCGGAGCACTTTCCTTTCTGGAACACTTAACACCAACCCCCAGGGAGAATACAGAGGCAGGAGGAGGTGAGGACTCTCCCCGCCCCTCTCCCCCCCCCCACCGCCCCACCGGCGTGATGATCACCTTCTCTCTCTCCAAGATGTTGAAGACTTTCCTCATGTCTACCGCAACCTGGACACCCAGCCTCATCCATGTTGGAGCAAGGCTAGAGGGACACTGTCCGCTTCTTGGGAGAGCTTGGCTCATACTATTATAGACTTGCCCGTTGTCATTGGGCTTTAGAGTTTGTGTGAACATCCGGTATCGAATTTGCAAACACTTCTGCTTGTTTAAACTTTCCAATAGATGGAAATTTGGGCAAAAGAAGCTTACTGTATGTGATGCCATTTTATTTCTTAAATCAGTAATAACAAATACTTTAATATGGTAAGACCACGTAAGTCATGATTGGGAACTGGAGAAAATTCTGTGTAACTGAGCAGTGCTTTTTGTTTCTAGTGCGTTGGGGTGATTTTTAGCCTTAGCTGGGTCAGCTCTACCCGTCGAGGTACCCTTCTTATCTTGACATCCGTTTGAAGATGAGAAATGAGAAAGTGGAGTTGGAGGGATGTTACCCCGTTCATATGATGCAGACATCTGTAGCACCGGTATGCAGACATAATTCTCAGCACCTATAAAGTTCCAGGTGGTTGCCGAGTTTTAGGCTGTATTTAGAAAAGCAGTTGAGCAGAGAACTGATGTCTCTACCATTTGATTCATTTGGGAGACAGAATAAACTTGGGTCCTTGCCTTAGGTTCTTTTCCCAGCAGAATCTTATCAGGCATTCTAATCCCTTGAAACTTGAATGCCAACTCTGTGTTGGTAAAGACTCAAGTATTCACAGTGATCAACGTAAAAACAAGGGTTGCCAGTCCCTGACAGTCACAGGTCAGTCTTGGGAGACGCGCTTTGGTTTAACTCCTAATTTGATTATGAAAAAATATCACATTAGGTTTGTATTTCTAAGATGCACGATGATTCTGTGCCAGTTTCAACAATTTCCAGAGATCTGTAGCGTAATTCTTCAAAAAGCCTTGCCAGGAGAAACAGCGTTGGAGGGGCACCCAGCTCAGAAGTTGGTGAAAATAAGAAGTAATGATCTCATGTGTCCAGTGCATGACAGAAACTGTTGTAGACCAGATGAGAACAAGGGGAGAGGCCTGTGGAAATTAGACTTGCCTGATAAATTTCATGGGCCTCCTAGTACATTTCCTTGACACCAATAGTCTCCATGTTTAGTTGGGGTAGAGGGTGACAGAAATGCCTTGTCTCAGGTTTTAATTCACAAAGTGGGCTCCCAAGTGGACTGCATATCCTCTGGCAGTGACAATGGGATTTACTGGAGTGCAGGAAGAAACTTAAGTTCTCTGTTTATGTATTTTTATTTAATAGTTACAAAATGTCTATTTGTGGTCTATGAAAAATGCATATAATGTTTGTTGTGTGTTATCTCTAGTTAATAGGTTACATGAGTTGGAGTTAATGCTTAAAAGGTTTTCACTGAGAGGGATATGCAATGAAAAAGCATCTAGAGATCACTGATGGGGTCCCCAGAGGTGACGAGGGGCTGATATTGAAGTCCCTGAATAAAGTGGGACACAGATGTATTCCCCTGCCACGATGTGTGTGTGTGTGTGTGTGTGTGTGTGTGTGTGTGTGTGTGTGTGTGTGTGTGTGTATACACACACATGTGTTGTGACTGAGATCTGCCAGCTTAAAGATTGGACATCTCTCCAGAGGCATAGCTATTAATGATGTGATTTGGGGAAGAAAGAACAACGTTGACAGGGTACTGGGCACGTTTTGGATCTACAGGATTGTGCGTGTTTTTAAAGCTGAAAAAATATTTGTGTTTCAGAACCAGATGACAATATCCCAGTTGCAGGTGCACGAGGAAACTTTGGAACAATGCTGTGCTTTTTAAGCATTTCATGACGCCGCAGTGTTTTCATAATCACTTAATTCTGTTTATAAATCAGCTGCTTTCATTGACGGATGCCCTCAGGGCTCCCCAAAACCAGGCTTTTTGTCGAATACGTGATTCAAACTTTAAAAGATGTGAGAGAGCGCTGGAACTGGGTTGTGATAAAAGTCTCTGGGTGCCTTCAGTCTGGCTGTTTATTTGTTGTTGTTTTTTTCCAGAAATACATTTCATCCATCATGGTTGTCATTAAATCTTTTATTTTTTTACTTTTTGCATTTCACATTAGAGGCTTTTTAAAAGAGAAAACTGTCATTTTGGTTGATGCTGTATTACTGGTGTTACAGAGAGTAAATAAATACAAAAGTTACATTCACAACCCAGACCACATTGTGGGCTGTGGAGGTGAGACATAGGACTCACCTCCAAACTTCAGGTCTTTGGCTGAGGTCGTTTGCTGAGAATGGCTGAAGCTTTGGTTTTCATGACACTAAATGTCGACCGCAAGTAGTTCCAGGTTTCCACAGCAGCGTTTTTGTTTGTTTAATTTGAAATGATTGATACGTTAGCTTCGGTTTTGGTGTTTGTGCCTATTTTTCCCTTTGTGGATACTGAGTTTGCAGCGTAGCTTTGTATGTAAAGGGAAGCAGAGACCTGCACTGTGCATGCAGACGCCTGCAGCTAGCGATGGTCTTGTTCTCCATACCGTCCGGGCACCAGGAGCACACCTCATTTCACTCTCGTCAGGATCCACGTGGACATTCATTTGTCCTTTGGTAGAATAATATATTTATCTCCTACTTAAAAAAAAAAAAGATTGCTTCTCTTTACAGTAATAATTCAGAAGGCACCTACTGTGAAGAGGGGAGAAGCAGGAAGTAGAAATTTTTTTTTTTGTCTGTACCACGTGGCCTGCGGGATCTTAGTTCCCCCACCAGGGATCGAACCCAGGCCCTCGGCAGTGAAAGCACGGAGTTCCAACCACTGGACGGCCAGGGAATTCCCAGGAAGTAGAATTTTTTGACATCTCCATTATGCACCTTTGTCTCTGCTCTCCAGAGATCAGGACATTTAAGCTCCTGTAACAAATTTAGTTTTAATGAAAGTCTTGGGGAATGTCCTTTATCTGCCCCGTGCCTGCCCATCTAAGAGGAGGGAGAAATTACACAAAGTATTTTGCTTTTAGCCGGTTTCCTTGAGCCTTGTCCAAGTCCTGACTTCTTATTGCCAGCAGGTCAGCTAGACACTGGTCAATCGCTTCAGCTCTGGACAGGAATCTTTTTCTGTCTTTGTTGTTGATAATTTTCTAATAATTATTTAGAGCTCTTAGGATTTGCTCTCTTAACTTTCATGTGTAACATACAGCAGTGTTGATTATATTCACCATGCTGTACATTACATATTCCTAGTACTTATTTATCTTTATAACTGGGAGTTTGTACCGTTTCACTGTCTTCGTCCACTTCCACCTGCTCCCAGCCCCCTCCTCTGGTAAGCACAAATCTGATCTCTTTTTCTGTGACTTTGATTGTCTGTTTGATTGTTTTTGAAGTTTAATTGACCTACAACGCTGTGTCATTTCCAGGTGCACAACATAGTGATTCACTATGTCTGTACATTTCAAAATAATCACCACGGTAAGTCTAGCTACCATCTGTCACCATACAGAGATAGGACATTATTACTGACTGTGTTCCGCACGCGGTACGTTTCATGCCCGTGACCCACTTACTGTGTAATGGAAGTTGGTCCCTCTTCATTTCCCTTTCCTGTTCACTCATCCCTCACCCGTCTTGGGAGGGGTGATCGCACACTCAGCGTTGGCCCGCAGTGCAGAATTTCAGGCTGGTTGAAGGATGGGCCCCCGAGGAGTGCGATGAGCTCAGAATCCGCGTAGGCGCGGGGAGCTGGAGTGCAGTCTGCGGTTCTGCACGGCTGCCCCACGAAGTAGCCGGAGTCCCGCTGGTTTCCAGGGCTGAGACACGCCACCCTCGGTCGTGGGTGCTGCATTTCCTCGGCTGTTGACAGGGAAGAAGAGCAAGAAGGGCTTAGGAGGCTGTGGGTGAAAACTGGTAGGAAACCTCCGTTCCAGATGCTTTTCCTCTCCAAAACGTGGATGAACAGGTTAATGTCTAGAAACACACCACATGGAGGCGTAAACACAACCCAGGACAGAATAGAAAACCTCGTAAACGTGAGGGAAAGCATTTATGAATTCCTCGACTTAAAAGGGTAATTTTGAAAAGCGAACATGAGAAGGATCCTGTTTATCGTTGTCTTTCAAATGAACACATGTCGATAAGAAGCCAGATGTTATTTTAATGGAATGAGGTGGTCTTTTCTCTCATCTTGGCTCCTCTTCTTTTGTTAAACAAGTAGCTTCTGGGTCTGCTTGACCTTGTGGGGTCACCAAGTTCAGAAAACTTTTTTATTAATGATTTTTTTCTGTACTCAAGTTTGCCTGCTTCTTAATAAATTGGCAGAAATTAAGAGTTTCCTTAAATTTTGCCAGCAGGATTTAGAAGCAGTTAAAGCATATTCAGTCATTACATTTGAAATTGTTGTCTGGGTAAATTATAGTTTAAAATTCAATGTATACTAAATCTTACACTTTAATGAACAGACCACATCACATATTTTTATGTTCTTAAATTATCCATGGCTTTAAAGTGGTAAAACAGTGCTCTTTTTTTTAAAGTATTGCATGTTTCCTTTTTTCCCCACTACCCCTTCAAAAGTATTTACATTTTTCTTTCAGAATAAAGTGAGAAAATCCTGCTGGTCTCTCAATTTTAAGGAGTAGTACTTGTCTTTCCATCACAAATATGCGTGTTTCTGGCTTGACTTCAACCCGTGAAATCTTAACATGTAACAGGAGGAAGACATTTCTGGATTTGTTCCAAAATACATCTGTTTTTTCAATGGCACATTTTACCCTTTCACCTTAATTCATACCTTCTCATCGTATTTGTAGATGTATTCAATTAGAAACAGCTCCCCTTCTCAAACAATGGAATGTTTCACATTAAAGATTAAACACAGTCACTGTAAGAGCATTTTCCCTGGGCTGTTTGTAAAGCGGTCCCATAGGCAATCAGCAGGTAACCCTGGAGCCGGGACGGGCGTGTTGATGTGAGCACGTTGCCGGCTGGGCTGGTGAACTGGATGAGGAGCAGGAGAGGCCCAGGGGGTACCCCAGATCCCCCTGAGGGGTGAGGCCTCACTGATCCGCTACCCTCCTCCCCGCCCTGGCTCTGCTGGGCTCAGAGCAGTGTCACCTGCTGCCCCCACACATCTCCCCTGGGCCGTCGCGTAGGATCGTAGGATCGGCGCGCCTAAAAGATTATTTACCTCTGTTTCCGCCTCTCCCACCCCCTGCCAGAACTGCCCCAGCGCTGGCCACTGTTCTTAATTTGGGAATAATAATAGTGTGGATTTAACAACGGCATCGTGAGATTCAAGGTAAAAAAGCCTTTGGGCCCGGCGGGCTTCCTGATCTTCATCTTTCTGCTCCACCTGTGTGCCCACCTCTGCCCCAGCCCCCAGGAGCTTTACAGATTTTTCTGGTGCCCAATTCCTACCTCATAGAGACAGGTTGAATTGGCCTGGGTGCGGCCCAGTTTTAAAAACGATAGTGTGCATTGCATGCTTGGGATGTATGAGGAGTTCTGTTGGGTACTGTGTATTCACTCTCTCAGGAAATCCTAATGATGGCCTTCATGTCATATTATCCCATTATACAGGTGAGAAAAGAGAGGCGTAGAGAAAAAAGCGGAGTTCCACCCAAACACACGAGGGCCCGGGGCAAGACCAACCTTGAAAGCTCTTCCCTTCTGCTTTTTCTGTCCATACCTCGGAGCGAGAGCAGGGCCTGGCACAGAGCATGGCATAGCGTGTATTAATTAGTCTGCGAGGGCTGCCGTAACAAAGTGCCACAGACAGGGTGGGGCAGGCTTCAAAACGTTTATTCCTCCCTGTGCTGGAGGCTGGAATGTGAGATCCAGGTGTGGGCAGGGCTAGTTCCTCCTGAGGCCTCTCTCCTGGGCGTGTAGACGGCCGTCTCCTCCCTGTGTCCTCACGTGGTTGTCCCTCTGTGTGTGTCTGTGTCCTCATCTCCTCTTCTTACAAGGACACCAGTCCTCTTGGAGTAGGACCCACCCTAGTGACCTCATTTAACTTAATCATCCCTTTAAAGACCTGTCTTCAAATACAGCCAGATTCTGAGGTCCTGGGAGGTTGGGGCTTCAGCATCTGAGCTTTGGGGAGACACGGTTCAGCTCTAATAGCGTGAACACTTGACACAGGTGTGTCGGATATGGGAGAGCGTGTTTCCTTTCTGCGTCCTTTGGGATGGTTTTCTCTACCTTCTTATTTTGTAACCATGCATTCCCTTCCCCCTCCCCTCTGGTTTTTCAGAGAAACCTTATGGTCCTTAACGGTGTCTAAATGAAATTTTGTAAATGTCAGTGCTACACTTCAGAGAAATGTTCTGATGTTAGGGAGATAAATTGGGAAGACAGTTTTTGCGAAGCTTTGGTTTCCTTCTCAGTGAAAATCTTCAATGAAAAGACATACTTCCCTTTTTCCCGGTGTTGAGAAAATGCAGTTTTCAAGTTCTAAGCACAAAGAAAATCGTCAGATTGCTCTGGACTCCTCTGTGGACATTCCTGATGCGTGTTAGGCGGCGCTAAGGCCAGCGCAATTTCCAAGGCAAAAAAGGGACTGCCTCGAACACGGTAGACCCAAAGTAAGGACAGAGTGATGCTTTGTGGTATTTTGAAAACATGAGGGATGCTGAATTACCAGGCCAGAAGGGTCAAGTTGCCAGAAATTCCGACCTGGTCACTGGCTCTGCTTGTGGCTGTCGTACTTGGTGCTCCTGGGAGAGGAGGGCAGCACCCAGCAGACCCCCTCTGGCTGTGGTTGAGTTCAGCCCAGATCCGTGCTTCGTGTATCACTGGCTTAGAGGTCAGCAGACCCATCATTAAGGGGTGTCATTAATGCTGAGTGCTTAGTATTCATGAACGGCGTGCTTTGTATTCTCTTTGTTTGGGTATAAATAGATAGACTAGTCTCTGTATAAAGTTCTGTAGCCAGGCGTACCTCTGTACATTCCTACTGTGAAAAGACTATTTAGAGCGAGCTGTTTGAATGGAATCATGGGTGTGGGAGGATTACAGTGATGTACATTTAACAGACCAGCAGTAGAGTATCGGAGACAAAGATTGGTGGAATTGAGGTGGGGGGCATGAATGTTTAAGGTCATATGATTTGTTCCCTAAACGTTTATGAATAATTCACTCTTTACACTAGAATGGCTTGAAATTGATCAGCCTGAATTAGCCAGCGAGCGCCTCGGCACCCATATTATACCAGTCAGATACCCAGTTGTGCCGTGATCTTTCATGAAGTCTGACAGCTTGAAGTGCACAGCAACAGGCATTCTTATCCCATGATGAGTTCAGTCCACGCCCTCTATGTTTTAAAGTACCTTACAAGCAGGTATTATGATAGTTATTAAGTGGCTGTTACATAAAAGCTATCAGATTTTAAGTGTATTGGACAATTCTTGTTTGGCCAAGCATTGGAATTGAGCACTTTTATCATGTGGTGGTGGTGTCGTACTGCCAATACCCTGGAAACTTAAATAAGTTCCGTTTGGTACACACAGGTAATAATTGCGAAATAATTTCCACGGAACCCGCGTATAAACGTTGACCCAGCAGCCTCTTTAGCGTAGGTGTAAAATCAAAGCACAGCTCATTCTAAAAAGGCGAGGGCGCATCTTCTAAATGGGGCGCTTCCTGACCTCTGTGGTGCATTTAACCTCAGCGGGAAGGGAGTGGAGCTACAGACGGAGAAGTGACGTGGAGGTCACAGACTGCTAATTGAATTTTCACGATAAAGACATTTTCCAGCTATTGGATTGAGGCGATGACTTTAATTTCTCTTCTGCTTGAAGGATGAGAGCCATCTCCGTTTAACAGAAACTGAACTGCAGAATCTGTTCCCAAACATCTTTCTCTTATTTTGATTATTCCTGGAGTGGTTTTGAGGCTCTGCGTTGCTGCTGTTCCTTTTTCAGTCTTGAAGTAATTACTCAAAGGTCAGTCCTAATTCCTTCCAGAGTTACCGAAGGCTTTTGATGTAATCATTTGGAGCGCGGTTCTGTGTGGCCGGTATTTATTGAGCGCTCACTTGGAGCGAAGCACAGCGTGGTGGCCAGGTGGGGCGTCTCAGGGATCTTGGTCCTTACCGTTGAGGCGTGTACTGTCTTGCGTGATCTGTGTATGTTGGTTTCAGAAATGTCGTCGCATTCTTGTTTGGCTGTATTAAAGAGTTTGCTGTTAGAGGCAGTTTTGCTTCCTATTGTACCTCACTCTCCAGCACTGTGTTGGCATATAGTAGGTGCTTACTAAGTACCTGTGGAGTGAGTGGAAGAATGACCTTGACCTGCCTGCAGTCTGCACTGTGTCGTGAAAGGCTTCGGCTGTGTTGAGGAGCATTAACCCCTGATGCTTGTTAATTGATGCTGGTCTTGACATTGATGACTACCCAGACACCTGAGAGCTTTGAATCTGCTCAGGGGTGATTTGTCTTAGTCCCTTCGTGCTGCTTTAACAAAATAGCGTAAGCTGGCTGGCTTATAAACCGCAGAAATTTATTTCTCACAGTTCTGGAGGCTGAAAGTCCAGCATCATGGTGCAGGCAGATTTGGTGGCTGGTGAGAACCTGCTTCCTGGTTCACAGATGGTCATTTCCTTGCTGTGTCCCCACCGGTGGAAGGGCTGAGGGAGCTCTCTGGGGTCTCATGTATAAGGGCACTACTGCTGTTCTTGAGGACTCCGCTCTCACGACCTAATCACCTCCCAAAGGCCCCACCTCCAGATATTGTCACACTGGGGAGTAGGTTTCCACGTCTGAATTTTGGGGGGACACAAACGTTCAGTCCATAGCAGTGATCATATAAAAATAGGTGACTTTGGTGATGGCCTATGGGGTATGCCGTCTCCTGAGAGGCGCTCCCAGTAGACAGAGGAATGGAACCGGTTCTCTGATTCACAGGTCAGACAAGGAATTGTGCAGCCCTGCTGTGGTGGTGCTTAGTGGTGATCAAGGTGAGAACAGCTCAAATTCTGCTTCTGATGCCCCCGTGGAGATGAGAGTTCTCATTCTTTCTTTGTGTGGGCAGGTGCATTTTACTTTAATCTTTTTAATTGAGGTATAGTTGAGTTACAATATTGTATAAGTTGAGAGTTGTCATTCTTTAAGAAAACCTTCGTTGAGCAACTGTAGCATATCAGGAATAACTTGTTCTCGGTGTCTTGGGGAGATGGCACGATAGGTTAGGGAAGCTTGGGTTAGTGGCAGGCCAGGAAGGTCACTGTAACCGGAGACAGTGATCTTTGTAAACGTGGTGGCGTTTGCACGGGGCTCTGCACGTGTGATGGATCTGGGCAAGGATCACTAGACAGTGTGGTCGCAGCCCGGTGGCAGGACAAGGAGGGTGGCACGGAGTGGGCCATTTGGGTGGTGCTCAAAGGTGTTTGAAGGGGAGAGGGAGCTGGGACTTTCAGAGGGTGGGTTGGGGTATTGAAGGCCCACCCTTCCTACTCTATGGAAAGAGAGGAGACCACCAAGTGTTGTCTTTTTGGACAGAGAAGGGACACATCAAAAACTGTACCTAAGAAAAAATGATCTGAGAGTACCATGTAGATCGAGCTGGCGCCCTGTGTCCCACGGGCCAGATCCCTGTACACCTCCACCCTGCCCCAAGCTAAGAGCGCTTTTTGCATTTTAAAGAGTAGTGAAAGAAGGGTAAAGAGCAATATACAGCACAGACGGCCTGTGATCTGCAAAGCCTGCGAAGTTTATTACCTGGCCTTTCTCCGAAGTAGTTTGCCTAGCCCTGTTGGATTGGAAAGGAGAGGACAACCTGGCTTTCCCTATACTAAGAGCAAGTTGAGCTTGTCTGTAGACTAAGGGTAGGGGGTCCTTTGGAATTATGGATACGGAGAGGTAAGAGATGAGGATGGAGAGGGGCCCAGAACAGGCAGGAGAGGATGGAATCAAGAAGTGTTGGCGGGATTAACTTTGGGAAGGTAAAGACTAATTCTTCCTTTGAGACAGTGGGAGGGAAGATGAGCTCTTGGGTGGGGAGGAGAGAAGTGGAGACTCTGCAGAAGTCTAGGTGCAGCGTGACCTGCCTGCACTGGGTTAGGGAGCTGGCCCTTGAGCAACGTAGAGCATTCTGGAATGTGTGCTGGAAAGAACAAAGTCCGGAGGCAGTTAGCATTTGGCTTATGTGGGTGAAAGGTCACATGTCGCGTTACATTGTGATTTCTCTTTAAACTGTGTGCTCCTCCGCCATCCTAGGAAGCGTTAGCTGCCAAGAATGTCTTGATAATTTTTATTTATCAGCACTCAGACCAAGTGCCTGGCACCAAGATGAATGGTGTTCAGCAATGCTTGCTGAATGAATGAATGAATGAATGAATGCACGCTGGATAGCACAGTGGGCTGGTTCAATATGGGAATGTAGCTTTTCAGAGGTACCAGTCAGGCCAGTTCCTTAGTCCAGGGAAACGTGGTCAGCAGCCACTAACCCATGTTAGCCACTCACTTTCTGCAGGGGCGGAAACCTTCAGTGATCTGTGCTGGCACGTGGTAGCCGTTCAGGTGAGGCCGGTGAGCACCTGAGATGGGGCTCGTGGGACAGAAGAATTGAACTTTAAATTTCGTTTACCTTTTTTATTGTGATAAAACAAATACAACAAAATTTACCGTTTTAACCATTCTAAAATGTAGACTTCTGTGGCTTTAACTACGTTCACATGGTTGTACAGCCGTCCATCTCCAGAACTTTTCCATCTGCCCAAATGGAAACTCTCTCCCCATTAAACAATGATTCCCCTTCCTCCCCTCCCCCAGCCCCTGATAACCTCTATTCTGCTGTCTGTCTCTATGGATTTGACTACTCTGGGTGACTCATGAGTGGAATCATGCAGAATTCATCCTTTTGTGATGGGCTTGTTTCACTTGGCATCATGTCCTTGAGGCTCATTCCGTGTTGGAGCATTTGTCAGACTTCCCTTTTAAAGCCTGAGTCAGGGACTTCCCTGGTGGAGCAATGGTTAAGAATCCGCCTGCCAATGCAGGGGACACGGGTTCGAGCCCTCGTTCGGGAAGATCCCACATGCCGCGGAGCAATGCTCCACAACAGGAGAAGCCACTGCGAAGAGAAGCCCGCGCACCGCAAGAAAGAGTAGCCCCCGCTCGCCGCAACTAGAGAAAGCCCACGCGCAGCAACGAAGACCCAGCGCAGCCAAAGAAAGAGAGAGACAGAGAGAGAGAGAGCGAGCAAGCCTGAGTCATATTCCGTTGTGGGTATAAGTCACATTTTTTCTATCCATTCATCTGTTGATAGACACTTGGGTTATCGCTCCCTTTTGACTACTCTGAATAGTGCTGCTATGAACTTAAATTCAATTTATACTTAAAAAGTTTGCAGAGGCACATGGGGGCTTGTGGCACCGCTCGTGGGAGAGGTGGGTGGCACGGTAGAACTTGCAGCATTGAAGACTTTGGAAGGGACGTGATTCTCTGTGACCACGAGCAGCTTCAAGATGTGCCCCCGTTCGAGGTGGTGGGAGCGCATCTGTGCAGCTGAGATCAGGTCACTGACATTGAGGGCCATGGAGAGGTCGGGACGCTGACTCGAGGAGTTTAAGTGTTAACCACTGGCGCATCTGTGCTGTTTGGTGTCTGAGGGTTCCGTTAATTATTTAAACATAATGATGTATGGAGATTGATTTATTTTGTCTGGATTTTGTTCTGTTTTGTTTTTCCTCCCTCAAGGGTCCTGTCTTCGTGACAGTCATGCTGCTCTCTTAGTTTTAATAATTTCTGCCTGGTTTATGTGACTTTTCTTATAGTAAAGCGTTGACGGGAGCGTCCAGCTCTGTCTTATGTATCAGTTTCCTCAATGGTATTTGTTCTTATATTTTTTGTGTCACGTGTCCAGACCCCAGAGCACGTCTGTTATCTACCAATGAACCTTTGGCGGGTAGAGGTGGCCAGGGGAGAAGTTGCATGCTTGGATGCCGAGGTGTGGGTGCACCTTTGGGAGAGGCAGGTGCGGGGCTGCTGCCGTCAGCGCCGGCTAGAGCGGAGGACGGCGGGCAGGTGGAGCGCGTGGTGGTCCTGGGCTGCCGACGCTCAGGGAACATGGTGCTGGAACGGGAGGGCCGAGGAGGGGCAGGGTAGAGTTCAGGTTGAAGGGGACTGACAAGAGGGAATTAGGGTGTTGATTTTCTTACCCTTCACGGGCCTTTGAGTGGCTGCAACGAGGAAGAGGAGAGATTGTGTTTGGGGATGAAGAGGAATGTTTGGGCACGTGTGAACTTGTTTAAAGGCACAAGCCCTTCTTGTGACCTTCGTCACGATACTGTGGTCCCACGAAGGTCGTAGGTGTCCTGGAAGTTGCGTGGTCTGGGAGTGACTTGGATCAGGGTGGAATGAGGCTCCTCCATTGAATGGGTGTGGAGCCTGGCCGAGGTAACCTTTCTGCCTTGGTCTCTGAATCAGGAGAATGGAGTTGACGCTATTTACTTTATAAGGTAGTTGAATGAACTCAATGAGATGAGATGGACACAGGTGAAAATCTTGGTACATGGGCACTTGGGAAAGGCTAGTTTCTGTTATAAACGAGGGGCATTTTGTGATGGTCCCTATTCCCTTTTCCTCCTAACTTTGCGTTTTCTTTAAAACTTGGATCCTGTATCACCTTCTCCAGCAGGCCTTTGTCTCCCACCCAGATGGCTTTCTTTGGTCTGTGTTTTATAATATGCCAGGGGCAGTTTGTTATAAGCACGTCTCTGTTGTTTTATGATAGTCTATAGATATATGTCTCTCCACACCAAACTGTTCTTGTGTCACAGCCAGGGCTGCGTCACATTCGTCGTGTAGTCCTGTACCTCCCACAGAGCCTGGCACCTGCGTGTGCTCGGGCAAACAGGTGAAGACCAGGCGGTTGACTCTTCTCATCCACCCCTGTTAGCAATTCACGGGAAGGGCATGTCCCATCAGTTGCAGATAATCCATGTAGACAGTAGGCTGAGTTAGAACTAGACTGACCCGGTGGGCTCAGAAAGGTGCCAGGGGATAGATTTGGTTCTGGGTGGAATCTTAGAAGACATCCATAGTTGGCAGTAGAGCAGAACATCCAGAGTTTGTACAGATACCACAAGTGCTAGGTGTAGCTTGGGGAGAATTTGGCACAAGAAGTGAAGTTGTGGACCCTGTGGACAGAGATCATAGTAGCTTATCAGCATCATCATTATTTCATTGTCAGAGCTCACACGCATTGAGCACTTACTATGTGCCAGGCAGGATTCGGGTTCTAGAGGGTCTAGTGTCCTAGGGGGGTTACCAGGACAAAGGACGAGGCATGGAGTGCAGGTTACAAAGAAACCACACCCTGGGTGGCTACTGAGTCACAGGACCAAGGCACGCTAGAGCTTGAGCATCACACTCAGAGGACATGGTCGGAGCCAGACGGTCCGCTCAGGCTTCCCAGTGCCCTAAGTAACGGTTGTTGAAATCTGTGTCTTATGCTGGAGAGATCAAGTCATTTGGCAGGTGAAGCCAGAGAGAAACTGTGAACCAGAAAGGCCCAGCTCTGGCACTGGCTCCTTCACAGACAACTGTGAAGTTGTCTTGCTGTGTTTTCCTCCTTGTAAAGTTAATCTTTCTTCGCCAGGGTTAAATTTAAATACTTTGGGCTCATTAGTAGAAGGCTGGAGCAGCTGAGGGAAGTGATGCCCCAGGAAATGATCTTCCCTTCCAATATGTGCTAATTTAGAAATAGCAAAATGTTTTCTATTAACAGGTGCGAAAGGACAGTTAATTACAATCAAATCCAAATTCAGTGGGTTAGGCAGGATTTCTTTTCTCTGTAGTTTTTCTTACGGATAAAAGTGGGAGAGAAGATGCTTATGCATTCACTAATGCTTGGGGTGTTCTTTGGAAAACCCTCCAATTTAATGACAAGCCCCAGGGACTGTTACTATTAGTTGGTCTAACATATTGTATATGTATCCCTCTCTCATTGTCATGTTAAGGATGTAAAAGTGCTTTTTCTATCAGTCTAATCAAATATGAATGCAGCGTTAATTTTCTCCCAGTCTCTAACTTTGCTTTTCCTTTCTAATTGGTAATAAAGGCAGAATGTACTATTTTTTTAAAATTTTATCTTATTTTATTTTTTTATACAGCAGGTTCTTATTAGTTATCTATTTTATACATATTCATGTATACATGTCAATCCCAATCTCCCAATTCATCCCACCACCACCCCCCGCCACTTTCCCCCCTTGGTGTCCATACGTTTGTTCTCTACCTCTGTGTCTCAGTTTCTACCCTGCAAACTGGTTCATCTGTACCATTTTTCTAGATTTCACATATATACATTAATATACGATATTTGTTTTTCTCTTTCTGACTTACTTCACTCTGTATAACAGTCTCTAGGTCCATCCACGTCTCTACAACTGACCCAATTTTGTTCCTTTTTATGCCTGAGTAATATTCCATCGTATATATGTACCACATCTTCTTTATCCATTCGTCTGTTGATGGACACTTAGGTTGCTTCCATGTCCTGGCTATTGTAAATAGTGCTGCAGTGAACATTGTGGTGCATGTGTCTTTTTGAATTGTGGTTTTCTCTGGGTATATGCCCAGTAGTGGGATTGCTGGGTCGTATGGTAGTTCTAGTTTTAGTTTTTTAAGGAACCTCCATACTGTTCTCCACAGTGGCTGTATCAATTTACATTCCCACCAACAGTGCAAGAGGGTTCCCTTTTCTCCACACCCTCTCCAGCATTTGTTAAGAATGTGCTGTTTGTATGAGGTGTAAGTAACGAACAATTAAAGAGAGAATTTCACTCACCAGGGTAAAGAAGGACGCTGGGAATCAAGCAATGTAAGAACAAAACGAAACAAAAAAGCAAAGGTGTTTTTGGTGGAATTTAACTATAATTAGCTGTACTAATTCAATATTGTAGAAACAAATGATCATAAGGCCAACTCATTCATTATGGTGCAACTCATTCATTCGTGAATTTTTTTACTCATTAAACGTGAAGCACCTAACGTGGGAAAGTCGGTGTGTCGAGCTTGAGCTACTAAGGCTAGATTTGGCAATTCAGTTCTGCTTCTCTGAGAGAAAGAGGTTTCTGTCTTGCTCCTTGGAACACTGGGTGGTTAGACTGAACTTGGCCCACGGACGGAGATGAGCCTCAGGGTGAATATTGTCAGAGGGAATTGCCTTACAAGGAAGGGGGAAAAAAAGATTCAAGAGGAGATGAAGCGTTTCTCATGGGTGAGAGTTTATTCTGTAGGTTTGGCCCTCCTTTTAGTTTTGTATGCATTTATTATAGTACATGCTGTTTATTTACTTAAAAATTCAAGGAGTACTGAAGGGTATGAGTTAGAAGTAAAAGCCTCTTTCTCCCTCATAATCTCACTTCCCAGAGTAAACACTGTTGATAGTTTCTTGTGTATTTTTCCTGATGTTTTGCATGCAGTTATAAGCATGTGTGTTGTGTGTACTTTATTTACAGCTCGATTTTAAACAAAAACAAACCTATTAATAAAATACACACACATAAGCACATATATCTTGGGCATATTGGTATACCAGGAGACATAAATCCCTTTGTAGATCCAGTGAGTATCCTGTAGGGTTCTTGGTTTTAAACAAGAGAAACAGTTCCTGCCTGACTTAAGGTGGACCCTTGGGAATTGAAGAGGGGCAGTGAGGCCAGTCTTGGGAGCAGCAGGGATCAAGGACAGTCTGCAGAATTGAGAATTCTCGCTCCGGCAGGAACGAGATATCATCACGCCAGTGTAACCAAGACCATAAAAGAAACTCCAACTACATCTCTGTTCTGTGTCAGTACCTCAAGATTCAAAGTGTGTGTGTGTGTGTATGTGTGTGTGCGTGCCCGTGCACATGTGCATATTTAATTGGCTGACCTGGAAGCATGTGCCCATCTCTAGGCTAGACCAGGGGCTCAGTAGAGCCAGCTTGGCAGTCTTCCCACAAGGACTTGCCCTCGCCAGGTTTTGAGGGGCGTAAGTACTTAGACAATTTTTCAAAGTTGGCAGGTATTGCAGATAGCACATTCTGGGAAAATAACATTTATGAATGAATTCATGGCCTGACATGCCTCTCTATTTTTTTCCATTTTTTTTCTTAAGTTGTGTATTCTTAGGTGTGACCTCTTTCTATGACAGTAGCTTTACAGTATCATTTTCCACAGAGGAAATACACCATTCAGGGTTTCCTGTAGCCTGGTGACCAGCTGCTGCTGCTGTTATGGTGATTCATGGCCCATTATTGGTAATGTGGTGTGAACTTTTTTGGCTTCTTAAACTTTGGAAAGTCTCTAGTAATTTTATGAGATAAATGGTAAAAATTGACAAATGACTTGATAAGTGATAAAAATTCTGTGGAAGAATTTTCCATAGGCTAGCTTCTGGCTTTGATAGTTTCCAGTTTTGTTTCTCCTCTGCCCTCATGCAGTTTATATCATGCTAGTCCATCTGGCACTGCCCACTGTGCGCTGACATTGGATAATTTGTCCTAAAATAAAGTATTTCTGGAAGCCATTCTTAATTCCGGCACAGCCAGCAGTGACGCAGCCGTACAAGGGGACGTGTGCGAATCTCACAGCTGTATCCCGCTGAGCCAGGGCGGATGTATCGAGATGGCTCCGCTTCCCCTCGTCCTCTCTTGGTCGGGAGAGAGAGTGCAAGGGGCAGAGGACTTACCTGATCACTGATGGTAACATGTCTTGCTTTTGCAGATTTTCATAGTCATACGAGCTTGTGAACACTGTGCTTCGACTGCTCCTAAAACCTTGGGAGAGAGCAGAGTGAGAGGGAGTTGGGTCTTCCTTCGTGCCATGGTCACTTCTCCTCTGTTCCCAGCACTATGGGGGGTGAGACAGAAGAGGAAAAGAAATTCCCCGTAAAGAAACTGGGGAACAGTTAGGAAGAGGGCTAGGGCAGGGACAGTTAAAACCTGGTAAACGTCCACGTGCTAGACTGTCTCAGACTGCACTGTAGAGTGAGGATGGGATTTCGCACGACGCTGTGTGTTTGGTGTGTACGGGAGCCCCAGATGGCAGGGAACTGTGGTGTCCCGAGAAGCTGTCAGTGGGCCCGTGCTGTGACTGCTCAGCTGTTCAGTCCCTGGGCGCGCGTCGGGCGAGTGCAGCGTGAGCCCTCGGCCTGTCTCCCCCCTCAGCGCTCATCATAGCGAACGGTTGCCGTGCTTTGTGGTTTTGAGCACGTCTCCGTGCATCCCCGTGAGACAGGTAGGCCAGGCCTTGTTGCCCCATTTGAGGAGCAAGGAGAGTGCAGTTCACGGGTCTGGAAGTCACGGTGAGTGGTGACAAGCACCTGTGCCTTGGCATTCCAGTTGAATGTCCCTGCTGCCTCTGTGCCGCCCTGGACTTGATTTACGACTGTTCTGGGTGCCTGCGTGAGTGTCTTGTGTGGGTGGGACGAGGGGACGGAGCAGGAAATCAGCTGACTTAGAGGTGCGCCGGCCATCGATCTCTGCCACCGTGAAGGCCCCTGTGGGTCTCACTTCTTAAGGCAGCAGGGATGCTGGAGCTGTTGGAATCAAATGTATGTTTTCCTGATTGTGAGTAAGAGGTTTGGGTCCTTTCTTCTCTCCTCCTCTTCCCCCGGCCCTTCTCGGACCAGCTCACATCCTGGGTGGGGTATGCAAGCCCGTCCAGTGGACTGAAAGCAAACCACAGGAGGCAGGGTGTGCAGAGACATTAGGGTGTGTCGCCTGCATGCTGGTGGCATGCAGCTCTCCTGCTCTGTCAGTGGTTGTAAGGGACAAGCGTGAGGACCCTCTGTTAAACCTCACTCTCTAATTTATTTGGTTGGACTTAGGTGAGGTCTCCTAGGTGCCAGGTGTGGTGCCTGGAAAGGGGGAAATAGTACATTCTCACACAAACACAAGCTTCTCGTACAAAAACCAACAACCGCGTGCCCCTGCTCTCCATCATGGCCAGGTCGCAGCCGCCCAGAAAGGTTCTAGAGGTGGTATCTGAATCAGCCAGGTGCCAGGGAAAATGCAGCTCCTCGAAGATCACATGTGAAAAAGAAACTCTAAACTAGGAGAACTAAGCGTTTCACCAACACAAGTGTCCCACAAGGGTGAAAACTAAGAGGACCGGAGCCAGAATGAGAGCCCTCTTGGGCCCCAGACAGCAGTGCTCCGCCCAGCTGTAAAGCTCAGTCTCCGAAATAGCCCAGAGCCCTCCAGCGGGCTTCAGCCCGTGTGCAGGGAGTGTCTTGTCATACGTTGAGGTTGTAGGTCTGGCACAACTCTGAGGTATTCGGGGTTTCTCTCAAGGAAGTGCTTTCCCTAAGGAAGAGATGATTCTAAGTGCTCTTTCTTACATGTCGCCTCCAGGAAGGCTTGTCTAAGGAGCAGGTCACTAACAAAGGGCGAGAATGAGAAGTTCTGTGCAGCTTTCACTGGGGTTTAAAAGGCTAATCTGGGGGGCTTCCCTGGTGGCGCAGTGGTTAAGAATCCGCCTGCCAAGGCAGGGGACATGGGTTCGAGCCCTCGTCTGGGAAGATCCCACATGCCACGGAGCAACTAAGCCCGTGCGCCACAACTACTGAGTCTGCGCTATAGAGCCCACGAGCCACAACTACTGAGCCCACGAGCCACAACTGTTGAGCCCGTGAGCCACAACTATTGAAGCCCGCGTGCCTAGAGCCCGTGCTCCGCAACAAGAGAAGCCACCGCAGTGAGAAGCCCGCGCACGGCAATGAAGAGTAGCCCCCACTCGCTGCAACTAGAGGAAGCCCGTAAGCAGCAACGAGGACCCAACACAGCCAAAAATAATATATATTCCTAACTCCTACTAATCATTAGGTATTTGCTCAGTCAGGAGCACGAGAAATATGCCTCTTGCTACCCTGTGGGATCTGTGAGACTTTCTGGGGAGGTGTCCTAGCTGGGGATCCGGGGGTGCATCATGTCTGTGGAGATTCTGGCCTGGTTTTCACTCTGCCACACTCGAGGTCACCTGCCCAAGGCCAGGCCTCACGGAGTCTGCAGGGGGAGGATGGGCACGCCAGCCCGGCTCTCCAGAGAGACTTGGAGAGACTAGTAACACTCGCACGGTGAACCAGAAATATCCAGCTCGACACAAGTGCCGAGTCAGTGGGTTTGGTTTTTGTTTTTGTTTTTTTAAATAAGAATAATTTGAACTTTTATTTCAATATTAAGACTGACCGAACTGGATGTTTTGTTGAAGACAAATAGTAGCCAGTGGAGCTGGTGTCAGAGGGCAGAATAACTCAGTTAAAGCCAAGCTGTATTCCGTTCTTTTCCTCCACTTTGTATTTTGAAAAATTTCAAACCCATGGAAAACGTAAAGAATACATTCATCAGGTGTTAACATTTTGCCGTATTTGCTTTATCTCTCGAACAGTAAATTTCTTTCCCTTTCTTTCTCTTTCTTCCTCTCCCTTTCCTCTTTCTTCTTTGTTGAACCTTTGGAGAGTAAGGATATTTTTGGATGTAAAAAACATTTACATGGTCCAAAAGTTGACACTCTATGTGTATGTGTACTGAGGAGTCCCTTTTCTGTCCTTACACTTCCACACTATTTTCACTTCACCTGTTCAGTCCATCCTCATGGCTTTCTTCTTCTTTTCTT